>NC_141687.1:735779087-737069765 GCF_964263255.1 Lissotriton vulgaris
ATGCCACTGCAGACGGCATGGAGATGTGAGTGGAGGTAGTCGGCAGTATGGTGATGCTCGGTGTACTGGAGATGACTGGTATGGTGGCCCTTGCAGGCACTGGTGGTCGCGAGTGGTGGCGTAGAGCCTGGAGTTTCGTGTGGTGAAGGTAACTGGTGTGTGGAAGTGTTTGGTGCAGACAGACACGGACGAGCTGGAGATGTGTAAGAAGTGGTGGTGCATGGTGTGGCAGAGGGGCCTTGTACACTGGAGATGTAAAAAGGTGGGGTAAGTTATGAGGTGGATGGTTCGGTACAGGTGACGAGTGCGTGGTGCTATAAGTGATGAAGTTGTGGACATGAGTTGAGAGGTGGAGGAGAGGGACTCTGACTGCCTACCCTTCATGCAATGGGGCATCTCAGAGGGCAGCGGCTCGGCGCTGCCTTCCTCTGAAGGTACACATAGCCCTCCCCTACCTATCACCAGTGCTTGGAATAGAAAAGTAAAAGTACAGGTACTCTGTACCAGAGTACCTGCTTGTTTCTCAGAAATGCCGGTACTCTCCAATTCAGGTTTATTAACTGTACAATTAATTAAAATCTTTACAGTAAATAGAGCAGTAAAAATGTATTTGCTTGTTTAAAAAACATGTGCGCCTTTACTAGTTAAAAGAATGGTATAAAAAGGAACCAAATAAGGGAGAAGGGTACAGCTCCCCCAGTCTTAGTCCCATTTGATTGGCCTTTCCCAGCCTTGCATGCGTAGGAATAAGTCTTTACTTTCTTTCATAGGGGGGCGTATAGGTGGCACTGACAATAATACTACGTGACAAGTTCACTTCAACTCTGATCCGTTGCATTTGGGGTGATCTTCCTGAATGACGAAATGCTCTCATTATGGGTTTTTAGTGCTAGTCTAATTTGGTGAACAAATTTCGCCAGTCTTGCTAGTGTCATAGTGGTAGTAGTTGACAAACACAGGGCTGATGCTTCCGAACATGTTGTTATGCTCCGATCAAGGCAGATCGGGCGCAGCAGTCGCCGGCGATCGTTCTTGAAATATGGACAGCAGCAGAGTAGGTGCAGCCAGGATTCCCTTTTGTATGTACATAGCCTACAGGATATAGAGTCCCCTCTTTGGGCCCAAGCGGGGTTGAAATCTACTGTCCCGAGCGTGATCAGCCTCATGGTTAGTATTTTGCTTCGGGCCTGTGTTGAAATAGCCTCGCTTAGATATGGTTGTGCTTTGCCCACAGAGTATGAATTGTTTAGGGGTTCCAAAGTAGAGCTTCGGCGAAGGGAATTGTAATCGAGTTCAAAGGAGATTTCATACACTTGTTTGTTAATGGCTCTCTTCCAAACATTCAGCGGGATGTCCTGCTGCGCGAGATTTTCTTCCACTAATTTAAGAGCTTTGGTTGCATTTACCAGCCTAGTGTGCCATGTCGATACTGGGTCTTCAAAAATAGATCTCAAGTGCTGTTTTAAGGAGTTAGCCGGGGCCTTTAATACCCTTAGATACAACTTGATAAGCTCCCCCTGATTGATCACATCTAGCCTTGTTAGGCCAAGCTCCAGTCTCAGCCTGAATCTTCTTGCAGACCTTGGTATATGTAACACCGACTTGTAAACCTTGACTTGGGCAGAATTGAGAAGGGCGTCCAGCTTCCCAGGGAAGGCCAAGTGTCTGTAGAAGATTGCAGGAAGAAGCTTTGCTCTTAAAGCTATCAGTATTGGACTTGCAGAGGGGCTGATAAGGTTCTGGCTTAGTTGTCTTAGCAAATGTATTACCTTGTTGGCTTTCAAGGCCAACTGATTGAGGTGGACATTTGCTTTGGCCTGTTCCGAGAACCAGACCCCCAGGTAGTTATAAGAGGCCACAGAGTGAATTTGAGCATTTCCCAACTGCCACTGTGCTTGAGGTTTCTGATGGTAGGATCTGAAGATAATCACCTTAGTTTTCCCTTTGTTGACTGTCAGGCTATTGGCGATGTTGAAGCTATTTAGGGCTGTTAAAGCTCTTTGTAGGCCTATCTTCGTGTGATCCATTATGGCTGTATCATCGGCATACTGTAGAACTGGCAGCCTCAGTCTTTCTAGTCTGGGGGCTACTAGACTGGCACCTTTTAGGGACTCACCCAAATCCCCGGTATATAGATTAAATAGGATGGGGGCGAGCACACACCCTTGCTTCAGCCCGTATGCTGTGGCTATTTTGCGAGAGACAGTAAGAGTGCTTGTTTTAACCCGCACCCAGGTGGCCTCATATAGTGACATAATTGCCTTCAAAAGTTTTGGTGGTATCCCCCACTTTTCTAATTTTCACCATAGGCGTTTTCTGTCCACTTTGTCAAATGCTGTGCTGTAGTCTACAAAGCAGCAGAATAGTGGGGGGTGGTTCTTCGAGGTTGCCTTGGCTGAGAGATGTGCTAACGCCATGACATTGTCCATTGTAGATGCCTTAGACCTAAAGCCAGTCTGATACGTAGGTATTATATTTTCCTCTTCTGCCCATTTTTCTAGATCGCTGAGTAGTAGGTGTGCATATGGGTATACACCTGTTACAACGCAACTTTTACAACTACCTACCATTACAACGCAACTTTTACAACGCATACCATTACAACGCATTGCGCTGGGGGGCGCTCTAGGATAGGGAATAAGTTCAATTTACTATCCAACACCTTCCCTAGTGTCCACGGGGACTGGAGTTGGAATAGTAAATTATACTTACCACTATCCAGCACCTCTAAGCGCTATGCGTTGTAATGGTATGCGTTGTAATGGTCGCGTTGTAATGGTAGGTAGTTGTAATGGTATGCGTTGTAACGTCATACATCCGTGCATATGCCTTGGCCTCCAAGTCGAGCAGGGCGATGAGTCTGTAGTTCGAAGGCTCAGTGCGTTCACCTTTTTTAAAGATTGGAAACAGTATAGAGCCCCTCCAAGAGTCGGGGATTGTAGCGGTCAGGTGGCTGCGGTTGAAGAGCGGAGTTAAGAGTGTTGCCCAGAACTCTGATGCCTGTTTAAAGACCGGCGCTGGTATCCCGTTGGGCCCCGGCGCATCATCCTTCGTCATTCGCTTGATGGTGTTGGTGACCTGTCTGTTGTTTGTCCAGGTTGGTGTAGTATCATCAAAATCGGCCGGGGAGCTGCTACCCCTTGGGTTGTGGCCTTAGTTTAGGATGGCTGCTTCTGGCTGGGGGCAGAGCTGGTGGAAGACCTCAGTTGGCTCCGCCTTGTCCGTTGACGAGAGTTCAGTACTGGGGACTGTTTCGTATAGCTGTTTCACATGTTGGATCCAATCTTTTTCAGCTACCCCATTCTCTCTCGTTGGACCTCGGTTGCTCAGCTGATTAATGAATCTCCAGAGTCGTGCGTGGTTCTTTTGTTTGAGGAAGGAGAAAACTTTTAGCCATTTGCTTTCCGTGTCAGTTTTTTGAAGTTCCCATAGCGTCTCCCTTAAGGAGGCCCTCAGTTCTGATATTGATGGCCCTACTGTTTGGCAGCTCCCTCTTTTCTTTGTTGCGCGAGCCTTGCGCAGGAGTCGTTTAAGTTCCAGTACGTCCTGAGGGCAGGTGTTCCGATTCTTGGGAGGCCCTTTTATCATTGAGTTTTGTGGTTTGGAATTACCAAGTTTGTTTTGTGTATACACAATGATTTGCTCCCATCCTGTTGTGGGGGAATCAAATACAAGCTGACTCCCTTGCTGTATCTGACCCAGCCACGATCGAAGTTTCCCCTCTGTCTTGTCTGTCCACTTGATTCTCCGCAGGACGGTGTGTGCCTCCTCCCCACTTGACTCCCTAATAGGCTGGTAGAGGGTGGTGGCCGGTATGACCAGCTGGAAGGAGGCTCTTAATGGTCTGTGGTCGCTATCCTGCCGGTTCACAACTTCAAAGTCAGTCATTCTATCCGCCAGTATTCTACTTATCAAGATGTAATCGATTCTGGACACGTTCCGAAAAGTGGGCTGTGGCTGCCAAGCGCTCGAACGAGATGTTTTTTGTACGTGGTTTGATGTCAGTTTGTAGCTAAGGAAGCGGTCACGCAGGGGGGCCGCCCTTCCTGATCCTTGTGAAAGGGTTTCCAAATTATCTAGATCTTTTAGGTTGAAGTCCCCTGTTAAAATGACCTGGTGTGTTTTGCATTTATTTAACAAGTCCTCCAGATTTGATGCCATTGCCTCCACCTGGTCTTTCATTAGGGTCTGTGCGGGGTTAATGTAGCAGTTTAGTACTAGCAAATGGATTGGATGATTAGTGAGACTCGGACCCCTTATCTGTAGCGCTTGTAGACTGAGTAAATTCACGTTGATGGTAGTAGCAACGAGGGCACACTCGTGTTTTATGAAAATTGATAGTCCGCCTGCTGGACGACCGAAAATGTTACTTTTTGTTGCTGGTACTTGGAATTCGTAATACCCAGCCAGAGGGGTGGGGGACAGGGCCCAGGTTTCTTGGAGGCAAATTAGGTCTCCGCAATCCAGGAACTGCTTCAGGTTTTCATTGTTGCAGATTTTGCTAATCCCTGCTATATTCCAGGAGATTACAGTTAATTTTGACTTTGCAGTGTTATCGAGCCTGACGTCCCCACTGGGGGGCAGACTTTTGTAACGGCTAGGAGTTCTGTGACCTCCTGCTTCCTAGACCCTTTTGTTTAGGGGTGGGAGAGATGTTGTGAATGACTCACTCATTGATTTTTTTCACATAGGATTCTGATTCCTGTGGGTGCCCTTTGGCCCGTCTGACTTCTGTTTGGAGAGCCCAAACTGGTTGTCCCTTTCAGTACAGATTGGGTGGCTTTTCTCCCGTTGTCTGGGACCAGGACAAGTGGATATTTTGGGGGCGATAATATCTGGACTTCGATGCCCCACTCCGCGAGTAGGATGGAGTTTTGCTCGATAGCTTGCCGTGTTTCTTTATTCTTCAATCCCACCACAGTGGAGTCTCCGTGTGTGTCCCCTTTCAAACTCACGAATTTCACCCATTCAATGTCCTCTGATTGTGTCTTGTCCAGGGTGTCCAGGTGTTTGAAGAGACGTAGGAGGTTGCTCCGGTTCAGGATATCGTGGCGTCCTGCGCTTGAAAATCTTAGAGTAAGAATCACCTCATAGACGGCTGCAAGTGCGCTCAAGTATTTCTCCCCAGCTCCTTTTTTTGTCACTGCTTCTACTAGAGTGGGCACTAAACTGCCTAGGAGGATTGAGGGCGAGCTTCCTTGCAGCCTCTTGGTTTGGTCGTCGTTGGTCCTAGTTGGAAGCTGGGGGCTTGTTTGAGGTTGATGCAGATTGGCTGCTTGTGGCACAGATATTGGAGGAGTTGGCTGTAAGGGCCGTCTTGGCACTAGTAGGCCTGTTCCGGCCATTGGCTGGCCTACCATTGGGATAGTTTGCATTACTGGTGGTTTTTCGCCCTTTGGGCTAGGGGAGCTTGATGGTGTGGGTTGTTTGTGTTGCTTTCCCTTTGATGGGCAGTCCGGGGGAATCCTTTGCCCCAGTTTTTATCTGTGAATATTGGATACAGCTGGGTTGCTTTTGCTTTTGTCGCCTCCTTCGATGGTGGGTGCTTGAGCTTCAGTAGCTGTGGTTGTCTCACTTTTAGCTTAAACTTTTTCTGATGCTTTTTTAGCTTCTTTTTTGCTCTCCTTGATAGTGGAGGGTTCTGCGTGTCTGTTATACCTGACGAGTCTTCCGGTCTAGCTGTTCCGATGTCGTCACTATCCCTATAGTTTGGGCTTTGGACTGTTATGGATTTTGGTGAGCTGCTGACTGACTTGATGGTCGTGTGCTCTACGCTTTTGCCGTTGTCAGCTGTGTCATTCTTCCCCTTTGGGGCCCATAGTGACTGTATCACCTTCGGGGTGTGACTGTTGTGCTTTGCCCGCTCTTCTTTGTTGTTTGACGTTGGTACCGCAGTTCTCCCTTTTGCTATTTCCATTATTTCAGCTAGTACCTCAGGCAGAGAAGCCCACTTCTCGATGAGGTCTGAGCAGCGGCAAGAGCAGGCCCCCCAGTTGGGAAGCTCGTACTGGGGGATCCTGTTAGCCAAAGCCTCCACCTTGAAGCTTATATCTGCTAATCACCCAGCTATTGCCTGGAGGAGGTCTATCTGTAATTCCATCTTAGTGGATTGCTACAGGAGAGCTTTGTTGGTGGTACTGTTTGTCTCTAACTGAGATGGGCTGTCTGTAGGGATGTACCATGTTACTCCGCATACTTTTACTCCGCATACCGTTACAACGCGACTTTTACAACGCATACCATTACAACGCATAGCGCTTTGGGGTGCTGGATAGTGGTAAGTATAATTTACTATTCTAACTCCAGTCCCCGTGGACCCTAGGGAAGGTGTTGGATAGTAAATTATACTTATTCCCTATCCTAGAGCGCCCCCCAGCGCAATGCGTTGTAATGGTATGCGTTGTAAAAGTCGCGTTGTAATGGTAGTGCGGAGTAAAAGATGCGTTGTAACGGGTATATACCGTCTGTAGTCGTATCTGTACTGCTATTGCGGGCAGGGTTCTCAGCTTTCATTTTGTGGGCCCAAAGAGATTCTTGGGGCCATGATGGAATAGGGGTTAGATCGAGGGTTCTTTCGATCTTTTGTTCGAGGTTATAAAGAAAGGAACCTGTAATCTCCCCAACAGCTGGCAGCACTGAAATGGGGGAATCCGGATGGGGGAATGTTAAATTGAGATTCTGAAACTCATGTTCATGCTCGTACTGGGAGATGCTTAAACCCGGATTCTGAAAAGATGGACCGGGGGCTTTTGACTGGTGAATTTTCACTATTGTAGTTGCGGTGGGGCGGCTTTCAGTGGGTACTGTAGCTGTGGTCATGTCGTTTTTAATGACCTATGTCTCATCTGTGGACTGAGGGGGAGAGCCGGCCCATTGTTGTCCTACTATTGGCTTTGAGTGTGGATTTGAGTGTGCACTGGCCTGTTCCTGGACGGCCCTGGGTTCCTCGCAGAAGGGCGTCCCAGCTTCAAGGGTGCAATTGGAGTTGGACAATCATCCGCTGTAAATGTGTGTGCTGCTGTCTTGAACCAGGTCTGGGGTGCCGGAAGAAGTGGTCTGGACGGAGCCGTGATTGCTATTTTGGCGATCCCTTTTCTTGAAAAAGTTTGTGATCGTTCCTCTTTGATCTGCCTCTTGTGGCCTTTCGTTAGGGCTGACAGTTAGTGATTTACTTCTTGTCATCCAAAATGTCTTGCTGGTCGGTGATTGGGTCGTGGGGCTTTTTTCCGGAGACGTCACCTGACGGCCCTTCCTTTTAGCCCCCATGACCAAGTGTCCTCCTGGAATTTGCCTTACCGCTGATGAACAGCGTTACTCGGGGACTTTGGCTTCGCTGTGGTATGGCCTTGCCTTGCCACGATGTAAGAAGAACAGCTGAGGCGGCGTGTGGTTGTGGAGGTGGGGTTTGAGCAGTCTTTTGAGCAGGGTCTAGGTATATCCAATCTGTATCCAGTCTATTTAAATGTTCATCGATTGAAACACTGTTGAACTACAGTTGTGGCAATAGTGACAAGCTGCGGGGTGATTGAGGTGGTAGTGGCTATGGAAATGGCAATGGAAATGGCGATTGTCGCATGCCGAGCTGGGTGCAGGTTGAGGGTTGACAAAACCCCTTTGCGGTCGTTCCGGGAAGGTCTCTGGTTTTTCCAGCGCTGTTCGCTCCTTTACTTCTCGCTCCTTTAGCGTGGGTGGGGCGACTGCGTGAGCCCAGCCGCTTAGCTGCCGCCTGCTACCCCCTCCATGAGGCACGGTAGACTGGGGGCAGACTGACGGTTGGCTGAGGCGGGGGCTGAGGTAGGAGCAATGCAGGCAGGAGTACAACGGCCTTCTAGCCACTGGTCACTGCCCGGCCATTACTGCGGCATCCGCTGCAACTCTCACTGCAGCTCTCACCCCAGCTCTCACCCCCTGCTGGGCTAGTGGGTCTAGCAGGCCCGGCGGCTCTCTGTGCTCATGCTGCTTGCTGTAGCTGCAGCTATTCGAGGGGAGACGACGGGAGAGGAGGTAGGGAGCTGAAACGCTGAACACAGACGCAGCTCCTACTGCAACAGCTCTCACCTCCTACGGATGTAGCGGCTCCCGCAGCGGCTCTCCGGCTCTCCGTGCTCGGAGCTCGGTGCTCCGCTCACGCCGCGCTTTGGCTTTTCTTGGGAGTGGAGACGAGGAGGTAGGGAGGTGGGGAGGGATCACCTCTGAGACGCAGAGACTTCCCCCGAAACACAGCTAAAACACAGCCCCGCAGAAACTCAGCTCCGCTTCGCCGTCCCCACCGTCTCTCTCGCTCCCTCTGACTCTCTGGTACTGGCTCACTCCACTCTGCTCAACTGCCCCCTCTCCAATTAAATGTATGACGTCTCTCTGGAGATGTGCAGGTACTCTCCACCTCAAAATAAAAAAGTACCGGTACTCAGTACCGGATAGTACCGGCATATTTAAAACACTTCCTATCACCGACTTCCTAGTGCTGGAAGAGTCCGGATTTCCGTGATAGCAGGCTAACCCCCTGTAGTTGGATAACTTTCGGCTACACAGTGTGGTAGAAAAGTTTGGTATGGTGTTAATTGCCGCAGTAGTGAAGATGGACTGGTGGCGTGTAGAAAGTGAGGGGCTAGTACTAGGAGTGTGTCTCACTCAGGATGATGCTACTGTTTATTCTTCAGTCTGCTTCGGATTAGTCTTGGAGCCACTGAACCAGAGGCTTGAGGGCACATGTGAGGCGTTAGCCCTGCTGCCACACAGTAGAACAGCGCCCTCTGCCTGCTACAGCACCACATCGCCTCCAGCCTCTGCCACGCAATCAAACACAAGGGGGCAGATCTACAATGAAAGTGACTCAGTGCATTCCCCAAGACATTTCTCTGTGATGCACTGAGTTACTTTCAAAGCACAGGGATTGATGGAGCAAGGTGGAAAAAAGATTTTTGTATACCCCTTGTGAGATTAACTTTCCATAACAGTAAAAAGTACTAAATGTGTGGTTTTGAAATTAACCAACATAGAATAGAATGCACACACACAAATACACGTGGCATACTAATTTGCATGGAATTGCTAAGCATAATTTACTCATTTGTAGTATATTGTGTCATAAAGAGTTAGCATTTGTTATAATCTAATTGAGAATTACATGAATGTGCTTTTGTCTTTTCATTTGTGGCATAAATCATGAAGCTTGGTAAGTCAAATCACGCATATATGTTGCTTAAAGCTAGGTAAATACTAACCGGGATATCATTAGAAAAGGGCAGGTAAACAGAAAGGGATTTATTTAGTAAATTTACATTTATTTGTGTTTGTTTCTGTAATAGTTCCTAAATTGAGGCCTATGTGAGCCAATAAAGATGGACGCTGACTGAAATTCTGAGATGGCGGTAGAAGTGCGCAGGCGCCAGATCGGAGATGCGAGCTGCTTGTTTTTTTTTTTTCTTTTTTTTCTTTTTGGTAATCCTCATATATCACAGATGGAACTCTTGATGGGAAACTGGCTCCTCCATGCACCAATGGTCATTCTGTACCGGCCCTTGTTGATTTTAGGCAGATGCAAGTTGGTTTGCCCGTACCCTCAAGTAGCCACTACCTTCCCCTCCATACTCCTTTTTTCGCCGATCTTTGGGCGCCCCATGCTACTTAGGAGATCGGGGAACCAGCAGGGCTCCAGACAAATCTTGGAATACCAATCATCGAGATTGCCATGCCGCCAAGGCCGCCCAAACATTCGTCTCACTTCTGGGATCACATGCCACATCTGATTTGCTAGTTATCATAATCTGCCTCAGGCAGTTAGCAAAGGTGGGGGGAGTTGGATCTTTCCACGCCCTGCAGATCTCACGCCTTGCTAACAGGATAATGTAGAATACAAATTTCGTGGGAAGATCATTCACCTGATAGTTCGTGACAAGCCCAGACATTACTGTAAACCTTGGGACTGATATAGACATTAAAAGGACTTCTTTCAGGAATTCCCTTATCTTGCTCCAATATTCCACCAATTCAGGGCAATCTACGAACATATGTACATCATCTGCCTTCAGAAGGCCACACCTTGGGCAGTTGTAGTATATATTTGAAAATTTGGCCAGTTTTTTAGGAGTTATATAAACCCTGTACATAGTGTATATATGATTTCTTTTCAGCGCTGCCGGCTTGATTACAGCGTTTAACACCCTGAAAGAGTCATGCCAGAAATCCATGAAGGACCCACTGGCCGGGGTAAAAGCTTTGCACCACAATTTGCTGATTTCAGCCTCCGTAACATCCTCACCCTCTAACATTGCCGAATACCAAAAAGATATTTGACTCTTCCACTTACCCCTTCTAGTTACCGCATCAAATTTGGGGTTAGGGGGGTTGTTATCTCCAGGTGTCACAGGTCTCGTTGCCCACCAACCTGATAGTTGATAATATTTAAACCGCGTCAGAGATCCCCTAGTTAGATTCGACAATATATCCCAACATAAACGTTGGCCATCTCCCTGCAAGTCTCCCCAACTCTCCAACCCTGCTTGCTTCAATGGTAAAGATAATTGATCATTTAGACAGGCTGGAAGGCCTGGTGAGTCCCATATGGGTGCCTGCGGCGCATAATAAGAAATATTTAGTTTGTTCCTTACAAATACCCAATTTTTCGAAGCTGACCTCAAGATCTTTAACCTCACTTTTTTAAAGAATTTTGGGTCCCCAAATTTATAAAGGAAGAAACTTAATCCCTGAGGAACATCTTTTAACAAGGCAGAGAATAGCAAACCCATCGATGATTGGTCCAAACGGCCCGCCATGGTTCTAAAATGCTTAAAATGAAAAGCGTGGCAATACAACAGTAGGTCAGGGAAGGATAGCCCTCCTGTCTTGAGACCTCTTCTTAATTTTTTCCACGCTATTCGAGGGCCTTTGGCATTCGAAATAAATGAACCCAATTTTCCTTGGAGTTTTTTGATTAAAGGTACTGGAAAAGATAATGGGATAGGATTAAATAAAAAAGTAATTTTAGGAAGGACTATCATCTTCAAGAGGTTCACTCTCCCGTAGATATTTAAAAGTAGAGAGGACCAGCGTTGTAATAGAGCGATTGTGTCTTTCATGACCCTTTCTAGATTAGTTTTGGGAATTTCTTCAATCTTGTTGACCAGATGGATTCCCAAGTACCTCATTTTATTCTTTTTCCCCATCGAGCTAATCAGCTGATTCCATTCCATTATTTCAGTTTTTTCAGCATTGATAGAATACCCTGAAATATTACCAAACCCCTTAGCAAGATCTAATAGTCTGGGTATCGCTACATCCGGATTTGTTGTATACATTAGCAAATCATCAGCATACAATGCAAGCTTCAACTCCATATCCGCGATCTTAAAGTGTTTAATTATTGGATCCGCTCTTAACAGACAAACAAAAGGCTCTATATACAAACCAAACAAAAGAGGGGATAAGGGACATCCCTGTCGCGTACCTCGGGAAATAAAAAACTGCTCAGTTAGGGAACCATTTACTAGAACCTTCGCTGTCGGGGCTGAGTATAGGAGCTTAATGGCCGTTATGTAGCTCATCGGAAAGCCAAATGTTTCCATCGCCATCCGAAGGTAGTCCCAGTCTACCTGGTCAAATGCCTTTGCGGCGTCGACTGCTACTATGGTCAGGGGCTGCTTCTTTTCTTGAGCAACATCTATTACTGCCACAACTTGAAAGGTCAACTCATTGAGCTGCCTATCCGGAATGAAGCCCCTTTGGTCACAATGTACCACCGATTTTACTACCTTTGCTAATCTCGTTGCCAGTACCCCCAAGAATATCTTATAATCCACGTTTAATAATGAAATGGACCTATAGGACTCTATCCTACTCGGGTCCTTATTTGGCTTCAACAGTAATATGACCATCGCCTCAGCCCATGACCTAGGGACCTGCCCCCCCCCAAAGTAAGATTTCGTTAAACAATAAGAGTCAGAACCCCTATAATCTGCTCTAAAACGATCTTGAACAGTTCCACTGGAAGCCCATCTGGACCTGCGGCTTTGCCCTTAGCCATTTTCACCAATTGAGCCCTGACTTCCCCTTCCTTGATTTCTGAACCTGAGATAAGACCTGTCTGAATCCGACAACTCAGGGAGCTGTACATTTACAAACCACGATTCTGCTTGTTGCCTACCCAGAGAAGGGTTAGTTCCGTATAAAAACTGCATGTATCTCTTTGGTTCTTCCCTGATGAGGTCATCCTCGTTGGTTTTTTCCCCTGTGCTTGTTAATACCAAACTGTCTATCTGGTTTCTAGTTCTGTCCGCTCTGGCCTTCCAGGCTAGGAGACGCCCACACTTCTCACCATAGGCAAACTGTTGTAGATTACTTGTGTCCCACTTTTCCTTCAGAGCCTTATCCATCCCCGCTTGGAATTCTGCTCGCAGACTATCCAGTTCCCTCTGGAGGATTGGCCTATTATCCGACTCCTCGGCCGATGCCTTCTGCAACTCCAGCTCCTTGAGCTTGATTCTTAAAATCCAAGCTTCCCTTTTCTCTTTCCTCAGTCTGTTCCTCCTGATCATCAGGGTTGTTAACAAACCTCGGGAAAAGGCTTTATACGTTTCCCACACGATTTGTTTACTTGCTGACCCGGTATTGACCCTAAAGAACTCTTCAGACTGGGTCACTAGGTCCTGTCTGACCCCTTCTTCTAGTAACAACGTCCGGTCCAATGTCCATCTCCTTTGTTGTTTTTCCTGTTTCAGATTGACCACCATTTCCACCATTGAATGGTCTGACAGAATTGCCGGAACATATGATATGGAGTCAACTGCCGATGAGAGATTATTATCTAGCAGGAAAAAATCTATCCGAGAATGATGCCCATACCTCCTGCTGTAGAAAGAATAATCTCTTCCCCCCGGGTTTTTAAGTCTCCAAATATCTATCAGGTTAAAATCTCTCATAATGTTCTTCAGTTCCTGACTTGTTTTTTTTTTTGGGGGGGTGGGGGGGGAATCTCACTCTTGATGTTCTATCTAGTTCTCTATCGAATATTAGGTTGAAATCTCCCCCTAAAATTATGGGGCCTGCTGTCTCTATTAAGTTGGTTTTAAGTTTCAGCAGAGCCCCCGAAGCATCTAAATTCAGGCCATAGTAGACTGCACAAACAAAAGGGGTACTTCCTGCAATCAGGGAAGTTATCAACCATCTGCCTGAGTTATCTGTTTCATGTTTAATCAGCCTGATCCCCATGCTTGCTCTAATAATTATGGCCACCCCCGTGTACTGCCGCTTTGCCCCGAGGAGACACCATCCTGGACCCATCTACATCATCCAAAGATTTGATTACATTCTTCCCTTTCCAAATGCGTCTCCTCGAGTAGACAGATATATGCCCCTGATCTAAACAAAAAATCAATAATCCTTCTTGCTTTCTTCCTATCCCTTAACCCATTAACATTCCAGCTTATTAGTTTTATACTACATATCATATTGGCCATAATTCTCTATGATCACTCTATGCATTCTAAGCCGGTTCACTACCTGTGTGTGATTTAATTTCAAACATATATGAGGATTCATTTTTTTCTTTTTCCCCCTGCTCCCCACCCTCCTGCCCCCCTCCCCTGATGACCCCCCCCCTTTACTCCTACGGCGATCCTGTTGCCAGTCGGGAGCTCACCAGACCCCTGGATGGTGACTCTTGTGGTTTATTTGACTTTGTGAATACGACAAAAGCTGAATAAATTAATTTATTAGTTGACCAATGAAAAGGTACAAAAAAAAAAAAAGGATAATCTTGCTAATCGTCCTACCCTACTATAATCACCCAACCGTCTAACCGACAGGTTATATTCAGATTAAGCTGTTTGGCCCTTTTTCCTCCTTTTTTTTTTCTTTTTTCTTTCTTTCCTTTTCCAGAAAAATAGAAAGAGGTCATTCATTTTTTATTTTTGTTTCCTTTTTTTTCCTTCCCTTTTTCCTTTCTTTTTCAAATTATATTTTCCCTTTATGTATATTTTTTTCCCCTTTTTTTTCTTTTCTTCGCTCTCGATAAACTACTTACACCCATTAACCCCCCACACACCCCATTGTTCCCCTTGATACATGTGTTACTTAAATTCTGAACTATATTTCTAGCTGATTATAATCTATACCCCCCGGGGTTTCCTAGGTCTTTCTACATTTTACCAATTTAGTATCTCTTACTAAGGCGTATTCTCTCGCATCAAAGTGAGAAAGGAGTCAACATCTTGGGCTGAGGTAAAGTTGTGTGTCTTGTTTTTCCAAACCACTCTCAAAAAAGCAGGGAACTTCATCTGCACCTGCGCCCCTAAACTCCTCAGCTCTGGCATTCAGCTCCCCAACTCCCACTGCCTCTGTGCTGTTACCTTCCCCACATCAGATCGGATCAAATAGTTAGCTGAACCGAATTGTAGGGATTTTTCCTTCAGAGCTCTACTCAGGATTAATTCCTTGACCGAAAAGGACAGAAAATTCACCAAGATTTTTCTTGAACCTGACTTCCCTGAACGCTGCCTAAAAGGATCTCTGTGGGCTCTTTGTATCTCGCCCTCAAGGTCTATTTCTGGACTATCCTTAAGGACACCCTCTCTAAGAATTTTGCAAATGAGGGCCTTGACATCCCCATTTTCCATCCCTTCCGGTATTTTCAAGAATTTCTAATTATTCCTTCTTGAGTAAATTTCAAGTCTTTCCACATCCATCTGTAGAGCCCTATTTTGTACTCTTAGTGTCTCAATGTCCCTGTCATGTCTTTTTTCAAGCCCCCGTTAACAGACTAACTTCTTCCTCAAGCACCTCTGTGCGTTTGCTAACATCCATCAATTTTTGTTCTAAGCTGGTACACTGGTCATGAATGATTTTTTGGTTAGCCTCGGATGTATCAAATTTCTGATCAAGTTTTGTCAAAAGGTCCTCTCTGAGACTTAAAAGGAGAGCCCCAACCTGTGACAGCGTTCTTACAGGAGGCAAGGGACTAGCTTGAGCTACTTGCGATGACTTCTGTCCTGTGGGTATTCCCTCTATTCTATCTTCTTCTACTTGCACTAGCTCTTCCTCCAACCTCTCCTGACTTACGGCATCCTCTAACTCTGCCAACACCGTATAACTATTTTTGGGAGGAACTGTGAAGGAAACACCTGGTATATTGGGAGAAGTATGATTAGGTAGACTGCAGGCACTCGGTGCGACTGTTCCTTTCGGGTCATCTGACGGAGGGTGACTGGGTGGGCCAGGGGAGCCGGAGGGGCTGGGGAAAGGAACACTCAGGGTATCGACTGTATTAGCTGTAAGTCCCAACCCGGGTAGTTTCTTGCTCCCCCCCCCCTGTTGTAGTATCAACCACCTTCTCCATAATTCTAAAATGGGCCTTTAAGGAAGGGGTGGGCTTTGGCACTGTCCCGCGCACCTTCAGGGGCTTCTGCTTTTGCTTGTTCACTTCCCCCTGCGAGCTGCTTGTGACTGAGTAGTATGGGTCCAGGACAGCGTGGCCCATTTCATGGGGCCCAAGCCAAGTTTGTTGAAGTCAGCATGTTAAATCTTGGGAAAAGTACATCAACTAACAATTTAAAGGACACTTCGAAGGAAGTAAAAGTTAAGACAATGGTACCCCAGTTTTCCACCACATAAGGATGACTCAGCACAAAAATGAACTGTAAAATGATGAGGTGATGCTCATCCGATTCTAAACTGACCAATCACAGACATTCTAGGACTAAAAATTACGAATTTAGACAGATAAGTTAGTGAAAAAGGTCGCTTTTGATCTGATCTCTGCACCCCGAGATGCTGTCTGTCTGCGCAATTTTTCCTATGGCGCAGTGACTTTGAAATTTTTCTGAACTTTAACTTTTGAATGGGTGAGAGGTTCTTGGAAGCAGAGAGAGAAACAGACAGAGAGGTTTTCGTTTGGAACTATTACATTCTAAGCTGATGTCTGTGTCTCTATATCTGAGTAATATGCCTCAAACTTATTTTTCAAAGCTGTCATGCTAATAAATGGATGTTATTGAAATTTAACTTTTCTTTCAGGATTTATTGCATAACTGAATTATTTTTATTTTAGTAAAACATGGGGATTAAATCTCTAAATAAAAATTAAATAAATGGAGAATTAAGCAGGTCTTGTTGTCCTTTAGTTAACTTTTACTAGCAGATCCATCAAATAAATAAATAGTGGGGTGTTTTAAAATTCTTCTTTTAAAAAACAAGGTTTTAGAAATAAAACTGCAGTTGTAAATAATGTATGAAGTTTAGTTCAGGCACTCCGCCATAGCACTGCGACTCCTCTTTTAGATCCTTACTGAATCCTCGGAGCAGAGTAAATGTGTAAATGAATGCAAGCTAAGAATGATGGGCCCAGTTGTGAGAAAATAGTACGTAGCTTCGCGGGTTAAGGCGATGGTTTATTAAGAATTTTTGGAGCCGCGCTGCACCAGTAATAGTCGGTAGCAGTGCATAGGTTGCTATAGGTTAATTAGGATATATAGAATCGTGTTGTACCAAATTTTTGGACTAACATCTGTTGAGTTCGTATTGCGGTATATGTAGTCTGGAAAAGGCTTCCGGAAAGTATGGGAAGCTGGTCACTCTGTCTGCAGGCAGAGGAAGTGTGGCAAGTAAAGTCGCACATCGCATAGTCTGTTTCAAAATGGTAACATCGTCGTATGTTACAAGTTAGGGACCTTTACGTGTAAAAGTGGTGAATGTATAGCGAGGGCAACCTGTGAAATCTTGGGTTTGAGCACAGGAATCATTACGTAATCTGTCTTAAAACGCTACCCGAGGAGAGTAATAAAGTTTAACCTAAGCGTGAGAGAAGGATAAGGTAGAGGGAAGTGCCACTCTATCATCAAAAGTAAATTCTGTGGTAGAGAAGAGGTAAGCGCTGTCTACTGGAAATACAGAATTCTTGTGTGATTGAAGAACTATCCTTTTGGTTTTAGCGAAACAGATCAATGGAGTTGTTTTATGTAAGTTACTAACTGATTTTGCTGTATAAAAAGTGTAAATACAGTGGGCCGATAAATTTTGTAAAGGAGGGGTCAGTCGAAGCTGCAGAAGCCGGAGCAGGGCTGACGTCAAAAGTGTCCGCGTGATCAAGACAGAGAAAGGGCTGATTGGTGCATCAGCGAAAGCAGCAAAATAATTGGTTGAGCACTAATGAAACGTATCTTGTTCTAATTGATGTGATAGTGTGAACCGCGCTGCAATAGGCTTGTGTTACAAAACAGTTTACGGAAGTGTGTGCAATTTTTTGAAAAGACAGAAGATTAATAACAAAATTGAATTTTATTACGGAATGGAGAAAGAGAAACCTTCATGGTTTCAAAATTTGAAAAATGTATTCAAAAAGGACAAAGTAATCAAAACTAGAGAGGGAAAGATGATTACTCCGCCGAAAACGCCTGCATCATACATGATGACGAAATAGGGCTACCATACATGTATATGGTTAGAGAATTGGGCAAGGTATACCAGAAATGATGGTTCATTATCTTTCCCAGAAGAAGGATCTTTCAGTCTTGCGATATTAAGAAACTTGAGAGACAAAATGATGAAGCTTGAACCAAGGCCTAGACCAACTCAATTTGAAGCTTTGGCTGAGTAGGAAGAGAAATGCATGATTTAGAGCAAGAAAGGTTTGGAGATTACCTAGGACCAAGGAATATAGGTTGTAGATTTTGGAGCGAAACGCATGAGACTAGAATGCGAAGATGGAGAGATGCGAACATGTGCGATGGAATGTATCCGGTTAGATTGGTAGATGGGGAAAAAGGGCGAACATTTACAGAAAAGAGGAATAATATAGAAACAGGAAAGAGGAGTTATGAGGATTGTGGGTCTAAGGATGCAGTATTGGAAGAGATCCTAAACAGGAGACCACCGCCATATCATTTAAAAAAAAAAAAAAAATTTATTGAGAATTTAAAAAACGGTATCAGAAAGAAAATACAAGTGGTTATACAATAGTTAATACAAATCAATTCATGAAGAAAAATTAATATAATCATAAATACAATTCAATATTATTACAGAGAGCGAAAAGGAGGACCATAGGAAACATAAATATATAAATATGCATCAAAAAAGTATAGCCATCAATATATATAAACACATAACCACCTAAAATTTTACCAACGATCGATACATTATGTCAAAGCGGATCTAAAAATATCACATCACCCGCAGCCCAATCCAGTCTAATTAAAAAACTCTACCCTCCCTCCATACCTTCAGAGGGGCCCAGATTTTACAGCCAAAATCCCGCAGTTTCCTACCCTTGTGTAAATAAAGCATAGATTCAATATTATGGATAGCAAGGAGCCTGGCCAACCACATTGAGAAGGTCGGGGCATTTGGGTCCTTCCAGGCAGCTGACAGCAGGATCCGTAGAACGGCAACAGCCAGGAAGATAAATGCCTCAGTTTCTCTGCTACTAAAACCCAGCTTGCTGTCGATCCCAAGAATCATCACTGTCGGGGATAGACTGATCTTAGAGCCTAGCAACCCCTCTAGGAATTTCTCGATCTCGGTTCTAATTACAGTAAGCTTTTCGCAGGAGAAGAACATATGTAGCAGATCAGCCAAGCCTTTCTGACATCTAGGACAATTACTATCCGTCCTCATACCCCAATAATATAACTTAGAAGGAGTGTAGTATAGATTGAAGAGAGTTTTAAAATGCTGAGCCTTCAGATTGGAGGACAGAAGCACCTGCCTATCCAGATATAGAGCTTTATCAAGATCTGCATCTGGATCTTGTAATTTAACTGCCCAGGCTGCCTCATGTTTCTCGAGATCATCTGGCAACTTTTCAATTAATTCCTGATATATAATCCGAATCCTATCCCCTCCCCTCAATAGATATTCGAGTATGGAACTACGAGCGCCAAAAGCAGCGACAGATCCAGCAGCTTTAAGCGTTCGCGAAATCTGGAGATACTTGAAGCTATGACCAGTAGGCAAACCGTATTTCTGCTGCATGGCATCAAGTGTCATAATATTGCCATTCAGTATTACATCCCCCACTGTCTGGATACCCTACTGTTCCCATATTTTCCAAGCCCCGTCTGCGCTCAGGTTCGGAATGAACCCTGATTTCCACGACGGCGTATGTGTGTTAATCCTAGGGATCTGTAATGATTTTTGCAGTGTTTTCCACAAATCCCAAGCACCAAGGGGAACGTCAAGCCTGTTTAGTTTTAAAGAATCTGCAACCAGTTTTTCTCAGTAGTGCGCCTACAGCCTCTTTCCCCATTAAAAGTTCATATATTGATGGGGGGCATACAGATCAGAGGTCGGGTCCAAGGTGTATTTTTCCCTAGGTGTAGATTAAAATAAGATAGACATCTGAGTCAATAAAGAGGCCCAATGATAGAATCTTACATTTGGAACTCCTAAACCTCCATGTTCCTGGGGGAGAGTCATGTATTTAGCTGCCCTCCTTGTCTTACCATATTGCCACAGGAAGCTGTTAAAAATAGACTCAGTTTTTTTATCACCCCCTCCTCCATTAGATGAGGAATGGATCTAAATAAGTAAAGAAGTTTGGGCAACATGGTCATTTTTAAAACATTTGTCCTACCTATAAGGGACAAATGCAGTGCATCCATATGCTTCAAGTCTATCTCAATTTTTTTAAGGAGTGGATTGGAGTGGAATATAGGTTGTAGATTTTGGAGCGAAACGCATGAGACTAGAATGCGAAGATGGAGAGATGCAAACATGTGCGATAGAATGTATCCGGTTAGATTGGTAGATGAGGAAAAAGGGCGAACATTTACAGAAAAGAGGAATAATATAGAAACAGGAAAGAGGAGTTATGAGGATTGTGGGTCTGAGGATGCAGTATTGGAAGAGATCCTAAATAGGAGACCACCGCCATATCAAGCACATTCTACTTGTACAACTCCAAGTGCTCCACAGTTAGAGGATAGACTAGCAGAAACTCCAAAACGATACTCAAATTTTAGAGATCTCCCAGAAAGAGTAGAAATGAGATATGAACCAGATGTTCCATTAATTGGAACAAGATATACAGGGACACCTAAGCAAGGATATGGGATGGAGAGTATGGGAAATAGAGTAGAACAACAAGTTGAAGCACAATAGAGTACTGCTGAATATATACGTTCAACAAATGAATTAGCTGAAAAGATACAGGAGCTTACTAAAAATATAGAAGCTGTAACTGTTCCGGTAACAATAGGTCCTGTAGTTCCAGTGTTTGAAAATCAGAAAATAAAAGAACCATCTTTAACTATTCCTTTAAATCAGAGTTTACAAAAAGTAAATGAAAAGGTTTATCCAGATTTGCCAGAAATTAATCGTACCAACCAAATGACACCACCAGATTTGACTTTTAATCAGAGTCTTCTGTATAAATTCCAAACAGGAGCAGAGTCAGATTCTGTAACTCCTGAGAAAAGTGTAGAGAAAATCGATTTAACACAAACTCCAGTAGGGCCAACAGAGCAAGAATTAAGTGATTTGATCAAAACCTTAAAACTGAAAGAAAGAGAACCGAAATTGTTAGATGTAGCCAGGTTAAAAGTTGATATGGAAGAACTAATAATTGGAACAATTGGTACAGATAGATTGAAAAATTATCAGGATGATGAGATCACATTTATGTGCAAGAGTATTATGAGGAAAACAAAAAGCATGCATGAGAGATTTGAAAGTCTAAGCAAGTGAAATGGATGTGGATTTTACAAAATACAAAATATTGCAAAAACCGTATAGAGTAGATTTTATTGACAAAGATATAGAAAACATGAATACAGCAGGGAGAATTACTCAAGTAAAAGAATTCATTGTGTTATTGAGAAAATGGGGAGATATTGATAAGTGGAAAATGATCTGGACAAAGAAAAGAGAGGAAAGCAGTGACAAATTCACATTAGTATTCCCAGTAAGAGAAAAGGAAGAGGTGGTAAAAGAATTTCCTATGAGAGAAATACCTGGAGGAGGATATGTACATATACCTTGGAGCAGACAAGATGCTTTATCATTCACAAATTATTTTCCCGGATTGAGAGAGAAACCAGTAGAATGGTATAGGCAAGTAGATGGATTTGTGAAAGTTTCGAAGGTTTTATGGGAAGATTTAGATGGGTTGTTTGACATAGTAGTACCAGCAGATTTATGGTCAGAATGTAAGATTACGGTGGATTGGCCAAAAGAGGAATATCCACAAGATAAAGTGACAGGTGCTCCTGGACCTGAAGTTATGCAAAAATATGAGCAAGTGATAGTGTTTTTGAAAAATAAAATTCCACCAAAAGAGACAGATTGGGTAAAAATAGACAGGACAATACAAGAAGCCAAAGAGTCAGTTCATGCATTCTATCAGTGGATATGAGGAATTGAATGAAAAAGATATGAGTCACTTTGTATATCGCTTTGTGTTTGGATTGAGACCAGAAATAGGGGATATGATTAAGCATAATTTGATGGGATGGCCATCATGTTCCGTGGACGAAGTTCTGAGACATGTAAAATATTGTAGTGAAGAAATTGAGGTAAAACAAAGAGAAAGCAATGTGGGCACAAGTAAAGGTTGCAGAACATCAAGTAGCTCAGTTAGAAAATAAGAATGCATAAGGTAACCAAAACAGAGTAAAAGGAAATTCTAGCAGGCCAAAATAAATTGGAAATATAGAATTAAAGAAAAAATATCCATGTCATAATCGAGGTAGGATGGGACATTGGAGGAAAGAGTGGAAGTATCCACCGAAAGTTAATCCGGAAAATTCATCATTGAATCCACACGTGCAGAATTAGATAATTCAGCAACCATCGCCACAGCAGCAGGTAATTAATCCACAGCGTCAGGTGCCACAACCTCCACTTTCTCACAATGTAAACCTACAGAGATACAGTAGAGGGACAGGATTCTGCGCAGGAGACCAGGTAACAAATAATAGAGTGCATGTGAGTCCGCAATATTGTCTGAAAGAAGACGGAAGCGTGTCGGATGATAGTTTCTGATGGAGCCTGAGAGAGGGAGAAGAGTGCGTGCTTGGCGCTACTCTAGAGGTAGATCAGTCTGGCCCATATGTGAATGGAAAGGTGAATGATGTCGATGTGACTTTCCTCGTGGACACATGTGCTACCCATTATACTGTTAGATCAGTGGAAATTCAAAATTTTCCTCTCTCGGGTGAACACATTCAAGTGGTTGGTGTAGCAAATCAGCAGATTAAAACGTCCTTAACAAAACCAATTTAGATAGAGATTGGAAATTTCAAAGACATGCATCGATTTGTCGTGTGTGACAGTAGTCCTGTAAATCTCCTTGGAAGGGACATTCTGTGTAAAATGAACTGTGCCATTTATTGCTCACCAGATGGCATTGAGCTCCAAACTCCAGATGAGGATAGTCTGTATAAAATGACAATTACACTAATTGAAGCAGAAAAGAATAAAATGTTTCCTCTGTTTGAGTGAGAGAGAATACCCGAAGAACTGAAAGAGGTAGTCAAAGAACAAGTGTGGAATTTTACAGGAGAGGATATTGGTTTGATGAAAAATGTAGATCCTGTAAAAGTTTCTGTGAAAGAAGGAGCAAGTTATCCGAATATTCCTCAATACAAGATGACAGCTGAAACAATTGAAGGAATAACGCCATTAATAGAAAAAATGATTGAGAAAGGGATTTTGAGAGAAATAGAAAGCAGTCCTTGTAATTCACCGATAATGGGATTGAAAAAGCCCAATGGAACGTTCAGAATAATACAGGACCTGAGAAAGGTAAATAAGATAGTTGTTCCATGTTGTCCAATTGTGCCAAACCCAGCAGTGATTGTATACCAAATTGCACATGATGCAGAATGGTATACTGTCATTGATCTATGTAATGTGTTCTTCACAGTTCCATTATACCCTGAAGCCAACCAATATTTGCGTTCCAATTCCGAAACTGTATTTTAGCATGGTGTCGAATTCCTCAGGGGTATACGAAAAGTCCCTCAATCTTTAATCAATTGTTAAAGAAATCATTAGAAGATCTGAGTCTACCTGGAGAATCAGTTCTAGTGCAGTACATTGATGACATGTTATTGGTGTCGAAAACAAGAGAAGCATGTGTTTCAGACACTGTTACCTTGTTAAATCAACTGGCAGATGAAGGACATAAAGTGTCACCATCAAAATTACAGTTTTGTCAGAAAGAGTACAATATTTGGGCCACAAAATTGCTAAGGGAATCAGACAGGGCACTTTAGAAAGAATCAAAATGATACAAGGAATGAAACCTCCAAAAACACAGAGACAGGTGAGAATGTTTCTTGGAATGGTCGGATACTGTCGACAATGGATTAGTGGGTTTTCACTAATAGCTAAACCTTTACAGAGATTGACAAAAGCAGATGTAAAAGACCCAATAACTCTGAATAAGGCAGAACTGGAAACCTTTGAGCAGCTAAATACACGTCTATGTGAAGCACCAGCTTTAGGAATGCCAGATTATGAAAAAAGAATTTGAGCTATACTGCAGTGAAAGGGAGGGATGTGCTTTGTCAGTTTTAATACAGAGACATGGAAAGCTGAGAAAGCCAATTGCATACTTTTCTGCTGTTATGGATCCCGTTACAAAGGCATTGCCGGGGATGTTTACAAGCAGTAGCTGCTACAAGCATGAGTATTGAAGAAAGTAAAGGTATAGTGATGGGATTTCCTTTGAGGGTGTATGTGCCTCACTCGGTGGAAATTCTCCTCACTAGAACTAAGACACAGTACCTTACCAATAACAGAATGACAAAATATGAGAAGACAATTCTAGGTGCACATAATGTTACAATTTCAAGATGTGTAAATATAAATCCATCTACATTATTACCTGATGTCATGAATGTGGAAGTAAGAGATGAAGTGGATCACAAATGTCTGGATGCACTAGAATATTGCACCAAACCAAAGTCTGACATCAAAGATGCACCTTTACCTGAATCTGACTATGTGATGTTTGTGGATGGATCATGTCTGAGAACAGATGAGGGTGTACTGAGCGCTGCATATGCTGATTGTACAGTAGCAGATGTTTTGGAAGCATCTTGTCTGAAAAGAGTCAGTTCAGCTCAAATTGCAGATTTGATTGCTTTGATTTGAGCATGTGAGTTGGGAAATGAAATAAGAATCACCATAGTGACTTACAGTCAGTATGGATTTAGGGTTGTCCATGACTATGGTCAACTGTGGTCCCAAAGAGGTTATATGACTTTGGCAGGATCCCCCATTAGAAATGCTGAATTTGTGAAAATGTTGATTGATGCCATACAATTGCCAGATAAGCTAGCTGTGGTTAAATGTGCAGCTCATAAAAAGGGAGATGACTACATTACACGTGGTAATAAATATGTGGATTCAATTGCAAAATACTGTGCCAAAAATCAAGCATCTATTAATCGGGATAGACAAACTGAACATGTTTCAAACCCTTTGATGCTAACAACCGTAGTGGAGACATGGCAGGAGGTAAAACAAATGCAGGAAGAAGCTAGTGAAGAAGAAAAGGATAACTGGCTAAAAGCAGGATGTAGACAAAGAGAAGAGGATGCAATCTGGGTTTACAAAGATGAAAGACCAGTAATGTCAGATAACATGATCACAAATATGGCCAAAATGTATCATGGTCAAGCTCATATTGGAAGAGGCGCTATGATTAGATTGTTTAGACAGACATGGTACAATCCGAAATTTAGGATGATTGCTGAAAGCCTTTGCCAAAGATGCCTTGTGTGTCAACAACTGAATCCAAGAAGAAAAACTGTTTTGATTGTCGGAACCATAGGACAGGAGGGAGGTCCATTCACCAGAATGCAGTTAGATTTTATTGAGCTTCCTCCATGTAACAGACTTAGGTATGTACTTGTGATCATTTGTTTATTCTCACAATGGGTTGAAACATTCCCCACTAGGAGGAATGATGGAGTGACTGTTGCCAAACTCCTGTTATGTGAGATAATACCACATTACGGTTTCCCAGTAACTATTAAAACAGATCGTGGATCACATTTTCACAATGAGCTAATGCAAATAATTTGTGATGCATTGGACATTTATCAAAAATTGCATTGTGCGTACATGATTCATGAACTTTGTAGAGAATTTGCTCCAAAAAATAGAAACAGACCACAGACAAGGCCTGGGAGGAATTATTTAATTAATGAATGCTAAAACAAATTTTAACCACATGAACTTTTAACCTGTTGTTATTTTAATAGAATTTTTGTACATGAATGCTTTATGGTTGTGATAAACCAAATAAAGTACATTTTTGACTGACTGACTGGCATTGTGCGTACAGACCAGAAGCTTTAAGGGTGGTTGAACAAGTAAATGGAACAATAAAAAACAGAATTGCCAACATGTGTTTGGCTACAGGACTAAATGGACTGATGCACTGCCACTTCTTCTAATGACCCTGAGGAGTACTCCTGACAGAAGAACAGGACTGAGCCCACGTGAGATTTTGATGGGAAGAGTAATGAGACAAGCATTTGTACTAGTTGATAAACTGGTGAGCATAAATTATGATATCATACTGGATTACTGCAAAAATCTGTCCGACATAGTAACTTCTGTGTTCTATCAGGTGAGAACTGAATCACAAATTAAAGAAAAACATCCAGCTCATGACCTCGTCCCTGGAGATTGGGTACGGATACAGGTTCACAGGAGAAGAAATTGTCTGGTGCCTCGATTGCAAAAACCAGGACAAGTCATTCTTGTCAGTACCACTGCAGTTAAGTTTGCTGGTATCAAAAGATGAGTGCATGCCAGCCACACTATTCGTGTGCCAGAGCCATAAAATCTACAGCTGGGAGACGGGACGCATCTCTCAAGGTGGATTAACACCTCTAAAGGCTTGAAACAAGGGTGCATCCTAGCTCCCACGCTGTTCAATCTTTTCCTAGCAGATTTACCAGGGGAATTGGACAGCCCCAAATCACATGCCCCACGACTGGGAGAAATCATGCTGTCCAATCTCCTATATGCGGATGACCTGGTCCTAATAAGCCGGACTCCAACTGGCCTCCAACACCTTCTGAATACTACCAGTACATTTTCATAGCGCAACGGACTAACCATCAACCTAACAAAAACAAAAACTATGACCGTGAATTACAGGAAGACTAGGAAAAACATTTGGTATTTGGAAGGGCGGAAACTGGATCAGGTAACAAGCTACAAGTATCTTGGGGTACTACTAGATAGCAGAGGCTAGTTTAAACCTCAATTAGAGATGCTGCATCGAAAAGGCACCATGAGCCATCTTGCGATGAAGCCCCTGAAAAAAGTCCTGCCAGATTGTACACTGGACCCGCTCCTACAAGTAATAAGAGCACGTTTACAACCTATGCTGACATATGGGAGCGAATCAACATATGGAAAAGATGCGCTGATCCTAGACAAAGTGATTAGTAGAACCGACAGATCCATCTTTCAGCTACCCAGCTATGTATCTCCTGCCCAAATACGCCTCAAATTTGGCCTCCAGAAGCAGACAGTGGAAAGAAGGGACAGGTATATAAAATGCTGGCATAAGATCCAAAATGCTGAACAAGAGACCTTAAATGCCCATCTTTGGACCGAGCTGCAACAATGAGAGCGATCACCAGCCAGAGAGTATCTGTCGGAATCATTAGAGAGACTTGAATTGACTGATCTTTGGGAATCACCAGCCGATCATAAGAGCTTTAAAAGGTTGTAACCAAAGTAACAAAAATAATATCCTTAACAGAAGACAAAGAAGCTCTAGCAAAGAGGGCACACGGATGGATAGTGTTAAATGACTACAAAACACTTAAGCCACAAGCTTATTTGGAAAGGGGATTCAAACAGAAGATAAACGAAAACATTTCAAAGCTGCGGCTTGGCATTTTTCCAATCCTCCCTCATCCGGCACCATGGAAAAGGAAACAAGAAGATCAGATTTGTCGTCTTTATAGAGTATGATCTGAAGATTTAACACACATAATTTGTATTTGCCCAGGCTTAATGGATACAAGGAGATCTTTACTACAAGCAAGATGGAACCAGAAGGGCATCATGACTTGTAGACAGGCAGTCAAACTGCGCTTTAACCCGCAGGAGACCCAATTAAACTGTCTCTCAAAATTCTTTGATACAGTGACGGAAAGACTAAAGTATTAGCAAAACGAGGAAGCATACTAGCAGACAGACAGTGCTCCTGAGCAATATATTGGGACTCCAGCTCACACAAAAACATCAACAAATTAAATTGGAAACATGAACCTTATCCACTACTGCACAAAGCGAGATAACGCCAACCCATGTATTTTAAAGTTTGATAACTGATTTAAACCTTTGATATATACTTCCTTTTAAACTGTGAATTTTAAAAATTGTGAGTTTTAATTAACTGTACAGTAAAGTTACTTATTTACTTACAGGAGGAGAGTGAAAGCACTACTGATTCAGACACTGAAGGTGAACCAGAAAGAGATCCAGATACTGAAGCTTGATTTGTTCGTCGAAATCTGGAGATATCAGATACTAGCTCTGCATCAGAAGGAGAAAATGAAATTGTTGAAATACTAAATATTTAAGATCGACCTGTAAGTCGAGATTTGGTAGAAACTAATACCAGCAAGGACACTGAGCAAAGTGAAAAGAAAGCTGGTAATTCGGAAAATACTGAAGGACAGTCTTAAAGCTCTGAAAGCAGGAACCGAAATCTCGCAACTGGTGAAAAGGAAATAACTCACGATGAGGATGAGCTTCCAGGTACCAGCTATGGAGAAGTTCCTAAGAGAGTGAAAAAACTGACCAGAGACAATTTAAATTGCGAAAAAGAATCAGATCCTGTGAAATTCATTATAAATGAAACTATAGAAAGATCTGAAACAGAGACAGATGACAGTGATGACAAAGCTGATTTAAGGAGAAGTTTGAGAAAACGAACTTGGAGAGTAGAGCGAACTACCACTGAACCTGAAATAAAAAGAGCAAGAAAAGGAGATAATTGGCCTAAAGAAATTGATGGACTGAAAATTAAACTGGTTAATAAAGCAAAAGTGCAAGAGGATCAATTAAATGAAATAACCAGTCAAAAGGAGTTGGTGGGAGAGAAAATAGAAGTTGTGCAAAGGCCAAAAAATAGTGAGAAGACCAAATCAAAAATATAAATCACCTGAGTGGACCTACATGGTGTTGCCTTCAATAAGAGAAGTAAACAGCAGCCAAGAGAACTTGAATAGCCAAGGTGTTGAAAAGGAAAGTGAGTAAAAGAAAGCAAAAGGATTTTCTCAATGTAACAGTGAAAACAAAGGGATATATATATATATATTCAATGAAAAAACCATAGGTTATAGGCCATATATAGTTAGGAATTAGCATTTACAAAACCTTATTTTACTCGCATAAAACCATTGAAATTCCATATATAGTTAGGTAACTATAAGCGCTAACTATATATCGCGCACCCGCAATCCACTGCTGATGATGTCACATATTACATCATTCATGACATGGTCAGTGACATCACTGATGACATCACTGATCACAACATCCAGTGATTGTATGTGTCTGTAAAGTTTAAATATGTTTCACATATTGAAGAATGAGTGGATGTATAAGTGTCTGGATGAAGAATTTAGTAGGTGCATGACTGACTGTATGAGTGAGTGATTAAATGTGTCTCACTGAGTACATGGGTTAGTGACTAAACTGTCTTAATTCGTGCATCAGTATGTTTGATGTTGTGTAAGCTGCTGCATGTGTTGATCAGTAGCTATAAGAGTGGCCATATGGGTTATTGATTGGTTGCCCAAATATTTGAATGGGAGGCTGAGTGTGTGTGTGGGTGGCTGGGAGGTGCGTGACTCTGTGCATAGATGTGTAAGCAGTTGATTCACTAGGAGTATGAGTTCAAGAGTGCATGTGGAAACAGCTATATGGGCGGTTGACTGTGCATGGGTGTGTTGGTGAGTGAATGGATTTCTCATTGCTACATGTGCAAGTAAGTACGTATGTAAAACACAATACATGTGAGAGTTGAGATATATAAATAACTGAACATAAGAGCCAGTGAATGTGTGAGTGGCTGTATCGATCACTGTGAGCTTGTATCAGGGATTATATAAGAGAGTAAATATGTGTTATTATATGTTTGAATAAGTAAGATGTGTATAACTGTATAGTTGAGGAAATGGAGGTGTGATTGATTCTTTGCATGACTGACTAGGTGTGTGAGTAACTCCATGGATGAGTGACAGTCTGTGAGTGTCTGTTTATACTGAGTGTATGTAAGGTTATATTAGAGTCTGAAGAGGTTCATTGTATTATCACATGAGTGATGTGATCAGTGATGACAAATGAGATGTCATCAGTGATGTCATTTGAGTTGTCATCAGTGATGTCATTTGAGATGTCATCATTGATATCATTTGAGTTGTCATCAGTGATGTCATTTGAGATGTCATCAGTGATGTCATCAGTGATGTCACTGACCATGTCATGAATGATGTAATATGTGACATCATCAGCAGTGGATTGCGGGTGCGCGATATATAGTTAGCGCTTATAGTTACCTAACTATATATGGAATTTCAATGGTTTTATGCGAGTAAAATAAGGTTTTGTAAATGCTAATTCCTAACTATATATGGCCTATAACCTATGGTTTTTTCATTGAATTTTCAAGGTTTTGTAAATGCAAATTCCTAACTATATATCCACTATAACCTATGGTTTTTTCTGTGAATTTCATTGGTTTTTTAATAGCAAATATGAAAAGCTTTAAAATGTCAAGTACGTGATAGATAAAAACATTTTCGTATTTATGCACGCTGATGTGCTTTGAACGCTGCCCCCCCCCTTCCCTCTTTTGCCTTAGTAGTACTCTCTCTTTGCAGATACAGAAGGGTAGTTAACGCAGGCCTTTACCCCCGTTGTAATCCGTCGTACCTCCTTGTCTCTCCATTTGATTGATTGTTGTCCAAGCATTTACTGTTTTAGAATTGGTTCTCTTTGGATCATTCTCTATTTACAAACAAGCACAAAGTCGCAATACTCTGTTTAGTCTTTGCAGATAGTGAAAAATCGTGTAAAAAAATAAAAGTAATCGAGCAAAATCAGTAGGCCACTAATTGGATCTCTTTTTGACCTCGCTAAAATAGAAATATTAGGAACAACCCTTCTTGAGAAATACGAAAATAGTGAGATGAACTGAGCTCCACACCATGAGGGCTGCAAGACAGCTCGGCTCCATCACCCATCCCGCACAAAATAATGACAAACCCTATGCAAATATTAAAAATATAGACAACACACCAGCAAAGAAACAGGGTAAAACATTTTATTAAAAAACTATTTACATAACGTTGGTTTATAAGATGATGTCAGTAGTAGACCGATGTGTGAATAGATCGAAAACAGCACAAGGCTCCAAGATCCGGATAGCAAGCTCCTGGATGTTGGGTGCCATAGTTTAGAGTTCTGAATTTCAGCCTTTTTCAATGCCTGTGCTTTGTTGAATCAAAATGGCGGCTTGACACAAAGCTGACTCAAGCGTTGCTACTGATGCTATGCAGACCAAAACTGGTTTTCAGTTTGTACATTTTTCTAGATTTTTCAATCCAAGTTTGGTTGACTTTGTAGAACGATGGCTTCAGATTTTCAACATACGGTGTGGTGGCGCTCACTGGGAGGGGGCGCTTCGCTCCTGCCCCCTCCCCAAGTAAGATTTTCATACGTGAAAGTACGTTAATGGTTTTGGTCCCTGAGATGCTTCGATGTCACTACCATTCTCAAATAGCATAAGTTCTAGATGTTGGGTGCCATAGTTAAGAGTTCTGAGCAGCGCTTGTAACACTGTCTGAAGCTTATTTCCACCTACTGCAGCTTCACTATTCTCAAAGTAAGTGAGTGTCGTTTGTGGACCTGACTGCATTAGAAAACAATGTGATATGTTACCTTCCTAAACAGCTTGACGGAGGCCCCTGAGGGGCGCTGTGATGGCCATGGACTCGGAGAAGACGCTTGGCTCCGACACCCTCCCCAAGTCTTATAGCACTGGTGTAGCCTGAGATCGCCCCCGACATAGGCGGCCGGCTCCCGGGGTCCGGCGGTACTTTTTGCCTTTTGATGACTCTTCAATTCTGGACCTTGTCCCACAATCCGTTTGACCTGAAGACAAGCTGTAGTGGGGCGCCCCTTTATCGTTTTAGTTGCTATTCCGCCCGCTTTTGCTACACTGTGCCTCTTCCGCCATTCAGCTGTTTTCCGCCCGCTCTTGCGACTACAGCGTCTCGCTCACCATGTAGTTGAGATGCGCCCGCTCTTGCGGTGCAGCGATAGGCGGCTGCCACAGGACTCTCAAAATGGCGGCCGGCTCTTCGGTTTTGGGCCTGGTCCACTAAAATGGCCCTGGGACACCTTGGAACTCGGACGCTTGTCTGCTAGGGCTTGGGTCCCATTCTCGAAAAGCGCCCCCTCAGCCGTGAAGATTCTACAAAAGTCTTGGGGGCCTCCGACTCCCGCAGGCTTCTGGTGGGGAGCGGCTGCCATGATTGCTCGTGGAATGGCCACGACGGAGCTACGAGATGGTAGTGGTCTCATGCTGACGCCAGCTTTAGTCTGAAACATCCAGAAACACTGTAGACTACCAATTCGATCAGTTCCGGTAGCGCCCCAACATGACCCGGAAGAGAAGAACTTGCCCTCCCCTCTTTGACTGATGGTTCTTGTTGCCTGTCCCCTCTGTTGTCATTTAACAGAACTTTTTGGACTGCTGAAAGGGGTTGTGTTCTGAACGCTGGTTGGTGGAGACATTTAGACTATATTCTTGACCTACGTTGTCGCGTAATGCGTTTTATGACACGCCGCGTTAGCGCACCCGGAAGTGATCCGAGGCGCGGCGCGCAGCGCGTAACGTAAGCATAACAGGTCATGTGACTTGTTAATAAAACTTTTCATTGGTTCATTTTACTTTTGTTAATTTAATGATGAAAAGCTTGGTCATATGACCTAAAAATTACGCTTTTTATTATTTTCGAACAATATTTTTTTTTCAAACATATGTTATAATATTCCAAGCTAATGTACTTTCCCGGAAAATTTACAACTGTCTTGCAAGTAAAATATATTCCTTTTTCGAGAAAAAGGGCGTTTCTTCCTTCCATGACGGAGCCGTTGAGTAAAAGAGATTCGGCCTGCTGTCTTAGTCGCCGATACGCCTGATTATCAGATTCTTATCGATCACTTTATGTTGCAGACATGAAAAACACAACTGCCCTTGACCATTTATCTTTACTGCGTTCCTACATATTATACCTTTTATCCGTCATGTAATTGGACTGCTTTATTTCACTTGCCTTTTACTGATTCGAAAACAGTCACTAAAAGTAAAAACTTTACAAATGAAAATACTACTACCGTGTTTTGTTTTAAAAACCTTTATTGTGAAAATGTCAGTATACAAATACGGGCCTATAACCACGTGGGCCGGCCACGGAGCAAACTCAAATCGTATATGATGAGGAGACATTTACACTGTAGAAGAACGTAACGAGCGGGCCATTAGGTGACAAGAACAAAGGTGTCTAACAGTTGCGGAATCGGTGGACGTACATTTTGTAATTAAAATACGACAGGGCCACTTACAATAACATTTTCTAGATATACATTTGCGGGCAAAGAGTTACGAGTCCCATTTATACCGGCGCCATTTTGGGCGAGGCCGGGCAGGTCCAAGATATAGTCAAAATGTCTCCACCAACCATCGGCCAGACCAGAACCCCTTTCGGCCCTTTATGTTACAAGATGGTGTCTTCCATTCAGAAAATATTGGTGGCAGCATTTTGAAAGGAAACAGAAACAGCCGTTCTCCTAGTGAGTTTCACATTGTTACATTTAGGAAGAATGTTGAAGAGTAGTATGTGGAAAATCTGAAGCCATTTTTCTACAAACTCTCAATCAGACTTGGATGGAAAAAAAAACCTGAAGAATGTACAAACTGAAAACCAATTTTTGTCTGTATAGCACCAACAGTAACGCTTGAGTCAGCTTTGTGTCAAGCCGCCATTTTCATTCAATCAATAGCGTCCCCCTGCACACATTCAGGGACCTGGTCGTGTCTTCAGATGAAACGCATTGTAGGAAAAGAAGCAGAAAGGAAAAGGAAAAAAGTTCCGCCGGACCTAGTGAAGCTGCAGCAGGTGCAAATAAGCTTCAGACAGTCTTACAAGCACTGCTCAGAACTCTCAACTGAGGCACTCAACATCCAGGACTTGCCATTCGGATCTTGGCGCCTTGTATTTTTGTTTTGTTTTTGATGGAGGGGAAAGAACAAAAAACAGACATTGAAAAAGGCTCAACAGTGCAGGGCGCCTTGTGCTGGTTCCGACCTATTCACACATCGGTCCGCTACTGACATCACCTCATAAACCAACGGGGCACCCCACGCCGACTTTCGGCGCAGCATTGTAGGATGGCCACACCAGTGCGGCAATTTGCTGGACACCACCTCGGTGCCATCCAGATCTCGGCGCGTTCATTCATTCAATAGCGTCCCCCTGCACACATTCAGGGACCTGGTCGTGTCTTCAGAAGAAACGCATTGTAGGAAAAGAAGCACAAAGGAAAAGGCAACAAGTTCCGCCGGACCTAGTGAAGCTGCAGCAGGTGCAAATAAGCTTCAGACAGTTCTACAAGCACTTCTCAGAAATTTCAACTGAGGCACTCAACATCCAGGACTTGCCATTCTGATCTTGGCGCCTTGTATTTTTGTTTTGTTTTTGATGGAGGGGAAAGAACAAAAAACAGACATTGAAAAAGGCTCAACAGTGCAGGGCGCCTTGTGCTGGTTCCGACCTATTCACACATCGGTCCGCTACTGACATCACCTCATAAACCAACGGGGCACCCCACGCCGACTTCCGGCGCAGCATTGTAGGACGGCCACACCAGTGCAGCCACTTGCTGGACACCACCTCGGTGCCATCCGGATCTCAGCGCGTTCGAGTCACTGTGCCGGAAGAGTAACCGGAACTCAGCTGAACACGCCGTCTTTCGGCGCAGCATTGTAGGATGGCCACACCAGTACGGCAATTTGCTGGACACCACCTCGGCGCCATCCGGATCTCGGCGCGTTCGAGTCACTGTACCGCAACAGTGACCGCAATTCAGCTGGACACGCCGTCTTTCGGCGCAGCATTGTAGGATGGCCACACCAGTGCGGCAATTTGCTGGACACCACCTCGGTGCCATCCGGATCTCGGCGCGTTGTGCTGCCTTCGGCCTATTCGCACATCGGTCCGCTACTGACGCCGCCTCACGTGCCAACGGATTTTCTACGCTTTTTGTAGCCCTATGTCGCATAACAGGTCATGTGACTTGTTTATAAAACTTTTCATTGGTTCATTTTACTTTTGGTTTCCTAAAGATGGAAGGCTTGGTCATATGACCTAAAAATAACACTTTTCATTGGTTTAGAACATTTTTTTTTCCCAAACGATGAAAGCCCCACCTTGTTTCTGGATCATTCAGACTGAAGCTGGCGTCAGCATGAGAGCACCACCATCTCGTGGCTCCGTCGTGGTCATTCCGCGAGCAATCATGGCAGCCGCTCCCCACCGGAAGCCTGCGGGAGTCGGGGGCCCCCAAGACTTTTATACAATCTTCACGGCTGAGGGGACGCTTTTCGAGAATGGAGCCCAAGCCCTAGCAGGCAAGCGTCCGACTTCCAAGGTGTCCCAGGGCCATTTCAGTGGACCAGGCCCAAAACCGAAGAGCCGTCCGCCATTTTGACAGCCATGTGGCAGCCGCCTATCGCTGCACTGCAAGAGTGGGAGCAACTCCACAACATGGTGAGCGAGACGCTGTGGCCGCAAGAGCGAGCGCAACTCAGCTAGATGGCCGCCACCTGGGGAGACCCGTTCACGCCGCCTCCCCCCCCCCCCCGGGCCGCCGCACGCCAATTTTCGGAGCAGCATTGTAGGATACCAAAACCAGTGCGGCAGTTTACTGGACATCACCTGGGTGCCTGTCGTACATGTTGTGTCAGCCATGTGACACTGGACACAGACCGCTACTGACGAGGCCTCCCCCCGCACCACCCGGGACGCCCCACGCTGTTTTTCTGTGCTGCATTGTAGGATCCCTAAACCAGTGCGGCACCCAGGCGACATCACCTGGGTGCCGTCCAGAACTCTGCACGTTGTGCTGCCTTGGGACTATTCGCACAGCAGACCGCTACTGACGAGGCCTCCCCCCGCCCCACCCGGGACGCCCCACGCCAATTTTCGGAGCAGCATTGTAGGATCCCTAAACCAGTGCGGCACCCAGGCGACATCACCTGGGTGCCGTCCAGAACTCTGCACGTTGTGCTGCCTTGGGACTATTCGCACAAAAGACAGCTTCTAACCATTGTTGCTTTTTGTGTTAATAAATGTTTAAATGTTTTTAGTTTTTGTTCTGTTCATTATCGTTAAAAGTTAATAAAGTTTTATAACCTTAATTTGTTGGAGTGTTATCTATTTTTTGAAAAACGGGTGAATGGGGCCTTGAATCGGGTTATTGTCATGTGTGGGCTTTGGAAGTGTGCTGCTGCAGGATCGGACATTTCAAACTCAAATGCACGTTCTTTTTCTTACCTTTCCGAAGCATGGAGCGCAATAGCAGGCAGAGAAAGGGTGATGCACGTGTTGAACACTACCTGACCTGGCAAGTTGCTGGCAGTGCCCCCCCGCCCGCTCCTGAAAGAGGGCACACACACACCGCCGCCCCGAGTACTTCACAAATCTTTAAAAGACCATGCGCTTGTTCATGAGGCTTAAATGGTTTATCACCTCTTCTAGAACCCCTACATCGACCCTCTGACGTTTCATGGAAAAATTACCATGTAACACAATACCAAGCCCTGTCAGCTGAAACCCCCAAGGAATCGTGGGGCATATTATCAAGGGGGTTTATCTCCGCTTTTTTGGCTTTAAAAACCATGAAAGCGGAGATAAAATTATTTCCCTATTATCAAGCTGTCGCTAACACCAGTTAGTGACACCTAAAAGGAGATAGCGACCATCTTGGGCCCGGCTTTGCATGTCAGTGATACTTATCACTAATGACATGCAAAGTGGCGTGCCAAGATGTTAGCGACTGGAAACAGTCCCTAACATCGCTACCTTCTATTACCAACTTTTGGAGATATTCGCGCTAAGCGCGAATATCTCCAAAATCTAACACCTGCCCTGAGCAGTTCTTAGCCATGTTATCCAATGGGAGGTGGATAACATGGCTAAGAGCATTTGCTCGATAATACATGAATATCGCTGACTTTTCTGCGATAATAGCAAGGTTTATCTGCGATAAAAATCGCCGATGTGCGGCGATAATTTTTGTCTCTAAACAAGTTATAGACAAAAATTATCGCTAGTTGTTCGTAATATGCCCCCGGGTTTTTGCTTGCAGAAATCGGGAGGCGGGAGACTAGCACTGAAATCAGTACTCACACGCCTGAATCAGGAGGATTGGCATGTCTGAATTCTCTACAGCTGGGGCCATAAACTACATCCGCAGGGGTAGGTGATAGCCTGGGACCAGCCTGGCATCTAAAATGGCTGCCGTGCACGACAAAATTGTGGCATTCGAAAAAAGGCAAGATGGCGCAGCCGCTGGAAGAGATATATCAACATATATCAGCCTCCTCAGCCACCCTCAGGAAACATAGGGGATTAGGATATGTCTCCCGCACCCCCTTATACCTAGTACTTTAATTAACGAAGCACAAAATGGCGAATTCCCGTTTCGCTACCAGTTTGCGGCCCAGTTCGCGGCCCGTGAAGCGCTTCTACCGTGAAAAATCATTTTTTTTTTATTTTCCCCACGGGACCCTTTAATAACCCCAACAACATTCCTAGGGGGTCAAGAGGGGGATACCTTGCCCCCTTTCATTAAATTCCCCCTTAGTTTTTCACCTTTTCTTCTCTCTCGATCCTACCGAGAGACAAGATGGCGGCCGCTCCGGACTGTCACGCAGCAAAAAAAAAAAAAAAGCTCACGCACAGCCGCTGGAAGAGATGTATCAACATATATCAGCCTCCTCACCCACCCTCAGGAAACATAGGGGATTAGGATACGTCTCCCGCACCCACTTATAACTAGTAATTTAATTTACGAAGCACAAAATGGCGAATTCCCGTTTCGCTACCAGTTCGCGGCCGCGCTTCTACCGTGAAAAATCATTTTTTTTTTATTTTCCCCACGGGACCCTTTAATAACCCCAACAACATTCCTAGGGGGTCAAGAGGGGGATACCTTGCCCCCTTTCATTAAATTCCCCCTTCGTTTTCCACCTCTTCTTCTCTCTCGATCCTACCGAGAGACAAGATGGCGTCCGCTCCGGACTGTTTAGAATGTTGACAGACACCGGAGAGCCAATCAGCTTTCTGCGCGCAAAGTTCCGATAAGCGAAAAGTAAGCGGACCGGATCGCTGCCCAGAGCGCTGTTACAGATATATATCTTGGTTTGAACGTTAATTTCTCAAAAACTACTGGAGCACATATATTGAGACCTAGCAAAGGCACATCGGGCTAACAGTCCCTACAATTTTGCCAAGTTTCGTGCAAATCCATTCAGCCGTTCGAGCTAAAAGTGAGTCCAACCGCCCTATGGAAAACTCAATGCAAAAAACGCGTTTTGGGACCCCCCTTTTTTCTCAGCCCCCCCTTGACGAAACCCCACCAAATTTTCAGGGGCTGCTCAGAAACAAAATGTGCCATTTTCCTGAAAATTTCAGCCGATTCCGTCCACAAACGCCAAAGTTATTAGACATAGAATTTTCAAAAGTCCCATAGGGAATTTATCCTAACTATATATACCTACTGGCGATAGCCAGTAGGTAATATATATATATATATATATATATATATATATATATATATATATATATATATATATATATATATATATATATATATATATATATATATATATATATATATATATATATATATATATATATATATATATATATATATATATATATATATATATATATATATATATATATATATATATATATATATATATATATATATATATATATATATATATATATATATATATATATATATATATATATATATATATATATATATTACCTACTGGCGGTTGCCAGAAGGTAGTTATAGTTAGGATTGTTTTCCATAGGGAATCCGCAACATTCTATTGGGAATAACTTTGGCGCTGGTTGAGGATTCTGCCTGTAATTTTCCTTAAATTTGCCTCCCTGCGCTCCGCTCCTTCCCTGAAAGTTTGGGGGGGGATTCGTCAAGCGGGGGCCGAGATAAAAGGGGGGTCCCAAAACGTGTTTTCCCCATGTTAATTTCCATAGGGCGGTTGTACTCACTTTTAGCCCGAACGGCTGAATGGATTTACACCAAACCTGGCAAAATTGTAGGGACTGGTAGCCTGATGTGCCTTTGCTATGTCTCAAGATATGTGCTCCAGTGGATTTTGAGTGATTTAGGTTCAAAAAAATATATATATCTATAAGTGCGCCCCGGTACGCGCACCGGGACGCTCTCCAGCACGCTACGCGAGTTTGCAAGCGGAAAGCTGATTGGCTCTCGGGTGTCTGTCAACATTCCAAACAGTCCGGAGATTTGCGCAGGGGGAGCGCCCGGTACGCGCACCGGGGAGCGTACCGGGGAGCGTACCATGGGGAAAAAAGAATGACAGATTTTTTTTAAAAATGTAGCATTTTTTTATAAATTGGAGGTAGTTCTAAAAAGAACTGTTTTTTATTCTTTTTGTTGTTTTATCTTTTTTTTATTGTTTTTTGGAACATTTTGTACTTTTTTGGCTTTTATGAACAATTTTATATTTTTGGGGGAATTTTTATGGGGACAAACAAAAAACAGGGAATTGTAAACGGCTCAACTGGAGCAAAAAAAAATCAGGAAAAAATTAAGGTTTCTTTGGGCACTTGTGCTTGTCACCAGCACGGTTGATGAGTTTAACACTTTGCTCACCATAGCAAATTGTACGCCCACAAAATATGCATACTATTTTGAAATCTCCAAACTGGGTTTGGATGTTTGGGACCATCTCCCTTGTCTCTGGCCCCAATGGAGTGGGTTGGGCACTTTGGGAGGTGCTGGGAGAAGATAGGGAAGGGTTTCTGGTCAGTTCTCTGACCTCTGCCGCACTATAGTTGTTAGGGTGCCGCTGTTGCATGTGGCGAATCATGGTGTTGTTGCCAAAAGAATATTTTTTGGAAGGGTTCTCCCTGGAAAGTACAGTGCCACAGATTAGACAAGTAACCTTAGGCGCATTAACTTTCTTGAGGCCAATAGGGATTTTAAAAAACTCCCAGACAATGTGCTCCTTTGGCTTGTAGGGGGTAGTATCTTCTGGCAGGTAGCGCCTCTCCCCCTCCTCCTCCTCCTCCTCCTCCTCCTCCTACTCCTCCTCCTCCTCTTCATCTCCACCACTGTGGTGTTGTGGTGGTCCTTGTGGTGGTGGTGGTGGTGGCTGAGATGCTCCTGCTGCTACTGTAGCCATTTCTCAGTACAAATAGGTACAAATAGGTCTGGAAACAGGTCTTCCTCACTCAAAGTACGAAATGAGAATTAGGAAAAAAGGTGGGGGCTTTCATCATTAGGAAAACAAAACTGTAAAGAACCAATAAAAAGTGTTATTTTCATGTCACATGACCAGGGCTTTCATCATTTGGAAACCAAAACTGTCCTGAACCAATAAAAAGTGTTATTTTAAGGTCACATGACCCGACGCGCTTACGCTACGCGCCCCGGGGTGCTTATGTAGCGCGATAGTATGCGCTCGGGTGCTTCCGGGTGCGCTTACGCCGTGCGTATCACGCGGACGCGGCAACGCTAAACGTCACGATGATGTTTTCGTTCGCGGCAATAGCGCTAACGGGAGGCTCACCGGTACGTGCACCGGGACGCGCCGCAAGACTGCGATTACTGGTGCGCTCACCGGTACACGCACCGGGAGCGCTCAAGGGCAAAAAAAAAAAATATATATATATACATACATATAAAAAATATTATTACATAGATATATACAATATAGGATTCATTATAAAAAATATTATATTTGATAGCAATAGAAATTTGCTAATAAAAAAACTTTGAAATTCACTGAAAGAAACATAGGTTTGAGGCCCTATATATAGTTAGGAATTAGCATTTACAAAACCTATGAAATTCACTGAAAAAACCATAGGTTTCACACCAGTTATAGTTAGGAATTATCATTTAAAAAAGCTAATAAATTCACTGAAAAAACCATAGGTTTGACACCAGTTATAGTTAGCTGGAAATTTTACTGACATAAAACCATTGAAATTCCCACGTTATAGTTAGTTGGACTCACTATAACTTGCGCGTGCAATGCACTGTTGATGACGTCACATATTACATCACTCATGACATGGTCAGTGACATCACTCATGACATCACTGATGACACAATCCTTGTGACATAGTGACAGACCTCCTTTCAGTGTAATGTAACCCTTGAAACACATATTCATAAATAGAAACTAAAATTTTCAAAAAAATGGAGATACCCATACCAGTTACAACAACCAATTCAGTAATTCCACCATCTATATACACATCCACTCATTCACCAACAGTTCTATATAGTCACTCATACATATACTCACTCATCATATGTAGTTATACACCTATACATACTATTACACACCGACAGTCATCCAAAAGTTACTCACACACATACTCACACATGCAAATAAACTAATGAGCATCCATTTATTTGCATATACAGCTATACACACACTACCACCTTACTTCTAAGGAAACTTACACATACTTACTCTCTTAAACAATCACTTATAGAAAAACACACACTTATTTAAACAGGAACTCTTACAATCTCTCACTCTCACATATACTCACTTACATACATCAATACTCACATATACTAGATTAAAACATAGGTAGTTACTGATAAAGACACTAGTGAGACAGTCATTCACTCACTAATACACACTCATCCACCCATACAGTCCTGCACATATGCTGTCTTCAAAACACATACAAACAGTGAGTCAGTCATTGATGCATCTATGTGCTAAGTAATACCCCCCACCAAACCATACAGACACTCATACTGATACTAAAAAAAAATCTAATAACCCATATACACACACATGTAGCTACTCACCAACCCATGCAGCCACTTATACACAAAGTCGCTAATATATGTATTCACTAAGATACACTTAATAAGCCAGTTAACCAATCATTTTATTTTTTAAAACATCCATTTAGACACTTATTTAAACATTTATTCTTCCATCGACCTTTACATATACATATATAAAACATATTTATTTTTCAGAAAAGCACACATTCACTGGATGGTGTCATCAGTGATGTCATGAGTGATGTCACTGACCATGTCATGAGTGATGTAATATGTGACGTCATCAGAAGTGCATTGCAGGTGCGCAAGTTATAGTGAGTCCAACTAACTATAACGTGGGAATTTCAATGTTTTTATGTCAGTAAAATTTCCAGCTAACTATGACTGGTGTGAAACCTATGGTTTTTTCAGTGAATTTAAGAGGTTTTTTCATGCTAATTCCTAACTATAACTGGTGTGAAACCTATGGTTTTTTCAGTGAATATATATATATATATATATATATATATATATATATATATATATATATATATATATATATATATATATATATATATATATATGTAGTAATACCGTATGTACTAACTGGTATTGGTGTGTCAATGGTTTCAAGAATGGTAGTCTGTATTTAACACTGGGTGTATCAAAGGTTATATTAGAGTGTGAGGAGGTTCATCGTATTATCATCAGTGATGTCAAATGAGATGTCATCAGTGATGTCATTTGAGATGTCATCAGTGATGTCATCAGTGATGTCACTGACCATGTCATGAATGATGTAATATGTGACATCATCAGCAGTGGATTGCGGGTGCGCGAAATATAGTTAGAGCAATTCCAATGGTTTTTGAAATGCTAATTCCTAACTATATAAGGCCTGAAACCTATGGTTTTTTCAGTGAATATATATATACATACATACATACATACATATACATATATATATATATATATATATACATATATATATATATATATATATATATATATATATATATATATATATATATATATATATATATATATATATATATATATATATATTACCTACTGGCGGTCGCCAGTAGGTAGTTATAGTTAGGCTTTTTTTCAATGTTAAATCTCAAAATTCTATTTGGAATAACTTTGGCGCTGGTTGACGAATCTGCCTGAAAATTTCCTCAAAATGACCTTGTCAAGCTCCGCTCCTTCCCTGAAAGTTTGGGGGGGATGCGTCAAGCCGGGGCGAGATAAAAGGGGGGTCCCAAAATGCGTTTTCCCCATGTTAATTCCCCTAGGACGGTCGACCTCACTTTTAGCCCGAACGGCTGAATGGATTTCCACCAAACTTGGCAAAATTGTAGGGACTGGTAGCCCGATGTGCCTTTGCTATGTCTCAAGATATGTCTTCCAGTGGATTTTGAGTAATTTAGGTTAAAAAAAATATATATATCTATGGCAGCGCCCCGGTACGCGCTCCGGGGAGCGCTCCGGGCGCGCCACGCGACTTGCGCACAGAAAGCTGATTGGCTCTTGGGTGTCTGTAAACATTCGAAACAGTGCAGAGCGGCCGCCATCTTGTGTCTCGGTAGGATAGAGACACAAGAGGTGGGAAAAAAAGGGGGAAATGACCATAAGGGGGCAGGGATAGACCCCCCCTGACCCCCTAGGTTTGATGTGGGAGCCATAAAAGGGCCCAGCGGGGCCCCCTCCAAATTTTTTTTTGATTTGCGCGGGGGGAGCGCCCGGTACGCGCACCGGGAAGCGGACCGGGGAGCGTACCATGGGGAAAAATGAATAATAGAGTTTTTAAAAAATGTAGCCTTTTTTTGAAATTGGAGGTAGTTCTAAAAAGAACTGTTTTTTTTTCTTCTTTTTGTTGTTTTATATTTTATTAATGTTTTTTGAACCATTTTGTATTTTTTTGGGGTTTTCAGAACACTTTTATATTGTTTTTGTATTTTTCGAGGGGAGAAACGAAAAAACAGGGAATTGAAAATGGCTCAACTGGAGCGAAAAAAAAAGAAAATAAATAATTAGGGTTGATTGGGGCATTTGTGGTTGTCCCCAGCAAGGACGATGAGCTTTACGCTCTGTTCTCCGTAGGAGATGGTCTTCCCACAATATTTACATGTGATTCTGAAATCTACAAATCGGGGCTGAATGCACGGCATCGTCTCACTTTCCTCTGGTGCAGACGCAGTGGGTTGCTTCCTTTTTGAGCTGGTTCTTGTTGATTGGGGAGGGTTACTGGCCAGTTCCCTCATCTCTGCAGCAGAATAGTTTATAGGATGCTTGCGCTGCATGTGGCGGATCATCGCGTGATTTCCAAAGGAATATTTTTTATTAGTGTTCCCCCTAGAAAGTTCCATGTCACAGATCAGGCAAGTCACCTTGGCTGCATTTACCTTTTTCTTCCCCTGTGGAAACGAAAAAAACTCCCAAATAATGTGTGGTCTGACCTGGTATGGGGTATTTTGTTCTTGGAGAAATGTTCTCCTCCCTTCTTCCTCCTCCTCCTCTTCCTCCTCTTGTTGACCACCAATGAAATCTTGTGGTGGTCCTCTTGGTTGTTGTGGTGGTGGTGCAGATGCACCAGCTGCTGCTGCTACTGAAGCCATTATAAAGATCAAAATGGTACAGAGAGGTACAAGCAGGTCTTCCTCAGTCAAAAGACAAAGTCAGAAGAAGGAAAAAAGGTGGGTTCTTTCATCAGAAGGAAAAAAAAATGTTTTGAAACAATGAAAAGTGTTATTTTCAGGTCACATGACCAGTGGCTTCATTATTATGAAACCAAAACTGTTATGAACCAATGAAAAGTGTTATTTTCAGGTCCAGGTCACATGACCCGACGCGCTTACGCTACGCGCCCCGGGGCGCGCTCCGGGGCGCGTAATGTAAGCGCGTCTGAAGTTTACGATGCGCGATCGTATTTGCACAAGTGCTTCCGGGTGCGCTTACGCCGTGCGTTTCACGCAGACGCGGCTACGCGATACGTCACGATCATTTTTTCGTTCGCGATAATGGCGCTTACGGGACGCTACCCGGTGCGCGCCCCGGGGCGCTTCATATAATTACGCTTTCCGGTGCGCTCCCCAGGGCGCGCACCGCGAGCGCACCAAGGCTAAAAAATAAATAAATAAAAATATTTTTAAACAATTAGGAAAAAATTGTAGGGACTGGTAGCCCGATGTGCCTTTGCTATGTCTCAAGATATATGCTCAAGTGGTTTTAACGAAAGTTAACTTTGAAAAAATATATATTGAGCTACATTGGGTTATATATATGTCAGAGCCCAATGTAGCCCAATGTAGCCAAATGTAGCCCAAAGATGGCCACCAGAGACAAAAAAAACAAATGTAGACAAAATATTAGCCAGATGTAGCCCAAATATAGCCCAATGACAGAATGTCCCAGAGTGTTCTAAAGAACAACTAGTGCGCTAAAAGTCTTACTTCTAAACTGAGATTTATAGTTAGGAATTAGCATTAAAAAAACCTTTGAAATTCACTGAAAAAACCATAGGTTTCACACCAGTTATAGTTAGGAATTTGCATTTAAAAAACCTAATAAATTCACTGAAAAAACCATAGGTTTCACACCTGTTATAGTTAGCTGGAAATTTTACTGACATAAAACCAATGAAATTCCCACATATTCAAAAATAGAAACTAAATTTTTATAAAAAAAGTGAGATACCCATATCAGTTACAACAACCAATTCAGTAATTCCACTATCTATATACACATCCACTCATTCACCAACAGTTCTATATAGTCGCTCATACATATACTCACTCATAATATGAAGTGATACACCTATACACACATACTCACAGATGCAAATAAACTATTGAACATCCATTTATTTGCATATAGAGCAATACACACACTACCAACTTACATCTATTGAAAATTACATATATTTATTCTCTTAAACAATCACTTTTCGAAACACATACTTATTTAAACAGGAACTCTTACAATCTCTTACTCTCACATATACTCACTTATATGCATCAATATTCACATATTCTAGATTAAACCATATGTAGTTACTGTTTAAAACACTAGTGAGACAGTCATTTACTCACTTACATACACATATACACACTATTCAACCATACAGTCCTGCACATATGTAGTCTTCAAAATACATACAAAAAAAGATTCAGTCACTCATGCATCAATGTTGTAAGTAATTCCAACACTAAACAATACAAACACTCATACTGATACTAATAAAACATCTAATAACCCATGTACATACACATGTACCTACTCACCAACCCATGCAGCTACTTATACACAAAGTGAAACACTAATACATATATTTAAAAATTTAAACATTACTCACTAATATTTATTTTTCAGAAAGACACACATTCACTGGATGGTGTCATCAGTGATGTCATGAGTGATGTCACTGACCATGTCATGAGTGATGTAATATGTGACGTCATCAGCAGTGCATTGCACGCGCAAGTTATAGTGAGTCCAACTAACTATAATGTGGGAATTTCATTGGTTTTATGTCAGTAAAATTTCCAGCTAACTATAACTGGTGTGAAACCTATGGTTTTTTCAATGAATTTATTAGGTTTTTTAAATGCAAATTCCTAACTATAACTGGTGTGAAACCTATGGTTTTTTCAGTGAATATATATATATATATATATATATATATATATATATATTCACTGAAAAAACCATAGGTTTCACACCAGTTATAGTTAGCTGGAAATTTTACTGATATAAAACCATTGAAATTCCCACGTTATAGTTAGTCGGACTCACTATAACTTGCGCGTACAATGCACTGCTGATGACATCACTCATGACATCACTGATGAGACCATCCAGTGAATGTGTGTCTTTCTGAAAAATAAATTTGTTTTATATATGTATTTGTAAAGGTCGATGGAAGAATAAATGTTTAAATAAGTGTGTAAATGGATGTTTTTTTAAAAAAAATTGGTTGGGTAACTGGCATATTATGTGTATCTTAGTGAATACATATATTAGCGAGTATTGTTTAAATATTTAAATGTTTGTATCAGTGTTTCTCTTTGTGTATAAGTGGCTGCATGGGGTTGGTGACTGACTCACTGTTTGTATGTGTTTTGAAGACAGCATATGTGCAGGACTGTATGGGTGGATGAGTGTATATATGTGTGTGTTAGTGAGTGAATGACTGTCTCACTAGTGTCTTCATTAGTAACGACATATGTTTTAATCTAGTATATGTGAGTATTGATGTATATAAGTGAGTATAGTATATATAGTGAGAGATTGTAGGAGTTCCTGTGTAAATAAGTATGTGTTTCTATAAGTGATTGTTTAAGAGAGTAAGTATGGGTAAGTTTCCTTAGAAGTAAGGTGGCAGTGTGTGTATAAATGTATATGCAAAGAAATGGATGTTTAATAGTTTATTTGCATGTGTGAGTATGTGTGTGAGTAACTTTTGGATGATTGCTGATGTGTAACAGGATGTGTAGGTGTATCACTACATATGATGAGTGAGTATATGTATGAGTGACTATATAGAACTGTTGGTGAATGAGTGGATGTGTATATAGATGGTGGAATTACTGAATTGGTTGTTGTTACTGGTTTGGGTATCTCCATTTTTTAGAAAATGTTTGTTTCTATTTTTGAATATGTGTTTCAAGCGTTACATTACACTGAAATTAGGTCTGTCACTCTGTCACAAGGATGGTGTCATCAGTGATGTCATGAGTGATGTCATCAGCAGTGCATTGTACGCGCAAGTTATAGTGAGTCCGACTAACTATAACGTGGGAATTTCAATGGTTTTATATCAGTAAAATTTCCAGCTAACTATAACTGGTGTGAAACCTATGGTTTTTTCAGTGAATTTCATAGGTTTTTTAAATGCTAATTCCTAACTATAACTGGTGTGAAACCTATGGTTTTTTCAGTGAATTTCATAGGTTTTTTTAATGCTAATTCCTTTGTATATCGAGTTTCTAACCTTTTTTTTTTTACAATTTGCTGTTTTTTTTAAGTATTCATTTTTTTTATAATTTTTTTCTTTTGCGCTCTGGGTGCGCGCTCCTGGAAGCTTTCAGCTAAGCTCTCCTGTAAGCTTCTCCGAGAGCTCATCTGAAAGCGCACCCAGAGCGCAACTGTCGTTCGTGAAAAAAAAATATGAATGAAAAGTTAATAATAATGCAAAACATTTCGTACCATACAAATAAAATTTGTTTTTTTTAATATTGAAAATGATTATGCATTTCTATTAAAGATTGATGACGTCACTTCAGCGCACAACGTACGTGCCCTCGGAAGCGCCTACGTGCGCGGCTCCTAAACGCACGCAAAAGCGCCTACGATCGCGCCACGTGTGCGCCCCGGAAGCGCCTACGATCGCGCCACGTGTGCGCCCCGGAAGCGCCTACGATCGCGCAGCGTAAACGCACCCGGAAGTGCACCCGAGCGCGCAGCGTAAGCGCGTCGGGTCATGTGACCCTAAAATAACACTTTTCATTGGTTGCTAACAGTTTTTTTTTACAATGAATGAAATCCCCACCCATTTCCTTCACTTCTTCTTTCACTTTTGTGACTGAAAGACCTGCTTTTTTGCTGCTCCTTTTTTCTTGGTTCATCATGGCTGCCAGATCATCCAGCAGTGAAGATGACTTCATTGATGAAGAGCCACCTACCCCAAAGGTGAAGGGACATTTCATTTGGAAATTTTTTAAGTTTCCAGAAGGCCAGAAGAAGGTGAATGCACCAAAAGTAGAGTGCAGGATCTGCAAAAAGGTCCTGTCACGGGGTAACCCCCTAAAAAAATACTCTTTTGGCAACTTCACGATGATTCGCCATGTGGAGACCAGGCACCCCCAGAATTTTGCCCGAGAAAGTGTCAGGGCTCTGGCACAGGAGGTTCCCTCTACATCAACAGGAGGAGCAACTTCTTCTGGAAGAGACCAATCTCAGGGGCAGGTAGCAAACATCCAACCTGCATTCAACCATGGGGTCGTCAGATGCAGATACTGCAATCAACTCCTCACCTATGGGGAGCAAAGTGTCCTGCTCATGGTTCGGGCATTAGAGAACCATCACTGCCCTTCCCACCCCTAATTTTTTTCTTTTCTTTTTGCTCCTGTTGAGCAGTTTCTATTCCCTGTTTTTGTTCCTCTTCAGTTAAAAGAAGAAAACCAAAAGTTCTTTTCAGAACTACCTCCAATTCTCATCAAAGAGCTATAATCTTAAAAAATGAAGAGTAAGTGAAATATAGTGCATTGATAATTGAAAGGAGAATGAGTAAGAAAGAACAGAAAGGTATGAGAGGTGAAAGGAAGTGAAGTAGGAGGACTGAAAGAAGGTGAGTGTTAGAAAAGAAATTTATGACACAGTGAATAAACTGGAGGCCTCATTTCTGAAAAGTGACGCATCGCTACGTGAAAATAGCGATGCGTCACTTATCTGGACGCACTCCTTATGACATTCCACATATGTCATATTTAATATATGACTAATCAATTCGCAAGGAGTTACAGATATGTCAGTATTTCTGACATATCTCTAAACACAAAAGTAACGCATTGCAGGAGTGCGTCACAAAAGTGACGCAACTCCAGTAATGTGTCCTTTCACATGGAAAAAGCACCATGTGAAAGGTTTGCTGAGAAGCAGGCGCAAGATTTTGGCGCAACTGCATCCTAAAAGTGACGCACTGCGTCATTATTAGCAAGCTTTTTGCAAGGAACACCCCCTCTGCATGCATTATACCTGACACTATTTTTTAAAAAGTGACGCATCTAGGTACATGGGTCACTTTTTAAAACTCTGCGCCATATTGTATCTGCATCAGGTATAATGTATGCAGAGGGGGCAATCCCTCGCAAAAAGCTTGGTAATAACAACGTACTGAAATCTATGAGATTTCCCTGCGTCATTTTTTGGATGCTATTGCGTCAAAATTTTGCGCCGGCCTCGCATCACTTTTATGTTTACACATATGTCAGAAATACTGACGTATCTGTAACTCCTTGCAACATGATTCGTCATACATTAAATATGACACATCTGGAATGTCATAAGGACTGTGTACAGAAAAGTGACGCATCACACCAACAGTGTAATAAAATGTGCCTCGTTGCACTATATTTAAAGGATGCAACAGCATCCTAAAAGTGACGCAGTGAAATCTCAAACATTTCACTGCGTCGCTATTACAAAGCTTTTTGTGGGGGAACACCCCCTCTGCATACATTATACCTGACGCTATTTTAAAAAGTGACGCATCTAGGTACATGGGTCACTTTTTAAAACTCTGCGCCATATTGTATCTGCAACATGATTCGTCATACATTAAATATGACACATCTGGAACGTCATAAGGAGTGCGCACAGAAAAGTGACGCATAACACCAGCAGTGTAATAAAATGTACCTCGTTGCACTATATTTAAAAAGTGACGCATCTAGATAGATGCGTCACTTTTTGAATATTGCATAACAATGCGCATTTTTTTACACCGCTGGTGCGTCACAAAAATTGACGCACAGGAAGCGCAAAACTAACAGCGCAAGGCCTTCATAAATATAGTCCTGGATTTAGGGGGTCAGAGGGGGTCTACTCTTCCCCCTTATGATCCAATCAGCTTCCTGCGCGCAAGTCGCTCGTCGCGCCTGGAGCGCTCTCCCGTGCGCGCACGGGAGAGCGCATATTCCCGCGCAAAACGAAAAAAAAATTTTAATGCCCTGCAGGACCCTATTTTAGTCCCTACATCAAACCTAGGGGGTCAGAGGGGGTCTACTCTTCCCCCTTATGGTCATTTGCCCCTTTTTTTTTCAAACCCCTTCTGTCTCGATTTTACCGAGACACAAGATGGCGGCCGCTCCGCACTGTTTAGAATGTTTACAGACAACTGAGATCCAATCAGCTTCCTGCGCGCAAGTCGCGTGTCGCGCCTGGAGCGCACTCCCGTGCGCGCACGGGAGCGCGGCTATAGATATATATATTTTTTTGAACCTTAATTACTTAAAATCCACTGGAGCACATATCTTGAGACATAGCAAAGGCACATCGGGCTACCAGTCCCTACAATTTTGCCAAGTTTGGTGGAAATCCATTCAGCCGTTCGGGCTAAAAGTGAAATCGACCGCCCTATGGAAATTAACATGGGGAAAACGCGTTTTGGGACCCCCCTTTTATCTCGGCCCCCGCTTGACGAATCCCCCCCAAACTTTCAGGGAAGGACCGGACCGCCATGAGACCATTTTCCTGAAAATTTCAGGCAGATTCGTCAACCGGCGCCAAAGTTATTCAAAATAGAATGTTGAGATTTAACATTGAAAATTATCCTAACTATAACTACCTACTGGCGACCGCCAGTAGGTAATATATATATATATATATATATATATATATATATATATATCCAAGCTCCAGTTTACACCGTTGCAGTGGGTCATTCTTCGTGTCGGGTGCCGTTTAAAGCGCGGCTGTGTACCGCGATTGAGAATAATAGCTCCAATCCTCTTTTCCCATGCCCAGCCGGGCTAGGAACAAAGACACAGCACTCCTGGGCTCAAATGGTACAGCAATCAGTTTTTTATTTTAGCAAACGCGCTTCGGGACAGAGTCCCTTCGTCAGTGTTACAACTGTGAGTTGCGCGCCTCCATTTTTTAAACAAAAACCAAGATTGGTAGGAAACATAGAAGACGGGCTCATTCTCAACCACACTAAAGTGGCGCCATCTTAAAATGTCTATATCGGCTACAGTGCTCATATTTAATATAGCATTTAAACAAATCTTTGTGCAATATCATGATTTTATCAGACATTTTGCTGTGTATCGGCATGTGCGACCAGATTTTATAGTCGCATTTGATGAGCCCCTCCTGTTTCAGATGTTATTAATGAGTATTCTCTAAATCGGGTTCAGGAGTGCGGGCTAAATAAATCATAGTCATGATGACAGTCACGATCTGCAAATTATGACATAGATTTGTTTAAATGCTATATTAAATATGGGCACTGTAGCCGATATAGACATTTTAAGATGGCGCCACTTTAGTGTTGTTGAGAATGAGCCCGTCTTCTATGTTTCCTACCAATCTTGGTTTTTGTTTAAAAAATGGAGGCGCGCAACTCACAGTTGTAACACTGACAAAGGGATGCTGTCCCGAAACGCGTTTGCTAAAATAAAAAACTGATTGCTGTACCATTTGAGCCCGGGAGTGCTGTGTCTTTGTTCCTAGCCCGGCTGGGCATGGGAAAAGAGGATTGGAGCTATAATTCTTAATCGCGGTACACCGCCGCGCTTTAAACGGCACCCGACACGAAGAGTGACCCACTGCAACGGTGTAAACTGGAGCTTGGATTTTTACACGTGGGTGCACCGCCGCCGACTGCAAACGAGAGGGTGAAGAACGAGTCTCCGCTGTTTGCAGAATTTGATTTGGGAAGAAAGCCTTTGAATCGGATTAGAGAATAGACGCTGTTGGGAGAGATTGGCAGAAGAACTGAGTGCTCCGCAACGAGAAAAGCGGTAAGCCAGCATTTAAACATCTCTCCCTATTGTTACTTACCGTCATTTTCCGACATCCCAAAACTTTGAAATTAATAGGCGGTGTGTCGAGGGCTCACATAAAGTTTACAGCAACAGAAGGAGATAGGCGGGGTTCCGGGATCGGACCGCCTTAACCCTACTAGACGCAATAATGTTCAACATGAGTGAGCGCAGAGATGCAGCCGGGGGCATGTTTAAGAACAAAAACCCGGACATAACAAAACCACCACCGAAAGCGACCACGGAGGTAAAGAGTACCTTAGCCACACAATTCCAGAAATTAGAAAAACTCTACGAGAGAGAACTTCGGAAGTGGTGGGAGGGAACATCACTCCAAGGCTATATCGAAGTACAGCGAGTGCCAAGGGGACTGCGAATATTTACAGTCCCTGCCTATGAGAACCCTGACCCTCTCCTGCTTGAAGCATGGGCCGCCCACATTGCCTTATCCTGCAAAGGAATGCTGGAAATTCTGGTACAATTTGCTTGGAGTGACCGGGACAAGACGGTCAAAGAAATTGAGGCATTAGAAGAAGAGATTTTAAAAAATCCTGACAAGGAGGAACAGGAACAACTACGAACGGCCATGAAAAAGAGACTGCAAAAATATGAATTAAAAATCAAAATGAGAAAGCAGGAGAAATTTGATCGGGACGAGCGTGATCACGCAATGGGCAGGGTACTGACCTTTGCCAAAAAATATGATCAGGCACAAAAAGACCTGGCAAAAAAGATCAGTTACCAGGGGCATCACCGGAACCGGGAATTGAAACATCTGACTCGAACGTAAACGTAAGTGAAGTCTCCGGGGATGAAGCGGCAGGCCCATCCGCCCCACCAACGAAGACCCCTTTTCACCAGGAGTTCAAAGTCATCAGACACAGTTGGCTAAGGGGTGGAAAAAACAAGCCACCGGAAGAGGCAGACAAACAAGACGAGGTGGCTGGAAGAGGAAGGGGCAAAGGAAAAAGCAGTACAACCTCACGAACAACAAGAAGCAGGAGAGGACAAAGATGGTGAGACAAAGTGATGCCTTAACAATTGTCAACCTATCAGAAAGAGCTCTGTCCCCATGTGAGGAGTCTGTTTTAAAACTGAGACTCACTTTTTGCCCAAATATACAAATGGAATATACTCAAACGAGGATTGACCTCTATAAATTTATTAGGAAAATCAAATTGCACAAATACTTTAAAGTGAAGCCAACAGCAAAGGAGGTCAAATATTTACGTGGCAATAAGAAGGGGACTGATCTCCTAAGTGTAAATGACCTGACAGCGTGTGAGCTATTAGAAAATTTGCGACAAGACCATGAAATTGATATAAATGCTTCCAATAATACTCTTACTCAAAGACTAGCAAATGTTGACATCGACCAGGAGGCACCTAACAGTGGTTTGAAATTACCGTCGAAATTTGTGCCTCAAACCGCAATGGATGCTATTGATACATTCTCTGATGTTGTCATCAGGGACCTGATGGCCATACGATCGAAGAATTCCAAGTCAAGAAAAGACTTTAATATTACTAAGGCACAGAGAATGGCAATAAAAACCCTGGCAGACGACAAATCTATCATTTGCAAACCCTCCGACAAAGGGGGTAACATCGTGATTATGTCACTTGAAAACTATGTCGAGGAAGCAACACGCCAATTGCAGAACACACACTGTTATGCCAGAATTGACAAAAAGGAATACCTGACAAGTATCGAGACTTTACACAAACTTTTAAGGAAGTGGCATGATAAACAGATGTTAGAGTTGGAAGAATATCTGTTTTTAAAAACTACTAACCCCACCATACCCACTTTCTACCACCTGCCGAAGGTTCATAAGTGTATTGATAAACCCCCGGGGAGACCAATCATCTCCTCGATTGGAGGTCTGACAGAGAATCTTTTGAAATTCTTGGACCACTATCTCTTTGAATTTGTCTTGGATTTAAAATCCTATATACGAGACACTACAGACTTCATTGAGAAAATTGCAAGTCTGGTGTGGCAATCGAACTATGTGATGGTGACCCTCGATATAACAAGTTTATATACTTGCATTGATCATGGACAAGGACTAGAAGCCATTGATTATTTCTTGAGAAAGAAACCACTAAAATATGCTATGCACAACAAGATGATACTTGAATTGGTGAAATTTTGTTTGAATCATAACATTTTTCTTTTTCAGGAGGTCCTGTACAGGCAAATGTCTGGCACTGCGATGAGTTCCTGCTTCGCCCCCAGCTACGCGAATTTATTCGTGGGCTGGTGGGAGGAGCAGGAAGCCTGGAGCACAACAAATGCCAGATGGAACAACAAAGTGGTCACCTGGTACAGGTACATTGATGACCTGTTCCTGGTATGGGATGGGTCTATCGAGGAGGTCCAGGAATATATTGAGGTGTTAAACCACAATGATTGTAATCTGAGGTTTACGGGGGATGTAAGCAAAACATGAGTCAACTACCTAGATTTACAGGTATTTATAAAGGAGAGACAAATTTCCACTTCTCTTTATCTCAAGCCAACAGCTGGGAATAGTGTTTTGTTTACGACCAGTAGCCATCCACGTAAACTAATTAACAGCATTCCTTACGGGGAGTTTTTAAGATTGAAGCGTAATTGTACCCATGAGGAAGATTTCAATCTAGAGGTCAGAGAGAGTATGGACAGATTCATAGAGAGGGGATATAAACCTAACCTCCTACTTGATACCTTTAATCGTGTGAAAAAATTGCCACGCAATGTATTGTTCGAAAAGAAAGAGAGACCTATTGTAGAGGGGAAGTTTCGCATGGTAACTACCTACTCGGCAAACTCCTCAAAACTTAGAGCAATCATGACCAAACACTGGCATATTCTGAAAGCAGATCATATTGTGGGGTCAGATATTCCCATAACCCCCCAATTCACCATTCGGAAGGCAAGATCTTTGAGAGATCATGTGGTCCACAGTCATCTGTAGCCCATACTCAACAAAAAAGGCACGCTAAGGGAAGCAAAGGGCTTCTTCCCGTGTGGAAAGGGCAAAGCCTGTGCTTTCAGCAAACGCACATTAACCTATCAAGTGAGAGGATGTCCAAGTGAAAAGAGGATTAATAAGTTTATGTCCTGCCATACAGACCACGCAGTCTATTGTTTGACATGTCCTTGCCAATTAAAGTACATTGGCAGCACAATCAACTCTGTGAAGTTGAGAGTGTTACAGCACATAAGAGCGATCATGAATAAAGATTTTACTTACCCGGTCGCCCGACATTTTGCGATCAAACATAACAGCAACAGAGACCTTTTAAGGTTTTTCTGTTTAGACTATGTGCCGGAAAATCCAAGGGGAGGGAACAGACTCTTATTCCTTAGGAGACTTGAATCTCGTTATATCATCGACCTCGAAACAAAGGCACCGGGAGGTCTGAATATGGGGGAGGAAAAGGCTATCCATTTGGGATGATATGTTATTTTCAATGTCAAAAACTGAGATGTGAACCTGAAATATACATATCCTTTTGAAATGAGTTCAATCCATGGAATTTTGTGAAATGAAAGTTATCAATAATATAAAAATGAAGAAAATGTGAAGAATTGTTACAAAGAGGTGTGGGGGTGGTGGATATTTATGTTTGTAAGATTTTCAATCATGCAGTGACGTGATTGAAATACTTGATAGAAAGGGTATTCTCTGAACGGGACTAAATATGTGTGAGAGTATGCAGCCGTTTGGCTGCAATTGCCGATACACGGCAAGATTGAACCTGAATTGGTTAAACGAATGTCATAATTTGCAGATCGTGACTGTCATCATGACTATGATTTATTTAGCCTGCACTCCTGAACCCGATTTAGAGAATACTCATTAATAACATCTGAAACAGGAGGGGCTCATCAAATGCGACTATAAAATCTGGTCGCACATGCCGATACACGGCGAAATGTCTGATAAAATCATGATATTGCACAAAGATTTGTTTAAATGCTATATTAAATATGGGCACTGTAGCCGATACAGACATTTGAAGATGGCACCACTTTAGTGTGGTTGAGAATGAGCCCGTCTTCTATGTTTCCTACCAATCCTGGTTTTTGTTTAAAAAATGGAGGCGCGCAACTCACAGTTGTAACACTGACGAAGGGACGCTGTCCCGAAACGCGTTTGCTAAAATAGAAAACTGATTGCTGTACCATTTGAGCCCGGGAGTGCTGTGTCTTTGTTCCTAGCCCGACTGGGCATGGGAAAAGAGGATTGGAGCTATTATATATATATATATATATATATTCACTGAAAAAACTATAGGTTATAGACCATATATAGTTAGGAATTTGCATTTACAAAACCTTGAAAATTCACTGAAAAAACCATAGGTTATAGACCATATATAGTTAGGGATTAGCATTTACAAAACCTTATTTTATTTGCACAAAACCATTGAAATTCCATATATAGTTAGTTGCACTAACTATATATCGCGGACCCGCAATCCACTGCTAATGATGTCACATATTACATCATTCATGACATGGTCAGTGACATCACTGATGACATCACTGATGACATCTCAAATGACATCACTGATGACATCACTGATGACAACATCCAGTGACTGTATGTTTCTGTAATCATGCACTCAGTGAGACACATTTAATCACTCACTCATACAGTCAGTCATGCACCTACTAAATCCTTCATCCAGACACTTATACATCCACTCATTCTTCAATATGTAAGACATATTTTAACTTTACAGAAACATACAGTCACTGGATGTTGTCATCAGTGATGTCATCAGTGATGTCATCAGTGATGTCACTGACCATGTCATGAATGATGTAATATGTGACATCATCAGCAGTGGATTGCGGGTGCGCGATATATAGTTAGTGCAACTAACTATATATGGAATTTCAATGGTTTTGTGTGAGTAAAATAAGGTTTTGTAAATGCGAATTCCTAACTATATATGGTCTATAACCTATGGTTTTTTTTCAGTGAATATATATATATATATATATATATATATATATATATATATATATTTATATATATATATATATATATATTTATATATATATATACATATATATATATATATTCACTGAAAAAACCATAGGTTTCAGGCCTTATATAGTTAGGAATTAGCATTTAAAAAATAATGTAAAAAATATAGTTAGTACAACTAACTATATAGGAGCAATTTCAATGTTTTTTTAAATGCTAATTCCTAACTATATAAGGCCTGAAACTTATGTTTTTTTCAGTATATATATATATATATATATATATATATATATATATATATATATATATATATATATATATATATATATATTCACTGAAAAAACCATAGGTTTCACACCAGTTATAGTTACCTGTAAATTTTAGTGACATAAAACCATTGAAATTCCACGTTATAGTTAGTTCGACTCACTATAACTTGCGCGCCTGCAATGCACTGCTGATGACGTCACATATTACATCACTCATGACATGGTCAGTGACATCACTCATGACATCCCTCATGACACCATCCAGTGAATGTGTGTTTTTCTGAAAAATAAATATGTTTTATATATGTATATGTAAAGGTCGATGGAAGAATAAATGTTTAAATAAGTGTTTTAATGGATGTTTTTTAAAAAAAAATTGATTGGTTAACTGGCTTATTAAGTGTATCTTAGTGAATACATATATTAGCGAGTATTGTTTAAATATTTAAATGTTTGTATCAGTGTTTCACTTTGTGTATAAGTGGCTGCATGAGTTGGTGAGTAGCTACATGTGTGTGTATATGTGTTATTAGATGTTTTTTTTAGTATCAGTATGAGCGTCTGTATGGTTTGGTGGGGGTGTTACTTATCACATAGATGCATCAATGACTGACTCACTGTTTGTATGTGTTTTGAAGACAGCATATGTGCAGGACTGTATGGGTGGAAGAGTGTGTATATGTGTGTGTTAGTGAGTGAATGACTGTCTCACTAGTGTCTTTATGAGTAACTACATATGTTTTAATCTAGTATATGTGAGTATTGATGTATATAAGTGAGTATATGTGAGAGTGAGAGATTGAAAGAGTTCCTGTTTAAATAAGTTTGTGTTTCTATAAGTGATTGTTTAAGAGAGTAAGTATGTGTAAGTTTCTTTAGAAGTAAGGTGCTAGAGTGTGTATAGCTGTATATGCAAATAAATAGATGTTTAATAGTTTATTTGCATGTGTGAGTATGTGTGTGAGTAACTTTTGGAAGACTGTCGGTGTGTTAACGGATATAAAGGTGTCTCACTACATATCATAAGTGAGTATATGTATGAATGACTATATAGAGCTGTTGGTGAATGAGTGGATGTGTATATAAATGGTGGAATTACTGAATTGGTTGTTGTAACTGGTATAGGTATCTCCACTTTTTTGTAAATGTTAGTTTTTTTTTTGAATATGTGTTTCAAGGGTTACATTACACTGAAAGGAGGTCTGTCACTCTGTCACAAGGATGGAGTCATCAGTGATGTCATGAGTGATGTCACTGACCATGTCATGACTGATGTAATATGTGACGTCATCAGCAGTGCATTGCAGGCGCGCAAGTTATAGTGAGTCCAACTAACTATAACGTGGAATTTCAATGGTTTTATGTCACTAAAATTTACAGGTAACTATAACTGGTGTGAAACCTATGTTTTTTTCACTGAATTTGATAGGTTTTTTAAATGCTAATTCCTAACTATAACTGGTGTGAAACCTATGGTTTTTTCAGTGAATTTCATAGGTTTTTTAAATGCTAATTCCTAACTATAAGTCTCACTTTATAAGTAAGACTGTTAACGCTCTAGTTGTTCTTTAGAACACTCTGGTACATTCTATCATTGGGCTTTAGTTGGGCTACATATGGCTGATATTTGGGCTACATTTGTTTTTTTGTCTCTGGTGGCCATCTTTGGGCTACATTGGGCTACATTGGGCTACATTTGGGCTACATTTGGGCTACATTTGGGCTTTTTTTTTTTTTGCCTTGGAGCGCTCCAGGTGCGCGCCCCGGTGAGGGCCCGGAGAGCGTACTCGTTTGAAGCGCCCCGGTGCGTGAACCGGGAAGCGTCCCGTTAGCGCCAATGTCGCGAACGAAAACATGATTGTGATGTATCCCGTAGCCGCGTCCGTGTGATACGCACGGCGTAAACGCACCCGGAAGCATTTGACGCGCTTACGCGACGTGCCTCTGGGCGCGCCCCGGGACGCGCCCTGGGGCGCATAGCGTAAGCGCGTCGGGTCATGTGACCTGAAAATAACACTTTTGATTGGTTCACAACAGTTTTGTTTTCCAAATGATGAAAGACCCCACCTTTTTTTCTCATTTTCACTTTGTTGTTTGAGTGAAGAGGACTGTGAAAAATGGCTTCAGTAGTAGCAGCTGCAGGTGCATCTGGACCACCACCACCTCCACCACCACCACAAAGACCACCAGAAGACCACATTGGTGGTCATGAAGAAGAGGAGGACGAAGAGGAGCAGGAGGAGAGGCAATATCTGCCCGAGGACACTCCCCCATACAAACCCAAAGAACATTTTATTTGGAAGTTTTTCAAAATGCCAAGGGGTGCCAAAAAAGTAAATGCAGCAAAGGTGACTTGCCTGATCTGTGACCAAGAACTGCCAAGAGGGAACCCAAACAGGAAATATTCGTTTGGGAACCACACAATGATAAGGCACATGCAGAGGAAGCACCCAAACAATTACTCAAGAGCAGAAGTCAGGCAACTGAGCAAGAACCCTCCCCAACCTTCAACTTCAGGCACCTCCAACCAACCCACTCCATCGGGTGCAGAGGCTAGGGAGATGGTCCCTAATGTTCAAACTAAGTTTTCCAAACTTAAATTTGTTTGCATATATTGCAACAAAACTATATCTTATGGTGAGCAGAGCATCACTTTACTTAATCGAGCTGCAGACAACCATCACTGCAGCAAGCAACCTTAATTTTTTTTTATATTTTTGCTCCAGTTGAGCTGTTTGCAATTCTATGTCTTTTGTTTCAAGAGGACTGTGAAAAATGGCTTCAGTAGTAGCAGCTGCAGGTGCATCTGGACCACCACCACCTCCACCACCACCACAAAGACCACCAGAAGACCACATTGGTGGTCATGAAGAAGAGGAGGACGAAGAGGAGCAGGAGGAGAGGCAATATCTGCCTGAGGACACTCCCCCATACAAACCCAAAGAACATTTTATTTGGGAGTTTTTCAAAATGCCAAGGGGTGCCAAAAAAGTAAATGCAGCAAAGGTGACTTGCCTGATCTGTGACCAAGAACTGCCAAGAGGGAACCCAAACAGGAAATATTCGTTTGGGAACCACACAATGATAAGGCACATGCAGAGGAAGCACCCAAACAATTACTCAAGAGCAGAAGTCAGGCAACTGAGCAAGAACCCTCCCCAACCTTCAACTTCAGGCACCTCCAACCAACCCACTCCATCGGGTGCAGAGGCTAGGGAGATGGTCCCTAATGTTCAAACTAAGTTTTCCAAACTTAAATTTGTTTGCATATATTGCAACAAAACTATATCTTATGGTGAGCAGAGCATCACTTTACTTAATCGAGCTGCAGACAACCATCACTGCAGCAAGCAACCTTAATTTTTTTTAATATTTTTGCTCCAGTTGAGCTGTTTGCAATTCTATGTCTTTTGTTTCACCCCAGAAAAACTACAAAAAAAATATAAAATTGTTCTGAAAATCCAACAAAAAAAAAAGTTCAAAAAAATATATAAAAAAAGAAAAAAAACAGTTCTTTTCAGAACTACCTCCCATTTATATAAAATGACTTACATTTTTAAACTCTGCCATTCTCTTCTTTTCCCTGGTGCGCTCCCCGGTCCGCTCCCCGGTGTGCGTACTGGGCGCTCCCCCCGCGCAAATCGATTTTTTTTTTCTTTGCCCAGCGGGACCCTTTTATAGCCCCCACATCAAACCTAGGGGGTCAGGGGGGGTCTACCCTGCCCCCTTATGGTCAATTCCCTCTTTGTTTTGGCCACCTCTTGTGTCTCGATCCTACCGAGACACAAGATGGCGGCCGCTCCGGACTGTTTCGAATGTTTACAGTCACCCAAGAACCAATCAGCTTTCTGCGCGCAAGTCGTGTGTCGCGCCCATAGCGCTCCCCGGAGCGCGTACCGGGGCGCGCTTATAGATATATATATTTTTTTGAACCTAAATTACTCAAAATCCACTCTAGCACATATCTTGAGACATAGCAAAGGCACATCGGGCTACCAGTCCCTACTATTTTGCCAAATTTTGAGTAAATCCATTCAGCCGTTCGGGCTAAAAGTAAAGTCGACCGCCCTATGGAAATTAACATGGGGAAAACGGGTTTGGGACCCCCCCTTTTATCTCGGCCCCCGCTTGACGCATCCCCCCCAAACTTTCAGGGAAGGACCAGAGCTCGACGAGGCCATTTTGAGGTAATTATCAGGCAGATTCGTCAACCGGCGCCAAAGTTATTCCAAATAGAATTTTGAGATTTAACATTGAAAAAAATCCTAACTATAACTACCTACTGGCGACCGCCAGTAGGTAATATATATATATATATATATATATATATATATATATATATATATATATATATATATATATATATATATATATATATATATATATATTCACTGAAAAAACCATAAGTTTCAGGCCTTATATAGTTAGGAATTAGCATTTAAAAAAACATTGAAATTGCTCCTATATAGTTAGTTGTACTAACTATATTTCGCGCACCCGCAATCCACTGCTGATGATGTCACATATTACATCATTCATGACATGGTCAGTGACATCACTGATGACATCACTGATGACATCTCAAATGACATCACTGATGACATCACTGATGACATCTCATTTGACATCACTGATGATAATACAATGCACCTCCTCACACTCTAATATAACCTTTGATACACCCAGTGTTAAATACAGACTACCATTCATGAAACCATTGACACACCAATACCAGTTACTACATACGCACTCACTGATTCCTAGGCCTACACACACATTTACTCTGGGACCTCCTGAGAAGGGCTAGATGGTTGGGGGGTCTCTACCCTGCCCCCTTTTCGTGCTTTGCACTCTTGTTTTGGGCTCTCTTGTGCCTCATCTCTCCTGAAAAACAAGATGGTGGCCAACACTTCCTGGTTTGGACAGTTTGGAATGTTGACAGTCGACTGCCAGCCAATCAGAAACTCGCTTGCACATGTAAGGGTACGCGCACGTACGCGTACTGTACGCGTACGGTGCACGTACGGTTAGCGCATATAGACATATAATTTGCTCAAATTCAATTTTCTAAACAATTACTGGAGGGATTTTCACCAAATATAGAAAAGGCACTACTGCATACCTGTCCCTACCATTTTGCCAAGTTTGGTGTAATTCCGTTCAGCCGTTCGGGTTGTAGCCATGTCTAAAGGTCCCATAGAAAATGCCATTTGAAAAATTTCAAATTCAATTTTCTCAAGCACTACTGGAGGGATTTTCACCAAACATAGCAAAGGCACATGTGCATACCAGGCACTACCATTTTGCCAAGTTTGGTGTAATTCCATGCAGCCGTTCGGGCTTTAGCCGTGTCTAAAGGTCCCTATGGAAATTAACATGGGGAAAACACATTTTGGGACCCCCTTTCGGCCCCCGCTTGACAATTCCCCCCGAAACTTTCAGGGAAGGAGCGGAGCGGAGCTGGCCAAAATTCTGTAAAATTACGCGGATTCCTCAATCGGCACCAAAGTTATTCCCAATAGAATGTTGAGCGCATATAGATATATAATTTGCTCAAATTCAATTTTCTCAACAACTACTGCAGGGATTTTCACCAATTAAAGAAAAGGCACTACTGCATACCTGTCTATACCATTTTGCCAAGTTTGGTGTAATTCCGTTCAGCCGTTCGGGCTGTAGCCGTGTCTAAAGGTCCCATAGAAAATGCCATTTGAAAAATTTCAAATTCAATGTTCTCAAGAACTACTGGAGGGGTTTTCACCAAACATAGCAAAGGCACATCTGCATACCAGGCCCTACCATTTTGCCAAGTTTGGTGTAATTCCATTCAGCCGTTCGGGCTGTAGCCGTGTCTAAAGGTCCCTATGGAAATTAACATGGGGAAAACACGTTTTGGGACCCCCCTTTTTTCTCGGCCCCCGCTTGACGAATCCCCCCGAAACTTTCAGGGAAGGAGCGGAGCGTAGATGAGCAAATTTAAGGAAAATTACATGCAGATTCCTCAATCGGGCTAAAGTTATTGCCAATAGAATGTTGGGGATTTCCTATGGTAACTAGGTCCTAACTATATATACCTACTGGCGACCGCCAGTAGGTAATATATATATATATATATATATATATATATATATATATATATATATATATATATACACAAACGAAAACTGTAATTGAATTTGAAGGAACATTATAAGTAAAAAACAAGGTTAAAAGGAGACAAGTGAAATTAAAAGGATTGAGATTTTTGCTGTGTAAAAAAAAAATGGCTACTAATGAAGTGACTAAATCCAAATGTTCTATTTTTAATTTGTACTGGTATATTGATATTGATATGGTTAATTCTTGATCTTTTTATTACTTTTACTCCTGATATTGAAAGACTGAAAACAAATGAGAGTTTGAAAAATAAAGATAATGATTTGACAAATGAGAAATTACATGTATATAGGCCTGAAATCCATCAAGATAATTCGATCAGTCTGAATATGTGAGGACCATGGATGCCAGCGATTGTTATGTTTGTGTTGAGCTGCCTGCATCTGTGTCAGAAGGTATGACCTACCACCATTTACCGCTGACATATGGAGTGACTTGTAGTGTTATATCAAGTTTATTTTATAGATCAGGACAATTAGAATACTATTATTCTGATTCAGATGATGTATTTGTGAAATTGAAAATTGTAGCAGAACTGAATCAAATTAAGCCTGCTAAAGTTTTTGGTGAATATTTCTTAGACACACAAGAATTGACACATGATTATGCTTTTAAACATAATTTGACTTGTAAAATGAGGAATGAAGAAAACGATTTTTTCTGAATATGGTAGAAGAAAGGAGACAACAATATAAGAGACGAGAAAAAGTGAAACAGACTAAATCCACAATATGGGTATTTTCAGATGATAATATTGAAGGACATAATGTAAATGTAGCTATAAGTATAGATACACCAATGTTAGGGAAATTATGTATTCAAGAGATAACACTGTGTATGACAATCACTTTGTAGGTGCTAGTCAATGTGAAGATACATATGTTATCAAAGGGGGATATGGATTTAAAGGTGGAAATGACCCAGTATTTCCAGGAATTTATTTTCTTTGTGGGAATAAAGCCTATTATAGGTTACTTGACCACTGGTATGGTTCATGCTATATCGGATTGGTCTTTCCAAAAAATGTTCATGTTGACAGAGGTATGAATGGAATTTATGAAATAGGTAAACCACTAAATCGTAGAAAAAGAGAAAGTTTATTTATTTTATTTTATTTAGAAAGTTTTATATAGCGCGAACGTGACCCTTGGGCATCAGAGCGCTTCACAGCATATATAACAAGAGGTAGATTAGCAATACAGAATACATATACATGAGGTAGATTAGACATACAGTTACATATCGTTACCATAAAGGGAATGAGGTAGGTAGTTATAGATCCATATATAAGGTGTAACCTACTGCTACAATTCAACATCGCATTGCCCTACTGGACTGAGGTAGGTTAATTATACTCTAAGTAATAGGCGTATCACACTGGTATGAGGTAGATTCGGTTAGTACTCACACCGGGATTACATAATGCTAAGTTTTCAACCCGCATCTATCCCCCATTTGAAATAAATGGTATACCTGTTCTTCGATATCCTCTTAACTTGACTGCTAAGTTTCTGTATAGACCCCACTGCCTTGGTTTTGATTGTGCGATCTTCTTCTAGTTCTCTCTGTGATCTAGCCTCTAGGTCATTACTGCCTACTGGATATTGTTTCTATTTTCCATTCGATGCTCCTTGTAGGCCCCTTCAGAAGCGGTGGCGTTGAAGTCCGTACTTGACTATGCAAGGAACTTACTCATTAGGAAGCTCTTCGCTTCCTTTTTGAATGTAGTAATGTTAGTAATTTTCCTGATATTCGGAGGGAGTGAGTTCCAGACTCTGGGGGCTGCCCCAGTGAACGCTCTGTCATAGGTTTTCTTCTTCCTGAATATGGGTGGCCTCAGCAGCATTTCCTTGGCCCTTCTGGCAGGTCTGCAGCCTCCCGATATCCCAATCTTCTGGGCCAGGTAACTCAGTGTTTTGTAGTGGAGTGCTTTGTGGGTGATACATGCCATTTTAAATTGGATTCTGGCTTCATATGGAAGCAAGTTTAATGCTTTTAGGTGAGGTGAAATATGGTCGAATTTCCTCGAACCTGTGATGAGCCTTGCAACTGCATTGAGGCATGCTTTTAGTGGTGCCGTGGACATTTTTGGTAGACCTGCTAAGGTTGTACATCCGTATTCAATCCTTGAGATAACTAAGGATTGAATTGCCAGTTTGAGGTCTGCCGACGAGATGAACGGTTTCACTTTCCTTAAGTAGTTCAAATGAAAGTGTGCACTTTTTGCCATTAGTTTGATGTGTGCTTTCATGTCTAGATTCTTATCCAAGGTGACTCCTAACGATTTGGCTGAGTCCACCAGCGTAGGGGTGCAGTTTAGTGCTGTGATCATTTTGGTCCACTCTATTGTCTCTGAATTGTTCTTTAGTGGTGAAATTAATAGGAATTCAGTTTTTTTAGCATTCAGCTTCAGGTGATTACAGGTTAACCAATAAATTGTCTTTTTGAAGGCCTTATTGAATAACTTGATGTCCTCTAGAGATGCTACTTTGATGTAAATCTGCGTGCCGGCCGCGTACATGTGATAAGATATGTTTGCGTCTTGGAGGATTTCTGTCAGAGGTTCCACGTATAGGTTAAAGAGTGAAGGAGATAAGGTAGATCCTTGAGGGACCCCAATCAAGTTTGGACAAGAGGGGGATAAAGATTGGTTGACCAAGAATCTTTGCGATCTGTTCTGAAGGAAGGATTCAAACCATTTCAGTACCAGTCCTGACATTCCCATCCTCTTGTGGAGCCTGTCCAGTAGTTTATCATGATTTACTGTGTCAAAGGCTGACGATAGGTCTAGAAGGACTAGTAGGCATGTCCTATTAAGATCAAGGGCCTGTAAGGCGTCCTCCGCAATATGTAGGATCGCTGTTTCCGTACTGTGTCCTGTTCTGAATCCTGATTGGCAGTTGTCCAATAGTCTGAAGTTTGTGATATGTTGGCTTAGTTGATTTTGTACGCATTTCTCGATTAGTTTGGCCAGTAATGGGATATTGGTAACTGGGCGAAAGTTATTAGGATCCGCTGGGTCCGCTGTTGGTTTCTTGATGATCGGTGTAACTTGGCCTGCTTTCAGGCATTCTGGAAGGATCCCTTGCGATAGCGATGCGTTTATTATTTTTGTCCATATTGGGATGATGATGTGGTTGATATTTTGTAAACATTTGGTGGGGAGTGGCTCATTGAAGTGGTTATTTGGTTTGATGTCCACTAGTGTTTTGGCGATGGTACTCTGATCATATGTTTTGAAGGTGTCCCAATGCGCTTTGTTTTTAGTTTCCTCAAGGTCGTTTGTCTGATTGTTATTGTGTAGGCTGTGTGGTTGGATGAGTAGGTTGTTCTCTTCTGATTTGAGCTCTGTATCCAAAGTGATGGCCTTGTCGGTGAAAAAATTAGCGAATACTTCACAGCTCAGAAGGGTTTTAGTGGTTTCTTGGGACGATTTTGCCGATTTGTTGGATTGTTGCTTTAGGACCTCAAATAGTTTCCTTGGTCTGTTTTTGGCGTTATCCAATTCTGATCTAATATATTCCTTTTTAGACTTCAGGATCTTTTTGTTGTAGTCATTTCTTATTTTTCTTAATGTTTTCAGCTCTGGTGTTGCCGGGTTTTGTCTCCATTTCCTTTCGGCCATTCTTAGTTTCCGTCTATCCTCGTTCAGTGCATCGTTAAACCATGGATTTTTGTCCTTTTCCCGCACTCTTTTTAACTTTAGTGGCATAGTGGTGTTAACTATATTTGTGACTGTTGTGTTGAAGTGGTCTATTAGGTCATTCACGTTCTGCATGTCATTCGGTAACTTGAGATCTTTCTCACATTCTTCTACTAATCGTTCGATATTCGGCTCTTTAGTCTCCCGGGTCCAATTTTTGAGTTTAGTAGGCTGCTTAGTCTTTCCCCTTTTCAGCGTTGGTATTAGGAAGGTTATGGCGTGATGATCCGACCAGTCACATGGCATAACTGATTGGATCTGTATGTTATTGCTTCTTGAAATTATCCAATCAAGAATTCCTCCTTTCGAGTGTGTAGGTTGTGTGCATGCTTGGGTAAGGTTTAGTTCAGTCAGGAAGTCTTTCAGGGTGTTGATCAGTTTGTCCTTACTGTCGTCCCAGTGTAAGTTAAAATCACCCAGGAATATGTTGTTAGAGTGAATGTTAGAGTTTTCCGTGATAATCTCCATGAACTGGTCTATAAAGGTAGCATTATTTCCTGGGGGATGATAAATGACATGCAGGATGCAACTTTGAATGCCTGTAGATCGGACATTAAGGCCAAGGTATTCAAGGGATTCCATAGGGTCGGATTGAATTTGGTTGATTTCTATATCAGATCGGATGATGCATGTTACCCCCCCCCCCCCCCTTATAGTGTAATTGAAATAATAGGGGATGTTTCTGGAGCACTGATACCAGCAGTAGGCATATCATTTACTGCAAATCGAATTAGAAAATTGTCAACAATAGTAGATAGACTGTTAACAGACACAGCTGGAGGATTTTTAATGGTTAACACTGAAATGTTTGCTATGAGAAGTATGGTAATGCTAAATCAGCTTGCTTTAGATATAATATTGGCAAAAGAAGGTGGAGTCTGTGGAATTGTAAAAGTCCAACACTGTTGTACATTACAAATATTACACAATTGCATAAAGAAATAGAACCACTAGAAGTAGAAGGTGTTCTTGAGAAACTTGGTAAAAGTTCATCAGCAATTAGAAATTGGTTTTATGAAATAAGTAAATCTATAATAGGTAAAATACTAATACCAGTAACTGTAATAATAAGTTGTCAATGTAGGCAGAGAAGAAATGTCAAAAGGTCTTTGAAGAAAAACATGACAGAGAAAGAGAAAAAGGTGATATTGAGATGGAACAATTTAAAGAAAAATGTTATCAAGATACAAAGAAATTAGAAGAAACAGAAATGTAACAAGTACTAATTAAAACAATTTGAAACATGTTGAGTTAAAAAATGTCTAAATTTTGGGAGGTATTTGGTGATAAAATCACCAAAGGGGGAAGTTGATGGAGGAAGGTGGAAACAAAAATGTTTGTATACCCCTTGTGAGATTAACTTTCCATAACAGTAAAAAGTACTGAATGTGTGGTTTTGAAATTAACCAACATAGAATAGAATGCACACACACAAACACACGTGGGATACTAATTTGCATGGAATTTTAAGCATAATTTATTAATTTGTAGTATATTGTGTCATAAAGAGTCCGCATTTGTTATAATCTAATTGAGAATTACATGAATGTGCTTTTGTCTGTTCATTTGTGGCATAAATCATGAAGATTGGTAAGTCAAAACACGCATACATGTTGCTTAAAGCTAGGTAAATACTAACCGGGATATCATTAGAAAAGGGGAGGTAAACAGAAAGGGCTTTATTTCGCAAATTTACATTTATTTGTGTTTGTGTCTGTAATTGTTCCTAAATTGAGACCTATGTGAGCCAATAAAGATGGACGCAGACTGAAATTCCGAGATGGCGGTAGAAGTGCGCAGGCGCCAGATCGGAGATGCGAGCTGCTTGTGACTGAGCAGTATGGGTCAAGGGCAGTGTGGCCCATTTCATGGGGCCTAAGCCAAGTTTGTTGATGTCAGCATGCTGAATCATGGCAAAAGTATATCAACTAACAATTTAAAGGAGACTTCGAAGGAAGTAAAAGTTAAGACAATGGTACCCCAGTTTTCCGCCACATAAGGATGACCCCGCACAAAAATTAACTGTAAAATGATGAGGTGATCCTCATCCGATTCTAAACTGACCAATCACAGACATTCTAGGACTTAAGAGTTACGAATTTAGACAGATAAGTTAGTGAAAAAGGGTATAAAAGAGGACATTTGGGACATTGAAAAAAGCTCGCTTTTGACCTGATCTCTGCACCCCGAGATGCTGTCGGTCTGCGCAATTTTTCCTATGGCGCAGGGACTTTGACATTTTTCTGAACTTTAACTTTTGAATGGGTGCGAGGTTCTTGGAAGGAGAGAGAGAGACAGACAGAGAGGTTTTCGTTTGAACTATTACATTCTATGCTGATGTCTGCGTCTCTATATCTGGGTAATATGCCTCTAACTTATTTTTCAAAGCTGTCATGCTAATAAATGAATGCTATTGAAATGTATCTTTTCTTTCAAGATTTATTGCATAACTGAATTATTTTCATTTTAGTAAAACATAGAGATCATGCTAGGAGATTAAATCTCTAAATAAAAATGAAATAAATGGAGAAATAAGCAGGTCTTGTTGTCCTTTAGTTAACTTTTACTAGCAGATCCATTAAATAAATGAATAGTGGGGTGTTTTAAAATTCTTCTTTTAAAAACCACGGTATTAGACATGTGGGGGGCAAGATGGCGGCCGTGACCTCAGCCGAGTAGGCTGGTGCTACGTTCTCCTGGATTGCTACACTCCCCTGGCTGGTTTCATGGCTCCTACCCTATGCTTTTCTAGCAATATCGGTCTCTAATGTCTGCTCTATATAATCCTTTCTCTGCTACTGCATGGCGCTGATCCACCGACTTGGACAAGCGAAAGCGGGACTTACCGCAAAGCTCTCTTGGGTGTGGCGTACCGCTGCTAGCTCTTGCTCCTGCCCGCCCTCGCTAAGGCAGACCTGCTCATACGATCTTCTGGCGTCCCGTGGAAATGTTGCCGCTGCTGCTAGCATGGCTCCCAAGACGGCATTAAAGCCAGCCTCTGTGACAGCAAAAACCCGCAGCGCATCCCGGAATACCACACCCGGCGATTCAGAAGGAAAATACCTCTTGGCTGCTCCTGGGGGGGCCAACGATAAGGTGACTGCATCGGGTCCAGCGAAACCAGCTCCTGCCTCCGTGTCGATGCCGAGAGCTGGACACACACTCCCGGAGTTATTTCATCGACGGACCGTGAAGGAAAAAGCACCCTTGGTTGTCAGTACCGTGAGAGTGGGCGAGAACCAATATGATCCTGTGAAAGTGGTGAAAACTGCTGCTGGTAAGAAGGGGGAGGTAGTTCCTGTTACTCTGTTGCCACAATCACTACAAGTGCCACAGTTAACTCTTGGACTAACTGATAGCAGTAATGACGGCTGTGACAGTGGCAAGCTGGATATTCTACCAGACCCCTCTATAACTCTTGTATCATTGCAAGCTGCAGATCTCAGTTTAAACGATAATGCAGGGTCAGGCATGGTGAGCAGAGACTCTGGGACATTACATTCACTGACAAGAGTGATGTGAACTCTACTGTACTTATTCCTCTTGGCCAATGAACCCTGGGAAATGCAATTCAGACAACCATTCAAATACCAGCGGACTCGGAGTTAAATACTAAATTATCGCTCCCTCATCTTATCAACCCTCCTATGGAAGCCATTCTGGACACAAGGGAGTCTGAGAGTACTGAAGCTACCGATAAGTTCTACTCTATGTCGTATCGCTCCGCTTCCTCTGCAGATGAGGGGGCTGAGTTAGAATGGTTAGACTATGACAGTGAGGCCGGCGATTGGCGTCTGAGTGAGGCATCTAAGGACAAGATGGCATCTGGGGGTCTTGCTACGGGTCCGTAAGATTCCTAAATCCAAAACTCCTCCTTTGGTAACTGTGAAGGATGCAGGTTCAACTTTAGGTACATCGGGCCAGCCCGCTTCAAGGAATATAGCTAATTCTACCATCCCTATAGATCCTTCAATGGAACCTCCGGAGGAAGTGACTTTGTCTACAATCTATCAAACAATAATCACACACCGGGAGGAAACACGGCAGGAGAATGTGCGTACACAAGCGGTATGTCGTAGAATACAAGATTCACTTCAGAGGGTTGTGAAAACCTGTTCGGACATTGCTTCCAGGATTAAAGAGGCTGAGGAGCGAATCTCTGTTCTTGAAGATGCAGTAGCAGTTCAGAAGGGACTTACAAGTGTGATTAAGGAGCAGCGGGAGGATATGCTTTGGAAGTTAACTGACTTAGAAAACCGGGCCAGAAGAAATAATTTGAGAATTCTTGGAATTGATGAAGGCAAAGAAGGCGAGGATGTCAGACAGTTTGTAGTAGAACTATTTACTGAGGCCTTCCCAGAAGTTACACAATGGGATTGGAGCTTGGAAATACAGCGGACACATCGGTTCCTGTTTAAGAAGAGGCAGTCTTCTGGCTCCTCAGGCACAAATAATATCCTGCCATGAGCAATTTTGATTTGTTTCAATAATTTTCGGCCCAAGAGAAAATTTAGGATTTGGCTATACCTGATAAGAGGCGGGTGGGGAAGGGATGTCAATTTTTTGTTTGGCCTGATTTTTGCCCGGCAACAGTGGAACAAAGGTGGCAGCTTTGCCAGTTGATAACTCTGTTTCAGGCAAAGGGTGCCCAGGCTTTTCTTCTCTTCCCATCTAAGCTAAAAGTAATCTTTAAAGCTCAAACAAAGTACTTTTTGTCGGAGATACAGGCCAAGGAGTTTCTGGATTCTATCTAATCAGAATTGTCTCATATGATTGACCAATATGGAGTGGGCCATGTTTAGATAAGCTATAGTACAATAGGCTGGTTTCACTAAATGGATTTATTTCTAAGTGTGTGGTTTTTGGTTTGTTTAGAGATTAGGGGCAGCCCTTCAATTTTGGCAGCGGGGGGGGTCCGGATCCAGGGGAACGGGGGTGGTTCACCAACCTAAACCATCACAAGGACTATGGTCCTGTTGCTCTAAAAGGGGTGTGAGGGGGCGGGGGTGAGTGGGTGGTGGGGTCTGGTTGGGGTGGGGGTTGGGTGTTGGGGGGTGTTTTGGTGGTAGGGGGTGTTCCGGAGGTTTTTTCTTATGTCAGGACAACGGTCGAGCTGGGGAAATGTCTGTTATGATATGGCGACTAGAATATTTGGCAAATTCAGGATTATTATGACAATTATTATGTTCTTTGGGATGTTGGATCATGGAGAGTGCAATACTAGTCAGTTCTTTAATGGGGCGGGATAGGTTGCGCTGTGGCTCATGGAATATCTGTGGGTTAAATGATGAGAAAAAGCATAGGATGCTCTGTAAGATGCTCCAAATTATGCAGGGTGATATATTGTGTCTTCAGGAGACCCATATTCCATGGAGCAATCGTGGGTTCCTAAGACTTCCTGGGTTTGAGCAAGTGGCGTGTTCCTGTCAGACCTCCATGATTAGAGGATAATGCAGGGAGGTGGGTGATCACTGAAATAATGGTAAATAATCGCCTACTCTCGGTTTGTTCAATATATGGTCCTAATCTGGACGACCCTGAGGTTCTTAGTAACTTAAATATGGAATTAGTGGCATGGTCACATCCAGTGATTTTCTGCTGGGATTTCAATATCAATTTAGCTAGCCAATTTAATTTGATAACGGATCGTAACTATGTGGTCAGGAAACCCCTGGTGTTCAAGGCTCTGCAAACCTTAGTTGTGGAACATGGCCTAACGGATATATGGTACTATCATCACCAAGATGAGGACGGATATACATTTTATTCTATTCCACATAACAAAATGGTCCGTCTTGATTATGCTTTTGTGTCTGATCAGTGTGTCGGGACTGCAACAAGGTGTAAATGAGATGGTCCCAAGGACTTTATCAGATCACAATGCTATAGTTGTAGAGCTCTCATGGGATCGCCCTATTAAACAGCTTAGGTCGTGGAGTTTTGAGAGGAAGCTTCTTTTAGATCAACTATATCAGGATCATATGGGGCGCTGGATTTCAGAGTTCATGGATATTAAAAGGGGGACCGCCTCGGACTGCGTAGTTTGGGACGCATTTAAAGTCGCACTGCGCGGAGAAACAAAAAGCTTCACATCCTATCGCTGGAAGATCGCGCAGGCGCAGACTGAAAGTAGGTTGGAGGAGCTATGATTAGCTGAGCTTGAGCTGAGTACTAATATTCGATTCGGCTATGAGCTCTCCCAGAGTCAGAAGGCGGTCGCTATATTAAAATCTAATTTGCTCGACCCTTTTTACCAGGATCTTGCAGCCAAATATATTCAATTTCGAACTTCAATGTATGAATACGGTGAGAATTCGGGCAGGGTCCTAGCCAAGAGACTCCAGCAAAAGTCTATGGCAAACCATATTGTTCGTGTTATGGATCACCAGGGCGGCTTTCAGGAGACCCCAAGGGGTGTAATGGATGTTTTTCTGAAATTTTACGATAGACTCTACACTGTGGAGCCTAATATCATTCAGAATCAGGCTTTGACTTTTTGCAGGCTATAGATACCCCTAGGGTAACGATACAACATAATGAGGTGCTCTCGGCACCTATCACCTGGGAAGAGGCGGAAGGGGCAATTAAATCTTTGGCTAATGGTAAGGCCGCTGGTCCTGACCTCATTCATTTAGAATTTTATAAGACCTTTTTGGGAGTCTTGAGACAGGATTTGCTTGCTGTCTTTGGGGCTGCACAGGCCGGTGTTATTCCTGAATCCTGGCGACGGACCACGGTTGTTTTAATTAAGAAGAAAGGCAAGGATGAGCTGAATCCTTCTTCATATCGGCCAATATCACTTATTAACACCGATAGTAAAATCTATTCCAGGATCCTTGCTTTTAGATTGGCACGCATCATAGTCCCTTTGGTCTCAATCCGTCAGCATGGGTTCATTCCTGGCAGGGACACAACTGATCATATTCGGCGTGTTATTGCTCTGCTGGACTGGGCGCAGGCCACAGGCTCGTCCCTCGGGGTGATCCTGTTGGACGCCGAGAAGGCGTTTGACAGGGTCTCCTGGGCGTTCCTGTGAGCCGTGCTGCACTGGAAAGGGTTTTCTGCCGAGTTCATTCGGGCTCTTCAAGCACTCTATATCTCCCCAGTTGCGGCAATTCGCATTTCAGGAAAAGAGTCAGGGTATTTTACCATCAGCAGGGGAACCAGACAAGGGTGCCCTTGTTCTCCCCTGCTATTTGCCCTATTCATTGAGCCTTTTCTTAATATGATTGAAGCATGCCAGGCTATCTCGCCAGTGAGGGTCCAGGGGGTGGAATATAAGGCTTTGGCCTATGCCGATGATATTGTTGTCCTAACGGATGATGTTGGGCCTACTTTTGCAGCCCTGGAGATCCTGGCCAGTCAATTTGGGGCCTTGTCCGGATATAAGCTGAATATAGCCAAAACCCAAGTCATCCAGTCAGCAGGCATGCCCCTGTCGCAGGTCTCTGTTGCTACAGAAGCTACTTATTTAGGGGTAAAAATCTCCCCCGAGGTGGATCAGATTCCGGATTTAAACTATGTTCCTGTTATCGATTCTCTTCACATTAAGCTCGAGAGGTTGGATCATCTTTATCTGTCGCTTTTTGGACGTTGTAACGTTTTGAAAATGATAATCCTCCCAAAACGTTTATATTTTTTCAGGTCAATTCCTCTTCTGATCCCACAGGTAACATTGGTTAGAGCAGAAAGAATTTGCCAGCGGTTTTTATGGGGCTACCGCAGGGCAAGAAGAGCTGCGAAGTGGACTCATCTTCCCAGGGAGCGAGGCGGCTGGTCTGTTCCCAATCTGCTATATCATTACTGGGCCGCCATGCTACAGCATTTTGGCTCACCTTTGGTGGGCGATAAGGAAGATATTCCCTTGTGCATCAGTCCATCCATCTATGATTTAGCCCTTGGCGATGCTGCCAAGGGAGTGTTAACACATGTCCTAGAGCCAAGTTATTTCAAGAAAACAAAATTTAAGGTTACCTGGGCTTTGTTTTCTATTTGGCAGAAAATTTGCTCTCGGCTGGTCATCTCAAAGATCAATTTGTATACCCCATTTAGTGCTCTGGGTTTGCTACCACCAATATTTCAGGATAGGGTAATGATTACATGGTGTTCTATGGGTTTGAAGGATATCAGCTATTTGGCTCAAGATGGTCAGATGGCCTCTTTCTCTTTTTTGAAAGATAAGTTTAATTTGCATTCTAATGATTTCTTTAAATATTTACAGGTTAGGAGTTTTTTGGATAGGAATGTTTGTATTAATCCCAGTTTATATGATAAGATCGTCCTGGTTGAATTGATTAAGAAAAAAGCCAGAACAGGCGTGATTTATCAATATCTTTTGTCAGATCTCCCAGACGATCTGGACATTAATAATCTCAAGTGGGTAGCTAAATTTGGTATTTCAACAGTGGACTTTAAACAGCCGCTTGAACTAGCCAGATCTGTTTTAGTATCAGGTACTCTGTGCACGCAAAGTTACATGCTATGTTTAATTTGTATCACACCCCTGCCAAGATTGCTAGTTGGGGAGGTGGTAAGGGGGATTCCTGTTCTAGATGTAAATTTGTTGCTGCTGATGCAATTCGTATGTTTCATTCATGTCCTAACCTGAGTCTATTTTTGAAGGAAATTGAGGTTTTTTTCAATCAGGTACTTAAAATCCAGGTTACGATCTCCCCGGAGTTGATTATAACGGGCTATGAATATTCAGGTGCTGCTGAAAGAACAAGGTATGTTCGTGCATTTCTGTTCATTTCAATGACAATGATTCGGTTATGCATAACTTCGCAGTGGTTAAGTCTGAAGGCTCCTACCTTCGGTCACTGGAAAGCTAGGATGCTTGCATGGTATAAATTGGAATTATCAGTGTACCTGTTGAAAGGTATTAGGAGGCGCCTAGTGGCATCTAGGATCTGGGCCCCTTTCGAGCACTGGCTCTTGCATTAAAATTATTCTCCCCCTTTTTTTATTTTGTTATTATTCTTTTCTTAATATGTAATATTTTCCCTTCTCTCCATTGATGTGTAATCCTAATTTGATTTGCTCTTTTTATTGACCTAAGATATGTGTATTTATTAATGTGTTTCCTCAACTCGTCATACTGTGTTATTGTTCTGTGCCTCCGGGTGTTTTTTGAAAATGATAAATAAAGTAAAAATAAAAATAAAAAAACATGGTATTAGAACTCTTTTGAATCCTTACTGAATCCTCGGAGCTGAGTAAATGTGTGAATGAATGCAAGGTAAGAATGATGGGCCCAGTTGTGAGAAAATAGTAAGTAGCTCCGTGGGTTAAAGTGATGGTTTATTAAGAATTTTTGGAGCCGCGTTGCACCAGGATACAACATAGTTACAACATTATGTCGCATCTCTGAGCTTCCCCCTGCGCTGGCGCATAAACTGCAGCCATGCGCCGGCGCAGGCACCCTTGCATCATGGTGCAAGGATGCCTGCATCATGGGGAGATTGTTTTTGTGCAGAAAGAGGCACCTTCCTGCACAAAAACAAGCACTACGGGAATTTTCCTCTTATAATGCGTGCTATAGAATACAGCACGCATTGAAAGAGGAAAACACAAGTAGAAATGAAAACATTTCTCCTCGTTGTGCCTCCCTATGCCACCCTTGGGGAGGCGTAGCATTCACACGCATTTACAGATTCACGATTCCTTGTAAATCTGGAAATGTGTCTCGTTCCATGGGTGTTGCGTGGGAACACCCACAGCAACACCCATGGAATGCCCCTTTCACGCAAAGTGCTGCGTCTACAGGGGCCATATTTACAAGGACAGGAAAAGCCACACAGGGTGGCTTTTCCTGTCCTTGTAAATATGGAGCAGTAAGATAGGCCACCAGTACATCACAAAAATGACGTACTGGTGGCGCAGGGGGCTTGTAGATCTGCCCTAGGGTGCTCCTGGCCTGCCTCCTGTCACACAGCCATGCAACGTCCTGGTGCCAAATGCATTTAAGACACTTAAGAATCCGTGTCATAAACCCCAGAGCAGTCTTTTAGTAAAGTGTCACATCTGCGGCTCAGTCCTCGAAAATCAGCCTTTCCGCCGGAGAACAGGCGCGCTCTGAAACGCAGGAACTAATGTGATGTCCTGTTACTTTCAGCGCGTCCCAGCAAAAGACTAGTGTTTTGGGTTCCTCGTTCTGGTGTGGCAGGGGCTTGTACTCTTACGAAACTCGGAGATTCACACTCCTGTTGGCTGAGCTGGTGTTTGTTTACTGTAACCCTTGTCCCGGAAGGGCTGATTTGAGGAGAACCATAGTCTTCCTGGGACAGCTCCACTGCACATCATTGGTGTAGATTTGCAGTTGACGAGTCATGTGTGAGCTAGAGTCCCAAGACTGGTATATTGGGATCTCCTTCTTCATATCTGTGACAAGAAAGCAAAACTACAAATACCATAATGCCCCCTAATAAAATGTTATTGAAGAATGAGGGCACAGAGGTAAACTCCCTCGCCGATCAATGCTGGCTAGAAATCGAAAAACAATCCAGACTAAAGAACTCAGTCCATCCCTAAACCTAGGAAGAGGCTTGGCACACAATACCTGCTTATCCTGAGTTCAAACGAATAACTAACAAAACTATTAATCTGCAATCATTGCTAACAGACAAAACATCTTCGACAAATAAAAGTCATGTGTGGGTGGTGATGCCAACATGCAAAACTTTAAAACCTCAACCATACCTGCTGGAACACTTTTCAGGATCAAAAAAGCATAACCTGAGGCTGGGAGTTGTAGTAAGCTGGCTTTGTATATACTATACCAAAATGATGTCTACTGTGCACAGACTCCAGTGGAACCCCAAAGGTGGGCAGAGGTAAAAGTAGATAGCACCTTACTCTCTATTTGTGGTAGTGTGTGAAAGCACGAAGGCTTTATCAGAGGGTAGTGTTAAGCATTTGTTGTACACACTCAGGCAGCAAATGATGTCACACACTCAAAGACTGAACTCAGACCAATTTGTTTGCATTAAATGTGTTACTGAGTTATTTTAGTTCTTAGAACCAAACCAAGCCGGGTGCAGGTAAGTGAAATGCATGCTTTGCAAACTCATATGCAATGTTTTACAAGTGAATGCAGGTTCAAATGCAGTTGATTGAATTACAGGTAAGTAAATGTTTCTAAATTACTTTTCAGAAACTTTTCAGATTACTATGTATGTTACGTTTTTCATTACTTTTGCTAATCAGTGTGATATTCTTAGATACCACACTGATACATCTCCTGGACAAAAGGTATGTACTTCACTTTTAGTACAAAGACAGTTTTTCAATGTTCCATACAAAACAACTCCACACAATTGTCAAGGGAAAACAGCCAATGTATTCCTATGGAGAAAAATGAAGTTAACGGTTTGCAGGTAACTACTGTTTTGTGGGAGTTGGTATTCTGGGGGTAGCAGCAGGGTTCCACCAGGGTCAAGGATGCACTCCTGAAACAGCCTCAGCGGCACTAGGGCAGCCGGGTGCAGAGTACTGAGGCCCAATGTTATTCAATGAGGAATAGGGGATCTCCGGTTGGTGGCTGCTCACGAGCAGGCCACCAGGCTGTGGGAGCAAAACTTCTGGTGTTAGGCTCAGGGCAAAGGGGGATCCTAGTTAGTACCCAAAGTACACCCGCAGCGGTGCAAGCTGGGTGCAGGGTGCTGTTTTGGCATCAGGTGCCCTGTTGATTTCAATGGGGATTCTCTGGTTGCAATAAAGATTGCAGGCTAGGAGACGAAGATCTTCTGGAGGTAACCACGAGTTGAAGAGGTAAGTTGGGTAGCCTGGGGATGCTGGGACACCGTCGGTTGATCCACCCAATGCTGTGGGGCAACAGGTGAAGGGGCATCTTTAGGTGTCGGTTTTCTTACCAGCTACGGTCGCCGGGATTCTCCAGAAAGAGGCTGCAGGCTTTGCTTGGAAATTCAAGGCAGGTCAGAGATCACCAGATCTCAGGTCAGGATTGCCGAGGAGACCTCCTTGTGGTGTTGGGCCACTCAAACTCAGGCCGTAGGCATTGGGTGCAAAGTGGTGCAGACTCACGGTTTTGGCTTGGGCCTAAGTCTGTTGGTGAGCGAATCCGGTGCTCATGGGAGACAAAGTCTTTGGCTTGGAAGGCAGGGCAGGTTCTTCGTGTTCTTACAGGACACACCAGTATTTTGCTGGAGCAGGTTTAAGGTAGGGACAGGCCGGTAGGGCTAGGGCCAAGTCAGTGGGTGTCCTCCTCTTCTTAGATTTAGCTCAGCTTCTTCTGTCCTTCTTATCTTCTTTGTGTCAGTTCTTGTTTGAGGAGGCAAGGTTCAGAGTTTACCCTAAATACTAAATTGAGGGCCGTCACAGGTAAGTAAAGGTTGGGACCAATGGGTCCCTTTCTTGGGGTGAGTACACCCCCTATTATGCCACCCTCCAGTGGGAGGGGGAATATGCCTGTCTCTGGTTGGCTGGGTCGCCCCATCTGCCAGAAGGCCGGGACTGTGAGTTGTGCTTCACTTTCGCCTTCCCCACCTAAGGGGTGGGGTTGGCAAAGATGGGCACACCTACCTTTCCCGCTTGGTTTTCCTGCCGATTCTTCCACCCAAAGTGGGGGTCAGAACTTGGGGAGCCAGTTGCTGGAAGCAGCAAATGGCTGGGGTAGCTCACAAAGGCGGCAAGCCTTTGAAGCTTCGGCCTTCGTGGGCCCTGCCCATCATGGAGGGGGAGGCTTGGCACCTCATTCCAGGATGTACATTGTTTCAGACCCCCGAGAGCAGCAGGCTCTCAGCCCAGGGGTCTAGAAACATGCCTGGTGGTGGCAGCTGGCAAGCAGCCACTCAGCCTAGACGCTAGTGTTAGGTCGTTCTTCAGGGGACATCTCTAAGATGCCCTCTGAGTACATTTTTCAGTAAATCCCACACTGGCATCAGTGTGGGTTTAATGTGCTGAGAAGTTTGATACCAAACTTTTCAGTTTTCAGTAAAGCCATTATGGTGATGTGGAGTTTGTACTGAGAAATTCCCAGCACAATATACTCTTAATGGCATTACTGCACTTACAATGTCTAAGAATTGGTTTAGACATTGTAGGGGTACAGGGCTCAAGCACTTGTACCCTCAACACTGGTATAGTGCACCCATCGAGAGGGACGACTGACCTATGCCAGGGCAGTGGGTTGTAGGCATGACCCGCAGTAGGACGACCAACTCTCCGTAGATTTCACGGAACATCCGTAATTGGACCTCATGTCAGTTGTCCGTGAGGATCCCTTTTACGGACGCCTTTTGTGATGACACGGCATGAAAAGATAACATCAGTTAGATAGCATCAATTTAGATGGTACATTCTGAAGCATGGATGCATAAAGAGATAAGAAGCACAATGGCAGGGTAAACAATGTTTACCGCAATTTTTTCTCCCCGCAGGGAATCACAACGCGGTCATTACAATGACAGCTTTGTGATTCCGCATACCATTACTCCGCAAGTCGGAACAACTACTTGCGGGGGGGAGGGGGAGGAGTTGGATTTAAAATCCAACACCTTCCCTAGTGTCCGCACTGACTGGAGTTGGAATAGTAAATCATACTATTCCAACATCCAGCGCCCCCCCTCCGGAAGTCATTCTTCCGACTTGCGGAGTAATGGTATGCGGAATCACAACGCAGTCGTTGTAACAACCGCGTTGTGATTCCCTGCGGGGAGAAATACAATGGCATTACGTCACACATTCCAATGGCAGAACTCACGCCTTCTGTATTACTTTTTCTGCACATACAATACATCAATTTTAAAAAATGCAGATGAGTATCTCATCCACTTGAAAAACAGTTTGCTTTAGGTTTCTTTTTTAAAATCCAGAGGGTGTTGACAGAAATAGATGAGAGCGCCCAGCAACAGTTAAAGTAAAGTTAAGACAAAATAAAGCATTCTTAACTCAGTGTTAGTAAAGGATAGATAGGCTGCTCTGAAATTGAGTGCTGGGCCATAGGATGCTGCTGCTTCTTTCTTTTTTGCAGATTTATATAGCGTGAATTCTACCTGAAGGTAACGGCGCGCTTTACATGAGTACCTGTTACATTACACAAGGATAAATTCATTTTTTTGGGTAGGCACAGAGAGATTACGTGATTTGCCCAGAATCACATGACTCTGTGCCAATGCTGAGGATCGACCTGGTTCCCCAGATCCAAGGTCAGCAGCTCTGACCATGAGGAAACATCCTCTTCCCTTCTTTCTCAAAAGGGGCAGGCTGCTCTGATATCAGGGTCGGCAAACAGCTCAGGAGTGGAGTGGCTTAGTCAGTGTGTCATGAGCCTTAGTGCAAAGGAGGAAATGCCCCCATGGCTCTGTTTAAACTGAGACATGATGCAACATGTATGGTTCAATGTGTCCTTAACACCCCTGGGCCCCTATGCAGGGACATGTTAAATATTTTGAATCCCTGGTATTTTTGGGGGCCTCTGTTCGGAACAGCTTTGAACTTTGATTCTATTTCAGTCCTTTCATCTATCTTTGGCCAGGTCACTGACAGTGCACAGGCACACTAGTTCAAATTCTAAATATGTTTACATCTAATTTTCAGGGATAGTGACGTGTTTTCAATACAAAACAGCAGAAACTCTGTAATGTTACTGCAAATAATCTTTGTGACACCCTCACATTTCTCATATGTGAGAGCCTATTGTTATCTAAAATAAATTATTTGTATAGATGTTGCATGAAACATAAACACATTTTTCTGCAAAATGTATGTAAGAGACTCTCACACAGCACTCAAATTAAAAACACATTAAAGGAAAACGGTATTTAAAGCAATCAGTTTTGAGAATTCTTCCAGTTCATCTGGGCAAAACCTTCTGCGGAACAGAGCTGGCTCAATCAGCCCCCCCACCAGGGCCGGACTGGGAACTACTCACCGGCCCTGGCAAAGTGCTCGGTCGCCCCCCCTCCCCACTTGGGGGGGGGGGGGAGGGGGTTGGGGGTGCCGCCAAGCCCTTTGCTGGACCCAGTTTTCGGCCAATTTTGCAGCCCAAAATATGCCCCCACCCGTGTGGCGCACCTGGGGATTGCCCGGTGCCCGCTATGGCCAGTCCGGCCCTGCCCCCAACCCCTCCCCATGTGAGGCTGGGGACCTGGGCCAGAGCTCACTTTGCCCATTCCTTAAAACATCTCTGCTCCCTGTGCCAGTTCACCCGCTGCACCATGCGTCCCTTTTGAAGTCAGAGAGCAAGGTTGCTCTCTGCAACCTAAACTGACACAATGCGGCGCACATCAGATGATTCAGGCCACTCAGAAGTCAGATGGGCTCAAATATTTGCACCAGAGGGTTCACCCTAATCTGATGTCAGAGGGAGCAGTTGCTACTGCGTCATGTGATGCAGGCTGCTCTGCAGAGTGGGCAAGAATACTTTGACATCAGCTGAGCTGGCTAAAGCCACCCTGACGTCAGAGCTGCAGGAAGCTCTGGCTTCAGAGTGTTCAGAGTATCCTGAAGGAACATTCGGCAGACTCCCTGACATCAGAGGATGAGAATGCTCTGAGGTCAGCTGGTTCAGTCCGTTCTGATGATTTAGAATGGCATGGCAGCTGTTCGGCATGGCTATAAGTTACTGGCATGGAGGAGAGTGGAGCGTTGTAGACTTGAGTGGTGTAGAGTATTGTGGAGTGGAGGGTTGTGAGTAGAGTGGAGTGTCATAGAGTGGAGTGTCATTGAATAGAGTGGAGTGTTATTGAGTAAAGTGGAATTGAGAAGACTGGCATAGAGTGGAGTAGAGTGTGTAGAGTGGAGCTTTATTGAGTGGCATAGAATGGAGGGGCATAGAGTGGAGTGGAGTGTGGTACAGTGGAGTGGCATAGAGTGTGTAGAGTGGAGGTGTGTTGAGTGGCGTAGAGTGGAGGGGCATAGTGTAGAGTGGAGTGTGGTAGAGTGGAGTTGCATAGAGTGTTTTAGAGTGGAGGCGTGTAGAGTGGAGTGGTGTAGGGTGGAGTAATGAAGTAGATTGGAGCAGTGTGTCACAGAGTGGAGAGGCATAAAATGGAGTAAAGTGGCATAGAGGGAACTGCAGAGAGAGTCGTAGAGTGTCGTACAGTGGAGTGCCATAGAGTAGAGTACATTAGAGTGGATTCGAGTGTTATAGAGTGGAGGGGTGTAGAGTGGAGTGGCATAGAGTGGAGTAGGGTGTCATAGAGTGGCATGGAGTGGAATGGAGTGGCCCAGAGTATCGTGGAGTGTTGTTGAGTAGAGTGTCAAAGAGTGGAGTGGAGAGTCATAGAGTGAAGGATCATAGAGTGTCATGGAGTGGATTAGAGTGGCCTAGAGTGGAGTAGAGTGGCATAGATGGTTTAGAGTACAGTAGAGTTTTGTAGAGTGGAATGCCATAGAACTAAGGGGCATAGCGTGATGGGCGTTGAGTGTAGTAGAGTGTCATTGATTAGAGTGTTGCAGAGCAGAGTGGAGTCTTGTAGATTGTATGGGTATAGAATGGAGGGGCGTAGAGTGACATAGTGTGGAGGGTGTAGAGCATCGTAGATTGGCTTGGAGTATTGTAGAGTGGGTTAGAGTGGCATAGAGTGCCACTCAGCTTAAATGTGTGATGTTATGTCACTTTGTTTACATTAGTTATCAGTCAGTGGTCATTAAAGACCGGCAGAACACATTTTAAATTGCTAAGAATTACTTTGGGGTGTGTCACCGCACTCCAAGTCGTTTCACAACACAGGTGCTCTTCTCCCTGGGTTAATGGTTAAAAAATAGCAAATATCACATAATTCATATACACAAATATGGGAGAGGCACTCCATAAGTAAAAAACACAATTCTCAATTTATTCAAGAAGAGAATTAATATTCTATATGTAAATTTTAAAACAATTACTCATTCCTACAAATAGAAGAATACTTGTTTGTAGTGAAAGTGATATTCTTTCTTTCATTTTTTCTTGATATATGAATGACAAACACAACCAACACGTTTGGTCCCAGAGGCTATGGGGCATCTACAGGGCGGATAAATACAATAAAAGATAACAAACAAATGTTAAAATCTCATTCATTGCAATTATGAAGGAAACAAGTAACCCACAGATATTTAAAAAACAACAATAATGCTAAAAACATGATACCCATATAGAATGTTTATTAAAAAAGATGCAAACCATATTAGGGCACATACCCCTATTTGGAAGAAGCATGTGTGCCTTCCTTATATACATCTGGATTCAATGACCATCCATTACTCCGAAATGGCATAGATGAAAGTTGATTGTTACATCTAGTAGCAACAAGATAAAGGTCGGTGTATGATTTTAAAAAGGATACCAACTATAAACATATTGTGGTTCCTGGATTTGTGATGCCTTAAAGAAATGTATATTTACAAAAAGGGGTGGTGAGGGACAGAGTCTCTGAATTAAGCAGAAAGCTCTCACCCAGTCAAGAGATCAGGGCTAGATCCAACACCGTTTTTTAGCTCACTGCACCATCCCAGTTTCAGAACCTGGCTGTATGCAAATTAGTCTGTTCCTGTCCCAGTGCATGATGGGAACAGGGCAAACCAAACTACAAAAGCCAATTCTTACACTGGGAAGGAAACAAGCTCCCGGGGACCGGTTTCTGGCATTACAGCCGTCTTCGGCCCGGTTTGCTTGAATCCTGATGGTGCAATGAGCAAGGTGCTCACATCTGAGAATACCCTTCCACGCTTAGGGTGGACAAAAATATTTACAAAAAGGGGTGGTGAGGGACAGAGTCTCTGAATTAAGCAGAAAGCTCTCACCCAGTCAAGAGATCAGGGCTAGATCCAACACCGTTGAGATAAATAACGGTGATGGATCAAGCCCTGATCTTTGGACTGGGTAAGAGTGGTCTGTTTAACTCAGACACTCTGTTCATCACCACCCCCTTTTCTAAATCGTTTTTGGCCACTATAGGTGTGGCAGGGTATACTCAGACATGAGTCCCTTTCTCACTGCTCTATCAGGATTCAAGCAAGCCGGGCCGGAGAAGGCTGAAATGCCAGAAACCGGTCCCCGGTAGCTTGTCTCCTTTCTGGTGAAGAATTGGCTTGGTAGTTTAGTCTGCCCTGTTCCCATGATGCACTGGGCCAGGGACAGACTGATTTGCATATAGCCAGGTTCTGAGCTGGGATGGGGCAGTGAGATAAATAACGGTGATGGATCAAGCCCTGATCTTTGGACTGGGTAAGAGTGGTCTGTTTAACTCAGACACTCTGTTCATCACCACCCCCTTTTCTAAATCGTTTTTGGCCACTATAGGTGTGGCAGGGTATACTCAGACATGAGTCCCTTTCTCACTGCTCCATCAGGATTCAAGCAAGCCGGGCCGAAGAAGGCTGAAATGCCAGAAACCGGTCCCCGGTAGCTTGTCTCCTTTCTGGTGAAGAATTGGCTTGGTAGTTTAGTCTGCCCTGTTCCCATGATGCACTGGGCCAGGGTCAGACTGATTTGCATATAGCCAGGTTCTGAGCTGGGATGGGGCAGTGAGATAAATAACGGTGATGGATCAAGCCCTGATCTTTGGACTGGGTAAGAGTGGTCTGTTTAACTCAGACACTCTGTTCATCACCACCCCCTTTTCTAAATCGTTTTTGGCCACTATAGGTGTGGCAGGGTATACTCAGACATGAGTCCCTTTCTCACTGCTCCATCAGGATTCAAGCAAGCCGGGCCGAAGAAGGCTGAAATGCCAGAAACCGGTCCCCGGTAGCTTGTCTCCTTTCTGGTGAAGAATTGGCTTGGTAGTTTAGTCTGCCCTGTTCCCATGATGCACTGGGCCAGGGACAGACTGATTTGCATATAGCCAGGTTCTGAGGTGGGATGGGGCAGTGAGATAAATAACGGTGATGGATCAAGCCCTGATCTTTGGACTGGGTAAGAGTGGTCTGTTTAACTCAGACACTCTGTTCATCACCACCCCCTTTTCTAAATCGTTTTTGGCCACTATAGGTGTGGCAGGGTATACTCAGACATGAGTCCCTTTCTCACTGCTCCATCAGGATTCAAGCAAGCCGGGCCGAAGAAGGCTGAAATGCCAGAAACCGGTCCCCGGTAGCTTGTCTCCTTTCTGGTGAAGAATTGGCTTGGTAGTTTAGTCTGCCCTGTTCCAATGATGCACTGGGCCAGGAACAGACTGATTTGCATATAGCCAGGTTCTGAGCTGGGATGGGGCAGTGAGATAAATAACGGTGATGGATCAAGCCCTGATCTTTGGACTGGGTAAGAGTGGTCTGTTTAACTCAGACACTCTGTTCATCACCAACCCCTTTTCTAAATCGTTTTTGGCCACTACAGGTGTGGCAGGGTATACTCAGACATGAGTCCCTTTCTCACTGCTCCATCAGGATTCAAGCAAGCCGGGCCGAAGAAGGCTGAAATGCCAGAAACCGGTCCCCGGTAGCTTGTCTCCTTTCTGGTGAAGAATTGGCTTGGTAGTTTAGTCTGCCCTGTTCCCATGATGCACTGGGCCAGGGACAGACTGATTTGCATATAGCCAGGTTCTGAGCTGGGATGGGGCAGTGAGATAAATAACGTGATGGATCAAGCCCTGATCTTTGGACTGGGTAAGAGTGGTCTGTTTAACTCAGACACTCTGTTCATCACCACCCCCTTTTCTAAATCGTTTTTGGCCACTATAGGTGTGGCAGGGTATACTCAGACATGAGTCCCTTTCTCACTGCTCCATCAGGATTCAAGCAAGCCGGGCCGAAGAAGGCTGAAATGCCAGAAACCGGTCCCCGGTAGCTTGTCTCCTTTCTGGTGAAGAATTGGCTTGGTAGTTTAGTCTGCCCTGTTCCCATGATGCACTGGGCCAGGGACAGACTGATTTGCATATAGCCAGGTTCTGAGCTGGGATGGGGCAGTGAGATAAATAACGGTGATGGATCAAGCCCTGATCTTTGGACTGGGTAAGAGTGGTCTGTTTAACTCAGACACTCTGTTCATCACCACCCCCTTTTCTAAATCGTTTTTTGCCACTATAGGTGTGGCAGGGTATACTCAGACATGAGTCCCTTTCTCACTGCTCCATCAGGATTCAAGCAAGCCGGGCCGAAGAAGGCTGAAATGCCAGAAACCGGTCCCCGGTAGCTTGTCTCCTTTCTGGTGAAGAATTGGCTTGGTAGTTTAGTCTGCCCTGTTCCCATGATGCACTGGGCCAGGGACAGACTGATTTGCATATAGCCAGGTTCTGAGCTGGGATGGGGCAGTGAGATAAATAACAGTGATGGATCAAGCCCTGATCTTTGGACTGGGTAAGAGTGGTCTGTTTAACTCAGACACTCTGTTCATCAGCACCCCCTTTTCTAAATCGTTTTTGGCCACTATAGGTGTGGCAGGGTATACTCAGACATGAGTCCCTTTCTCACTGCTCCATCAGGATTCAAGCAAGCCGGGCCGAAGAAGGCTGCAATGCCAGAAACCGGTCCCCGGTAGCTTGTCTCCTTTCTGGTGAAGAATTGGCTTGGTAGTTTAGTCTGCCCTGTTCCCATGATGCACTGGGCCAGGGACAGACTGATTTGCATATAGCCAGGTTCTGAGCTGGGATGGGGCAGTGAGATAAATAACGGTGATGGATCAAGCCCTGATCTTTGGACTGGGTAAGAGTGGTCTGTTTAACTCAGACACTCGGTTCATCACCACCCCCTTTTCTAAATTGTTAAAGAAATGTAAGCAAGTATGTTTTTTTTAACAGAAGTCCCATAATATGCGCGAGTTGACTCTGTATAATCTCAAGTAATCTACCACAGGATTTTAAGGGTGATGCAGACTTTCATGTACTAGAAGAAGTGAGTAAAGTAGAAATTAGATAACACAAGAATACATAGTAAACCTCCTGTGTTTTGCTGTGAAGTGAAAAATAGCTGGGCACAGGTCCTGAAAAAGGTGGTCTATACAAATTTATTGCACGAAACATACATTGACAGTCCCTATAGAGAAGGCAATGGAAAACATTTTGAGAGAGATACGGTAGAACAAAGTGTACAAATATTGAAATACATGCGGACCACAAATACAATGCAATCACGGTAACTAAAATGGATCACAATACATACACAAATGACTAGCCACTTTTAAAGATTGCCACTTGTATATTAATTTCGTCAAATCCATTTAACCCAGTATGAACTGTGTTTAAAATATGTATCCATAAATATTCTCTCCGATTTAATGTTGCAGTGATGTCACCACCCCCGGATTCTTTACAAGCACAAACCACCTTAGGTCATTGACCCTGTGGTTGGCACTGGAAAAATGTTCCACCAAAATTTCACCCTGCGTTTTACATCTAATGTGACTACAGTGTTGTAGAACCCTAGTTTTTACTTTTTGTCTTGATTAACCCATGCAGGGGGAAGTCACATGTACATGATATGAATTACAGCGGTACCCTTACAATTCGTATGGTCTCTCGTGGTGAATTTTTCTCCTGTTGGAAATTTTTTAGATCTAGGGTCATGCCCAGTGGCCGGCATGGCTCACAGGTGGAGGGGCAGAGGGTGCAGGTTTCGCTAAAGGGGGATCACAGGTGGCGTCACGTGGGGGGGTCCGAAATAATTAAAAAAAATATCTAAACTTACCTCAAGGCTTCCACGTCTTCTCTGCTCCTGCTCTCCTCCCGCTGACAGAAACAGGAAGCAGGCAGCCAGGCTTCCTCCCCTGAGCCAATCACAATGTTGCAATGCAGCCTTGTGATTGGTCTAAGCGCAGTGGAGGTTCCTTCTCAATAAATAACACCTTTTATTGAAAACGCCCATCTCTCTATTTCTTTGCGCTCTGGTGAAACTAAGTATGCACGATTGACTGAGTGAAATAGCTATCTATTGTTTTCACACGACTCTGGAGATATACTCCTTATTCTGGAGGGAGCAAAGTTGTCATGTTTATGCGGTTGTCAGAAGCTAATCCCTCCTTGTCTAATCAGGGAAGTTAACTCCTCCCTGTTCATTCGAGAAAGTTTCTAGTGACCTCTGAGCTAGGTGGCATACCTAATTAAGTCTAACATATTTAGTAGAGACCTAGTCGACCTCAGTCCTACGTCTAAACTACCGTTTATGTTATTCCAATGCGCAGAGCCTATTGGGAATATAGGAACTACACTACATGGCGCCCAATGTTTGGTAAGGCGATAATCTAACGCAAGATACTAGAGTAACTCAGTCGTGCTTTTTCACACAGACCCCTTTTTCCTGTAAAAACTCCAATAGACGTCTGGAGTGGGTGAAAGGTTAATATCCGCCAGAACTTAGTAGGAAGAGATTCCTATGTATTAGTTTATGGTATAGTCAACGTTGAAGGATACAGTGTTCCAAAATATTGTGCACCTAATCTTTGTTTCCTCAAAACTTGCTCTGCAAACTTCCTGTCAGTAAAAATGTCAGACAGTGAGGACGAAAGGGAGAGAGCTAGACTAGCAGCTCAACTCGTAGCGGACGACACAACTGTCCAAAATAACGACCCGGATGCAATAATCATCCCGGTCAATATAATATAAGAGATTTAATTCAAACAGTTGACGGTACAACCTACCAACTAAAAAAACTAATTGAAAATCCTGAAAAGACTTTCATTAAAAATAATCTCAATTCTCAAAAGAAGAAGTGGGAGGGTAATAAACAAACCTCTCCCAGAGAAAAACTGTTTCAGTCCAGAGGAAGGTCTCCCCAACGAAGAAATAGATTTCCAGAAGGGGGGGGGGCAAGTCTCCACAACGGGAGCCCTGACAGATATCAAGATATTGATACACGTCGCTATCGATCTTTTCAGACTTCCTCAAAGAAATCGGAAAGAAGAGGACGGTCAGAACATAAAGAAGAGCACGTCAAGTCCAAAGACAAGGAACCTGCTCACCAAAGTAAAAAATTACAATTTCCCAGAAAGAAGGTAGCCAGTATTAAAATAAAACATGCAGAGAATCCTGAGGACACAACTGAAAAACGGAGAGTGGGCCCAGACAATGCTAGACAGCGCAGCAGAAGTGACCATAGCTCGCAAGATCCTAAAGAATCTTCTGGAGACAGTGGACACTGCAGACACCTGAGTGAGCGTGCCCCATAAACTATATGAAATAACATTACGTATACAGGGAGATAAAACTAGGAGAATAAAAGGTCTCTTTTGGGAGAATCTATCTAAAGGCTATGATATCCTTCTAGCAGAAAAAGACTGGCCACCAGAGTTTGTCAGAGAATGCCCACATGGCAAAGAAATGATTATGCCTGCCTTCTCAAATCACATTCCAATTCATAAAAAATACACATTTGCTAGAACATTGCCCAAGCCCCTGCATTATATAAAAATCATGTAGGATGGCATGAGGATTTGCCTCACCATAAAATCCAGTTAAAAAATCAACCTACTACTGTAGTATGTTTAATTGTCAATATGTATTATATGTGCTATTAATGTATATATTATTTTGAGATGTTAGAGATCTTGAATTGTAATTATATTCATATTATTTACATTTTTCCAGCCTTGATGAAGTCTCTGTGTGGGACGAAACACGTGTTGGCGATTTACGTGCTGGGAGATCTTATTATGAAATTTTGAATATTAATAAAGAAAGAATTGAAATCTGAAGAGGACTCTCTCTGAATTTACCTTGGATTGCCTATATCCCCGATGTTTAAACATTGTGCTATGTTCTCAATTCTGCTCTCTATGATAGATAGAGTTTTTTTCTGAGGGCATATTATCGAAACCAATACTAAAATATTCCAGATTGTCAGGTGCGCTGTAATTAGAATCTCATTCCCTAAAAAATCAACCTACTGCACAGAAGCAGTATCCTGTCAAGCAAGAAGCTAAAAAACAAGTAAGGAAATTTTAGATCAACTTGAATATCAGGGGGTGATTGAAACATGCACCTCACAAATGAACAATTCTTTGTTTCCTGTCTCCAAGCCAGACGATTTATATCGTCTAGTTTTGGACTACAGACACTTAAACTTCTGCTGTAAAACATTTGCAGTACAAAACTCACACAGTGCAGCACTAATGAATAACATCGTGCGCAAGAAATATAAAACGACATTAGATATTTCAAATGGTTTCTTCTGTCAAAACATAGCACCTGAAAGCAGATATTTGACCGCTTTCTCCAGCATGGGGACCCAAAAACAATTTTGTTGTCTCCCACAGGGATTTAAGAACAGCCCAGGATTATTTTCAGCCAGGGTAACAGAGTTACGACAAATATATGATGATGAGGCATTATCTTATGTCATTGACATCTATCTTACAGACGATGACCTGGAGACTCACTTGAAAAGAGTGAACACCATAATACTTGAGTTCGCATCTGAAGGGTACAAATTCAACTTTAAAAAATCACGAATTCCCCATCTAACTGTCCTATTTTTAGGACATGAATTATCAAGTGAAGGCAAAGGCCTAGCAGACAACTTCTTAGAGAAGTGTGCCGTACTCCAAGCTCCAAAAATGCTGAAAAACTTACAATCAATACTAGGTTTCCTGAATTTCAGAAGAACATACATTCTAGATTATGCAGAGAGAGTTAAACCTCTCTACGCACTAATAAAACCTGATTTTAAACCAATTAATTGGACTCAAAAACACACAGAAATTTTAAGATCATTACAGACAGACATGTTACCTAAAACAAAACTGCAAACACGTGCAAACGAACGCAACCGTGTAAACCGAGTCATCCCCGGAAGATGCGGATTCACATACCTGACCTCTAATGAGGGAGAAACGGTACCAATAGCTTAAAAATCACACAAAAAATTCTAACTGCGGTTCGAACTGCTGTAGCAAAAGAAAGAGCTCTGGCACAAGGTAAACGTATAATAATCGTTACACCGGTACCTGCCCTAGAAGCAGTAACTAGAGCAATCATTTCCAATGCTAAAGCTTTACATCTGAGATGGATACAATGGGTTAATTCTCTTGCTGCACCAGACGTAATATACAAATTTGATCCTAACTTAAAAACACAAGAATTCCTACAATACGAATATGAATGTCATTTGCCGACCGAAATCCTGCCTCTCGAACATTACGGCTGTATAATATATACAGACGGCTCAGCACAACCTGCAGTTGGGGGTAAACAAGCCTATAGTGCTGCATGTGCGATTGTTAAAGGTTGTTGGCATGAAGGAAAATTGAAACCTTTGGTCACTAAAACTCAATCACTCAGAGACTGTACAGCTCAGCGAGCTGAACTACAGGCTTTTAAGATGGCACTTGAAAATACCGATAGCGAATTCCCCACACTAATAGTGTGCAATTCTTATTACTGTGTCCAGTCTTAAAATGAATACTTGCAGAACTGGGTTCAAAACAACTTCAAAGATGCAAAAGGTGGCACAATCAAACATAAAATGCTTTGGGAACAAGTAGTTCTTTTACAGAAAGAACTACAAAAGACTCACGTGATTCATACACTGAGTCATCAACTTGATGGCGCTCATGTTGCGGGAAATTCATTTGCTGATGAGGCCGCGAAAGCAGCTGTACAAATGGCTTCTGTAGCTGCCATTACTCGGTCAAAAACAAAAATAGACAGCGAGATAATGCAAGCTGTCAGTGCTTCAGTAAAAGACCGTGGTAAGACACTCCCGAAAGGCTTTCCAGTAAAATACTCATACAAAACTGATGCAAACAACGTTCCGTTTGCTCAAATCCCTGAAGTGGGGGACAGAGCAATTCCAAACACGGAACATAGATCAGGACTCATTTTAGCGGCACACGAAGGGCTCGCTTCTGCACATGCTGGTGTTGCCGCCACAGTATCATTATTAAAACAGAGATATTGGTGGCCACACAAGAGAAAACAGACTAGAAACTATGTCTAGAATGTGAAATATGCAAAAAAATGAAATTATCAACAGTGAAACGACCAGCGCAGACGCCCCTTCTAATCTCAGACAAACCATTAGCATGTGTTTACTTGGACCACTGTGGTCCCTTACAAAGGGACGGCAACTATAAATATATCATGGTCGCAGTGGATTCCTGCACGAGATTCATTTGGATGTGGACCCAGCGCTCGGCTGACACCAGAACTGTTATAAAAGATTTGCGAGTCTTTATCGGCACATACGCAATTGGCATGCTACATTCTGACCAGGGCCCTGCGTTTAGCTCTCGGGCTTACAAGGAGGCCATGGCCAGCATGGGCATTGCATTGCAGTATTCTAGTCCATTCCATCCCGAGGGAAATGCGGTAGTGGAGAGAGAGAGAAAAAACCGTGACATAAAGCAATCTATAACAGCGAGGGTATTAGGTTCGGGTGACGGGTCGGTCAAACATTTAACAAGTGTCCAACGTAGTCTTAATAACATGCCAAGAAATTCTCTAGGAGGTATCAGTCCGTACAAACTTTTATTTGGTACTAGAATGATCATCCAGGATTTGGATTGTCAGACTTCAGTGGTGAAACAAAAACCTTTGATATCAAAAATCGTTTGCCTGTTTTACAGGACTTAAATGAAACAAGAAAAAGTCTAAGTAACGAAAAGCTAAAGCCAACGACCACTGAAGAAAAACCACCTGTCCCAGCAAGACCTGTCTGGATTCCAAAGATTGGGGATCTGGTCAAAGAAAAGATTGCGGTGAAGAAGGAATTTGGGCCCTTCTTACAGAAAAGCAGTACCTGTCTTAGCTGTCAGCGGAACAAGATCAGTAGTACTACTGCCTTCTTGCAGGTAAAAAGGAGAACCGAGTTGTATCAATCGACCTGTTGAAACCACAACCATGTGGCCAATAATAAATAGTAGGCCCAGTGGACTCCCGAGAAATAGCAGAAGACCAAATCTTGCTACAATCCAAGAGGTCACTTTTGATAAAACTTCAGTGAATAAAAAAGGACTATGCAACAAAGCCATGGAACTTGTGCCTCGTGATACCTAAATCGCAACAGTTCGTCAAGAAACACCTGTCTACAACGATGTAGCCTCTGACTATACAAATGTAGCAAAAGAAAATCCAAAGATAAATGGAAATCCGGGAGCAATTCCACCAATTGACAGAACTGCATCTGGCAACTTTATCAACTTTGATGACTTTTCCGATGATCCAAGTGAACATGGAGACAAGCCAGCAACAAAAACTTTCAAAAGGAAAATCACAGAGCTCTTACATCAACTCGGTGAAACATATTTAACATCACCATGGATTAAATTATGGATTGTGTTAGGTGTACTTTTCCTCCTTCTGTGGCTCATCTTGGTTTTAAGTTTGGGTAGATTTATTGATGGAAAATATAGTACAATGGACACAGCAAGTCAGAACATCAACTTGGTCCTGAAACCACACAGATCCTCTCACATTGAAAAAAGAGAACTATCATCAGTGAACATCACAGCCATCCCTATACCTGGTGGCATAGCATGGTACAAAACTAACTATGAAATCTATGGTCCGGTTGAGCTCTTGAAATATCCACACCAATTTAAGATTTCCTTAAGTGACTTCGTCTCAACTAGTACTTTCTCTGATGATTGGGACTTTGAAAATATTAATAATATGATGTCAGATTTAGAAATGTCATCAAAATTTACAGAACATGATTATTTACAGGGTTCGTCGAATTATGAGGAAATGTATTGTTTCAATCACTTTGGGCATCACTATCTGCATAAATCTGCTAATCCTAGAAATGTTTTCAGTTATAATGAGTGGGAACATTGTCCAACTCCGCCAAAAGGCAGTTCGAAAACATTTTATGAGAAATTTCCCTACTTCTCAGGGTTTAATTACACAAATCCAGAAACGTTTTATTTCAAAATGTTAAATAAGACAGGAGTGAAAAACATGTTGACAAATACTAAACTGATTTATTCTGAAACATTTTATGAAAAAATGACTACATTTGGTTTTGAGTTTTGGAATAACAACATTGAGACAAAAAACATCTGGGGTACAAAAGAGTGGCAGGTACAAGGTCTAGAATCATTGTTTAGAGCCTGCATGATCCCAGAACAAATAATGTTCCTGAATGACACCATTCAGCAAACAACCTGTCTTGGTCTAGCCAAGATAAAAGATTTAAACAACCCGTTTATACCAAAGCCTATGCCTGATAGAAACACCACTACAGATGAGGAGTTAGACGTGTCATATAACTGTCAAGATAGATTCCTGAACAAAATACAGGGGTTCAAACAGAACAGGCCAGACCAAAGATATTCCAAGAGACAACATCCAGGGATAATTACAACATACAGTGTAGGAAAACTATGCCTCGACTGGCTACAGAGATGCACACTTCCCGAAATTAAGCAACACTTAACTTTACTTAAAGAAGGTGCTGACTTGTGAGATTTCATAATGGGACCTCGCAAACAGCGTCAAAAACGTTTCATATATGCCGGTATATACGCAGCTTACAGTGAAGCTTGGAAAGTAACACAAATTGAAACTGCAGAAAAAAATACGAGAAATTTATCATATTAATTTGGAAAAATCACTTTCTGTAGTGGACAATGGGTTAACGACTCTGTCCTCCAGAATTTATTCACTGGACAGCATTGTATCATCTGCTATTGATATAATAGAACAGGATATGCTAATGTTACAACATGGCCAGTCCCAATTGCGTTCTATTGTACAGCTAGGCTGGACGTTACAAAACCTCCTTCAGGCCACGTGCCATGGTGTCTAATCAACACAACGTCATTATTTTCTATCTTTAATCTTACTGATAGACAAATCTCGTTGGCACAAAAAGGAGCAGACTATACGGTGCTGAGCATTGAAAAACTAGAAAGATTACCATTGACAATGTCAGAAAGACCTGTCATTGAATGGATAATACATGGCACCATTACAATCCCAATAACAACTTCTAAGTTTCAATACTGCCAAAAGTATATACCAGCAGGCCTGTTGGGTAAAGGATACATCAAGTCAACCTGGAATTTACCTTATACACATAAATGTTATAGTGAAGGGAAAAAAGAGGTATTTCTTAGTGGTAACAATTGTAAAAAATCACTAAGCGGTACACTTCTGTGTCAAGGTATTAAAGTGCATGGAGCCTGCGAAGGTTCATCAAACAACCTTTCATGTCATCTGCACGGCACCCCTGCTACACAGATAGAGCCTTTTTTCAGACAACCTTCCATCGGTAGCTACGTTATAATAAGTGACCACAGCTGTTGTGGCATGATGCCAGGAAAAGCCTATCTCGTGAGCGTTACTTCCAGGGTCATTTGTTGTATGCAAGTATTGTATCCAAACAGCAATCCAGACATGGAGGCAGCAATATGGCCTTCTGTGAATATCTTTTCTATTCAAATTGTTACTTTAAGCAGAATGAAGTCTATTCTTTTACAAACAACTGTGCCTTTAACCTCGTCCAAAGAGTTGTATGACCTGCAAGTTGCAAGGACAGCAGCAGAGATACATACCCTATTATGGACAAAGTGCCCCCTGCATTTCGTAGAAATGTTAAGCCAAATCTTAATCATGTCAGATACCAGTGGCATCGCACATGTATTTGAGACAATTTTTTCGGGACTGTTAGCACCCTTTGAAACAGTTCTGGGCATCTTCCCGAATTTTGTGCATTCTCTATTCGGTGGCCTGCCTCTTATTTTGGGACTCGTAGCAGGAATTGTATTTTTGTTCCTTCTGCTCCGATATGGCAAGCCAAGTTACAGGCAAAACTCAGGCTACGATGGAAGCAACGATCCTAGCAATACGATACCAAGAACGTATCACTAAAGTCCTCGGATTGGCCCGGCTAAGAGATCTGAATACTACCTGGTTTCTTTCATTCAGACCAATCTGGCTAAATTGCATCTTACCTGTGCTTCGATGTCTGCTATGCGGAGAAGAATGCGTGTTGGGCGTCTGTCTTACACTACCATCAGCAGTACCAATGGATATCAATGCTTTGCTTTGTCCGGTAACGACTCATGCAACGTGTTGTCCCCAGCGGCTACCGATTCTGATGACGGCCTTCGTTGAGACTTCACCATTACGATTAGGTGGCGGTGAAGTACGAGATGAAAGCGGCACCACACAGGTACAACCTTCTGTGAACATTTCTGATCTGAACACCGATGATGGCAATGCATCGCATATATGCACTATTTCTGATTTTTCAGCGTTGTCCCAACTTTCACCTACTGTTGTAGACAAATTATTTGCTGGCCTAGCTGAGGTAATGTTCTCTCCTAACAACGAGAATAATATTTGAAATAGTGAGCACACAGCATTCCCTGAACTCTGAATTCATCCTTCAGTTTTGATAAACAGCACTGCTGAAAACATTTGGAACTATTTTTCCCATGAAAGCGAAATTATTTTTCCCCAATTCCAAAATATTTACTTTTTTTGGCACAAGGTACTCTGCTTAAAGTAGAACTATTCTGAGAGAGCAGAACTTCTATTCTTAGAGACTCTAGAGACAATATTTTGAATCAGCCTCTAGCACATGTACAATCTTGTATAAATATGTGATGAAATGGTCTCGACCTTTTTTCTGTATTAAGAGCCCTTTCATGAATGTAAATTTTCGTGACTCATTCAGTCAACATTCTAAATGAACAAAATTTATCTGAATGATACCACTGCTTGAAAGCGTACAGTATAATACTCATTTTCGTGTATCTATACCATTTCAAATGCATTTGATGTATTTTGGGGTGGGATGGAAAACACATGCATACTTATATGTTTATATATTGCTTAGTATTTAGTAATTATGGACATTATACGTGGAGTGGGTGTTGTGAACGTATCTAGGACCCTAATTAAATATTCCCGAATTATGCCCTTATGTGGTTATAACAAATCATATCCTTATAAAGGCATAGGAATCATATCCATATTTAGTAATAGCCAATGCAGTCCAAATACGGCAAGGCTACTTCCTTAGACTCCTAGAAAGTACAACACGTTCTTTAAACAAACCAACCCTCCAGCAGCCCGGGAATTCCCCCTGCTTTTGTTTTGATTTGTCCTTGAACTCCTGCGAGTCCTGAAAGAACTGCCAGTTCTTAGTGACAATTCTTATTGACGTCTTATGTCCAACCTTACGTCAAACACGGCACTTTCCAGGTATAAATATACCAGCATTTGCCTTAAGCAACACACTGTGATTTGGAGCAGAGCGGCTATCTACTTACCCAAAGCCCAGCTGATGCGAGTGCCAAAGGAAGCCGTCCCTCCCATTTGACGCACTGAGAAAGACGCTGTCTTTTCTCCTGCCGAGAAAATCCAGCTCTAGCGTTTCTAGTCACCCTTGCGGGTTACAGGGAGATCGAGTCCTGAGAACGAGATACAAGACCTCCTTCATTCTAAAACCAAGGTATGGAGCTGATTAGATCCTTAGAGAATTCTTGATTCAGATTCTTGGCTAAACTAACTTAAACTTAAACTGCAACTCCCTTACTCCTTCCCACATACTAGGCTTAGGTTAGGTACACTGGGGTAGGCGTAATTTAGAAGCACCAGTTGAGTAAGTTTAGTCAACTTTTATCATTGTATGTAATTGTATATATTTTATCCGTTTTAAGTATCATATGGCTCAGAAACCACATCAATGCTTTTACAGTATTATTTCATAATACTCCTTTTACTGTACACACTTTACTTTATGATAAGTATTGCAATTGTGGCAATTCACTTCTCTTGCATGAGAAAGAAGACTGCTCAATAAATAACACCATTTATTGAAAACGCCCATCTCTCTATTTCTCTGCACTCTGGTGAAAGTATGCACGATTGACTGTGTGAAATAGCTATCTATTGTTTTCACACGACTCTGGAGATATACTCCTTATTCTGGAGGGAGCAAAGTTGTCATGTTTATGCGGTTGTCAGAAGCTAATCCCTTCTTGTCTAATCAGGGAAGTTAACTCCTCCCTGTTCATTCGAGAAAGTTTATAGTGACTTCTGAGCTAGCTGGCATACTCCAGTAGAGAAGTGTGGCTCAGGGGTTAGAGGCGGCAGACCCGGAAACTGAGATCGGCCCTGGACCAGGGTTCAATTCCCCGCCTCGGCGGGTCTTGGGCTCAAAAAAATTCCACGGACTCGATAATTCTCGCTCCGGTGCCTTCTCAACTCATGGGTTCCCACTCTGCGACTCTGGGCAATAGCTTGCTTAATCTCCACTACGGCCCCTCGCGGCGGGATGCCTGGCTTTCACCTTGTGGATACCCTGCCGGGGTTATCTCGCAGGGGAATACCAGGACGGGTTCCCTAAGCAAGCGCCGGGAAACCCTTTGTGGGTAGCTGTGCGCTATATAAGCTCAAATACATTTACATTTACATTTACCTAATTAAGTCTAACATATTCAGGAGAGACCTAGTTGACCTCAGTCCTATGTCTAAACTACCGTTTATGTTATTCCAATGCGCAGAGCCTTTTGGGAATATAGGAACTACACTACAGTGTCTGCACACAGTTTTAACTGCCATGTCAACTTGGCAAGTGCAACAAAAAACACTACGGTGGGGGAGGACCTCGGGGAAATTTATAGACCAAGCTCTGGGTACAGTCCCCAAAGAACTTGAAACACAACAGAAGGTACCAGAGGGTCTAGGGCCAGACAAGCTCAGAGGTGTATGATAGTCATCTAATTCACCACAGTACCCTGATCACCCAGAGTTAAAAATTGATTCGGCACAAAAGGTTCTCAAGGGATGAGGAAAATACCCATCAGTCACCATACGGATCCGCCCTTCATCATTTGAGAAGATCAGTGCCACAATCAAAGGATGACCTGGTGGTAAGGAGGTCCCTTTTGTGGTTGTAGGCTACAGTGTGGTCTACCACTCGATCTTAAGGAGTCCCATTTTTCTTCCCACTCCTTAAGATCGAGTGGTAGACCACACTGTAGCCTACAACCACAAAAGGGACCTCCTTACCACCAGGTCATCCTTTGATTGTGGCACTGATCTTCTCAGACGGGTGGTCCGGATAAAATCCCAAATGATGAAGGGCGGATCCGTATGGTGACTGATGGGTATTTTCCTCATCCCTTGAGAGCCTTTTGTGCCGAATCAATTTTTAACTCTGGGTGATCAGGGTACTGTGGTGAATTAGATGACTATCATACACCTCTGACCTGTGTCTGGCCCTAGACCCTCTGGTACCTTCTGTTGTGTTTCAACTTGGCAAGTGCACCTACTTGCCAGGCCCTAACATTCCCCCCTACTACATGTAAGGCACCCCTAAGGTAGGCCAAAGGTACCCGCATGCGCAGGGTGCAGTGTATGTGAAAGGTAGGACATGTAGTAGTGTGTGTTACATGTCATAATAGCGAAATACTGGACAGAACTGGTTTCTGCTGAGCAAGAGGGACATGCTGCCTAAAACTTCAAAGGGAAAAGTAGTATAAATATTGGGGCACTGACCTCAGAACTTTAGAACTACTTTGTATTGAGGAACCTGCCAAGACGAAGAGCTGGAGAAGCTGTGAGGTGAAACTACTACAATGCTGTGTTGGCCTGTGTTGGCCTGCAGTGGCTGCTTGTGTCTTGGGCTGTGAAAAAACTGGATGGACGGGACTTTCTGCAACCTATTTTCCTGAGTTTCTTCAAGGGCTTGAGGTAGAGCTTGCCCCCTTTTCAAGAAGTCTCAGGAACAGCAAAAACTTCAAGATCACCTGCTACCAGCACTTGGAACTGTTTGTTGTGTGCTGCAACAGAAGAAAAAGCAACCCAACACCACTGCCTGTTCTGTGACCTATTGGCACCACAGAGAGCATCGCCCGCTTTGAACCAAAACCATGGTCTCACGACGCCGCTGCCTGATGCCACAACCTGAGGGTACCGCACATCGCCACCACCCTGGTATTCCCGATGATGCCACTCCATGCCAACATTGACGCAGCTGCCTGTACCTTGGCCTGGGAACATTCTTGTACATTACTTTACGTATCGCCCTATCACACACCGCAGCTTTGGCCCACCGATGCCAGCGTCAATGACTTCAGATCGTCTGCCGCACTTCAGTAACGCCAATGCCTCTGCTTGCACCGTAACATGCCAGCACTGTGACAAACACTGTAAAACTTTGCACCGCAGCCCTAGTCTCACCAATGCCGCTGGACGCTATCACCAAGCCGCTGCCTGCACAGCAATCTGAGGGCACTGTACGCTGCACTGCTCCAATTTTCCACTTTGCACGGCAGCCCTGATGCCTGCCAAGACCGGAGCTCCTGACTTTAACCTCACAGAATTTGATCTGCAACGTGTGTGACTTCAAGGGCCCGACGACTCTTGCAATGACCTCCGAAGCTGACACCTGCCGACGATGCATCTTTGAATCTCATCACAAGGTCCACAACACCCTGCATTTCCAATGTACTGTTTGCGGGTCTTCCCAACATTGCAGCTTGCCCGTGACACTGTGGTCAACCTGATCTGTTAGATTCATTTGTTCAGGACGCCGCGATAGCCCCGGGCGGAGCTATTGACTTTATGGAACTGTATTTTAAGTCTACTTTTGCAATATTCGTATTTTGATTGGTGTATGCTGGATTTTTATTGTTCTGGTCTTGTTTTACACAGATAAATATTAGCTATTTTTCTAAAACTGGTGTGGTGTCTTTTTATAGTGTTTTCACTGTATTACTGTGTGTTTTGTGCCAATGCTTTACACATTGCTTCTGAGATAAGCGTGACTGCTAATCCCAAGCTACCAAGTGGGTGAGCAGGGGCTATTTTAGAAGTGTAATCCCCTTACCCTGATTAAAAGGAAGGGACCCTACTTGGACAAGGTGCATACCTCTGCCAACTAGAGACCCCAAATTCTAACACCAGGGATATATTTAAGTTGCCTTTTTGCCCTGAAAGAGCTGGTGAGTCTTCCCCTTTTTCCTTAATTGAAAGTCTGACTGTCTTCCATTCGTGGACTCCAAACTGAGAAACCTTTGTTCGATTACATTTCAAGATAGTTCCCTGATGTTTTCACAGGGACATGAAAATAACTGGGATTGTATTTTACCATGATAACTAGTTGAGTTTCTCCTTCTCTTCCTTTTTGGAAGTTTTTGTTTTTGTACACACAAGTTCACAAATATTAATTCGTCACACAGGGTGTTTCAATTAATTGTCCATATTGAAAACACCAGGTTGATGTACAACTCACACTCTTACATGGTGGGTTGAAACGCCAATGGAATTGTAAAACATGTCTGCATCTAACCATCACATTGGGAAACTTAAGTGACTTTAACCCTTTCAATGCGGCGGCTATTCCACCGCAGTGCTAAGGGGTGGGGGGGGCCGCGCGGTGCTACCGTGCTGGTGACGGAACCGCTCTGTCACGCCCCACGGGTGAGCTGTGCTTGTGATGGAACGGTTCCGTCACGGCCCTGCACGCTCAATAGAACGCGCCGCGCAGGCGCGGCGAGCGGGCCGTGACGGAACCGTTCCGTCACCAGCACAGCCCACCCGAGTGGACTAGAGAAGCAGGCGCATTCTACTAACTAGGCCCTTCTGGGCATGTGCGAAGGTGGAAGATGCTAAATATAGTTCGTTTCTAGGCAGATTAGTCAACACTGAGTGAGGGCAGAGCACATGGTGAGCACGTGGCAGCACATGGCAAACTAAAAAGGCTGCCAGAAATACAAAATGGCTTTCACAAAACGGATAAGATAACTTCTAAATACAGGATGACTTGTGCTAATGCTAACCCATTGCTGTCAATTTACAACAGACGACCGTTTTAGCATTAGCTGAAGACATTCCTATGATCCAGTTCATAATTTTATCAATTTCCTAATTCATTGCTAGGTGGGCATTTTCCATTCTAAACATTTCATTAAGCAGGTATATGTGAGCATAAGCAGGAATACAAAGGGAACGGAGCATCAGGTCATAATTAACATACAGATTGCAGGAGAGAGTAATGACTGCTATTAAAAACATTTTCAGGGCTCCCATGCATTTCAGTGACTATCCATTTTAAAATAGCTAAGAGGACATCTCTAATAAAAACATTTTTCAATTGACTGTTACATTTTCTTTTTATGAGGGCTAAAACATGAATCATATCTGGGACCAGGAGGACCACACAGGGCCATAGAAATTAGAACGAAGAGCTGCAAAGGGCTACTCCTCCTCAAAAATGGGACGACTAAAGGGGTAAATTATTGACAAGAAAAAGAAGAAGTCCTTGGGAAATTGAAGCCGCTGTACAACCAACCAAAAGGAAGTTTTCTCTGTGTGTCCGTTTGAGCCTCACAGGCAGGCTCTTGTTGTTTCCACGGTGGTGCTGTACAACTCGCAACTCAAGAAACACAGCCCAGTTTCAAGGAAAAAGTCTCTTCTTTCAGGATAGGGCAGTCACCCACCAGGCAAATGCTCTTAGTGATACTGTACAGTGTCTCAGGCAGTGCACCAGTTTTCTTCACTTCAATCTAACAGGCATCAGAGACACAGCATCTGTACCCTAATCTCAAGTCCTTCCCTAACTCCTGTATTGCTCTGCTGGCGCACTGCTCATTCGTTGGGGCAAAACATTGCAGCCAGTGTGCTCAGGCACCTCTTGACCAACAAACAAAGGAGCAAACTTGTATTCACTTTGGGACCAGGATTCAGAGGCATGATGCTAGGATCTCTGAAGCAACCCTTGTTTCAAAAGGGGTCACCTCAAGCAAAGCCTCCTCGCCATTCTGGTCGGTCAGTGACTCTCAGCTGGACATCAAATACAATTTCTCCTTTCTGATTTGTGACCCCGTCTTTCGCCCAAGACAGTGGCAGGGGTATACACTTAACTTCTCAGTGCTTCCGCCTTCACTGAGGTCCTAGTTGCCAGCAATGCCTGTACTGGTTACCTTCACTTTGGCTTCAAGCTGGACTGGTGCTGATGCTGACTCTCTAGGCTGAATCTAATGTCCGGGCCCTTCTGGTAGTGGTTGTGAAGCAGCAAATATCTATTGGTGGACAGATGAAAAAGGTCTTTAGACAAGGCACAGAAACAGTCTATCAACAGAGAGGATAGTGTTGGAATATTTCCTAGTCTTGGGACACCCCATATATTAGCAAGGCACCCAAGAACCACTTTCATCTTATCTATGTGAGAGTAAAAAAAACAACAGCCTGGACCTATTGGCAAATATAAAAGGAACTCTTTGTTGAACAAGAGTAATACATCACCCAATCCCAAGCAGCCAAGGAAGTCTGTATTCATTTTCTAAATTCAGAGGAAAAAGAGAAAAACAACACAGACATACTCTAAATCCTTACATTGGTGTATTCCTGTGTGCTAATCTGAAACCCCTCAAAAAAAGGAAATGTTCTACAATGTTGCTCATAAACTTTACATTACTTGTACAGGGCTGCAGACACTTCTAAAAATCTTCTTCTTAATAAAAAGCACATAGAGTGTATGCTTAGAACCATGCTCTCATGTTATAGGAGCAGCAGGAAAATCTAAAACTGCTAATTTCACAGGGGCACTTATCTATAAAACAATATTTTCTTCAAAACAGTTTTTGCTAAGGATCACATGGGCATCTTCCCTGTGTTCTACTTTTCATAATCTAGACTATGCAACATCAGCTCTAATAAGGACTGTTAGTTTATTTACACAGACTAGCTGATAAAAAAACTAGCAATGCCCTTGCAAAACTACAATAATGGTGTTATCACCTAAGACTTGTAGAACAAAACTACCCACATCTAATTCCCCTTAAAGATCAAAATAAGTAACAACAATCTAGACTATTTATCCTGTCATTAAAACATCAGATAGGATGGGCAGTAACATAGCATATATATATTCATTTTATTAATGCTAACACTTTTTAAAACAGTATTACTAAATTGCCAATTAAGTGTCTTATTGCTATTTCACAGACAGTTTAGACAGGCTAAAAAAATTGAGAAAAGGAGAAAGCAACATACATATTACCTAGCCTTAATTTGTAGAGGAGCTAGCCTCCTTCCCCCATTTTGACAGTAGGAAACCTGAAACAGGTTTCACTTCTGTCAACACTATCAACCTCTATTTGTAGCAACTGGGCATAAACAAAGTTATAGGAGGTACATAGCACTTTTGAGAGGGCTAAAAAAACATGAATACCCAAACCCCAATCCTTTTAACAAATGTAACATAAGGGCAAATGAATTACTAAATCCCATTAGCTCAGCCCTGGTAAGCACCAAACTCAAAGCATTAGTGCTGTATATATGGCCAAGCTCATATATACAATTGTATTGTGGTATATTCATATAAGTGCATAAATCTTGCTTTTTTTGCCAAAAAAAGGTAAAACTTCTCTTTTTCCCCTGTCCTCTTTCAAAAAGTTTCAGAGGTCAAAATGTCAAAGGAAACGTTGCTCTGGGAGCCATGCGATGCTTCTAAATATAGAATTGACTTTTAACTCTTCCCAGCTGTCCTATTCTGTGTGCAAAGTAAGCAATTTGTATTATACCTAAATGTATGCATTTACTGAAGCCTAAAGCACTTTACAACTGCTCTGAATGGAAAAAGATGCTGTTTAAATAGTGAAATTTACCCAATTTCCACTTTGATATTTGGTGCACTTAAAAATGAATATCCTATATTTTTTACATACTATTCATCCTCAAAATGTTCTTTAGATAGCCCAGGAGTGAGAAATCAAAAATAATCATATATACCGTTATAAAAATGAGTTTTTTTACGCCTGCGCAGAGAGAGATTCCATATGCAAATTTCCTCTTTATGTGATACAACACAAATTACATTTAATTTTAATGCTAGGAGGCCACAGTATGATTATTAAGCTTTATAAATATCAAAAAATGAATTTAAAAGCACTTATTTTTATAATAATTTTTCATAATTAATTAACAAAAAATGTTTTAATAAAACCAATCTTTTTGATAATTCCTCATAGGAAAAGCAAGCTTCATTACTTACCTATCATATATAGACACATTCATTCACAAGCCTAAGCACAGAAGCCTAACTTGAAACATGAAACGTTTTGCGCCACTTTTTTTAAAAGGACTATTATTATTTAACATCAAAATCAAGAATGTGCTTATGTAAAAGGCTTTTAAGAATGGAAATCCCTACCTTAAATGTTTTCCTCATATCTAAAATAATGAACCTGATTTTTGTAACTTTTTAAAACAGCATTCTGAAATGCAGGATTTTACACCATGCTAGCACTGCAAAATCCTAGATGAATCAACATCCCTGTCTCTCTGTGGCCTACAAAAACAACAGCTGTTTGCTTAGCGGCAGTAAAAACACAGCTAGTGGAAAGCTTTTTTTAGTGTTGTAATGGAAGCACAGTGACAGTCTATTTAAAACTGAGGCATTTCAATGCATGTTCTATATTATGTGTTTTAGTTAAGCAAACATTTACTTCAGATGAAGTGTTTGCCTGTTAATATCTAATACAATGTATCTAAGAAAAATGCTGTAATTGTATTTATTGCAAAACACACAATTTCGTTTTTGAGGCCTATTTTATTCCTATTAAATGGGAATTCAAATTTTATCTTTTAAGCATTGGCAGATTGTACATGTGCATTATTGCTTACTCTTATCAATGTAATAATAACATACAGTTATTTAGCATATCATATGGTTCATTTCTGGATTTTTATTTAATTTTTATTTAATATTAATTAAATGACATTTTGCAGAACAGACTGATGACAGCAGAAAAACACAAACACACACGCTGAGCTCATTCCAGACATATTCAGAAGGGAGTAAAACACTCAGGAAGCACAATACGGCGCACTTAAGGCTAGCAATCCTTACACAAAGAGCGCAATCGCTATTTACTTACAGAAGTTGCAATGTAAAACCACAAACCACATAGACATTTAAACACAGATTTAACCCACAGATCAACACTTAAGACAGAAACAAAGGACAGCCCACAGACTGTTCTCAAACCAAACCATTTGTAAATACTAGTTGTAAGTCATATTTACAAGAAGTGCTTCTCAATAGTATTCCAAAAGACTGCAAAAACAGCTCAACAAACTGTTTTATTTCCAGAGAAGCCAAAATACACTAAATTCACTAGCTTTGTCTGGCGGAACACCAAAAAATCGCTCTGCATATCTCCTTTCATTAAATTGCGTAAAAAAAGGATCCTTGTTTGTATTCTGTCCATATTTGAATTCTATGGGGATACAGAATCAACAAGGAAGAAATATGTTTTTTACCTAAACCTATCTAGCTATTCCCTAAAGGGAGCCGGCTAATTTAATTCACATCTCACTATGGTACCTCCAAAAAGCAACACATTCTTCGATGTGTACTTGAAACAGGCATGCCAAAAATATTTCTAAGTATGCAAATAATATATAATCAAAGTAGCGCTTAAGGTACTCTTCGTACGTTGTGCCGTTCAAACAAAGTCAAACAGAGAAAAATACCCTCATTACCTGCCTACATAAATTGCAATTTACATATTACATACATACTAATCAAAAGTTGGCCAACGCCAATCCAGGGGCAGAGTCAGCACTAGGAGTGAATGCTCTCCTACACGCGGCAAAGACCACGTTGTTTGCGACTCTTTTGCAACCTGATGTGGAGAGATTAACCACTAACGAAAGAAAAGTATGAGAACTTCATACAATTCTATGAAAACTACACAAGGTGTGTGAGTACCAAAATACCCACCGTTTTTGTTTTGTTTTGTTTTGTTTTGTCCTGACGAAAGCTCCATAGACCATTTTGGCCCAGGTGAGCTGAAACATGTCGACCTGTCTTTAGAGAAATATGGTAATCCAGTAACTGGATTACTTAATATATCACTATTTTTTAACTCACAGTACCCACCTCTTTACAATAAAACTTGCTTTAGGTGTGTCACTGTTTTTAAGACACCTTTTTGATCTACTCACCACCTCCTTAGATTTGTCCCCCTAATCTCTGGACACTTCTACACTGACCGAAGGTTGCCTCGGGCGAGGCAGGCATATAGCACGTTACTTGACAACCCGATGACTATGCCTTGATGCTTGATAAGGGGCGGACGCAACATCAAAATCAACAAGCGTCTATGAGGGTTGTCAAAAATAACCAATGGTTATTGTAGATACCAGTGTCCATTCCCATTGTTGATCATTTTGATATCTACCCAGGGGAAATGAATGGACTTTAATTCCTCTTCCCTCCCCCTTGATGAACAACGCCAATCTAAGCCACAGTAAGTGTTACTAAACTACCTTACCAATCAAAGGCATCAAAACCAACAGCAAGTGCCGCAGAACAACTCTTACCAAACAAATCGTTGTCCAAATTGTAACTGCCAAGTTCTGAATGACCTAACGGTCTTTTTTAGAATACTCACGCCAAAAAGGTTCTCATTCAGGGGTGACATCATGTGGAGGATCAAAATCAGGAAGATGAGAAATATACTGGGCTGCAGACACAGAGAATCCCCAGAATCTCTGTGCACAGAGTACCTCCTTAGTATAATCTTGTCCTGTCCTCCTCAGTAGATTTCTGTCTCCTGACAAGATCACTCCCTCAGATAGCCACTTCTCTGATGAGGTCCACGTTGGAGCACCAACTGAAGAAATCAAAAAACCTTCTTAGGGGTCCCAGTGATACGTGGTACTTTTAAGCCAACAAAGAAGAAATTGGCACAGAAGCTAAAATATAAAAGAACATCTTTATAAACCTCAACTAAGTGAGACTATGTCACACAGAAGCCTTAGCAACTGAATGAGGCAGTCTGAGGAGTGCAGAAAGCAGAGGCCTTATATATGTTTAGGGTTACATAGTCATCATAAGACCAAGGGGCAGTCCTGGCACATGTAAGCATGCAAAAATGACTAAGATGGGCATACAAGATATGCTTGCTCAACAAAGTGGGAGGAGAGTTACTTCTCCACACAGCAGCAAAAATAGCCTAACAGTTATACTAGAGAAGCAGGTGCATTCTACTAGCTAGGCCTTTCTGGGCATGTGCGAAGGTGGAAAATGCTAAATATAGTTTGTTTCTAGGCAGATTACAAGAGTAGTCAACACTGAGGGAGGACAGAGCACATGGTGAGCACGTGGCAGCACATGGCAAACTAAAATGGCTGCCAGAAATACAAAATGGCTTTCACAAAACGGATAAGATAACTTCTAAATATAGGATGGCTTCTGCTAATGCTAACCCATTGCTGTCAATTTACAACACAGGGTGTTTGCGAACACTCTGCCAGGCACATTGTTGAATTTGGTCTACTCTTGAAAAGGCCTGGGGCTAGTGCCTATCTTCTTGTCTTGGTACAGTGTTCGGACTGTCTGGTGCAGTCTACATACTGCCTGGTACGGTTTTCGGACCGTCTTGGTTCTTGTTGCTTGGTACTGAATTTGTCCAGTGCACACAGTGAATGTGTCTTATATTAAGATGCCTTGTTTGAGTAAATTAGTGTGTTTCGGATGCCGGTGTTGTTCTACTGAGACCCGATTGGAAGAGAGGCAGCCTGCGCCTCCAGAAGGTACCCCACATTTCGATGTATACGTCAAGTACGGTATTGGCCCTATTATGTTTAGCACGCTTTGGCATAAGTATATGAGGGACAATGCCTACTTGCAGTGGCCACTTACGGGTACACTTGATGAACGAAAATTGAGTTTGATTCTGGATACATTTTGCTAAAAGAAGTAGGTAGTCGATGTTTGACAATCTCCAGGTGTGGCAGAAGGAAGCAAAGCTGTGACGTATTAAAGGGGAGAAGGTGGCCCGGAGGGGGAAGGTGCAGAACGCGACACAGAAAGCAGTGGCCTACGATAGAGAGATAATAGAAAAGGGTATAGAATCTGCAGATAGGAACTTTCGCTCCAGTGTGATAAATGCTATGTCGCTCGGGAAGAAGGTGATGTCTTTGTGGAAGAGATATTAGATACCCGCCCCCACCTGCTTATGCCCGCAGAGGGTGTACCCTGTTGTTCCAACGTCTCAGTCTCTGGATTCTGCTCTTGCTATCGCTTGTCTTCCTGTCTCTGGCTCAGCTGCTCCGGCGTTGGCCATGCCTGCTTCCTCTCTGTCTCTGAAAGCTGCAGGAGCGGGACTGCTAGTTCTCCTGTTATGTCTGATGGCCCTGTACATTGTGTCTCCCAGTTTTCTCGCCGCATTTTTCCGCAGCTGTTATTAACGTTGATACCTTTTTCTTCTTCTGCTCTGTCCCCCTCAAATGTTTCATCACCGGTACGGCGAGTGCTAGGACGCCTGTGTATGGAATGGATGAAGGGAATTGGGTGGCAGCGTGAGACCGAATGGGGAGGGTGTTGATGAGATCTGATGTGAGAAATAAGGAGAAAAGCATGGTGGCTGATTTACAGTGTGGAAGACGTGTGGAGTGTGATGAAAGATTATAAGCTGTTTGTGCAACAGCATGCTCTCAAGCACATGTCGGCTACACTGCTAGGATTGTGGGAACAGGGTTTCAATGGTGTTGCTCCACAGTTCATATATGATATCCGTGATCGTGTGTATGCTACCAACTTAGCCCCCAATGACCAAGGAGAAGTGTGGCTCAATGGTTAGAGCGGTAGACCCTGATGCAGAGGTTCAGTTCCCTAATATAACAACTCGTAAGAGAGGGTCCGAGGGAGGTGTTTAACGACCCAACAGGCTAATACCCCCTGTATAACTGCTCAAATAACAACAAAGCCTGTAGGTCAAGAGGTGCTGAGATCTATCAGTTAACACTGGTGTAGTTGCATAACAGAGTAAATTAAACAAAGACTACCAACTGTTGTTGATTGAGTCCTATCAGTCCACCTGGTGGCGGAGCCTCATCATGTAGGACTTCCGAATCTCAGTCTGTGGATGGTCGCCCAGTTGTATTTTAGCGACACATAGCAAGACTAAGGAAAGGTCACCACAGTTGTTGAATCCATAGGGTGGGATTGATGTGTGCAGTGCAAAAATATATAGTGAAGTGAAGTGTATTAAAATGGCTATCAAAGCAAACAATGACCTTTATTAGTGTTTGCCTGGACGTCAGATTAAAAAATAGTGTGAGAACAGTGTGACAAAATCACTGTTAGACTTGCTTGGTAGAGATCCAAAGCGATCTAGAAAGGGGCCAACATGTTTCTGCCTTACTGTGAAAAGTCACTGGCATTCGTCAGGGCCAAACTCATAACTGCTACTGCAAGAACACTATCATGAGTGTTGAATTGAAAAAATAAAGATAAGAGTGATCAATCAAGACCATCCTACCACATCTTCTTGGTATTGCTCTATTGATGCAATAGGATTTTCCTATAAAACAAACATCAGAAAGGAAGAGAACATTATAGACATTACATATGTATCCTCCTCAACTTTAAATTTGCAAACTATTGTGTAAAAATTATGCAAAACCAGTGAAAAAAACACAATAATCTCAGAATGGACCATCGCTGATGTGTGATGGTCTTATACAAAGTGCATTATGTCACCAAAGAAGTAAATAATATGCTAAAGTATGAGCACTCACCCAACGGTGTGTGGGAAGTGGACCTCACCTCACCCGGCAACTGCTCGGAAGAATAAGGCACCGCTCTAAACATATAAAGACAATCTCTGTGATAGTAGCATGTCTTGTAGGTGTGACCTCAGTGTATTGTTAAAAAACCCACATAGTTTCTGATCTGTCTACATATTGTCCCCCACAGGAGTACCCGGTGGCTACAGCAAATGACTAGGGCGACTAACCCCCTTATTTTTTAAATAGACAAGAAGGTGCTCTCCAGTAATGTCACTGCACCTAGTCATGTCTTTGAAAAACAGCAGAGTGGAATTGCTGTTTCAACTAGTAGCAAACGACTTGGGCAACTAACCCCCTTTCCAATGGACAAGGAGTAGCTCACCAGTAATGTCACTACATCTACTACTGTCTATGAAAAACAGCAGAGTGGAAGTACTGTATTCACTAATTGCAAGATTTCAGGTAATGTCCCCACCAGTACCAATCTATTTCTCAAATGGAGGGGCCCAGCTGCAACTACATCGCCTATTCAGACAAAAATTGCTTTTCCAGGCTTACCTGTCCGTCGGTACCTTGCGGCGGAATCACGAGCCGAAAGGGAGGCACCGACGGACAGGACGGGCGTCTATTTATAGCACCATTACTTGCCTCATTGAGTACAGCTGGTCCGCTCGTGTGCGCGATCAGAATGCGCAGTTACGAGCCACTAATTCCAGCGCATGCGCGCATCGACGGAGACACCGTGCGCGCATGCGCGAAGGAATGCCCACTTAATTGAGCGCTCTGCGCATGCCTGCTTCGCCGTGTGTACTCGTGACCTCGCCGAGTAGCGAGACACTATCGAGGACCATCGCGTTTGCGCAATAGGCCGGGTAAACAGCATTGTTACCGAGTGCATGCGGAAACACTGAAAGCAGAATTGGTCATATGCCCTACACGCCCAGCAGCGCAGTAATTCTTAGAGATGGGCAAAGACCCATTAAGTTGATGACAAAATGGCAACAAAATATCAATAAGAACCACTCATATCATTTAAGGTAGCCCAATTGTGCGCCACATGACTTGGGTCAGTTGTCACTATGTTTAAAGTAGGGAAATAGACACAGATAATTGACCCAGCTTCCTTAAGCACCTTAACATTAACATAGAGGAATGATGAGTGTTGGGAGATTTTAGTTATAATCAATGAAAAATACAGATTCCAGGTAGCTCATATTCGGATAGATGTAAAGGTGAGCGACCGGTGTGCAACTTAAGAACCTGAAAAGTGATATGCAAGACTCCAAAGGTAAGCCCCGCGGTATGTCAGTATACGACACTTTAGTGACAAGAATGAGTACCCCATGGCAACTGTTGGACTAGATAGATAGCCATGGAATACTGTCATTCATTCCATTTACATCAGATTTCAACCTGTAAATCCAATGTTGCTCCTTAACAAAAAGGAAGTGAGATACATCAGTAATATGTGTAGGAATGTGTGGTTTTTCCAGCACTGTCCAGAACAAATCATCAACTTTATGATTCGCTTCTAAGAAATGATTGGCGAGACCCGTAGATTGCTTCCTGCATCGAATGGTGCTTTTATGTTCACTGATGCGAGACTTGATCATCCGCGTTGTATGACCTACATACTGCTTCTTGCAAGGGCAAGTGATCAGGTATATCAGTTTTTCTGAATTGCAGTTTGTGTGTCTTGTGAGTCTCCAGGGTCTGTTGGTGCCGATGTCAATTAACAAGGTCTTGCGTGTCTGTGGGCAGGCAGCACAGTTTCCACAGGGGTAATGACCTTGAACAGGATTGCTGTTCCAAAGGGTGTTGGTAGTTGGTTTCATTTCGCTGCGCGGTCTGGTGTGCACTAGATTATCCCGAATGGATGGTCCTCTTTTAAATGCAAACAGAGGGCGTGGTATTGTCCCTGCTGCTGTATTTAGAATTTTCCAATGTTTAAGTATAATTTTCTTAACTTGATTGGAAGTTGTGGTAAAGGTTTGGATCATGGTCATCTGATCTCTTGTAGTCTCAGACCTCTTATGTAGCAGAAGTGCCTCCCGGTTGTTGTTGAGGGCTCTTTTACGTGCTTGACGTATTAGATGGTTGGGATAATGGCGATCTTTCAAGTTGAGTGTCAGTTCTTTAGCGTGCTGTTCGTATAAGATGTTGGACGAACAATTCCGTCTTAGCCTGAGAAATTGGCCTACAGGTAAATTCTCACGGAGTGATTGAGGGTGAAAGCTTTGAAATGACAGAAGCGAATTGCGTGCCATTGGTTTCTTGAAGAGTTCACTTTGTAGGCCTCCCTCTGCTGGAAAGATCTGGAGGTCAAGGTACGCCAGTTTTTCTTTGCTACATTCCATGGTAAACCTCAGAAACTGATTCCTGGAGTTTAACCATGTATGAAAGGCCGATACCTCGATTGTCGTACCTCTCCAAATCACCAGGATGTCGTCGATGTAACGTTTCCACAGTGCCACCTGGTGGAAAAAGGGGTTACTGTGGTTCAACACATGATCTAGTTCAAATTGGTGCATATAGAGGTTTGCCAGACTAGGCGCAAAGACACTCCCCATTGAGGTCCCTGAGACCTGAAGGTAGAGATCATTTTGGTACTGGAAAAAGTTCTCCATCATGGCGATCCTTGCACACTCCATAATGAACGCAACTGGTGTTATAGTGTCCAGTTGTTTGGCCTCTAAGAGGCTCCTGATGCAATCCAGTGTTTCTTGTTGCGGTATCGATGTATACAATGATTCGACGTCGAAGCTCACCAGTAGGTCTGTCTCGACGTCGAACTCCGCTTCAGCCAATAGTCTTAACACATCCCCAGTGTCCTGGAGGTATGTTGGTGTCTCCTTCACGATGGGTTTCAGGAAAAAATCCACAAAAGTGGATAGGGGCTCCAGTAGCGAACCTATGCCCGAAATAATGGGCCTTCCAGGAGGCGGTCTTTGGGCCTTGTGTATTTTAGGAAGGCAGTAGAAGTAGGGAATGACTGGATGTGTAGTGATTAAAAATCTTGCTTCGTGGGAAGTAATCCAGCCCTCTGCTGTTCCTTCTTCTACCAGACTCTTGATGTCATTCGAGATTCTGGGAGTAGGGTCTTCGTCAAGGCGTCGGTAGGCTTTGATGTCATTAAGTTGTCTTTGACATTCGTCTTGGTAAACTATAGTGTCCTGTAGCACTATAGCTCCGCCCTTGTCAGCCGGCTTGATGGTAAGAGATCTGTCATTTGACAAAGTGGAAAGCGCTGACTTCTCCAAGTTGGACATGTTATGAAAAATCTTTCGTCGTTGTTCCATGTTCATAACCTCGTGCGTCACTGCTTGCTCAAAGGCTAAGACATTTGATGGTACTTGTTGACTCAGAGGTGTGAATGTTGATTTGGGTCTAAGGCCGGTGTTCAATTCACCTTGGTCGAACGTATTAGTCTCATTCATGTTAGAATTAGGTGTTTTAAAGAAGAAATGCAGACGTATTTTTCTATAAAAGCTTTCAAGCTCGCATCTCAATTTAAACTGATCACCTATATTGGTGGGCACAAAGCCCAGCCCTTTGTTCAAGACAATATTTTCAACTGGGGTGATGGGCCTCGAACTTAGATTCACTACTAAGTCGCAGCTCCGGTTGTTGGGCCTGGCTTGTTGGACTGTGGAGCCCAGTTCACAGTTTGTTGGCCTCTTCTTTTGCCCCGGTTCCTGCCTCGGCCCTGCCATAAAAAAGACTGGTCATAGTAGTATGACGGATTTGGAGGGTACATTGGCATAGGGTGACCCATTGGTGGGGGGCCCATTGACCCCGGATGAAAGTTCCATGGGCCTGGGGGCCACCACTGTCCTGGATTGGGATATTGTTGTCCTCCCCGGCCTCTATTGGGTCTTCGTTGGAAACCCCCTCCACGTGTCCCGGTATAAGGGCCTGTGTTGGGGTTCCCTTGATCGCTGGAGCCTGAGTCCGAGCCTGAAGAAGAGTAATTCGACCTGTATCTTTTCCCTTTGGGGTTGATGGAAGGGGCTACATAGGAATCACTCAAGTAAGGATAGGCTAGTTCCATGGAGAAGCGCGCCAAGTCTTTTTTAAACTTCTCCACTTTGTTCAACAAGATGTTGTCATAATATTCTTTGTTCGTTTTGTTGGCGTCATCCAAGTTCTTTTTGTAGATCACGGGCCGCACTGCTGCATTGATTTGACTCTCCAAGACTTGGATCTCTATTAATAAAGCATCAGCTGTTTTTTTTGCTGTTTTAATAATTAAAACCAGCCAATCACGTGTACACCGCCATCCAATCAAAGCCCAATTTTTCAGGAATTCTTTGTCTTTTAAGAAAAGTCTGGGCGCCGTGGTGACAATCAGGCCTGATGGTGCACACTTGCCATGTAGATACTCATTCATAATCACACCATGTAGTGTAATACGAGAGTGATTCTTCTTCAGGTTCAAAAGTTTAACCCAATCGTCCTCTGTTGTGGAGCTAGAGGTAGAGGGTAAATCATCTAGTATGCTGGGATTGTTGCTTAGGATGGTATTCAAATCCTCATCGTCAAATGCTAAACCACCAAACTCCTCCATAGTGAGGAACAAAAATAGACAGACCGCTAAATAACTGTAGTGGGTGAGCTAACTTGAACTACAACGTAGGTTGTGTAGTGTTTAATGGAAAACCAAGGACCCGCAGCCGTGGCTGCTCAGTACAATAATATAACAACTCGTAAGAGAGGGTCCGAGGGAGGTGTTTAACGACCCAACAGGCTAATACCCCCTGTATAACTACTCAAATAACAACAAAGCCTGTAGGTCAAGAGGTGCTGAGATCTATCAGTTAACACTGGTGTAGTTGCATAACAGAGTAAATTAAACAAAGACTACCAACTGTTGTTGATTGAGTCCTATCAGTCCACCTGGTGGCGGAGCCTCATCATGTAGGACTTCCGAACCTCAGTCTGTGTATGGTCGCCCAGTTGTATTTTAGCGACACATAGCAAGACTAAGGAAAGGTCACCACAGTTGTTGAATCCATAGGGTGGGACTGATGTGTGCAGTGCAAAAATATATAGTGAAGTGAAGTGTATTAAAATGGCTATCAAAGCAAACAATGACCTTTATTAGTGTTTGCCTGGACGTCAGATTAAAAAATAGTGTGAGAACAGTGTGACAAAATCACTGTTAGACTTGCTTGGTAGAGATCCAAAGCGATCTAGAAAGGGGCCAACATGTTTCTGCCTTACTGTGAAAAGTCACTGGCATTCGTCAGGGCCAAACTCATAACTGCTACTGCAAGAACACTATCATGAGTGTTGAATTGAAAAAATAAAGATAAGAGTGATCAATCAAGACCATCCTACCACATCTTCTTGGTATTGCTCTATTGATGCAATAGGATTTTCCTATAAAACAAACATCAGAAAGGAAGAGAACATTATAGACATTACATATGTATCCTTCTCAACTTTAAATTTGCAAACTATTGTGTAAAAATTATGCAAAACCAGTGAAAAAAACACAATAATCTCAGAATGGACCATCGCTGATGTGTGATGGTCTTATACAAAGTGCATTATGTCACCAAAGAAGTAAATAATATGCTAAAGTATGAGCACTCACCCAACGGTGTGTGGGAAGTGGACCTCACCTCACCCGGCAACTGCTCGGAAGAATAAGGCACCGCTCTAAACATATAAAGACAATCTCTGTGATAGTAGCATGTCTTGTAGGTGTGACCTCAGTGTATTGTTAAAAAACCCACATAGTTTCTGATCTGTCTACATATTGTCCCCCACAGGAGTACCCGGTGGCTACAGCAAATGACTAGAGCGACTAACCCCCTTATTTTTTAAATAGACAAGAAGGTGCTCTCCAGTAATGTCACTGCACCTAGTCATGTCTTTGAAAAACAGCAGAGTGGAATTGCTGTTTCAACTAGTAGCAAACGACTTGGGCAACTAACCCCCTTTCCAATGGGCAAGGAGTAGCTCACCAGTAATGTCACTACATCTACTACTGTCTATGAAAAACAGCAGAGTGGAAGTACTGTATTCACTAATTGCAAGATTTCAGGTAATGTCCCCACCAGTACCAATCTATTTCTCAAATGGAGGGGCCCAGCTGCAACTACATCGCCTATTCAGACAAAAATTGCTTTTCCAGGCTTACCTGTCCGTCGGTACCTTGCGGCGGAATCACGAGCCGAAAGGGAGGCACCGACGGACAGGACGGGCGTCTATTTATAGCACCATTACTTGCCTCATTGAGTACAGCTGGTCCGCTCGTGTGCGCGATCAGAATGCGCAGTTACGAGCCACTAATTCCAGCGCATGCGCGCATCGACGGAGACACCGTGCGCGCATGCGCGAAGGAATGCCCACTTAATTGAGCGCTCTGCGCATGCCTGCTTCGCCGTGTGTACTCGTGACCTCGCCGAGTAGCGAGACACTATCGAGGACCATCGCGTTTGCGCAATAGGCCCGGTAAACAGCATTGTTACCGAGTGCATGCGGAAACACTGAAAGCAGAATTGGTCATATGCCCTACACGCCCAGCAGCACAGTAATTCTTAGAGATGGGCAAAGACCCATTAAGTTGATGACAAAATGGCAACAAAATATCAATAAGAACCACTCATATCATTTAAGGTAGCCCAATTGTGCGCCACATGACTTGGGTCAGTTGTCACTATGTTTAAAGTAGGGAAATAGACACAGATAATTGACCCAGCTTCCTTAAGCACCTCAACATTAACATAGAGGAATGATGAGTGTTGGGAGATTTTAGTTATAATCAATGAAAAATACAGATTCCAGGTAGCTCATATTCGGATAGATGTAAAGGTGAGCGACCGGTGTGCAACTTAAGAACCTGAAAAGTGATATGCAAGACTCCAAAGGTAAGCCCCGCGGTATGTCAGTATACGACACTTTAGTGACAAGAATGAGTACCCCATGGCAACTGTTGGACTAGATAGATAGCCATGGAATACTGTCATTCATTCCATTTACATCAGATTTCAACCTGTAAATCCAACGTTGCTCCTTAACAAAAAGGAAGTGAGATACATCAGTAATATATGTAGGAATGTGTGGTTTTTCCAGCACTGTCCAGAACAAATCATCAACTTTATGATTCGCTTCTAAGAAATGATTGGCGAGACCCGTAGATTGCTTCCTGCATCGAATGGTGCTTTTATGTTCACTGATGCGAGACTTGATCATCCGCGTTGTACGACCTACATACTGCTTCTTGCAAGGGCAAGTGATCAGGTATATCAGTTTTTCTGAATTGCAGTTTGTGTGTCTTGTGAGTCTCCAGGGTCTGTTGGTGCCGATGTCAATTAACAAGGTCTTGCGTGTCTGTGGGCAGGCAGCACAGTTTCCACAGGGGTAATGACCTTGAACAGGATTGCTGTTCATAAGGGTGTTGGTAGTTGGTTTCATTTCGCTGCGCGGTCTGGTGTGCACTAGATTATCCCGAATGGATGGTCCTCTTTTAAATGCAAACAGAGGGCGTGGTATTGTCCCTGCTGCTGTATTTAGAATTTTCCAATGTTTAAGTATAATTTTCTTAACTTGATTGGAAGTTGTGGTAAAGGTTTGGACCATGGTCATCTGATCTCTTGTAGTCTCAGACCTCTTATGTAGCAGAAGTGCCTCCCGGTTGTTGTTGAGGGCTCTTTTACGTGCTTGACGTATTAGATGGTTGGGATAATGGCGATCTTTCAAGTTGAGTGTCAGTTCTTTAGCGTGCTGTTCGTATAAGATGTTGGACGAACAATTCCGTCTTAGCCTGAGAAATTGGCCTACAGGTAAATTCTCACGGAGTGATTGAGGGTGAAAGCTTTGAAATGACAGAAGCAAATTGCGTGCCATTGGTTTCTTGAAGAGTTCACTTTGTAGGCCTCCCTCTGCTGGAAAGATCTGGAGGTCAAGGTACGCCAGTTTTTCTTTGCTACATTCCATGGTAAACCTCAGAAACTGATTCCTGGAGTTTAACCATGTATGAAAGGCCGATACCTCGATTGTCGTACCTCTCCAAATCACCAGGATGTCGTCGATGTAACGTTTCCACAGTACCACCTGGTGGAAAAAGGGGTTACTGTGGTTCAACACATGATCTAGTTCAAATTGGTGCATATAGAGGTTTGCCAGACTAGGCGCAAAGACACTCCCCATTGAGGTCCCTGAGACCTGAAGGTAGAGATCATTTTGGTACTGGAAAAAGTTCTCCATCATGGCGATCCTTGCACACTCCATAATGAACGCAACTGGTGTTATAGTGTCCAGTTGTTTGGCCTCTAAGAGGCTCCTGATGCAATCCAGTGTTTCTTGTTGCGGTATCGATGTATACAATGATTCGACGTCGAAGCTCACCAGTAGGTCTGTCTCGACGTCGAACTCCGCTTCAGCCAATAGTCTTAACACATCCCCAGTGTCCTGGAGGTATGTTGGTGTCTCCTTCACGATGGGTTTCAGGAAAAAATCCACAAAAGTGGATAGGGGCTCCAGTAGCGAACCTATGCCCGAAATAATGGGCCTTCCAGGAGGCGGTCTTTGGGCCTTATGTATTTTAGGAAGGCAGTAGAAGTAGGGAATGACTGGATGTGTAGTGATTAAAAATCTTGCTTCGTGGGAAGTAATCCAGCCCTCTGCTGTTCCTTCTTCTACCAGACTCTTGATGTCATTCGAGATTCTGGGAGTAGGGTCTTCGTCAAGGCGTCGGTAGGCTTTGATGTCATTAAGTTGTCTTTGACATTCGTCTTGGTAAACTATAGTGTCCTGTAGCACTATAGCTCCGCCCTTGTCAGCCGGCTTGATGGTAAGAGATCTGTCATTTGACAAAGTGGAAAGCGCTGACTTCTCCAAGTTGGACATGTTATGAAAAATCTTTCGTCGTTGTTCCATGTTCATAACCTCGTGCGTCACTGCTTGCTCAAAGGCTAAGACATTTGATGGTACTTGTTGACTCAGAGGTGTGAATGTTGATTTGGGTCTAAGGCCGGTGTTCAATTCACCTTGGTCGAACGTATTAGTCTCATTCATGTTAGAATTAGGTGTTTTAAAGAAGAAATGCAGACGTATTTTTCTATAAAAGCTTTCAAGCTCGCATCTCAATTTAAACTGATCACCTATATTGGTGGGCACAATGTACCCTCCAAATCGGTCATACTACTATGACCAGTCTTTTTTATGGCAGGGCCGAGGCAGGAACCGGGGCAAAAGAAGAGGCCAACAAACTGTGAACTGGGCTCCACAGTCCAACAAGCCAGGCCCAACAACCGGAGCTGCGACTTAGTAGTGAATCTAAGTTCGAGGCCCATCACCCCAGTTGAAAATATTGTCTTGAACAAAGGGCTGGGCTTTGTGCCCACCAATATAGGTGATCAGTTTAAATTGAGATGCGAGCTTGAAAGCTTTTATAGAAAAATACGTCTGCATTTCTTCTTTAAAACACCTAATTCTAACATGAATGAGACTAATACATTCGACCAAGGTGAATTGAACACCGGCCTTAGACCCAAATCAACATTCACACCTCTGAGTCAACAAGTACCATCAAATGTCTTAGCCTTTGAGCAAGCAGTGACGCACGAGGTTATGAACATGGAACAACGACGAAAGATTTTTCATAACATGTCCAACTTGGAGAAGTCAGCGCTTTCCACTTTGTCAAATGACAGATCTCTTACCATCAAGCCGGCTGACAAGGGCGGAGCTATAGTGCTACAGGACACTATAGTTTACCAAGACGAATGTCAAAGACAACTTAATGACATCAAAGCCTACCGACGCCTTGACGAAGACCCTACTCCCAGAATCTCGAATGACATCAAGAGTCTGGTAGAAGAAGGAACAGCAGAGGGCTGGATTACTTCCCACGAAGCAAGATTTTTAATCACTACACATCCAGTCATTCCCTACTTCTACTGCCTTCCTAAAATACATAAGGCCCAAAGACCGCCTCCTGGAAGGCCCATTATTTCGGGCATAGGTTCGCTACTGGAGCCCCTATCCACTTTTGTGGATTTTTTCCTGAAACCCATCGTGAAGGAGACACCAACATACCTCCAGGACACTGGGGATGTGTTAAGACTATTGGCTGAAGCGGAGTTCGACGTCGAGACAGACCTACTGGTGAGCTTCGACGTCGAATCATTGTATACATCGATACCGCAACAAGAAACACTGGATTGCATCAGGAGCCTCTTAGAGGCCAAACAACTGGACACTATAACACCAGTTGCGTTCATTATGGAGTGTGCAAGGATCGCCATGATGGAGAACTTTTTCCAGTACCAAAATGATCTCTACCTTCAGGTCTCAGGGACCTCAATGGGGAGTGTCTTTGCGCCTAGTCTGGCAAACCTCTATATGCACCAATTTGAACTAGATCATGTGTTGAACCACAGTAACCCCTTTTTCCACCAGGTGGTACTGTGGAAACGTTACATCGACGACATCCTGGTGATTTGGAGAGGTACGACAATCGAGGTATCGGCCTTTCATACATGGTTAAACTCCAGGAATCAGTTTCTGAGGTTTACCATGGAATGTAGCAAAGAAAAACTGGCGTACCTTGACCTCCAGATCTTTCCAGCAGAGGGAGGCCTACAAAGTGAACTCTTCAAGAAACCAATGGCACGCAATTCGCTTCTGTCATTTCAAAGCTTTCACCCTCAATCACTCCGTGAGAATTTACCTGTAGGCCAATTTCTCAGGCTAAGACGGAATTGTTCGTCCAACATCTTATACGAACAGCACGCTAAAGAACTGACACTCAACTTGAAAGATCGCCATTATCCCAACCATCTAATACGTCAAGCACGTAAAAGAGCCCTCAACAACAACCGGGAGGCACTTCTGCTACATAAGAGGTCTGAGACTACAAGAGATCAGATGACCATGGTCCAAACCTTTACCACAACTTCCAATCAAGTTAAGAAAATTATACTTAAACATTGGAAAATTCTAAATACAGCAGCAGGGACAATACCACGCCCTCTGTTTGCATTTAAAAGAGGACCATCCATTCGGGATAATCTAGTGCACACCAGACCGCGCAGCGAAAGGAAACCAACTACCAACACCCTTTGGAACAGCAATCCTGTTCAAGGTCATTACCCCTGTGGAAACTGTGCTGCCTGCCCACAGACACGCAAGACCTTGTTAATTGACATCGGCACCAACAGACCCTGGAGACTCACAAGACACACAAACTGCAATTCAGAAAAACTGATATACCTGATCACTTGCCCTTGCAAGAAGCAGTATGTAGGTCATACAACGCGGATGATCAAGTCTCGCATCAGTGAACATAAAAGCACCATTCGATGCAGGAAGCAATCTACGGGTCTCGCCAATCATTTCTTAGAAGCGAATCATAAAGTTGATGATTTGTTCTGGACAGTGCTGGAAAAACCACACATTCCTACACATATTACTGATGTATCTCACTTCCTTTTTGTTAAGGAGCAACGTTGGATTTACAGGTTGAAATCTGATGTAAATGGAATGAATGACAGTATTTCATGGCTATCTATCTAGTCCAACAGTTGCCATGGGGTACTCATTCTTGTCACTAAAGTGTCGTATACTGACATACCGCGGGGCTTACCTTTGGAGTCTTGCATATCACTTTTCAGGTTCTTAAGTTGCACACCGGTCGCTCACCTTTACATCTATCCGAATATGAGCTACCTGGAATCTGTATTTTTCATTGATTATAACTAAAATCTCCCAACACTCATCATTCCTCTATGTTAATGTTGAGGTGCTTAAGGAAGCTGGGTCAATTATCTGTGTCTATTTCCCTACTTTAAACATAGTGACAACTGACCCAAGTCATGTGGCGCACCATTGAGCTACCTTAAATGATATGAGTGGTTCTTATTGATATTTTGTTGCCATTTTGTCATCAACTTAATGGGTCTTTGCCCATCTCTAAGAATTACTGCGCTGCTGGGCGTGTAGGGCATATGACCAATTCTGCTTTCAGTGTTTCCGCATGCACTCGGTAACAATGCTGTTTACCGGGCCTATTGCGCAAACGCGATGGTCCTCGATAGTGTCTCGCTACTCGGCGAGGTCACGAGTACACACGGCGAAGCAGGCATGCGCAGAGCGCTCAATTAAGTGGGCATTCCTTTGCGCATGCGCGCACGGTGTCTCCGTCGATGCGCGCATGCGCTGGAATTAGTGGCTCGTAACTGCGCATTCTGATCGCGCACACGAGCGGACCAGCTGTACTCAATGAGGCAAGTAATGGTGCTATAAATAGACGCCCGTCCTGTCCGTCGGTGCCTCCCTTTCGGCTCGTGATTCCGCCGCAAGGTACCGACGGACAGGTAAGCCTGGAAAAGCAATTTTTGTCTGAATAGGCGATGTAGTTGCAGCTGGGCCCCTCCATTTGAGAAATAGATTGGTACTGGTGGGGACATTACCTGAAATCTTGCAATTAGTGAATACAGTACTTCCACTCTGCTGTTTTTCATAGACAGTAGTAGATGTAGTGACATTACTGGTGAGCTACTCCTTGTCCATTGGAAAGGGGGTTAGTTGCCCAAGTCGTTTGCTACTAGTTGAAACAGCAATTCCACTCTGCTGTTTTTCAAAGACATGACTAGGTGCAGTGACATTACTGGAGAGCACCTTCTTGTCTATTTAAAAAATAAGGGGGTTAGTCGCCCTAGTCATTTGCTGTAGCCACCGGGTACTCCTGTGGGGGACAATATGTAGACAGATCAGAAACTATGTGGGTTTTTTAACAATACACTGAGGTCACACCTACAAGACATGCTACTATCACAGAGATTGTCTTTATATGTTTAGAGCGGTGCCTTATTCTTCCGAGCAGTTGCCGGGTGAGGTGAGGTCCACTTCCCACACACCGTTGGGTGAGTGCTCATACTTTAGCATATTATTTACTTCTTTGGTGACATAATGCACTTTGTATAAGACCATCACACATCAGCGATGGTCCATTCTGAGATTATTGTGTTTTTTTCACTGGTTTTGCATCATTTTTACACAATAGTTTGCAAATTTAAAGTTGAGGAGGATACATATGTAATGTCTATAATTTTCTCTTCCTTTCTGATGTTTGTTTTATAGGAAAATCCTATTGCATCAATAGAGCAATACCAAGAAGATGTGGTAGGATGGTCTTGATTGATCACTCTTATCTTTATTTTTTCAATTCAACACTCATGATAGTGTTCTTGCAGTAGCAGTTATGAGTTTGGCCCTGACGAATGCCAGTGACTTTTCACAGTAAGGCAGAAACATGTTGGCCCCTTTCTAGATCGCTTTGGATCTCTACCAAGCAAGTCTAACAGTGATTTTGTCACACTGTTCTCACACTATTTTTTAATCTGACGTCCAGGCAAACACTAATAAAGGTCATTGTTTGCTTTGATAGCCATTTTAATACACTTCACTTCACTATATATTTTTGCACTGCACACATCAGTCCCACCCTATGGATTCAACAACTGTGGTGACCTTTCCTTAGTCTTGCTATGTGTCGCTAAAATACAACTGGGCGACCATACACCGACTGAGGTTCGGAAGTCCTACATGATGAGGCTCCGCCACCAGGTGGACTGATAGGACTCAATCAACAACAGTTGGTAGTCTTTGTTTAATTTACTCTGTTATGCAACTACACCAGTGTTAACTGATAGATCTCAGCACCTCTTGACCTACAGGCTTTGTTGTTATTTGTGAGGTTCAGTTCCCGCCTCGGCGGGTCTTGGGCTCAATTTTCTCGGACCTGATAATTCTCGCCTCGGTGCCTATTCTAATCATGGGTCCTACTCTGCAACTCTGGGCAATAGCTTGCTTAATCTCCATAACGGCCCCAGCAGCGCTGGGATGCCTGGCTTCACCTTGGAGGTGCCCAGGAGTGGGCATTTCACAGGGAAAAGCCAGGATGGTTCCACAGTGGTATGCGTACAGCGCCAAGACGCCTCAGGGTATAAGTGCGTTATACAAGTATGAATTCATTCATTCATGACATTTTTGGTAATGTTGCGACATTGGTTGGCTACCGCAGTAGATTACATCAGAAGACCCCCACAAAGACTATGCATTTCACTATGAGAGAGGTACATCCCATTTACCATCCCAAGATTCAGGAGCAGCGTAATGCCGCAAATGTTGTTATTCAGCTAAAATTAGAGGCCCGTTTCCAGGAACAGTGGGTCTACACTTCTTCAAAGAGGAGTGAGGTACTATCCCATAAAATTCAGTTGCCAGACCCTAGGAAAAATCCAACTGCGTACTATAAGGAATTGACGGAGGCGACTTCCTCCACAGTAATGACACTAGCTGATATTTAGCTGTTCTTCAGATTATTGGTACCAGTGGATATATGGAGGCAGGTACATACGCAGGAGTTAGGAAGGACATGGAATGAGAAGAAGGGATGGGATATGGAACGGAAGCCTGGTGAGAAGCAAGAGCAGAAATATTAGCTTTACTGAGTCGCATTACCACTTATATGCATTCCCTTAATCCACCTAAACGAGTAGATTGGGACAAGTTAGCAGCATGTTGTCAGAAGAAGGATGCAAGTGTGTCTGATTTCTTCACCAGGTTTGAAGGTGTGTTCTTGGATTTTAGCGGACAAGATTTGTCGGTGGAGGGTGGAGGGTGTCATCCGATTGTAAACAAATTTTTTACGAACCTGCTTCCCGAGATCGCGACTCGGTTGCATGCTTCGGAAGGTACTTGCACTGCTTCCTCCCCATCAGTGCTATTGAGTATGGCACAGTATTATGAGCATAGAGAAAATGAGGAGAAGGAGAAAGTGGAGAAAAAGAATAAGGATTTAAAGACGAAGGTGTTAATGCAGCAAGTGACAAGGGCTAATGGAAGAGGAAGAGGGGGCTCAGGTCGGCCCAGCAGTTGCCTCAAACTAACAGAAATAGCACTGCAGATGCACCTGATGGAACGAACCAATGTGCGTATTGAAAAAAGGCGAAGTGAGTGCCTGGAGCTATTACACAAAGTTGTGGCTCTAAGAGGTTGGGGTTTCAGAGGACGTGGTCATGATGGAGGTGGCCGTGATGAGATGCAGACAGAGGATTCGTCGTATGGTCAGTAGAATCAGAATTATTTTGATGATACTCAGAGAGGACAGTATTATCATGATGATTATGATATGGATGAGGTGAGGTGACAGGAATGTCTTACAGCTAGGATAGCCTGGGACAGGGCGAAGGACCAGTTTTGGTGCCTGTAGATCAGCGTGGACCTTATGTCACCACTGACTTGCATGGCATGGCCAAGACATTCCTGATTGATACGGGTGCTATGGTTAGCTCTGTTTCTCGTTCGCTGGTCCCAGGGGCAGCTCTGTCTGGCCTAAATAATGTTTCGGTAGGTTTCTTAGGCATGCCGGTTGTGAGCCCCATTTCTAAGCCTCTTGCTTTGAATATTGGCCCTCTCACGGTTGATTCACCCTTTCTACTGACAACGAATTGTGGGGAGAATTTGATGGGATTAGATTTGTTGAAAAGGCTCCATGTGACCATATACTGTTCACCGAATGGCGTTTACGTGACCATTGGCCTGAAGGTGATTAGTAGAAAACAATATTTTACTAAAGATACCCCCCTCCTTGCAAAGTTCAAGGATATGCCACGTACTCTGTGGGCTACAGGAAATACGGATATGGAGTTGTTGCAGATCCCTCCGGTCTCTATTAAGCTAAAAGATAATGATGCACTACAGCGTATTCCTTAGTATATGAAACCACAGGCAGGGGAGAAAGCCCTCTTGCAAATAATAAAGGACTTAATATGGACAGGTGTGGTTGAGGAAACGGTAGAGAATGTTTGTAATAGCCCTATTCTTCCCATTCTCAAGAAGGCACCCTTAGACACCTCTGATGCTTATTTTGATGTTTATCGTTTTGTCATTGATCTGCGTGTGATAAACTAAATTATAATTCCTCAATATCCTGTGGTTCCTGACATCACCACATTGTTAAGGATGACCCCTCCTGCAGCGAAATTCTTCTTCATAATTGATTTGAAAAATGCTTTAGTTAGCATTCCAATTCATCCAGATAGTAGATATCTTTTTGGATTTGTCTTAGCTGGCAGGAGCTTTTGATTTGTCATGCTCCTCAAGGCTAAAGTGAAAATCCTAGTATCTATAGACAAGCCCTGAAAGGAGAATCGGATTCTTTGACTCTCCCCTTTGGTAATGTCTTAGTGCAGTACGTCAATGACCTCTTAGTGGCTTCGGACACTGAGGACAGGTGCAAAGACGCAACAGTTAAATTATTACTACATTTGGCACGCCACGGACATAAAGTGTTCCTTCCCAAATTTCAATATTGTCGACAGGAGGTTACCTATTTAGATCATCTACTGTCGAAGTGTCACGATCACCAAAAATCCAACTCATGCTATGCCAGCTTTGCCTTCTTTTCAATCATAATGCTCTCAGGGGGAAAATCTGAAAGCTCATGTCCTTGGGTTTCCCTATCATGATTTGTACTTTGTTTCCCCTGAAGCCTCGTTGCCTGTGAACCTTGTTGCATTGTAGTACCTTAAGAAATAAAACCATTTTTGGCAGGTTTGTGAACTGCCAAAAACCCAGGACACATGCTGAATAATGACACGTTTTGCCAGCTTAATTATTTTGCACGTGTGGATCACAGAAGAAACTCACGTGGCATACGCGAGCGCTATGCATCACCTACAAGGCTAGGAACAGCATAGGGCCAGAATTTTTAAAGAAAGCCTTATCTGTTTATACCCCCAAAAGAGCATTACGCTCCTCTACAGCTAACTTGCTACAAATTCCTCGCACCAAAAAAGTGAATTGGGGGGACAGACGCTTCACAGTCACTGCCTCCAGGCTGTGGAACTCTCTCCCCCGCCATATAAAGTCCTGTCCTTCCTTGATGACGTTCCGGAGACAATTAAAAACATGGCTTTTTAATCAGTAAGAACTTGATCCCTTTTTGCACTTGATCTGAACAGCGCCGAGACACCTTAGGGCATTTGTGCGCTAAATAAATTGCATAAATAAATAAATAAATAAATATGAAGCTATTTAAACAGCTCACGCTAGTGGAGTAGCGCTTGATCTCATCGTTTCGAAGCCCTTACCCGCTCTTCCTGACATTGCATCTTGAGGCTCCTCGCGTCCCTGGATTCCCGTCTGCTATCGGCGACTGCTGCTGTTCTTTGAACAGCTCTCTGGTCTCTTGATTCCGGGGTAGCTTTTCCTGCTTGGCACTGAGAAGATGTGTCTTCCGGTTCCGGATAGTTGACCCTGCAAAGAGAAAATAAAAGAGTTAAGTGTCTCTAGAAATGCAACTACAAATCGGTGAGTTATTTAACGACTTTCATTTCTAGGGAAAAAGGCAACAACGGCTCTTGCTTGCAGACTTAATAAATCAAAAGAGATTAATCAAGAGATGATTGCGTACTTGAGAAATCAAAGGACTAAATGCTATTACAGACTTTTAATTACATGGAGATACATACTGCAAAGACAATTGCTTCTGCAACTGTTAATCAAACATTCTATAGTATTTAGTGGTAAGAAGAATTACCACTTTAAGAAGGTAATTAGGCAATTAGAAGCAAGATGAAGAACCAAAAAGTAAATTGTAACGTATAGGAACAAATGGACAGTGGTTTATATTTAATTGATATTTCTTTAATTTTTCAGGACAAGAAATCTAAAAACATAATTAATAGAAAAAAAGCGTCTAATCTTGTAGAGGAACAATTCAGAGTGTTTAGGTAAAACAAGAAGCAGTAGTTCTGAGAACACACATTCGTTGCAAGGTAGTGCAGAGTTCGCAACAAAGCAACTGGGTTTCCTGAACGTTAGAATCCTGAATTTCTCTTGTGTTTCTATTCTCATTCCCCTTTCTTTTCAGACATCAGAGTATATTAATATTTTTGAGGTTTGGGGAACTCCAAGGGAGATTGGTATTCGTTCATCGCAAAAGAAGAACAAAGGAGATCAGGTGAGTGGCTAACTTGACACAAAGGAGGGTCGCAGACTAACACCTGAGCTCATTGCTGCTATAAATACCATGCTTGTCCCTAAAAGCAAGCATGATTTGCGTTCATTTAGCAGCATTAGTTTGTATTGCCGTCACTGGATCCCTAATTATTCCCTACCAACAAAGCCCCCTCTCCAGCTTTTACCTAGCCGATGGGAGTTTTGACGCTGAGAAAGGAAGGAGGACCTTACCAAAAGAGTGGGGGGGGGACACCTGTACTGGACTTTATTTGAATTGCTTGATTATTAGTTGTGCCCTCTGGGCTGTTTTTCCCATGATGTCACATTGAAAAATCAATAAAAATCTGTTTACAAAAAAAAGGCTCCTACTCCAGCCAACCACTAAAGATGTGCATGAAGCCCTGCCTTGGACACCTGCATGCCAGCAAGCTTTTGAGCAATTAAAGGTTGCGCTTTGCTCTGCTCCTGTGCTTAGTACACCTGAGTACCAATAGCCATTTGTGCTCTATGTACGCGAGATGGCTGGTTGCACGCTCTCTGTCTTAACACAGGCCTTTGGTGGTAAGCAAAGGCTTTGCGCTTATTTTTCTGCTATCATGGATAACGTCGCCAGAGCCCTCCTGAGCTGTCTATTTGCTGCTGCGGCTGTGGCCATCTCTATCAGACAATCAGCGGGTCTCGTTCTTGATACTGACCTCACAGTTATGGTACCTCATGCTGTGGATACACTTTTAAACAAAACAAAGACACAGCACCTTACTAGTGCACATCTGACTGGCTATGAACTAACGTTGTTAGCACCACACATTACCATCAAGAGATGTGCCACTCTGAACTCAGTCACTTTACTACCCCTCCCTTTGGTGAACAACGATACAGATGCACATGATTGTGTATATCGAACTGAAGAGAAGACAAAGGGACGGGGAGATTTGACAGATGTTTCCCTATCTGACCCATAAGGGGAACTGTTAGAACTGGCTATTTCTGGTTGGCTAAGGCTGATGCCAAAGCCAGGCAGGAACCACCATTCTAGTCAGGGCAAGGGAGTCACACGCCAAGATAACCCCTGCTCACCCCCTTGGTGGCTTGGCACAAGCAGACCGGCTTTTCCTGGAGGCAATGTGTAAAGCATTTGCGCACGCACACAACAGCAACAACATCCTAGGCACACCACAAAAGGAACTCCACACAAGGTTATATAAAAATAACTTTTGTATTGTCAAAGCACATCAGATAGTAATAACACAATATACATTGTGCCAACTGGCACGGGAAATATTCACAAGGGATTATTTACACCAGGACAGGGCCACGTGGGCCACTGTCAGAATCAGCACTTAGTAGAAATAGCACTTCTAGAACATAGAATATAGGATATAAAATCACTGTAGCACAAATTAGCAAATATAGCACACAACCAGTAACCACTGGTAACAAGTAAGTACCACCTATGCAACCCTAACCACCTTAGGAGAATGTCACGCAGGGAACTAGGACCTCACTAGGACCACCTGTACTAGAAAGAACAACCACCTAAGTATCACAATACAATTAGGGGTATAAGCAAGAACACATTACACATGATGCATCACAACATTCAGAGGTGTAGGGAAGGAAAACACATGATGCATAAAACATACATTCAGCGGTGTAAGAACCAGGAACATGATGCATCAATAACACATTCAGAGGTACTGGAGAAACACATGATGCCTAAAACATTCAGAGGTGTAAGGACAGGGAAGACACATGATGCATAAAAACAGAACACAACTCAATAGCGCAAAAACACATGATGCATGAAAACACATTCAGAGGTGAAATAAAACCACACAATTGTGCAAAACTTAAATAAGCCACCACTTGTGGCAGTCCCTAGGCCAACTGGCCTTGTGGGGGCTAGTACGCCCTGTGTCCCAATGTCAGGGGGCCTAAACGTGGCATCTGCCCACAAAGTGCTGAGCAGCTGGTGTAAAAATGGTGGGGACAACGTTGGAGCCTTCCAGGCTCTGCACAAAGCACTAGTGTCCCCCAAGAGCCTCTCTTGGCTCTAAAACGAAGTAATGCCTGAGCCCCTTGTGGGCTCCTTAGCAAATGTAGCGCCTGAGCCTCTTGTGGGCTCCTCAACAACTGTGGCGCCTGAGCCCCTCGTGGGCTCCTCTACAGATATAGCGCCTGAGCCCCTCGTGGGCTCCTCGACAAATGGGGCGCTGTGAGCCTCTCGGGGCTCATGAACCAAATAGCCCCTTAGCCTCTCTGGGTTCCAGAAAGAATGCCCCAGAGCCTATCTAGGCTCTAAACACAACTGGGGGGCGGGGAGACTCTCGGGCTCTTCAACAATTCTGGCACCGTCGTTGGAGTCCCTCGGCGGGGACTCAGAAACACAGAGATGCCGCCTCGAGCCTCGCCAGCTCGTAAATACAACTGCCCCTAGGTAGGGGGAAACCCTTGTGGACTCACAAGCACCAATGCCCCCGGGAGCCTTCTCAGGCTCTAAATCAACAATGCCCCCGGGTGCTGGGGAGCCTCGCAGGCTCTGCATACTATGCTGCCAACTGAGGGGTGGACGGGCACCGGCAATGTGCCCCGGCACCCCCTCTCTCCCTACGAGCACACCACGGGTCCCCCACTCACCGGGACATGGAGCGGGGGCTCCTCATCCGCTGCTGCTTGGGCCGAAGCTTCTTCTCGAGCAGCGCGGGGCTCTCCTTCTCCATCGGAGCCCCGCCTGCACTCCCAGCCGCTCTTCTCTCGCTGCTGGCCCCCCGGCCGTCAGGGGCTCTCCCGCGCTTCACCGGGACGTCCTGGGAGACGGGTCTTTCCCTCAAGGGCCGCACAGTGATTGGGTGACCGCGCAGCTTCCGGGTCACCTCGGAGCTCCGCCCATGTCCGGGCGTCTGGTGCGTGGCTTCCTGAACCGAGGCCCGCCAATGGCAAAGCGGCCCTTGGTGGGGAGGCGGGCGCAGCACCTTCTCAAGGATCTCCGGGCCGGTGGTATCAAAAGTTAGAAGCAGCAAATGTCGGGTGGGCACCGGCCTTCGTGAAGTACCCCTAAATTGAGGTGGGCACTCGCAAACCAATAAAGCACACAGCAAATTCAGCAAATGCCGGGTGGGCACTGGCTTGGCAATAAAAGCGCTCCCAAGCGCAACAAGCAAAAGCAAAGCGCTCTCAGCGCTAGGGCAGAAATGAAGCGCTCACAGGCGCTAGGAAGGAAAGTAAAGCGCTCCCTGGCGCTTTGAGGACAGTACCGCGCTCCCAAGCGCTAGAATATCAATGCAGGTCCAGCAAAGAGGTCCCTTAGCAGTCCTGGCAGAATAAAGATGGAGCAACACAGCTCCCAGAAAGGAAAATCCATCAGCCTCCAAGTCCAGGGACAAAGAGAGGGAGCACCAACAGCTCCTATCCAGGAAAGTCCTCCAGATATCCAGGGGCTGGGCAGGGCCCAGGGAGGCAAGCCTTCCCCTGGGCCCAAGCAGCAGCACACCCCTGGCAGGATTCAAGTCAGAAACAAGGACATTTTGTAAGGGGACACAGCCCCTTTTTATACAGAGAAATCCTTTGTCTAGCAGGGTGCAGGCAGTGTGAGAACCAGCTAGAACTGGTTATAGGGAATTCCTTTCACTGGCCAGGCTAGGGACATCAGAGGCACCCCAGGGGGTGGAGCCAGCATTGTGTGGGGAAAACCCAGCCTCATTCAGGACCCTCAAACCAGACAGTCAACCTACAAGCAGGCCCAGGCTCACTCCTGGAACCAGGCTCCAGCCAATCACACGCCAGGCACAAATTACACAAATATGCCAACTTCTAAAAGTGGCGCTTCCACACTAGACACAATCATGCCGCATATATCATTGCACAGCATTCAATTTCACGAGCTCGCACATACCAAACTCCCCGCACATAAGGAACTACCATGGGCATACATATTCCCCATGCATTCCTATGGGAGGGCAGGTTACTCACCACACATACACAGAGAGTTCACGCACTTTACACTGTACCACAGTGAAAAAGTGCGCAGAGGCCTAAAATCACCAACACCAGGTCACAGAAACAGGCTAGGGAAAAGCAAAAAGTCTTGGGGTGAATCTGCCAAAAGGGCCGGGTCCAACAGGAACTATATGTCGATGGCTCTTGTTTTAAGTTACCGGATGGCACCACTACTACAGTGTATGCAATAACAACGCTGCATACTGTTGTTGAAACATCACGTGTTCCGTATCAGTTGGCCCTAGCTGCAGAGCTTATTGTCCTTCTTCGGGCTTGTGAGTTAAATGAGATACTGGTTGTCAATATTTATACTGACAGCCAGTACGCCTTTGGGGTTGCCCATAACTTTGGGCACTTCTGGGCGGAGAGAGGGTTTCTCATCTCGCATGGTTTATGAATACAGAATTGCCCACTGATTTAAAGACTCTTATCAGCTCTGACACTTCCAAATAAGTTAGCAATAGTGAAGTGCAATGCCCACAAGGCAGTTACGGATGATGTTGGAAGAGGAAATGCATGTGCAGATCAGACAACAAATGAGACAGCTAGATCAAAGGTGAAAAAGATGTTTGTGGCAGACCCAGGTAAGTGGGTGCCTGAAAATATGATGTTTGAGGGCACGCTAGACAATGTTAAGGAGATACAGAGTGAGGCGACAATGGAGGAATTGGAAATATGGTAGGAGAGTATTGGGCATCAAGATGAGGATGGGTGCTGGACTGATCTGTCGGGGAAACAAAGATGGATGTTGTCAAATGCATATGTACTTCCTGTTGTCACTATGGCACATGGCCCAGCCCACATTAGCGCAAAGGGAATATGTAAAGTGCTGGATCCCGTATGGCAGAATGGCAATATCCCTAAGGTAGCTGCTCATCTGGTGAAGTACTGTATGACACTCAATCCTGGAAAGGGCACCCCCACACCCACTGGCAACTTTGTAACGCCTTCCTTCCCTTTCGAGGTTCTCCAAATGGATTTCATTGAAATGGAACGAGTGAACAATTTGAAATATGTATTGGTGGTGGTTTGTGCGTTCAGTAAATGGAACGAAGCCTGCCCCACTAAAGAGAACATAGCCTTGGCGAAGGCACTCTTGAAAGAGTTCTTCCTGTGATTTGGTTTGCTGCTCTTGATCTGGAGTTACAACGGAAGTCACTTCAATTCAAAGGTTATCCAACTGGTGTGCAATGGGTTACACATTAAACAGAAGTTCCATGCAGCAACCCACCCTCAGTCAGCAGGTTTGGTTGAGAAGTACAATGGTACTCTCAAGCTGAAGTTAGTGAAGATAAAGGAAAGCACAGGATTGCAGTGGCCTACACGCACTACCCTTGGCCTTGTTATCCACCAGGGCGACAGTGCATTCTAGAACAGGGCTGTCCCCATACGAGGTAGTTTTTGGCAGCCCTGCAAATGTATGGGGTGTTGCATGCCCCCGATATTTTACCGAGATAAAATACCCCTTGCTTGTGGATTATCTTTATGCGTTGACTAAATATTTGCATTCTATTCAGCAACAGATTCAGGAGACGTTATGGCCAGTACCCGAGGGGCCCGGGCATCAGCTACAGCCGGTGACTTCATGTTGATCCGCAACTTCCAGAGGAAGAGTTGTCTGGAGCCTTGCTGGAAGGGACCTCTTAAAGTCCTCCTCGCCACCCGGACCGTGAAAGTTCGGAAGCATTGGATCCATGCAATGCACTGCCGCAGGAATCCCTCTCCCACTTCCCTACGATCGCTGGTTGCTTGAAGGCAGCAGAGACCACGAGACCGAAAGGGTCCCTCGATTCGCCCCCATATCTGATGCCCGAGTGAATTGGGCACAGATGGAGGAGGAGAGCTACGCTGTTTTGCAGGAAGCAATACCTCCAGAGATCAGGGCTTCCCAAGATCCATCCCCGTCTAACCCACCAGCAATTGAGTCTCAGTCCCCTTCCGCTCCTGAGTTTCATATTCTTTTTCGTGACGACACTGTGCCTGGAATTGCCCAATACAATTTGCGTCCCCGACGGAAGGACAGTGCACCAGAGGAAAGTCAGAAGAAAAGGGATGGACTTCATAGATGAAGAATAGGGTGTGGCTACCCTGTCTAAGGTGCCAGTGATATCATAGGGTAAGGAAGAGTGGTGCACTGCCCTGGACACTGGACAGGATCAGCTGTGGGTGTTTTCTCAGGAGGGAAGGTGCCCTATCCTGAACGAAGAGGATTCTTCTTTCAGTAAGGGCTGCGATTGCGCTGCTACACCGTCGAGTGCTCACCATAGATGAACAATAGGAGTCTACCAGCGAGGCTCTGAAGGACGCTGTTTGACGTGTGCCCTTCTTTTAGTTTGTTATACCATTGTTGGCTCCAGTATATTGATTCCCTCTGGCAGTTGTGAATTAGTCATAATTTAGAAAAATCTACCTATTTGGTTGTCCTATTATGGAAGAAGAGGAGCCCTTCGCTGCCCCTCTAGTCGAGCAGAGTAATCCTGGTTGGTCTAGTTGGTCCACTGATAGTAGGATAGTGGCAGTGTTTTTTGTTTTTGTAACATTCATGAGAGTATTTGGGGTAGTGTGGCATGTAGAAGAAAAGTATCCTGTACACACTCTGATAGGAACAACTCCTGTTCCTCGTGAACATATTTTTGTTACTTTGGCCCCACACAAGGAGAGAAACAGACAGACGTATGTGGATATTATTTTCCTTCAGGTGCTCCATCAAGTACATCAGACGTTCAATGTTACTGATTGCTGGGTATGCAGGTTACTCCCTTCTGTTATGCATAAAAATTATTTGTTGGTGTCATTACCCATGTCATATTTGGGTAGCTGTGTGCCATGGTTCCAGTTGCTCTCAATAGTGTATACTCATTACCATGCTGGTGCCATGAATATAACTCAGTCTGACTACGAGACTGTGTTAGAGTATATAGTAGAATATCAAGGATTTACTCAGGGAAAAGGAGGGTAACAGGCTGCTTTACATCCAGATGCTTGCATGAATGTCTATAAAAGTAAGAAAACTACCACATGGCTCCAGAATGAGATGATGGATTTTCAGGGATTTAATGTCTCTGAATACTTTAAATCTTTCCATTCATAAATATTACCTAAGACAGAGCAATGCCCCTGCCAGTGGTTAACACCACAGCCAGTTTTTGTGTTCAGGGTTTTGGAAATGTTCCAGTAGGGAAAAGTAATTGCAACTACACATATCGCTTGAATACAACTAGTAGTCCGCCCTTGCTCCCACCTTATAATGTGTATTTTGTTTGTGGACCTCAGGCTTATATACGGCTCCCTAGGGGCTGGGCTGGCATATGCTACGTCTCTTTCCTTTCGCCACCTGTGTATATAGCACCATCTGGTTATCACAAAGACCATAGGTTACAACGTAGAAATACACAGTAGCCCTGAGTGAAAGGGTCATTGATGCTAGGGACAGACACTATCATGCAGCAGTTTACTGGTGCTATAAAGGGTATCTTGCCTTTATGGGGTCCCATGTACAATAGTCGTAGTATTTGTAGCTTCACCAGAGTAGTGGAAGGGGTTATTAATACCACTGCAGGAATACTGACCCATATTACAGCCGAGCTTTAGGCAACCAGACTTGTTGCTCTTCAAAACCGGATGGTGTTAGGCTTCTCCCCTATCGGCAAGGATGATGTCTATCGCAACATCAGCATTAGTTGCTGCGTTTACATACCGGATCACGCCCTGAATGTTTATGCAGCTATACAGAAGTTGCACAGACTTGCTTCTGATTTTCACCAGAAGAATGGGACCTGGTCCTTATCTGGGTGGTTCTAGGATTTGATGATTACGTGGGGTTGGAAAATACTTGTTTTCCTAGTGGCCATAGCAGGTGTCATTTTTATGTGTTGCCTGTGAATTAACTGTCTCCCAGCCTGTTGCTCCTACTATGTCAGTAAGCTGACACCTACACCCAATATAGCAGGACCTGATGCTAAAGGCATTGTATGATGATGCAAGATGTACAGGATATGATGAATATTGACAAGGGCATTTTTGAATACTGAACATGTTTTGCAATGACATGATTATTTATCCCTGCTAGTGAATGAGAAAATGCGAACAGTGATTATTCTTTCTTGCTTACAATTGTAAAGACCCTCACCTGATAGTACTAATAAAGTTAGCCTTATATATACTAAAAGGAGAGTCTGTTGGAATTTAGCAATTTCTGTACTTTTATTTGTGTTGAGTTAGGTACCATTTATAAGGCTATATTAGTAGCAGCTGCCACACCTAATGTACCCCACTGGGTTTTCCTCGTCATACAGGCTTAAGTTCGTGTTTGCAGCTCCATTTTGTAGTTCGTAGGCCATGTTACACTGTGACTGGATTAGGCTTCAATTATCTGTATTGCTTGCTTCAGTAGAAGACTGTGTTCAGCTATTTTTTTTCTCTCGTGCTCAAGGTTGGATTCCGACTTACTAATGAATAAACCATTCTGCCTCTGCATGCCTATCCTTCTCCGTTGCCCTGCTCCCATTTTAGGAGGAGCCGAGCCCTAGCAAGGCAAACTTGAGATAGTGATAGTGTGTACCCATCTCGTAGGTGGTAGCCCATCCTTCTGTGCTTTTTTTGTTCATGTACAGCTCAAGCCGGTAACTTTCCACTGGGGGCGTGGTTGGGGGTTGTCGGAAGAATGATGATTCATTACCAAGTGTTGGGGAGCCAGTCCCCTCGACAGCCATCCCTTGGTGCTGGTCAGATTGGACGCAGCTGCGGTGTATTTTACTCATAAATGATTGTTTGTATTCTCTACTGTCTGACCAACTCTTCACTTGTTTGGGAGGCTTTGAGGTGGTCGTAAGTGACCCAGGTGACCCTAATCGGGTCATTTCCTTTACACTTTTTAAGTCAAAATGTAATTTCTTCTATTTGCTCACATTTCCTGAATAGCGTTTGTTTACTTTTTACATCTCACTTCATAGGAATACATTTTACAGTGAGCAGTCACATAGCCAATGATCCATGTACAGAAGCTACAGAGCGTGTTGGTACCTCGACCTCCAGGGCCAATTCTGAATCACAAACACAATCAAAAATTACATGCTGTCTGCTCGCCTCTAATAAGTTATTGTGTCATTTAGCGCATGAGAAAGAGCTGACACCAAACCTATGTATGGATGAATTTGTTGGGGAGTTTTCAAAGAACAAAAGGTCCTATATCACAGATAAGGTTTGCTGACCCTACTTGTGCCACTGCACACTTTTGCACAGTTTTAAATAAATGTACTGGGGGCAAACAGGGGACAGTGTACACTATTATAATTAATGCACTAACCCCCGGACAGCTCAGCTAGGAACCTGCGCCTGCCCTTGGGGCAGCTCATTCAGTAAATTACAAAGCGGCTATTAATACATTCTGTGTTTCACAATGCAGGCAGCAGGCTACCACTTTGAAGAGGGGAGAGAGATCCCCTGTAGGTAGTTGCAGTGAGTGACTGTACCTGCCTGCGGAGGGATGTCTTGGGGGGAGTCAATGGACCGCACTGTGCCCCCTCCAGAGGACTGCCTTAAGGAGGCAGACGGACAGTGCACCACCTTTTTGTGGTGTACTGTCAGAGCGCATTCTAAGGTAATGTTTGCATGTGCGTCCGCATCCATAATACGTGGTGGGCGTAGAGGCACAAAGATTCCCTCATTTGCATTGGGGCATGGCCCCATGAATATGAGGAAGTGCCCTCTGAAGACAGCACTGACTCTATATGTGCACTAGCGCATTCAGTAGTACAGAAGCGGTTGCACAAGTGTCTGTGGGCCCTTCTGTAATACCATAGTGCTCCGGGAGTGCACATAGCCAGCGCACACGCCTGTTGTGCCTCTGAGGGACTCTGTGTAATACTGCCCCAGAAGGTTATGTCTTTGACTGCAATTACCAGTTTTACAATTGCCAGGCATCAAAATTGCTTTCAGTTGTCAAGAATATTGCTTTCTGTTTTTTTCCAAACCTGTTGCTGTTTTATTAACTTTTCTATCAATGGAACTACACTGCAAAAGAAAGCCATGAAAATAAACAGTGAAAAGGTTCATTGTGTACAAAAAGTAAGTGTTGGACTAGTTGCAAGGAGTAAATATCCAGTCGTCCTAGTGCCAAATTGTCAAGGCTTGGGTGTGTTACCAGGAAGGTCCTTAAGCTTGAAGTACTATTAGAATTTGCTTGGTATCTATGCGCTTGTGTTGAAGCATGGATGCTGAAAATAGTGAGGGATGGGGCTGACAGTATGGGCCTCATTTCTTACTTTCAATTAACTCTCTACATGTACTGTGTGCATGTTTAGAATATGGTATAATCTAGATCTAGAGCTTGTAGGCTACCTACAGAGCTGCACAAAAATTAGGCCCGCATTTGCCGAGTGTGATAAAAATTCCTGGCACGGGGCCCCGTGACGTCAGAAGGTGTAGCCTGCACACTCAGCTGCAGTCGGTGGGCGTGCTGCCAGTATACTGATGTAATGCTTCAAGGATAGTTCCTGGCGCACAGGCACCCCCTTTTGGAAGCCTGCTTGTACTGCCTGGTCATGGTATGCGCTGTAGTCTGGAGGCGTGCTCAGACTGCACAAAAAAACACTGAACTCCTGAGTCCTGCCAGCAGCGGCCGGGCTGCAGCGAATGACTTAAAGCCTCTCGGAGTCCCTGCGGTGCCATAAAAAGGCTTTCTACTTAGGTACTGAAACCATCAGTCTGATTTACCGGCTCCTTCGCCCCCTCCCTTTCTGCGGCCCTGAAGCACGGCTGCAGGAGGGCAGTGCGAGCCGTGCAGAGCTGTGGGACTGTGAGAGAACAGGGTAACACCCGTAGCGCGGAGAGCGGGAGTCTTGCTGGACGAGGTGCTATGGGGGCGCGTGCCACCATCTCCCGAGACAGGCACTACACTTCCTTCCATACTGCTTGGGAAAGTGAAGCCCAGAGAAAGGGGCTCGACGCCCTGCACGTTACCCGCCTCTGTTTTCTTTATTCAGACCTGCAGATGCAACGGGTGTCCGGGTCGGTCAGGTGTATTTATTTATTTATGCGTTTTTATATAGCGCGGAGTTTACCCGAAGGTGTCCGAGCGCTTTACAATAGGAACGTTAAGGATACATGAGGAGAAAATTACAAGTGAACAAATTACAAAAGCAAACGTTGTTACATGAGGTAAAAGTGACAATAGTGAGCAAACAAAATACAAGAGGTAGCAAACGGTACGTTACAGGAGGAAAAAAAGTGACATGTGTGCAAGTTACAAAGGCGTACAAAGTATAAGTAGAGGTATAGTACTGCAATAAATGGCAGACACTCAAGCACAAGAACAAACGTTACATAGGTAATGGTGGCACTTGTGCAAGTATCTAAAGCTAACAAAATGTAGGAGGTAGCAAAGGGTGTGTTACAAGAGAAAAGTGACTTGTGCATGTTGCAAAAGAGTACCAAGCACAGGTAGAAGGATAATACTTCAATAAACGGCAGACCACTCAACACCACTCAAACCACAAGAACGCACTGGGAAGGCACTTCTATAGACATTGACAAACCTCCCGTCGGACATCAGTCTCCTTCTAGTGCTCGCTGTGACACTGGGCTAATGAGGCGCACGGAAACAGGTGTACTACTCCAACCCCGGGATCAGGGAGGCCATATTTCACCACTGAGTGCCTGATTAGACACCGGGCAAAAGCTTGAATTTTCAAGTGCATGGAGTCACGCGGGAAAAGGCAGTCCCCCCCCAGCAGGTGTACAAACACTCCCGTTGGGCCAGGTTGCGCATGAATCTCCCTCGAGTGCTCGGTGTGACACTGTGCAAATGCAGTGCGAGGCAAGTTTACAAACCGCACTTCGGGACCAAGCATGAATCCACCAGTACTTGGTGACCCCAGACAAATGTAGCGCCCGGAGGTGGAGAGGGAGCTTTGGGCAGCTCTCACTCTGGAGCAGCGTTGTGAAGAAGAGAGTTTATTTCAAAAGTTCGTACCAGAAGAGTAATTCGTAGCGCCTAGCTTCTCTGCAGACACTAGAATTGTATTAGAATGTCGTTCTGAAGAAAGGTTCATTGTAAACTCGGAATGCTGAGCTATACGTCTAACATCTAAAGACCTCCTGTTCTATGTATGTTCTATCTCCTCGAAAAATCTGCAGGGTTTATTTATTTACACTCCGACTAGAGCGAGAAGGCTACTCCCCGCCGCAGAGGGGCCGCTGTTTGCCTCTGCCCACCCTCCCCTGCCTGGGCACAGGCCTGGCTGTGTGTACACAGAGCGGGCGGAGAGGGCCTCCTTTGTTGTTTTTATGAATACTTAACCTTTCCAAAGTGATATTTGCCTTGCAGCACAATGCCTCAGATTTATTTTGAATAAAGTGCAAACGATGACCCTTTGCTAGCTGGGTACTCGAGCTCCTCCCTCCCCCCCCCTTCTGCGCAAATCTAGTTGATGCCTAGGATATATTTTAAGAGCTGATGCGCGCGTGGGTGGGCGGTGGTGGGGGGCGGGCAGTGAGAGGTGCATCACCAGATGCGGAGCGAATCAGAATCTCACTTTTGTTCTGCATTTAAAGAACAATATTGCAGCGCCCTCCAGCCCTGTTTCCAATGAATGGAGCTTGAAAGGAAGCAGAAAATGTACAAAACTCAGCAATGATTTATTAATACTGGTAAAAGGACACATTTTTCAAAAGTGTACGACTGATAAACCATCAAACACTGTGAACCAAAAATTCGAAGTACTGAATGTCGCAGAGTTACTTGACTTTGACTGAATTTGGGCTGGGGGGGGGGGGGGGTCTCTTCCTGGGGGCTTTCCAGGCTGGCGGTTTACGAGCGTGGGTGTCTCAACGTCAGGACCATGCGCATAGTGTTGGGCTAATGCCCCATTCTAGTTCAGCTTCTCTGGTAAAAGCGGGGCGGTTGAGGTCGAGCGCCTTCTCCCCGACGCCACCCCTGAGTTCACTATAAGTGCAGTACAGTGACAGGACAGGCAGTGCAGATCATTCTTCGGTGTGCCGCGTATGCGCGCATTCCGGATCCCACGCATGCGCAGTCTTGCCGTACGTGGTTCTGTTTACACAGCACATGGTCTGCGGCGCCTACCCAGAAGACGTACTAGGTGTGTGTGCACGTTACATTCCCCGCACCAGTCAAGCAGTGTCATGTGTACTTCACGTGTGCACTGACAGATTCCAAAAGTAACCACTCACTGTAAACAGAACATGCTCGGACCTACTCGCACTATCTCGTATAATCGCTATGCGCATAGGGCCTTACCTGCACTAGCACATATATTCGATGGGTACACTGCAACTGCCCTGCACCTGCCCTTACTACTACCGTGTCTACACAGTACTTGTCCTTACCCTCGGGGGTATCATGTGCATAGTACAGGTCCTGCACCTGGCAGGCACGATCATGTGTACTCTCAGTACACTTTGTATACCCTACATTTCCCAAACGCTGCCTTGGTACCGTATCTTGCACTGGCCAAGGGCAGTGAAAGATACAGTGTATCTTGCACTGCCCTTGGCCAGTGCCCTTGCATATTGTGCTGCGCATCCAGTACTTGCCTGCACTTGTCCAGTTCCGCTAAGTGTAAATGTAAATGTAGTATACTTGTAAAGCGCACAGCTGCCCATCACCGGGGCATCCCGGCGCTGTATAACGCTGTGGAACCCTTCCTGGCTCTCCCTGTGAGATGCCTCTCCTGGGCACCCCCAAGGTGAAGCCAGGCATCCCAGCATTGTAGGGGCCGTTGTGGAGATTAAGCAAGCTATTGCCCAGAGTTGCAGCCTGGGACCCATGATTAGAGTAGGCGCCGAGGCGAGAGAATTATCGAGTCCGCAGACATTGAGCCCAAGACCCTGCTGCGTTGGGAATTGAACCCTGGTCCCGGGCCTGATCTCTGCTTCAGGGTCTGCCGCTTCTAACCAGTGAGCCACACTTCTCCCCAGTGTACTCGTTGTGGATGCAGGATATACCATGTGCCTATTTACCACACCCATGTATGTTCTGCATATGAAAGCACGTATATTGTACTTGCCCACCAGCCCTGACACGTGCATTTTATGTGCACAGGCGCCATTCCATACAACTACCCAGCAGTATAATGTGTGCTTATGTGTGACCAACTATTGGCACGTGCTTATCTACTAATATATGTACACACAGTGCATATCTTGCACCTGCCCATGGCTGCCTTGTGTGAAAGCCCAGGTACTGCACGTGTTCAGCATTTATCTTCCCAGCACTACCAAGTGCACTCTGTGCACAAACAATACATGTATATATTAAAAACCCAGCATGTCAGTGTGCACCGAGTGTGTGTAGTGCATGTCCTGCACCAGTCCAGGAATGCCGTATGTGGGGTGTGTGTGTGTGCATAACAGCACTGTGTGCATTATATGTGTATTTATTTATTTAAAGAGTTTTATATAGCGCTGGCTAGACCCGGAGGTATCAGAGCATTTTACTTGAGAATCAACAATGTAACAGAAAAAGTTCAACAATTACACAATAAATCCTAAAAAATAGGAAATACAATTAGGAGAGGAGAGAAAGGAGAGAGAAAAGTAGTGGAGGGGGCAGGGGAGGAGAGAAAGGGAGGATAAGGGAAGAGACAGTAGGGAGAGACGAAAAGAAGTCTGTCAGAAGACCGACTGGGTAGGTGAACACCAAGGAGGGAAACCACGGCCCATCTCACCTATAGCTAAACCAGGTAGTTCCTTTGGGCATCAGACAAAAAAGTTCAGTCTCAATACATTGAGAGAGGGGAGAAGGAGAGACATAAATAAAGGGGGGGATGCCGGAGGAGAGGACAGGAGGGACGAAAGGAAGTGCAACAACGTGGTTTAACAGTATAATAGAAAGAGATCAACAATTACACATTACATCAAACAATCAACAATGCATTAGGAGAGGAGAGAAAGGAAGTGGGGGGTAGGTGAGGTGAGAACGTGAGAATAAGGGAAGAGACAACCGTAGAGACGAGAGGAAGTCTGTCTAAAGACCGACTGGGTAGGTGACGACCAAGGTGGGAATCCATGTCCACCTCCCCTATAGCTAAACCAGGTAGCTCCATCGGGCATCAGACAGAGTAGATCGGTCTCAAATGTCGAGGGAATAGGTTCGCAGAAAAACAGGATGGGAGGGCGAAGCGGCAGAAAGACGAAGGAAAGTCTGCCCAAAGACCGGCTGGGTAGGTGACGGTCGAGGGGGAAGTCCCAAAACCCATCTCCTCTATAGCTATCAGGTAGCTCCACCGGGCTTTGGACAAATAGCTAGGTCTCAAGGGGAAACATTTAAATAACATGGAGGGCAAAATAAATGGAGCGTAGAGGGGAGGGGACAGGGAAGGTGAGAAAGGGAGGATAGGGGAAGAGACAACCGTAGAGACGAGAGGAAGTCTGTCTAAAGACCGACTGGGTAGGTGACGACCAAGGTGGGAATCCATGTCCACCTCCCCTATAGCTAAACCAGGTAGCTCCATCGGGCATCAGACAGAGTAGATCGGTCTCAAATGTCGAGGGAATAGGTTCGCAGAAAAACAGGATGGGAGGGCGAAGCGGCCGAAAGACAAAGGAAAGTCTGCCCAAAGACCGGCTGGGTAGGTGACGGTCGAGGGGGAAGTCCCAAAACCCATCTCCTCTATAGCTATCAGGTAGCTCCACCGGGCTTTGGCCAAATAGCTAGGTCTCAAGGGGAAACATTTAAATAACATGGAGGGCAAAATAAATGGAGCGTAGAGGGGAGGGCACAGGGAAGGTGAGAAAGGGAGGATAGGGGAAGAGATAACAAGGAGAGACTAAATGAAATCAGTCTAAAGGCCGACTGGGTAGGTGATGACCAAGGAGGGAATCCACGGCCCATCTCCCCTATAGCTAAACCAGGTAGCTCCATCGGGCATCAGACAAAATGGTTCAGTCTCAGTACATTGAGAGAGGAGCGAAGGAGAGACATAAATAGAGGGAGGATCGGGAAGAGACGACAGGAGAGACAAAAGGAAGTCTGGCTAAAGACCGACTGGGTAGGTGACGTCCAAGGAGGGGATCCCTGACTTGTCTCCCCTATAGCTAAACCAGGTAGCTCCATCGGGCCTCAGACAAAATAGCTAGCTCTCAAATGACGCAGGCTAATTCTCAGGTAAACAGGGTGGGGACCAGGGCAGGAACAGGTGGGGGCAAAGGTTAGTAGCAGGAAAGAGGAGAGGAGAAGAGCAGGGAGGGGTAGGGGGTAGGTAGTTCGGTAAAAGTTCCCATGGATCTGCTGCAGACATTCAAAAAGCAGGTCCGTTTCTTCACAGGCGCCACAATGGAGTTCTCCTTGCGGTGCCACTGAGCGGGGTCCAGTGCAGACACTTCCAGGCTCCCCTCCACCTCGGGCCGGTTCGGTGTTTGGGGAGTTGCCCAGGGGGTGGGGGTAGGTTTGGAGTCTGAGGGGGTGCGGGAGGGCTTTTTTCGGTGTCTGGGCGTAGCCCTTTGTGTGTGTGTGGGGGGGGGGGGGTTGGCAATACACACCCTGTATCCACCATTACACCACAAAGCGTGTGACCCGTACTACCCAGCACTACCACGTGCATTCTGTGTGTCATAAATGTATGGCATGTATCTACCCAGCATGACCATGCCTACTGAGTGTGCGCTCAGTACGTTCCCTGCGTGTGTTCAGCACTGCCACGGGCGCTCTTTGGGTGCATAGTCGCCCAGGTCCTGCAGCTTTGCCCTGCACTTGCATAGCAGTACTCCCACGTGTACTGTGTGTGTGTATCGTGCATGTCACGTGTAATCCACCTGTGCAGGGTGCATGTCTTCCACTTGCCAGTAATCAATGCCACGGGTACTTTACGTGTGTAAGTGCACGATCTGCACCTGCCTAGCAGTTTTAAGTGCACACCATGTGCGCATAGTGTGTGTGCTGCCCAGGGAGGGCTCGCGGCCCCTGAGCTGTCAGTGTCTGCCTCTGTCTGCAATGCAGCAGAGTTTGCAGCAAATGTCGCTTCTAATAAGTAAATAACCCATCCCGGAGTTTCCCGTCCAGGAGGATAGAGCTCTTTGGCGGAGGAAGTCCATAATTAATGGCCGGGGATGCTTTGGCTTACTTTTCATTAATCGCCTGTGGTTCCCCCCAGCCCCCCACCGCCCATGACATCAATGCTAATAGAACTGTCAGCCGGTCAGGGCACTTGCACATTTTATGAATGGGACGCTCGGTGACCGGGCAATGACGCAATTCGGACGCCGTGGGACCCTGGCACCCGACTGATTGGCTGCTCCCTGTTCGCTCAGGGCACTGATTGGCTGACGGGCACTGGCCCACCGCCCACACAGTCACACACTCTACTGCTGATGGCGGTATAAAGGGGCGGGCTAGCCATTCAGGAGCAGCACCACTGGGAAGCTGAGCGCTGTCTTCATCGCGGTCCGCTCTCTCCAGGGACAGGACGGTAAGCATGGCTCTTGTATATAGGAAAAGGCATTGGCGGAGGATAAGGTCCTCACTTGGGCAGCAGGAGTGACTCTGCTATTTCTTTTACCCCACAGAACTTAGAGAGCCCTGTGAGCAAGTAATTATCTTTGTAACAGGATGATAGACAGAGTCGGGTGGCAACTTTTAACAAGTGTATAGATAGTTAGATGGGTAGATAGATATAGACAGATAGACAGATAAATAGATAGATAGATAGATAGATAAATAGATAAATAGATAGATAGATAGATTAATCGATCGATTGATCTTTTTGGCACTCTGGAAAAACGTGGAAGTTGCAGCTTTCCCGTGGTGTACTGTGTCCTCTGTGAGTGCTGTACCTGCACCGTTACATCTTTTTTCTGGTGCTTGGATTACTGCATTTCTCGCTGTGCACCGGGAACTTAAAGTGCCCGAATGCAACGAGCTACTCACACCTTGCAAAAGAGCGGTATCTCTGCCTATGAGCAAGGTGTTGAGTAACTCAACTCGATGCTCTAACACACACGGTAAGGTGCTTTTATGTGGTGATCCGGTGAGGAAAGCCTCGAATGGGCTCCAAAACCCAACTCCAGCGCCATTAAAGAAGCAATGTCTGCTGTCATTGGCTGACCCTTTTAATTTTTACATTTGCTCATTCGCCTGTTGTAGCCGAGCGCGCATCCTGTTGTGCACCGGAATAGTTTCCTTGTAAAGTTTGACAACACGGTGACGCCAGGATGCGATCACTAGCTGTGAGAGCAGCCTAGCTTGCTTTCAACAAGCTCCCCTGCCGCCAGCATCCATCACAGTGCAATTCTATGTTTAACAGCTTTGTGGCGCTTCCAAATTGATCGATTTTTAACCGAGAAGATGTTTCATTTAATTTATAATTACTGCAAGAGCTTTCTGTTTCATAAACATTGATCTATTACAGTACCAGGGCCCTGAGTGGGCCATAACTCCGAGCTGCAGCAGAGGGACATTCACTGCGCACAATGGGCGAATGCAATTAAGCACAGAGACTATCACTGATTGATAATGGTGTTTGGGAAACGGACGCACAAGATCACACACTGTGTTTAACTCTGTTGCAGAGGAGGCATCATGGTCGTGCTGAAGATCTCCTCCCTCCTCGCCGTGCTAGCCTTCGTGGTCTGCCAGATGCACAGCTCTCACACAGCGCCGGCGAGGTAAGTGTCTCCCTTGCAGCCCGCGAGGACGGCAGCGCCCACCAGACCTCAAACCTGGCAGACTGTTCGACACAGGGGACCCCCCAAACCCCTCACATGCCGCCTTCAGAGCTTTGCGCGCCACCCACTGAGTGCAAGCGGCCTTTGGTGCAGGGTAAACTGCGCGGCACTGTACGCTTCCCTCACTGCACCCCGCGGGGACAGACCGGCCTCGGCTGCGCACCTCGGGCTGAGACCCCGGCCCGGAGCACCATCTTCGGAGCTAGGTCCTGTTGGACAACTCTCACATATTCTCAGGGGGGTCTTTCGGAATACCGTTCTTTTCTAAGGCTCTCCTTGTGTGCCTCTTCGCCCATCACAAGCATACAGCAGTTCCCTTGGGGCAGAGAGCGACAGACCTACCCCGATAGTGGCCATATATCTCTTAATCAGGCTGTGCAGAATAGATGTGCAGCGTGCCACCCGGCCTCTACTGCCAGCACCCTATTCCACCCTATTCTATAGCCCTGGAAAGAGAAGATGATGCCTTCGAAGCTGCGAAACACCGAAAGACACTTACTTATTTTGCTGCACGTATTCGTAGTAGTGCTTTTAAGCTAACCAATAAACCCCTCGAAGCTCCCCTTGGATATAAAATGTCTTGCGAACCCCTCAGCGCGCGCTTCAGTTAAGTGACATCTATGTCAAGTGCAACTATGTCCCTCACACAAGTGGTGGTGGGGGGATTTCTCGGCGGAAGTGGGCGCAAAAAACACGTACAAGACAGGTGAACATAACACGGTGGGCGGTGCTTAGTTTGTAAATGTTTAATTTGTAAAGGTGCTCAGAAGCCCACGGCCAGAGCTGTTTAATGTTAGCGCGCAGAATATCAAAATTGCTTACTCTTCAATCCACTGCAGGGTTATTTAATCCACTACCAGACACCCCCTTAATCTCACTCTGACTGGTTCCTTCTTTCTCCCTTTGTGACGATTTCCCAGTCTTTCTCTTCCTCCCTCGTCCCCTTTAGTGTGTTTTCCCTCTCGCGAAATGCCAGAGCAGGAGAAATAATTTCCGGTCCTCCAAAACAAGTGCCTGAAGGCCCCACCAGTAACCACCGCCTCAAATTAAGCACTGACTTCGCGTAAATATAGATCATGAATTTGGGATGTTTCGGGTCACACGAACCACCGAGAAACTTCGTCTACCCTTGTTTTTTGTGCGCATTTGGCGCTCGCACTTGTTGCACTGTTGCCTGGTTAGTCCCTAATCACATTGCCTCTTTTGTGCTCACCTCTTGCTTTCCCTCCCAGGCCCGGGTTAGAGGCGATCACAGACCGAGTGGCCCTCAGTGACTACGAGGCCCGGCGGCTCCTCAACGCGCTGGTGAAGGAGTTCGTACAAATGACGGCGGAAGAACTCGAACAGGACACCGAGAGCAACAGGTAGGAACCCACCTCGACCATCCCCCCCATCCCCACGGATGCAGAGTCAAGTACACATGTACTTAAGTGTGGGGCGCTGCTTTGCACGGACCATTTGTGGGCGATGACACCCTGAAGCAGCCTATCCCGAAATGGCTTGAGAGGAATGTATTACCTCAGCGCGAGGCAGGGCTTCTTGGCGCAGTGCGCTGGCAGCGCGCAGGGAAGGGTGCAGCGATTCAACGCTGGCGTCTCCCAAGCACAGTAAGAGTCCTGTGGGTGCGGGTTATCCAGATGCTTGCTCAGCTGCACTTGTGACGTGAAAGGATCGACTGTCAAGTCCAGAATGACAACATAGACAGGAGCGCGTGATTGCTCCAGACCGCGACCAACTCTCTTTCTGACCATCACATTAAATGGCCAGAAAGAGAGTTGGCCATACTATGACGTCACTATTCCGGTGACATCCCTCCTTCCTACCTGCCAACTTGAAGAAGAATCTCACCGTGTGGGGAGGGGGCGCGGTCTCGTGCCAAGAAGTACCTACGAGGCACTTTTGAACCCTAACTCACTCCCAAGCCCCCTCCTCCGCAAAAACAAACGAAAAAAAAAAACTTGCTGAGACTGGAGCCGATGTCCTGGGGTGTTTTCACACCCCGGCTTAATAGACGTGGGCAGTTTAAAGCCTCGGAAAACGAACTGGAAAACCACATTGTACATTGGTTTTCAGCTCGTTTTCCCTGCCACCGTGTGATCGCGGCTCCTCTCCGGGAGACAGTGTGATGGGAGGCGTCGTGTGTCACACGCTGGTACCGTGTGAGTAGGCTGGTATGCACCTTGCATAGTTCATCAATGTTCGGCCCCGTTTCTTGTCTTTTTAACCAGATCACCCTTCTTGTTCAATCAGAGAGCTACGTCATGACAAATAACATGTTTATCTATTTTAATGATTCAATTGTAGCAGAACAAGGCAGTCCAGGTTGAATTGAGATTGCAAATGTTTACAACATGGTATGTTCCCCCTATCAGTGCTGGGTGGGCTAGGGTAGCACCCCCGTGTCCCAAGTTTTCTCTGTCGGGAGTCTGCATGCTTCTCCCCACTCGGTGGCATGCACGGACTGCACGGATGCACCCAGCTCGCCCGCCTGCAGTGGAGGCCATTAATAATCCCGGGGCGTGCACCCATTGCACTCAGCGATGACTTCATTCCCAGGGCCACCCGGTCGATGGCAGATGCATGCGCTGCATTTCAATGCGCTCCACTGGAAGGCAGCCCTCGAGCATGAGCACACCCCGACCTGACCGCATGCTGACGCCAAACCCAACCACCCCCAAAGCAGAGAATGCACTCCCAATATCCACCGGCCACTTTTCCTTCTTAAGTTATTATGCATACAACGGCGCATGTTCTAAATGTAGGTTTGCAGGATTATGTATGAGGCATGGTTAGCAGTGCATGCAATCTCCTTAATAATGTTTGCACTAACGTGTTATGAGCTGCGACTGCCGATGCATGTTTTTTTTATGAGAATATAAACAGTTCTGCACTCTTGTTTTGAAAAAGTCTGACTGCCGGCGCATGAAATCCTGTTACAAAAACAAACAGTCTGCTCCAACTAGGCATGGGAAGCGGTGCATGTGACCTTTTATGTTGACAAGTTGTTTTGCAGAAGTGCACGTGCGCATGCGTTCCTTTCCTCCTGCTGGCATGTTCTTTCTCTCCCTGCAGCATGGATAGACGCATGTCCAAGCGGTGCTCGAACCTGAGTACCTGTGTGCTGGGCAAGCTCTCGCAGGAGCTGCACAAGCTGCAGACTTACCCTCGCACCGACGTCGGCGCCGGAACTCCGGGCAAGAAGCGGAACGCGCCCAGCGAGCCGGAGGCCGAGCGCTACTCACAGTACGGCGACCCCCTGGGCGAGCAGTAGCCGCGCCCACCCGGCCGCCCCGCCCCGGCAGTCCCGGCTCCATGCATGGGGGCCTCACATCCAGGCTCAGCTTTCGGCAGAGAATGTTTGAGACGGACCCGGGCTCTAGGGGGCGCCAGGAGCGCAGCACACTCACCCCAAGGCAGACACTTTCATACCAAATAAAATCAAACATGAGCAGCACTACTTTGAGATTTCAGATGATTTACTTAGAAGTTTATGACAAGAAATCTGAGCGGGGCTTTACATTTCTGGCTAGTACATGTGACAAAAAAAACATGAGCACTTCTTTCATGCCTGGTGATGTACTTGTTCAATAAACCTATTTTTCTACAAGGAGCAGGTCTGCTGTTTCATTGTGTTGCAGGTTGAGATGTTCAGGGAAGCTCAGACTTATGTTTGAAGTAGAGAAATATGATGCACAAGCTTCATTTGTTTACTTTTCTACACCTGTCCCTTTTACAAAGCCCCGTTTAGCCAGGCCAGGCTCTAATTCTGACAAGAGGCACTTCACACGCTAGCACACACATTCTTAACTTCACATAGCCATCTCTTGCAGCGAGTGCCACTTCTGACGTCTCAGGTAAGAACTATGGAAATGTTTCTTTTGTCGACATACGTATGCCATTGTTTGTCAGCTGGGAAGCAGGTTTATGCACAGAGGGTTGGGCGGGGCATTCTCTAATGTGATTGTTGCCAGCTGTTTTTGCCTATTATTTCCAAAGCCACGTCTCCCCTGAAGTTTTGGCAAATGACACCTAAGTGTCTTCCCCGTGACTATGCTGACGCACTAATGACTACGTCACCGGTCGTTTCGGCAAGCATCGACCAAGGCTGTCAAATGACCTATGACGTCATCTCTGCGGCGCCACTCAGGACATTGTATTCGTTTGGTGGTTTGCATTTATTGTTTATTTTAGCATCAGCATAACTCAGCAAGCCCCGCCCCATGAATTAAAGTCACGTATATAACCAGATGGGAAATGAAGCGCGGTCAGTGAATTAAGGCTCGTTCGCTAGCGTATTGCCAACACCCGCCAGCAGATATTTTCTAATAAATTACTTTTTTTTTTAAATAAGCTCTAAAATTACTATCACTAATTTCTCTTGAAGGACAGTAAATAAAAAGAAAAAATAAACGACATCAGTTTGAGTATGTATGTTTAAATTCGAAAAATAAAAAAATGAGCTATTTTTAAAATACTTCTGCTCTTGTCCAGCCTAATTACTGACCCGCAGGTCAGCAGATATTTGATTTTTAAAAATAGAGGGTCGAAAACTATTTCTGAACCTTAAAACAAAAGTTCAGTTTCTTTTCTTATGAAAAAATATATATTTATTTGCGTCGTGAATAATAGTGTTGGGTTTAACGAGGAAAACACCATCACGAAGAAGCGACGCCTCCCCTAAATGTTTTTTTGCTCCGTAATTGGTGGCCGATTTGCCCAATTTTTAAGTTTTTCGAGTCGCTTCGAGACCCTTTGTTTCTCCTACAACAGCGTATAGCCGTTTTCGCCCTCTGTGCTTAATAATAATAATAAAAAAAAACAAGCCCTTCTCGCTTCAGTTTTCGACGTCTGTCAGCGTTGCATAGAGGAAACGGCGAGCCGGTGCTCGAAGTAGGTGCCTGACCCAGAGCAGCGCAGCCCTGCCTCGTTAAAGCACTACTCCTGCTGAGTATGGAGTGCCCTCCCACAATGACCATGAAGTGCTCACGAGCCTTTACTGTCATTTAGGAAAATTAAAATACAAGTCCCAAGACGCAAAGGAGAGCTAGCTAAAATAGAAAGCATATACTGTTGCCTGTATTAGTGAATGTCAAGTTAATACTAATATATCCCTTTGTGCGATGAGACATATTTTGTGAGCAACTCTTTGACAGCATTTCTAATACAAGCAGGGCATTTAAATCACTTGAAACCCCTGGAAACCGCACTCTCGCTCTGTAGGCTCATTTAAGTATTCACGCGATATTAGGCAGCTGTGAACTTGGTTGAGTCAGGTCTGCAGAACCACTGGAGCATTTGAGATCAAAATGGCTGCTTTGACATATTTGTGAATGGCTTACTGTTTCTCCAAAGGATATGTTAAAAGCATTGCTACGGGTCAAGAAGAATGCCTGGTAAATTAATGGCAGACCCAATATTCTGTCTATGAGGAATACCCACGAGAGATTGAAAATTAAATGCTGTTTGTTGAATGGTGCAGAAGCTTAACACAACCAGTAAGGTTGGTCTCTTCTGCCACTCTATTTCACTTCGCTGACTGACAGCTCAGATACGATGATGGCGTGAGGCTCTCAATGCATGGATCATAGCAACAAGTAGTAGTAACCTGTCTAACTAGGCAACGTGATTGGCTGGCCGTTGTTGAGCCCACTAATCAAAATAGCGTATTTTATGATAGTTTGGCCAGAGACACCTGAAACCTGGTTACTGAAAAGAACCCCATTGTAAGTAAGCACCTTATCAAAAGTTTGGACCATAATATCCTCTCTGGGGATTTAGCATTTTTTTTGCAAAAGCCCCTTTATTAGAGTAACCAAAAAGGCTGGTGACCTGTTAGTGAAGTCCACCACAGAAAATCCACAATAAATTAGTCGTGAATGCAAGGTTCCATATAGAACCCATTCTATCTTCTAGAGTAGGGGAGACAAAATTATCTTTTAATCTTACTTTGGGAGAACCAATTCAATACAATAAAAAAGAGAGTACTTAACTTAAGTTCAAAACCATTTTGTCTTATGTTTTGTCTGCACATATCTAAATAAATTTGAGAGGAAAAACTTCCTTGGTCAGACTGCCTGGTACAAATAGCCCAAATGCTATTTTGTGGATAGGGTTGTCTGATACTGGCTTCCCAAGGATAGAACCCAACCAGTTTAGGCTTTGTTGTCTTTAATGCAAGCTCCAAGACGTCTATCTGACATAGCTCTTGTCTTCTTTTCTCTAGTAGTGTTACAGCAAAGAAGCGAGCATGCAATACTGCTACCTGTGTGACCCATCGCCTGGCAGATTTCCTCAGCCGGTCTGGAGGGATTGGCAAGAGCACATTTGTACCAACAAACGTAGGAGCGAAAGCATTTGGCAGGCGAAGAAGAAGCATCCACGTGTAAAGTTCTTCCATTACAGTAGGAATAAGGTAAGACCTACACAAGCTCCTATTGACCTATTTGTATGTCCACTGATTGGGTACATGGGAGTGTTTCAGTCATGGAAGAAACAATGATTTGGATTTCCATATGAACTTTAGCTAGAGCCACATCATATAAGGCTTTTGTGTGTCAGTAGCATCCTGTCACAGAAAAGCAGTGTGGAGGCAAAGCATTACAACATCCATCTGCCGGAAACAGTAGGTACCACCGAGAAGTAATGATAATAAGAGACCGGAAGCAGGGACCTTGGTGTCGAGGGAGGCTCACAGGCATGCCTAGTACAACATAAGTGATGAGCGAGTGTGCTGCCATAATACCAGTGCTTAATTTGGGGGAAAAAAAGTACCAAGGCCCTCATCAGGAGATCATTGAAGCTTCCACCACCCATCGCCCCTGCCAGCGCTGCCAGTAACAGTACAAAAACAACTACTAACCATCACACTCCTACAAGTGTGACAATTCAGACTATTCCAGGCCATCCAAAACTATAAGAATGGCCTGGAAGGTAGGTATTAGTGATTTTTAAGGTATATTGAATTAACAAACAACTGTTGTGCTTGTCTCTAAATTATACAGACAGCACCACCATGTGGCAGACTGTCATAACAACCGGTGTTGACAATTAGGTGATAGTGCCGAGAAACGGAACACACTGGCTCAAATTAAGCACTCCATAATACCTTGTGCACTCAAGGATAGCTTCCTCATTTATATGTCCTGAGGCCAAATTCACCATGTTGTCAGCTCCTTCGTGTTACCCCCTGCTGTATCACATGATTTAGGAGCCTCAACACAGTTGCAGGAATAAGGCCATTCTTTGTGGGACTGCTGGGGATACTCCTGGGCCCATGGTGGTTTGACTGATATTATGTCCTGGCATTACAGTTTATAGCTTCACCTCTAGGTTGCAATGTATTTTGTACCTCACCCATGTACATTTTTGTATGGGAAACATATGGCATATATAGTTAGTGGCACATTCTTCCTGTTATTTTGGGGCTTATACTTGCAGTAACAATGACAATCACATTAGCTTGCAAAAGCCTGACCTGTTACCTTTGAAAAATGTCTGAGAATTATCATGAAGCCACCTAGCATCACAAAATAGGACGCCAAAAGGATCTTACATTTTAAAAGTGGTGCAACAAAATTAACAAAAAATGCCAAATCAAGATTATAAAAATGTCTAAAATTGACAAAATGTATTAGTTAATAGCCACAAAAAAAACTGTTAAAGTAAACCGAGAAACAGAGACAATTTTGCTTAATCTTATTCTATGAAAGTAATGGGGCTAACCAAAGGCACTGGGAATCAATGAAAATTTAGGAAACGTGAAAATGTCGAGACATTTTCCAAGTACCTCTGTGGGTGTTTCTAAGGGGGGCTGAAATGAAAAGTTATGCTGACTTACAAGTGGAAGTCCTCAGAATGGAGCTGGTGGTTTGGCCCAGTATAAAAGCTTACCTTCAGACAAAGTGCTCAACCCTTTACATCTGTTCCCATCTCCAGGCTGTGTTTGGCAAGGATCCCGAGAGGCTGGATAAACTGAGTCAGAGCCACACCGAGAGCCTTGAAGGTTAGAGAAGCTAAACACCTCAATGTGTTGATGCATGATAGAAGGTCAGTGGGTGCACTGGGTGGAATCGGTCAGTTGCTTCTCCTGTTGCAAGTTGTTCGAAGTGGAAACACAAATCTCTTCACTCGGCACCGGTCACTAGCCGCAACATAGTAATGTTCAGCTTTCTTGTGACGGCCTGTGAAGACGAGGGTTTGCAAGGATGGAGAGCACAGAGAAGAAGCAAGGTGTGAGTAGCGGCTGATGAAGTTGCATTGAGGTTGTGGCATTGCCGTGGGAGAGTTGAATGCAGCTGAAACCCACTTTTTAATGATTTGAGGATATTTGTAACTGGCTAACTAAGTTCAGCAGGTCAGTTGAAGCCCTTACTCTGGAAATGTACTGGCTGGTTGCCTTCTGACCATGCCCCTGAGAACCACTTTTGCTAAGTCCTGGATTTGAATGTGAATGCCCAACTGCTTCTGAATTGCAGCTAAGCACAGCCTACCATTTGGCAGGAATTACTTCTTCAAGCCCTTCTGATTACCTCTGGCGTCCTGGACACCACAGCTTCAAGCACTCAAGCTTCTTGACACTTGGAGTTCCCATCTGCAGTTAGGCAAGGTTTCTACCGGGGCACCATCTTTTTTTTTTATAATCAACTTTATTGGTATTTAGATGAAACCACAAACTGACATTGGCAGCAAAAACAAGCACTTTATCTTGATGAAAGACCACAGATAAGAAGAGGGCAGAGACCCATATAGCAGGCCTCAAAATAAACTATCGTGCAAGATTAACACAGTACACACATGCCCACTCATCAATGAACCAAAAATACCACTGGGTTTGGGCTCCCAACAGTAGGGCCAAGCCTCTGAACAATATCCAACTAAACAAACGCCACTAATGTCATCTTATTCCTGTCTTAATTTGTACAAACAAGTTGGGCTTCCTCCAACAAGTCTATCAGACTACTAATTCTGTCAGAATAAATCAACATTTTTATTAGTTTTCTTTTCGAAGTCAGAACATAATTGAATATTAATATACCATGGTTACGATATATTAAAACTCAAATAGATATTCTGGGCAGCCCCGATTTGTTTTCAAATCCTAGGGCTCTAAGTAGGGTGGCTATCAAAGCCATAAAATCCCAGTTTCTTAACAGGGCAATGTTAATGAGGGAAGAAGGGGACCTAGTCAAACCCTCAGTCAGGAGCTTTGTAATGCTGAGTTTAGGAAGAGAAATCCAGCCATACTTGACTTATATAAACAAGCCATATCATTTGTTTGTATTGACAAGATTCAAGTATAACATGCTCCCATGGCTACTATCTTTCCCAAAAGGTTTTTCCAAGGATGTGTTGTGATAGCCATAAGAGTGCTACTAATTGTGGATTAATTTTTTGTAAATAATTCAAAGCATTTAAAATGTGTTGTCTATGGCTATGTAAAAAAATTGAAGTTTATCAAAGGATTTATTTGTAAATATTTTTTCGTTGCACCGTGAGTGGATGAAATGTTGTGAAAGTTTTATGAAGTTGGAATGTGATAATGAATGCATGATGTTTCATTCTTGTGTTTTTGAAAGTTTTTACTGTTGTAATTCGGATGTAAAAATGTAAAAGAAAGATATTCATTTATGTTCTGACTTCAAAAAGAAAACTAATAAAATGTTTGATTTATTCAGACAGAATTAGTAGTCTGATAGACTTGTTGGAGGAAGCCCAACTTGTTTGTACAAATTAAGACAGGAATAAGAAGACAGTAGTGGCTTTTTTCAGTTGGATACACTCATCAATGAAGACATCAGATTGAACCATTTGCCCCAAATCCTTTCAAATAGCTTGGGGCAGCCCCGGGCCTCGAAGGTGGGGTTCTTCCTGGGTACCGCACCAGTCCATCCCCCCTCCCCCCGTCTCCATCTCCGCACAGTAGGAGGCTTGGCGCGAGACCAAAGTGCTGCAATATCACGTTTTGCCACTGCCACTGCAGTTCCAAGAAAGCGCTTGTCGGCTCGAGATCCACCTCGGCACCATCTTAACACCTTCAGCTCGGCGCAGATTCCTGCGCTGTGCTGAACGTTCTAATGAGCCATCGTGCTCATGACGGAATGGTTCCGTCATGAGCACAGCCAACCGACGCTCATGACGGAACCGTTCCGTCAATAGCATCGAAGGGGTCAATTAGCAAATCGAGTTCTTAACATCTGGTAGAAAAGCATGCCAGTCCTTGGAGGGCACGGGTGCAAGTGAGAAGGACTGTTCCTTTCCTTTGCTCATAGAGCCAGCCTGCTTGTACTCCCAAATCTGCCACAATGGTTATGAGCAAAACCCTACACATTCTCTAGGGGAAGCTCCATAGTTACGCAGTGGCATATTTTGAAGCCCCACGGGCTCTACTTACAGCTTTTTGTCAATACTCGCCATTTTATTGAAGTTGAATTTTCAACATCCTGGTTCAACAGTTTTAGGGCTACTAAAGGTTCTTGCCTACCATCCAGGAAATCCAGAAAGACCACACCGTACTTCATCTAGAGTAACGTTTATTTTACTTTGATGAATCACAGACATGGTAAGTGGTCTTGTTTCTGGCCCACCACACAACCCTGCTCATTGCTTTCTGGAACTATTCTCAACTCTGCCTGCCTTTCTGATGACCATCCTATCATAGGAGTTTCCCAGATAGTTACATCAACATATAAATTGGATTTCACAGCTATGGTCCCAGACTGAGGGATGTTGATTGTGGGAGGCTAGGATCGATACATACCTTTTACCTTTGCAAACTATATTTTTGTTAAAAGGTCTCAACATCGTACTGAGATTTAATAATGCTATTTCTAGTTACATTCTGAAGAGTATTATGCTTGTGGCTGCTTTTCTTAATGAAGAGACAATTCTTTTTAATGATTGAATCACACAGTGGCTTGTTACCCTGCTGTGTACTATGTGATGACAATTAAGCACGCATGACAGATACATACAAAATGTTGACACATGTAAACATTGATTTCCTTATCTACTACAAAATCCATATGAACAAGGGCCTTATTACAGGTACGGCAGTCCTTAGGACCGCCGTACTCGTGGTGGCCATCTGACCACCAGCGCACTGCAGGCCCGCCCGCAATATTACGAGTTGGGACGTCGGTCCGCCACAGGACCACTACGTCTGCTGGGGTACCAGTATCCGTTGGCAGGCACGCAGCGGTAGGGGAGTTACAATATGCTACCAGGGCCTCTGCGGCACCGATGAGCATATTACAAGTTATCTATCCGCTGCCCCTTTCGTGGCAGTGAGCCCGCCATGAAAAGGGTGTCAGAGAGGCAACAAAGGGGGTCCAATAGGGCCCGTGAGCTCCTGTGCCTAGTGATGCATGCGGGGGGCACATGTTGTGCCCCTTGGATTTGCACCCCCCAGTTCCTGCGAGGTGTGGTGTAGAAACATAAATTTGGTGCTCGTACAGCTGCATATTAGGCTCTCTTATGAGCATAACAGCCCACCGCCATTAGTCCGCCTCAGCACCGCCCACCTGACCAAGATTAAACTTGAAATCCGACGGGCGGGTCAGCATGGCCATGGTGTTCCTCCAGTGGACGGCGCAGTGGCAGCGCCGCTGGAGGACCCCCACAGTCGTAATAAGGCCCAGAGTCTGATTGGGTGTTTTTCCTGCATACACATGCATTCACGTTAGAAATGCATTTTAATTCAAATATACCCCTGAATGCTTACTAGAAGGCCAGACCATTGCCAAGTCACAGCCCTTTTACAGTGTGCCAATAACTTGGATGATGATGGTCCAGTAAACGTCTGAGGCAAAATACTGGCCTCAGCTTTCAGTCAAAGTCCAAAATATGAATATTTAGGCAAGCATCACACCTGTGAGTTACAGCTTCCAGATGCCTTCCACACTAACACTGCCTCTGACATAGGCTTTCTAATGCTGGAAGTTTTGAACACATTCGTCTTAAGACTGCATTCTGCTCTTGCTTGTGGTATGGAATTGTGTGAAATTGAGTTTGGGGGTTATAGTATGTTATATTCCTATGCCATTGTCTGGGAGCCTAACTACCACATTTGTTTGAATTTATTCCAGGATAATGTCGTGCTTCTGTTGCTACCTACATTTGAAAATATGTGCTTATGCACAACTTTTGTTAAGTCCTGGAATGTAGCAGCTTCTGTCCCCGAGTATTTAGTAGAACAGCTAGATTTCAAAATCAAAAGTGATTTATAACAAATTCACCTAATTAAATCACTGACTGCCATTTGGCTATTGATTCCCATAGATTTATTACGCTACCCCTATTCTGTTCTCAAAGGGATGGAGTAAGGGGCTAGACCGTCTGAGTGCCAACCTTGGAGATATGAAAACTTAGGCAAATGGGCCCCTCAAAACCTCTTGTATGGGCAATAGCCCTTACGGGTTCTCCCGCAGATTAGCCGGAGAAGCTATACGTTTATGGGAATCAATAGCCAATGAGCAGTGAGTGATCCAATATATGTCAGTTTGTTATAAATAACTTTTGACTGATATGTAACAATGGAGGTGTGTGGACGGTGACTTTAAGGCAGAGGTCTTCAAACTTTTTGGCTCAGAGCCCCCCCTAAGCAAAATGTTTTGTGGTCGGGCCCCCCTCCAAAATGTATTGCAATGAATAGGGGAGCAGGAGGGGCATGGCTGTGTGCAGGAGGCAGGGCTTATGAGATGATTTCAAGAGAACTTTCTCTATAGCTTATAAACCGGACTAGCTATGAAATTTATAAAACAGCGAATGCATCAAACAAAAACATATATTATCCCAAACATACTTATTGTCATAATTGGGGTGTTAAACTGGAACTAATGAGGTGAAATATTTCCCTTGACAGTAGTGCCATGAGTTAAAATGATAAAATAATGAAGTAATGCTAACCGCATAATGTGCCGCATTGTTCCGCATAATTTCCCTGTTCCTGCTGCATAATTTAGTCAAACCTGCAGCATGATGTGGTCCTCTCCTGATAAGTTATTGCAGCAGCTCTGCTCAAAAATTTATGGTTGCAAAGATTTGAATTACACACATTACTAAACCAATTCTCCCACCCCCTTGCTACCTTACTCTCAGAAGGAAACAAGCAGAAGTTACCCTGGTGTGCACCCAATGTCAGTTGCAAAGAAATACACTGGAGAGTGTGGTAAAACCAAGTACAATTCACACTTGCTGAGACGCATTGAGATGTGGCGCATTGTGAAAGGCCTAGTGTCATTGACAGTTGTAGAAGAGCACCCATAAAAGGCAGTATTTAATTTTACAGAACACTGATTATAATATTGCTCTGTTTTGATAATAATTGCTTTTTCAGAGGTGTATAAAGAAAGCACTGAAGCAATGCAGAATTGCACACAAACTGTCCATATATACAGCAGAGTGGACATTTCACAGCTACATAGGTGCCTGCATGCATTTAGAGCACAAGGTGTGGTGTTTCATAGATGAAGGGCATTAATAGAATTTTCAAGAGTCTGTTGATGCCCCAAGATCTTGAGTAGACGGACTAGTTTCATGCTTTGGTGTCTGCCTGAATAGAGTTTAAAAAGATTGTGCTTTCACGTACGAGCAGCTTGCAGCTCTAACACTCAATGGGAAAGCTTCTCCTGCATGTTATTTCACACCACCTGAAGGAATACTCATGGCTGCAGCTTACAGTGATTTTTTTTTTTATAGATTCGGGGCAGAGAAATGTAATAATCTATTCAAGGCAGCACAGCTCCTAATATATAGTTAAAGCAGAGTGGCTCCTAACCGTTGAATATTTCTCCTGTTTTTAAACAGGCCTTTTTTCACGTCACCCTAATACTGAATCTAAAAGACCTCATGTCACCAAATCTTCAAAAAATAAAATAAGTTGAAGTAGAGAGAGTGGGCCTTGGGCCATCACTCTTAAGCCGTTCTCTTTCATTTGGAGGCTAGATCGGGCTTTTTTATTTTTTTTAGCAAATTCTTTGACCCTGCCAGCACACTCCCTGACCCCCACCCCCACGCCACTGATCACAGTTCACACTTCTCGTCTCCGAGTAAATGAAGACAGACTGGAATGCAGCAAACTAACATCGCTGCACTTCCAGGCCATCTTCATTTACATGTACTTTCAGAGGCATTCGCGCCCCCCTGGGAACCCATTGGCGCCCCCCCAGGGGGGCGCGCCCCACAGTTTGAAGATCTCTGCTTTAAGGTGTTCCTCTTACATTTGCGCGCTTTGAAACATTTCTCATTTTAGTTCATATGAAATTGTTGTCTTTGCTTGTGGTGCAATAGTTGTCCTTTTTCTCAGGATGCAAATACACATCAATTGCACTTTTGGCTCCACACCAAGTGTACCTTCACTATAACGTAAAATAAAAATAACAAATGGATTAGTCCATTTTATTTCGTTATTCACCACAACCCTTAAGGGTTAAAGTAGGTTGAGACAAAAAAAAGCACTGAAATAGTCTTCCACCACCTGAGGTTGTCAGATTTCAGGGTAAAGAGGGACCAATGGCTTCTTAAATGTACTTCTAATCTTTGTTTCGTATAAAGTCAAAGTAAACTTTCCAAGGATCTAGTGTAGGCAGATTTAAGTAGGCCAACAGTTAGATAGGCAAAAAAGTCAAATAAAGAAAAAAAGGAAAGTTCAGACAAGGACTTTTAAAAATAAAGACTTAAAGCCATAGGTAAAAAACCAAAATAAAAATAAAAAACAAAGTATTTCTTCCCGGACAAATAAACAACTTAACTGATGAAAATGACTCCTTTCTGCCAGACAGGAAAGTACAAGGACCAAGCATAAATTCTTAGTAGTAAATTAAGTATCCGTGATGGAAAGATGATGTATTTGCACAGCTGAAGAATCCCATGTTCTGACTAAGCCAGGAGGGCACACAGGAATATGAAGTGGTGACATTCTGGAGTTACATGAACAGGAATGCTTGCTGGTTGTGCTCGAGATGGTGGTTTTGATGTGTGTGCACCTAGGCCCTTTGCACAAATTTTTTACCACTGGTATCTATGTTTTGTACCTGAATTTCTCGCACAATGCTGGGTGTCGGTAAACTTATGGATGTCATTTAGGGGTCACAGCTGCGACCCCTGACTTGCCTCTTGAACTCCTGGAACTGCTTTTGCGACCCCTGGCCTCAGAGGTGGCAAAATCAGTGCATGGAACACAGGGGCTGCTCTTCCTAATGGATGCTGGTTGGAGGTCCACTTGCCTGGCTTCTGGCAATTTTTTAATTATACAAATAGTGAATAATATTATTCATCATTGATAACTTTATTTCAGTTGCCCAGACCATAAAAGTGCAGATAAAATACATACACACAAACACAAAAGGGGATAAAACAATAAATAACATATCCAGTAAAATTTAGGCCTAAAAATATATTAAACATTAATGGTTATCAAGGTATACAAAACAAATGAAAAAAAAAAATAATTTTATTCACTATTAGTGCAATAAAAAGTGGAGTAACAGAGCAGGAATAGTTCCCTATCTGAAAGCTAAGGTAAGTAAAAAATGCTCTTAAATGTATCCTGTATGCAAGCTTGCAGGTGAGAGTGTGTTTATGTGGGCAAGAGTGTGTGAATGTGTTAGTATGTGTAAGCATGTATGTATGAGTCGAAGTAAAGGTCAAATTGCATATGGTCATTTCCGCTACCCATGGCATTTTGATGAATTGACATCCATGAGAAAATGTAGAACATGTTCTTTACATTTACAGAAATATTCCTTTATTACTTTTGTATGAGGGTTTTTTAGACCTCAGCAAATGATTATGGTCATGCACACTAGGCTTGTTTGTATTCTCACCGGTATAAGTTCTCAGGATGGAGAGGGAATGCCACTTTAAATACTGATTGTAGACACTGGGGTTTCGATTCACAAAGTACATTTTTTTTGTACGTGAATTAGTTTCACATTAGTAAGTTCTACACAAAATGCAATTCTCAAACTATGACTGTAGGCCTCTGCCCCTACGATGTTCCTTGTATTGAGATCTCTGCCACCCTGGCCAAGACCTCCACAGATGCAAGTACACTACTTTGTAGTAGTGTGGACGGGATTGGGGATAGAAGTTGGGAAAATGGGGACTAATTACTCAACAAAAAGTGGGTTAAGGGGAATTTAAGGAGGGCTTTGGAAGGGACATCCTAATACAAACACACAACCACAAAAGAGTAAGGCCATTGCAATTCCTCAAATACACTTCTAAAGTTAGTCTAGTCCTAAAAGTTTCAAAATAGATGTAAATGTCCTTCCACCTTGACTTGGACCAAGTCAAGCACCACACATGGTCACTCACTTCCATACAAAAAAAAAATGGAGTCATAGGAAAAAATGACATCCCAATGGATATAGTCTTTTCCTTATCAGAGGTAAATTGGCCATCACCGAAAGCTCTAACTGTAAAGCCCCAGGTCCAGATGGTATTCCTATTGATATCTACAAGGCTAATATTGATCTATGGGCCCGCTCCTGACAAATGTGTTAAACAGTTATAACAAAAGTGGGTTTGCTTCCACTTGGCAGGATGCAGTAGTAGTGCCAATATTTAAAAAAGGCGATTGAAACGATCCAAAATGTTACCGCCCTATTTCATTGCTTGACTCCCTAATGAAAATAGCAGGCCGAGTCATTTTAAACAGGCTACAGGTATGGCCCAGGGAAGAAGGTATTTTATCTAAATTCCAATATGGGTTTAAGTCTGGTCGGGGTACTATTGAACAAGGACTTAATCTGGCAATGCTGATAGGAAAATATAAGACGTCCAAAAAGGGAAATCTATTTATGACATTCGTTGGTCTCAGCTCAGCGGTTGACTGTCTGAGCCATGATGTCTTGTGGGACACCTTGACAAGCCTGGGCGTTGATGTAAACATTCGAAATTTTCTTATGGACCTATATAGAGGGGCAGGGGCAAAGGTGCGTTATGGTAAGAAAGGTGAATGCACTAAAAAATGTTTAATAATGAAGGGTGTACGTCAGGAATGTATCCTTGCACCCTTTCTTTTTAATCTTTATATCAATAGTGTAGCAGACCATTAAACAAAATTGGCTGTGGACTACCCCCAAATTGATGGTGCCGCAGTCCCTATTCTTCTCTACGCAGATGATGCGGTCATCATGGCAAGAACCCAATTAGGCCTCCAGAAGGCGTTAGCCAGCTTTTCAGCATATATGGGTTCCAGGGGTCTGAAAATCAATACTGGGAAAACCTTTACTAAGTGCTGCACATCAAATAATAAGGCAGCTTGTAACTCATTTTTAGAACAGTCAAAGATAGCAAAAACTAGTACATTTTCCTACTTGGGTGGTTGTTTTTAATAAAAAAGGTACATGGTATACAGCGAAAACTACTAGATGTTTAGCTTTCTCACGTGCTATAGGGGCTCTTACACAGTTCGCCAACAAGTTGGGTGGCAGGCCTGCACACATTCTGCTTGATATTTATAAATCTAAATGCGTGTCGACTGCCACTTACGGGGCTGGCATCTGGGGTATCTCAGACTGCCTGGAAATCCAGTTGAAGGAAAACAGCTTTTTTAAGAAACTTGCTAGTCGTCCCCAGATCTACTTCAACCTATGCTTGTCACATGAAACTTGCCACAGCATATATTTCTGACATAATCAGGATCAGCCCTGTGATGCTATGGCACAGGATCTGGACCTCTACATAAACTGATCTTAATAGTGCGATCATTACAGACTGCATGCGACATGAGGGGTCTAAAAACATACAGTGCCTCTCTTATGTCAAGGAATTTCTAATAAACATAGGACATCCGGAATTTTTCAATACAACGTATCTTTATCTACCATATCCAAAAAAATGTTAAAGGAACAATGCTCTGTCTTTTTGGCTGACCAACGCTGGTCTATTGAGGGGAAGAAGGCTTCTGTTCTGCATCATTATTCACTTTTGCAGGATTTTGGCTTGCAGCTCTACTTGTCCCCTGAGTTGGCCAGCTATGATAGAATGCTTTTGGCACAGCTGAGAATGGGCATCTTTTTTAGGATAGTCACCTTTCCAGCCATAAACGACTGGTCCAAAAACCTAATTAACTGCCCATGCGATAACCATTCTGTGCAGTCTACGATTCATTGCATTCTTTTTTGCAAATATTTGGGTGGGGACGAAAAAGATATCTAATTCCCCTGTTAAAGCTTTGGGGCTTAAGACAGTGTAGACCAGCCCTTTTTAAGATCCTCTTGCTTCAGGATGAAATGACTATAAGTGCTGTATCTAAGTTCCTAAAATTCATTATTAGATGTAGATCTTCTATGGTTTGAACGAACTTTTGCACTGCTAACCGCACTTTGTGCGTAATCGAATTGTAATGTACTGAAGTAATGAATCTGATTGATGTATTTATATGCACTATAGAGAAAGCCCTAATACGCATTGCTTACATTTGAACATTTTTATAACATTTGTCTATACTTTTTATACTTTTTATATATAATCTGCTTTGCATTTAACCATAACTGAATTTTTAAATTCTGTGTGTTTTTATATTGTGCTTATGATTTTTATGAAATCGAATAAAGCTATCTTTGACTTTGACTTGACACCCCATACACATTAATGATGTTAAATTAATTTAATTAGTAAAGAGTGTATATATATATATATATATATATATATATATATATATATATATATATATATATATATATATATATATATACATACAGTATACAGTACATAGTGTGACATTAGAGTGATTTTTTAATCGTAAACACCCTCCTAGATGTTGGAACTATAAGTTCCTTACAATTTATGCTGTTGCGACAGTCCTTGCACGATCCACAGCATTTGAAACCCGGGTTGTCTTTGGGTTCGCTGTTACTCACTACACTATTGGGGCTCAGATCATCCTTAAGCAATCTGAATTTCCTAAAGGTGATCTGGGGATTAGGATTCAGGTATGGTTTTAAATGATAATCGGTCAGAAGGACATGCCAGTGTTTATTAAAAATCTTTCTGATCTCATGTGCCTGTCCTGAAAAGGTTGTGATGAATCTAACTTTGGTTTCTTCTTCTCTGATTTTGTTTGGATTCAGCAGCTCATTTCTTACGGCGTTGTCCACTTTTTAACATGCCTGAACAATGGTTTTATTTTTATAACCTCTTTCTTTGAAACAACCACACATTATGGTTTTTTCCAGCTCATAATCCGCTGTGGTGCTGCGGTTTCTTTTTGCTCGTAACAGTTCCCCATAGGGTATACTGTCCACCAAGCTTCTGGGGTGTGCACATCTCGCATTTAGAAAGCTATTACCTGCAGTTTCCTTGCGAAAAAGGCTGGTGGTCATGGTTGTTCCCTGGATTTTTACTTGTATGTCGAGAAATTCAATTTTGGTCTTGTGGATATGTTCAGTAAAGGTTAGATTCACATTGTTCTTGTTTAGTAAACCTACAAAGGCTTTTGCAGAGTTTTTGTCGCCATTCCAAATCATAAAGATGTCATCGATGTACCTAAACCACAGGACAACATTGGTGTTAAATGTGGCTAATTGACTGGACACCTGCTCCTCCCACCAACCCATAAATAGGTTGACATAACTGGGGGCGAAGCAGGTGCCCATAGCCGTGCCCTGTGACTGTCGGTACATCTTGGCATCAAAAATAAAAAAATTGTTAATCAGACAAAATTCAATTAATTTGATTAGCATTTTGGAATGTTCAAGATATGAAATGGATCTAGATTTTAAGAAATGTTCCACAGCTGTCAAACCAAGATCATGCCTTATGCATGTATATAGGCTACTGACATCGAGGGTAACCAGTGTATAAGACGGTTCCCCATATATACCCTCAATCATTTTAAGAAAATGGGTAGTATCTTTTAGGTATGACGGGAGGGAGATGACAAAAGGCCTTAGGTAATGGTCGATGTATTGGGATGTGTTCTCCAAAAGGGAGCCCATTGAAGACACAATTGGCCTCCCTGGTGGATCCACCGCATTTTTGTGTAGTTTTGGGAGGAGATATAGGATAGGAGTTTTAGGATGTTCACAGCATAAAAACGTATATTCCTCCCATTCCAATAGTCCTCTATCTTTGCAATCTAGCAGTAGATCATCAAAAGTACTCTTGACAGTTCTTATGTCTGACAGTGTGCATGGCTGATAGCATGATGTATCTCCTAACTGTCTCAACCCTTCAGCCAAATATTTCTCCTTGTCCAATACAACAACATTTCCCCCTTTGTCTGCATTACGGATAACGATCTGGCTGTCAGCCTTCAAGTTATCAATTGCTTTTTTGTGTACAAGGGAGAGATGTTTTGTATTGATCGGTACTCGTTTAGTTCGCAGTTTTTTAATGTCATTGAGTACCCCTTTTACGAATACTTCCACCGCTTCACATGCGATGTGGGGAACAAACCTTGATTTAGACCTAAAATCACTTCCCGGATTTATATTGGTAACTTCATCCAATGAGTCAATATTTTCAATGGTCCCTGAGGAGATCACCTCCAAAAGTTCAACATCAACAGAGTTTAAATTACTGGGACTGGCAGTTGAGATATCAGTAGATAATATCGGCACTTGTGTTTCAAACCATTTTTTTAGTTTCAGTTTCCTTGAGAAATAAAATAAATCTATCTTGGTTTGAGCATAGTTCAAATTCGTGGAAGGACAAAAAGATAACCCCAATGCTAATACTTCATTTTCATGTACAGTTAAAGGTCTTTGAGAAAGATTAATTACCGTCATATTTTTGCCTTGCTGCCCCGTGTCATGACTCCCACGGGCGATTTTTCTGCGTTTTTGTCTGGCTTTTGCTTGTTTGTTCCTCGTGGTCTTCCCCAGTTATATAATAACAGATAAGGCAGAACCAATGCTCACCACTACTGTTCTGGTCCTGAGGAAGTGCCTAGATCCTCCTGACACCCAGGGCACGAAACATGTTGACTGAGCGAGAGTAGGGCATATATAGCTAGATACATAGCCTCTAGTTCACCACCCCTCTCTCTATTTTTTAATCAGGCAGTTTACCTTCTTGAATAAATAACTAACTGACCTGTTTTAACTCACTCCACTTTCACAACTACATATACTAGGCCCCTTACTCCCACGGCACCCAACGGCAGGAACAAAAGATCCCCGCCAAAGAGCCTCGTACTGGGTGCCCGTTGGCTATTGCAGCGCCAACCTGACGAGGGGCAGGCTCATATGATGAAGCATGACACCTAGCTTGCTAGGTGTGTGAGAGCCCTAGTTCCGAAAGGGGGAATTTCTCTCCCCCCTCTCTATTTTGTCAGTATGGGACTATTCCTTGTTCAGCCCCACTCTCTGTATCTACCTGTTCTTTCATTTTGACCCCATACCCTTCTTGCGTACAACACTGATCAACAGTTACCAATTTTCTTTACAACGTCACTGTCATGTTTCTAATAAGCATTGAAAAATATTGTACACAATGTGTAGCTGTGGAAAACAAGTTCATGATAACATATATAACATAGTGACCCCAATGTGGTGTAATTGATAATCTTTTGCCCATCTACATAACTACATTGAGTCAAATACGCTTGTGGTGGTTTTAACTAAGGTCAATTAATTAAAGTCTTCATACTTATGTAGGTTGAAGAGTGCTAGTCAATCTTGTGTTCTTCTAAGTAATTTCCCTAGAAACATGATCTGTTTTGTGAAATAAAATTCCAGTATTGCTGTTACTCAGAGCTTTCAATGTAAGGCTTCTAATTTGAAAAACTTGTCTTGGTTGGAAACTGGGAAGTTGGTAATCATTCTATCGCCCAACTCTACAATTGTCTACTTTGCTCAGAGCTGAAGATTTTCTGCCCGTTGCAGTTATTATTATCTTGCCAGCCTTAGAATCACTTGGGGCCCGATTACAGGTAAGTAAAATTCCATGTTGTGATTCTGGGCAACTAGAATTACCGATACTGGCTGGAATCTCTGCATTGAATAACTGTATTTATGAGGTTTACCCCACAGAATGGGGAAAGACCACGGCTTGAGTTGAGGGCAGATGCTATCTACCCACTATTTTCAGAGACTAGACGCCATCTACCTTGCTGCAAAGCTGGCCACTTTTAGCGGAGTGACGTTTTTTGTTCCTACTTCTCCTGAAATTCACAGAAATATATTGAACTCGTCCTGGTGTCATTTTCTGACACTAGGGGACTTCCAACAGCACCAGCACATTGCTGTTGTTCCAAGCAGCAAAGTGTAGGGGAAGGGGAAGTGGATGATCAAATTCCAGCTTGGTGTGTGGAAGAGCAAAAACGACATTGGGGTGTGCAGACCCCTGACGAAGGGTCATGTTGGTATGGACCCGAAATGCATTGGGTGAATTGAAACATTTGAGAATCGTATCATGACATGACTTCATAAGAATTGAATTATGTTGGTCAGAATCTTCCGTTCAAATATATGAAACTCATGAACTGAAAAATTTGGATAAAGCAAATAAAATCAATGAACTTTGAGTAGAAACTTGTTTTCTTTGTTAAATGAGTGCTCAGCCTCGAGGATAGTGTGTTCTACCCTCAACATTCTTTGATAATTTAAGACACGTTCAGACTACGTGTGACGACTAGAGCACCTTCTTACGAATTGAACTAACTTTGTTAAAAATTCAAGAAACATTGAGTGCATCAGGATAACACTGTCAAATTCCAGCTTGGCCCATAACAAAGGCCAAAGTTAAGGGGCTATCAGGCCTCTATTTGTTGGAAGATCCAGACTAGAAAATTTCAGGAGCCTCACACCTAAATGTAATGGAGGGGAAACAAAAGGAACACATGCATATCACTTCACAGGTACTTAAGAGAGGCCTGCAGTTGACTTTGTTCAGTCCCTATATCTAAGAGATATGCATGCACTGTAGGAAGCTCGGATGTGTTGGTCTGTCTCTGTATTTACACAAATAACAATTTAAATACCACTATTTGCTTTTATTGCTTTTATAGCTCTTTAACACTTCAAATCCCAATGCAGGGTGTCACAGCAATTTACATTACACATATATAAATTGACAATAAATACATTGAATACACGTACATACATTGACAATAAATCGCATGTGTGTACATCAATATTAAGGATGTGTTACATAAGAAGGTGTGGGTTGCAGGGTGTAGGAACCCCATGTCCCTCATACCTCACTGTGCTATATTAGAAGTATTACAACTTATGAACTGCAAGTAACAAAAGGATCTCTGTCTTAAACTCAGTAACCTACTCAATCATTTACATAAAATAAAGATCTGTCATCTGTCTTAACATCTGATGCCACTACTGTGATGACATGGGTTGTGATGCCGTTTCCTGTGATGCTACATTCGATGCAACAAGCCGTGATGTAACCTGCTGTGATGTCAGAACTTGTGATCCCACACGCGTTGATGTTGCTTCCTGTGATGTCACATTCGGTGATGTCACGTGCAGTGATGTCACACCCATTATGCCTAACTTGGTGAGTCCTTTCACTTCTGATTTTTAGGGCTTGAACACAACTGCGGAACCGTTTTTAACAGCATTCCATGCAGAATTCTGTATTCCGTGGGATTTAACCCAGACATACACCATCTACTTTGAGCGGTAGAAAATGTATGACAGGGTTGCTCTGTGGAACAAGAGCCAGAGGGCATGGTAAAAGTGGTGAAAGGGGAGGAGATGTGTTGCCTGGCAGGAGTAAACATTATATGCTGTCTCCGTGCCTTAGCTATTGGTAATGTGGGGGTTGAGAAGTTGGCCCAGGCTGTAATGCAGCCTTTACCCAATGTAAATTTACTGGCCAGAATATCTCACCAGTAACATCGGGTCCGTTGTTCCTGTACCCAGAAAATCCAGGTGTGGGGGTAACAGCAAACTTATAACTGTGCAGACTGGAAACCCTCATGGGAATTCCACTCTGCATAACTTGTAATCGGGTCCCCAGTGCGCACTTGTGTGGAGTGTGACTTGTAAAACAGGCATATTTCTTCTGCCATTTTTACGTACTAAAGTCAACTCAGACCGACCTAGGCTAGGAAGGAAGTTTTTTCAGGAAAATGTTATACTGTGCTAGAATAGTAACTTTTCTTAATTGCTTTTCCAAAAATTCAAAGGCTATCAGCACGACAAAATAGTTTTGAGTTAAACAAACCCAAGGCACATGATCGTAGGCTGCACAACAGCTGCACAGGCCCAATTATAAGACATCAATGTTTACATCAATTCCTGGTCATATCTTAGCAGTTCACTTTTCTTTGGAATCTTGGTAAAATGTTAGCAGTTCACTTTTCTTTAGAATCCTGGTCAAACGTTAGAAGTTCACTTTTCTTTCGGCATGAAGTGACAGCCATTTGATTGTTAGGTCTGGTGTAAGCCAATACATTTGGTTTAAAAATATATATATAACATGCACATGGAGTGAACTTTAGGACAGCCTCCTTCAGCCATTGGCTTTCTTTTTGGCACCGGACCCCTCACTTATTTTTGGAGACTTTGACAATCACGTCTTGTATCAACCCAGATGAGTTTTTCAGTCTCACTGTAGGACCATTCACAGTTTGGCTGTATCCTTCCACATTCATTGGGATCAATCAATCAATCAGGAATTTGTAAAGCGCGCTACCCACCCGTTAGGGTCTCAAGGTGCTAGGGGGGGGGGGGGAGGACACTACTGCTCGAACAGCCAGGTCTTGAGTTGTTTCCTGAAGGCGAGATGGTCCTGGGTCAGCCGGAGGTGGGTGGGGAGGGAGTTCCATGTCTTGGCTGCCAGGTAGGAGAAGGATCCTCCTCCAGTGGTGGCCCTGCGAATTCGTGGGGCGGTGGCGAGGGCGAGGCTGGCGGAGCGGAGTTGGCGGGTTTGTGTGTAGAATGCGAGGCGGTTGTTGAGGTACATGGGGCCCGCGTCGTGGAGAGCCCGGTGTGCGCGGGTGAGGAGTCGGAATGTTATTCTCTTGCTGACGGGGATGGAAGCGGGACTATTTTACATCTGAGACATTTTGTCATTCATCACACATTCAATATTTTTTCTGAAAAAGTACATCACAAATTCATTAAAAATACTCCTCTCTGCTGGGCTAGCCATGTCTTTCTTTCTGATTTTGCAGTGATTTAGCCTGGTTTTTCCTCTCTCCTCCTGCTGGAACACTGCTTAAGCTGCTTGTTCCTTTCCATCTGCAAATCACTCTATTTTAGTTCCCAACTGGTGGCTCCTCTCCTCTGCAACCAGAATGATGGTCATACAGTGATCATGCTTTTCAGCTCTTAAACTTTGTGGGGCACTGGTGAGTGTTCTACCTTACCAGTGGGTTATCGCTGCTGTTAAGTACACATAAATGCTTCTCCTGACTGTTCACCAACGTTTGCACGGTCAATTGGTGTGGCCTGTAATTTATTCTCTGAGAAAGACCTATCAGCTTGGCCAATGCTTATTTATATCAGGCTACAAAGCTGTGCCTTTCGAATCCTCGAAAGTCATTTGCTTGACAGTCCATGTTGAGGTGGGATCCACACGATTTACATTGATTTATTATTTTTAAGTAAAAATGAAACTTACAGGCGGCTTTATGGGACTCACAAATAGGCTCAGGCAAACTCCCATTGAATATTTGTCACGAAAACAGGAAAACTGGTACATTTTTACAATGCACCAAAAACAACTATTGTCTCCATCGTGGAAGACAATAGTCAATGTGCAGTACGCAAGACAAAGAGACTGTAATACTGTCCACAGACCTCTGAGGATGAAACATCTCTGAGGCTCTCCTGGAAACCACCTTAACCTACGACTAGACTTGCCAAAAGTATTTTTTTTTAATTCTACACTCCTGGCTGGGGTCTTCTACCCCTACATGAATTACAAAAATCACGCAGTCTGATGAATAGCCTCCTTGAATCCTTTTTGAGCTCATGTGAACAAGGGGATGTTCAAGTGAGATGGAACTCTGAAATTCTGCTAAATGAAAGCAATTCATTGTCTGGCCAGAATTCTTTATCCATACCCACTATAGCTTTATAGCCCACTGCTGGGGGATATACCAGTTGTTAAAGCCCCATAACCCAAGTGCGGCTCAGGCCTATTACGAGGATGAGGGCCTTTAACAACTGGTATATATAGCACGATGCAGAGGGACTATACGACTATTTGAGCTTTCCCTCCACTTAGGGTAGTAGTTCAAAATTAAAAAGGGGGAAACAGAATGACAAACATTGGAATGTTAGACCAGAAGGCTTTTATCAGCTGTTATAAGCCTAGAGCTGCACTATGCTCTTCAATGGAGCTCTCAACATTCCAATATTCTAATAGTATTTCAAATTCAGTTACCATGAAGATGGTTATATTACACAATTTGACATTATTTTGATGAACTAAACCTTTACGCTCAGTAAAGATAACACCATTTTACATTGTTGTGTGTATGAGGACCTTGCATGGAAGATTTAATATATTAATTCTAATTATTAGACAATAGAATGAGTCTAATTTTTTTGTAACTCTGCTATGCTTGTATATGAAATATATGTATTTGCAAAAGATTTGTAAGATAATGTGATCTGATATATCGCTTACAGTCCGCAAATGCTAGTACTGTATGTGATACTATGGAATCTCCTTTTTAGGGATGATCAAACCATGCTGCACATTGTTGGGTGAAATTTGCTGCAGGTTATTTTATGCACCCTGGAATAGGATGCAGCATGACCACTGACCTGCATCACACCCTCAAACAATGTAGGCATTATTTTGTTCTTGATATTCCTTTGGGATACTTCTCGCTTACATGTACAATAATCTGATTGGCTGAAATACATAAACCAAAATATAGGCGTAACAGCTCCAATGCATTCAGCCTGGATATAGAACAGAAGAACACGGAAAATATTACAACGTTCTGTAATCCACTTTGCCTGAGAGAAAGAATCACTAAATGAAAAAGTAATAAAATCAGTACAGTAATTTTTGTAAACAGCATTTAAACAGTAAGACATCCTATTACGTGGGAGAAAATAATCTGCTACCTTTTACTGTTTTTTTTTCAGATTGCCATGAAAATCCTTTTATTTCAAGCAAAACCAATTTTCTTTTGAGGGATGGAAGGCCGAACAGAAGACACCGTTGGGCATTCTTCGAATATCTGAACATATTTTCTTTTGTTATAAACAAAAGCTAGAGCACTTCTGTTATGTATAGTACAAGAGAAGGGGATTATTAAAAGTAAATTATTGTATATTCTTTTTATATGCAATTCTATTTCAAAATAAAAATGTGACAGCATCTATTATTTATTTATTTATCTTCTGGACAATTTGTGCAATGTGACCCATGCTAATTACCATGGCAACACTCTGCCAAATCTCGGGGATTAAACGAAATTGCTGCCTATCAAGGCATATTTGTAAAATATGGTGTGCTGTGCCTTGATGTAAAACATTTAACTGACCAGATTGTACAGTATGTTAAAAAAGATTCAGTATTGTATCAATTGTGAATTTCAGCAAGATTAAAAAAGTATTTTAGATACACTTGGATTGAGATACTTCTTTTTATTCACATATTCGCATATGTAGACATGCATCTTTATTATTTTTATGGTTTTATCAGTAGAGGAAAATGACTTGCCTGCCACTGAATTCTCACTGCCACGCTATTATATTTGTATGAATTATAGCAGTAAAGAAGTGTAGTTGACTAGGAGTTTATTCATATGTTGTTAGGTGATAATATTGTGAATTTAAATTATTCTATGATTTCCAGTCCTTGACGTCCACCACGTGAGTACATTTTTGTTATTAGAAAAGAAAGGCATGTGTATGCAAAAAGTTATCAGAACTATTATTTGAAATCAACAAAAATGCATACCTTTACATTTATAGCATTGGTGAAAATGATGGTAATAAAGGCATTTGAGTAGGTAAAGAGGATTTACATTCCTCCCCCTAAAGCCATTTAAACACTATGCAGCTTCTCTTAAATTCATTGCTAAAATAACAAAACGGATCTACTAGTCAGTGTGTAGCTCATCCACAGACTTTAGTACACATTCATAATCCCCCAAATACTGTCAAAGATATGACAGCGATAGCAAACAGCATCTAGCTGCTTGCTGCTTTTAATTTTCATAACCCTTCCTACCACTGAGGTGGTTGTCTCCATTTGTTGTGTTTAGGGAATCAGCCAGCCAGGTAAAGAGTTAGAGAACAAGTAAAAGGTTAGCCGGGGAACAGGAGCTAAAAAGACCAATCTTCGGAGGCACCTCACTCACCAAGGCTATTAATTTCTGTTTAGAGCCGCGAACCCAGGCCTAAGTATGTATGGAAAACAAACCTCCAAAACGTGTGAATTTGGGACAGTGCTAGACTGAGTGTTCCCAGTCTCCAGTCACTTGCTGTCATCTAGTTAATATACCCCAATATTCGATGCCAATATGATCCAGCTGCTCTAGAGTAGGATCTTAAATATAGGGCAAGGAATACGAAGACTGGTACTAATTAATAAATGCTACCTGACAAAATAGATAATTCTACAGTCTCATCCCATTATCTTTATTCAAGATTAATCCAGTCAAATCTGACAAATACGGCCATTCTCTGGATCGAGTCAGTTCAGCATAAATTATAGAAATAAATTGTTTTGCTAGTCGAAAGTATCCTTTAGAAAGACCACATCTACCACATCAGGTTTCTTCAATTCAAAGTGAGTTTGCAGATGCTACTATGTAAAGAAGCTGCCCCAAAAATGGTGACTGAGTCTATCATATAAAGGAAAAACGTAATCAACAATAACCTCCCATGGCCATGTCGACTGAGGTAGCTATGAAAGCATCTATTTCATTATTCAAGAAAACCTTGCTCCATTAGTCAAGAAAAAAACATTCTGTTATCATTCCTATGAATTGATGACTGCATGCCGCAGAAAGGCGCATTTTCACTCCCATCACATCAAGTTTTCCATAATTCCATCAAATATTACAAATTGGGAGAGAATGATTTATATTTTGATTTCATTAAACTATTTAAGGCCTGATTAGCTTGCTGACCAGACCCACTGCACCAAAGGATTCTGTCCTCACATTGACTAATACATAATTGAAATGATATCTCCTGAAATTGCTTTATGTTTGAAGGTTTGCACAATTGCAGCAAAGTACTAAAAATCTAAATCTAGAATGCTCCTGCCTCCCTCCTGCACAACTCTAAGTGGCTGATGAGATAACATTTCTCTGGCCGCACACATGAAGTGAAAAGACTATTAATGATCAGAAAAGTTGTTAAATTCAGAAGAGAAAGAGACACTAAGATTGAGAAATTATTTCATAAGAGTAATGCCACCAGTATTGGCAACAGAATATGTATCAACTTATCAGTGCTGAATTTTATCTTCCTCAGAATTTTGTAATTCATTGCATACATGTCTTTTAATATCATGGGAAACTTAAATACTGCAGAGCTCCTTAGTCTGCAACACTTGGGGAATACATTTCTATACACATAAATTATGTCTTTTAAAGATATATTTACTTTATAATGGGACAGGGATCAAAATTCCAGAATTACTTTTAGCCACTTTACAAAATATGCCTTTTTTGATGTTAAATAGAAAACCAGGCTGTCTGCATAAAGTTGAATTTTAGCAGCTCCAGAACTACCAGTGCTGACCAGAATGTCAGGATGCGCCTCTTTTCCAAAAGATGAATAAATATGACAAAGAGAATAAAAATTCTGGCGAGCACTATCACCTTTCCTGATTCATAACCCACATATTGTCCATTCAAAACTAACTTGACTGAACCGATCACATTCTCTAACCGGGCTGAGAAGTTCCTACTACTCATAAGCGAAAATAAAAACGTAATGTTCACCAGGTTATATGCCTCTGCGGTATCCAACAACCTAATTCATGTGATTTTCATAGGGTTTACAGCATAATAATGGCCCTGAGCAAATCATGACTGCTCAAAACCAGATCTCCTAGAATAATACCTATCACAATGCAGTATATACGATTGGCAATAATACTTTCATTAAACTATTTAAGGCTTTTTTATTTTGCTTACATCACCTCCATCTTGACAAAATTCAATAAGCTCCCCCGCCGACATGCACAATTTTCAAAAACAGCTATCATCATGGCCAGCAGCCAGCTTATCCTGGCAATAAACTCACCATATCTGGTACCTCTCGGCACATCTTCCGAGAGAACACCATCAGACTAGAAATTAAGAAGTGTGAAAAAAAGAAAAAAGAACCAGGTAGCAGGTCTTTTACATGTATGCACCCACGACATGGAACAACATCCATGTATCCATCAGGATCATGGCAACACTGTTCCAGTTCTTTAGGAAATAGTTGAAGAAGAACCTCTTCAAAAATAAAAAGCAGCTCTTTGATCAGTCGACCACATACATATATATCACACACACGCAGATAACAAACAAACATACATATATATATATCCAGCAGAAGTTCATGCTTGTGTCAAAGGCATCTCTACAAGCTGCAATCTTTGTTTTTTGCCACGATACTGTTACTTATTTTGATCAACACTTCCTGCCTTTCTCACTGTTTTGCTAACAACTATCAGAGTAATTGTATTTTTTGCCTTTATTGTCTTGAGGTAGACCTTCTTATTATATAGTCATAAAAAGCGACTTATCTCTAACTACGGGATTCTGGGAATTATTTGATACCTCCTTGTACAGCATTTGATTACCTTGAGAAGATCTCCTGCTAGCCACCATCTGCGGAATTCCACCCCCAGCAAACTTTCAGAGAGGTTCCTAAGTTCTATTGGTGGGAAGAACCTACTCTAAATGTAGTTCTCACATGAATATGAACCTCCAGCACACAGCTCAACTCGCTCGATTATTATATATCCATAATGTCACTCAAAACTGCCTCTTGATGCTCACTAATTTCATAAAACCGTGGAGAAAAACAGGCTCATTAGCAGATCTGATGTAAAATATATTCTGCTAGAGTTACTGATAATCCACAGCCGACCAATTAAAAACAGTTTGTGCATTTTCTAACTCGATGGCCTTTATACTCCCTTTCAGTCATGGTGCAATGATCCTAAGTGTTTTATTTACAAAGAAATGTTCAGTCTTGAGTTTCACGTCATGTTATACGTTTTATTTCTCTCCTGACATGAATTACACTTCATTTTAATGCAACAACATTATTCTGCATTTTAACGTCTTCGCCCTAAAGCCAGATTTGTTTAATAGCTATTAAAACATGCTACAATTGGCAATTTTGTTTACTGTTGGACTACCTCTCATATTCATGTTTAATTGGAACATTCACCAATTACACAAGAATCAAAGATGTCCAAGCCGCAGTCCCCTAAATTGTCTGTTGTATTTTCTGCTATGCCATTTGCAGAGCTGCATAATTCGCATAAAAGTAATATTCTTTTGAAAATTAGTCAGTCTGATTTCTTACCATATTCTTTCTTCTGAGCTCACATTACCCACCTTATTAAAGAAAACAGCTAGTTTTCGTGACACATGAGGATCAATGAGGTAGGTGTCTTAATTATAAGATATGTTATATTGTTTCACACTCGAGGACATCAATTTAATCAGTATAGAATATGGGTAATATTCTGCACAGACATTTCACATTTTGTAAGTTGGAATACCTCCAGTGCTCACATAGAAACAACAACTATTTATTGTATTTGATGAATGCCCAGCCGCTCATCTCTGTTTATTACACTTCAGAAATGGAGGACGAAAGGAATGCTCCGATTACTTTAGATAATGGATGACCCACTTCTGAAAGACAATGGGAGTAGTTTGATTATGAGATTGCACTATTTATTTTCAGTTATTGTCGCTAACAGGAAGAGACAGTATGAGATTGCTGTAGGGAAACTGTTAAAAGTATACTTGTATATTTTCAAAAGGTCAAATTGTGGACGAATCCTGGAAGACAGTGTTCAGAATTTACAGAACATTCTAAAGTCATTGACCAACAACAATGATGGTAAGCCACCACACCTATGTGCAGCATGCACTTAACTAATCGCATTGGTTAGGAAGTTCTTGGCTTATCAGTGCAGAAAGCAGGCCCATTTACAATGTCTCACATAATCTCCTACACTACTCCTCAGACTCATTTATTTGGCCCTCCGATGGGTCTTTGAACTGTGCCATGCGGGGTCAGATATAGGGGATCCAATCCAGTTATCCAATGAGAACCAGGAATTGGGTAACTGACCTACAAACTAGTAATTAAATTCATGTATATAACACTCAACACTACACTATACAAACACAAGATTAATACAGCTGGACCAAATTGCCTGAAGAAATTCAGTCTCACTAGAATCATGCAAACCAAGAATTCAGTTAGAGCTATACAAAATAGTATCATTAGAATCTTTTGACCAAAGACTTTCGTATTTAGATACCCACCCCTCATTAGTACTCCCTTGGAATGCCCAGTCAATCATTGGAGGTAAGTCATAGAGAGACTGAAACAGTATTGAAGGATGGTTAGATTTTTACAGTAAATTAAGAAAGTAAATACATCAATATCAGACATTTGAATTTAGGAGTTCAGAATAATCAAATGAATCTCTTTCTGGACATCAGTTACCAAGGTTCTAGAGGGAGAGTTCAGGAAAGGGCACGAATCATGTCAGCTCAAAGATTCTCTCCCAATAAGGAAAGAAGTGTAGTGCACACAGCATTTGCATCAACCAAGAGAGTCAGGAAATCCACAAAAGAGCAAGATCTCTAAAGAGAAGGGAAGGGTCTCCAATAGCAATTGCAACTTCTTTGTCACACAGCTTATATTAATCCACAAGTTCCAGGGCGACACCTCTTGGGTCACCTCATTTGCTCAGACCACTCAGTCAAACTCAAACTCAAAAATCCTTTATTCGATCTTACTCATTAGATCATAAAAGTGTTAACAGTCACAGTTTATAAAAGACATAGTAACAATTATCATAAACCAGGTATAAGAATAATGCAAACATTCATTATATCATAAAAACGAATACATCAATATGTATACAATAAAAACATGATAAGCCATCCTACTATATCTTAAGGGCCCAACTGCTTTCTCTTTTTCAGACTTGCGCAGAGAAATAAAGCTAGAGAAAAATAAACATAAGAGTTCTGCAAGGATTTGAGGAAGAACAGAGCTACACAGCAACATTTAAAATGTGACTCTTACACAAATTGGTAAATAAATGTATGTTGTTCTTGACAATAAAAACCACAAAAAACTAAATGTGGAGATCATTTTATGGTGACTTGTTGTCACAAGGATATACTGAGAGATCGGAATGTTTACATTGCTTGCCTGGAAATCCTATCATCAGCAGGATCACATTTAATCTCAGTAAAATGTATTTGTGGTGTGAGAGTGTGACATCCGCCAGACACAGAAAACTTCCCTCCATCAACACTGGTGTTAGTTCATACAGACAAGCCGTCTGGGTGTGGGAGTTTTTTTCCTTTCTCAGATATTGAGCCTTCAAAATGAATATCTCAACCAATTTTTGCTTAGACATGGACTTACAAGTAGAGGGGGTCTTTAAAAAGGCGGCTTAAACCAATGGCAGATAATTCAGACTCCACATACTGTAGCCACTTAACCCTACTGTAATTTTCTGACTTTAGAATGAGTGTTCCCAAGTTTTGCATGAGGGGGACTGTCACCCTGCCCAGATAGAGTGCCACAGTAGAAGTGATGCCATTTTAATTGTGGCAATGATGTATGGTAAAGCCAGTTCCATGTGTAAAACATAGTTTAAGTATGACTGTGGAACGGAAGTAAAGGACTTAAAAAAATTGTTCTCCTTGGACTGCAGAGTATCACAGGGAGCCATCCCCCATATCGCTGCACCATATTTTGCTGCCGCCTTAGTTTGGGCATGGTAAATATTTTTCATTGGGATCAGAGGTTTGACACCCAGCCTTTTAGAGAGTGTTTTCAGGGCATTCAGTGGGCTTCTCTGCATGCCCAATGCTCTTCCCTCTAATAGTTTAGACCATGATTGGTTTCTATCAAAAAGGACTCCTAAATAGGGGAACAAGTCCATCACCTCAATCTTAGTTCATAAAAAAATAAGGAGGTCTGGTATGTATCCCCCGCAATGATAATAAAAGATTTGCTGTGGTTGACCTTTAAATCTAATGATTCCATGAAAGTTGCATTGACAGATATAAGATACTGGAGCCCCCTCCCAGTTCTCGCCATCAATTCAGCGTCGTCCGCATATGCTAGCATTGGAAACTGCTGATGGTTGACAAGCACAGGGACGTCCAAGGCTGCCCCCTCAAGATGTTTTCTCACACCATTAGTGTAGATGGAGAATAAAAATGGTGCCAGGACGCTGCCTTGTCTTACCCCTCTCAAGATCTTAAATGAGCGGGTACACTCCCCGTTCCTCCCATAGCGGACTGAAGAGGAGGCGTCAGAATACAACTGCCTGATGAAGTCCACCAATGCCTGATCTATTCCCATCGCCTCGATTATTTGCCAGAGCAGATTCAGGCATTGGTCTATTGTTCCTTTTCCCTCTTGGAATCCATATTGGGACTCCATTAAGATGTTTTTACTCCTCGCCCATGCCTCTAGTCTCGTTAAAAGTTGGCTGCCCATAAGTTTGGCCGTCGTATCGATCAGCGAGATCGGTCGATCATTTTTGGGATTTTTTTTTGTCTCCCTTTTTATGAATGGGTAGTATAATACTTGTTTTCCAGGACTTAGGGGGGGGGGCCACTATGGCGATTTTATTAAAAACATTAGTTACAAAGGGAACCCATATATCCATGTTCTCAAAGAAGAAATCCATTGGGACACCATCGGGGCCCGGGGCTTTCCCACTGCTGCATGCCTCAATCCCGCTCCTGACTTCATTATTGTTGAATGAAAAATCAAATCTCAGGGGTAAAGGTTACTGATGGTGATACGTAACCAGTTGGGGAAAATGCCTTTGACATGAGCCACCCAATCCTCCTCCCCCACATTAACATCAAGGTCTGGGTCATTTGGAGTTTTAAAATGCAGGCCATTTATTATTCCCCAGAACTCCTTTGAGTTGCCTGAGGCCGAAGCCTGCTCTAAATCTGCCCAGGTTTCTATTTTAAGTTCCTTTTCCCTGTTTTCCTCACCGCTTTATATTCCCTTTTAAGTAGAGAAATTTCTGACATATTTCTATGCTTGACCCCTAGAGCTTTAATAAGCGCTTTTTTTTCTGGGAACAAATAGAGCCAAACCAGCCCTTCCCCCTTTTTAGCTTGTTAGGGCTGTCCTTACACATTCTAAAAAGTCTACAAAGGAAGATATCACAGACTGGGGGTGGTTGTCAGGATCTAAACAAATACTAATGGTGGAAGGGCACTCCTCATGATTTTTGGTATGAGCTTCTTTTTTATCAATTTTTGGCCACTTCAGTTCATTTCCCCTTGCTAATATTGGTTGAGCAGTTATCTGAGGGTTTGTCACTGACTTCTGGATACATTTAATTTCACACATTAAAATCGCATGATCACTAAAAATATTGAATTCAGTAGTTACTTTACTGCATCTAATATTTAAAGGATTTGAAACCAGTATAAAGTCAATTGTTGATTCCTGGTGAACCCTACGAAACATTGGCAATAGGGTATCATTTCTAGAGGCTACGTTGTTGACCATAACCATATTTCTTATTGACATTAAGGTACTGAGAGAGTTTCCATAAGTATTATGTGAAAAGTGATGGACAGGATTGCCCCCTCATATCCCCCATACCACAAACCCTCTCTAAATTGTGTTTGCACGGATGTAGATTAAAGTCTCCCAACCATAGAATATTAAGGGCCGCCTTTTTTTAAATATAAATAGTTGCCTTTTCAATGGCACAATTCACTTCATCCAAGATTTTAAAGCTATTTATGCCAGAATTATTATCATAAACATGTATTAAAAGCCATTGATCACGGTTCGTAAACTCTAAGATCATGAGATGTAAATTTGGGGAAGTTCCTTCCATCATCTTTACTTTTACTGGTAGAGTATTTGGAATTAAGGTGAGTACTCCCCCCTTTGCTCTTCCCGATGGGGACGGAGTGGCTCTTGTTTGGAAAGAGCAGTAACCGTTTACAAAGATATCTTCTATGGCCCAGGTATCTTGAATGCAGGTGATGTCATTGTCCTGCCACTGACTGAGCCATTGGGCGTCCCCAAGTTTGTTTGCAAGACCTGCGACATTCCGGTATGCTATTCTTATTACCTCTAACAGCCTACTTATAGTGTTACTCTGGGTTATAGTCAGTTCTCCATTAATGTCATTTGTGAGACTTGTTATGGGTGGTACCGCCTGCCCTATCTCTCTGCTCTCTGGAAGTGAATCGCACTGATCTAACCCTGAAAACGGGGCAAATCTGTTCTCCAGCGGGATTCCCTGGTTATTCGTCTCATTCAAATTTCCTATATTTTTCCTATTATGAAGTGACGGTCCCAACACAGGAGGTGAAAATGTCCTATACACATAACCTAGCGAAACTGCAATAATCTGCGTCACAACGGGAGGAAATCTGGAAAAATGATCCAAAAGAAGTTTTATGACATAGGAATTATTCAAATTAATCACAATGTAATCGCCAAAGGAAGTTTTATGGGATGCGCCCACCCACCCTGCCCTTCTGGCCATAATGATTTGATTCGCAAGGTATGGGACCCCGCTACTGGGGCCCGCTACATAACAATTCAGCCAATAAGGGACTTGTCTATCAAGCGCAGAGAAGTTTCCACTTGATCCTCCCTCAAAGGTGGGACATTTCTCAGTACTATTACTAATGGTATTGCTGCCGGGGGAGATGGCTAGGGTGGTTCTCACTATTCATATACTGTCTTTGATTGACTGCTTTATCGCAACCCCCCCTTTGGTCCAATTGGTGATTAGTAAAAGGAGTAGGTCTAGTGGAAGTTACAGTCAAGGGTACATTCTTGTGATCTCTTCTGGTTCCTAGAGTTTCACCTTGTGTGTTATTAATATTATTAGTAGTCAATGCAGCTCCCTTCGTTGTATGGAGAGCTGACACCACTTTGGACGCGGTGGGCCCAGAAGACTGGTGAGAGACATGGCTATCTATCTCCAGGCTAGGGAGTGTAACTATGGCCGGAGTGGCCGGAGTAGCCGAAGTAACCTGTATTTGTGCCAACACCCCCTCTGTTGCATTTGCCTGGGATCTAGAATCAAGAGTGCTTTGCAATCTGAAACCAACGTCCAGTAATGACAACCTTTCTTCCATTCTAGTTAGTATATGCAAGGCAGGGTTCAATAAAACAGAAACCATAGTCTCTATCCGCTTCAAAAAGTCCTCCTTATGTGAATTTATAGGTATAGCTTTAGCAAGAGTATCTGGGTCCCTTGAATTGACAGGCTCTAATTGGCCCACATCCAGATCATCTGTCCTACATTGTTTCCCAGGACAGGGTCCTTTTGAAAGTTTTTGTTTAGTGTGGTCACCCCCCTTCTTCTCTTGACTGAGGGTGCACTTTGCCCTGGGTCCGGCTGAGATGGTACTGACTTGGCCCGGGTCACTATAGTACCAGGTGGTGTTGCTCGGGGGTTGGCAGAAGGGACAGAAGAAATGTCAACGGCCAAGTTGGAGGCAAGCTGCTTTTGGGGAACTCACTAGTGGAAGCATTGTAATGACAGTATTAGAAGTGCTAGAGATACCAAGGGGGGAAAGCTTTTGTTGCATGAGAGAGTCCAAAGAAAGCCATCGCTCCATCAATTCTATTTCATGCGATAAGACAGACTCAGCCATCATGAGAAAGGCGTCCAACGTACCTGCAACAACACCCCCTGGCTTCTCTTTTGTTCTCTTTTGTTTGCTCATTTTGAGAAATGAAGTAAAAAATCAAAAGTATGGACAATGAACACAGTACCTTCAAAGTTTATCACAGGTCCAGCACAGCCTCCTTCTGGCTCGAATGGCTGTGGACGGGCCTTGGCTGTGGGAGCCCTGGCCTTGTTTAGTGTGCCTCTTGGTGTCTGCTGGTGTGTCTGGTGACCGGTAACGGGGTGCGCTCCGCTAGGGCTGATGGGTGGTGTAGACCTCCCCCCTCATGGCACCGGCAGAGAGGGCGGTAACGGAGACCGACTCTGAGTGCTGGTGGGCATTGTGGCCAGAGAACTCAGGCGGCTCCCGCGGCTCTGCAGTCCTGCTGATCTCTGGCGGCTCCCTACTCCCGGCTCAACCCCGTACACTGCTCGCACGTCTGATCTCCGGTGGCTCCCGGCTCACCCTCCTATGTGTCAAGAGTAATGTACTGTTTATCAGCAGTCCATTGGTCAGTTCATATAGAATGACTGTAATATGGCATAAAGAAGACTCATTTTACGGGAAAGAGGTGGTGAACATCACATAAGCTGTTGAACCATTCAAAAATGCAAGTTGTGAACAATAGTCTTAGCAAAGGCACATGAGTGACAGGGTCAGCTACTCCATTTGAGCAGAGGAGTTGCTCCGCCTGCTGCAAGTGCAGCAGGCACATGTGAATAAGTAAAGTGGCATGTCAATGCCATTTTTCTTAAACGCCGCAATGTGAGGACAATGGGTGGGCTGAATCCTGCAATTGCAGGATTACATCGGCCTTTGTAGTGCTCATGTTTGGTTGGCCGGCTCTCTTTCTACGGCCCGCCCAACATGCGCAGTGCGCACCCAGCAATCCCCTGACTGTGAAACAGCTGGAGGATTGCTGGTATAGGCCCCCAGCCTCAAAATGAGTGCTGGGGTAGCCTCCTACCACCAATCCTGGAGCTGCTCTCAGCATGAGGTATGTAAAACAGTACGGTCCTACTGGTACCTTATCAATGAAAGATGCAACATTTAGTTTGCAATGTAAGCAAGCGAAAAACAAGGACAACACAATGAATGAATCGCACTCAATGCGGAGTCACAGTCAAATAAAATGTTATATCGAAAATTCATTAATAATAAATAGGCAAAAGAAAATATCAAATTCATTTCATAGCGGTTGCTCCAAATAGAGTGAAAAGAGAGGTATTTATAGTGGTGCTCATGTGCGCAGTGATAAGAAAGAAAAGTAAAGAGGAGATTAATACTAGTATTCAAAGTAATCCTAGTTCAATAGCTATGGCAATGAGGAAATCCAATTTAACCAAGGCCAAATAGCCTGTCTGAGGGATTTGCACAATCTCTTATTTCTCCTTATTCTGAAATGGGAGGTGTCTGGATAGAACAACCTCCCCACAAAGGTATCAGTAATCAATCAAGGCTGGGATGTCTAATAATGTCGACGTTTTGAACCGACTGTTGCACCAGGTGAATTGAGTCCTATCAGGCGGGTCTTCAACAGGACAGTAAAAAGTACAATGAATTATAGGGCAACCTCACATCGTGTGATGTGAGAGGTGTAATTTCATTGAACATCATCCCCTCTTGTATTTCAATGAGTGTGGTGGAATCTTTAACGCCTCAATCTTCACATGTAGGTGTTCCCTGATGGATTCAATATGATCAATAGCGCAAAGCATAAATCCATAAGTTCATAGGTAGCAACCAAGTATTTCTCACACTGATCGTTTTACAGATATGGGATGAGTACAGTCCTCATTAAGGCAGAATTAGCTGCCTTTCCTCTGGTACTTCAGACAAGGTTTATCTGGGGAATGTCTTTACTTTCTGGTAGCATGACCAGACGTATGATAAAATTATTCTAGCTACTGTTTGAGCTGGCCCTTTCTGCAGGCTCAACCCCAAACTTTTTGCCTTCACTCCTCCTATTTTTGCTGAATTAGTTTTCGTAGGCTTTAGGTCTAGGTGCACTTTACCCCTGATAACCAGTGCTAAAGTGCATGTGCTTTACCCTTAAACATCTATTTTAAACAACAAGGGGACCCCAATTGGTATCAGAGAGGGACCTCGGGGAGCTTAATCATATAAACACAACAATGGTCCCTGGCAAGGAGATGAATGAATGAAAATGAATATAGACTCGGTCAGTTCTATATTAATGAAGACATACCCAGCCGGGCAGAGGTCTTCAAAGTTTATATCTAAATCAGAATATGCAAAACAAAATAACACCTTCAACAAATCACGTGCGTGGGGCACAAGCCTGTACCCAACCACGACCATACACCAGACAAAAACATACAGAAAGGGCTTGTAAGGCAAAATCAACAGTCTCTGTAAGGTTCCAATTTTGGACAGAGAATTACTTATGGGTACCATTACATAGTTTTGTATTGAGAGTTCCACAAGTATATGGTACACAGTAGGTCGACGACGTTTCGGACCCCCTTGCTAAATGATGGGGTCCATCATCAGGACAAAGCAATGGTTGCCTTTTTGATTATTAGCCTCATTAGCCTAAGGGGGGGAAAAAGGAGGACAAAAAGGTACATTAAATTTACTCACACGCATAATGAGGGTGACATTGTGCCGTGATTATAGACCTAATTCGCTTGTATCCTGGTGGAGACAGCGAGTGACTTAATTTTGGCGTTGACAGGCATGTGACTGAGTGCGGTCGCACATACTGTTGGGACTGGGTAAGTGCTGAAGTGTGAGTGGGTGGTTCTCAGAGCCAAAAGTGACAGCAAGGTCAAGTAAGAGACGACGAGGTGATACTGGAGAATTCCAGGTGAGAAGGATACCACAGTGGTTGTTGGTGCTGAGGTACAGTAAACTGCATCATGGTCAAGTGAAAAAACGGCGCAGTGGATTGGGTTCTAAAGGAACAGCAAAAAGGTTGAAAATACAGCGATATTTATACAGTATTGCAGGGGACATCGTGGTCAGAAGAAGAAACGGCGCAGTGATGTGAATTGCGGTCAAGGATACATCGATACTTATACAATATTGCAGGGGACATCGTGGTCAGGTGAAGAAACGGCGCAGTGATGTGAATTGTGATCAACGGTACTGCAATAATTATGCCCAAGGGAGGGAAGCTCACCAGAACAGCAGTATGAAAGCTCATATAAGAGCGCGCAGGCAGTTGGCTAAATCGGGAACAATTGGGATTTTTGAATTTTTCTAGGGAGGAGAAGGATTGTACACGATTAGGGCGAGAGACAGCCTTTTAATTAATTTGGGCGGTCATTGAGAGAGGGTAGGCTTACCAGTATTCCAGTTAGAGATATTTCAAAGGTCCAGGGGCGGGAGAGGATTAGTATCTTGTGTCCGCTTGTACCTGTGTACAAAGTAACGTTTTAAAACAGGAATCTAAGGAAAAATAACGGAAGGCGCATTTCAGTAAAACCCGAGTGGGGCTTACCTTGATAGCCGGGTAATACCGGAAGCGCCGTGTCGCGCTGGGGTCCTGGAACCAGGGGGGCCTGCCGGTAAAGGAAAGGATTATCAGAGGGGGGCAATTGGGCAGGGTGGAGCGCGAAGTTAACATGGAGAGCGTGGGGAATGTCTGGAGCTTACCGGATCAGTCGGCAAAGCTTGATTTCCTGGTTCGGGGAGTCATGTGAGCACAACACTTTTATTGTGCTCAGCCATTGGTTGACAAAGGGGCATAGGAATAAAGGAAGGACAGGGCCAGCGGCCATGTTGGGTGAGGGGAGTGAGAGCTACCAACTTCTTTGTGTATGATAACCAATATTTCCAGCAGGTTCGCGGAACCTCCATGGGAGCCATTTTTGCTCCAACCTTGGCTATTCTTTACATGGACTGGTTGGAGTGTAACACGATTCTTGTTGATAGCAATCCATTCCACCAGGGCATCCTCACATGGAGACGCTATATAGACGATGTCTTCATGATATGGGGCAATGACATCAACGCCTTCCCAGCCCTACTACATTGGCTTAACAACAACTGCAGTGGCCTAATATTCACATTGACTCACAGCAAGACCTCTATCCCTTTTTTGGACCTGACTATCCAACATGAGAATGGCCTACTCTATACTTCTTTATATCATAAACCCACTGAGAAAAACACGCTTTTAAGCTAGGATAGTTGCCATCCTAGGGCCCTAAAAGATAGCTTACCCTATTCACAGTTTCTACGGTTGCGAAGGAACAATTTCCATAAAGAGGATTATTTCCATGAAGCTGGTCTCTTAGCTACCAAATTGAGACAAATAGGTTATCCTCGTCGCCTCATAAAAAACTCTATGAAGCAAGCTTGGTATTGCCCATGTGAGACCCTTTTGACAAATAGACCTAAGCCCACCACAAACAAATTGGTGTGTGTCACAACTTTTTCTAGCGTGTCCAATAAAGTCACGAAAACCATTAAAAAAAACTGGCACATTCTAAATTCAGGGCAACTGAACTGGGAACGCCCATTGTTTGCCTTAAAAAAAAACAAAAATATCAAAGATCATTTAGTGAGGGCAGCATTACCTTCCCCTACCCCACTCAAAAGAACGATCAATGACCATTGGACTACAACACCCCTTAGGGGTCATGCGAAATGTGGAACATGTGTGGTATGCGACTTCACTATTGAAAGTAAAGAATTTGTTTACAAGGAAACTAAAAATGTTTTGAAGACTTTTACAAACTGCAATAGTTGTAATGTTGTATATGCGATTTTATGTCCATGTGATCTCCTTTATGTTGGCCAAACCAAGCAAAAGGTAGAGTTGCGGATTTCCCAACACAGGAGCAGAATACGCTGCAAGACCCCCAACGCTCCGTTGGTTGAACATTTCATTTCCAAGGAGCACACGGAAAACGATATCCGCTGGACCATTATAAACCAAGTGACAATACCACCAAGAGGAGGAGATTTGAGTCTCCTTCTCAATAAAGAGGAACTGAAATGGATAGTAAGGACAGATAGCTTGAATTCTGGTCTTAACCAGCAAGAGGACTGGACTACACTAATCTGACCATGTACTCCAATTGAAAAGACCTAAGTGAATGAACTAAATGCACTCTGACCTTCGCAGATATTCTTATGTATAATCAATGTACTCTAATTTTAATAGTGTTTGTGTAAATTTCACACTTGTTATTTTCACAAATGTCACTGCGCCGCATCCTTTCCCTTTACGGTGATTCTATCTGTCGGTAACTCTCACTCCCCTCACCCAACATGGCCACTAGCCCTGTCCTTCCTTTATTCCTATGCCCCTTTGTCAACCAATGGCTGAGCACAATAAAAGTGTTGTGCTCACATGACTCCCCGAACCAGGAAATCAAGCTTTGCCGACTGATCCGGTAAGCTCCAGACATTCCCCATGCTCGCCATGTTAACTTCGCGCTCCACCCTGCCCAATTGCCCCCCTCTGATAATCCTTTCCTTTACCGGCAGGCCCCCCTGGTTCCAGGACCCCAGCGCGACACGGCGCTTCCGGTATTACCCGGCTATCAAGGTAAGCCCCACTCGGGTTTTACTGAAATGCGCCTTCCGTTATTTTTCCTTAGATTCCTGTTTTAAAACGTTACTTTGTACACAGGTACAAGCGGACACAAGATACTAATCCTCTCCCGCCCCTGGACCTTTGAAATATCTCTAACTGGAATACTGGTAAGCCTACCCTCTCTCAATGACCGCCCAAATTAATTAAAAGGCTGTCTCTCGCCCTAATCGTGTACAATCCTTCTCCTCCCTAGAAAAATTCAAAAATCCCGGACTAAATTACCCAATTGTTCCCGATTTAGCCAACTGCCTGCGTGCTCTTATATGAGCTTTCATACTGCTGTTCTGGTGAGCTTCCCTCCCTTAGGCATAATTATTGCTGTACCGTTGATCACAATTCACATCACTGCGCCGTTTCTTCACCTGACCACGATGTCCCCTGCAATGTTGTATAAGTATCGATGTATCCTTGACCGCAATTCACATCACTGCGCCGTTTCTTCTTCTGACCCCGATGTCCCCTGCAATACTGTATAAGTATCGCTGTATTTTCAACCTTTTTGCTGTTCCTTTAGAACCCAATCCACTGCGCTGTTTTTTCACTTGACCATGATGCAGTTTACTGTACCTCAGCACCAACAACCACTGTGGTATCCTTCTCACCTGGAATTCTCCAGTATCACTGCGTCGTCTCTTACTTGACCTTGCTGTCACTTTTGGCTCTGAGAACCACCCACTCACACTTCAGCACTTACCCAGTCACCAACAGTATGTGCGACCGCACTCAGTCACATGCCAGTCAACTCCAAAATTAAGTCACTCGCGGTCTCCACCAGGATACAAGCGAATTAGGCCTATAATCACGGCACAATGTCACCCTCATTATGCGTGTGAGTAAATTTAATGTACCTTTTTGTCCTCCTTTTTCCCCCTCCGTAGGCTAAAGAGGCTAATAATCAAAAAGGCAACCATTGCTTTGTCCTGATGATGGACCCCATCATTTAGCAAGGGGGTCCGAAACGTCGTCGACCTACTGTGTACCATGTACTTGTGGAACTCTCAATACAAAACTATGTAATGGTACCCATAAGTAATTCTCTGTCCAAAATTGGAACCTTACAGAGACTGTTGATTTTGCCTTACAAGCCCTTTGTGTATGTTTTTGTCTGTGTATGGTCGTGGTTGTGTACAGGCTTGTGCCCCACGCACGTGATTTGTTGAAGGTGTTATTTTGTTTTGCATATTCTGATTTAGATATAAACTTTGAAGACCTCTGCCTGGCTGGGTATCTCTTCATTAATATAGAACTGACTGAGTCTATATTCATTTTCATTCATTCATCTCCTTGCCATTACCCTTAAACATGGTAGAATTGGCTTATACCCAATTGGCATATTTGATTTACTTGTAAATTCCTTCTAGAATGGTATACCATATACCCAACGCCTGTAAATGTAATGTTATTAATGGGCCTGCAGCACTGGCTTTGCAACTCTCTGAAGTAGCCTGTTAAACATGTCTCAGGCATGCCAGCGCAGAGTCTCAGTATGCAGTTTTAAACTACCATATCAACAAGGCATTAAAACCCCGTTTCTAAGCCTTAAACCCATCTTTTACTACATATACGTCACCCCTAAGGAAGGCCTGGGTAGCCAATAAGGCAGGGTGCTGTGTAACTAAAAGGTTGGACTTATACTTTTTAAGTTTTGCATGTCCGAGTAGTGAAAGGAGCTCCTAAATTCATCTGTCACTACTGTGAGGCCTACCGCACCCCCATAGGGTAACACTGAGGATTCCTTATTGCATTTAGTAAGTTGCAATCTCCAATTAGGAGCTGGTAGCTCCACCATGTTTAGTGTATATGGAATTGTAATGGTAACCCCTCTTTAATGGTAAAGTTAGATTTGTCATTACCATTTTGAAAATGCCACTATTAGAAAGTTGGGATTTTCCTGTATTTAGCCCTTTTGTGCCTGTAGCCTATCTTGGGTCACATGACTGGGTGTAGTTGACAGTTTAACTTTGTGAATTCCTCCCAGACAGCCACACAATAGAGGGATTAGGTGTGCCTGAGTGGGGTATCTACTGGCATCATGGGGGCGGAGCTGAGCACAGCCCCACAAACACCTGAATAGCCTCTGCTCTGCCTTCACATAACGGGAAGAAGGCCCCTTCATTGTAACTTTGGCCAGTTTGGACCTAGGGCAGGGAAGGCAGGAAATTCCATGCACTAGAAAGCCACTGTCTAGAAGCTTCTCCCACGTTCCAGAACCAGGGCATTAAGGTATAAAAGAGGGACCTCAGACACAAACTCTTCAGTACACTTCTGGACCTGTGGATACTCTGCCAGGAAGAAGGACTGTGGCCTGCTACAAAAACTCCAACTTTGCTGTACTGCTACTCTAAAAGAACCATTGCCCGCTGTGCTGATCTGCTTCCTGCTGCCCACTTGTCTGGGAAATATTTGCACTGGGCCTGCAACTTCATCTATCTGCCAGCTATCTGCTGGCCTCTTGATCTGAGCCTCGTGGTCATACAAGGCTCTCCAGACAGCTCCTGGACCAAGCTGCAGCGAGTGTCTGACCCCAAGTGGTGCTTCTGAGATCTTGGACCCTTGGGGTGGCTTATGGGGTTATATATCAAGCTATTATGCCCCTCGCAACAGCAAACAGGCCAGTTTACACCAAGATCACTCTGCTTGCACCGAAATCAGCGCAAGCCGCCACCTATCCGTTTCTTTGCACAGCAAACATTGATCACCTTTGGATAGACCCCAGCATGAAGCTCCAGCCTGCCTGTCCGTGAAGCCCTACCTGAACTTTACATTACACCGACCACTGCCAGCGATGCACTCCATGCTCCCTGCAACCCTTTCCAATGCAAACAGGAAATGTTTGTTGTTTTGGTCTTGTATTATTTATTAAATTACGCTATTTTTGTGTTTTGTTTTCACTGTTTTAATGTTTGAAGTGTTGCACAAATATTTTACACATTGTCTCTAAGTTAATCTCGACTGCTCTGTGTCAAGCTACCATGGGGTTGAGCACAGGTTAGTTTGGGGTTTGCTTGTGCCTTACCCTGACACGTATTGTGGTGGCTGCTTGACCAGGGCTCACACCCCAGTCAACCAACAGCACAATTTCTAACAGCTACATTTGGCCTACAATGAACAAAAAGCTGCTTAGATTAGCTTTGTATATTCTGCAAGTAGTATTGAATAGCCTTTTATTATCTAATGTGCGAAGAGCTGTGTCAGCCGGATAAAAAAGTCCAGGTAAAAGGTTGGAAGTATAATTGTTTCATTTGGATGGAATTCTGCGATAATTTTAGGAAGGAAAAAGAGTGAGTGCTTAATGAAACCGTACTGTGATGGAATATTCTTTTAACTTAATAGCAACAAGGAAAGCCACACATATGGAGTAGGAGAGAGATGCTCTAATCAATAGACTTGCCTGAGGGTCCACCCTAAGTTGAAAGTGAGGTTGCAAACATGCTTAAGGTAATCCCTAAGTGAGGGATTTTATTTTTTTTAATTGACTTCATTGTATTATTGAACCTAAAAATGACCAATTATATAATGTGGCACACTGTAGCTATTGACAAGTATTGTTTACTGCTGTTGTAGCTTTTCTTTTCTCTGTTTTGAACTCTCTGATTAATCCAAATCTTAGTTGAGCTTCATTCCATGAATCATCTGTTTAGGCTCTCTTTGCCTGGCTTCTCCCCACTCGTTTTCTTTGGCTTTAGGTCTATGTGCACTTTACCCCTGATAACCAGTGCTAAAGTGCATGTGCTTTACCCTTAAACATGGTAGAATTGGCTCATACCCAATTGGCATATTTGATTTACTTGTAAATTCCTTCTAAAGTGGTATACCATATACCCAAAGCCTGTAAATTTAATGTTACTGATGGGCCTGCAGTACTGGCTTTCAACTCTCTGAAGTAGCCTGTTAAACATGTCTCAGGACTACAACCCCACAATGAACAAAAAGCTGCTTAGATTAGCTTTGTATATTCTGCAAGTAGTATTGAATAGCCTTTTATTATCTAATGTGCGAAGAGCTGTTTCAGCCGGATAAAAAAAGTCTAGGAAAAAAGTTGGAAGTATAATTGTTTTATTTGGATGGAATTCTGTGATAATTTTTGGAAGGAAAAAGAGTGAGTGCTTAATGAAACCGTACTGTGATAGAATATTCTTTTCACTTAATAGCCATAAGGATAGCCACACATATGGAGTAGGAGAGAGATGCTCTAATAATTGCCTGAGGGGCCACCCCAAGTTGAAAGTGAGGTTGCAAACATGCTAAAGGTAATCCCTAAGTGAGGGATTTTTTATTTTTTTAAATTGACTTCATTGTATTATTAAACCTAAAAATTACCAATTATATAACGTGGCACACTGTAGGTATTGACAAGTATTGTTTATTGCTGTTGTAGCTTTTCTTTTCTGTGTTTTGAACTCTCTAATTAATCCAAATCTTAGTTGAGCTTCATTCCATGAATCATCTGTTTAGGCTCTCTTTGCCTGGCTTCTCCCCACTCGCCTACATGTTACCTCTGATCTGGCGCAAGGCGAATACCTGATCATGGATCAATACTCAATAATATCACAGAACAATGGCCCATACACATTCACCCAAATCCCTGATGCACTGGGGTCAATTTATATACGTTCAATACTTTTCCTTCTAAAGTCCATGTGTGACATCATAAAATTATTATCTAACTTATACATCAACTTTTCTTCCACTTGGTCGATGAACTAATTAGTTGAATAGTAGATGGTAATGATAATACTATCTAACTAACTATTTGGTCAATTAAATAATCACAGACTCTCAGTAAAACTAATAAAGTTCTATCTCACAATAATTGATTAATGCTCATTCCATACGGTCACAAAATGCAAATAATGAAATTCAGAAATGGAGAGAAAACATCAACAACTTCAAATGAATATACACTCATCATACAAGCAATAACAATGTGCATGAAGGAGTGGAATGCGAAACAAATTTCACCTAACGGAGGGGATAGATGAAGAGACGAAAGTTTCATCTAAAATAATATGTATCAATAAAGTTATGATGGAGTGGATAGGTGAAGAAACAAAAGTTTCAGAGACAAAAATACATTTGCAAATAATTTTGCAAGAATGAGTCAGAATACTACAAACCTAATGGTCTGTGGAAAACCACCCCTTTGGCCTAGGTGATGGTGGGGGTTTCCTGAAATAGAATCAGGGGACAAAGATTTCAGAACCCAGGAGCAGGACAGAGACAGGAACACCTAGGACTCTCTGCAAACCGATGAACAGCGATGCATTCACCCATCTTCTCTTCCTCCCCGCAAGTCTAAACCACACCCCTAAAGGCACCCCACTTATACCCTAAAACCTACATGTCTGTCCCACATTAGTTGAAACATTTTACGAAACTCGACAGATGATTGGTGAGTTTAGGAGGTGGCTCTGTCACACCATGGTGACGTCATTTAAGTTTTCTGGTTTATTCATTGTTCTACACCCATTCCCAAGATTTATATTTGTTCCGTTCACACGATTAAATACATGTTACAAATACACGTAATTTTAAGCAATGTCCGCAGAAGAAATCTTCATGTCCCACGGTCCATCACATCCCTTGTCAGACAATCATCACATTGGCCTTCAACCCCTACGTACCTTCTGCTGTGCTCAGCCCTTCTGCCTTGCCTTTGACTGATCAAATTCACTCCTTTGTTCATCCCTCGTCTATTCTGCTAATTTAGGGAAGATGGCATTTCATCCAGCTCACTATAGCAAAAGGAACATGAACATTCATTAATTATATGTTAATGCACTTTTCACTGTTTACCACCCACCTTTGCATTATTCCTTATTAGCTTTACCTAGCATAAGCCTTTAAGCAAAAAGCAGAATTATTTATTATTTCAAAACAGGATGCAACATGCAAACTATGAAATGCACATGCAGCTTAGTCCTGCATTATTTCTCGTTTCTTTCAAAGCATACGTGTAAATACGTTTTTAGTTTTTTCATATATTATTTCACCTTAGTGCGTACATGTGCAAAGCTATTTCCCTCATGTTTGTGTAAAGTTCACGTTAGTTTCTTTTACTACTTACTGTTAGTATGTATTATGGGGTGTCAGTTTGAGCAGGTTTCCTTTTGCAAACCCCTGCTCCTTCATTTATCTAAAACTCAGTATTCTCTCTTTTTATGGCCCTTTTGTATAAATCTTTCATCATATTATAGCATCCGCCAATCATATCTTCGAATTCTATCTCTTCTCTTTTTCTCTTTCTTGCTCTTCATTGATTCTTTGATTCTGTCGCTTCTTTTCTTCCACTCCTACACTTACAACATTTATATTTTGTTATTATCACTAAGGTTATTGTGGCTACCAAAATAATTGGCATCATTATTTTCCCTAATAAACTACTTCCAAAAGTAGAAAACCATGTATCTACAGAGGAGAAACTCTTACTAAGTCTCTCCCAAACACAGCCAACCTCCAGTTGGGTCAAGTCTTCATGTAATTTCGTAATATTCTTTATATATCCCTCGATTCCTTTACTCTTATCAGGGATATATGTACAGCAGTGTGGAATTTTCAACAGGCCACAGACTCTACTCTCTGTTGCCAATAAGATATCAAGAGCAAGTCGATTTTCCAAAACCATTGATCTGATTGCAACCATTTCTGTGTCAATAATCAAGAATCCACCAGCAGTATCTGTTGATAAACGATCAACCACTGTGGACAATTTTCGAATTTTGTGTGAATTCAGAGCGACTCCAACTGAGGGTATCAGTGCACCAAAAATATCATCTACTATCTTTGAGAAACATGCTCTCTTGTTACATGTTAGTCCTTGTTTTACTTCATTTAGTTTGTTGTTGTTTCAGTCCGTGTGATAGACCTTTGGAAAGACAATAGCAAAATAACAACTACCATACCAATGTGCAGGCAACCTATACCACACACATAATAGACTCCTGGAAAGACAGGATCAGTTCCAACTTTTAATCCCCATCCTCTAGTAATTTGGAAAGTATGCTCACATTCACTTGAACCAATGAAATAATTATTATAGGTAGTTTTCATTCTAAGCAAACATATTTTTCCTCTTTGAGACCAGTCTAGGGACATTGCAGCGTATGCCATAGACATTCTCATAATGTCCTTCTCTAAAAGCCCTTGGTGGTACCTGTGACTTCTGTTTAGCAGCTTTTCCTTGGAAACTTTCTCTTCTATCTTCTACCATTTCTATGCAATTCTTTTCTTCAACCTGCAAACTACAAGTCAGGTTATTTTTAAAAGCATATTCTAGATCTAAAGTTTTAGTAATATGGAAGAACTCTCCCATATAGCGTGCATTTTTACTACTTATAACTTTATTCAGCTCCTTAATAACAGGTATTTCTGAAAATACTAAATCTATATTGGAATAGTGGTATTCGAGCTTCCCCGTCACATAGAACAGGCTAGTTAGTATACTGGTATACTGCAAGACACACCATATGTTAAAGGTAGGTGGTGATAGGTCACCACCTCTGAGACAGACAAAGGTAATTGAATGCACACATAACAATCACTCACATTCAATGTATTAATGTATTCGTATAACAATTTAGTAAAGACATTTCATGAGAAATTACTAATTGATTTATCTTGATGGAGAATGCTTCTATCCATTTGTTCTATATCAGTATTAGAAGCTTCATTAGTGACATCACTCATTCTTTCACTTGTTACATCATTAGTATTGTTTCCATTATTAAGTTACCATTAAAATAGGTACAAGGACAGTTAATAAAATACACATAAATGTTAATAGAAGGATACTACATAAGCAATCTTTAATACATCTACATTTTAGACTAAATTTTGGATGTTCAGTCACTTCTACTTTAGCCATTTTGTATTCTATAAAAATAAACATCTATCTAAATCTATGAATTCTAACTTGCTCAAACATTTCTACAAAAGAGTAGTGTAATCCTACACTTCAAGGCTTTCGTCTTTACTCCCTTCTTTTAATTCTTTCTTTGAATTTTCTGAATCCTTTTATTTGTGTTCTTTTCGGTTGGCAAGTTTGCACCTCAACATGTTACAGTTCTCTAAAGGCGGTCTTAATTTGCTTTCATCAGCTTGCTCAGGGTCAGAACTATCCTTTTCTTCATTTGTGTCTGAGCTTTCAATTTCTTCCAAAAGGACGTAAGTCCATTCAGGTGCTGTGTATTTCTTGCTTGGGATTCTACGGGGCATATTCTCAAGGAGCCATTGCAAGTTAACAGCACTTTATTGCAGCCAAAGTTGCGATACATATATCTCCCTATTCACAAGCTGGTGCTAACAGCCCATATCACCAGTTTACCTGTGATAGCAGCCGCAAAAAACATCGCCACAGATGATCCCTGCAATGATCGCTAATGAGATGCAGAGTAGGCGTTCCCCTGCAAAAAGCAACAATGCCATTCCGCAACATTCACAATGACCAGACAGATCGGCGATAAGACCACATAAGGCGCATTAGCAGCAGGAAATTAACACCTGCTCTGACCTGGTGTAAAGTCAGACAACAGCCTACACCAGAAAAGGGAGCCCAGCCCAGAGCCACACCTGAAGAACAACAGATGCCATGGAGCCAACAATCACACAGGCCGGAGACCCAAGAGTGCCACGACACCCACCGCCACCACCCCCAGGACTGCACCACAAACCCCCCACAACCCCACTGCCCCCGGACCAAAAACTGAGGCAGCGCAGACAAAGACAGCGACCCTCAGAAAACGCACTAACCTCACAGACCCAACACCAGAGAATGCAATTGCCCACTACAGGCCCAAAGGGACAACCATCCTCTGCATCCTGACCATCATTGTCCACAACGGACAACCAACATCCCACCTCAGACAAAGCTGCTGTCCATGCTGCATCTGTTGGCTCCTGGTACCCTCACAGTCAGCCCAATACAAGTTCCACACAACGGTCGTGGGTGACATCATCAGCTTGGTACCCCACTATCTATACCTCCCCCACACTGCGCAGGAACAGCTGGAGAGCAAGCAAGGCATCTACGCCATATCTAGCTTCTCGCACATGTGAGGGGGCAATTGACTGCACACATGTCCTACTTGTGCACCCTGGCAACACTGCACACAATAACCGCAACAGAAAGCACACGCATTCCATCAATGTGCAGGCAATAGTGGACCACCCGGAAATCTCCACCAACTTTGATGCCAACCACCCAGGCAGTGTGCATGATTCCTATATTTTCTGAAATTCCATCATCAACCAGCACTACCAGGATTGCACCCACAGAACAGCATTGCTCGTTGGCAGGTACCAAATGAACATAACACACGGCTCAACTTCACAAGCATGCAATAAACACCACTGGGAATGCACACTTTACAAACTCACATACAACATGCCAAACAACATGCCCATCCAACAGACACGACAGCACAACTCACTGTGGGAACCTGGGCCAGCCATGCACAGAAGCCATCAATGGCATGGCACCTCAGCCACAAAACAGCAGATTGTGGGGAGAAGTGGGCACCAGGCATGTGCGAAGGAGGCAAGTGGCCAATGAATGAGAATGTACACAATGCCAAGTGTGGCGTGGATGTAATGGCCAGATTTCAGTATGCAGACCACACACATATCCATGTCGACATACACCGCTGGTGTTTGAAGTGCAGTGGACGCAACCATGTCACCCCAGCCATTGGGGAGGATCGCAGAACTGTAGCTTGTTACACCCCCCGCGGAGGCGTAAGTGGAGTGGGCTGGCACGCTTATGCCAAGCCAGCGTAGGGGTGTGAATAAAAGGCACATGACTCTGGGCGTGGTCCTCTTCTGGAATGCCCAACGTATCTGCTAGGGCGGTGCCTCTCACCCCACCACAAAGTCGTCGCCGTGAGGGGATTGCCTGCGATCCCTTGTGCCGGACCAGTCTTGCCCGCCCTGCGCACCCAGGCCTCAAATCTCCCCTGCTGACACCAGTGTGTGTCGAAGAGGGCCCACCACGTGCCGATGCACACTCCAAGCCCGAGGCCTGTGACCCTGGCAACCTCCTACGACCATCACGGTCTCCGCGAGGAAGGCCCACAGTACTTCTTTCTCGTTGACGTACTGTACTGGCTGACACAGCAGATTGGTAGGTCACACATTTGGAACTGAGTCTTGATTACACTATGGATGAGGAAGATATTTATGGCTGACTTGAAGTCACTATACTCCCTTCGATGTGGTGCCACCAAGTCTGTGCATAGCATTCCAAAAACATGTGTCTGTGGGCCCACGTGGACTACTGCCCCTGAGCCACAGAGCGCTCGGATCGGACACACATGTTGAACTTAGTTGTGAAATTTAAATGGCAGAGTACACATTCTTGCAAGCAAAGAGAGGTGTAAGAGGATGACACGTTTCAGCCTGGAGGAAAAAAGGATCATTGTTACGGAGGTGAGTGAACACTACCGACAACAGCCCTGGTGTCACTAACTCTGTGCATCTCGAGCCAATGACATGTGGCTGTGGGCCACTGCTGACCGCTGCCTTCGGCCTACCCTGCGGTCAAGTAGGTCACACATTTGGGACTGAGTCTTGATTTAGCAATGGCGGAGTTCATATCATTGTACCAGCATCATTGCAGAGTGCATCCTCTCTCAGCCCCGGTGCCAAAAGTCTTTTCCCCGACATTTGTGAACACTCTCTGGTAGAACTACTCTCCGGTAGAACTGCTAGTCCATTGAGTCAATGGACTGGGGGGTTGTCTTCATCCTCAGGTAGCTGATACCAAAATGTTGGTGGAAACGAGGCTGTAGCATTCCACTGCTCCATTTGCTGCGTCTGGACGGCTTATGCCCTCTGCATCATGACCTGGAGGACACCTTCCACTGTACCCGCAACCCTCCGCCACATTCACCTTGGACATCGATGATGACACGCTCAGTCCACATGGCCCGGCCTCAGTGAACTGCAAGGCACTGTCCTTTGGCGGAGTGCCTGTGCTGGCCGCTGTGCATCCTGGGCTACTGACTCAGTGCAACTAAAGTCAGGGACCCTGTCTTCTGAGATATTGGATGGCATCTGAGATGATGGCCCTGGGTCATCAACGCCATGTGTCTGTGACCCTGCGCTGTCCGCTGCATCCGGCCTCAACTGCGGTACACCAGGGCTCACACATCAAATCGTGTCCTGACCGGCCCGGTCGTCGCATCACCGCAGGAGGCATGTGCCACCACCACCAGGACCACCTCCAACCGCAAGTGTTGAAATGGTCGTAGTGGCAGACTAACAGAGTTGCTCACACCTGTCGTGGATGCCGTCATCTGCCTGATTCCCTGCTCAGCACTCCAGGTGCCACTAACTCAATGAACCACGAGTCATCGTCCATTACTGCTTTGGTTATCTGCTGTGGCAAGCTCTCGCAGCAATGTCACCTATGGTAGTGTGGTAGACCTGGGACAATGATGCAGGTGTGACTCCCCCACTGCAGCTGCATCAGGAATATCCCGAAGGGACCCAATCCTAGACATTTTGTTCACATGAGCGCGCTCAGCTCTAGTGCTCCAACCTCAGTGCACTGCAACTCACAGACACATCTGTTTGCTCATTGCGTGACCTCTGTACTTGCTTTGGCTACCCCCATAATGCACCGCTGTTGTCTCTGTAATGCTGGTGTTTAGTGTTTCCATCTTAATAGTGTTTTGTTGCCAGCACCATCCACTCCGTGAGGGCTGGCTTACACTCACCCCACACACATCCAGCACAGGTATCACTATACATGTGACCCTGCCAATAATGGGGCCAGGCGCATGTGCCCCTAGCCAGTTCCACAAACTATCTGCATGTGTCTGTGTGGTCATGATGTGTGCATGAGGGCCTCGGTCCCTACAACATTACATTACATTGTGCTGTGTACAGCGGACGCAGCCATGTCCTAGTAGGCAGGTTGTTAGTGCATGGACATGTAGCTTTGTCGTCAGCCACTCAATACGTAAGGGGAGTGTACTGGGCCATCCTACGGAGGTCCAGCGTGGGTGTGTGAATGGTAATTCTGGGGCTCTGGGCATGGTTCAGTACAGGAAATGTGCAAATACATGTGTTTCTGTCACAGTGTAGGTCTCCTTTCTGGGGTGCAGGCTTGCCCTGATGGGACTTGAACACCCCGTATGTAATGTAGTTCGGCTTCCATGAGCCATGACCCCACCCCCATCTGTTCAGCCACCTCCTTTTGGCCTTCTGACACCTGCCATTTGATTGCGATGTGTGGCTCGGTGGCGTGTTGGGAGCCAGCCATGCTTGCGGGAGCTTCCTGCTGTGTAGTCTGTGCAGGCGCTGGGTTCTGCTCTATGTAGCTTGGCTGCCCTGGTGGTGGGTTGCCTGGGATGTCCGTGAGCTGTTGTAGGGTGTTGGTGTCGAAGGTGTGGTGGTCCTTTCCAGCATCACTGATGGGTTGTCTTGTCTAATCTGCTGGAGGTGTTGTTTGTCCCTCTGCAATGTGAAGGAGAGATGCATGTTGACATTGTGTTGACATGTATGTTTGCTCATTGTTCTTGTTGACATGCAGACTGTATGACAATGTACATTGTGACTGTTTGGGCGGTGCTGCCAATTTGATGCGGGACAGTGGACTTTTGGACCACGTGACGGATGTGAGGTTGTACACGTACATATGAATCTAACGGTTTCCTGCTCTGTTCGATGTGTTTGGCCTGTTTCTGAGCATGAGCGGACCCAGTTGTGTCCCCTGTTCTGCAGTGTAGGTGTTGCACTTTGTACAGCATTGTCGTGGGATGTGCTGTTATTGCCCTGTGTGTGTGCTGCAGTGTGCCATGGGGATAAGGGACATGATCCAGGGTCATTGTGGGTGTGCAGTGTGCTACACATCATTGTGCATGTGTGTCATTGTGACCATCTCCCGCCGTGCCCCCAGTCCCTGGTCATTTCTCACCCTGTTGATGTTGTGTCAGGTCCTCTCGATCTGTGTCCCGACTCCCACCTCCTTTCACTGTCTCCACACTGATGACTGTGGCCTCCATTATCTCCAGCTCCTCCTGTGGCGCAGGATTTCCATCTCCTGTTACCGTTACTGCCTTCCTGTTGGCAGGAGGTTTGTTCTTGGTCTGGCTTTTCACATCATGCCAGCACCTCTTGCTCTCCTCAATACTCCGACTGCATTCATGTTAGTCTCATTGTGGGTCAGTTGATGGTAGTGTATTGTCACCTCTGTGACGCTGACCTGGTTTTGCTGAGGACTGCGCCCGTCTTCCTCTTCCTATTCTCCTTGGCCTTCCCCGACCCCGGGGTTCCTTGCTGGTGGTCTGTGGGGCTTGTGGGGTTGGCGTTGGCCTTGGAACTGGGTCCTGGTGCATCCATGGTGCTACGCAGTTTGAACTGTTTTTTGTGTGTTCTTTCTGTTGCTTTTATAGTGCATTTTCCTGCCTGACGCCTGGGATTTGCAGGCCTGTCACCGGTTGTTGCTGCTTTTTGTATCGCTGTTGGCCTCTTTGTAACTTTTTTTGTGTTGTCGTTCCACATTTTTACAGCGTTGCATTGTCTTTATCGTGGACATTTGACGCTTTGTCGTGGGCCTATTGCATTGCACCTCCGTGTTGTGAATACTGAGTTAACACAGAGTTGTTTTCCCACGATAGACTGCGATGTGAAGAGTTGAGTTAAGCTATTTTTGCGGTGATTATCACACATTCTTGAGATTATGCTCCTTACTCTCCTTGTATTTCGTACTGATTTGTTTCCTGACTCTTCTTGTTCTGTCTGACTTGAGACCTCATTACTTTGCTCTGGTCTTTTCCTTGACTTTCTCCTCACAAGAGTGTACTTCAACCATTTCACTCCACTTGACCAACTATCACCTTTTCTTGGTTTCTTAGCTTTGACTACTTTTTCACCTTCTGCATCTGGTTCACAGGTTCTTTTATTTGGCCTTTCTTTTATCTGTTCTTCCTGGTCTTCAGCATCTTCTGTTTCTGCTGATTCAACAGTAATTTCTCTTTCAACTGTGAACTCACTTCCTTCTGGCTCAACAGTAGTCTCACTTGTTTCTGTTTCAGCTGTGAATTCACCTTCTTCTGGATCAACAGTAAATGCACTTTCTTCTGGCTCAACAGCAGTCTCTTGAGTCCCAGTATTTGGTGCCCACTCTACTTGACTTGTACTCGGCTTTTCACCATCTGTTTGTTCTTCAGAATCTGTCACTCTATATTCTTCAGCTTCACACACTTCAACCACTGGTCTTTGACTTTGATTTACCAGTTGCTGTTCTTTTGGTCTTTCAAGTTGAACTGGGACTCGTCTGGTATGGCTCGCATGAATCCAATTTGGCACCCCACCACACTTCACTGCTGTTGGCATCACAAGTATGATTTGATAAGGTCTGTTCCTCCTGGGTTCTAAACACGATTTCCTCGCCTGCTTTTTGACGAGAACCCATTCACCTGGACTCAGATTATGAGCTTGATTTCACTGTGCTGTAGTGGCATCTTCTCCAACCTGGTGAGACACAGAACGCACCAGATAAGCCAATCCTCTGCAATAGTAAAGCACTAGATCATCAGATATATTCATCAGTTTGTTCTCTGGTATGTATGCTTGTCTTATTGCTCTTCCCATTAGGATTTCATGAGGATTAAATCCCGTCTTTTTGTCAGGAATACTTCTAAGACTCATCATTACAAGGGGTAAAGCGTCAGGCCATATCAGTGATGTGGATGCACACACTTTCCCTAATCTGGATTTTATGGTGTCATTGATTTGCTCAACCACTCCAGATGCTTCAGGTCTATAGGCACAATAAATATAATGTGCTTGACAGTGGATCCCTCTGATCGACAGCACCTGAGTTGCTATCCTTTTGTTATTCTTACCTCATCTATACTTGTGAGGTTGTGTGTGCACCCTGTATCACACCCACTGTCACAATGCTATTCCTTATGGAACTCAACAGTTATAAACAAAAGCACAGGTGCACCACTTAATAATATTCAACAAGAACAAATATAAAGTCTTTCTTCAACAACTGTGTTTTTCCCAAAAAGTCTTTTCCTTTTTTCCAATATCAAAAGATTCTGTCATAAAACAAGGTCATGAGCATCATTTGTTCACAACAGCACAGCCGACGTGTTTCGTCCTTGGAGCGAACTTATTCAGGGCTGTAGATGCCAAACACATAAATATACATATAAATACACATAACTGACAAATATAAATCACATAGACATAACTTTATACAAACACATAAACTGGTTGTTAAAAACGGATTGTTAAATACACAGAAAAAAGCTATTTCTTGTAGCCATAAACAAACATCATGAACACATCTATATTTGCACTAAGACAACAATTACTATATTTATTTATATAGACTTATTACAGTGTAATCTAATACAAATTCAATTTTCCAAACCTATGAGCAATATATTTGACGGAAACATATCCATGTACCTTTTGTATAACCTCAAGGGTCAAAGGGACCTCATGAGCCATAAAGATCAAAATAGCATGAGAAGGCATGTAAAAATGTAGAAGTTGAGAGGGAAAAGGACAGGAGAGAAAGCAGAGAGTATTCATATTGCATTCTGGTCAAAGAACTATTTCCAAGAGCTTTATCGCCAGAAGGTGAGTCAAAGGCCTATTACCAAATGATTATCACAATGCCAGGTCTTATGCCAAAGACCCATCTCTCAGTATCAGACAATCATGCTATGCCAATTTTCCCTCTCAACTTCAAAATCTACAAAAAATCTCTATGAAGGACACTACAGGTATTCTGTATAAGTTGATCGCTGCTTGCTGTTTCTAATGTCACTAAGTGCTCAACTAGATCTTCATTAATCTTTTGTATTTTGGATTCATCTGCCAAAACCTTGGGCCATTTAAGTCGACGCTTATCATTTGTGGCACCTAACTCCTTGTGCATAATGGGGCATTGGAATCCTGCCAATTGCTCCCCCATAGGTGACTAATAGATAAATGTAGGGAGTTATGGTCACTGTTACAGGCCTGATGTATGAACATGTCCTGTACTCAGGACCACAAGGTCAAATCCACTAATATGTAGTCAATCCGACTTGACCCATTTGTTCCTGAAAAGGTCATTCCACCACTTCTGTCGGAGTTAGTTGGACCATTGGTGGCCCTTAGCCTGTATTCTCTGGATATTGCATTCAATTGAAGGTCAGCATGTGACCATTTTTTTATTGGAGGTAATTCCAACAAAGTTACCCTCCAAGCTTTATCCTCCTCGGACACATCAATGGACTCAACCCAGTCAAGTGGTTCGAATGTAACATTGAAATCACCACGGATTATTAGTGGGTAGCTAACATTCCTGTCTCCCAGTAAATTATCCAAAACAAGAAGAGTCGGCGAACTACCACCTCTAGTGCTCCGAGCATATACATTATACACATCGACAGTCTGTCCTTTCCCATTAGCAAGCCTGACCCCCTAAAATGTCCGGATTGTTAGTAACCAGCTAATTTGCTTCACAATTCAGGGTATGATTTACCAAAATAAGTAACCCCCTGATGCCCGTCCCACTTTGGCAGGTGCTCCCGGTCTAAAAAAGGACTTGACATCAGGTTTCCTGAAATAAACATATTTCCTGGCGAGAGACCAGATCCAGCCAATACAGGCAGTTACACTTTCTACTTATACCTGCCAGGTTCCATGAAAGGATATTCATCATATCCCCATTGACTGTTTCTACAAGGACCTGGGGAGGGGGTGAAGCTTCCAACATGGGCACATCTTGGCTATCAGTCCTTATGGTTGATTCATTAACCTGAATGCAAATATTCGCTGCCAATGATAAGTTAGAATTTTCAGGCTCTGCTAAAAAAAAAAAAACCTACGCTCTTGCTCAGCCAGACAAACCACAAAATGTAGATGAAAAGGACCTGCAAGGTCCATGTGAACTGTACTAAAGATATTCTTTACTGTACAAGGAGATGTAGGAATGAGTCAATCAATCTGCAAGAGTGTTGAAGTAGGGAAAGCCGGGGGTATCTTGCTCACATGTTCATCTTGACCGGGGGGGACAGTCAATCTCAGCCTAATCTTTGTTGATGCGTGGGGATCGGATCTTGCTTCCAGGGCAATTAAATCATGCATTAGTTGGTTTGTAGTTAAAGTTAATTCAATTGCATCCACTGAGCTATTGGCCAAGATGCACCTTTTAGCATGGATAATGTCCTCCCTTGTTATAGATCTACACCCCCTGGTGTATCTCAGCTAATGTATAGCTTTAGTTTTTAGGACTTCCCCACTCTCATATCTAAGACAGTTAAGGTCGACTTTAGGAACATTAGTAAGGAAGTTTGGAATAGGTGAAGAAATATCTTGCTTATGGTAGAATACCTGGGATGCCTCAGAAGCTTTAGAGTAAGTAGGTGTCCTACTAGGGGCCTGGGGAACTAACTTTGGCAGTGGGCCAGGTCCTACCTTGTCCCCTGTCACGGCCCCATTTCCCTTATCTTGCACTTTAAAAGGCCTATATTGCCCTGGTGGGGCACTAGTGGTTACCTTAGTACTCTGAAAATGGTGAAGGTCTATGTCCGTAAGCAGTATGTTTCAGCTATTTTGATTCCCATATATAACTTTTTGCCTCGCTATGGGTCCAGCCTGGTTGGGAAGAGCATTTGTTGGGGCTGCTGACATTGGATGTAATCCATTCCTATCTTCTATTCTTTGGAAGAGTTTGAAGACGAGTGAGGTTAAAGTCTCAATACTGGTCTTCAGTGATGCTATTTCAGTCAAAAGATCAGAATTTGAAGGTGTAATGCCACTACTAGCTTCCCCTACTTCCTGCACGGTGTCTGGGCTTAAGATAATAGGCAGTGAAAGTGCGTGAATGGGAACGGTATTATGCATAACTATAAGAGAGTCCTCAGCAAGAGCGGCAAAAGGATTGCTCAGTGGGATCTCTTCTGGCCCGCTATTTTCTGTTGGACACAACAAACTTTCAAAATCCAGCTCACTATATATAACTGTATTGTGCTTGCTGCAACTGCAGGCAATTTCGTTTTCTTAGAAGCAAGTTTGAATAATTTTGGGATGTTTCCATATCCAAAGACAGGGGACCTGATTGGAGTATTGGAGAGAAGGGGTTTAATATGAGGATTTCCAGCTGTCGAGGGGATAGGGGCTGGAGTGGGTGATGTCAACAATTCCTCACAATCTGTGACAATGTTCTCTATATGGTCTAAGATTTTCCCGCCAGTCCCCCCTTCACTTGCCAGGGGGCGTTTTTTTAGTTGTTCTTTACATGCACCTCCCTGCCCTGCTTCAATCCCTTTCCGTTTCCCCATTACAACAACTAATAGTCAAATGTGTGTATTCCCTGCACTATAGGCAGCTAGGACTACAGCGTAACACAACACTATACTGGAGCACCAGAGTCTGTAGACACAAGGTCAAGAAAATGACAATGTTATGCGGCCACAAAGTTTCTCTTTGAATTTGCAGGAAATGCAATATTAAGGAGTGTTCAAAGAGCCTCAATGATGATATAAACAGTACCAGTTGTGGATTAAGTTGAGTGAGATGCTCGACAGCTCCGGGGCCACATTGTCGAGGAGTGGCACAGCCCAGCCTCTTACGGGCGATGACGGACAAGAACGGGCCCGCCCGTGGCCCGGGCTTCGCACACGCACGTCCCGCACTGCGGGAGACTGGAACGCTTTTCAGTGCAGGATGAAGGTTGCGCTCCTCCCTCCTGGGAGAGCAGGAATCCTGGGACTTGGAGTCCCCAGCTGGTGGCGAGTTTTGGCGGTAGAAACTGTAGCATTGCAACGTCCCCCGCTGCGGGAGAGTGGAGCGCTCTTCAGCGCAAGATGAGGGTCGCTGTTATAAAAAAGAAGTCCTTGAGCCAGGTATATATAACACCCTGGATTTAATGAAGCTTAGTTCCAAGTTAGGTTTCAAGTAGATAAGTAAAGATGACAAAGCCCCACCAGGAGCAGCCTCCCTGCTGCTCAGCTTGCATCCACCAACTGCCACTCCTCACATCTCCAGACTGCAAGCATCCCGTGACATCCCACACATCCAACATTCCAAACATCATCAAGTACACCAACACTCACTCTGGCTGAGCAGTAGGGAAGAGACAAGTAGGTTATAACACTTCCCCCTTCCTTAGGGACACTAAAAGCAGAAATGATGCACAAAAGTATGAACATGATTAAATACATTATCCACAATATGCATGCATAAAATAGAAATGATGCAGATAAATGGAAAATATAATTAAATATAAGATATCAGAAAAATGGAAAGACAAAGTCTCCAACATAAATTCGATGTGAATCTCAAAATGGTGGTACGCATCACATGCCTTACCGGGTGGCTCTCGGCACGCCGGGGCTGGAAAAACGTGAGAGAGCAGCTTTGAAGGAGCTAACATTCCACAACGTCAGAAAGAGCAGAGAATTCCTCCTCGCGGCGGACACACTAGGTAAGTTCCATGCGCATTACGTTGCTTGTGCTCTCTTTTTAAAAATAGCATGATCAGGATTCGGATGCCGCTATTCTGAATCTTGCTTTTCCTCCGAATTATACGATTTTCACGCTAAACCGGACTACGAGAGGAGGTGGCATCGCCATGGCAGTTAAATCCTGCTTTCCTGCTGAATGGAAAGCTCTCGGGCTACCTGCTTGTGAAAGTGCCCTCTTCAAGGTCGCTTTTAGTCATCATTTTACGTTCAGCGGTATGCTCATCTATCGCCCACCTGGCAATGATTCAGCCTTCAAGTCCGCTCTTGCCGATATGGTAAGCTCCTTAGCGCTCGGCTGTGCGAATTTCAACATCATGGGTGACCTCAATATCCATTTTGACAACAGGTCGTCCACAGCCGTTAACACCTTGCTCGCGGATCTTGAAGCTCTTCAACTGGTCCAGCTTGTCACTCTCCCCACCCACACTGGAGGCCATATTCTTGATCCCTTTTTTTCCACTCTTGTGAGGGTGAAGGTGTCTGACCCGATGTTGATGGGATGGACGGATCACCTGATGGTGGAAGCCTTTTGTCCTATTCACGATAAGCCATTTAAACCTGTGGATAGGCCAATTTTTAAAAGGCACTGGCACAAGCTCAAACTTGAAGGGTTCTACAGGCTACTGGAGCAGAAACCCCTGAGCGCTTTTTTGAATGTGGATCATGGGTACCAGCTGTTTTGCATATGGATTTCAGACGCTCTTGACTTTCTTATACCCATGCGCTGGTCGAAAGGTCACTCGAAGGTACCCAGCCCGTGGTATAATGAGTCCCTTGCTGAGCTTAAAAAAACCTGCCGGAAAGCGGAGAGGGATTGGAGAAGATCTTATGATCCTGCCCTGAAAACCCTGTACTTTGCCAAACTTAAGCTCTATCATAGGGCAATCTGCAGAACACGTGCCGCATTCTATGCTCAGGAATTTCTAGCCAGCACCAATCCATCTAAACTAATATTCAAGGTATTGAAAGACCTTATGAATAAAAGAGCTACCTCGGCAGAGATCTGCACTGACTCCCATTGCGAGAATTTGGCAACTTTCTTCTTGGAGAAAGTGCAGAAAATATACAGAGGTTTTGATCTGTGTCGGCCGGATCCAGAGTTAGTTGACCCTAATCTCTTGGGGTATGAGACTTTGACTTTCTTACCTGATTTGTCCACTGAGGCTTTTGATAAACTTAGCCTCAGCGTTAAATCAGGCTCTCCTCTGGACCCGCTGAAGCCAGCTCTTATTAGTACTCTTTCTCCGCTGTGCAGAGCTCCCATACTAAATCTAATCAACATGTCGTTGTCAACTGGAACGATTCCTGCTTTATGGAAGCAGGCGGTAGTGACCCCTATCTTAAAAAAGGCAAATTCCGACCCCCTTTTGCCAGAAAATTATCGCCCCATATCTTATTGCCTTGGATGGCTAAAGTTACCGAAGCCCATGTTAACTCGATCTTGTCTGAACATCTAGCTCGTAATCAGATACTGGACTCCAGCCAGAATGGCTTCCGGCCAGGACACAGTACCGAGACCGCTTTGCTCTATATCATCGAGCATCTACGCCTGGTGCTTGACTCCGGACGTACGGCAGCGCTCCTGCTATTAGATCTGAGCGCTGCTTTCGATACTGTGTCCCACCAGATACTGATTCAACGCTTAGAGGAAGCTGGAGTAGCAGGCACTGCTCTCCAGTGGTTTCGATCCTTTCTCTCAGATCGAACCTTTAAAGTGGCAATACCACCCTGCCAATCCACCATTTTTCCCTTGGACCTGGGGGTCCCACAGGGCTCCTCGTTGAGCCCCACCTTGTTCAACCTCTACATGAAACCGCTAGCTGCAGTCTTTAAACAGTGGGGTCTGACGATGACCTCATATGCGGCCGATACGCAGCTGGCGGTGACACTTAGTGGAGACCCTGAAGTGAAGGCCCCCAGATTCCGAGCAGGACTTGTGGCAGTAGCGAGTTGGCTTCGTACCATTTGCCTTCAGTTGAATGCCACCAAAACTGAGGTGTTGGTCCTGGGGAAACATGCTGAGCTATGGGGAAATCAGTGGTGGCCTTCAGAGCTGGGCATTATTCCTATCCCAGCTTCCGGAGTGAAAAACCTAGGAATTTGGCTGGATCCTGCGCGCACCTTCACAGGCCACACGAAGAGGGTTGCAGCCACCTGCTACGGTATCTTGCGTGGCATGAGGCCGGTCTTGAAATATTTTGACCCTCCCACCCGGCAGCTCGTGGTCCAGGCATCAATTCTATCCCGGCAGGACTACGGGAGTTCGCTGATGATAGGGGTCAACCAGGCTGAGGCATCTAGGCTCCAAAGGGTTCAAAATGCCGCGGCGCGGGCCATTGTGGGTCTTCCCAGACATTGTTCTGTGTCGGGTACCATCTCGGCCCTACATTGGCTACCGGTCAGACAGCGGATCAAGTGTAAGGTGCTCTGTCTGGCCTTTAAAATCATGAAACTTTCTTCGCCGCCGGCACTTGCCAACCTGCTCATTCCCTACATCCCTCCGAGATCACTAAGATCAGAGGCTCTTCACCTAGCAGGCTGCCCCCGTTTTAAACTTAGCAGAATGGGTGGCCGCTCGTACCGGGTGCTTGCTGCAGGATTGTGGAACTCGCTCCCGGGGAACATCCGAGCTCTGAATGATTTATCCACCTTCAGGCGGGCTATTAAAACTTTCCTGTTCCCCGCTTCCGAGTAGCCGCCCCTTTCTTCTTTTTCCCTTTGTGTGTTATGTTATAGTACCTGTCTAAGCGCCAGGACGCCCCTTGGCTGGGGCATCTGTGCGCTATAAAAAAATAATTAACATAACATAACATAACAGTTGAACTATGAACGCTTGCGCAGTGAAAATAAAATTATTCAGGTTGAAAATTCAAATTGAAAATTTAATACCCAGCACTGGCTGCCCGCATATCCTCACACATCAACTGTGCGCAGCGAATGACCCGAGATGTGTGTAGCTCTCCCCAAATCCGATTTCCACAGAAGTCAATAAAAGGCTTCACAGCAGCTGTTTGTTCACAAGTACACGACAAACAGCGTGAGAGCAGGTAATCAACTCACGTTCAGCACACCTAGAGCTCTCTCCCCGTCAGAGACAGAGCACAGCTGATGCCATAAATCTGCTACCTCCAGATTAGATTTCACACGCAGGGTCAGAAACAGAGCACAACAGAGCGCTCCCTCTCATAAGGCATGGAGGCAAAAAAGCAAGAGTTCTCAGCACACCCCAAGCAAAGAGGAAAATCTTGAAAACACAGGTCAAAACTGTCCAAATTCTGCAGCAAGAACTCAAACACCCTGGGCTTGCAGGCTGTCCAGATGGCAAAGGACACTGGTGGGGCTAACCAGGGCGCTTTATTTTCTTTAGTTTCTGTAGTTTCAATATTGTTCTGTAGGTTCTTTAAATACACAGTCTCTTCTCTTTTGTTGGTTCCTTAATTCTTTCTCTTTTCTGCACGCTGTAGGTTCTTTTGTTTATAGGCTGTTTCTGTAGGCTGTTCTCCGTCGCAAAAATGTTATAATTAAAGAAGTCCTTGAGCCAGGTATATATAACACGCTGGATTTAATGAAGCTTAGTTCCAAGTTAGGTTTCAAGTAGATAAGTAAAGATGACAAAGCCCCACCAGGAGCAGCCTCCCTGCTGCTCAGCCTGCATCCACCAACTGCCACTCCACACATCTCCAGACTGCAAGCATCCCGTGACATCACACACATCCAACATTCCAAACATCATCAAGTACACCAGCACTCACTCTGGCTGAGCAGTAGGGAAGAGAAAAGTAAGTTATAACAGTCACGCTCCTCTCTCCTGGGAGAGCAGGACTCCTGGAACTTGGAGTCCCCAGCTGGTGGGGAGTTTTGGCGGCAGAAACTGTAGCGTTGCAGCGTCCCGCGCTGCGGGAGACTGGAGCACTTTTCAGCACAGGATGAGGGTTGCGCTTCTCCCTCCTGGGAGAGCAGGAATCCTGGGACTTGGAGTCCCCAGCTGGTGGCGAGTTTTGGCGGCAGAAACTGTAGCGTTTTAGCGTGCCTACAGTATCCAACCATCCCCAAAAGCATTTGTTCTTTTTTCTGAGTTTTGGGAGGGTTCATTTGTTTGATCACATTAATTCTTTCGGGGGTCACTTTTCTAACTCCTTTTTCTACTTTGTGTCCTAGGTATTGGACTTCTTGTTTACAAAATTGCAATTTTGCTGGGGACACTTTGTGTCCTCCTGCTGCCAAATGGTTTATTAGGGAAACTGTGTCTGTCACACATGCCTCTTGTGTCTTTGATGCCACTAACAGGTCATCAATATATTGAACCAAAGATAAATTTCCTAGCATAACTAAAGTCTCCAGACATTTTTTTCAAGATCTGTTTAAAGATTGAGGGATTCTCAGTGTACCCTTGAGGAACTCGGCACCTTGCCAAAACAAGGGCTCCAAAAAGGAATGCAAACAAATACTGGCTTTCCGGGTGTAAAAACGAGAGAAATGCTTGGCACAAATCAATCACTGTGTACCATATAGCAACACAGGAAATTTAGTAAAGGATCACTGCTGGATTTGGCACTACTGGACAACAGGGTACTACAATGTTATTGATCTTTCATAAATCCTGCACTTTTCTGTATTTTTCACTGGGCTTTTTAATACCAATAGTAGGGAAATTACAAGGACTTCTCAGAATTTCTTTCAGAATTCCCTTTTCAATCAATCACTGAATCTCTCGCCTGCAAGCTTCGGCAACTGCATGTTGAGGCTGTGTTGAGATTTCGCCAGAGACCGCTAATAGTATCATTATACGCGGACGACATGTTGCTATATGTACGCGACCCTGAGGTGCACCTGCCTGGGCTGCTTAGGGAGTACTTTAAGTTTAAACGTTTTTCAGGTCTGGGGATTAACTGGTCGATGTCAGTAGTTTTCCCCCTTACGGTGCACACGAAGGAGATTGCACTGGAATTCCCTCCGATTTGGACGTCCAACCAAGTGAAATATTTAGGGGTTTGGATCCATAGGGATCTGGAAGTTGTGATATCGGAGAACTATGGGCGGGCGATCACATGTATCACTGAAAGAGCCGAGAGATGAGCTCATTTGCCCCTTTCGCTTCCGGATAGAATTGCAGTTGTAAAAATGACCTTTCTCCCCAAATTACTATATTTCTTTATCAATAGCCCGATCAAATTGAACATGGCTCTTTTTAAAACTCTCCAGTCTGCAATGATGTCGTTCGTATGGGGCGGGAAGAGGTCAAGGTGTAAATGGGATCTACTGGTGCAGCCGTTTGAGCGGGGGGGGGGGTGTTTGAGGCTCTGGACTTTCGTCTGTATTATATCTGCGCTCAAGCTCAGTTCGCTCATTATTAGCACTTCCCGCAGCGTTACCAGCCCCATGTGGCCATAGAGGCAGATGCGGTGCTCCCGATGGCAGTGCAGGCGGCAACTCTGTCTGGTGGCGCAGGAGGTCCTCGGTCAGAGATCAACCCTGTACTTTGTACTTCTTGGGCCTGGTGACAGCTGCTGTCAGAACGTGCTCAGCTAACGTGTCTGTATGCCCCACTGTTGCCCCTGGACTCCCATCTGGATATTTTAGCTGCGTGTGAACCACAAGCCCTAGGAGAATTGGCCAAGATAGGAATCACACGGATTGGGGATCTGTATGAGAAGGCCTTCTTTAAATCCCTGCAGGAGGTACAGAAAGGTGTGAATAAGGGATTTATGTTTGGGTTTACATACGTGCGAGTGCGCCATGCCATCAGGACTGCGTACCCAGACTACCCGGCTGAGCCCACTACCCTGAGGGCTTTGCAGGTGATGCGGGCAAGTGCAGAGCAACAGGGACTAATCACAAAACTTTATAATGCATCGATGAGCGAACGAGAACAGCAAGAGCACCCCTCTTTTGTGAAATGGCAGGTAGTGCTGGGTGAAGCCCTCTCCTCGGATGTGTGGAATGCGTGCTGTGCTCTTACTGGCCGTCTGACAGCTAATTGCAACCTGAGAATAATACACTTTAAGTTTCTGCACCAACTATATTACACCCCGATGCAGCTTTTTAAGTATGGGCTACGAGAGAATGCTAATTGTGTGCGGTTTGAAATGGCAGATGGGGATTTCAAGCACGTGGCCTGGCAATGTGGGCGAGTATTTGCATTTTGAGAGGAAGTGACAAAGAGGCTGACGGAGGTCGTCCAGGAACCAGTACCTGCACCCCTGAACTTTGCTTGCTAGGGTATGTAAAATGTTTCAAACCAGCTAATAGGCATATAGTTGCACTGTCTACCCTGTTTGCGAAGAGAGCTGTGGCGCAGTGTTGGGGGGCAAAAGTGTCCCTGACCAAAAAAAAGTGGCTTCATGATCTGCTATATTGTAAAACTCAACTTCAAACTTATGAGGAGGAACTTCCTGAACTTTCACGTCCAAAGGCCTTCTGAGCCCCACTAACGGCATTTTTGCTTACTCGTACAGACTCAGACTGATTCCCTAGGTATGGGTATGTGCTGGCCCTCTGTTTGGGCTTGCAGGCTGCTATTAGTAATACTCCATGGTTGGGGTATATTTATGATCATCTGCTATGCTGGTGGAATACGTATGACTCTGCTACATTTCCACTTCCAGGTCTTTGAGGTATCTTCTGTTTGTTATCATTGTATGGTGTATATACGCCAAATGAATGTTTCCCATATAGTTGGCACTATATCTATCTCAGTCTTGGGGCGAGTGGGGTGGGGTGGGAGCGGGGAAGGGGGGTTTGATCTTGGTTGGTTTATAATGCAATATCCACATGCCTATTGCTGTTTTTCATCTTTGCTGAAAATCAATAAACATATTAAAAAAAAAATCATTTGATCAATCACAGGAGCAACTTCTGCAATTACTTCTGGACTAATTTTGTGTTTGGATATACAGCACCCTCTTTCACAGTATTCTGAATCGGATCTACATTTGTCATTAGTCCAATTTCTTTTCCTGATAAATCCCACACATCCAACCTCATTGCACTTTTTAATTCTTCAGGTAAATTCTCTTCTGGGTGAAGTGAAAACAACTCATCCACCTCTGTCCCTTGCTTCGCTATCATCATCTTAAATTCGACATCCTCATCAGGTGTCTGAAATGCAATGCCATCCGGCGTACACTAGATGGTGCAGTTCATCGTATATAATAAATCCCAACCTAAGAGATTTTCCGGACTTGAGTCACATACCACAAACCGATGCATGTCTCTGAAGTTTACAATATGAACTTCTATTGGATTTGTGACTGGTGTTCTAATATGCTTATTCAATACTCCTACAACTTGGATAGTTTATCCCGAAGGGGAGTAGGTTCGGAATTTCTGCTGCTCTCACAGTAGAACGGGTAGCACCAGTATCCACTAGGAATGTAATATCATTACCGTCCACTTTACCGTCAACAAATGGGCCTGACTGATCTACTGCCAAGGATGCGCCAAGTACGCACTTTTCCTCCCCCCTCAGGCATCGTCATTGAGATGAGTCTAAATCACTCTCATTGCATTGCACCCAGTATTGCGGAACCATTTGCACACTTTGATTCTTACCAATTTGGTCACCTGCGTGAAATCCAGTATTCGCACTGCACCTCTGCACTTTAGCATTCACATTATTTAGCATGGGAGCTTGTGGCACCTGTAACTGTGGAGTAACTATCTGCTGCTGCTGCTGTTGGTTTACACCCACCTCATTCTGCATCAGTGGAATTCAATTTTGATTTACCCCATCATTCTTTTTAGCAGATCTGCACTCGTTCTTCCAATGTCCATGCTTTCCACACACATGACAAGGACATTTCTTCGTATCTTCTCTGCTCATTTTACCTCTACCTGTACCTCCACTAGTTACCGGACCATTCTGATTCTGACCATTCATCTGGTAACTTGTTTGTGTCAGGCTTCAGCCCCGTACCGCACATGCGGCACGGAACTACATTTCCCAAGATGCTTATGAGTAGACAGGAAGTGATATAACCTGTCTTGGTGCGCGATTGGTTGCGCATAATTCTTCCTGGTTTCTGCCTTTGTCGGGTTGACAAAGGGATTTCCTGGTTCTGCTGAGCAAGTACGGCGCCTTCGCATTGCGGTGACGTTTGAGCCTGCGGAGTCCGTGAGTAATTTCGGAGCGGTGGCAGCTCATTGCACCGTTCCCTTGTCCATTGCCGGGTTCTGTTAGCGGGCGGACGCCGCTTGACAGATCATTGTTTCCCTACAGCGGGTTACTGCGGGCTGCGGCCGCGTAACTCCGTGTGTAAGGGTTTTCATTTCGTTTTGGTTTGGATTTCAGTTCGTGGACATTACAGTAGGTTACTGCGTGTTTGAATGCAGCGTAACGCCGTCTGTTAACTGTGTTTTGGATTTTAGTTTGTGGACATTACAGCAGGCTACAGCGTGCAGCTGCAACATAACACCGTCTGTAGATTGGGAATAGATCAAGCAGGCGTTAAGTGCGGAGCTTGGCGGTGGTCGCAACCGCAAGTTACCGTATAGGAGGATTTTCCATTTGATTGATTTTTCTTGCCATGGCTGTGTGATTAACAGCGTTTATGATTTAATTTGTTATTTGAACAGCTGTTGTCCTAGGTAGGGGATCCTAGTGCCTACTTCCAGGGAAGAATAGAGCCACCCAATAATCCCACCGGGACTGGGTAATATCAGATAGATAAGCTAAATGTCCAGGTAGGAATCATTCACAATAACCACTTTGCATTTATAAGTGTCACCTGAGTGATCACACAAATCAGTAGAGTAACCAAAGGGCTTATATCAAAAATATATTCAATTTATTTTTGATTCTCAATTTTTAGTTTTTCAACATATGAAAGAAATTTCAGAACTGGCAACAGACAGACTAACATAACATGTAAACTGAATGGTAGTCTACATACACCTACAGCATAGTATGTGGCTATATTCTATAGACCACATCAACGTAAGTATTTACACATAAGAATTCACAAATCAATTTATACAGTGAATTATACAGTGTATTGCATGTCAGGTGTCAAGCGTCGACGTTTCGGTCCATGCTGGTCAGGTCGATCCGTCGGACCATCTTCAGGACAAAAGACGTTGCACAGCAATGTCTAATACAAACACAATAATAATAACAATAAACCCTGAGGCACACGGAGACCAATATCCAGCTCAACACGAAAACCAACACAAAAAACCAACAAAGTGCAGACCAAATCCCGAGTTAGGTAATATAAATCTCACCGCATGTAACCATAAAGCTCAACGCATGCGCACGGTATTTCTTGTAAGTATTGCTCAGTCATTCTGGTTTTTAGAATTTCTGGAACTAGTTAGAGATACATCAGCCCACTAATTTTGAATCTACTTGTTCACTTGTGGTTTCACGCGGCTACTGTTGCATGCGTTGAGCTTTATGGTATAAGTTACAGAGATACATCACCTCACTAATTCTGAACGCACTCATGGGTGCATGCCGTGAGTGTTACATGCGGTGAGATTTATATTACCTAACTTGGGATCTGGTCTGCACTTTGTTGGTTTTTTGTGTTGGTTTTCGTGTTGAGCTGGATATTGGTCTCCGTGTGCCTCAGGGTTTATTGTTATTATTATTGTGTTTGTATTAGACATTGCTGTGCAACGTCTTTTGTCCTGAAGATGGTCCGACGGATCGACCTGACCAGCATGGACCGAAACGTCGACGCTTGACACCTGACATGCAATACACTGTATAATTCACTGTATAAATTGATTTGTGAATTCTTATGTGTAAATACTTACGTTGATGTGGTCTATAGAATATAGCCACATACTATGCTGTAGGTGTATGTAGACTACCATTCAGTTTACATGTTATGTTAGTCTGTCTGTTGCCAGTTCTGAAATTTCTTTCATATGTTGAAAAACTAAAAATTGAGAATCAAAAATAAATTGAATATATTTTTGATATAAGCCCTTTGGTTACTCTACTGATTTGTGTGATCACTCAGGTGACACTTATAAATGCAAAGTGGTTATTGTGAATGATTCCTACCTGGACATTTAGCTTATCTATCTACTTCCAGGGAAGGCTTTTCATCATCGCTGGGGGGGCAGCCAGCTGGCTGGGTGACTTCTAACCTTGTCTATTCTGCCTCCGATTTCGATATTCCCTGGAGGTATCCCAGTCCTGTGAAGCTCATAGGAGTTCCCAGCAGGGTAGGGGTTCAGAGAAAACACATGAGTGATAATCTGTTTATCAATGAATATTCGCTAATGCTTGATTTTGCTTTCCTTATCAGACGGTGTTACAGGGTGTCATATGGTGTGCTGTTAAATACATATGCAGAGGACAAACAGGTATTTTAGTCTCTGGTGAATTAGCGAGAATTGATGAGTGTAGATTGTTGACATTATCTTATTATTGTGTTTATGTCTTTTCAGAGCCTTTGTCCCTGCTGACCCCTCCCCTACCTGGTGTCCCTCGCTTAACAACTCGAAGACCCTGGGGGGTAACCCCACGTCAGGGTACTTGGTGATGTCAGGAGATAGTCCTTTATTCTACTGCAGCTGAATCCTGCGAAGCTATACCTGACAGAATTACGCGCCCAAGATATTTGCTTCGCCCGGTTCTGTTGTAGTGGAATAATGGCGACCATGGATGATGTGATGCAGGCTCTTCTGTTGGTACAGCAAGAGCTGGCTTCTTCCAAGGCAGAAGCCACCACCTTAAAAGAAAAGGTTGAGAGGTTGTCACAGAATCCGTTTGATGCAGGCACTGGGGCCTCTCAGATTCAGGTGACTGTCCCTCCTCCCATCCCTCTGGCTAGTCCAGAGAGGTACTCCGGGGATCCCTCTAAGGTGCAGGTGTTCCTAACACAGATCATGCTACACTTCTCCTGCAAACCCGCATCTTTCCCGAATAACCACTCACGTGTTGCCTTTGCCATTTCATATTTAGTTGGGGATGCGGCTAATTGGGCGGTTCCTTTGGTAAGAAATAACGATCATATTCTATCCGATTGGGTAGCTTTTAAAGCAGAATTTGAGCGTGTATTCGATCGAAGGGCTACCACATTTAGCGCAGATAGGGAATTGCTTGAGTTAAGACAAGGGAAAAAAGACCTGATCACTTACTTAACCACCTTCAACAGGCTAATAGCAGAGACTGAGTGGCCCGAGGAGAAAAGGATGTCATTGTTTTACCAGGGCCTACGAGACGAGCTTAAGGATGTTATAGCCCAGATAGATCCCCAACCTACCACTTGTGCCGCTATGATTAGCTTGACTCTGAGATTAGATGGTAGGATGGTTGATAGAGGTGGGGACAGAAGGAGATGGGACAGGGGGTCATACAGGTATGACAGGTTCTCTCGTAAACCCCTCTCCTCCCCTGAGGTGGGTGTAGAACCCATGGAAATAGGTGCGGTGAGACCTGCCCTGTCCAAATAAGAAAGACACACTAGACGCATGCAGGTGTTATGTATGTATTGTGGAAAGAGAGGGCATTTTGTAAGGGAGTGCCCTACCAAACCCAGAACCTCTGAATATGGGTCAAGTGGCAAGAAAGTAGCTGTGTCGTCAACTGGTGGTCCATCAAAGAGCAGCGAACCATTGGAGAGGGGGAGGGCTGATCAAGGATTGCAGCTTCCTTCCTTGACGACTCTGGCGTTAGTGGACAGCGAGACACACATGAATATACTCATGGATCTAACATACAAACACGAGACACATCAGGTACAAGTGATGTTGAATTCCGGTGCCACCAGCAACTTCATTGACAGCGGCTTGGTATCTCGGTTGGGCATACACAGGGTGAGATTGGGAAAGGCAGAGGAAGTGTTTACGGTTGATGGACAACCTCTGAAATCAGGGTTGATTGTGGAGCAAACAGAAACAGTAGTATTGACATACACAATGGTTACGGAGAGACATACTGAGAGTCTGGCCCTGAAAATTATAGAGGCACCGCAATACGAGGTGATTCTGGGCATGCCGTGGTTGTGCTTCCATAATCCCAACATAGAATGGAAGACGAAAACCATCACATTCTCAGCTGAGGAATGCATAGACCATATGTTCTCATTGCGTCAGATAGCAGTTACAGCCTTGTCTCGAGCGTATGTAGTTGCTACTGCAGAAGAGAAGGAGGTTTGTTACCCATGGAGTATGTTCAGTATGAGGATGTATTTAGTGAAAAGATGGCAGAGCTTCTGCCCCCTCATAGGGAGTACGACTGCCGCATCGATCTGATTGAGGGGGCCACTATTCCATCTTGCAGGGTGTATGCGCTTTCCGAACCTGAAACCAAGCATTTAAGGGGGTATCTGGATGACTACCTTGATATAGGTTTTATATAGTCTTCCAGGTCTCCTGCTGCGTCGCCTCTTTTCTTTATCTCTAAAGCGAATGGCGATCTGAGGGCCTGTGTAGATTATAGAGTCCTTAACAAGAGCACAGTGAGAAACAGATATCCGTTACCCCTAATTCCTGTGCTGCTAGACCAGGTGAAGAAGGCCCAGATCTACACACGATTAGACTTGAGAGGGGCGTACCATTTGGTACGAGTAAGGAGCGGGACGAATGGAAAACAGCTTTCAAAACCAGGTACGGGCTGTATGAATATAGGGTCATGCCGTTCGGCCTTTGCAATGCCCCTGCAGCATTTCAGTTCTTTTTAAACGATGTACTGCAGGATTTCGTGGATTTGTTTGTCGTTTTCTATATAGACGACATTCTGATCTACTCAGTAAATCCTCAAGTACATGTAGGTCATGTTTGCAAGGTGTTGGCTCAGTTAAGGGTGCATAAACTATACTGCAAACTTAGTAAATGTGAGTTTGGGGTGAGGCAGGTTGAATTCCTGGGAGTAATGTTGTGTCCAGAGGGGTTGCAGATGACCGACAGGAAAGTACTAGCTGTGCAGGAATGGCCAACTCCAAAGTCAGTCAGAGAGATGCAATGCTTTTTGGGCTTTGCGAACTACTACAGACGGTTTATCCTGCAGTTCTCCAAGGTAGCTGTTCCCATTACTAGACTGCTTAAGAAAGGGGTTGAGTTCCAGTGGACTCCAGAGGCCGATGACGCATTCAACTACCTAAAAAAGGCGTTTACGGAAGCCCCTGTTTTGTCTCATCCTTGTACAGAGAAACCTTTCATAGTTGAGGCGGATGCATCAGATGAAGCGGTGGGAGCGATTTTGTCCCAAAGAGATCAGAGCACGGGACAGTTACATCCAGTAGCTTACTTGTCGAGGAAGTTGAATTCAGCCAAAAAACACTATACAATAGCATAAAAGGAACTGCTGGATATTAAAAGGGCTTTTGAGGAATGGAGACACTATTTGTGGGGTGCCATACATCCTATCACAGTGTATACGGACCACAGGAATCTGCAATACATGAGAACAACAAGACATCTCTCCCAAAGACAAATGAGGTGGATGCTGTTTTTTGCAGAGTACGATTTTGTGGTTACTTTCCGCCCAGGGGCGGAAAATCATAAAGCAGATTCGTTGACTCGATTAAATACTGGAGAGGACTGTTCAAATGTGGCTGTACCTGTTTCTGTCATAGAACCCTCAAAGGTGGTGGGGGCTGTAACAGCCGATAGGTTTTTGGACAAGGTAAAAGGACATCGCTCAGTGGATGAATGGAAGGCATGGGTGACTCAACACAGTGAGCGGTCTATGCGACAAGGGTTGCCGTTCCATCGCTCCAAACTGTACCTACCCATTGCCGCCCTACAAAAAGAGGCCTTTCGGTGGTGTCATGAGTCTCCCTTGGCAGGTCATCAGGGAATTAAAAAGACACAAGAGCTGTTGCAAAGACACTTTTGGTGGCCAGAGCAGAATAAAGAGGTGGCGAGTTGGGTGGCTGGATGTGAAGAATGTGCAAGGGCGAAAGGAGAGACAAGGGGCCAGAAAGGTAAATTGAGACCCATGCCCACACCTATTAGTCCTTGGACACACATAAGTTTGGACTTCATCACAGGTCTACCACTAGAAAAGGGGTTCTCAGCGGTCTTAGTGGTTATAGACAGCCTTACTAAACTTGGACGCTTTATACCCTGTACCAATCTTCCCACAGCTAACCAAACTTCTCAAATTCTCATGTCTAACGTGATCAAATTGCATGGAGTTCCCGAGACTATCGTGTCGGATAGGGGACCTCAATTCATAGCCAGGTTCTGGAAGATGTGGTGTAAGGCTTTGCACATAGATTCATCCCTATCAACCTCCTTCCATCCGCAAACGGACGGGCAGACGGAGAGGTTGTACCAGACACTGAAAAAGTATATGAGGTGTTATGCGAAAGATGCTTAGGAATCATGGGTAGACATGCTGTGGATGGCAGAACTGGCCTACAACAATTCATGGCACAGTTCGATTGGTCTGTCTCCCTTCCATGCCACATATGGGTTTGATGCGAAGGTACTGCCTATCAACATCCCTGTAGAAGTTCGTAATCAACCTAAAGTACTGATGGAAGTTAGGAAATTGCACAACCTACAGAAAAAGGTGAGACAGCATTTGATTCAGGCTAAGGAGGTGTACAAGAGATGGGAGGACAGACGTGAGGGACCGCAATATCAGGTGGGAGACAAGGTATGGCTGTCAACTAAGAATATCAAGTTCAAGCTGCGCAGCATATTCCATCCCAGGTTCATTGGGCCTTATGCGGTGGTAAAGCGTATCAATCCTGTGGCATACAAGCTGCGCTTGCCCGGTTCCTTGAGAATACATCCCGTCTTTCACTGTAGTCTATTGAAACCAGCTGTGGGTGCTAGACGCCGAGCTCCTCCTCCGGTGTTGTGTGATGGGGGATTGGAATATGAGGTCAGGAGCATCAAGGACTCCAAGATGCGCAGGGGAGTGTTGTGGTATTTGGTGTCTTGGAAGGGGTATACGGCTGAAGACGATTCCTGGAAATCATGCCGGGATGTGCATGCCCCTGCAGCTGTTCGATCATTCCATCGCCGGTTCCCTGCCAAGCCGGAGCCGAGGAGGCGTTAGGAAGGGGGATGTACTGTCAGGCTTCAGGCCCGTACCGTACATGCTGCACGGAACTACATTTCCCAAGATGCTTATGAGTAGACAGGAAGTGATATAACCTGTCTTGGTACGCGATTGGTTGCGCGTAATTCTTCCTGGTTTCTGCCTTCGTCGGGTTGACGAAGGGATTTCCTGGTTCTGCTGAGCAAGTACGGAGCCTTCGCATTGCGGTGATGTTTGAGCCTGCGGAGTCCGTGAGTAATTTCAGAGCGGTGGCAGCTCATTGCACCGTTCCCTTGTCCATTGCCGGGTTCTGTTAGCGGGCGGACGCCGCTTGACAGATCATTGTTTCCCTACAGCGGGTTACTGCTGGCTGCGGCCGCGTAACTCCGTGTGTAAGGGTTTTCATTTCGTTTTGGTTTGGATTTCAGTTCGTGGACATTACAGCGGGTTACTGCGTGTTTGAATGCAGCGTAACGCCGTCTGTTACCAGTGTTTTGGATTCTAGTTTGTGGACATTACAGCGGGTTACAGTGTGCAGCTGCAGCGTAACACCGTCTGTATATTGGGAATAAATCAAGCAGGCGTTAAGTGCGAAGCTTGGCGGTGGTCGCAACCGCAAGTTACTGGAGGATTTTCCATTTGATTGATTTTTCTTGCCATGGCTGTGTGATTAACAGCGTTTATGATTTAATTTGTTATTTGAACAGCTATTGTCCGAGGTAGGGGATCCTAGTGCCTACTTCCAGGGAAGGCTTTTCATCATCGCTGGGGGGGCAGCCAGCTGGCTGGGTGACTTCTAACCTTGTCTATTCTGCCTCCGATTTCGATATTCCCTGGAGGTATCCCAGTCCTGTGAAGCTCATAGGAGTTCCCAGCAGGGTAGGGGTTCAGAGAAAAGACATGAGTGATAATCTGTTTATCAATGAATATTCGCTAATGCTTGATTTTGCTTTCCTTATCAGACGGTGTTACAGGGTGTCATATGGTGTGCTGTTAAATACATATGCAGAGGACAAACAGGTATTTTAGTCTCAGGTAAATTAGCAAGAATTGATGAGTGTAGATTGTTGACATTATCTTATTATTGTGTTTATGTCTTTTCAGAGCCTTTGTCCCTGCTGACCCCTCCCCTACCTGGTGTCCCTCGCTTGACAACTCGAAGACCCTGGTGGGTAACCCCACGTCAGGGTACTTGGTGATGTCAGGAGATGGTCCTTTATTCTACTGCAGCTTAATCCTGCAAAGCTATACCTGACAGTTTGAGTATTATTGTTTTCTTGCTGCTCTGCTACTTTCACTTGCGCCCACATAATTTTCTCTTTGAACTTTTTATGTTTAGTATCAATTTCGTCATTATGCATTATGGCATACCTTAGGATTTCATTAACTGTTTTGCTCTGCCAACAAATAAAATGCAGCTGTATCATATTGCTAATCTCTAGTCTCAGTCCAAACACAAAACGGTACACACAATGTCCTATATCTTTGTCTCTAATATTCTCAAACCCACCATACTGCTTGAAAACCTGTAATAACCTATCATAATAGGCATGCACTGATTCCTTTGGTTCTTGGGTCATCCGGTCAATTTTAACCCAATCTATTTCTTTCCGTGAAATCTTCTCTTTCAAATAAGTGATTACCTGATTATACTTTTTCTTTACTTCATCAGATGGTGCACCTGTTTTAGGTTTTCTAGGGTATTTATCTTTTGGCCGATCAACAGAAATTTTACATTCTGTCCATAAATCAGCTGGAACAACAATCTCAAACAATCCATCTATATCCTTTAAGAAGACCTTTGAAACCTTCACAAACCTCTCTACCTGTTTGTACCACTCAACAGGTTTTTCTCTTAATCTGGGAAAATCCTTCATGAAAGACAATATATCCTGCTTTGTCCAAAGAACGTGAACATATCCACCACCTGGAACTTCTCTCACAGGACACGCCCATTTAACTTGCTCTGTCTTTTTTAATGGAAACATAGACCCTCCTTTACCAGCTGCTTCTTCCTTCTTTCTCCTCCATCTATTTTTCCATCGACCTACATCTCCCCATTTCTTCAAAATATTCATCAAATCTTTTATTTGCAATTTTTTTCCAGACACATTCAAACTCTCTAGATCCTTATCAGTAAAAGCCATTCTCTGCAACAGCTTCGTTTTTTCTATATCTACTCCTAACTCACTAGCAGCTTCTGATATTTTCTCATGAAGATTCTTCGCTCTCCAAGGAATGCTTTTACACAAAAACAACAGTTCTTCATCTCAGTAAGTCCCTAATCTGTCTGGTCTTATTGTGCCAATAATCATTTCTTCAAAATCTACTTTTAATTGACTCACATTTATAATCTGAGGTTGAGGTTTTGGCCTTGTGATTTCATTTATCCAATTGTTTAATTCTACTGGTGAGGGACCTACTGAAATCCCTGCTACTGGAGTGACATTCGGCCGTATTTTTCTTTGGTCAATTTAGATACTTCTTCTAGGAGTTTCTGTTATCATTTCAGCAACTGGGAGATCTAAGAATGTGTTATTCGTATCAGGCTGTCTATTCGCATTTGCTACAGTCATCATTTCACTCCTGACATCACTTCTCGGAACTGTCAACGTATGTTCTTGCAATAAATGCTGTCTTTCTCCATACAATGGAACTACAGGAACAATTGTTACAGGTACTGTCAATGCTTCTACATTCAAACTTAACTGGTTCAATTTCTGGACCTGCTCTATTTTTCCGTACTGCTTTACTTATTTTTGTCACTTGTGGAGTTAATGGGGTTCCCATTTGTGGGGTACTTGGAGTCACCTCCTCTGAATTTTCTTCAGTTGGCGGAGGTCTTTTGTTCATAATGTCTTCCAACACTTCATCATCGAACTCACTCTGGGTAAAACTCAAACTCGAAGGTTCTATATTTTTCTTTTTCTCTTTACATTTGCCTCCTGACTGTTGTTCATCAACTAAAACTGGGTACAAACCATCAGTTATCACAGCTCTCCTCTATCTTTTCAGCTTTTCTTCTCTACTCTCAAAAGGGTATCTAAACATCATACTCCTGTAACTTCTCTTTCTTCTATATCGTTCTCTCTCAAATGCCTCAAGTTCCCATTCCTCCAATGCTTCGTACTGCGTCAATCTGGGATTCGGTTCTAATTAATTCATTTGATTTCTCAAATTCTGTAACATTCTTACATTTAAATGTATCATGCTGTGGAAAAGCTATAACACCATCATCCTTTGTATATCCATCCAGTTCTCTAACCACATACACGTATGATATCCTCGCTCTAACATCATATATAAAGCAGGCATTTTTGGAGGTGGAATCAGAATTCCCTCTCAAGTCACAATCGGTTTATCTTTATTAAATAAATTCTTTATTTTCTTGAGCAACTTCATGTTTCTAATTCTTCACGCTAATGTAGTTCAGCAAAACAAACAAAATAACTTTTCCGTAATTCTAGTTGTTCTATTGGACAACTCTCGTCCTATACCAGAGCGACTCACACCAACCGTCCAATCATGGCTCTCTACGTATTTGCTATCTCGACCAATGCTTGTGCGACTCACACCAACCAACCAATCAGAGCTCAGTACACGCCCGCTGCCTGACCAATGACAGCGCAGCTTTTTCTGACATCAGTATTACTCCTTCTCCTGACCCTCGCTTTACAAAATATTACGTGAATATATTTCTGAGTTTTCTTAATAAAAATTTCTGGTAGTAACAACACAAAACAATGCTACTGTGTCTGCTCCATTAAATAAAGAGATAGTCTTCACCTTTCAAAGAGATTTTCTTACACTGCTAGCAATAATAATGACCAGCGTTATCTCACTTCTCTAACAAGCTCCTGGAGGACCTGGTACTCCTCTAGGGATAAGGCCAAAGTTTCACAAGAGGACTTTTTGGCATGAAAAGAGGTCTTGTTACTCCCCTGGGGATAAGGCTAGAGTTTCAGAAGTGGACCCTTTGCTATCTCAGACACTCTACTTATATACAAAATGTTCCTAATGTAACACCTACAGCCCTCCGTAGCCTCGGTATTATTACAACAGACAAAGTACTTCTGCAGTGTGATTTCTTTACCACACTCTTCTTCCGCCTACTTCATGCTAAATTCCATTCCCTGGATTCTTCAGGTATCTCTGTACCTGTACTTCTAGACAACATAGAACAGGGCACTACCTTTTTGTGTTCAGAAGATATGATCAATAATCAATAATCATTAGCAAACTAATCAATAATTAAACCATCCTCTGCTACCAAGAAACTGATCCAGCGCAAGGCTAATACCTGATCAGGGATCAATACTCAATAATATCACAGAACAATGGCCCATACACATTTTCCCAAATCCCTGATGCACTGGGGTCCATTTATATACGTTCAATACTTTTCGTTCTAAAATCCATGTGTGACATCATAAAATTCTTAACTGACTTATACATCAACTTTTCTTCCACTTGGTCGATGAACCAATTAGTTGAATAGTTGATGGTAATGATAATACTATATAACTAACTATTCCGTTTATTAAATAATTACAGACTCTCAGGAAATTTAATAAAGTTGTATCTCAAAATAATTGGTTAATGCTCATTGCATATGGTCACAAAATGCAAATAATTCAATTCACAAAGGGAGAGAAAACATCAACAACTTCAAATGAATACAAACTCATCATACAAGCAATGACACTGTGCATGAAGGAGTGGATAGATTAAGAGACAACACTTTCAGCAAAATTAAATGCAAAACAAAATTCAGCTAACGGAGGGGATAGGTGAAGAGACAATAGTTTCATCTAAAATTATACGTATCAAAATACTTATGACGGAGTGGATAGGTGAAGAGACAAAAGTTTCAGAGACAAAAATACATTTGCAAGTACTTTTGCAAGAATGAGTTAGATTAATGCAAACATAACAGTCTGTGGAAAACCACCCCTTGGCCAAGGTGATGGTGGTGGCTCCCTGAAATAGAATCAGAGAACAAAGATTTCAGAACGCAGGAGCAGGATAGGGATAGGAAAAGCTAGGCCTCTCTACAAACCAACAAACAGCGATGCATTCACCTGTCTTCTCTTTCTCCCTGCAAATCTAAAACACACCCCTAAAGGCACCCCAGTTATATGCTAAAACCTACATGTCGTCCCACATTAATGGAAAAAATTTGCGAAACTCGACAGATGATTGGTGAGTTTAAGAGGTGGCTCTGTCACACCATGGTGACGTAATTTAACCCCTTGCGTGATGCTGTCGGCCCTTGGTAGCCCGCCCACTCTTCAGAACGCCCGCGGTTAAGGCGTTAAGTTTTGGGCTTATTCATTGTTCTACACCTATTCCCACAATTTATAATTGTTCAGTTCACACAATTTAATACATGTTACAAATACACATAAATGTAAGCAATGTCCGCGGAAGAAATCTTCTTGTCCCACAGTCCATCACATCCCTTGGCAGACAATCATCACATTGGCCTGCGTCTCTTCAGCTGTACTCAGCGCTTCTGTCTTGCCTTTGACAGATCAAATTCACTCCTTTGTTCACCCCTCCTCTATTTATTATTTCAAAGCAGGATGCAATATGCAACCTATTAAATGCACATGCGGCCTAGCCATTCAATATTTCTCGTTTCTTTTAAAGCATACATGTAAATATGTTTTTAGTTCTTACATATAGTATTTCACATTAGTGCATACATGCGCAAAGCTATTTTCCTCGTGTTCGTGTAAAGTGCACGCTAGTTTCTATTACTACTTACTGTTAGTACTTATTATGGAGGTGCCACTTCGAGCAGGTTTCTTTTTGCGAACCTGGCTCCATCACCTCTCTCCCAGTAATCATCTTTTAGTGGAGCTATGGTCCAAAGAGAGATGCTCAACCCTTTACTATTGTTGTATCAACTGCCCAAAGTTGAGCACTGCAAATGTACTAAATGGAAAACACAATAAGAGAGGGATATTGTTTTACCACTGCATTTTAGTATGCAGCCTAAAATGACCAATTCTATAGATGTATGAAGCATATTGTAAGAATTCGTACAATATTGTTCATTGCTACTGTTGGTGAAACAGCCTTAACCAGGTTTTGGTTGGTTCCTCTTTTTACACAAGACTGCAAAAGCACACTTAAACCATCCCCCCTCCCCGCCCCGGCTCAATGATAAAACCAGCTTCTCCCACAGACAACTTTAAAAATAAGATGCTAAGTATAGTAAGGATTGTATATGCAAATGTCATTCTTGCACCCGCACATCTGTCTGCTTCACATCAAGCGTAGGAGAAGCCACACATATATGGTGCCATTATGGGAGTACATTGTTGTATTTCTTAATTTACACCAACATACTTCCCACATAGACCACTCTATAATGCACTAATGCACACTGTACCAAGCATGGGCAACAACTAAAAAGCTACTTAATTGACCACCCATAAAAATTGAGTTGAGGCCTTGTTACCATTAGAGAAACACTGCAAAAATTACAGTACAAAAACAACCCGCTATCCTATTATTGCTCTGCTGATTTCCTTGCTAAGTAGGCATTTTTTATAGAGCAGTCTGTCACCACATTCACTAGCAACTAAGCAACTAGGCAATGTCATACTTTTGATTTCAGATTTTTTATATGATCTGAAATCAGAAAAATCCTTTAGAGCATATTTTAATTTAAAATTGCAACAATGGATAATATCACTGCAAAGCTATCATCAATTGATGAAGTATGTTCAAACAATCAGACAACTGCTACATCATGCAGTTCTTTGGAATAAGTCAGGCACTTCAGGATGGCACAAAACTGAACAGAGGAGATACAAAACAGGAATGGGGAGGAGGAACAAAGGCAGTAGGAGGAAGAACAGACATCCAAATAGGGAATTGGCTAACGAGAATAATTGAAGAAGATATTGATGTTCTTGAAATGTTTGTACATAACACCAGGATTGTGGTTTTACACACAAGTTTTGATTATAAAAAGGGCTCCCAGTTTTATGGTATTTTTTTTGCCATTTCCGTCTGTATTTATCCATATTTATTTTTCGGGCATTTTTTCTGTATTTATCCACATGTATTTTTGCCACAAGTAAAAGACGATGCTACAGCTAGTATTTTTCCACATTTATTTAAATTGATAATGCACACATGCGATCACTTAAACTAGCGATTTGTTGTGGCTTTAGCAGTGCTTTAAATGGTCCGGTGCTGAGTAATTTGAAAAGGAGAGTACCTGTGCTTCTCAGTTCTGCTATAAAAACACTTTAGGATAGAGTACAAGCACTTCTCAGGAGCAAACATGTGCCAGTGCTTCTGTATTTCCATCTAAAGCCAGCTAGAAATCTGCCTTCAAGTGTCTATGGTTTTCACACAGAAAGTACGTAAGGTTACCTATATTGGTGGTGGTGTGTTTATGTATAGATAGACAGACAGATAGATATATCCCAAGCTGCATGCCACGTCCTTTTGATATATATTATATGTAACAATTAAGGACGTGGCTTGTAGCTTGGGAGCTCTCTGCTGCCAAAAGCTGTTTTCAATACCCCGGCTCCTTCTCTGCTCACAGCTGCCAAGGTTTCACATTGCTATGTGTGACATTTTCATATTTTCAGTGTAATTATGAGTGACATTTCAACGACCATGAGTGACACATTCTCACAAGCAAAATCAAGCAATGAAGATTAGAGGAACATATAAATATCAGAAATTACACCCATTTGAGCAATGAAAAACTCTAAGAAGAGCATAAAACTGCTACAAAGCACCTGAAATGGAAGGGCACCAACCAGAGATACACTGGTGACTGCATTTTTCAGTAACCGAGGGCAGGCAGACACTGCTGCTGCTCAGAAGATGACCTGATCATTCATGACCACACGCTAGCCTAAAAAGCACATTTGATAGCATGGGCCAGCTTGGTATTGACACTACCCTCAGAACCCCATCACTTCTGCATCTCTCCCACCCGAGAAAAATACCAGCCTTCTGTTCTCATTCGAACATTTTCCAAAGGCCCAGATATGATTCTCACAGCCATCCACGTCATCAGTGGAAAGCAAAGTAATTTTTTGTGCCAGAACAACTAAGCATGTGGGAATAACATGAGGTGAAATTAGTGACAGCTGCAGCCATATTCAGCGCCCCCTGCTGGCAACATAGCAGACTGGCCCTTTTCAGGGTACCACACTGTGCACCTCTGAGCGGGGGTTGGTTTATTCTACAGCTTATGGTTGTGCAATGTATTGCAGAATGTGTATAGCGCTTCATACCACTGATGAGACCTGAAGGCGCTCCGATTCACATCTGCGTCGTTGGCGTGCAGGGTTAGTAGGCTGCTGCTGGGTATAGTTTGGCCAGTAAGGGGGTCTCTGATGCAGGGTATGACGTTCAGCATTATTGGTGAGGTGAATGTCCTCTGTACTGCTCTGTGTTTCTAAATCAACACTAGCCGACATTTCTTTTTCCAGTGCTGCCACGGATGCCCGGCTCCATACATATTCACCCCGCTTGACCTTGGAGCTGTTGGCTGGGGATGAAGGCCGATGAGGTCTGTGATTGTTCAGTTTCCCTTAGGTCCCAAGTTCTGTACTTGGTAGGTGCGTAAATTAATATTATTTATCGGGCACCGCCATGGAAATGGGAAACCGCACTTGGCAGCAAAAGGCGGGAGACCTCTGGTGGATGCATGCCCGCCTCTGCCAACGTGTGCCAGGTCTGCTTGTGCACTCACTCGCCGAGCAGGGCATGGAGGAATTCGTTTTCTCTAAACAATGAAATCGAAAAATCAAATTTGGACTTCCGTACAATCAAAACGAGCCGCCTTCTTCCGTGACATCTTTACCCAGATTTAGGGGATTAATTATCCCTGGAGCCAAGTGAAACATTCAGGTACGAATACTGTCTGCAAACAAATTTCTCATCCGTGAAAACCTTCCTGCCCAAGCTATGGAGAGCGGGGGAGGTTGTAACATTCAGGGGCCTGACAAATAGCTCAGTGGGTTCAGCCATGACTACTGTCGAAATCTCACCCTAATCCGCACCTCTGGCGTTTCGATCCCGGCAGTTCATGCTGCTCAGGTCGATAAAATTATGGATCAGAGCATGAGGCTCTTCGAATAGCACAGGACATAACTTTAGACGTGCAGGCTACAGAGGCCATCTCTTGCTAGCCAGAGGGCTTTTAAGGGGACGAACGGCATGCGTTTGAAACGATATTGTTGTCACACTTCCAGGACCGACAGACAATATAAAGTAGTGACAGATAAGAACAAGCATTTTTTTCTCCTGCTGCAGCACTGTGAATTGAAGGGCTTAAAACGTGCACTGTATGGGGCCTGGGAGAGGAGGAGTCAGGGGCGTTGGGGGAGGCTACGGCATGGGGTGAAACAACAATAAGCCTCGTTAACAAGTAAATGGTCTTTCAAAAGACCAGTGAAGTACTCGGGTGCGGCTGTGTGCGCGCCTGGGAAGGAATTTCCAGAAGCAGGAAGGGGGCTTAACTGATTTGAGCAGGGCAGTGTGGCAACATTTTCTAGTATTTTTCCGTTTCTAAATATAAATACAGACAAAGGAAATAACTATTTCCGTCTGTATTTATATGTAAGAATCCATAAAAACGGAAAACCGGGAGCCCTAATTATAAAGAAGACTATCTGATTGTTGTAGATTTGTCAACCAGAACTTTGCAGTCTGTTGAAATAGACATATAATGCACTGGTCTTGGTTTCTGTCCACTTCAAATCTATTGCTTGTAGCCCTATATATTGATCTGTTCAAATTCACAAGGAGTCTAAAACTCAAGAGTTACTTTGCACCATTAGATAAGTAGTCTTAATCAGCAGGACCAACAGTGGAGCTCTCAATCATTATATTTCTGATATAAAAAATTACAATTATTGCTGTCCTTACATCCAGATGAATGTGATATACGTACGATGGCATCCTAAATGATCCAGGCATTTTGGCAGATCTTAGTTGTGGTAGTGGGCTAAAATGCCCATCAAAATGTATTTCTTAAGGCATTCAATTCAGAAAAACTGAGTTATTCTCTAAGAAAGTTAAAGTTAAGCTCTACTAGTAGAAATAAAGGGTTCAAAAGAATAAAGTGGCTAAATGTAAGAGAAAAGAGAAACCTGCCTTAATAAGAGAGACAGCCTCACAGGACATATGAGCAGATAAACCTATAGTAATCTGGGAGGAAGATAAACTGAGTACTGTTGTACTCATGAACAGGACAGATTATAACAGAGTAAGGCAACTAAGTGATGAACAGTGTTATGGTAAATTTACTGATATTCTTATACCGTAATCAACTGAGTTTATTAACACCAAATTGTCTCACTGGAAACCTATTGGATTAATTAATGATATGGAATACAAGACTTAAAAGTGGAGAAACCGAGATATCTATGTATTTATATTTTACTTAACGTACTTAAGCAAGTAAATTTTCTACTGGGCAGGCCAATTATTTTTGGCAATGGCTCTCCTACTGAACATCAATCAGTATATATGAATACCTTTTTGCCACCTTTGAGTTGTAACATACCTGCTTAAATCACTGCCACCAAATATGTTTTAAGTACATTTGAAGAGGTTGTAAGGGACAATACATCCATGATATTCATAACCTTTGTTGCCACTAGTTTATATACCTATATAAATAAGCATTTGAAATGCAATCTGTGTCGCCCGTGGAACCTTATATGTATTTAGCTATGCAGTAAATTAGCCTGGGTGCTGAAAAATCTACTGTTCTTTAACATGGAGGGAAAGCATGCACCAAACTGCATGGCAACCCGGTATGGGAACACATGGAGAGAAATATTGCCTTTCAGCTGGAAATGGTACAGTCCAAAGCTCTGTTTTTAATAGAAAATCAGGGCATTCGGTGGTCATATCACTGAAAATACAAGATTTGATTTTTTTTATTGTCTATGGTTGCTCGTGGAAGACAATTTCTATGGACTGGAATTTAGAGAATGCTAAAGTGATTCTGGCATTTTACTCACCTCTGCTGGTCGTTTTCTATCAAGAAACTTAAATAGAGGCAGTTATCAGAAAAATAAAAAAAGAAAGTCCCTCGGCAGAAAGCAATTCTGGTATTATACTGACTTCTACTGGTCGTTTTCTATAAAGATAGTTAAATAGAGGCAGTTGAACAAGCAGAAAGCAGTTCTGGCATTTTACTGACCTCGACTGGTCGTTTTCTACCAAGACAGTTAAATAGAGGCCGTTGAACAGAAAAAGAAGTCCCTAAGCGGAAGCAAACAAGTCCTAGGGCTGATTTATGGAGCCCACAAAGTACATACACATATAAGTGTATATACTAAAGTATATACAAGAAGTCTTGAATGCTCGACCGAAAAAGGACTTAGATGTCGTAGCCTGAGGACAAGTTTTGTCTATGAGGACAGCAAACTATTACAAGCACTCAGTGATGGTACTTGAAATTACAGATGTCATTTTGTCCTACAATTTACCCTCAGCTCCAGGGCACCATAATGGGTTCCAGTTTGCCCCTTCTTATGCCAACTTATCTATGAGTTGGTATGAAAGTGGGCATGCCTGGTCGCATGGCGCCTCGAGATGGATTTAATACATATATTTCTGGGGCTGACACATTGATTATGTTATTTTAATATTGACAGGTGCATAAAATTAGATATTAGAATATCATAAATGTTTGCATGGTAACCCTTTTGAATTAATTTTAAAATTGAGATAATGCATATGTGCAGATATTGCAGTGATGGTAGTACATTGAGAACAAACATCACATCTTTGAAATGTCCGTCGGAAGTAAGATGTTATAATAAGTTCAACTTAGACAAAGCAAAATCTAAAATTCAGAGGGTCAAGAAGGCTCACAGTTGGTAATGTCAAGAAATGTAACATGTGCACTTCTTTTAACCATTTTCATAGACATTAGCCTCTTTTGAAAGATGTTCCTGGCCTGACTGATCAGAGTTAAAAAAAGCTGAATATGACATATCTCAGAGGTATCACCATAGACGAGCTAGTAAGTTCTAGATATTAGCCATCCATAACATCTCAAATAGGATGGCTACCTGAAAGCACAAAAGGCCTTTTTACTAGAAATAGCTATAGTGCATGTTCAATGGGAGTAAGCAAGAGTTTGTATACAATACCACCTTTAAATATACAATAATTCACTACATAAATTGTGACAGCAAGAACATGATCTATGTAATTATATGTGGGTGCAATAAGATCTATGTGCGAAACATAGCAAGACAAGTGAAGATTAGGATACAAGAGCATATTAGTTCCATCAAAAGATGACTGAAGGTTTTCTCTAGTAATACTTTAAAGTGTGGAAAGGAAGAAAGCCGATTTTTTTAAATTTGTGGCATTGATCTAATTCCCTTTCTTGATCTTCAGACAACCTGAAGCCAAATGGATATGTTGGCTTACAGTGGTTGATAAAAAGTGTTTGGATGGAGCTCATACATTTCATAATTTATTAAAATAAATAAAATTGTATGTGACAACAATGAGTGAGTTCAATATTTATTCACACAACATACTTTCTAAACACAATTGTACAATAATAACTTGTTAAGAGAACACATATAGTTAATAGTTGATGCGATTTTCTGATAATACCATTCTTGGGCATAACATACGTTACGAAGACTGTTTTATTATGTGGTCATCTTTGTAAGGAACTGCAATATTGAGATTTGCAGTACATTAAGGAGAACAGCAAGGGTCTGTGGATATATCATTTGGCTCATTTTTATAAAAGTAATAATTAATATGAATGCAGGCCTACCTAAAACTAATTTCAGCATGTCTTGCAGACAAGTAAGGTTATGTACATTTGGCATTGTATTACCAACATGCCAATGGCATCATAATCTAGATGCCTTTATCACAACTGCGCACATATTACCCCATTTGGTTCTGATCCCATTTTGAGAAATAGAGGATTCCTTATCTTACCCTAGCGCCACATTTTTCTATCCCTCACAAGTTTTCAAATGTAAACACATCTAAGGTTATATATGAAATTCTTTTAAAGCATTGAGTACATGGTGGTATGTGTGGACATTCTTGAAATCTATATTGTCATATGACAATTTACTTTATTGTTTCATCCATTATTGCTCGCTAATCTATTACAATGAAATGCATTATCTAGGCCCAATACACTCCTATATCTGTTTTTCCCAAGATGGTGTTTACAGTTCACAATGCTGTTTCCTCTTTCAACTTGGTCTTTTATAATGTTTAGGAACTCCTGAAGTTATGGGATTTTATATATGAGTTGGCAAATACTCTTATTTTCATACATCATGTTACAACATGACATTCTGGTGTTATTTATGTTGGTATTCATCTTTATTAAATGGTGCTTCCTTCTTCGGTTTATTATACTATAATGTGGTTAGAAGACTGTATGTTGGAGATGGTCAATCTTCATATCTGCACATATCATGTGACAACATAGCACCAATTTATGATAACTTCTAGCTATTTCTGAGTTATGAGACCAGATTCATGAACGGGTAAATTCTTGAAACTGATCACATAATTTTACAACTTAGAGAGCATTGATATAGCAATATGTACCATTATAAGTGTTAATTTCTTTTCTCCAATTTAAGTATATTTTGTTTTATGACTTGTGGTCTATTGACAATAGAAAGTTCTGGTTGTATTTACCTCAGTACTTGACCTCTTCCAACATGCACTTTATTCTTTGGGGCGCTTTATTAAAAATGAAGAAGTGACTTTTCTTGTTAAAGCACCTTATGCATGAACAAGTTAATAGCTGCATTTGAACATATTATGTTACAACATGGGGCTGGTGTATTTAGTAGTATTATAACTGGGGAGTTTGGCCCAACTAGGGACAAGGGTCGGCTAGGGCCGGAAAATTGTACACATGTGGGGTAAGCCCAACCCCTGTGTCGATTAGATGCGTTTCTCAAATTTACACTAGCATAAAACAATGAATTACTTATGTATGATTGTTTTTTATTTTCCTTTTTCTTTTTGAAGGCTCAAAACATGTTTATCAAAACTTGAAAACTAACACAATGTAGTCATAACACATTTTATATACGACAATGAAAACCATATCAAATTACTTACACATAACAATAACAATACGACATATTAAAAGACGATTAAAATTGAATAACAATAAATAAGACAGCACTTTTTTGTACATCAATATTGCATGATATGCTCTCAGCTTTTTCTTTTTATCAATATGTTTCCATTTTTCTCAACTTTCTGAATATATTTCCTATGTATCAATAAGCATGTTGCTGTTAATTGTTTTTCTAAACTGTTTCCTTCCGTGTAACAACATGGAACGTTAAGGGATTGAATAATCCCATTAAAAGACAAAGGGTTCTTTCGCATTTAGCAAGACTTAAAACTGATGTTGCCCTCCTTCAGGAGATTCACCTCGCTGAAGCGGAGGCTCTAAAGCTCAAGCGTTGTTAGGTGGGTCATGTTATTTGCTCTCCTACGTCTACTAGAAAGAATGGTGTTGTAATTTTGTTGCATAAAAAGTTGAATGTTTCTTCCATTACTCATGAATGCAATATTAACGGCCGTTGGGTCATTGTTACATTACTCATAGACAATATTCCTCTCACCCTCTTTAATGTGTATGCCTCCACTTTGATTGACAGATCCATTTGGTCCTCTATCTCCACCAAGCTATCCTCCCTTTCTGGAGATTATATACTTCTTGGTGGAGATTGCAATCAGGTTGTTGACCCCTTTATTGACAGTCACTCAAAAGTTAATTTTGTTCCCTCAAGAATGCACACCCAATTTGTAAATTCTTTTCAAAATAATGCTTTAGTAGATATTTGGAGATTGTGTAATCCAGATGTTAGAGAATACAGTTTTTTCTCCCCCCCTCATCAATCCCAATCCCGCATTGATCATATTTTTCTTAGTAAATCCTTGTCACAACATGCTATCCGTTCTGAAATTGGCTCCATCCTACTCTCCGACCATGCTCCTGTTTTTGTAGATCTTGACCTTCTCCCACTCTGGCAGATGGCGATTCAACAATGCACTGCTTTTAGAACACACTTTTTGTACCGAATTTACCGCCTTTGCCAAGGAATTTTTTTCTATTAAGTCACACTCATGACTCCCCTTTTGTTATGGTTTGGGATTCTTTTAAAGCAGCCTCTAGAGGTTTTATTATTAATTTTGTAGCTCGGCGGAAGAAGCTTCGAGAGGCCAACTCGGAGAAAATTCTAGATAACATTAAAGCCTTAGAACTTGCCTACTATGCCTCTAAATCTGAATCCTCCCTTAAATCACTCATTGAAGCGAAAATTTCATTTAACAAATTCACCACTGACGCTGCTTCTAATGTCTTGCTAAAATGGAACTGCAGATATTATGGAGGTAAGAACAAAATGGGGAAGCTTCTGGCCAACTACTTAAAGATTCGGAAGGAACGTACAAAGATTCAATCTATTAAGACTTCTTCTGGTGAATCCACATTTAAGGATACGGACATTCTCACTGAGTTTGTCAAGTTTTACAATACTCTTTATACTCCAGAACAGGTTCCAAAGCCGGAAGATCTACTCTCTTACTTCCACTCTCTTCCATCTCCTTCGGTCTCCCATGTTGATTTTCACTCTTTGGAACAGGACATTTCACTTTCTGAAATCTCCCATGCCGTTTCTAAACTCCGCCATGGTAAGTCTCCAGGTCCTGACGGATTTACTATAGAGTTTTATAGCCATTTTGCTTCTCTCCTTCTTCCTAAACTGTTGCTTCTATTTCATACTTTTCTAGGTGCAGGATCCTCTAGCGGTTCTTTTCAACAGGCTTTAATTTGTTTAATTCCCAAAGAGGACAAGGATCACTCCTTGTGCAAAAATTATAGGCCAATATCTTTGGTTAACACCGATTATAAAATCCTAGCAAAAATATTAGCGTTGCGCATGGACCCTCTCTTACCGGATCTAATTGGTCCTGAACAGTCTGGTTTTGTCAAGGGACGTCTCTCCTCTGATAACTCAAGAGTCTTCCTTAATATACTTAGTAAGGCTTCTTCTTTGACCCTTCCTTTCGCAGCTATCTCTTTAGATGCTGGGAAAGCCTTTGATCAGATTGGATGGGACTATATGTTTCAGGCTTTGCGGTGGATTGGCATCCCTTCTAAATTCATTTCTATTGTTTCTTTACTTTATTCCAATCCCCATGCCTCAATTTTTGTTAATGGAATGTCCTCAGACTATTTCTTTTTACATAGGGGGGTCCGGCAGGGCTGCCTATTATCCCATTTACTTTTTGTTTTAGCCTTGGAACCCTTCCTTACTAAAATCCGACTAGACAATAGTATCTCTGGTTTTCAATTCGGCTCCCATCAGGTCAAACTTTCAGTTTATGCTGATGATATCTTACTTTACTGTTCTGATCCTATTACTTCTATTCCCTCCGTTCTTCAGCAAGTCTCTTCCTTCTCTGCAATCTCTGGTTACCGCTTGAATGCCGACAAGTGTGAAATTTTGCCTTTGAATTCTCTTTGTCAGAAACATCTCTTTTCTCAAACAGGCTTCTCATGGCAACCATCTAAAATCAAGTACCTGGGGGTTTGGTTCGCTCCTCTTTTATCTGATACTCTTAAACTAAACTTCGATTATATTTACAAGAAAATGGACACGGCTATTACTCGTTGGCATCCGCTCTGTTTGTCCTGGTGGGGTCGGCTCAACTCTATAAAGATGATGCTGTCCCCCCTTCTTCTTTATACTATCTCCATGCTTCCTCTACATATTCCTCTTTCTTTTTTCAAAAAAAATGGACTCCTTATTACTGAAATTTCTATGGAACGGTAAACGTCCTCGCATAGCACTTGCTTCCTTGCGAAAGGATAAACCTCATTCTGGAGTAAGTTTTCCTGACTTCAAAGAATATCACTGAGCCTTTTCTTTGAAACAATCATTTCGCTGGTTTTCATCCGATCTTCCTCATTATCCTCCTGTCTGGTTGAGTATGGAATCTTATTTTATCTTTCCATTTACCTTTTGCGAATTCCTATCCTTTACATCTCACCTAGCTCGACTTCGCACACCGGTTATCTCGCACTCTCGTAATCTTTTTCTTCCATATTTGTCTTCTTCTTACCCCTTCCACGCTAGAAGAACAGCGTGGATTCAAAGTGGCCACTTTGAATCCACGCTGTTCTTCTAGCAGGTCACCACATGCCGTTTCCGAGTCATTCCTGAATACTTATAGGATATGACAGATCTCTTACAAGTTTCTCGTGCATACTAAGAATTCTCCAGCCCATATTACTTACCATAAAGATAGGTGTTTGAGCCCTGAAGAAGTCTCAGTAAATGAGACGAAACGCGTTGGCTAGAAAAGAGAAAAAGAAAATCCATTGTGAATTGGATCATTTGTCTACCGTGAAAACAAAATAAAGGATTGAAAATATACGTTTGCCAAGCTCGGTCCTGTTCATTTGATACGGATGTATTTTATTGCTTCAAAGGATATTATTTGTAATTATCAAGAAGTACTTTGTTGATGGGTGCTGATTCCACAGTTTATGTTGTTTTGTTTAGGACTTTTGTCCTTGAAAGGAACTTATAGGGTTGTGTTCCTAGGTTTCTCAAGCACCATCACATTACTCAGGAGTCACTGACTACGACGATGCAGGCACTTTGCTCCAACCCTTCTTTTGCTAGTTTGTAAACTTCATAGGACCTCTAGAGCTGCTAATACCACCCAAACCTTATATTTCATTTATCACAGAACTTTATTCACTCCACTTGCTTTGTCCCGTTTTTTCACCGGAAACTTCCTCGACCTGCTGGTCCTGCCCCTGCCCCTCTGCTGATCTCAAACACATATTATTTGATTGCCCTCCTACTTCCCAGTTTTGGCACTCAGTTTGAAAGCAAATACAACATTCTTTTTGATTCCAGGTCCCCTTCTCCCCCTCACAAGTTTTTCTTGGTTCCCTTTCACCGGAACTTCCTCTTTCTCCCAACCACTACCTTTTACTTGATCTACTCATAGCTGTAGCTTTTCATATCATCACCTCCAATTGGAAACAAGCTGCAAATATTTCATACCAATCTTGGTGGAATGCGGTCTGTTTTCATCATTGTCTGAATACCAACTATGTGTCTCCCATCTCCCTAGCCATCAAACGTGACCTGGTTTGGCTTCCATTGGTAACGTATCTTTCCTCCTCTGCTCCTGCACATCCCTCTCCAGGTTCTACAACAGTTGAAGTACGTAAACCACCATGATTTCTTACTACTTGTTTTTTTTTCTTAATATTTGACTGCTATAATTATTAAGCCTTATTACAATGTCTTTTATTCTCATTTATACTCATATGATATGCTCATTTTTCCTCATGCCCGTTGTACCTACTTTTTATGAAATTGTTATTGTATTACTTATTTCACCCATCTACTTATTGTAATTCTTAACCCCCTCCTTTTCCCTCTCCCCTCTTTATTTCCTTCAATAAATCAAACTTAAAAAAAAATAAAAAAAAAATATTGCATGATATGCACAACATTTCCTAGTCCTACAACACCCTGGACTTTCAAATAGGCGGTGTCTAGGAGAAACATTGGTTATTCCTAAAGGGTCCTGCTCAAGGGGTGCATCAAATTATAGTGACACCCTCAGGGAGGAAGAAAATCAATTCAACACTCCTCAATGAGTGTCCCTGTACTTATTGCCCGGGACTCGAAACACGTTGACAATTTGTCAAACATTGAGGAGTGTTGAATTGACTTTCTTCCTCCCTGAGCGTGTCACTATAATTTGATGCACCCCTTGAGCAGGACCATTTAGGAATTCCCAATGTTTCTCCGAGACACCGCCTATTTGATAGTCCATGGTGTGGTAGGACTAGCAAATGTTGTACATATCATGCAATATTGATATTAAAAAAAGTGCTGTCTTGTTTATTGTTATTCGATTTAATTGTCTTTTGATATGTCGTATTGTTATTGTTATGTGTAAGTAATTTGATATGGTTCGAATGACCATTTTTCATTGTCGTATATAAAATGTGTCATGAATACATTGTGTTCGTTTTCACAATTTGATAAAAATGTTTTAAGCCTTCAAAAAGAAAAAGGAAAATAAAAAATGATCATACATAAGTCATTCATTGTTTGATCCTAGCATACATTTGAGAAACGCATCTAATCGACACGAGGGTTGGTTTATTTAGTAGGGTGTTTCATGGTGACTGTAAACTTCAGTTTTTGGGTAAGTGTTACTGATATCATGATCGCGGACTAGTGTTGTGCTTAGGAACATGACATTGGGAGATGCACTGAGGAGTATAAAAAATTGTTTTAAGATAGCGGTTATGGAGGAAACCAATTACCACATGTGGCTGAGACAGCAATTGCCACATGTGGCTGAGATAGCATGAGGTGACGGTGTTATCTATGTCTCAAGCTTAGATCTTTATATGGAGGGTTGTAATTATTGTGGATTTAATGTAGGAGGCAATTCTTATGCGATATATATATATTTTCTTACAGTTAAACATATATGAATGACTATTTTAGTGTTTTTTAGATATGTCCAATAAGGGGAACTGGAGATATGAATTTTTAAAGATTTAAGTGAAAATAGTGCCAAAAGCTCAACGTGCCAATGGCAGTCAGTAGTCACGGTAGACCGGGCCCTGGGCTCGTAATTATGCTGATAGTGATAGAGTGTGGGTCAACTTCACTAATTTGAAAGGGGACTTTGTTATTTTTCTGAAGATAAACTCTTCTCCATGTAAGACAAACCGAAAAATCAATCCAGCGCTAGTAGGATACTTTTTGGGGTCAGTCCACTTGAAGCTCTGGAGCAAACATTTTGAGAAAGTTCCCTAACTTCTCTTGGTGTCCAAACAAACAACCACAGGAGTACACTTTAAGACCCTCATGGCCATAGGGAGGTACTTAGAGACCCTCAGGGTGTACAGCAGAGGGCAACAGCAATGTTCGTTCGAGTTCCAAGTCCAGCTAATACTGGTCAGCTGGGATTCTTCGCAGTAATGTCTTCTTCAGTATTTTTTATATTCCTGGTAACATTTAGGGGGAGCAGCCTTAAGATTCTTAGAGATCTTTCTTCCCTTGTATTTCAAGTGAAAGAAGATCTAATCTTCTCACAGGTCATTGATGCCAGTGGCAGCATGTTCATTCTGTCAGTTATCCTTTTCCAAGTCCAGCAGTATCCCGAGGAAGGCTAGGTGAGGGTGCATGTTTGTAGGGCTCACCAACCTGTGGATGGGAAACACCCTAAAAAAACTGTTCCTCACTGACCAATGGGGTAAAGGATCCCAGGTCCTGACCTAACTAATTTTGCAGTAGTTCCTGTTTGATTTTACTGCAACCAGGCCCAAAATACAATGTGTCAGGACAAGTCCAAGATGGAGAAGGTCTATGACCACACTAAACTTAGGTTCTGAGGCTGAGAGTGGGGAGCATATTATGGTAATTCTAGTGTCCTCTCACAACTAACACTACACTCCATTTTGAAGCAAGCACTGTACCCACCACAAACCCAGAGACAGAGGTCTAGTAGGATGAAAGCAGGGTTCTTCAGCAACCAGGCAATGGATAAATAAGAATTGTCTTGGCATCCTATTTCCACCCTTGGTGGTATGCCATAAGTGTTACATGTGGCTCAACAAACCTGTCAAACAGGATTTTACTTAATGGTGTCAACAGAATGCCCACAGCAAATATTCTGTGTAGTTTACTGAAGTCATCTCTGAATAGTCAGGTCAGCCTATTGTTTTGCTCATGGAGATATTTCACACCCATTCCCAGGCTGGGCACAGGCTAGGTGAAGCAGGAGAGTTAATGCAAATTAGCCTCCAGGTACTATAGGGGAATAAAAGGTAACTTTCTAAAAGTTTATTTTCCTTAATATATATTAAAAATCCAACTTCACTATTAAATTATATTTTTCAATAACTATTAAAAATAGTGGTTTGATTATTTTTCTAGCTGGTCCCATTCCTGAGATATAGATTTCATATTTTAATTTGCACTCCATATTCAAGATTTTATTGATTCAACTTTGCAATAAAGGCTTATAATAACTACATAAAATGTACACATTGCAAAATACCTAGTTGCATGCATGGCATTGAAACAATACATACCCCTTGTAGTACGGCATTTTAAAAAAACATTTTCATAAGCATATGCCCACATTATTGATATCTTTGTATGTGAATTACAGCCTACAAAGGTTGAACACCTCATTGGGCTTACAGGCAATCCACATGGTAAACAACGTTTACCACAAAACTTTTTCAACGCAGGGAATCACAACGCGGTTGTTACAATGACCACGTTGTGATTCCGCATACCATTACTCCGCAAGTAGGAACAACGACTTGCAGGGGGTGGGGAAGTGTGGGATTTAAAATCCAACACCTTCCCTAGTGTCCTCACAGACTGGAGTTGGAATAGTAAAATATACTATTCCAACATCCAGCGCCCCCTTCCGCAAGTCGTTGTTCCGACTTGCGGAGTAATGGTATGCGGAATCACAACGCAGTCATTGTAACGGCCGCGTTGTCATTCCCTGCTTTGGAAAAGACTGCGGGATAAGGACACATATTCAATCCACATAGCTTCCTCTGATGACGTAGGGCTTGTTCAAGAGTTTAATTTATATATCATCCTCCACTTCAGCACAAATCAAGTAAGGTATTGCTAGGTGGGGGCAAACAGTAACAAATGGAAGCGTAGGTGAATCTCCAGGGCAGAGAGGAACTAGGATAAAAGTAGCATAGCTAATTATATTAGGACAATAAAACTATTGTACAATGATTCATGAAGATAAAAGGAGAACACCAGGAAGTGGTATTATAACTGTGCAACAAGCACAGTTGGTTGCTATGGTTGTTATCTAGGCTAGCTGGCAATTTAAAAGTATTAGGCTGTTTCAAAAGCTTTATCTGTGCAAAAACAACCAAAGTGCATTCTTGCAGGGCAATGCTTAAATAGAATATATCAATGCTAGAGATGAACATATGCAGCCATATACCACCTTGCAAGACTGCTATAGATGCTGCTCGCATACGAGGTGGTACCTGTATAGACTCTAATCAGCACCCTAAATCTCCCACAAAATGAAAAGTGCAAGTGGAATTTAGGCCAATTACAGCCAATAGTTCCAAGCAAGCATTAAAGATAAGCTCTTATTGTGCAAAAAAACTAAAGAATACAAATGTGGTAATGGTATTATAACTCTGGAAAGAGCAGGTAGACTCCTATGAGCAGTTATCTTTTGAGGTGGCTCATGAAAAAGTATTTGTCAGTCTCAAAGGCTTTTCCTGTGCAAAAGTAGCTAAAAAGCATCCATATAAGGCAAGGCCTAGAATGGGATAGAACAATGCCTGGAGCGGCCCTAGACAGTCATATGCAGCCTTGCAAGACCACTATAAGTGCCGCACAACCACTCACATGTAAAATGAGACCTTGCTAGAATTACATAATCATCCTAAGCCTCCATCAGAATAAAAAGTACAAGGACAGTTTGGACCATTATCAGCCATCCAAGCTCATATTTACTAGCCTACTGGGCAGAAGGTGATAAAATCAGCTACAGAAGTAATTGCTAATTCGACTCTGAGGATTACCATTTGTGTTCCTGGGACTAGGTATATCAATTGCCCAGGAAGGAGTTTTCTACTTAGCTTTGCCTTGGATGTTATCATCATGAACTTTGTTTTCTGTATGTTGATTGTTAGTTTCCTTGATTTACAGAAAAGTTCAAATCCTTCCACCAGGTGGTGCATTGACAGTTCTGTGCATGCTAGGATGACAACATCACCTGTGAACATGAGGATCAGAATATGTTCACTGTCCAGCTTGGGTACATCCAGGACGAGATCACTAAGAGATTTCTGTATGTTGTTAATATAGATGTTGAATAAAGCTTGTGCTAGCACGCTTCCCTGCCTGACCCCTGTGTGTATACCAAACGGGATTTTGCATTCGTATTTAACAGCAGTTGTATTTGGGAACAGATTCTTTCTCCAGAAACGTCAAAGTATTGTCCGGTCCATGCCATCAAAAGTTGTCTGTATGTCTAGGAAGACCAGGAAGATGAGCGAGTTTCAAAGAACCACGTACTTCAAACACATCATTTATAGTCACAGGACTTGATTGATTGTACTCTGAACCTTACGAAAACCTGCTTGGAAATGAGATATTGTACGGTTGTCCTCCATCCAAGTTTCCCGGCTGGAGAGAAGCAATTTACCGAGGTTTTTACGTCCACTGTCCAATAACGAAATTGGGCACTAGTTAGCAAGATTGTTTCTCCTCCCTATTTTATGAATTGGAACTATTATGGAGGACCTCAAAGAATCTGGGACCACACCTTCCTCCAAGATTCTGTTTTATGCTGCTGTCAAAGGATCCAGTCACGTGTCCAGGGTATTTTTGAACACGCCTCCTGACACCTTATCTGGACCGGAGGCTTCTTCCACTGTTTGGCATTGTATGGCCTAGACTTTTTCCACTTTACTGAATGCGTTGTCTTCATGATAGTATATTGCGCAGGGGAGCAATAGCTGTTGCTTGGTTCTTTGGGGCTACCTGCAGATCCATGTTTGCGCTTCCCAGATCAGTCTCCCAAGGCAATTGATAGCGAGGCAAAATGCTCCACCTATCTTATGGGACTGCTCCCTCCCCTGCAAGTCCTCCTGCTGGAAAAAGATTTAGGTTAATCAGATCATTAGAAGTTATTCGGAATAGTACTGGTAGTGAATTGGCCAGGTTGAGGATATTACCCTTGTAAAACATATCATGAGTCCCTCTTGACTGGTACATTGGGGTAAACGCTAGACCCACACTACCTTTCGGATCTTTGTTAGTCTGGGTGGAGCATCTGGACTCTCTGCGGGGTGCAATATTTGGAGAACCAGTGTTCCACAGACTAGACCCTGACTCTCAGTGTGGAGCAAAGCATTTGCCAATGTGTCATCCTTAGCACACCTTCATATATTAGGGGCTTCAAGAGGTTTTCTGGGTTTGTGGACAATGCTAGCAGGGACAACCTAAAGGAGGTCATCATTACGATCCCCTATCACTATTCTTGATTTCTATTGGTTTTGGTATTGTGGATGAGGTGCTTTGGGATTCGCTGAATTGAAATTAGGAAAGGCCACAGGGACAGGGGTAATGGTTTCCTGCACTAACGTGACTCCCTCCTCACCTTTCATCCAGTGATGGTTGGTTGCATGCCATCCTGTACCGCAATTCTATCCATGGGCCCACTCCTTGAAACTCCTATTGTCATCGTTGATGGGGATCAATCTGGCCCTGCCCCAGGATTGTGCTGCAGCAATATATCTGCCAGGATTCTCCACAGGACCCCATATGGGGTTGCCGTATGAAGCTGACAGTAATACACGTGGGAATGGAATCCAGGCTTGCTTTTGGTGAGGCCAGGCCTTGTGGACCCTTGATGTATGTAGCTTTATCATTTGTACAGCCAGTATGTGATGCTCCCTCAACTTAATTGGTATTTGGGCTAGTCGTCTGGATGGGTCTCTCACCTCTGGATGGGTCTCTCACTGGTGGGGACTCTATTGATGTGCATGTGTATCTTACACCGTTTGACACATAAGCGGATGGAGTAGATGGAGGGTGGATGCTGGAGTGATGGATTAATATGCTGCGAGAACTGCGGAAAATGCGATGGAGTTCCCAATGCATCAACCGCTTTCCCCTTGAAAGCATCAGAAGATGGAACCAGTATAGGTATAGACTGCCGTGCGTTTAATAGTGACTCAGGTGATCCAAGGGTGATCTTGATGCCCTCGCCACATGCCTCATGCACTACACGTTTCCCTTTTTTTTCCAGTCTGGAGAATTTTTGACTTGGTCTTGTTGGGAGCACAAATGTCCTGATTCGGCCGTCTTTGGATTTAAGTACCCTTAGAACAGTACATTTGTCAGGTCCCAAAAATAGTATTTTCATAGTTCTGTTTACATCCATCATTATCAGCGTCATTCTTTGGGAAAGACTGGTCCATTGGCTCGTTTATGGGCACCTGCCATGCCTTCTTTGAAATCTTGATCTTACAGTCCTTGATGATTGAGGCAAAGGTGTGTGGAACCTCAAGCAACTTGCTCAAAATGGGGGAACGGGGGCTCTCCTCCCTTGGTGTAATTGGCTGGGCGAGCTTGCTGTTCACATCTTCTTCAATACCAGCCCTTCTTTTGTCAATCCTGGTTACCGCATTTATGGTGCATAGAGTTTCTCCTACTACCTGAGTTTGCGCATCAATTTTTAACGACTGTGAAGTCAGTGCAGTAGCTATTGAGTCTAGTGTCCTGTACATAGCTTTTATAAGACTTAGAATAGGTTGGGCAGGCGGTGTCTCGTATTTCTTTGGACCCTTCACTGGTAAGGTCAACGTCCAAAAGTAGGTAGTTTACTACACAGAATTGTCTGTAGACTTCCTTTTAGCTGTGCATCTGTGTTATCATTACATCTCATGTTGATCAGATCCTTGTCATCTATAAGAAATTAGTCCAATGAGGATCTGGAATCAAGTGTGAGCCTAAAAATATGCTTTCTCCCATTGTACCCCTTGTGGGCCGGGCGAGAAAAGGCGTGGATTAATTTCTCTTCATTAGTTGGCCAGTTCATTGGACTGCTAGAGATATAAATTAAATCCTTGGGGTAGCAAAGAATAATTGTTGGGGAACTTATGTCTGCACCAAGTGGCTGTTCAGAATTTGGGGGTCCATTACTATTATGCCCTACGCATCAGCGGTCTTGTGGCTTCTAATCCATCTTCTTGTATCTAGCTCCACATCACTTACTTGAGGGAACTTAGAAGCTACTGTTGTTACACTTTGGTCTGTCCTGTTGGAAAACAGTAGTTTAGGATGCATAGATATGGGAGACAAACCTGACAGAACATAAAGGTAAAAGGAAAAGTGTCAGCCGTTTTTTTCGCAGTGGGGCATTCAAAGTAATTTATGACAGTGTTAGCCACTGGTTACTTGTGCTTGATTTTTTGGGGATAATGCTAGACCCTCAGAGCACAATTTGTATTCTTCTCCATTGTATTTAGCCCTACCTGGTGTAATGCAAGTTGTAGTACTCGCATATAATTTATCTGTTGTGGTTTTGCCTGCAATGCATATGTTGAATCTTTTTGCCCACCCTGAGTTGATCTTCCATTGATGTTACTGTATCATATTCACTTCCCACAATCATCCTTGATTTGGCAGCTCTCGCTTTAGCCCTTGTCTCACGCATAGTAATAAAGACACTTGCTGTCCTCTGTTGCAGGGTGTGCTGCAAGGCGTCTCTTCTGTAAGTGCCACCTCACCTTCCCTATGCACCAAAATGATTCCATCAAAGGAGCATGAGCATGCTAGGGAGCCCCACACAAGACTTTTACAGTGATTACAGCTCAGAATTTGGTGAGATGAGTACTCTATGTGTAGCTGCTAGTGGTCTTAGCGAGGCTTTTATAACCAATTGATGTGGGAATTGGGATGGAATTCTGTAAGGCTGGGGCTAGCTCCGACGTGACCACTAGCACCCACAAAAAGAGCCATAGACGCCAACACCAGTATCAGCACCGGCACTAGGGACCAGATAACACAAAGCTAAGGCATTGTGAGAGCTGGCGGAGGGCAAGCAAGCTGCAGGCAGTCAAGCAAGCAGGCGGAGGTGCAGACGAGTGGTGAGGAGCCGTAGAGGCAATGTAGAGGTGGTGTAGGCACCCCCCTCCTGAGCAATCCGCACCCACCTAGTGTTGGCTGGCTTTGCTCACCCCAGTTACCATGCACTGTTTGCCATCCACTTACCGCCTCAACTCGCCACCTCATAGCTCCACTGACCATATCAGCCTTATCAACCTTGGACCCTGTAGTCCACTGCTTGCCACTGAATGATTTCCCTCCTTATGGGAAAATGCTGAAGCACGCAGGCTGTGTGGGACTCCTGAGCCTTTTGCTGGTTGAGGGTGTGCAGTCCTCCTCACAGCCTGCTGCCTCAGCCGCACCTCCCCTGCGTCTCCCGTGCCTGTGTTCAGTCAAACCGTGTTTGTCCATGCCCATGAACCCTCTCTGTCGCCTCAGTCTGGCATGCCAGGACGTCCTCCGTCGCTCTATCCGGCACAATCCAAAACAACGAACCTACCAGGAATCTTCCGTAAAGTTGTCACTTTTCCAGCTCTTGGCATTTATTTGTACTCTAATTTTGTACATATGGCAGCTAGGCCTCTCACAATAAAAATTGCTTTTAGGGACTTGTTGCTGTAGGGACATGGTAACATTGATTTTCTATCTGTTCTACGTTTAAATACAATGCACCCTACCCTGTGTGCTGCAAGATTTAATAATATTTAAAAGGGAGATGTTTGCTTGTTAAAAAGGATTATTTTAGCAGACAGGCTACAAGCGTAGGCATAAAGCTGTGTTTACTTTGTCACACTAGTGGATGGTACAATAAGTGCTGTATTCCACAGGTGACATTTAACTTTTAATGCCATGGGTGTATTTCCACACCATAATATGATTGTGCAGAATAATTAAATACGCCAATCAAGGATTAGCATATTTCTACTTGGTTTAGGATTCAGCTCACATACACTGGGCACTAGGCACAGTGTCTAAAAATCAGCAATACAATTCAGCAAAAAATGTGGCTGAGAAGGCAAAAAGGGGAATTTTCCAACACCTCAAAAATTATTTGCCAGCTTTTTGGGCATTTGCGTATTGCACCTCGTCAGAGTAATTTTTTGGTAAGAAATTTAGATTTTGTTAATGTAGTGGTGCTGCTCGTGATTTTTATTTGTATCATTTGGTGTATGCACTTGTGCACACTGTTTGGTGTCCGCTGTAGCATGTTGCTTTGTAGTTTGTTGTGGGTTGTTTGTGACTGATTTTCTCATAGGGTTATGCCAAAGCATGTGTATGTTGGGAAGTGGTTGTGCTATACTAATAGACGTGCTTCTGAGTGTTCCTTTAGGCTATAATTGCTCGGACCTTCTTTTGTTTTTGTGATCTTTGCGTGTATCTCGCATGAACATTGTCATCATGCTGTGCCACTTTCTCCGTTTGACCTGTGTTGCTCTTCGGGAAAGTTCACCTTCACAATTACTAGAGGGCCTCGTATATTCTTTCCTAGCTTGTTCAATAGGGTCCTAAATGGTTAACTCCACACTAAAGATATTTCTCAAGTTATAAACACTTATTGGTTGTGTGAATTTAAAGCTCATCATTAGAATGTCCTAGTACTCTGTCAATATGGACAGTCTGCAGCTAATGAAAGGAGACAACCAGTTTGCTGATCCTGAAGTAGTTTCAGCTTAAGGATTAGGTCACAATGTATTAAGACATGTTATTTCAAAGTAAGCCCTCCTGCGTGCAGAATTCAATCTGACTGGAAGGACTGGCTCCAGAGTGCATTACAATTCATCAGGAGTTTTCTCCGTCTTAATGGCAGAGTGTTCCAAGATGAGTCATGGCATGCATTGCCAGTTCTGCAGTATGAGTACATATCGCCATAACAGAGTAAAGAAATGAGACATGATTGATCACACTTAAAAACTGTAAGGCAGTTTGAGAAAGTGAAAATAGAAATATTATCAGCGACAATGAAGAATGTTTTCTTTAGTGATGGGTCACTTTACAGATCCTTCAGACTGCATACAAGACTGTGTTATATCGAAAATGACACTTAAAACTATCAACTAGTAGAACCTTAGCACAAGGGAGAAAAGGGAACTATTTCCATGCGGATATCGTGAGGGAACTAGAGAACTAGGGCGCAGATGTATCAAGATACCCTTTAGCGATTCTCAAATAGCGATTTTTAAGGAATCGCTATTTGAGAATTGCTAAATGGTATGTATCTAGAAATTCGCTATTTTTTAGCGATTTCTTAAAATTCCTTAATTGCGATGAGCAAATTGCTAATTGCAATTAAGGAATAATTTCCTATTCATTTCTATGGTCCAGTAGGCCCATAGGAATGAATGGACAGTTATTCTCAATTTGCGATTCACAATTTGATAATCGCAAATTGAGAATAATTTCAAGGGTGCAAGAGTGTCTTAAGAACACGCTGCTGCACCCCTGAAATTGACATGTGTGCGCATGTGGCGCACATACATGCCCTAAGGGCATGTATGAGCGTCACATGGCACCTTTAAAAATATCAAAAAGTGCTTTTTTAAAAGAATTCGCAAATGACCACCAACTATAAGTTGGTGGTAATTTGCGATTTCTTAGCCTAAATTCGCAAAGCTTAAATGCTACATACATAGCATTTAAGGAATCGCAATTTGCGATTCCTTAAATGCTGGCGCAAAATTAAGGAATTGCACATTTTGCGATTCCTTAATTTTGCGGTGCAATTTTTTGATACATCGCATTTGCCGATTTTTTTGTCGCAAACGCTGCTTTTTTGCGATTCGCAGTGTTTGCGACAAAAAAAACGGATGATACATCTGCCCCTAGGTTCTTGTTTTCATACACTTTTTCGGGTAATCAAAGATTTTCCTCACATTGGGCTTCAGTCTTGCAGGGTGAGGAATGAATAGAACAGTGTGCAAGTTTGCCCCACCTTGGTGTTTCACAGCACTTCACTTGCAGAACTGTGAGGGTGAAGGAGGGTCTTAATCTCCTCTTCACTCTACCCTGCCAAATACCATCTAGCCAATATGTTGGCATAAGCAGAACCCATTAACAACAACAAAATATATAGTTCTATTGACTTTATAACTGGGCAGGAAGGAGATAAGGTCATACAATTATATAATACGAAGTTGCATATTAATACACTGTTAATTATAGTACAGAGAAGGATGCAGATGATACAAAATAATGCTAGTTACGCAGCACAGTACATAGCAGCATTTATGGTAAGGGTCTATGACAATGTTCCCAGCAGGGTCCCCATATTTTGATGTGATTCCCAGTGGCAGTCTGGCATGGCTCGCAGGTGGTTTGGCGGGGTGGGGTGAGTCGCGGGGGTGGGTGGGGATAGTCGCGGGGATGGGGGGTGGGGTGCGCAATATAAAGAAAACGTACTATACCGCCGAGCCCGCATCTCTGCTTCTGCTCTCCTCGTCGTGGAACAGGAAGCACAGCCAGGCCTCACTAACCAATCGCAACGCTCAGCTAGCGGTTGGAGGGGTGGGCATGTTCTCCATGTAGGCTGTAATGCAGACTGCGTGGAGAGTAGGGAAAGGGCCTTCCGGTAGGGCCGACCAAACACTCTTTGCGCACTTAAGAGTGGGAAAACTACTCCTTCCCTGCCCTTCTCCAAGAGCAGAGAAGCCTCGCCCACCCACCTGCCGGCAAAGCAGCACGAAGCATAAAATTATAATAATGGAAAGTTATTATCATTTTATGTTTCGTGCTTTGCACTGCTCAAAAGCAGTGTGGCAAAACTCCCCTGCCATAGCAGAGGAGCTGTCACTGGTGATTCCGATGACCCCCTCTTGCTTGTGATATAGACTCCTTTATTCAAGAGAATCTACCCATCCCTGCAGTCACTTCTGTATTGGGGATGCCCAGGAGGAGTTTCAATGTAGGGTGCTGACCCTCGTAGCCAGAAGGAATCCTAATCTCGTCAACGATCTTGCTTCATGTGTGCAGCCACGTGCTCCACAATGCCCAGAATGACTGTTTGAGGAGACAGGTCTCTGGGTCCTGTACCCCCACTAGTGTCTCTGTGTCATACTGTAACCCCAGATCATAGCAAAAACATCTCCTGGCCCATAGGACGTCTGAGGCAATTTACGGCTGGGAGTTCTCCCCATTCTTACAGCCGCTTTGGAGTGTAGTGTAATCTATGAAACCATTTCATTTGGATAAGCTGCCCGGACAGCTCGCTACTACATGTATGATAAAGCATGCATCACTTACCTGAAGTCTTTGTTCCTCTTATGACATATTTTGCAGGCGACAAGCGAGCGAGCTTCCACACTGATCCACTGCGCAAAAATCGGAGTTAGCGGAAGCTGTGTGGCCGGAGCATCATCTCCAGGAGTGGTTCCAGTGGCGTGGAGCAGGGGAGCGGAGTACTGCGAATGCACGCGAGATAAGTGGTGCTGTGTGAGAGAGCAGGGGCGAAAGATTGAAAATAAAACAGTACGCTTGTATATGCGAAAGATAGAGCGCAGGCTTATCGGTGGACTGCATATGGTGCATTGAAACATAACGTGAAGACGAATTTTACAGACGTGGTGGGTATCTTAGATCTAATGGAAAAGTAGAGAGAGAGTCTCACGGCTCAGTGAAGCTGGTGCGCTGACTCGCACAGCTTGTGCCACAGGAAAACAAGCATTTGCAATGCAATAGGTCTCGCATTATGAAAGTTTGAGCTATTGGTCTTTGAAATGACAATTTTTTTATTTTATGTGTTGGTTTTGAAAATATCTAAATTAATAGCTTTGTCATTTAAAATGCCAATAGTTATAACTTTCGCAAATGTGACACCTATAGCATTTGTGAGTTCATTTTTATTGGGGCTGGATAGAAAATTATTACAGTTCCTTTTTAACCTATTACAGTTATTTGTTTTGAGTTCAAGAAAGGTTTATTGATCATAATAAAAGGTATGAATACATAATACAATAAAGAAATTATGGGGGAAGAAAAGGGAAGGGGTGGGAGGGAAAGGAGAACCTAGGAAGAAAAATTCAGTGTACATTGTAGATACAAAAGTAACAACAGGAAACTTAGCATGGGCAATAAAAGTAAAGAAAAGGGTACAATAAATACAAAATAAAAGTAAATGCAAGCGGAAATATGCAGGTAATCATGTTAAACAAAGAAAAGGGAATGAAAAAAGGGCATCAAGGGGGTTTGGAAACTTCCTGCTGAGCAGGTCTTGGGCAAAAGGAATGAGTTGCACAGTTATCTAAATACATTGTAACAGGAAGCCATAAATCTGCACGTTTGGCTGCCAACTGGGCAGGAAAAACAAAAGCAGTGACAAGTCTATGGTTATGACAAACATTATACCACCATGCTTTGAATGTAATAGTAGAGGAAGATTTCCAATTAATAGTTATTTGTTGGAATGCAACAGCCAGTAATTAATCAACAATGCGAACATAAAGGTCAGTCTCGCCCCAACAAGGAGAAAGGCTTCCCAAAAAGACATGAGTGGGAGAAAAAGGAATACAAGTATGAAAAATAACATTAATTTGTGCCCAGACCTTCAACCAAAAGGCATGTACATTCTTGCAGAGAAACAGCATATGAAGAAGAGTGGCATTAGGTGAGGAACAAGACCAACATACATCAGGGGTGTTAGGGAATCGCTTGTGGAGAGTGAATGGAGTGTGGAGCAACCAATTGTATATGAAAAATAGAGACTGAGTCAAGGAGGCCGATCTAAAGGTTTTCGGAACCTTTGTCCAAATTTTGTCCCACAGAGAAACTGGCCATGATGTAGAAAGGTCATTTTCCCAATGCTCTTCTACCATGGATTTGGGTCTGGGGAGTGTTTGCGCATGGAGGTGCTTGTAAAAAACGGAAGCTTGAGGAGGAGGTTGCAGAATAGAGTAAAGTCGGAGGGTAGGGTCAGGTGAAATAGAAGAAGGGGGTGCAGACAGGAGTCTCATATAGACCTCCATGACTGCTGGTTTAAGGAGAAGATATTTAGAAGCAAAGGAGGATGGTAAATTAAATGTGGAACGTAAGGCGTGGAAAGGCAGGTAGGTGGATTGTGAAAAGAGCTGCGATACCTAGATCAATCCTTTGGATCTCCAAGAACTCCAATAAATGGGTTTACCTCGGATTAAAAGGTATTTATTATGCCAGATAGTGGATGAGAGGAAATCAGCAATACTTGTGGGGGGGGAAGGTTTAGAGGATAGGAGGAGTTTGACAGTGAATTTATGAATGGGAGTGGGAATCGAAAGGGGTTTACGCGAGAAAGAGATATATTCAGCAAAAGAAAAAGGGGAAAGGAAAAGGGGCTCAACTTTGGTCCATAAGGGAGAAGGGAAGTTAGGGTCCTGTAACCAGAAAGAAGCCTGGCGTAACAAAAAAGCCTTATGGTAAGCCGGAAAGTCAGGAAAATTAACTCCTCCTTCAGAGGTGGGGCAAATGATCCTTGCAAGAGACATTCTGGGTTTTGCTTCATGCCATAAAAAGGAGGACAAAATTGAGTTAATTTTCTTAAAAAATTGGCTGGGATAGAGACAGGGATGTTGGAGATTGTGTATAAAACAATGGGGGATAACATCATTTTAACGGTATCTAAACGACCCAACCAAGACAGGTAGAGAGGGTGCCACCGGGGTGTGAGGTCAAAAATTTTCTGAGTGCATTTAGTGAGGCAAAGGGAAACAGTGTCAGGAATGGAAGGAGTAATATACAATCCTAAGTACTTAATGTGGGACGGGCTCCAGGTAAAATTAGAGGCATTAAAATCAGGTTTAAAGGTGAATTTTGTCAGGGGGAGGATCTCACATTTATCATTATTAAGCTTGTAGCCAGAGATTAAAGAATATTGTCGTACTTCTTCCAAGAAAGCAGGAATAGAGACCGTAGGATTCGAGATGAAGAGTAGAATATCATCTGCATATGCAGCAAGTTTAATGGAGGATTCCGTCGTTTGAAAGCCATGGATGTCAGGATTTTGGCACAGCCTGGATAAAAAGGGTTCTAAAGCAAGATTAAAAAGAAAGGTTGAAAGGGGGCAACCCTGACGGACTCCCCTGCCAAGGTCAAAGTAGGGGGAGATTTGACCATTGACATACACTGCAGCACGTGGGTGAGAGTACAATAATGAGACAAGGGAAGTAAATTTAGGGCCAAACCCGAACCAACCGAGAGTGTGGAAGAGATAAGGCCATTCAACCCTGTCAAATGCCTTTTCAGCGTCCAAGGCTATGGCGGCAAGGGAGTGTTGGAGATGAGTTGATTTTGACAGGATAGTAAACAAAAGTTCGGTATTATCCGTGATGTAACGATCTTTGACAAAGCCAGACTGTTCTTCTCCTAAAAGGTCAGGTAAAAGATGGTCTAGTCTCATCGCCAAAGACTTGGCCAAAATGTTATAATCAATATTAACAAGGGAGATAGGTCATAGTTCTTGCAGTATTGCACATCTTTGCCAGGCTTGGGGATTAAAAAATTGTGTGCATCGGAAAAGGACCCTGAGGAGATACCTAAGTCAGAAAAGGAATGAAGACGAGAGTGCAATTTTGGGATCAACAATTTGGAGAAGTGAAGGTAAAACTCGACAGTGAAACCGTCTGGGCCAGAAGCTTTGTTAGGTTTAAGATGTTGGAGTGCGCTGAGTAGCTCTTTCTGTGAGATGTCAGTTTCCAATGAGGACAGATCAAGAGGGAAATGTGATGGTGGTTGAATAGTTGAGAAGAAATGGGTGAGGGAATGAGGAGAGGGTTGAGTGTCAGATGTGTATAGAGCAGAGGTCTTCAAACTTTTTGATGCCGAGACCCCCCTGTCAAAATATTTTAGGCGTAAGGACCCCCTCCTGACAAAAAATTCTAGAACTAGGTTCTCCTCATCATTGACAACTAACGATGACCATGTAAGCCCCAAATTCCCACAGCAAATCATTTTTACAGTGGGGAAATATTATTAAACTGTTTATCAAATGAAAGATCAGTGAGCGTGGGTGTGTGTTCAAAGGTGTGGCTAAAATCAAAAGGCCTCATTTATAAGGAAGTGGCCCAGGGCAGCGCCGCAAGTCTTCTTGCTGCACTGGCCTACGCCAATGTGAAAGGGCAGGAATGCTTCTTATTTATGAAATATGGTCCATTCCTGTCCTTTCCCCCTGCGTTGGCGCACAAATTGTTGCCAAGGGCCAGTGTAGACAGGATTGGTTTTGTGCAGGAAGGTGCCCGAGAGGGGTTTTCCTCTTTCTAAGTGAGCTGCAGAATGCAGCACACATGGAAAGAGGAACAAATAGGAGGAGACATGAAAACAGGTCTCCTCTTTTCGCCTGCTGTGGGGAGGCGTAAGGTTTTGGTGCTGCCCCAGGTTTCCATGGTTTGGTAAATCTGGGGCAGTGTCAACATCCATGGGTGTTGCATGGGAACACCCACCGCAACGCCCATGGAACTCCTACTTGACAGACTAAGGCTAGACAGCGACTTGTGCTGCTTTGTCTTACTCCATATGTATGTGGGCACTCATAGCCATACAGGGTGACTTTGCAGGTCTTTCACCATCAGGTAGCTACATATAAAATGATGGCTAGCTTAAGTGAAAAATAAATTTAAAAAGTTGTTACTCAGTAGGAAATGCACTGTAGTACATTAGGAAACCTCAATTAGTTAATGCACTGCAGAGGTCTGTGGCTGTATCCAGAGACCCACAGAATTTTGGGGCAGATTTACAAGCCCCATGTGCCTTCTTGCGCCCCAATTGCATCACTTTTTTTTTGAGGCAACAGCGGCGCAAACAATTTGGCAATTTACAATGTTACGCATCTAGGGAGAAGCGTCACGTTGTAAAGCCCTGCATCACAATATGCCTGCACCAGGTATAATATATGCAGGGTAGGCGTTCCCACGCAAAAAGCCATGTAGAACTAACGCAGTGAAATTTACAACATTTCATTGTGTCGCTATATGCCTTCACTGCTTCAAAATGCCTACGCCTGCTCAGACCAGGGGTAATGGATGATGTGTGTGAGACTCACCTATCTGTTGTGGCACATTGCTGGAGTTGCGTCACTTTTATGAGCAATTCCAGCGATGCGTCACTTTTGTGCCAACAGATGGGTCAGTACTTCTGACGCATCTGTTAATCTTTGTGCCATGGAGCACTGTATTGTAAATACAACGCATCAATGGTTTTGCAAGGACATTAGGCACTGGTGCAAGGAAACGGACGCATCTATGCAGATGTGTCAGTTCCTTGTAAATCTGCCCCTAAATTTGGTTGGTGCAGTGGTTAACACTGACTTGTGGAATTTTAATACTACGAGGTCACAGACTGTGACAGAAAGCACTATGAAAGTGTAAGTCATTATTTTATTCTTGTTTTACACACATTATAAGGTAGACTACTACAAACTGTGCAAATAGTTTTAGGATATAATGGAGCTTCCAAAGTGTAGATTTTAGTAATACCAGACCATAAGTAATGTATTTATTTTTTTACATAACTATCCCTATAACACCTCCTCAGAGGTACTAAGCAGTTAAAAACATGCACTTCACAGGCCACTTTCTAACTCTTCTTGCTACCACTAAAAAAATATCTTTGCCATCACAAAGCAATTAAAGCCAGAACCACCATTTACATTTGTAGATTACCTCAAAATACACATTTACATTTGATTCAGGTAAGCAGGCACCCTGGCACGAAGGATTGTTTCAGGCCCAGCCCAGCCTATTGGTTTCACAGCACAGGAGACAATTAACTTCAGCTGTAGCATTTTAACGATGCATCCCGGTTTTCAAAAAGAAGAGCATGTTTTAAATTCCAGGCAGAAGTGAGGCCTGGAAATGTGCGACCCCCTTCCCAGGGCTCCAGGGCCCCCCTGGGGGTCACGCCCCACAGATTGAAGACCTCTGGTATAGAGTCTCATAGAAGCGGGAGAATGTGGTGAGGATGTCAGCATCTTTGTGATGTAAATGCGCATTAGAATCATAAACAGATTCAATATTCATCTTGTTATGCTTGACCTTCAAATAGTTGGCAAGGATTTCCCGGCTTTGTTCCTACCACCATAGAATTTAGCGCTTGATTTAAGTAAATACAAAACAGCATCTTCAGTTGATTTTTCATTGTATTTAAGCTTAGCAGCAACTAGAGCTGTCAGACTATCGCTGGAATGTGAGGTGAAGTAGGCGTGTTCCAATTGCTCAATGTTATCAAGGAGATTTTTAGTGGATTGACGCGTGATCCTGCGTCTCTTTGCGACATAATTAATAATGAAGTCGCGTGTGGCTGCCTTGAAAGCATCCCAGACGGTAACAGTCATAATATTGATTCCAAAATATAGAATGGACATAATATCGAAGTAAAAATATAGAATGGACAAAATATCGAATGGACACAATATAGTGGTTAAAAATATCGAATTTAGGGTAAGTAATATCGATTTTCAAAATATAGAAGTCAAAATATCGAAGTATACAATATAGGCATTAAATATATCGATTTTTTAATAATATCAATTTTTTTAAAGTGTTTTGTATGTTAGTATATGTGTGAAAAGTGTATATTAATTTTTGTAATGCATGTTTAATGTATTTTAAGCAATGAATTTTATGTTAATTAATTTTTGCGTAATTTAATTCTGTAGCGGGTTGTGGGTTTATAGGGGAATAGGGTGGGAAGTAATTTAATTATATTAAATTAAATATACATTTTTAGCAATTATTATTAATTGTTAATTAAATTTAGCTTTTTAGTTCTGTAGCGGGTTGTGGCTTTATAGGGGAATAGGGTGGGAAGTAATTTAATTGTAATTAATTAAATATTTTTATTTATTTATTGGTATTCATTTTGAATTTATTGTTATTTTTTAATTGGTAATTAATTTGTATTAATTGCCAATTAATTTGTATTAATTGATTAATTGTTAATTATGTTAATTTTCTAAATTTATTTTCTGTAGCGGGTTGTGGGTTTATAGGGGAATAGGGTGGGAAGTAATTTAATTGTAATTAAGTAAATATTTTTTTTCATTCATTGGTATTGATTTTAAAGTTATTGTTAATTAATTTTTAATTGGTAATTAATTTCTATTCATTGGCAATTAATTTTTATTAATTGGTAATTATTTTGTATTAATTAAATATTTGATAATTATGATAATTGTATTAATGTATTTTCTGTAGTGGGTGGTGGGTTTATAGGGGAACAGGGTGGGAAGTAATGTAATTGTAATTAATTACATTTTAAAAATACTTTTTGTGTATTGATAATTAATTTACTTTTAATTTTTGATTGGTATTAATTTGTATTATTAATTAGTTTTTGTTATTGAAAATTAATTAGTTCTTGAATAATTATGAATAGGTTATTAATTTTTATTAACTAATATGTAGTTGTATTTCTAATTAATTATTACATATTATTAAATTGGTTATTAATTTCAATTAATGTTTTATTGGGATTGATATTTAATTTATTTTTAATAATATATTAAATCATTACTTTCCCTACTGTTAAACTCACTGGAGTGGGAATAGTAATTTTCACCCTCCCGCTATCCAACGCTTTCCCTACTGTTGCACTCTCTGGAGTGCGAATAGTATTTTTTACCCCTACGCTATCCAACGCTTTCCCTACTGTTGCACTCTCTGGAGTGGGAATAGTAATTTTTACCCCTACGCTATCCAAAGCTTTCCCTACTGTTGCACTATTTGGAGTGGGAATAGTAATTTTCACACTCCCGCTATCCAACGCTTTCCCTACTGCTGCACTCTCTGGAGTGGGAATAGTATTTTTTACCCCTACGCTATCCAACGCTTTCCCTACTGTTGCACTCTCTGGAGTGGGAATAGTAATTTTTACCCCTACGCTATCCAACGCTTTCCCTACTGTTCCACGCTCCGGAGGTGGAATAGTAATTTTTACCCTCCCGCTATCCAACGCTTTCCCTACTGTTTCACTCTCTGGAGTGGGAATAGTAATTATTACCCTTATGCTATCCAACGCTTTCCCTACTGTTGCACTCACTGGAGTTGGAATAGTATTTTTTACCCCTACGCTATCCAACACTTTCCCTACTGTTGCACTCTCTGGAGTGGGAATATAAATTTTTACCCTTATGCTATCCAACGCATTCCCTACTGTTGCACTTTCTGGAGTGGGAATAGTATTTTTTACCCCTACGCTATCCAACACTTTCCCTACTGTTGCACTCACTGGAGTGGGAATAGTATTTTTTACCCCTACGCTATCCAACGCTTTCCCTACTGTTGCACTCTCTTGAGTGGGATTAGTAATTTTTACCCCTACGCTATCCAACGCTTTCCCTACTGTTGCACTCACTGGAGTGGGAATAGTATTTTTTACCCTCCCGCTATCCAACACTTTCCCTACTGTTGCACTCTCTGGAGTGGGAATAGTAATTTTTACTCTTACGCTATCCAACGCTTTCCCTACTGTTGCACTCACTGGAGTCGGAATAGTATTTTTTACCCCTACGCTATCCAACGCTTTCCCTACTGTTGCACTCTCTTGAGTGGGATTAGTAATTTTTACCCCTACGCTATCCAACGCTTTCCCTACTGTTGCACTCTCTGGAGTCGGAATAGTATTTTTTACCCCTACGCTATCCAACGCTTTCCCTACTGTTGCACTCACTGGAGTGGGAATAGTATTTTTTACCCCTACGCTATCCAACGCTTTCCCTACTGTTGCACTCACTGGAGTAGTAATATTAAATGTTACCCTCCTGCTATCCTACGGTAAAATATTGTACATTTTTCATTAATAAATTAAATTAATCATATCTTAATTTTAAGGTTATTTGAGTATTTTTATGTATGTTTTACTTAATTATATTTATTATTTCATTAATTGTAAATTACTTTTAAGACATTTAAAAAAATTCGATATTTTGACTGACTATATTTTTTACAGACTATATTTTGGATTCGATATTTTTGTACTTACCTGTTTGTAGATAGGAATTCGATATTTTGGCATTCTATATTTTGGTGACTATATTTTGGTAAGTCTATATTTTGTCATTCTATATTATGTCAGTGATCCATCCCAGACAGTATGTTTCGGGGTGGGTGGAACATCGTTAAATAGAGGCTGATTACAATCTCCGGCGAGAATGAAATTATCATCCATGAATTGGGAGATGCGTGGAGACAACTCAGCCCAAAGCAGGGGTTCACCAGTGGTAGGACCATAAACATTAAGGAGAGAAATTGGAACACCTCAAAGCGATAGTCTGACATGCGTCCATCTGCCATTGGTATCAGATTCTTGGGAAATAACTGTGAAAGGTAGAGACATACGACAAAGAATTGCAACACCATTACGTTTACCATCACCCTGTGAATAAAAAACATCACCCACCCAGCCTCTTTTGAGCTTAGCAGATTCTGTAGCAGAAAGGTGAGTTTCCTGAAGAAATGCAATGTCAACGTTCAATTTGGCTAGATGGGATAAGATGCGTTGACGCTTAATTGGGGAATTAATACCCTTAACATTCCAAGAGGTTATATTCAGAGACATAACATGTTCAATAAAGCAATGAATTCGTAACAAATGAAATCTAGATAGAAACCCATGAATGAAAACAAATGAAGAAAAAAGAGAAGTACGTTGAGGAGGAAGAAGAGGAAGGGGGAGAAGAGATGAACGAGAAATAAGAGGTGTGCATAAAGAAAGAAGGAAATGGAAAGCAGTGAGAGATTCAGGTCAAAGGAGAAAAAATGGGAAAGGAAGAAGAAAAAAGTACAACCTGAAAGGAAGATGGTATAGTGACAGCGCGGCCAAAGGAATTGAAGCACACCAAAAAACAAAGAACCATAAAGAAAAAAGGGAAAAGGAAAAAAACGCGGATGGACATACCCACAAGAGGAGGAGACGAGGAGGAATCGGGGGGGGTAGGGAGCCATAGAGGTGAGGCAACACATCTGAGAACGGCTGGGCGGGAAACCAGGGAAACATCATCACACGAGGAGGGGATCCTGTGAAGGCAAAGAGGGGAGATGAAAGAGAAAGTTACAAATCTACATCAAGAGAACAAACGGTCAACAATTGTATAAGTAAATATGAGTCACATTCAAGAAAGCATCTCGTGAAAGAGAAAAAACAGAAACATGAGCAAACATGAACATCGCAGGGACAACCAAATTGATACCTCAGCCAGGGCAGGAAGAAGAACCACCAGAGGAATTCATGGCAGTAGTTTTGTGTGCATTAATGAAGCTCTGCAGAATCTCTGGATATTCATAGGTGGTCGTCTTGTTGTTGTAAGTGACTTTGAACAGGCAAGGATGATACAGGCCATATCGAGCACCCATGGAACGAAGGTCATCTCTCATGCCAAGAAAGGCCTTCCGGCGATTTGCAGTTGCTTTAGCATAGCCCTGATCGAAGAACAGGGAAGAACTGGACCATGACAATTTGGGAGAATCCTTGGCAGTTGTAAGAACCTTCAAGGGATCAGTATATTCCAAGAAATAGAGAACAACACCACATGAACGCTGTGATGGGGAAGTGGAAGTATGAGGGCGACCCAGACGATGAGCACGCTGAATATTAAGACTCATACTTTCCGGCAAGTGGAGTAGCTTAGGGAGAAAGGATTTGAAAAAAATAATAGGGTCTGCACCCTCAAGACCATCTGCTAGGCCGTAAATACAGAGGTTGTTGCATCTATTTCTGTTTTCCAACTCCTCCACCTGCCTTTGGAGGGTGTCCACCTGTGAAGTTAGATGAAGAAACTTGGTGTTAGTTTCCTGGAAGAAAACGACTGACTGTTCAACTGTAGAAACTCTTGTCTCGATTTGTGACCAGCTATAGTTAAGAGTCTGAAGCTTGACGGTAGTTTCCTCCATGAAAGGACGCAGAGTCCCAATCTCTTCCAAAAAGGGGCGGAAGGATCGTATCTCCTCCAGCAAAAGTTCCATGGAAACAGGCGTGGATTGCTTGGGTGGCGAAGGGGGATCTTTTTTTAGTCTCTTGGTGGTGGATTTTCCTGATGGTGGTGGAGGAAGATCCATGATGTTTTCAGAACCAGAAGAGGTGAGGGAATCTTCTAGCTTAGAGAAGGCAGAAAATACTTTAGAGTTTTTCACGAAGGCCACCTTTGTAGTTGATTTGGGGGGTGAGCGAGACATAGATATAAATCGCCTCATACAGATAAACAGATATGAAAAGATGGAATTGCGTAACACTTGCTATCCCCGCAGAAGGGTGAGAGGGCGCTCAGTGAGGTGAAGAATCGTCCAAACAAGTCTATAGCCTAACCACTGGCATCAATTGAAGAGGGTCGTCTGTAAGTGCGAAGGCAGGAGGGAGTCTGCGCAGTATGCTCAAAAAATAGCAAAACGTGGAAGAATAACAGTCTTTATGTAGAAACACAAGCCGTAAGCCGAGAGGTTTGAGGAAGACAAGTAACCATCCAAAGGCCATGCAATGAGAAGCAGTGTCAATAGGACCTAGCAAGGTTAGGAAGGAAAAGAGCAAACTGGTTGCTGAAAATATAGGAAATGAACTGCGCAGGATACCAGTAGCATCACTGATAACAAAATAGAGTCACTTCAACAGCATCATGAGGAAAAATAAATGTCAATGCGCCAAAAAGCATAGTAAATGGACATTAGATGGTCACTTCAGAGTCTGAGGCTGGACATAGATGTAACAATGCGTTGAAAAGCGTGCTGGCATTCAGAGGACATCAACAGGTAAAAAGCTGCGCACTGAGACATATACTCCCGCCGATGCAGGCTTTGTCTAGCAAGAGGTTAACACCATGGCGCTTTGGAGAGGCATTAGACCTTTGGGAAGGCAATGTTCAACAATAATACGAAAGCAGTAAGTAATCTACTGCAAGGGCAAAGGAGGTGCACTGGTAACTGAAAGTCAATGAAAAAGAAGTAGGATACATAATAAATGCTTGAAGTTAAACTGTAGGCAAGTAGCTGTAAGCCATCACTGTCCTGTTCTGACAGAAAATACGCGGCGCGCCAGCTTGCACAAAATGGCGGCTGCGTCAAAATAAAAAATTCCACAGACTCACTTTTAAAGATGTTGGGTCATTGTGAGGCGAAAAGGGGCTCCAGACGTCGTGTAGCAGTTGAGAGAGAACACATGGAGCATGCTATTCTCTCAGTGCGAGGCGGAAGGTGAAGCGTTCGCAACTCGGCAGAGTAACTCGGTACGTCGGCCGATGTGAAATGGCGGCTGCAGTTACAATAAACGCCGTCCGAGACGCTTTAGGCGAATGCTCCGTCCGCAGGCACTAAAGAAGGTCCTCAGGCTTCGTGGAGCATAGCGGGAGAGCTCCTATAGCAGAAATCAGCCTATGTTCAGGAAATAAATGCAGGTAGAGAGGAGATTCCGCGGAGTCGCCGCGGAGCCTCACTCAGGCGCCGCCATTCCTCTCGGGCGCCAAGCCACACCCCCCACCTATAGCATTTGTAATGCAACATGTTTTGTATTTACGTGACTTAGATGTATTGATATTAGAAATAACAATGGCTTCTAATTTTTAAAATAATTAATACTTAAATAAAAGTGATTTTAATTTATAATGGCAATAGCTTAAAATTTTGTAAATAACTTTTGTGAAGATTATGTTCAGTGTATTTTATTGCAATGAAAATCCAAGAACAGAAGTGAAATATTAACATCTTTTTGTGACTTTTGTAATAAAGTTTGAAACATTGAGAGAACATATTTGAACCAGTTGTTGTTGAATGGTTGCAGAGATTGATGCTGTGATGGCGGGGAGTGATGCTGGGGTTGCGCTGAGTGATGCAGGGGTTGCGCTGAGTGATGCAGGGGTTGCACTGAGTGATGCAGGAGTTGCGCTGAGTGATGCTGGGGTTGCGCTGAGTGATGCTGGGGTTGCGCTGAGTGATGCTGGGGTTGCGCTGAGTGATGTAGGGGTTGCGCTGAGTGATGCAGGGGTTGCGCTGAGTGATGCAGGGGTTGCGCTGAGTGATGCAGGGGTTGTGCTGAGTGATGCTGGGGTTGCGCTGAGTGATGTTGGCATTGCGCTGAGTGATGCAGGGGTTGCGCTGAGTGATGCTGGGGTTGCGCTGAGTGATGCAGGTGTTGCGCAGAATGATGCAGGGGTTGCGCTGAGTGATGCAGGGCTTGCACTGAGTGATGCAGGGTTTGCGCTCAGTGATGCAGGGGTTGCGCTGAGTGCGGCAGGGGTTGCGCTGAGTGATGCAGGAGTTGCACTGAGTGATGCAGGGGTTGCGCTGAGTGATGCAGGGGTTGCGCTGAGTGATGCAGGTGTTGCGCAGAATGATGCAGGGGTTGCGCTGAGTGATGCAGGGCTTGCACTGAGTGATGCAGGGTTTGCGCTCAGTGATGCAGGGGTTGTGCTGAGTGCGGCAGGGGTTGCGCTGAGTGATGCAGGAGTTGCACTGAGTGATGCAGGGGTTGCGCTGAGTGATGCAGGGGTTGTGCTGAGTGATGCTGGGGTTGCACTGAGTGATGCAGGGGTTGCGCTGAGTGATGCAGGGGTTGCGCTGAGTGATGCAGGGGTTGCGCTGAGTGATACAGGGGTTGCACTGAGTGATGCAGTGGTTGCGCTGAGTGATGCAGGGGTTGCGCTGAGTGATGCACAGGTTGCGCTGAGTGATGCTGGGGTTGCGGTGAGTGATGCAGGGGTTGCGCTGAGTGATGCAGGGGTTGCGCTGAGTGATGCAGGGGTTGCGCTGAGTGATGCAGGGGTTGCACTGAGTGATGCAGGGGTTGCGCTGAGTGATGCTGGGGTTGCACTGAGTGATGCAGGGGTTGCACTGAGTGATGCAGGGGTTGCGCTAAGTGATGCCGGGGTTGCGCTGAGTGATGCAGGGGTTGCGCTGAGTGATGCAGTGGTTTTGCTGAGTGATGCAGGGGTTGCGCTGAGTGATGCAGGGGTTGCACTGAGTGATGCAGGGGTTGCGCTGAGTGATGCTGGGGTTGCGCTGAGTGATGCAGGGGTTGCGCTGAGTGATGCAGGGGTTACGCTAAGTGATGCAGGGGTTGCGCTGAGTGATGCAGGGGTTGCGCTGAGTGATGCAGGGGTTGCGCTGAGTGATGCTGGGGTTGCAAGGGGAAAAAAACGAGTCTAACAGAGGGCAGAAGGGCACAAAAAACGAGTCTAACAGAGGGCAGAAGGGCAGAAAAACGAGTCTAACAAAGGGCAGAAGGGCAGAAAAACAAGGGAAAAACGAGTCTAACAGAGGGCAGAAGGGCACAAAAAACGAGTCTAACAGGGGCAGAAGGGCACAAAAAACGAGTCTAATAGGGGCAGAAAGGCAGAAAAACAAGGGGAAAAAACGAGTCTAACGGGCAGAAGGGCACAAAAAACGAGTCTAATAGGGGCAGAAGGGCAGAAAAACAAGGGAAAAAACCCGAGTCTAATAGGGGCAGAAAGGTGATGCTGGGGTTGCAAGGGTGGGGAAAACGAGTCTAACAGAGGGCAGAAGGGCACAAAAATCGAGTCTAACAGAGGGCAGAAGGGCAGAAAAGCAAAGGAAAAACGAGTCTAACAGAGGGCAGAAGGGCACAAAAACCGAGTCTAACAGAGGGCAGAGGGGCAGAAAAACAAGGGAAAAACGAGTCTAACAGGGGGCAGAAGGGCACAAAACACGAGTCTAACAGGGGCAGAAGGGCACAAAAAACGAGTCTAATCCACTGGGCAAGAAAGTAGATATTGCCTTATTGCATCCCTGTATTCCTGCCAGTTTAAGCATTTGTGTAGTGTCCGCAATCATGGCATTTCTATGCAGATTGAACTGAGCAATTCAGAACATAGTGGGTGTTTCATTTACGGGGGTTTTAATTATCACAAAGCGTATATTTAAATAATTATCACAAAGAGTATATTTTAAAAAAAGCCACTAGGTGGAGCTGCAAGCATAGAAAGACAAACAAAGTTAATTTTAAAATACCCTTGCACGCAGGGTCTGATGAAAAAGGAAAGAAACCAAGAACATTGCCGAAGGAGCTTTTAGGGGTTGGGGAGCAGATCCCTTTGAAGCACGGCCTCGCGGCCGTGAAAGAAGTGTGAAACAGCAAGGATGTTAATTAGGGGGGAGGAGAAGTGAGGCCGAGCGCACTGGGGAAGCAACAGATGGCTTTGATGTGGACGCGCTTTCCGCTCCACTAGTTCACAGGAACTGTTCAAAATCCGCAATGGTTTCAGGCCTTGGATTACCTACTATAATTCTCGACAACAAGCATTGCTAAAAGCAATGTAAGTCGAAACCTAAAAAGAAAGGAATGTTTGCCCTAGCAGGATTAAAGCTTATGTGCTGACACGCACAGCTGGAGCCATATGCGTGTCACTTTAAAGCAGGAATTTGTGCTTACTTAACGCTGACACGCACAGCAAGTGCCATATTTTTATTGAGGGAATTTAAAACAAAAAAACAAAAAAAACGCGTATCAACAATTTGGGAAAAACGCTCACATGAACAGCAAATTTTACACATTTATGGAACTATGCACAAGACTGATGAATTAAAATGTAAATAGTGGACAAAGTGCAGTATTAGTTTTTCAGCAAGGTGTAATATATATCTACGTGAGGGTTTAGCAAACAGTAGATTAGTAATAAGAACTTATGCAAGTTAAATTGTAGCCGTTTTGATGTTTTAGTTGCATCACTAGAAGTAGCAAAGCCCATTTTTCATAATACAAGTTTTGTTTAAGAAGTTTGTAATTGAAACAAAATATTACAGAATATAAGCAAAGGTGTGTAAAATGCAAGCTGTACCTCCACGACCAAATATTTGCAAACACCAGGTTATCCCCGGTGGCATGGAAAGAATGGTTTGAAACTTATCTTGGTGCTATTAGTGCTATTCACTATCAATTGGAAAGTGAAAAAAATACCTGCTACTTCATTCATTGAGATTTAAAGGTAGAGCAATTTTAAAACACCTAGCTGAAATTAACTTTGAGGAAGAAGAGTTGGATGACTATCAGGTAACTTTGAGGAAATTACAAAAATCGTTTTGACATTCAACCCAGTTTGGTGGTTGTGACACATACTTTTTTTAAAGTGTAAAAAAGCAAGTGAAGATGTGGACACATACATACCAGCACTCAGGAGATTAGCGTCAGAGTGTCAGTTTGAGAACTTTCATGATCAGTTGATGAGGGATCAGTTCACTGGTCACTGCATTGATAGAACCATTAAACAACAATTTCTATTCATGGGGAATCCATTGTTAGAGGCACCAAAAAAAGTGGCAAAGAGTATAGAAACCTCACAACTTTTGGCAAAAGAGCTGGATACAAAAAAGGAAGAGTTAGTGGGTGCTGTAAATACAAACTTGAATAAAATACAAAAGGAAGGCACAGCAGGATAGACACAATCTTTTTTTCTCAACATGATATTTGTTTCAGGTGCGAGAATCGGAGTCACATTTGAGGTGGTAGACAGTGTCCTGCAAGAAATGTAGTATGTAGGGTGTGTAACATATGTGGGCACTTTGCAAATGTATGCCAGAGTCAAAGGAACAAGTTGACATTAGCACCCAAGTGTGTCACAGATGACTGTGCAGCGGAAGATGAAGACAACATTGAGAAATATTTGAGAGACATGGTTCTGGTAGTCAAAATAGATGATGTGAGAAATGGAGATCCCAATTCTTGTATTGATCCTTATGTTGACCTTTCTGTAGGGAACACATTTCTGTCATTACCGGTAGACTCTGGGGCTCACAAACAATGATAACAAGTGAATTATTTAACAGAGTCTGGCCTAACAGAGTATTGTGCCCACCAGATTGTAAAGCTGTATCATAAGAGGGGCGTAGTATTGATCTATGTGGATACATTGGTGATATACTTGAGTTCAAGGGGAGGATAGTAGGCAGAATATATGTTGTAAACAGGGGTGTGAACTTCCTGGGGTGATTTCACCAAGTACTCTTTGGCATGATTCTTAAACCAGGAACTTCAGAGCAGATTTTAGTCAGAAGGGATGACTCAGAACTAGAAAACATCATGAAAAGGTATCCATATGTGTTCCTTGGGTGAGTTTGAAAACATTTCTGGTTTCAAACACAAAATCATTGTGAAGGAAGGTGCCAGCCCAGTTAAATATAAACTCAGGAATGTTCCGTTCAGCATTGCAAAAGATCTGGAAAAAGAGTTAGACATGTTGTGTAAGAGGGGCATAATCGACCTGGTAGAATCTTCACTCTGGTTATCTCCTTTAGTGGTGCCAAGGAAGCTCAACAACGATTGAGGGTATGTGTTGATCTACCATATTTGAGTAAAGAAATATGGGTGGACTCACACTCAATGCCCAAAATCTCTGAGCTGTTGCCAGGATTGACAGAGGCCAAGGTCTTTTCCAAACTTGATCTGGCCTCTGTGTATCACCAAATAGAACTGGATGATGAATCCAAACACCTGACAGCCTTTTTATTCCCTTTTGGACCGTCCCAATACTGCAGGATGCCTTTTGGTTTAGCATCAGCCGCATTTGTTTTCCAGAGGGTTATGGTAAACATGCTCAAAGGTATTAAAGATGTATCAATATTTTAATGTGATATATTGATCTATGCCCCTGACAGACATGCACATGATCTGATTCTAGATGAGGTGCTGTGCACATTTCAGTTTCAAGGTGTTGTGCTCAGGTTGGAGAAATGTATTTTCCTCATAAACAAAGTGGAATATCTAGGACATCTGATCACTGAACGTGAGGTTGGACCAAAGGCAGGGTTAGTGAAAAGTATTACAAATGACAAGGCCTCTGTAGACAAGCCTAGTCTAAAATCGTTTCTTGGCCTATGTGAGTTCTACTCCAACTTCATCAAGGATTATGCTGTGAAGTTGGGCCTCTGTCCAGCATGTTGAGAAGAGTTGTTGTGTTTGACTGGAATCCGGAGTGTCAAGAAGTGTTTGAATAGGTGAAAGCGTAGCTGACCTATAACTCCAGTGTGTGCTAAAATTTGATGCAAGCAATGTGGGGTTGGGTGCCGTGCTCAGCCAAGTAAAGAACTCTTAAATGCATACGATTGCTTATACATCCCGGGTTGTCTGACACAGAAAAACAACATTCCGTGATTGAAAAAGAATTATTGACTTGTTGGTGGGGGGGTCATGAAATTTAGAAACTACATATGGGGAACAAGTTTTGTCATTCAAACAGACCACAAACAGCTAATTTATATCCAAAGTGGAAAAACTCAAAAGGGTTCACACCTCGTATTGCACATCTCTCCATCAAGCTGCTACAATTTGACTTCATCACTGAGTATGTCACTGGTACAAACACCAGTTGTGCAGATTTCTTGTCACGTTCATCAGACTGGGGTGAGGATGTCAAGTCAATGGATAATAATGAGGATAAAGAGAATTGCATTGTAGCGTCCATTGATCTGCCTATGACAGGTGCTTTTTCTGAGAAGGATTGGAGGGATGCTATGAAAAAGACTTTACCCTTAAATTAGTCATGAAGTACATTAAGACTGGTTGGCCCAAGGAGAGGAATGTAGATTTTGAGCTCAAGACCTTTGTTAAAGTAGCAGAGGAGGTGTCAGTTGAGGATGGTCTTTTTTTGAGAGCTGGAAAGTTTGTTCCTCCTGTGACCTTGAGGAAAAGAATTATTGTAGGGGCACATGATGGACATCTTGGAGCTACAATGACAATAAAAAGAGAACGGTTGTCCTTCTGGTGGCCAGCTATGGATCAGGCGATTGATTTGGTGGAAAATTTGTGTCATATGCTCAAGTTCTGACAAAACCTTTAAGTTAAGAACCTAAGTCCTACTCAATTGCCCACAATTCCTTGGGACTAGGTGGGTATTGTCAACACAAAAGAACACAGGGGGTCTGGAAGCCAACTAATCCGGCTAGGCTGTCTATCAAGACTATCAAGTCAAAAGGTGCACAGGTCACCACAGAACAGCCTCATAACAGGGGACATCTACCAATTTGGCAACTCATGATTCACTCAACACACACAGGATATATTCTAAACTGGTCGACAAGATCTATGCCATCAAATAGTGGATTACCATCAAAACAAGACTTAGTGATCAGTCATATCATCTCGCTGTCCACCTAGTGAATAGGCTAGTCCCTTGATCATCAAGACTAATAGCCACACAAACAGTTGATAGTATTGGATCAGGTCCACGCCTTCTGATAGCTGGTCTTTGATGGTTGCGAAAATAGTGAACATTCAGTGCAACAAAAACAAATGTGGTGAATCAAAATATGATGATGTGTCCTCAAAGACAAACTTTATTACAAAGCAGGGCCCATCCCCTAATTAAAAACCAGAACAGTGCAAACAACAGTATCAACAAATATCTGTCGGAAATGGGCCAAGATGTTTCTGTCTAACGGGCAATCAATCCCTCAGCTTTCATCAGGGCCTCTGCTCTCAAAATGTTGCTACTGCTATCAAATAATAATGTGACCAAATCAAAATCACAAACAAAAATAATAATGGTTGGAGACAATACAACCTGTACCAATCTTATTACACGAATCCTCTGTGTCACTGGAATTTTTGAATCCAATATGACAGGGGAAAGGACCTCACCTCACCTGGACCGTGCTCAGGTCTACGAGGCCCCGCTCTCTCTGTCGGTACCTCAAGCTCACTCCTGAGACAAGGTGCGTATTGACATTGTCGGATCATTTTATGCCTGAAATGGTACATCGAGGTTTACTTTGGTCATATTGGACTATTACAGTAAGTGGCTTGAAGTTAAGTTTGTCAAATATGTTACATCCAAGGTAGTTGTTGAATTCATGAAGAAAGTCTTTCTGAAGGAAGGATTTCCTGAAACCCTAGTCTCGGATAATGGTGCCCAGTTTGTCTCAGATGAGTTGAGATTGTTTCTAGAGACAAGTTGTAGTGACAGCAAATGCCAAATGAAGAGTTTCTCTGAAAGGTAAGCTTTATTGTTGACAGGGACTGCGCAGCAGCCGGCCCAGTTGAAGCAACAGACAGCAACTGACTCACTATTCAAACCACAATAACTCTATGTTTTGAAGTGGAATGCTCAGATCAAGAACAACCAAAGCGTGACCATTCCAAACTGAAATAATGACAAGGAGGGACCACCACATTATCGTCCCCCTCTTAAATGAATTTAAAAAAAAGAACCCGAACAGGGGTAAAGAGGAGAAGAGAAACTAAAGAGCGGAAAAAGGGGAAAGCAAGAAAGAAGAAAAGAGAGAATAAGAGCGGAAAAAAACAAGAAAAGAAAATTAGCGAAAGCTACTAGGAGAAGAACGTTGTCTCTCACTCCTACGCAAACACACAGGTGGAGGAGCATTAGAGAGTAGACCATCAGCGACATCAGAAGGACAGCAATGTAAGTTTTTGTTGGGAACATGCCCTGTCAACTTGACAACTCTGGACATGTTGCACCAATGTTTGTTGTTCACCCTGACAGCATTTCTGCATACTCTATCCACAACCATGTGATCAGAGAATTTCAAATCTCCCTTATTGCTGTGCACAGGGATCTTCACACGCAGTGTCACCAACAACAAACAAACATATGAGGAACAGATCTTTTCCTTGCATCAAAATAAGATTTTTGACATGATTGAGCTAGAGAAAAGTTATTCCTCACATGGTCATCCACATCAACCACAGTATCCATTTTCACCCACTTCGACAAGCACACAAGGCACACTTTGGAACACGGCTTTCTTACACACAAAAGTTCAAAAGGGGACACTTTAGTAGAAGAGTGAGGTGTATTGCGTAAAACCCACAACATAGACCGAACAGCATTCTTGGCATTGCACTTACCAGCCAACGCCTATTGCACACAGTTGTTCAACACTTTGTTCATACGTTCCACAAGACCATTCATTTGCGGGTGATAGAGTAAGCTCTTGGAATGAGTAATACCCCCTTGTGGCAAAAAATGTTGAAATTCCTGAATGACAAACTGTACTCCATAGTGGGACTCAATGGTGGAAGGAAACAATTCACGGAGGAAAATATCCTCGAGAAAGTCAATGACATTTGTTGAGTTCGGTTCAGCAAAAAAACGTACCTCTGGCCATTTTGAATAATAATCATTGGCATCAACAGCAAACCTGGAGGAAGTGGGAAGCAGATTGAAAGGACCAACAAGGTCGATACCAATCTTCTCCCAAGGTCTAGCTGGAAAATCAATATGCTAAAGAGGAGGTGTTCTCTTTTTTAAACAAAATTCTGCATTGGAACACACAACACACTCACCAAAGTAAACATCAACATCCTTGTCCATTTGGGGCTACCAAAAACACTCACGCAACCTTTGTTTGGTGAATGTTTTACCCAAATTCCCTTCATGAGCTCCACTGACTAATCTACACCTCACTTTTTCCGGAGGAACTAATCTATTACCATGCACCAATAAACCATCTTCCACAGAAAGCTCCTTGGAGACTTTTACAAACGTTTTCAAAGAGTAAGGTGCGTTTTTCTTCTTTGGCCAACCATTCTTGATACATTTAATGACTTGGCAGAGTAAAGCATCTTTAGACAATTCATCCCTCCATTTACCTTCACTGACAGCACACATATCATTTAAAACCAAGGAGGCAATGAAACAGTTGTCTTCATCTTCATCATCATCATCACAAGAAGGTGAACCAATTTCCGCAATAAGAAACCTTGAGAAATAATCTGCTCTTCCATTCTTGTTGCCGGGAAGATACAAAATTTCAAAATCATACTGAAGCAACTTAGAAGACAATCTGACAATTCTTGGGGTATGCTCTTTAATCTTTTCCCCTGAGAGGATAGAAACAAGCAGACTGTGATCTGTACATAGCTGGAAATAATTACCCCAAATGTAGGGATAGAAGTTTCTGACAACCCACAAGCACGCTAAAAACTCTCTTTCAATTACAGTAAAATTCCACTCAGCTCCACATAACACTCTGGAAGCATATCCCAATGTGTGCTCAGTGCCATTTATGCTATAGGTGAGAAGGCGTTCTGCAGAATTGAAATGTGCTACACAAATGCTGTGAGATGCCTTGAGGAAGGATCCAAAACCACTTGGTGGTAAGCCAACGCTAAATCTTACTTACTGAACCATTTGGAACCATCAATCATGGACAACATATCAGAAATTTTAGGAAGGGGTGAGAATCTACTCAGATGTTTTCATTGAGGCTACGTGAGTCAATGCAAACACAAAGTTCTCAATTCTTCTTCTTGGCTACAACCAATGGAGAAAGCCAGAGAGAAGACTCAGCCGGCTCAATTATACCTTTCTGACACAAATTATTGAGTTTGCTTCGGACTGATCCAAACCCTGAAAGGTATATTCCTGAGTCTGTGCTTTACAGGAATAGTGTCACCCTTAACCCTAATCTGATGTGTAAAGCCCTTAATCTGACCTAACCCCTCCCAAAAAACAGAAGAATAGTATTCAAACAGATTAACATTAAAATTATCTGAGCAGACAATAAATACTTGATCCCTGGTTCCAGGTCTAAGCACCATTTTGAAAAGTCCTTGATGAAATCATCCTAGAATGGACAACCCTTTGATTACCACGTACACTTTTCCATGAATTTTTCTACCTCTGAAATCAAGGATGTCTTCAAAATAACCTGACAGCTCAATCCTTCATATGAGATAGGAGACCTATCAGGAGGTTCCAATGGTAGAGAACCCCAAACCTCCCTAAACAACTCTTGGATGATCATGGTTATTCTTGCTCCTGAGTCAACTAACAAGCACACTTTATTTTATCTCCGATGCTGAGGTCAATATACGGATCCACACATTCAGAAATATCACCCCCAGAATAATTTTCCTCACCAACAACCACCACCATGTCTCTCAGCTCATCCTGGATATTGTTGTAGTTGTCATACAATCCACTACAGATACATTTGCAACCGTGGAAGAGGAAGGAGAAGTGACCTGTTTGCCATCTTGAGTGGATACACCACCACGTTTTCCACTTTGACAAACTTTACCAAAGTGTCCTAGTTTACCACTCACCCTGCAAATAACATTTTTGGCTGGACATCCTCTGCCCGACTTGAAATGAGGAAGGTTCCCATAATGAAAACAGACATTGATTTGTTTAAAGAACCTATTTTCAGATCGTGAAGGTACAATGTTCTTAACATCCTTGGATCTAACAACACCCACTGAATCATTAGATTAGTGTTCTAATTCCTTCACAGAAACCTTGGACAATTCAATGCTCTTCGCAGTGTGAATTGTTTCCTCTATAGAAGGATTTCCCACGGACAGTAACTTCTGTTAAATATTCTTGTCAGAACATTTACAAATGTACTGGTCCCTGATTAACTGCTACCTGAAAGTTTCAAATTGATAATCTGCACTCAATTTCCGCAGAGCAGAGATAAAAAAAGTCAACATTATCTCCTGGTCTCTGTTCCCATTTGAAGAACTTGTGTCTGATAACTACCAGACTAGGTTGAACATCAAAACTCAACTCTAACTTCTTTACTGCCTCAACAAATTCATCATTGTCTTCCTCATTTTGGGCTCGTACCAACGCTGGCAAATGTTTGAAGAGAGATCTTCCTTAGAAGCCCAAATGTAAAAGGAGGCATTTCTTTCTTTCAGCTCTATAGCGAGACGCACCGATGGCACCTAGATAAGTGACAAAAGCATCATACCAATTCTTCCACGAAATGGGTGGATTGCCAGGCACTTTTAGAAAAGGTGTTGGTGGAGATACCGACTGCATTTTAATTTCAAAGAACTTCTTTACAAAACCTGAGTTAAAACATTTTTAAATGTATAACTAAAGTTCTTTTCCTAAACAATGTGATAAACAATAAACATTTTCCCTTTAAAATTCATCAAACGTTCTAAAATAACTTATATATTGAATACATAAGGAGTGTGTATCACTGCAAAGGAGAAATGTAGTTGCTATAGAAACTGAAATGAAAGCAGAAACACAATAATGAACCAGACTGTAGTGGAAAATTAAAAAAAACACCAACATTACACTGTATTTGATCGATGTTACATTGACTCACAAGGTGAGTGTGTCACTGTTATTCCAATTCTGGATAAAAAGGTAAGGTACCAAATGAAACTTAAAACGTTGTATAACTCGTTGACACGCCAGGTGTGCGTGTCACCATTATAAAAAAAATTTGTTTTTAGTGCTGTAGACAATGTGCTTTGATAGACAAACTCGTTATATAGCTCGTTGACCCGCCTGGTGTGCATGTCACTGTAGTAAATAGACGCGTGTTTAGTGCTGTAGACAATGCGCTCTGATAGACAAACTCGTTGTATAACTCATTGACACGCCTGCTGTGCATGTCACCGTTATAAATAGACATTTGTTTAGTGCTGTAGACAATGCACTTTGTTAAACTAACTCCTTGCAACGTTTTTCTTTTACAATGTTTAGGCTAAACAAACTTTCCAGAATTCCACTTTCGTAAACTCCCAACCAGAGCCTATTTGTAATAGCCTTAAAGATGGAGATTCAAAATGGCCGCAACTTTAATTTAAAAAAAGTTTTTCATGAACTTGAAAGTGGCAGTACAAATAAAGTAACAGCAAAATGGCCGCTACGTTATCAGAAACGACGTGAAAGTAACGCACTAGCCAAACACTGCCTGTTGATCCTTCCAAGATGGTGCTTACGTTGCGTAAATTGAATGCGTTAAACAAATAACACTAAGCCTGTTTTCGAAATGATAGCCTTGATGATGTAACACCAACGTCCCAGTGGCCACTTGAATCTCTATTAATGCACCTGCTGCCTATTACGCAGGTAGCGTTAACAGTACCTCTCAGTCTGGAATCGAATTCTTCACCTGATAAGGTTTTTACCGACCATGGGAAAGCAGCACAACACCAACGCAGCTCCCGGTATTTAATGCGGGTTCTGTGGTCGCCTGTCGATTGTCGCCAACAATAATGTTGTGACATCAAACGCCAAACGAAGAGTTTATCTGAAAGGTAAGCGTTATTGTTGACGGGGACTGCGCAGCAGCCGGCCCAGTTGAAGCAACAGACAGAAACTGACACAGTATTCAAACCAAATACCTCTATGTTGTGAAGATGAATGCTGACATCAAGAACAACCAAAGCGTGAGCATTCCAAAAAGAGTTAATGACAAGGAGAGACCACTACACAAGTGGCATAAAAAATCTCAGGACTTCTCTATATCATCCTCAAACTAACGGACTAGTAGAGAGAATGAACAATGTCTTAGGCGAATGTATCCAATGGGCAATTGCCAATAAATGTGTAGTTGGCAATGCAGTTAAGAGTATAATTTGGTTTTATTGTATGACTCCACATTCAGCAACAGGTGTCTCTCCATTTTAATTGTTGGGAGGGAGAAGAGCAACCACCTGTTTTTGTCTGACTTGGATGAATAAATGGGTACATTCAAAGCAGAATCAGATTACTGATGAGGTAGCCAGGAGAAAAGTCTCTGCCTTTCAGGAAAAACAAAAACTTAATTTTGATGGAAGTAACGCAGTCAAGAAAATGGAGGTAAAGGTGAATGATTTGGTTCATATATGCAAACCTGTTCATGTGAACAAGGGTAACACCAGGTTTGGCGCTCCGGTCAGAGTCATTAAAGTGAATGGTAATAGTGTGCAAGTTGAGTTGACATTGGTGGAATGGTAATAGTGTGGTCCAAGTGGAACCAATGTGAAGCAATTTGCAGAAGGAAGGGAAAGATGGGGGAAAGTATAGGGTTGTGCGTGGTAAGAAAACTGCGGGTTCAAATGACATGTCTTCCACTGAAGGTGGTTCAGCTAAGGGTGAGGATTTGAGGCATAGCACAAGGGGAATCATATTTTCCGCCAAGTACGGTAATTTTGTCTAGATTTACATTGTTGATGTAGTATCTCTGGGTTTATGCTATATCCTAGGGTAACATTATACTTGACCGTGTGGTCAAGTGCATTGTTCCATTTTACTTGTGTTCTAAAAGTCTTTTCTTGTTGTACTTGCCAAATGTATACTTTCCTCTATGTATTTTTAGTTTAGTTTGATTATTTTGTATCTGTGAATTTCCTGCATCTTTAAGAGTATGTTTTTAGTCTGTACTTTTTCAAAAGGAAAGAGCCATGTGGTGATCTTAATATGTTGTCTCGTGTTGTGCATGGAATCAGAATACTAGGTTATGGATTCCATGCTCGGGACGTTAGCGACAGTTGAGTTGAAGACTGCAATGCCCGGACAGCTCGCCCCTACATGTACGTAATTAAGCAACTATCACTTATCTGAAGTCTTTGTGTTCCTCTTCATTATGAGAAAGACCAGCTCTCAATGTGCCTATTTGCCTCTCTCCACTCATATTTCTTTAGTTTCCATGGGTCTCTTTCCTAGTAGGGTAGCAGTCTGTTGTAATCTTCTTACATAGTTTTGTTAATAAAGTGGTATATTCTGCACACCCCCCTGTACCCTTACCTTATGGAATCTTCCAGTGGAGCCTGCTTTGGAATGTTGAGATTCCACAGGCAGTCCGGAGAGCGGGTGACTTAATAAAGGCTACTACCACTGTTTCTGCCTCAGGAGTCTTCTTTAAGATAGCAGGTTCGTCTTTTTAACACAGTCAGCAATATTATCAAGAGATACCACCATTTGCCCTACTGGACGATTATTACGCTGGCTTTTTATGGATTAAACTCAGGTAAAGTTGATAATTTTAAGTGTAGCTCCCCAAAACGTACCTGAGTTGCAAGTAGTAACAGAATTTAGATTTGTGGAGTGCAAATGACCTCATGTGACCCATGTACCATCAACGAGGCTGGATCAATTTTCAGAGCGGGGATGCTGCCATCAGTGTTATATCACTGAAGTCATAGATATTGTTAAAAATCCAAGCGTCAAATAAAGAACAAGTGTAGCAAAAGAGGCACACCAATTCAGCAGGAAAGTAGTACAGGTGTGGTATGTAGAGGTGTATTTTGGATTATACTATCATAAATATATTAATATAGCATAATGTGGTAGTGCACTGTCATTTACAAACAGTACATTGTCCATTGAAATGACCACCATATTTTCAGAGACATGATGCTACCAATCTTCTTCGATAACTTTATTTCGGTCACAGTGGACCATAAAAGCACATGATAAAATACATAAAACAATGCATTTCAATATTAAATAACATAGAACTTATCACTAACAATCACAACCATATATATACACAGCTATTTACACTTTAAAACCATCCCATATAAAATCAAATTAAACCGTTCTCAAAAGTTATCCAAAGTATACATTTGATTTCATCAATTACTAGGTCACAATTTATTTCATAAAAATGTTCTACGTTTTAGCCACATACCGTTAAGAAAATGGGAGACAGCAAACACAATTGTGGGGTGCGTATCGTATTTTAGTACTCTAAAAGCATTGTCACATTTTCTAAAACCCAAGTTCCTACAGATTGGTTTGACCCAACGATTACGCACCGACTGATATTCAGGACAGAAAAAAAGGAACGTGAATTTCGTTTTGAAAGTGGTGTTTGCACGCTGGACAATAAACAACAGATATCCCAACTGGTATCATTCATAGGCAAATATTAGGGATATGCAAGAAACATTGGGCCATATGTAGGTAAATGGCATTTACCGAATCGTAAATACCGAATTTTATCGATTCGGTATTTACAATTCGGTAAATGCCATGTAGGTAATAATTCTTTAAATATTACCGAATCGGTAATATTCGGTAATTACCGAATCGGTATTTACCGATTCGGTAATTGCCATTGATTCCTATGGGCCTTGAGGCCCACAGGAATCAATGGCAATTACCGAATCGGTAAATACCGATTCGGTAATTTTACCGATTTTTCAAGGGGGACAGGGTGCCACTTTGACACCCTGTTGCACCCCTGATTCTGGTTTGTGTGCCATGTGACACACATACATGCCCTTAGGGCATGTATGTGTGCCACATGGCACAGGTGTACATGCACAGATGTGCATGTACACAGAAATTCGTTATTTACCCTGCCATTGTATTTCATGGTAAATAACGAATTTCTCAGGGCCTGTGGCACTGTTTCCAGTGCCACCTACATCCCAAATTAGCGATTCTGCACATTTACCGAATCGGTAATTTACTGATTCGGTAAATATACAGAAACGCAAAATTTCAGGCCCCCTATATCTGGAAATACAAATACCGGTCGGTAACGGCCGAAATCGGCCGTTACCGACCAGTATTTGTCCACCTACATATGGCCCATTATCCACATGTAAAAAACAAGGAGCCTCTATTTAGTTATAGTATGTGCTCTTGGCATCATTTATAGAAACAATTTAAGAAAATTGGTAAGGAAAACAAGGTGGATAATACAGTTATAACAGCAATGTAGTACATAAATGAAAATAATTGGATTAACTTAAGTGGCACAAGGTGCTCGTGGTTTGTGAGTGAAAACCAAGGTAGCAGCTCTGGTGACAGTGTGAGCAGCGTGAACGGCGCAACGTGACTGGTGTAAAGAAATATACAGTGAATAGTTATCACAGTGTGGTTCTGATAGATTCAGTAGGTCCGGTTATATCACAATTCCATTTCATTGTTCATGAACCACTTTGTGAGGAAGCGCCTATGATTGCGCTGGTGTGTCGACGGCGTTTCGATCCATAGAAATCAGGATCATCTTCAGGACAAGGATGGGTTGAAGACAGTGCTGCGCAAGAAGGGTAGAAAAGGGAAAGGATGAGGAGGGTGGGCAATCAAAATGGCGGGAAGATGAATGGGAGCAGACTGCGGGTTTAAGGCGCGGGCAACACAGATAGTGCTGGGGGCGAGGGAGGGAGGGACTGGCTGCTACAAGGTAAGGAGCAGGAGGGGGCCAGTAGATAGCTGCGGTGGGTGGGTGGGAGGGGTGGAATAAGGGGGGGTTGGGGTTGGGTTGTGGGCGAGGATGAGATCAAGCAATTAACCAGTGGGATAGTACGGCAGGTGGGTGGTGATATACAACCTATTGTTGTGGCAAACAATTAGAAGCGATACATGGGGGTAGTGAGGGGAGGCTGAGGTGGAGCGCAGTGAGCGGGTGGGGCTGTAAATGGGGCCACTGAGACCTGTTGAAGAACGGGTCGCCGTGGGTGCAGCCTGTGTGGAATAGCCGATCACAAGTGAAGGAACCCAGAACCGGCGAGACTAATGGCTAAACGGTCGGATCAAAAGTAAAGGAAACAGGGGGACTAGTGGCGTGAACGGTCCGGGGAAGGAGAGGGACAGGAGGGGCAGGAAGTGTGACTGGGTGGGGCAGGCAAAGGTGCGGGGGTGGCGGGGCAAGGTTCTACCGGTAGCAAGAGTGGACCGCTGTGAAATCCAATGGCCGCGGAGGTTTGCGATAGGCAGGCCGGTGTGTGTCTCAAGAGCCGATCTTGCTGCGGGAAAACTGGAAAAGGCCGATAAGCCTAGGGCTGACAATACTAGGTGGGGGACAACCAGAGGTAGCTACGGGTGAACTTACTCGTTGAGGCTGGCCGGTGGTGGATTAGCGCAGTCCGGCGCTAAGCAGGAGTCGATCCTGACGTGATCGATCTTGGGGGAGTAAATCTTTGGGGAGAGGGATCGTAAGGAACTGGGCATAGAAGGTCGGGATAAGGTAAAATCAAAGGCGGGAGCCGGGAACGTACCTCTCCTCTGCGAGGAATCGGCAGAATGCTCGATTGAGGCTGGCGTTTCCTAGGTGACGCAAGGCGAGCGGGGAGCTAAACGCGGAAGTCGGTTTGTTCGATGGGCGGGGAGCCAATGGAGGGCGCGCTGGGATTGGGCAGCAGGGGAGGTGGGCGGTGTGGAGGGAGAAGTGGGCGGTGTGGAGTGCAGCTATGGTAGCAGCCAAAGCCCCGTAGGACAAGGGCAGCCCAACGGGGCCGGGACCGGGTGGCGAGGGATCGCGGAGGTGGACCTCCATTGGAGGGGCAAGCTAGGACCAACGAAGGGAGTAAAAGCACAGCCCAATGTTGGTAAGGTTTGACAAAGTGAAATTCATAAGCACAGGCGGTATCACACATTGGAGATAAAAGCAGCGGATAGAGCTCATGTGTGAGCAACCATCTGGTTCGGTGGTCAGGTGTGGAGGGGGTACAAAGTCACTGCATGGAAACACAATAAAATTATAAACATGCCAACAATTGTCACATGGTATTGGACATGTTAAAATGAGATGTGGTAGCATATAATTGGTCAAATATCCAAATGGCAGTAATTCAACCTTAGGACCTGCATACGATACAGTACATTTTGAGACCAATTGAAGAGTTTGGGTGACAGAAGCGAGCATGCACAAACAAGTGGACATATATACACACAGCTGGTAACAATTGAATGTTAGAAACTGGGAGAGAATCAATACCTGGTTAGAGGAGATCTAGAACAGGGTAACAGGCAAAGAGAGAGGATAGAGATAGAGCATATAAAAAGTTTGAGAAAGTGAGGAGGAACAGAAAGAAGGAAAGAGAGCATATGAAAAGTCTGAGGAAGCGAGGAGGAAAAGAAAGAAGGAAGGAGAAGAGGGGAGGGAGAGGAGCAGGATCCATAGTTGAACTTGGGTCAGTGTTCCACAGTTAAAATTGGGTCAGGTTAATCAGGTAGCGTGGAGGGCAAGGCAGAAGTGGACTTAGATGGAGATGGTGTTCCATTCATCAATAGTGTTAAGCCCATGGTTGACTGAGTCACAGAATGTCATCCATTTACATTCACATCGGTTGAGAAGGGATCTGATATCACCCCCTCTTGGGGGAGGGAGACCTGTTCGATCACCTGCCAGGTGATGTCCGTGTTGGCATGATTCTTCTCTAGGAAATGTGTGACCTGGGGTGCCGTAAGCACTTCACAGTTGATCCGGCTTTTATGTTGGATGATTCTGTTTTTGATGGTTTGGGTAGTCTGCCCATTGTACAGCAGTGCGCAGGGGCAGCGAATAGCGTAAATCACTTTGGTAGAGCTGCAGTTGGTGTGACTCTTTAGTGTGTAGGTTCTGTACTTGTAGGTAAATGTTTTGGTATTGTGCGTAAGTTCACACACAGAGCAATTTTGACATTTGAAATGTCCCACCACGGGAGGAAGGCCCCAGGCCGCAGTGATGGTGTATTTGTCTTTAGTTTTTTCGGGCCAGGTGATAGAATGCACTAGATGGGTCGCTATGTTATCTCCGCATTGGTAGGAGAACGGGGGTTCCTCTTTGAAAGGTTCGAATGGTCGCAGGATGGACCAATTCCTCCTTATGATCTTAGCCACCTGGTTGATGTTGGGGCTGAATTTTGATACGAATGGTATTCTCTTTAATGGTTGCTTGGTCTGAGTGGTAAGTAGGTGGTCTCTGTGACAGTACCAAGCTCTTTTACAGGCTCTGGATACTAGTCTTTTGGGGTATCCTCTTGCAAACAGTTTTTTTGTCAATACTTCAGCTTCTCGAAAGTAGTCTTTCCGCCATTTACAATTTCTCCGGATTCGAAGAAATTGGCCATAAGGCAGGCCATTCCTCAGTGCTCGTGGGTAGTAGCTGGCATATTGAAGGAGGGTGTTCCTTTCGGTAGGTTTGCGAAAGAGACAGGTTCCCAACTTTCCATCTTCAGCGTGGATTACCACATCTAGAAAGGGTAAGTCATTCCTCTGACAATTGCAAGTGAAGCGTAGGTGCTCCTGGGAGCGGTTGAGCCAATCCATTAAGGACGTGAGAACGTCTTCTGTGCCATTCCAGATCAAAAGGATATCATCTATATAGCGCCGCCACAAGTTGATGTTATTGAAGAAGAGGTTGTTTATGTGCAGGATGAGTGTTTTCTCTAGGTGGTGCACAAAGAGAATGGCGAAATTTGGGGCAAAACATGCGCCCATAGACATTCCTTTGATCTGTAGGTAGATGGTTTCACAGTAAAGGAAATAGTTGTTCTGTAAAGCGATCTTAAGAAGGTCCATGATGAAGTCCGTGGGTACTTTAGCGGGCATGGGTCCTTGTAGGAGGAGTGATTTGATAACTAGAAGTCCCTCATCGTGGGGGATGTTAGTATAAAGGGACTCGATATCTAACCCAGCCATAAAGTCTGTTTCGATGTCATAGGGTTTGTCTTCTATGGTATTGATGAGGTCATTCGTGTCGCGGATGGGCACAAATTCCTTTAGAATGGCATCCCGGTATTTGCCAATGGGATCTAGAATAGAGCCACACCCTGAGATGATGGGGCATCCGGGTGGGTTGGTGTGGTCCTTGTGGATCTTTGTGAGGACATACAGTACTGGCGTGCAAGATGTGGGTTTTTGAGAAATAGAAATTCTTTCTGCGTGATAATGTCTCTTGATTCTGCTTCTTGTGTGATGGTAAGTATTTTCTGTCTGATGTCTTGGAGTGGGTCCTTGTGGAGGGCGCGGTAGTGTTCTCTGTTATTCAGTTGGCATTTAATTTCCTTATCGTATTTGTCAGCTTTCATCACCATAATTCCGCCACCCTTGTCCGCAGGCTTTATAATAATGTCTAGGTTGTTTTTGAGTTGAGTAGGGCCTGTTTCTTGGAAAGGGGGATGTTGTAGGGTATATATTGGTAGTGTGATTGTAGTTCAGCGATATCACTAAGAACTAGGCGTTCAAATGCCAAAATTTCAGGAGGCATCACAGAAGAAGGGAGGTTGAAAGAGGATGGCGGATAGAATCTCTGGATGGTTGGTTCTTCAGAATCAGGTTCATTAGAGAAAAATTGTCTCAGTCTTATTCTCCTGAAGAACTTCAGTACATTAGATTGTAATTCAAAAAAGTTGGTCCGTTCCGTGGGTATAAAGCTCAGACCCCTGGCGGGAATATTAGCTTCATCTGTAGTCAGAGTATGATCCGATAGGTTGAAAATTGGTATTAAATCCGGATAAGTCATGTCTGGACTAGGTACCACGGTAGCTGTTGGGTAATGCATATTACCAACTACTGTTGGGGTCCCCATTGGTAGAAGCGATTGCGAGTCTGCCTCTCGCCTGCGAATTGGGGCTGGTATTGACGGGTTCTGGTTGGGCGTGCTGCTGGTTGGCCACGTCTGCGGCCCCGTCCTAAAAAATCCTGCGGAAGCAATGGTGGTGGTCTAGATGCTGATCTATTGGAGCTGGAACCTTCCCCCGGGTCAGATTCTTCTGCTGATGTATTCGAGGAGTCCAAGAAGGTGATCCTTTGATTATTTCTGAATCTGCCCCAGCTCTTTGGTCTTGGTGGGATGTATGACGTGTTGTAAAAGTGTTCGTTGAGATATGGATATGTTTCTTCAACCTTGTAAAATTTAATGTCCTTTTGGATTTTAGTTGCTTTTTTGTTCAACTCAAATGTACCAAAGGTGGTGATTGTGGCATTGACTTTGTCCAGGAGGTTTTTGGCGTCTGGGATGGTGGAATCAGCAAGAATGAGTTGTTCCAATTCTTTAATTTCTTTGAATTCCCGTTTGTTGTGCTCGATGGCTGTATCGATGCCTAGCACCATCCAATGCCGAGAAGAGGTGGTTGCGAGATGGCTAAAACCTGTGCGGAATTTAGGGTATGGACAGGCAGTGTTTTTGTTAGGGTCCCATTTACTAGTAAAGGACCTGAGCGGCAAACTACCTATTCTGAATTGCACGTACAACGTCCTTGCCGATGCTGGATAAATCCGGTCCATGAAGTCCTCCCTTTTATACTCCTCTTTTATTAAGAGGAACTGGGATGTCAATCTATCAGCAGATGAGCTAGCATGTAGCCAATAAGTTATGCTGTCTAAACTGGTAAACCAAATCCACCCTGGATAATGCCGGACACGATACATCAGGAGATCCCCAAAGCTCTGGTAGGCCAATCCTGCCACAGAGGTCCTTAATATGGATTAGCCACAGGATTTTCCTTTTTCTAATTACGGCCCACACTTCCCTAAACTCATTTCGATAGGAGGCCAATTCCGATACGGACCAAAGTCTTCTCCAATAAGTAAACGGCCTTAATACCACCTCCTCCTCCATAGGGAGTAGACCTAGGTCCATCCTGAGAGGTACTAACGGAGTGCTAACTGGCAATCCTAACAAGTTCCTCATGAATAAGTGTTCAACCCTGGTTAGGTTTATAGGCTTGGAGTGCCCCCAAAGTTCCGCCCCATATGTAGAAGCCGCTCTCACTTGTACTTTATACATTTCTATAACTGGAGCGGCTGGTTTATATACAGATGCTCTGTGCATTTTTGATAGCCCGTCCACCTTTTGAGTTAGCTTTAAAGCAGACTTAGCTACTTGGGCATCCCATTCCAGGTGTTCTTCAAGAATAATACCTAGATATTCAAAGGTCTTTACTCTCTCTAGAGGAATGCCATTCAATACCGGGTTTGGGCGGGTCTGCCTTGGAGGATTAAAAATCATAAATGTTGTTTTAGATAAGTTTATCTCTGGCCTCTTAACGCACAGAAATCTGCAAAGCCATCCAAGGTACATTGGATGCCCGTTGATGTCCTGGATAACAACAAAGTGTCATCCGCAAACATCAATGCGGGCACCCTACCTGAGGCTAGTCTTGGAGCATCAATGTCCTGAATAACTACAAGGAGATCTATAAGCCCATTGATAAATAAACTAAAGAGGGTGGGGGCCAGCACGCACCCCTGGCGCACCCCTTTTTCCACCGGGAAACGGGCTTTCAGTTCTCCATGATTCCCGCATCTAACCTGGGCAATAGTGTCAGTGTGCAGCCTTATTAGCACATCCAATAGGTATAGTGGAATGCCGAGATCCAAAAGAACTCTCCACAGTTTGACACTAGGGACCAGATCAAATGCAGACCTCAGGTCCACAAAAATGAGGTAGAGGCTGCCACCCTCCACGCTCACAGTTTTCCAATAAAGTACCTGAAGTCTGAAAATGTGGTCAATAGTTGACATATTTGTTCTAAAACCGGCCTGAAGAGTACTCAGGATCTCCTTTTCCTCGACCCAGACCTGGATTCTATCCAAAATATTTCGTCCCATCAACTTCTGGGCTATGTCTATCAGGCTGATAGGCCTGTAGTTTGAAGGTAACAGGGGACAGCCATTTTTGTGGATGGGAACTATCTCTGCACCGCGCCAGGTATCTGGCGGGTCCATCCCCATTAAGATGGAATTAAACAGAACACAGAGATAGGGGGCCCATATTTTTGGTTCTGACCGAAATAGGTCCCCTGGAAGTGTGTCAAGCCAAGGCGCTTTGTTAGGTAATAAATTGACGATAGCAGATTCAACTTCAATGATGGTAATCTCCTGGACCCCCCCCAATCGATACTCATGGAGGGAGCCCAGAGTTGAAGGAGCTAGATCGTCATTGCCCGAAGTGGGCTTCCCAAGCTGCTGGAGCTATGTTAGGAGTTATTGCTGTTCTATCCTCCCTTCCACCATTACTAACTATTGCCCAGAATTATTTCAGGTCCTTATACTGTAAAGCTATTCTCAAATATTCCCATTTATCCACTTCCCAGTTCTTTCTTGCCTGATCAAACACCCGCTTATACTGCAGTCGAAGTTTCTTGATCAGTGACTTGTCCTTGGCCTTAATAGCTTCAATTAAATCACTTTTCTTTTTATGACAAGTGGATTTATACCAGGGATCGGTCAGAGACGGTTTTTCCTTGCTACTCCCTTCCCGGTAAAACACCTCAAGCATCTTAGAGGACAGCTGGTTATGAATTTCGACAGGCCTTGTATCCCACCTAGCTTGAAATCCCAACAACCCAGCCCCGGCCATTTCATTAAGATGCGCCACTACCTGCTGGTATATGTGTGCTTGCTTATCAGGCGAGCCCATTATGCGGGGCCACTTTACTCTCCATCTGTTGTTATGTAACAGGAGAGGTTGTTGGACCGGTTGGGGCTCTATTTGGTGGTTTAGCAGACCCCAGCTCCCTGGCTTGAGTGTCATTACCAGAGCATTGTGGTCACTGTCTGTCCGCTGTTGGATCCAAAATCCAGAACCCTATCCCAGGACCTAGATTCTACCATGATGTAGTCTATGGTCGATGTTTGCCCTTCTTGATTAAATGTCGATAGACCAGGTCTGTGTGATTTTAGTCTCCCATTACAAGACCTCAAGGATAGTGAAAAGGTAAATGAGTTAATTTGTAAGACCAACGGTGTCCATGCTTTGACCGGTGGGATCAAGGGTTCGGGAATGTTCCAATATTGGCTCTCATTGTCTAGCTCATCTAAACTCGTGTTACTAAGGGGTTCAAATTGACAGTTGAAATCACCCCCTATTATTAGAATATACTCTGGGTCGAGAGTTAATATGAATTCTTTCAACTGTTCAATAACGCAAGACTCATGCCCACTCTGCGTTGGCCTGGAATAGATATTGATTAGTGCAATGTGTTTTTTACCTGGAAGGGTTAGGAGCACACATTGTATGTATAGTGACTTAGTTGGCAGCTTTTCTGCTTTAGCTCCCAGGTGTGTACCCACCCAGATGCTTAGCCCCCCTGATGGTCAACACCTGCCCCTAGTTGTGGCTAGTATGTTAAAAGTAGCAAAGCCACTCCGCTGGTTATTTTCCAGAGCCCACGTCTCCTGCATGAGGCAAATGTCATATTTGTCTATGAACAGACTCAAATCTGGGCATATCAATTTGTTTTTTATACCTGCCACATTCCAGGAAAGAATGTCAATATTGCCATTAGCCTACCCTACTGTGGCCCTCCTGTTAATACTACAGCTGGTTGACCCAATTAGTAAGTCAGTCTTTTGTGTATATATCCCCCCCCCCCAGTCCCACTGCTTGCCCCCCACTCCCTGTGTGCTCTACCTCTGGGCCCTCCCTTTCCAGAGCTCCTTCCCATTTCCTTTATTCCTGTAGATGGGGGCCCACCATGTCGGCAAGTAGGGCTCCCCCTACTAGTGCCCCTTGTTACTGCAGAAGTGCACTCACCCTCAAAAAAGCCATGTAGGATAATATTGCGTTTCACCTCCAGAAAGCCAGCCCTAACCTCTAAAAGGCTCTTGTTATCAACTTTGGTGGATGCGACTGAACTACTCCTCGACCGTCAATCTACCGACTCCAGGGCACTGAATCTGTTGTTGTGATGAAACATGGCAAGTGCCAGGGGACAATTTTGGGGGCCCTTCCAATTGACATTACCTGGGAAGAAGTTACCACCCCGATTTACCTTGTCCCACCCATCTGACTTCTCCAATTAGAATCAGAGTGGTGTAGTGTAGTTCCTATTTTCCCTATAGGCCCTGCGCATTGAAATAACATAAACAGCAGTGTAGACGTAGAAGTGCGGTCTTCCAGGTCTCTACTGACTATGCTAAACTTAATTGGGTTTGTTACCAACTAGCTCAGAGGTTACTGGAAACTTTCTTGACTGAATAGGAAATGATCAGCTCCCATGGCTCAGACAAGAAGGGATTCAGTTTTCCAACAACCGCATAAGCATGACAACTTTGCTCCTTAGAATAAGAGTCAATCTCTAGAGTCGTGTGAAACAATAGACAGCTATTTCACTCAGTCAGTTGTGCAGATTACTTTCACCAAGATGCAGAGAATAGAGAGATGGGCGTTTTCAATAAAAAGGTATTATTTATTGAACAGTCTTTCTTCTCATGCAAAAGAAATGAATTGCCACAATTGCAAGACTTGTTATTATAAAAAGTGCGTACAGTAAAAAGAGTAGTTCGAAATAATACTGTAAAAGCATCGATATGGTTTCTTAGCCATACGATAGTTAAAATGAGTAAAATATATACATTCATATATACATTTAGCTAACGTCCTCAACTGGTGTTTCTAACTACGCCTACCCCGGGGTACCTGACCTAAGCCTAGTACGTGGGAGGGAGTAAGTAAGTAGTAGTTTAAGTTAAGTTGGTTTTGCCAAGAGTTTGCTGCAAGAATTCTCTCTAAGGGTTTAGTCAACACTGTACCTCTGGAATAGAATGTTGGAGGTCTTGTATCTCCTCTCAGGACTCGATATCCAAGTTACCCGCAAGAGTAGGCTGGAAACGCCGGAGCTGGATTTTCTCGGCAGGAGAAAAGACAGCGTCTTTCTCAGCGCGTCAAAGAGGAGGAGGAGGGGCAGCGTCCGTGGGCTTCTCGCATCTGCTGGGCTCTGCAAGGGATAGCTGTTCTGCTCCTGTATTCTCTACCACCACCGTTGTCGCGTTTGCTTAAGGCAATGCTGGTATTATTTATACCTTAAAGGTGCCTGGTTTGACGTAAGTTTTTGGACATAAGACGTCAATAAAGATGTCACTAAGAACCGGTCGTTCTTACAGTGCTCATTAGAGTTCTATTACTAATCAAAACATAGCAAGCGGGGCTTTCCCAGGTTTCTGGGAGTTTTATCTGGTGAAAGAACTCAGTGTGTAATCTAGGAATCTAAGATAGTGGCTTCTGCTGTGTCATCTACTGTAATGAGCTGCAGAGGTGAGGTTCTGAAATATGGCTCTGATCGTTTATGCCAGAGACGAGTTTCTGAAATATGGCTCTGATCATTTATGCCATTATAGCGGTATGGATGGATTATAGCCATATTGGGGCATAAGGTCACAATATTGATCGGGGTCCTAGATTAGAACACGACAGTGGAAATTACTAGATGCGACCGGGTAAAAGTAAGTTAGGGGAAGGGATTTTATTTGCGTTTCTGGGATATCTACCTCCCAGTCGCAGATATGCCTAACCGCCCAGCTGTTCCTAAAATTAATTACAACGCAATCACCCTGAAAACATTTTGCCCGTGATCCCACCCAGTCTACACGTCTGGCAGATAGGATTTCACTAGCTCCCTGGTTAGGGAGAGGCCTATTATAGTTTAACCAGTGAATGCATTTGTTTTTAAGCTCACTATAGGTCTCCGTTGTTCCTTGGCTCAAACTGGGGACCCCTACTAAGACCACCATGTAGGGTATAGATTCAGGAGGGAGGTCCAGGCGAGGTAGCATAGTCTTTTGTACATCAAAGGTCTTTGCCAAATTTGCCATATTTACTGGTCGATCCAAGCCCCAAACCCCCATGTCCCCCCACCCTCCATGTTCCTGTCTATCACGGGGACATTAGGTGCCACAGGATCAATATGTGGTAGGATGTGCATCCAATGGAACGGTAGGGGCTGATAAGCCCAATAGGGTGATAGTTTCCGATGAAGTTATCGGCTCACAGCCTACGTTCATTGGCCTAGATAACCCCTGATCATTTCTAACACAATCTACAGCCCGCATGCCCCCCCCCCCTGTAATGTAGTACACAACAATTCAAGGTGGGAAAGTCTGTGTTCTATAGAATTAGAGGCAAGTCTCTGTAAATATTTGTTCTAGTTCGACCCAGAAGTCTCCCCTATTCTCAGGAGGAATCATATCGTCAATACCCTGGGTAGATGGGGACCCATTTAGATTTTCTTGTTGTAGGTCCGAATCAATTACGGCTGAATTGCTCTCTGAGTTGCCACATTTCTGAATTTTTGCTTTTCTATTCTTTAAAGCAGCTCCTCCCCACTTTCTTTTAGTTGGGGCATCTGGCACCTGATAAACAGTCCCTGATTAAGTACTAGTAGCCGACTGCGTTGGCAGACCCGATCTGGTTGCAACTAAGATTTGCGGGAGAGTACATGGGTCTGTTAGTACTGTAGCCACGGTCGTTAAAGGGCTAGGCGGCCTACCAGCTGTGTCGGGTGGCAAGTTACCCTCGCCATTGGAGCTAACGGGCATAGTATCTGTCGTTAGTTGAGACACTGGTGATGATACCTGGGCCAGTCTACCCAGTGACGACCGCTTGTCAAAGATCGGCTCCATAGACAGCCTCTTTTCAGTTATTTCAATTTCCCGTTGCAGCACTGATGATGCCCTTGTTATAAACTGGTCTAATGTCCCCATAATAGTTCCTCCTTAAAGCGACTTTCTCCCCTTTCCCACACTGGCTGCAGCCATTTTCTTAAACAGTTTTTATAGCAATCCTTCCACTAACTTGTAACCTAAACAAGGCTTCACGGCTAGAAGGCAATCCTAAATATCTAGCAAGAGTGTACTGACCTGAAAGGGCCACTTATGGGAAGATTAAAGAGGGTGGCCCCGTCCCGTCCTCGACCGGGCTCGGACGGGCCCAGACGGGCCCGCCTTTGACCTGGGCTTTGCCCGGCATGTGCCCGTGCGTGTCCCGCGAAGGGGGGACCACGAGCGGCTATATAGCGTGTGGGGGCGGAGCAGGCAGGCACAGGTGTGGGCAGCAGAGGGGCTCCTGGGCTGTGTAGTCCTTCCCCTTAGGCGCGGTAATCCAGGCAGCAAGTCCGCAGCTACGAGCGGCGCCCGCAAAGTGGGGGCCGCGAGCCGCTATATAGCGCGTGGGGGCGGAGCAGGCAGGCACAGGTGTGGGCAGCAGAGGGGCTCCTGGGCTGTGTAGTCCTTTCCCTTAGGCGCGGTAATCCAGGCAGCAAGTCCGCGGCTACGAGCGGCTCCTGCGAAGTGGGGGCCGCGAGCCGCTATATAGCACGTGGGGGTGGAGCAGGCAGGCACAGGTGTGGGCAGCAGAGGGGCTCCTGGGCTGTGTAGTCCTTCCCCTTAGGCGCGGTAATCCAGGCAGCAAGTCCGCGGCTACCATTCAATTAAAAAAAACAAAGGCTAAAACTTAGGTATAGTTAGGAAAACATATTTTTCCTATACAACCATGTTTAACCGCATTATTGCTACAGCACATTCCTGTGCTGTGCTGCAATTTTAAAAATCCCTTGTTATGTGACAAGGTCAACTCGTCATAAGCACAGCTCAGGTAACACCCATGACGAGTTGACCTTGTCACAAGCATCGAAGGGGTTAAACTACACAAACTTTAAAAATTCTAAAGTTAAAGTTATAACTTTCACTTACAGTTTACACACCACCTTCAAATTATTATGAGTAGCGGACCTCATTACACACTCTTTTCAGCTCGCTAACCAGACAATACTAACTGTAACTCGCCACTCTACCATGCACTGTGTTCTCACAAATAGTGATAGTCATAGACAGGAGAATTGTAGATTGAATAGAGTGGAGTAGAATAGAGTATAGTAGCATATCTGACAGTGTAATAAAGTGTTATAAAGTGTAGTGGCATGATGTGAAGTCTAGTATTGTAGACTTGAACAGTGAGCTATACAGTGGAGTGGAGTATCAAACAGTAGAGTAGGGTGTCATAGACTGCCAGAGAGTAGTAGAGTGTTTTAGAGTAAAGCAGCGTGAAGTAGAGTGTCATAAAGTGGAGTGTCGTCAATTGTACAGTTGTAGAGTACAATGGATGAGAGTGGAGTGTCATGTCATATTGAGGAGTTGCGTATCAGGCAAACATGGCTACTGTTGCATGTTGCCGAGAAGCTTGAAAAATTATGCCACTGTCAACACCTGCAGATATCTTATCTCTAACCCCCACAAAAGAAGTGTGCAGTGATGCACATGTAATCAACGGCTTGGCAACTGGTCCACATGTCTGTTGTCAGGTGGATAGTGTGACCAGCACTCTTCTGAAAAGCTGCTCCAATCACTTCCAGCACATCTTCATGTAGTGCTGGAACTGCAGCTCTGGCAAAATTGGACCGGCTAGGAACCTTCCATTTAGGGCAGACTGTTTTCACAAATTCTAGAAAACCCACCCTTCCACGAAAGAAAAAAGGAGAAGGTCCAGCGCTAGCATTTTAGCCAGCATTATATTATACAGACGTGCCGTTGGGTGGTTGCATTCAAATGGCGCCTCCGACCAAAACATGCTTTTAATGGTGGTCTGGACCGTTTTCATATGGGATGATGATGATTCAGACTTCTCCAACGGAGTTAGGCTCATTGATGTACTTTTTCGCATTGGTGTCTCTACCAGACTCTTACTGTGCCTCATAGATGTTGTTGGGGTAGAGGGTGTGGGCGCTACCACTGCAGTGCTGCTGCCTGGGGTACTGTGTGTACCAGAAAAAATGTCTCTCGCTTCTTCACCTCCCCCTGCACGATCAGCTCCTCGTCATCAGATGCAATATCAATGGCTACATTTGGATTTGTACTTTTGGCTTTCCGGATGTTACTTAGGTGTGCCTCCTACTGGATGCTGTGGTGTTTTTGGAAATGACCTCTCTGGCCTCCAGTACAATAGTTGGTACCAAGCTTACCCCGACTAACTACTTGTTTACAAATCAAACAAATAACTAGCTTTTCCGCCTTTTTGCTAATACTAAAGAAGTCCCAAACTGGGGAGTTGAGATTTTTCTGGTGGTGGTGGTGGAGGTGCTACTTTCAATGCCAGATGAAGTGGAGGATGGGCGTGGCCGAATTTGACTCTGTTGTGCACTTACAGTTACAGCACCACTACTTGAGGTAACGGAGGTCGAGCTGGATGGAGGTCCCTGCCTGCCCTTCTGAAGAGAAAATATGGGAGCTGTAGGTCGTGTTGGTGTAGTGGTTACCTGTGTTGGTGGTGGCACCAGTGCCACGCCGCCCACATCCTGCTCAGCAGCATTTCGGGACAGGGTAAAAATGTCTCTCTGCTGCATGCCCGCTGGGGCTGGAGTGATAACTGTGATGACTGGGTCGTCATCGTTAGACTCTTCATCAGCAGCAGAATACACCACTTCTACTGCTTCTTCGTCATCACCCATAAGTGGAAGCCTTGCTGGAACTTCCTTTTACCTAGCTTGGTCGGCTCATGGCATGCCTCCCTCTCAGACTTAATTGGTGGCTGCCAATCAAGATCTAGATCATCAGAAGGAAGTGGGCTCAAAGAAGAACTTGTACTAGCCCTCCTTTTCCTTGCTGGGGATCTGGAAGACAATGGATCATCAGGACTCAGATTGGCTTGCTTGGCTGATACCTCCGCATGAATCTCGATTTCCTCATGTGCCGGTACTTCTGGAGGAAAAAGCATTGTGAGCAGTTGTGCCTCTCCATGCGCCTCTCCATGCGCCTCTCCATTCGCCTGTACTTGCGCCTCTACTTGCGCCACTACTTGCGCCTCTACTTGCGCCTCTACTTGTGCCTCTACTTGTGCCTCTACTTGCGCCTCTCCTTGCACCTCTCCTTGTTGCACCTGTGGTTGTCGTTGCGGCTGTATTTGATCACTCGTCAGATGAGTTGATTGGATGCTACTTTGCGATGAGTCAACGCCAACATCACTGGTCGATGGTGAAAGAGTAATAAAGTGGCTGCCTCTGCAACACTCATGGGCTTGGGCCTAACTTGGCGTGGTGGCACTGAGACCAATGAAGCGGAGGTGCTGCTCCCAGCTTGGTCCCCGTCGGACACCTCTGCTGCAGGCGTAGTTTTTTTTCCCCCAAAAAAGTGTCTGTCGGCACACCAGTCTCCTTGGTAAGTGGCTCCACTTGCTTCTTCTGCTCCTTCCTACTGGCAGTGGCACTGGCAATTTTCTTGGTAGGGGAGCTACGGCAACCTTTCTTTGGGCCCATCTTCTTCAAATGTCAGAACAGCAGGACGCAGTTGCACGAGTTGCAGAGTTGTCTGTGGCCACATGTGACGTTGTGCACATACCGCAGCAGGACTTCTTCCTGGCACTACAACAAGTGATGATAATGAGGATGATTCCTGGTTCTTCTCAGTCTTTGTGCACCTAAAAGCAAAGGAAGCCGGAGGAACATCAGTTAAATAAATGTTGCATATGTCATGCTTCAATTAATATTTGCAACTAGGCATTTATTATTATTAACACAACACAACCAAAAACGGAAAGACCCAAAATAAAAATTACAATTCTAATCCGAAATGGATATTTAAATTAATAGAAGAGAGAGTTGTTTCATGGACCACTGAGTACCCCTTGGCATAATGGATGAAAGCAAGGCAGACTGGGTGCAGGCCTATGGCACAAAGCACACTGCCTGGCTTCAAAATAGCTCCTAGACCCCTACCCACATGGCCAGGCCCTGGACCAGGCCCCAACAACACCCCAAAAAATTGAAATACACACAAAAATCACCCCAATCCAATGCCATCCATGCCCTAAATGATGTTTAAAATTCAAGAGACCCCACGGAAAGACATGGCCCAGGCACCACTGGGCATAATGGATGAAAGCAAGGCAGACTAGGTGCAGGCCTATGGCACAAAGCACACTGCCTGGTTTCAAAATGGCCCCTAGACCCCCACCCACATGGCCAGGCCCCAACAACACCCAAAACATTGCAATTCACACAAAAATCAACCCAATCCAATGCCATCTATGCCCTAAATGATGTTTAAATTCAAGAGACCCCACAGAAAGACATGGCCCATGTACCACTGGGCATAATGGATGAAAGCAAGGCAGACTGGGTGCAGGCCTATGGCACAAAGCACACTGCCTGGCTTCAAAATGGCCCCTAGACCCCCACCCACATGGCCAGGCCCTGGACCAGGCCCCAACAACCCAAAAAATCGAAATACACACAGAAATTACCCCAATCCAATGTCATCCATGCCCTAAATGATGTTTAAAATTCAAGAGACTCCACAGAAAGACATGGCCCATGTACCACTAAGTACCCCTAAGCATAATGGATGAAAGCAAGGCAGACTGGGTGCAGGCCTATGGCACAAAGCACACTGCCTGGCTTCAAAATGGCCCCTAGACCCCCACCCACATGGCCAGGCCCTGGACCAGGCCCCAACAACCCAAAAAATCGAAATACACACAGAAATTACCCCAATCCAATGTCATCCATGTCCTAAATGATTTTTAAATTCAAGAGACCCCACAGAAAGACATAGCCCATGCACCACTGGGCATAATGGATGAAAGCAAGGCAGACGGGGTGCAGGCCTATGGCACAAAGCACACTGCCTGGCTTCAAAATGGCCCCTAGACCCCAACCAACATGGCCAGGCCCTGGACCAGGCCCCAACAACACCCAAAAAATCGAAATACACACAAAAATCACCCCAATCGATTGCCATCCATGCCCTAAATGATGTTTAAAATTCAAGAGACCCCACAGAAAGACATGGCCCATGTACCACTAAGTACCCCTAAGCATAATGGATGAAAGCAAGGCAGACTGGGTGCAAGCCTATGGCACAAAGCACACTGCCTGGCTTCAAAATGGCCCCTAGACCCCCACCCACATGGCCAGGCCCTGGACTAGGCCCCAACAACACCCAAAAAATCAAAACACACACAAAAATCACCCCAATCTAATGCCATCCATGCCCTAAATGATGTTTAAAGTCAAGAGACCCCACAGAAAGACTTGGTCCATGCACCACTGAATACCCCTGGGCCTACTGGCTAGGGTGGATTTAACACACACCCCAAAATTAAAAAAAACATCCACATCTAACAGTAAGGTATTCAATTCCATACCATTCATGCCGTAAATGTTATTTAACTTCAGCAAAACTCACAGAAACAGTTGTATCATGCACCCATGACTAACCCAGGGCCTACTGGATACTGTGGCTACCCACAGTATATTCTTTTAAAAGTTGTGAAAAAGTTTATAAATTGTAGTTGCAGCAAATGCAATGCCCCAAACAAACAACACCAACTTACTTGTAAAATCTCCAATCCAAAAGTGATCCAAACAAAAAGTCCTCAAATACTAATATCCAGCAGCTGCCACAAATACTAATCCTTCCAGCTCCAAATGAAAAGTGACCAGGGCATGGACAAAGCACTGGGAGGAGCCTGCTGGACTGGAACAGGAAGTTGGAGACTGTGGGGCACTTCCTCCCTCCTACCCCCCCCCCCTCACCCCCCAAGATTGACTCCTTGCACAAACAAATGCAGCCAAATGTCAATCTGAGTTATTCTGATCATTTTCAGGCGGTTTATGCTGCCAGCGATAGATTTCTTGTGCAGAATTGTAATTTGTGCAATTTCGGGAAAGCGAGCTGTTCAAATCTCCCGCCGGATGTCAGCTGCGCGTCGCATCTAGGTCTTCGCAATTGTTTTCTCGTGCGGTGCGTGATCGCTGGCCCGTATGATGCATTCGCGTTCAGCAATTCTCGCAGTGCAAGATGGCGGGACGCTATGACGTAGTCACGGTCCAAAAGTTTTGTGCGATCACGCAGCAAGATCGAAAATGGCGCAGCGCACGCAAACCGGGAGGAAAACAACTCGGTGAACTCAGAATCACGGTAAGTCAATGCCGCGTGCGATTGTATTTTTGAAGCGCGACCAAGCAAAAAAATCCACCAACTCGCGAATTGCGAATTCTTTGAAGATTTCGCGCGATTCGCGGACTGCGAAATTGTAAAAAATTTGCTAATTCCGCGAGAGGAACGGATTTTCAGCCGATGCTTACTAACTATAATGAGGTCCTGACTTGCTTAGAACTTCTTACAAACAAGTCACAAGTAATTAAAGCATTCAGTAAAATTTTAGAAAGTATTAAAATACAAATAACCCATTCCCTAAACTCATGTAACCAGCAACAAAATTGCTGGTTTATAAAGTTTTGGTTAACCTTCACAATGCCCTAAAGAAAAAAACCTGGGGACAAGAAACAAATTAAAGATCTGAGAGCAATATACAAAACATCTATAGAAGAGAGGAAAACACATCTGAGAACTGAGGCCTGGGAGAAATTAAGGGCAGCTTGTAATGGAAATGCGGGGTCTGAAACCAAGGAAAACCCTTCGCCATTAAATAAAATTCAGTGTGAAGATCATGCTCACTTCTTCACACACAAAATTGAAAGGATATATCTTGAAATAGCCAACTCTCATCCGACCAGGCCTTTGCAACCACTTTCTGCTACCAATAACCACATTTTTCCCTCTCCTAGTCTGACTGTTATTACATCACACACAGTACCAGTCACGGAGTCCCGCACTACTCTCCCCCTTCTAGACTCCTGGCCCCTTCTTAACTTAGTTGCTTTAGCTACCATTTTAGACAGAGTAAAGTCTGGCTCTCCTAAAGACCCGTTACCTATTTCCATTCTCAAGCAACTTGCTCCTTCCCATGTGCATGTCATCTTGAATGTTTTAAACTGTTCCCTACTTGAGTCCAAAGTCCCCGATCATTGGAAACATGCTATGGTGACTCGACTTCTAAAGAAACCCAATGCGGACCCTACTGTTCCTGTTAATTACCAACTGATTTCCCTTCTGTCAGTCTTCTCCAAAATCCTTGAAAGACACATTCACCTTCATCTCTCCCAGTTCATTGAGACTAACAATATTCTCCACCCCTCTCAATCTGGGTTCAGAACCGGATTTTCCACGGAGACTACTTTGTTGGGGGTCACAGAGAGGCTACGCCATCACCTCGATATCGGAGACACCGTTGCGCTCATACTTTAAGATCTCAGCGTGGTGTTCGACACGATATCTCATCCCATATTAGTCAACACTCTGAGGTCCTTTGGCGTATGTGCCTCTGCCTTAGACTTTTTTGGACGGCCGCACGTTTCAGATCTTTTCGGCTACGGACAGCTCTGATATCAATGCCTCACCCTACGGGGTACTCCAGGGCTCTGTACTGAGTCCCATGCTCTTTAACTTGTATGTCAGGCCTCTAGCTGACATTGCAGAACAGACTGGTCTGACCGTTTTTACTTACGCCGATGATTCTCAGATCATCTTCTCACTTTCACACTCTGACCCCTACTCCACATCCTGTCTTCAGCTGGGTCTTAGGCGTATTGCAGCATGGATGAACCAGAACTATCTGAAATTAAACGGGGAAAAAACCGAGGTCCTAATCCTTGGTAAGAAGAAAAATCTATAGGTGCCGCTTCATTGGCCCGTTGAGATGGGTGCACCTCCGCGGCCTTCCAGCCATGTCCGGAACCTAGGCGTTTACATCGATGATTCCCTGTCCATGCATCATCATGCAGTCAAGGTCATAGCTATTTGCTTCACAATCTTAAAATGGCTTAGGAAGATCCTGTGAATGCTATCTAATGCCACCCAGAAAACTGTGGTCCATGCCCTCATCACCTCACGGCTGGACTACGGGAATGTCCTTTTTCTGGGCGCAAATAAGGATGTGACCCGCAGACTGCAGCTGGTTCAAAACTCTGCAGCTCACTTCTTTGCAGAGTCCCTAGTTCCACTCCCATTTCTGGCCATCTCCGTGATCTGCACTGGCTCAGAGTGAAAAACCGCATAAAATTCAAAGCCCTCAGCTACATGTTTTAGATCAAATGGGGTTCCGCTCCACAATACTTGCAGTCTCTTGTTTAGCCATACATCCCTACACGCCACCTTCGTTCTGCCACTCTTGAAAAATTTACGGTCCCGAGGTTCAATCTTGCTAGGATGGGTGGCCGGTCCTTTTCTTATCTTGGCCCAATGCTCTGGAATACCCTCCCAATCACTATCCGCAAAGAAACCATCTATACCAGTTTCCGCAAATCCTTAAAGACCTGGGGCCCGATGTAGGAGCCCTAATACCGGTCGGAAACGGCCGATTTCGGCCGTTTCCGACCGGTATTAGGGTTTTCTAATGTAGGAGCATGCTTTAGAGAATCGGTATTTTACCGAATCTGTATTTACAGATTCAGTAAAATTACCGAATCGGTAAATACAGACTCTGTAAAAATACTGATTCTGTAAAAGCACATGTAGGTAGCACATCTTCGAGTGCCGCAGGCCTTTCAGATTCGGTATTTTACCACTCAATCCAATTGGGTGGTAAAATACCGAATCCAGGTGTGCATGCACATCTGTGCATGCACACCTGTGCAATGTGACACACAGACATGCCCTTAGGGCATGTCTGTGTGCCACATGGCACACAAGTCCGGAATTGGGGTGCCAGAGGGTGTCAAAGTGACACCCCCTGCACCCTTGCAAAAATCGGAATTTACCGAATCGGTAAATACCGATTCGGTATTCACATTGATTCCTATGGGCTTCAAGGCCCATAGGAATCAATGGGGGATACCGATTCTGTATTTACCGAATCGGTAAATACCGAATCTTATAGATTCGGTATTTACAGATTCTGAAATACCTACATGTGCCCCCTTCTATTTTACCACTTCTTAAATACCGAATCGGTAAAATTCAGTATTTTAGAAGTGGTAAAATAGAATTACCTACATCTAGCCCCTGGCTGTTTAACCAGTAATCGTCTTTCATCTTTATTCCTCTGTATCTTGCTTCGTCCAGGCGCCGGGAAACTCTTTTTGGGTAGCTGTTGCGCCCTACAAATTCAATAAATGAATAAATAGCAAAGCCTTCTGGGAAGTGATCAACATCCCCTTCCTGCAAGATGTGGGAGGTCCTTCTATGGACCTATACATAGACGAGAATACATGGGTAAACCATTTCCAAAACATCTTCCAAAAGCATAAGGAAGACACTATTGTTGAGCTGCCCAAACGCCCCAGAGTCACCTTTAACTTGGTGTTTAAAATGGATGAGATAGGCCTTGCTGTGTCACAAGTAACATCCCTAAAGGCAGCAGGACCAGATTGGGTCCCTGTTGATATATTTCTTAGCAATAAAATCTTGTGGATCCCTCTACTCACAGTAGTCTTTAACGCCATCAGCATAACAGGCCCTCTGCGTCATAAAGGCAATCCATATTTGTTCCGAAGTAATGGATCAATTATTACTAAACAGAATGGAAGAATGGGCAGCTAAAAAGGGGATTATTGCAGAGGTACAATATGGGTTTAGGAAGGGCAGGGGAAAGGTGGATCAATGTTTGAACCTGGCCCTCTTAGCAGCAAAATATTCACAGTCCAAACAAGAGACGTTAAACAAGAAACATGCCATTTATGGACCTCTCAGCCGCTTTTGATTGTGTTAATCATAATAAGTTGTGGCACATTATGGAGACAATGGGGGTGGATGTTGCAATAATCTCTTTTATTAGACAACTGTATCGAGGAGCCATTGCGAAGATTCGCTATGGAAACAGGGAGAATGCACTAGTAATTTGAATATCGAAATGGATAAGACAAGGTTGCGTCCTCGCTCCCTTCTTGTTTTCGCACGATATTAATAAATGAACTGAGACATTGATAGAAAAGTCTATAGACATTCCTTAAGCAAACTCAACTCCATTCCTGATTCTGCTTTACATAGATGTTGCGGTTCTCTTAGCAAGAACACCCTTATCACTACAAAGGTGTATTATGAATTACAGCCTTTTTATGAAGAATCTGGATTTACATGTTAATGAAACATAATCTTTCATTATGTCTGTGGGGAAAAAAGCTAAAAAGAAAGTTAACTACAGTATTAAGACTAGAAAAATGAAATGTGTAGATACATTTTCATATTTGGGTATCATTTTTGACATTACATTAAATTGGAAAATGATGGTGACATCAAGGACTACACACATGAACAAAAGTATAACTGCAATTTTTAGGTTTGCTACTAGTCTAGGTAACAAACCAATACACGAGATGGTTAAAATCTACTTGGTGAAAACAATCGGTGTGGCAACATATGGAGCAGAAATGTGGGGTGCAGCTCAAGTGGATAGCCTTCAAAAGATAGGTTTGCTAAATGATTACTATCCGTCCCAAAGGCTTGTACAAATGTTATTGCCCACAAAGAACTAGGCTTACATTTTATCTGACACAATAAAATTGTCCCCTTTGCTATTATGATTTTCTATTTGGAAACGAAAGATGGTCCAGCCAAATCAATGCATTTTAAAGGATATAATGATCTTGGAGCATGCGTCAACAAAGTTCATGGTTGCATTATTTAAGAAGCACCTTTGAGTCTTTTGGGCTGGGGACCTTTATGAGAACCCTACTCATTGTGAAACCTTCTCTAGGGCAAGACTAAACAATCTTTTACTAGAGAAATGTGCACGTGATAGATGGAATAGAAACAAAGAAAAAGTCACAGTAATTGCATATAACGCTATACCCCCTTCTTTGCATGGATCACTTTCCATTTAAATTATATGACAACAATGTTGGGGTACCCTGCAAATGTGTTTTTTTCGAACCAACTGGAATGCAGCCCTTTTGACACTATTTCAAAACAATCAATTGTAAATATTTTATTCTGTCAAATTTATGTAAAGAAGAGGAAAAGGTTTATTCGCCCATTTTTAAAGACATTTAGCTTGCATAACCACATTGTAGCACTTTCTGTTATTCAACAACTAGACACACCGTATGTATGCTCTATGATGGCCTTGTTTCTATTTGCAGCCTTAAAAACTCTCTGTGTGGCAAACATATTACCAATTTAGTGTTTTTTAAATATCTATACTACTATAATAAAGGAGAAACTTTCAGGCTTTGAGGCGGGTAAACTCGGGAACCACTGCGCCAATCTACACACCTGATACACCGTTGAAATCGGCAGGGTGTGTAGATGGTTATAGGCTAGATAAATGTAAAAATTAACAGGTATTTACAATATTTATATAATTTTTTAAAGTAGTCCCCCCCCAAGTAGCGCCGGCCGCGACGTGCGTGCTCACGTCAGCACGCGGAGGAGAGGCGTCCGAGGAGCGGTGGACTTGTCGCGGGGGAGGAGCAGTGACGTGAGGCCAGCGGCGGTGGGAGCAGCGGAGAGGCGGACATGGCGCGGGGAGGAGCGGCGGTGGACAGGCGGTGAGGAGCAGAGCGACGGCTCAGGTAAGGCTTGCGGACAGGCGGTGAGGAGCAGAGCGGTGGCTGAGGTAAGGAAAGCCAATGTCGGGGCAGGGGGGAACATTCCAGGCGGGGGTCGGGCCAGGCGGGAAAAAAGAAAGCAAGAGGAAAGGCAATGTCGGGCCAGACGGGGGTCGGGGCAGGCGGGGAACGGAGCAGGCGGGGGCACGGGCTGCTGGGCAATGTCGGGGCGGGCGGGGGTAGGAGAAGCCTGAATGCTCCCGGACAAGGTCGGGACGGGTAGCTAGTTTTAATATATTGTAACACAAATGATTTTTTAGGATTTTAGGTAAAAGTTAACTGTATATGGTATTTTTATTTTTATTTATTGAAATCTCCTTTCTATGTACTTTTTATGCATTGTTCAGAAAATTGCGACATAAATTTGATTGATGATGAGCATAGCGGATCAGATGCCTAAGAGAAGGAAACGAAATTTGTTGAACTCCAAAACCTTCAACGATGCCTTTACATGCAATCTAACCCAATTAGATAATAACTTTAATCTTGCAAACCTCCAAATTAAAAAGTGGATAATGTCAGCAGTGGAGGAAACCGTACCATGGTCATCAGGAAATAAGAACCAAAGAGCCAAGCAATCTGCCTTTGTGTAGCCAAAAAAGCGTGTAAACGCTTGGAGCGCACCAGGAGGAAAGACTAAAATCTGGATAGCAAAAACATTTATAAAGAAGAACTTAAAAATATCACGCACTGATTAGAAACACCGGATACCGTTGTAACACCAATAACATTGAACCAGCAAACAACTCTTCGAAAAGAACATTTTACGATTCTTAAATCTCTGTCCTCGCTGGACCACACTAGGGCACCGACCCCAGCGTCGGTAGAGAACTGAAATAAGATTGCGCACTACTTTTCATCCAAAGTAGCTAACATTTCTGAGACTTTCCCTCTGGAAGCAAGAAGTCCCTTGAGTCTCAATGCTTTACCAACTTATTCAGTTAGAGCGTTCAGTCTTAAAGAGTTAACAGTTCCTATCTTAGAAAACTTGAAGAACTTGGCATACAGTAATAAATCTGGTTCTCCTGTAGATCCTGCACCAACAGTGGCCTTGATGCAAGGATTTAATGTGATAACTCCACCCATCTAACAATTGCTTGCCCTCTTCTTTAGTACTGGAGAGGTTCCTTTGAAATGGAAGCAGTCTATAGTCCTACCATTACAATAAATGCCTTCAATTGATCATATGGCACTAGATAACTTACGTCCTATCTCCGTACTCCTGACTCTTGCCAAAATAGCAGAGAATGTGTTAAACAACCAACTCACAGATTATAGCACCACAAATGATCTTGCCCTTTCCACCCAGTCGGGCTTTCTGACACCCTATTCGATAGAATCAGCTCTTTTGCTAACCACTAAATCTTTAAGGAAATGCGCTGATGCAGGTCAAACGGCTGCACTGATCCTTTTGGACTTAAGTGCGGCCTTTGCCACTGTCTCCCATAGTCTCCTCTCTCAAAGACTCACTGCCGGGTTGTAGGCAGTGCGTTCCACTGGCTATGTGCCTATCTCGATGACCGCAGCTTTCAGCTGTCTCAGAAGCCTTTTCTATTGGAAAGTATGCCTTTAGAGCAAGGTGTCCCACAGGGCTCTATATTAAGCCCTGCTTTGTTCAACGTGTATGTTGGCCAACTTGCATACATTGTGGAACTACACAAGGTGACTATTGTGTCATATGCAGATGACACACAACTTATAGACAGGCTATCTCAAAACCCTGAAGCTGCAGCCTCTCGCTTCTCCTTATGCTTAGAAGAGCTAGCTACTTGGATGGCTAATCACTGCCTGAAACTAAATGGCAATAAGACTGAGGTGCTGGTTGTAGGGAAATCACCCTCTATATGGTCATTGGCATGGTGGTCCACACTCCTGGGTCAGAATCCACTCCCAGAAAAGCCACAACAAATATTGGGAATTGGCTCGACTCAGATCTTTCCTTCGACCACCAAATCAGAATAGTTGCCGGCAAGTGCTTCGCCATTCTTAAAATACTAAAGAAACTGATTGACCTTCTCCCTTTATCTGCTAAAAAGTCAATTGTTAATGCACTGGTCATATCGCAATTGGACTACGGGAATGTCCTATATCTAGGTGCTAACAAAGGGAGTCTGCTGAGACTCCTGCGCATTCAGAATTCAGAAGCTCGCCTGGTAATAGGCCTTCTTGAAAGATCGTCAGCCTCGAAAGCACTCAATACCTTACATTGGCTACCAGTCGAAAAAATAGTCACTTTTAAAGCAATGTGTTACTGCCACAAAATCTGATGGAACAGTGGACACAGCTACTTCTCTCTTCAATTACACCCTCAGGTCATACAGAACTTTGCAGGCAAAGTTTACCAGAATCCAGAAAGCTAGAATGGGTGCTCGTTCTTTCAGCTATTTAGCTGCTAAAGTTTGGAACTTTCCACCTACCCCACTGAAAGCATACGCTGCAGAACAAGCTTTTCGCAAACAACTAAAAACTTGCCTATTTAGGTATTTGCCTTAGCTCTTACTCCTGCATCTTGCCCTTCTGCTTGATTTCGGATGGTCTGATTCCAGCGCAGGGACACACCGCTGGTGTAACCAGGCGCTCTATGAATGGCATTTCATTAATGCAGACCATTATGCAACCACATGCTAGTTTTTTCCCTGGTTCCCTTTGTAAATTGGTGGTTAGAACTCTGGTTACTTGTTGCACACATGGAGCTTTGTAAAAATGGAAATCAACTTTTGGCACCTGTCTATGTACACGATGAGGAAACTTTTGCATGGAGAGGGGGGGCTACCTTTGAAAAGGAGATCCAAAAGGCAGAATCTTGAGGCAGCCCTATGTACCTATGAATTACCACACTGGGAAGCAACACTGTCAGATGACTCCGAGGAGGAATCTGAGCCAGAATATCCAGAGGGCAGTGGAAGAGGTCAGTGGCCCTGAGAAGAGAACATTGTGGGGAAGATTGTCTAATGAGGAAAGGAATCAGAACCACACTCGTGACCGAAGGCTGAGACAGCTGGACCGGGAGTGCAAGGAGACACAGCGAGCCGTAGCTGAAAAAAAACTGTGCATCTCATGAAGTGAGCTTGGCTGGGTTGAAGGTGGAGTTCAGCTAAGATGGTGGCTGCAAAAATGTAGTGTCTAGTGCTCAGGGAGAAGTACACACACCCAAAGATGTGGCGCCTGACTTCAAGGGAGGGGGTTAACATACACCAAGGGGGTTCAGGGTTGTCAGGTAGCTCCAGTGGTGCTCAGTGTCCTTGAGGTGAATTGGGGAACTGGCACAGGGGTTCATATTCTTAGTGGTGGGAGGGACACTTTACTGACTCTAGATGAGAGGTGCAGGGAGAAGGGTTCCCTCATGGTAGAAGCCATGGTATGTGAGTATAGAGACAGCCCAGCCCAGAAGAGTGTGGGTTGAGTGACAGAAATTGTTTTGCCAGTCTCAGAAGGGTGATTTGAGGTACTTGTGTGAGGCACTGGATGGTGAAGCAAAGAGTAGCTTGGTCAACACTTATGTGGGGCTGTGTGGGGTTGACCTGCAGTTGATCCTTTTGCCAAGGAAGGGAAAAAGACTGAAACTTTGCTTTAAATCTGCTTGAAGAAGATCTCCAAAGGCCTGTGTGTGCTGGCCTCCTGTTCTGAAGTCTCAGGGCCACAAAGACTTCACCCCAGCTCCCCTGCTGAGAGTTCTGACCCGCTAGGAGGTGTCTACTCCTGTTTGGGCCTCTGGAGGTTGTTTCTGTTGTTAGAAGCTGGAAGTTGTTTCTGTTGTTAGGAGCTGGAAGCAACTTGTAAGACGTAAGAAAACCTGTCTACTACACTGTCAGCGATGCCACTATAATGCCGTGACCGGCACCGAGGCCTGGGGTACCACTCATGAAGTGAATAACACACTGCCCGACCTGCATTGCAGCTTCGATGTCCTGCGATGCTACCGACGCTAGCAATTATCAGCCATGCCCGACGCCGGTGCTTGCACCAACTTCGTCATCGCAAGCACGCACCGACTCTGTTATTGACATCACCTGCAACCTGTTCTAACGGTGCCGATAACAACCAAGGGTGACGCCACAAACTCGCCGACTTTGCATCGTCACTGGAACTGCTGCCTCACCGCCGACGCAGACGCCTTCCCTGCCCTCGACATGACACGTCGCCTCCTCGTGGACACAACGCTTTGCCTCCCCAGGGGCAGCCAGTGAGCTGGCCTTGACAACGGCACCGCCGCCTCACCTCCACAACGCTGTGCATCACCATAGATTTAATTTCCAAGGTACTGCTTGTTTTGGGGGTCTGTGTGCTTCCGTGCCCAACGCTGCGCTCCTCATGGTTGGCACCGTACTTTGGATTTATTGCTGTCATGACGTCTCAATAGCTCCAGGTGGAGCTATTTCTTTTCTACAACCTTAATTTTTCCAATATCTGTTTTAAAGTTATATCTTATTACATCTTATTATATCTTATTGTTGGATTTGTGTTGTTGTGGTCTTGTTGAGTTTAGATAAAAAAACTTTATTTTTCTTAACTTGTGTGGTGTCCATTGTGGTGTTATCAGTGTATTACTGGGTGTTTTGAGTACAAATACTTTAAACATTGCCTTTGGGATAGGTCTGTCTGCTAGTGCCAAGCTACCCAGGGGGTGAGCATGGGTTATCTATAGTGTGTATCCCCCTTACACTGACTAGAAGCAAAAATCCCTATTTTGACAAAGGTACCTACCTCTGCAAACTAGAGACTCTTATTTCTAACACACACGCTGCCAAATCTTGCGCTAACTCAGCACTAACTCAGCCTCAGTCAGCATCTAGCCCACCAACTTGGAGGAACATGAGCTCTGGCAGTGTTGGAGGCAATGAGATCTGGTAGAACCCGGTCAGCCTGCCACAAGAAAGAAGTGCCAGTGGGACACTGGGGATGCTAACAAGACTACCTCAAACCACAGAAAATAAGTTAGGAACCTATTGGCCTAACAACTTCCATAACAAAAAGATTTCAAAAGTACTCAGGTTTGAATTTTCTCAAGGGGAAGACAAGGAGCTATTACTGGCATTTGAGGATTTACAAGGTCTGCCATAGCCATTAGCCTCAGAGGTTCTGCTTGACGGTCGGGTTCAAGCCACACCTCCTACAACCCTAGGGGTAGCCAGCCTAGAGGAAGAGCCTCAATTATCCAAGTTTCTTGCCCTAGAGGACCACCAGGATTTGAGATCCAAAGAGTCAAATGTGCCAGTAAATCCATCCCACCTGGCTAATCTCATGCTGCCTCTGCCTCATCCAAAAAAATAACTTACAAAGGTTGAGGCACATGTCCATGCTCAATGTACAACAGCCTCAGACAGAGCGGGAGATTCAGCAAAGTGCTCGCCAGTGCTTTCGCCCATTAGGGAAGAAAACAAGTTGCTAACTCTTCACCACAGCAACTAAAGACACCCTCAAAACTATAAGCACCAAGCATGCTCAGATACTTGGCCTAAGCTTCATCTTCACTAGTCCTCACTACCTCTATGAAGTCAACACTTGCACACTTGGCTGAGACCATCAAAGGTGCAAGTTCCCCGTTAATGGAGCAGGGAAAGGACAGCTTAACCACAAACAATAGTAAGTACATGCAGTCCATGAATGTGTAGGCAACCGTGGACCATCTTGTCCTCATCATCCGTGTCCTCGCAAAGTTCCCGGGAAGTGCTCATGATTCCTTCATCTTCTGTCATTCCACCATCAATGAGTGCTTCCAAACTGGGATATAAGGTAATGGCCTACTGGTTGGTATGTACTTCTGAAGCACATGACAGACTATATGACTGTCCGTTGTCTTGGAATACGTTGCCATATTAGTGCTGGACTCAATGAGACAATCAAAAACCACAGGTGATTGACAGAATGCAGAACAATGTCATACATTCGCCCAGTACAGAGATCTGGGCCTAAATCCATCGTTTTTTTTTTTTTTCCTCGGAAGCTTGTTTCTGGTCCAGGGAAGACATGGCTTGGCAATTCGGGCTGGACTGTTCCCATGAGGCACAGGGTCAGACTGATTTGCATATAGCCATGTCTGCACTGGGGTGGCAGAGTGGGCTAAAGAACGGTGATGGATTAAACCCAGATCTTTTGACTGGGTGTGAGTGTTTGATTGATTCAGATGCTCCGTCCATCACCACCCCCTTTTGTACCGCTTTTGGCCGCCATAAGTGTGGCAGGGTATGCTCAGACGTGAGTCCCTTGCTCACTTTGCCACTGGATTCAAGCAAGCCGGGCTGAAGTTGGCTGGAATGCCAGAAACCGGTCCTCGGAAGCTTGTTTCCGGTCCAGGGAAGACATGGCTTGGCAGTTCGGGCTGGACTGTTCCCATGAGGAACAGGGTCAGACTGATTTGCATATAGCCATGTCTGAACTGGGGTGGCAGAGTGGGCTAAAGAACGGTGATGGATTAAACCCAGATCTTTTGACTGGGTGTGAGTGTTTGATTGATTCAGATGCTCTGTCCATTCACACCCCCTTTTGGACTCATTGAGACAGCACATGGCATATGATCAACACAGCCCTACAAGTCACACATGTTGAGACTGCCTACGCCACTGTGGGCCACATGTACAAGTGAACTGTGCTGCTGGCACATCACTGTTCATGATGCTCTGGTGGAGCTGGTCTCCAACTCGTATATGCATGAGGCAATGCAAAGTAAGCCTGTGTGCCTTTGCATGGCCTCATAGATATGCAGTAAGGCAAGCCAGAGTATAGTGTAGAGTTGCCTCACCGTACTTTAAGGATGTGTTCCATGGGCTGTACAGTGACATTTCCCATACAACACCAATGAAGATCTCATAAATTTCCACATATCCAAGGATCAGGGACCCTGGTACTGTTTGCTATTAGTGTGCCTCCCAAGGGGAGGTGAAACACGGATAAATAATTACACGTGTCTTTGTCATGTCAAATTTTTATGTGCCCTGCCTTCTGCAGGGCACATAGAATGAGAACATTGTATAGATTATTAGCTTTTGGTGCAGGAATGTGCACCTTAAAGCATTAAGTTATTTGAGGACACAACACTCTCACAGGTGCTCCGTGGTACATAGAGGGTGTTTTGCCACGAGTCACCAATATGTGATGATGTGTATGCGGACATATCTTGGATGTGCTGTATTTTAGGAATGTGGCACATTCCAGCCCTTTCCCTTGGATGCAGGTCAGTGCACTCAGGTGACATCCAGTGCTGCCTTGTGACTACAACTGCTCAATGAGGGCCTGTAGGTGCATTCAATTGTTTGTAAGTATCTCACTAATGCTACACTATTTAAAATACTGTGTCCAAACACTGTGTTGAACTAAGGGATTCCCTTTCTTTTGTCTGTGTGTCCACAGGTAATTTCCATGGTCATGAGGCATGTGATATATTCCAGGACTATGAAACTGGGAAATGTGGTTATATTTTAACCTTACAAGATCATGTCTACTATGCTAAATTACATTATTTATCATATACACACATCTCATCATATGTGCACACCGTTTTGGAGCACACAAACTACTCAGTCTTCCAAGGTGCAGCAAGGTACGGCCTCATGCACAAAGTACCTCTCCAGGACAGGCAACAACACAGTCATCTTGGGAATAATGTGTCTGTCTTGGAGAAATGATTCATATTCTCTGGCAGGGCAGGCACTAAACCCTGGGCACAGAATCATGTGAAAAATATGTCCTACACTGTCCACAAGCAGTGTGGCAGTGTAGTGTGGTTAGTATACCAGTTGTACTGTAGAGCGCAAGACTCCTGCATAACTCAAACCTATTGTGTACTGTCAACATAGTAAATCAAGTGCACTGCCATCTGAACACTATCATATCCCACATTGATATCCACTCATTGTTCTCCCCATGGCAGTGGATATTAAACAACATTCACTCCAACTTGCACTGCCAAATATGTGTGACTGAAGTGTGCAACATAACATGTTCCATCTACAGGCTGTAAAATCAGACATGTATCAGTTCAGAAATAGCAAAGCAGTCAATAACAGACTCAATAGATGAGTGTGAGAGATTTGTTTCCTCAGTGGCTAATTGACCCTCCTTACTGGGGAAAAATCATCACCTTCATGGCATTGGTACTCACAAGTATGACAAATAGTAAGTGAATCACAGAGAAAAGTGCACCTGTAAGTGTCATACAGTGTCAGTCATATCACATTTTCACTTGCAATTATGCTACACAATGTCATTGCATGTCTCTTACAGTAGGCAAAGTGTATGAGTCATCCAGGACAGATAACAGAATGTGGGGCCATTCCCTGACATGACTCTTAACTAATTTTACCCCTCCTGTCTTTGCAGATGATCAAAGATATGCTCTACAGCCGTGGATGATGACTTAAAAAACCCCAGACGGAACCCCAGCCGAGGTGCAATCATGCCATAAGCTGGACCGCTTCAGAGTCTGGTCTGGGGGCCATTTGTTCTCCTTGCCACCAATGGTTTGCAAAAGTATACTTGTTTGCTGCATATTTCACAATATTTGTATGCGGACAAATGTACCATATGGTGATGCCAATGAGGAACAGGAACTGCTGAACAATTAGGATGAGGAGCCACATTAAACTGTTCCATCAGTATCAGCAACACGGGGGAGGGACCATATAGTCAAAAAACAATTCACAGATGCATGAGTGACTTTCCTGATGTCACAAAATTGATGACTACTTGAAACTATGTACATATATGTGTAAATAATATATGAGCCCTATAAGTGTGTAAGCATTTTGAATTCATAGTCATAGTAAACATGAAAACATGTCTCCTAGCCCCTCTGTTATTCTCCCTATATGTAAGTGATCTTCCCCGTATAATATCTGCAGGTGACGGCATTGCCCCTCGCTTAGGAGACTCATACATCTCTTGCCTAATGTATGCGGATGACATATTGATCTTAGACCTCACCCCAAAGGGACTTAACAATCGTCTCCAATTATTACATGCATTTTCCGAAGAGCATTACCTGAAAATAAACATCTCTAAAAGTAAGGTAATGTGTATGGAGGGGAGGAAAAAACTAAGATTAGAAAACATCAGCTGGGAATTGGGAGGAAAGAAATTAGAAAGAGTATTATCCTACGTATTCTTGGGCAAGGTTGTGAATAGTAATCTAAGCAATAAATCCCATATTGAAAATAGCACTCACAAGGCAAAAACACAGGGAAATGGCTTAAGAGCACTATATAAGTCGACTGGTAAAAGGCACTTTGATTACCTATTGGAGGCATTCCGGGCAAAAATCCCCCCAACTTTGCTTTATGGTATAGAGTTTATTGAATTAGCTGAATGGGGTTTCTTAGATACAGTTGAGGGATCCCTCTTGAGAAGCTTAATATCAGCTAATAATAGTTGTAGTACTGCAGCTCTTCGTCTGGAACTCGGGCTAAGAAGCAGCTGGGCACAGGCTTTGGCAGGAGTCATTCGCTGGGTAATAGGTCTGATCAAGGGAAAGCCGGCAACATTAAGATCCCTAATTAAAAAAGAGCTGATGGGCCCATTAAAAGAGTACTCTTTGCTTATAAGGAATTATAGGAAGGCCCTCAAACTCTTGGATCTGGAGGAAGTTTCCCTCCTAGCCCTTTCTACTCAACAACTAAAGCTCACATTAAAGCATGCCACCTGGAAGTTGAGCTATGAAAGGGATCGTACACTGACCTTACAAAAAAAGGGGACAAACCAAGCTGTTGATTCTTGTATGGTAAAACAAATACAACCTTACGTCACTTGGAATATGCCCCATGGCTTGCGCCGCTTCTGGCTACTTCTTAGGCATGATATACTTCCATTGAATAAGCTGCTAGCTAAATGGTATGGCACTACCAATATATGTAATTTTTGTAACAGTTCAGTCAAAGACTCCCTACACGTCTTGTTAGTTTGCCCAGCTCTAATGGCGCACCGTCGGCAGTGGGTAAAGCCCGTATGTATCCAATTTGGTATTTTAACTGCTAAATCCTTGATTAATGCAATCATCTGTCCCCCGAATGAAATTTTCTGTAACAGAATTTTTAACTTTTTTAAATGTTTCCTAGAATTGTATTAGTTGAATGGCATATCACTGTTAAATAGGTTGACAACATGTGGCGTTATTTTATTATGTTTAATTTGTATCATTGTAATATGTGGATCTCTTCGGAGTTCCAAAATCATATTTATAAATAAATGTTGTTGTTGAAAACATTCACATCGCACCTGCTTGTAATTGCCGCACAGAAAATGTATGTAGTTGCGTGTAACAAACAGCATTGAACAATATCTGGTACATCAAAATAGTGTGCATGCCAACAACCTGTAGCAAATAGTCCTCCATTGCCAACCACAATGAACAAGGTGTGCTAAAGTAGATAGTGTGCTATGGCTGTGTATGTGTGTGTGTGTGTCCTACAGCTAGATAAGTGTACGGCCTCATACTTGTGGACAATAGTAGAGTCAACTCATAGTATGATGATTGTGAAGTGATCCACATAGTGTGTGCATGGGAACACAGTCCCAAGTTTACAGTCTACATATGCTACATCACCATCTGCATCCATGTATGAAATCCATTAGGAGATCTCATATCACATATACACATGTTACATACTATACTTTGCCAGTGCAACAGTGTCTACCCAGCAAGTATGTAGCCACCTTTTCACCATTAGGCTAAGATGCCAACAGGACAAGCAGTGATGTAACCCACCAATTTGATGTGTTGCACTCCGATACAAACAATGGCTTCACTCCTATTAGAACAGTCTTAGTGTGAATGTGAAGACACAAGACCTGCATTCAAGTTATGTAGCAATTGACCTTAAGAAATCAAATAAATTAAGGTCAATTCACCCAAGGTGTCATGCACTGATGCGTCCCAAGATATAGTGTTGGAATGTGGCTAGAAAATCACAGGATAACTTCATGTCTGAATGTATTACCATCACCAAACTTCAAGTAACCACACAACCTAGAAACATATTCTGAATGGACCCAATGGCAAACATATTTATGATTGCACTACACCTGACTAGTTGTGACTAGACAAGCTGGCCCTGTGATCCACAACTCATAGGCTATGGTTGGTGGTAAAGATTATGTGCAATTGCAATGTGCTGGGGAAACACATATCATTCAAGACACAAGGCCATACAGCCAATGTTTATGTACAACAACATGGTATAGTGGATTCTCTCAACACTTTCCTGCACATAAACCAATCATAGAATAGTTCTACAAGGTCATTGTGAGCAATGTGAGCAGCAGCATACAGGACACATGGAGGAATATGAGGCAAAGATTACATCAATTGATACGTCCCTGCAAGGGAAACTGTAACCCTCCCAAGTTTCTCAACAGCCTGCTGCCTGCGCTGTCTTAGTTGTGGGTGCACTGACCCCATGGCAGTGCATGTTTATGACATCCCTAGGGGACTCCAAAGCAATGTGATTGGGTGCTAATACTAATTTAGCACACAGGGCAACTCTTGTAATGTGTGTCATTGCGCTACCAGAGGAGTTGGGCTCTATGTGTAGTATAATTCCTGAAATGCATGAACTGACACATATGTACACTGTCAACACATGCATTAAACACATGCAAAGACAGTAAGCAAGTCGCTCCAACTATTCACACCCAACACAGCCACCAATGTAAATGTTTAGATTGATTGCACATTACATTACACCAAGAAACACACATTTGCCCTTTTGCATAAAAAAAGCACCTACGGCTAAAGCGTGAATTTTTCAGCCATTGCGTCAGCTGAAAATGACACTTCCCAGCCGACGTGTCTGAATAATCGCATGGTGTTATTGTCAGGCTTTGTGTGAAAGGGATGCAGTGACTGGTATCGTAAAAAAAAACCCACATCTGTTCAAAACGTGAGGCATCCACCCAGGAAGTGATGTCATGGATCTTGCATGCTGCAATAAAGGAACTATGTGTTTTGGTGTGTCTTGAGCTGTGGATTAATGCCTGCTGTCCCTGTTGTGTCACTAAAGTTCTTTTTGTGCTTTAATGTTGTGTATTTTCCTGTGTCAGATGTTTGTATTTTGGGGTATTTTTGTAATTGGGCTAGCTGTGGCTTTTTGGGTGGTTCTGTATTGTTTGGATGTTAGTTGGTTTTGGGTTGGTTAATGAATGGGAAAGTTAGGGCACGCCCCATGGCCCCCCAGAGTTTGAGAGTTTCGTGTAGCTGGTAAATTTGTACCTACCAAATGTGGTTGCCAGCGGTGGCCGTGTAATCCTGGGCGGCTATCCCATGGTGCTGTGGAGGCAACGTTGGGAGAAGGTGCACGCAGAAATGGAGAGGAGGTTTGGCATCAACCGGACAATCCATCAACTTAAACATTGCTGGACAGATCTGGTTGGCTGTGAGTCCGATCTGGATTGCATTGGCATCCAAGATGGTGGACATAATGGTAAGTAAACATGATAGGTGTCTGTTTTCATATGTGTCACATTTACCCATTGATGAATAGTGTTAACAGTAACTATAGCTATAGCTCACATAACGTTTTGCTCAAAATAGCCATGCCCCCATGCAAATGAGACAAATGCCATGGCAATAGCACTGGCACTTTCTGTACTTATTCACAAGTCCCAGGTGGCGCTGGTCAGGCACTTTTTATATGCAAAAAAGTGAGGTCTCTGCAGACCTAAGGGTTTTCTGGTTCACCGAAGAACTCCAAACATCCAAATGAACATGCCGGAAATTGGAAAAGAAGTGGATCCACGAACGAACATTGGACAGCTACGCAACCGACAAGGACGCCACCCGCAGACATCACCACCTCATCAGATCAGCCAAGAGATCGTTCTTCAAATCCTGCTTGGACAACAACGCACATGATAGCAAAGAACTTTTCAGCATCGTCAAGGAACTCTCCAACCCCAGCGCCAGCACCAACAACATCCCGCCCTCACAAGAACTGTACGACTCACTGACCACCTTCTTCCACCGCAAGATCGATGACATCCATGACAGCTTCAACACCACGACCACACCGACAACGCAAGACACCACCCACCCGGCGATCACCACCCGCACCAAACACCTGACCACCTGGACCAACATCAATGATGACGAAATTTGCAAGACCATGAACGCCATCCACTCAGTATCACCATCAGACCCCTGCACACACCACATATTCAACAAAGCAGACGCAATCATCGCACCCCAACTCAGGAAAGTAATCAACTGCTCCCTCGAGACAGCCACATTCCCGGAAAGCTGGAATCACGCCGAGATCAACACCCTCCTCAAAAAGTCCAAAGCGGACCCCAAGGACCTCAAGAACTTCCGCCCCATCTAAAGACACGTCTCCAAGAGGCCCGAATACAAGAGAAAGCCCTAGACTGGACCACATCCTTCCTCGCTGGGAGAACACAGAGTCCGCCTCCCCCCATTCCGCTTTGAAGCCACCAACATCATCTGCGTCGAACCCCAGGGCTCATCCCTCAGCCCGATGCTGTTCAACGTCTACATGGGCCCCCTCGCCCACATCGCCCACCAGCACCACCTCAACATCATCTCCTACGCCGACGACACCCAGCAGATCCTCTCCCTCACCAAGGACCCGCACACTGCCAAAACCAACCTCCACGAAGGAATGAAGGCCATCGCAGAATGGATGAGGAACAGCCGACTGAAGCTGAACTCGGACAAGACAGAGGTCCTCATCCTTGGCTCCACCCCCTCAGTCTGGGACGACTCCTGTTCGCTGACCACGCTGGGAACAGCACCGACACCCACTGACCACGCACGCACGTATCATCCTCGACACCTCCCTCTCCATATCAAAGCAAGTCAACGCCGTTTTCTCCTCCTGCTTCAACACCCTCCGCATGCTCCGCAGGATCTATAAGTGGACCCCCACCGAAACAAGAAGAACGGTCACCCAGGCTCTCGTCAGCAGCAGACTGGACTACGGCAACGCACTCTGTGCCGGAATCCCGGCCAATCACCTGCGACGACTACAACGCATTCAAAACGCCTCCGCCTGACTGATCCTCAATATCCCACGCCGCAGCCACATCACCCACACCTGAGAGACCTCCACTGGCTCCCCGTAAAAAAGAGAGTCACCTTCAAGCTACTCACCCACGCACACAAAGCCCTCCACAACACCGGACCAGCATACCTCAACGACCGACTCAGCTTCTACACCCCCACCCACCAGCTCCGCTCTGACAGCCTCGCCCTCGCCGTGGCCCCCCGCATTAAACGAACCCCTGCCGGTGGAAGATCCCTCTCCTTTCTCGCCCCCAAGACCTGGAACACACTCCCTACCCATCTGTGTCAGACCCATGACCTGCACACCTTCAGAAGACTCCTCAAGACCTGGTTCTTCGAACAGTAGTAGCACTCCCCCATTTTGGGAGGCACAGGACATGTCTGAACAATATTTGATACTCTGCAGCACTGACTGCTGAAAAACTCGCTTAACTTAAGGAACAAGGATGCATAATGTGTGATGTATGTTGACTCATTTCCTGGTTTAAAAATTAAGAGGGCTTGGGTAGTGCAATACCTTGCTGAGTATGGTATGTAAATCATGTAGGTGCAGAGACTCATTAAAGGCAGCTACCATAGTGAAATATAGTTGTTATGAGGTTGAAGAATGGGTTCCGAAAAATGGCCAACAGGTGCTTTTTTTGGCTTATCAAATGTGTGTACACTTCAGCCTGCCTTACCAATGTGCATAATTCACGCATGACAACTGTGCCATTAGATGAATTAAAACCTGAAGAGTTACATAGTGAAATGGAATGCATATGTACCATACTTCTGTTTCATACAATATATGTATTCTAACTTAACTGATTTGTTTTACATTTTAGGTCTTGTAGGTGGACCTACCACATACACAGCTTTTGATGTGGAGGGTTGGGACTCAAGGACTCCAATATTACCAGTGAGTGCCTTTGACAATGCTAATTGTGTAGTGCAAGGACTGGGTGTGATCTAAGATGCTGTGTGAATTGCCAGATTCAATGTGCAGCCCTATCACAAATTAACATTTGTATTATGAATAATAGGTCATAAATAGTGGATGTTAATTGTGGCATGTGCATCAGCCTCTGACTAATGTCAATGAGAATACATTGCCAATGTGGGATGGACCTCATGATAGAAGACTTCACAGGGAAGCCATGTTCACGCTGACAGACTATGTGAAAATATGTGGTAGTGGATAAACATCTAAACATGACCAAGGATATGAAAACTTCTAAATGCATGTCAGTTGCACTTGCTATGACATTAGGGGCATGTAATAGCCGTGACATGGTCCACCTGGACTCACAACAGTTCAGATCGGAGATGTTTGGTATGTCTCTGTTTGATGTGAGTTACTTATCCTGCCTCCATTGTTACATCTAATACCTGCTAAGTCTTCAGTATAGTCAGCAATGTGTCCTGATATGGGTCCTTGCCATATTTTATGTTATGTTATGTTATCACTATTTATAAAGCGCGGCAATTACCCGAGGGTGTCATGGCGCTGAACCACTAATTCTCTGAGACGTAAAATGGTAGACCAGGATTAGCAAGTAAAAAGCCAGGTTTTTAGTCCTCTCCCAAAGGTGAGGAGGTCTGGGGCCTTTCTCAGGTTAGGAGGAAGATCATTCCAGGCTTTAGCTGCGCATACCATAAAGCGTCTCCCTCCCCATGAGGATTTTCTGACAAGTGGCACTATCACCAGCCTGGCTCCTCCGCAGCGCAGAGTCCTTCTGGGTATATACCACTGCATTTGTCATTTCAGGAAGTCTGGGCCTATCCCATGAAGTGCCTTGAACACGGTACATAAAGTTTTAAAAAGCACACGATTCTTGACTGGCAGCCAGTGCAGTTTCTTCAGTTCCTTAGAGATGAAGGCGTATTTGGGAGTACTCTTAATCAGCCTTGCAGCTGCATTTTGCAGAAGTTGCAATTTGTTCGCGGAACATTCCTGTATATTTAAATACAGGCTGTTGCAGTAGTCAAGTCTGGACATGATAAGGGCAGTAACTACAGTCCACTGACAATTGGTAGGCAAAAAGGGAAGAACTTTCTTAATCATTTTAATTAAAAAGTAGACGGAAGATGCCACTGCAATAATTTGGTCCCCAAAATTGACGTTTTTCATCGATAATGACTCCTAGGTTCTTCATCTTCCTGACGGGAGTTTGAAGAGTCCCCATATCTTCTGGTAACCACCTTGGGGTCCAGAAGTTAGGATCATTACCGAACAGGATGACCTCGGTCTTGCCTGAATTAAATTTCAGGCAATTTTGTGACATTCAACTCCTGATTGCTGCCATGCAATCGTGGAACTTGTTTGCAATTCCTATTAATTTACCAGACCGCAGAGCCATCACAATTTCATGTCATCAGTGTATGAAGTCAGGCTGAAGCCAAATGACCTGTTAAGGGTAGCCAGAGAGGAGACGTACATATTAAACGAGTGGGGCTAAGGAAGGACCCCTGAGGTACTCCACACGGCAGCGAGAAAGGTTTGGCATTAAAATTACCCAGTGCCACAGTTTGAGACCTATCCAACAAAAAGATTTTAGGTGATCATAGGCTTTGCCCTGAATACCGCAAGCAGACAAACGGTCCATCAGAACATCATGATGGACCATATCAAAGGCCGCAGACAGGTCTAGCATAATCAGAGCAGCTTTGCCTCCCCTGTCCACTACCTCCCTTATCTCCTCCGTAGATTTTATTAGGGCAGATTCTGTGCTATGCACTTCTCTGAACCCATATTGGGTTGGCTCCAGAGCATTGGTTTCCCCTAGAAAGGTGCTAAGCCGAGAGTTCATGGTTTTCTCAACCAATTTTGCAGGTAATGGGAGGCGAGATATGGGTCAGAAGTTATTAGGCTCCTTTGGGTCCAAATTAGCCTTTTGTAGTAGAGGAAATATCGATGCCAGCTTCCAAGGGTTAGGGAAGTGCCCGGCTTCAAACATTGTATTGAACAGTGGGGTGAGTACTAGGGCTACAAGTACCTGTGCCTGTTTAATTACTGAGACTGGGCAAGGGTCATAAGGGGAGCCGGATCGGGCGAGAGGAGCAGCTTCTCAGTGTCTGTTGTGGACAGTGGCCCAAATTTATTGAAAACCGTGGGAGGGTCAGAAATTATCCGCCTTCCCTCCAACCGCACCCCTGCTTCCTTCGGGTTAGGGTGACTAAAGTCCAAAAAGATGCCCTCTACTTTCTTCAGAAAGAACTTGGCAATATCATCGCACAGTTCCTGACTTGCCTCAACTTTTGCCATTGTGGGGGAAGCCAAACTCGAGACAGTTTTCTAAAGTTCTTTAGTAGAGTTATTTACAGAGTTAATTCGATTTGTAAAGAACTTTTTATTTGCTTCGAACAGGAGTTGTTTGTAAATAGCCAGACTTTGTCTATAATTCTTATTCTCCTTTTCCTTATAATCTTTCCTCCAGCTCCGCTCAAGAAGCATACAGGAAAGTTTTTGTCTCAGCAATTCTTCTGAATACTAGGGGGCTGAAGGATGAGTCCTTCTAGGGCATAGCGTTTTGGCTGGAGCTACAGGCTGACTCCACCGAGGAAGTATAATGAGTGACAGGCTCTTCTGGATCAGATGGTAACTGACTGACTGAGGCCATGAGAACAGCCTGTAAGTCTGTACTCTCAATTTTGTTCCAGGCTCTGCTTTGAACCTGGATCTTAGGGCCTTTCTCTGCCCTGTTATGGGTGGCTAGGAGTATCTCAAATTGAACTACTGCATGGTCCGTCCAGGTCAAAGGCAGTGTGCCCGTAAACCGCAAGTTCGGGTGATTTGAAAAAATTCCATCTAGACATCTCTCTTCTACTACCGGCAACCAAGGGATCTGTTTTTGGCCGTCGCTTGGATGGCTTATTGCTCTTAACCTCTATAACAGAAATAGGAAAGACTGATCCAATGAACATTCAATTATCACCTCCAAGTTGCATTCAGGGTATAAAAGTAACGCTTAAGATTAACCAGTACCCACAGGAAGTACTATTAATAAATATCTATGTACACCCAAAAGCTAAAAGCAGCAAAGGAGCTGTCAACAGAGTTAACAAGGCAGATGGAAGAGGAAGCAACGAATGACATTATTCTTGCTGGAGATTTCAACATGCACCCTTCAGGAAACATTCAAGATGATGCCCAAATTCAGTATCTATCTGATGCATGGGGAATTCCGACACAAGCCGAATTCACAGCTACCAACACAGTGTGCAGCGCGAAATACCTGCTTCATGACCTGGAGCACTTGAACATGAGAGCCTTAAAGGGCCGCTTTAAGGACGATAATCCACCAGCTACCACGTATCATTCAGCCACAGCATTGTCACATCTAGACTATACCTTTACAACTCTAACACTCTTTAACTACATATTCAATTTTGAGATCGGCAATAACAAACATAGTGACCACATGCCACAAGAACTAAGTCTAAAAATAAGCTCAAGTCAGACATTGCTTGTCAGTTAAACAATTGTGCAAAACGAAACCAGCAATCTTAAAAGAATGTTAATGTTAAATTGTTCATGTTAAATTTTCTTCTAAAGCGCAACATTCATCCTAGCTAGGATATCACGGCGCTGAGATTGCTAAAGTAAATGGAGGGCACGCACATGAGTGAAACGGTTTTAATCAGGTTTTGGAAAAAGTAAGGTTTTCAATTTTTTCCTAAAACTGAGATGGCAATCCGTAAGTCTGAGGTCAATAGGTAGATCATTCCACATGGTTGCTGCTAGGTGGGAGAGGGCCCGCCCTCTCATCCTGGCTCTCTTTACTCGAAAGATAGCCGCTCTAGCTGTAAATTGCGAGCGAAGATTCCGATTGGGAGCGTAGAACTTGATCCTGTTTTTTAGGATACTGGGGCCAGTGTTATGCAATGCCTTGTGTGCTATACATAGCATTTTGAAAGAGGCTCTTTGCCTCATTGGAAGCCACTGTAGTTCTCTCAGACAGCTCTTGGCTGGGTCATATTTTTTTCTGTTGCAGATAGCCTTTGCTGCCTCATTCTGAACCAGTTGCAGTTTTGTAAACAAGTAGTCTGCGATGCCTTCAAAAAGGGCATTCTCGTAGTCCAGTCTACTCATCAACAGTGACTGGACTAGAATCTTTTTGCATTCAATGGGAATACATGGGAAAGCTCTTTTTAGCATTTTTAACAGGGCAAAACCTTTGCCACAAATTGTAGACACATGGCTTTTCATGGATAGGGTGTTATCAATGAGGACTCCCAGGTTCCTTGCCATTGGTGTAGGATTGGGAGGTGTACCCAGGGCTACAGGCCACCAGGTGTTATCCCACAAATGCTGCGATCCTCCGAACAGGAGGATTTCTGATTTGTCGGAATTCAGTTTTAGACAATGACTGTTGATCCAGTTTGATAATTCCGTGAAGCAATTAAGCAACCTGTTTTTCGGGTCATCCTCTTCATTTAGGGCTAACATTAGTTGGGTATCGTCCACATATGAGCAGACGTTTATACCCCACTTACTTCCTATGTTTGCCAGGGATGATACAAATACATTGAATAGCGTAGGACTTAACGAGGCCCCCTGAGAGACCTCGTATTTGATGGTCTGAGGGGTGGATGAGAAGTTGCCCAAACATGCAGATTGTGTTCTATCCGATAGGAATGATTCATGCCAACCTAGTGCTTTGGCCTGAATTCCTTTAGCAGCTAAGCTTTCTATTAGGAGGTTGTGGAGTACGGTATCAAACGCCGCTGAAAGGTCTAATAATATCAGGGCGACCGTTTTCCCCTGGTCCAATTGTGTTCTGATGTCATCCAGCACTGCCAGGAGTGTGATCTCAGTGCTGTTGTTGGAATAAGGTGTAATTCCGCAAATTAGGAGGAAATAACATTTATTGCCAAAGATCTGTACAAACAAGATCAATAGATTGACTGAAACCTCAGCCCATAGGAGAGACTAGTTCCTTTGAGCAGGACATGAGGAAGTACTTTTTGACCTTACGATGAGAGTGGCGGTGCTGGAGAACAAGATGGACCGACTCATTACCCTCCTACAGGAAGTAAAGAAGGCAGTGTCAAGACCATATCCCCCAATGAGCCACAGGAAGCCTTTCTGCCCTTCCCCCTGTACATTGATTGTTGTTGTTATTAATGGTGTTATAGCTTAGTTTAGGTTAGTTGTTAGTGTGGTTATAGTTTAGGGGTATTAGTTTTAGGGGTTTGGTAAGGGTGGTTAAACTTTTAGTGAGTTGTGGTACTTTGTGTTTTTTGAGTTGGGGTTTGATGTGCTATATATGTGTTTAAAAAAACACTACAAAATATGATTGTTTAGGATTATATGTGTAGTTAGTTGACGTTTAGGTGTAGTTTCTGTGTCTTTGCATGAAGACCTGCATTAAGGGTGGGTGGGGGTTGATGTTTATCATGTTCTGCTATATCTGTAAAGTAAGCTAGGTGATGTTAAGGTGGTTTTAGATAGTATGTAGGATAAGGTAGTGTAGGTTAGGTTAGATTAGTTAGTTAGTGAAGTATAGGTTCTTTTAGTAATTTTAAATTTCAGTTGACATTAGGGAGCCGATAACGATGCGGCCTGTAAAGGCTCCGTCCTGGTCGCATCATAATGGGCCTGCCCGTTTACAGCCCCTCATTCCAACTGGCTTACAGTGGGCTCATGGAGCCTGTCGGTGAGTCGGAATCGGCCTGTAATATCAAAGGGTGGGCCTTTCTGCCCATGGGATTACGATGTATGTTTTCCAACATGGTTTCCATGCCGGCCTGTTTGCCATGGAACATGTCGGAAAGCATGTTTGGGGGCCCATAGCAGGACACCCTCGGGTGAGCGGCCTTGGGTTGGGGGATTGAAGAGGTACCTTTGATGCCCCCGTTGATCCCTGCACACCATGACAGACACCTTGAGGTGCCTGCTACAGGCTGCAGAGATGAGCAGCACCTCCCATTTCTCTTTAGGACCATGTTTAATGGCCTGTTTACAGCCATAATGCATGCTTCCATAGGGAAATGCAGGAATGCGACCGAACAGTGTTCGGTGGCATCCCGATGAGGCGGTCAGGACTGCCGGCCAGAGGTCAGTCGGTGCAAGGACCGAGTCGTGTTGGGTGGAAGCAATTCCACCCGACATCGAAATAGGCCCCTAAATGTCATTGCTTGCTACATTTAGGTCTACATCATGATTTACTGTGTAGGAGTTAGCATGTCTGCTCAGATAATGTTTTGTAGATGCATTTGTCTTTGCTAGCAGTGTTTGGCAACATGTGTGAGTAGGCGATTTATCTATTGACAGGGAGCTGTCAGGTTGGCCATGACTTTACATAATGTATCTACAAACATTGTTGAGAAGTGTATGTGGCAATCATGATGGGAATGGATACACAGTGCAACACACATTCACATATGGTCTCCCTATGTGGGTACGTCATGCGACACACATTGGAGGGCTGTTGTGGTCAAAACATTTGCCCACACTGAATGTTTTTTGACACACACGGATGTCTGCCCGTACTCACTCACACTTGCAGCTTTTACTTGTCAGCCAAATGCTGTTTGCTTGCAAGTATCCATGGGTAGACCCAGCACCTGTGGTGTGACTTCATTCACCATCAACATTGACTGCATGACCTGTTGAACTTCATACTTGCAACCTTGAGTAACCACTTGCTGTGGCTTACAGGGACAGTTCATAAGATACCAACCCCTAAAAGATGTTTTTAGACAGCGGATGTCGAGGCAGAGTCCATGGGGAAGCATGCCATGGGACATGTGGAGGAGAGGGTGCTTCATTGAGGATGATGATCACATTAGAAGTAGGGAGGATAAGTCACATTGACCGTCCAAAATGGTTGAGGTCAACAAGGGGAAAGCAAATTGAGGAGAGTGCCAGCTGATTTACACTGTCATGTTCATAAGCACAAGGCAAAGGAAAAACTGGTCATGTGACACAGATAAATACTACCAGACACATTTGCGTGCAAAAGAAGTGCAGTTCACATTTTCCTTCTCTGATGTATGTAGTGGCTCCCATGAGTGGGCTGTTGTAGGTGCAGAATCTGAGGGAAGCTCACACACATCCAGGGTTGAAGATGTGAATCTGTGTCTGTCGCAGAATGTATCTGTACCAACACATGAGGCAACAAAGCAGCGAGGAGAATCTCCTAGTTTTGCAACACAGCAGCAATGTTGCGGTGGTAAGCAGCCATGGTAGCCATGTGGGAGTTCTGTTTCCACTCCATGGACTCCAAGATGATTCTGATTGTCCTCAGATGCTTGGCAACCTTGCTGGTGCCACTTTGGCAGGCGATTTGCTCATGCCTCTGCCTCATGACACCAAAGATGTCAGCCAGGAACTGCTGGAGGCCATGAAGCGAAGAGTAGGTGCCTCTTATGGTGGCAGTGTTGTCCCTATTAGGACTGAGGCATTCTACATCACTTAAAGCATAAGAAATCATAACATTCATTACATCACTTATAACTTCTCAGATTACATTATTTGTCACAATTCAGTGCAATTTAGAGTGGCGAATTTTAGTTAGTGTTGTCTGGTTAACAAGATGAAAAGAGTGTGTAGCGAGGTCAGCTAGTTATAATATTTAGAAAGTGGTGGATAACTTGTAAATAAAAACTAAAATTCCAACTTTGAACTCTTTAAAGTTCGTGTTGTTTAAACTTAGTTTGTGTGGGAAAAATACATTTTCATAACTGCAACTAAACTTTAACCTTTGTTTTTTTCATTTATATAAATGTACATACACACACACACTTACACATGTATCTATATAAATATGGAGAGAGACAGGGACAGATAGCAAGAAAGACAGACAGATAGATTTCAATAGCCAGAGAGACAGAAAGACAGGTAGATTGATTTTTTTCTTGTTGAATTGAAAAAGAGGTGAAGAGAAATCGTTGAAGAGGCAGAAAGTAAACTGAGTCATAGTTAAAGGGAAAAGCTGATAAACAGAGACTGGAGATGGACAGATACTGTTACATGTAGCGAGATGACAAGTGCTATGCGGATGAGGTTGATAGTTAATTAAGCCTGGCAATTTGTCGGTAAAATATACAACTCTTTATAAAATATACATCTTTCAAAGGGCAGAGCATTGGAAGGCTCCATGGTCGGAAAACTGTAATCAGGAGGCTGCAGCTGCAGGGCAACAAGCAACAATGAACCAGAGAGTTTGAAATCCCCCTATTTAGACCAAGCTTTCCTTCATAGGCACAGGAAGCAGGGGAGCCGTGGCTGCTGCAGAACCCCCAAAGTAAGGGGTCTATTTAGATGTCAGGCAGATTGCCCCGCCGGGTTTGCGGTAGCCACTGCTGGCCCGGTGGGGGTGATCCGCCCGCCATCCACACCTGAATGACACCCAATAATTAGGATGGCTGGGAGGTCCGCAGCGGACGGGAAGACGTCTGCCGCTTTTCCACCTATCGACGAGTGGACAGGGCGGATAAGCGGCTTAATATGGTGGCGGTGTCTGCAAGACACCACCATCTATATTAACATGCAGGCGGAGATGTGCCTTTCCATGGTGGCATTGCTGCCATGGACAGGCATGCGGTTTCTGCTTCTGGGGGCCCGTTGCGGGCCCCCAGAATGTTGGGGGTGCACATGGGGGGTACCTATGGTACCCCCCTATATTGGCATGGACAAGATGGCAGGCACCGCACAGTGCCTGTCACCTTGTGCATGCCAATGCACAACGTGCATCCACAGCATTGTGGTGGGCGGTACTGTGAGCACCCCCGCCACAATGTTGTGGATTGGGGATGCCACCGTGGCGGTGGCATCCTGATGGCCACAGCGGGACCGACGCACCTCTGGCGGATGGTCCCGTTCACCGTTCCGCCCTCCATCATAATAGGCCCCTAGGTATGCTGGAGTTAAGAAGTTGAATAAGCAATACAGATGCCTTTATATTTTGTTTTTATCTTGGTACATTCATGGTGAGTTCAAAGACAGAGGTCAAATGTCAGCCTTTCTTATAAATTTCTTCTTGTTCTTTTAACATGGGGACCAGTGTTTACTTTTCTTTTTTCTACCCGCAAAGTGAGAGAATTTTGTAAGGTGAAGTATGGGTACCAGGAGTGTGAAAAGAAAGGCTGCAGCATGTGAGTGTTTTTCCTACCACACAATAAAATTTAGATAACTGTACATAAACTGTACAAATATTTTTACAATGTATAAGCTCTTAAGAAGGCTCACATGAAACTTTTTTTTTGTAATTCTGAATTGTGATGTAAACAAAGATTTTAGTGGTATCAAAACAAATCAAGGGACTCTACTTGGTGATGTGCAAAAGATTAATATTTCCTGAAACCCACACATTATAGTTTGTGTGATATGGTTTTATCAGCAAAACTGCATGTCAGCACACATTTTGTGGCATTTCAGTGGAAAATGTGTTGTTCATGAAAGTTTTGCAACAATATGCTCCAATATTCACCCTCAACTACAGACCACACCCTTAACACTCTCCTGCTGAATGGAATTGGCTCATTTGCTATACTTGTCCCTAAGACTTCCGTGATCTAACATCGAATGCAGCACCCCGACCCTGAAAACTGTTCTAGCACCGCTGTTTTCATGTTTGCAAATGCCGAGAATCTGCGGTTTGTGTACACGGCACCAGACTGACTGTGCTGGATGTTGGCCATAATTTCCATTGCAAATTACATCAGACCACAAAATGTTGTTGTTTTAAGTACGCTGTCAAGAAGCTACTTAACTACTTAACATATATTCTCGAAATGTCTCCATAATGTTGAAATGATGATTGGTTGTATTGATTGGGCAAAGGATATATTTCATTGTGCATCACAAAGCTGCTAAAAATATTTCACGCCTTTGACATGTATATTATTCCTTTGGCTAATGGCTTGCAGTCAGAGATAGATGTTTAAAACTAAAATCTTTCTTATTGAAAGAGGAAATATTAATACTGACTTGTTCATACGACCCTACCTACTGTAGTTTTGTCATTAGTTAACCTTTTAAATAATATAAGATTACCCCATTAAATATTAATTAACGTATTTATTTATTGACTTTGGAAATATAAACAGCGGTGTCTGTCCTGTCGGGCGTTGCACTTGTGATCTGAGAGTGAAAAGCAGATGTCATAAGCAAGTGTAGGTTTTCTAGAAGAAGAGACCAAAGTGCATGAATTCTTTTATTAGCCGTACGATTACTTAAAATCTTTACAGTAAAACACAATAAATAGCTAAAATATAATATAATGCCAGCATGGGCGCAGTTTTTAACAGAATGCTCCTAAAGGAAACTGCGTCACCCTGAGTATAAGTTGTGGATATGCTCCAATTCACCCCAGCTTGTACTTAGACCTGAGAAACAAGAAAAATAACCTTATTTGCATTAACTTCATCAGTTATTGTTTCCAGTCTAGTTAAGCCCCCTTCAGGGGCCAACTCTCTCTTGTTGTCTATTTGGGCAAATCAACGGGTCCTTAAGTTAGACAGTTTCCACCAAAAAGGAGCGCCAGCTAATTTGATTACTATGTTAATGAAGCTCTCAGGCCAGCCTCCTGTTGCTTGAAGTCGAGTAATGTTCTTATTTGGTGATTGAACTTGCCAATTCTGGCCAGTAGGGAGGTTGTTGTTTTCAAAAATACACCAGTCCAAAGCTTCTCAGCACGTTCTGAGGCCCTTGGCCTTTAGGGATGGGCACAGCAGACGATGATGATCAGCAGCTAGGTTTGGGCAGCAGCATAAGAGATGTAGCCATGTAGTATTGTCTGTTCAGGCCCATTTTGGATTTAAGTCCTAGGATCCTGAGGGCAGTGAGACGGAAGAACAAAATGTTCCTTCTGGCTTAGGCCGAAATTGCATCGCACATGTAAGGTTGAGCTTTTCCAGGAATATATGAGTTATTTAATCAATATGAAAGGATTGCAGCAGAGTCAGGATTGATCAAATTCAAAGGAGAGAGTCTGGACTTGGCGCTTCACTGCTTTAGCCCAAGCGGAGTATAGAATTTCATTGACGGAGATGCTCTCAGCCTCTATATTCAGGCGATGTATAGCTTGGTCCAGTTTACCTTGCCACGGGAAGCCCTTTGCCCTGAAAATCAGCTTTAAAGAGTTCTTAAGGTCTTTTCTGGCACTTTCAGTGCTCCGATGTAATATTTTATTAGATCCCCTGCAGAGTCAGACCCGGTCTATTTAGGCCTATCTCCAGCCTTAGCCTGGTTCTTCTAGCTTATCTGGGTGCCTGCAGCACTGATTTATAGGCTTTACCTGGGCTGCATTAATAATCTTCATTAGTGCCCCTGGGAACGCTAGGCTACCTGGGCTGCATTAATAATCTACATTAGTGCTCCTGGGAAGGCTAGGTGACCATACGTGATTGCAGGCATTAGTTTGGCCCTGAGTACTGTCAGCATGGGTTCTGACGATGGACTATCTAGTCGGTAACTCAGGCGTCTTAGGGCCATGATTATTTCATTGATTCTCTGCCGTAATTCCCTTATATGTTTGGAGGCTGTGGCCCTCTCTGTTAACCAAACCTTCAAGTAGTTATAGGCAGTAGATGTTCTAATTCGATGCTCTCCAAGGGACCAGGTTGCTTGCTTTTTAAGAGGAAATTTACCAAAGAGATCACATTCCTCGCTACTTTTTATCGTGGTCCTTACCATGACCAAGTCATACATCAGGCATGATCCAGGAAAAGCCGTTTGAGCAAAAGTATTGATGTCGGTACCTGGAAGTGTAGGGACAGAAGTTCTTGAATGCCATCAATGCCCCTGGGAGTGCCCACCCCAATTACGTGTATTTACTACAGCTCCTATTTTAAGACCACCCTTTGTAAGGACAACAATGGTTGCAGATGCTTAAGTTGTTAATTTAAAGCTAGCAGTTCATTACAACAGCATAAAGCTATGATTTGAGTGGAGTATCAGAGCCAAACATATAGCCTTGTCTATGGGTGGGAGATGTTGGTCAGATATTTGGACATTTTTAAGTGGGAGAATGCTTCACACAACAGCTTCAGTTTTAGACTGATTGAGCTGTAAGTAATTATTTTTCATTCACACCTGAATATCACAGAGTAAAGACTGAAGATATTAAATGGATTGAGTCTGGCCATAATTTAATATGAATCTATGTGTCATCTGTATTGCCTGCATGGACTCTTGACAATATTTAGCCAGATCAGAGAAATCTATTAAATAATGCAGGAGAAAGTGCCCACTCGAGAGGAACTCCATATTGTAGTGAAGTAGATAACAAGAGCCCCAATTTAACCTGCTGCACTTCTACGCTCAGAAACGAATTAAACGGTTCACTGACAGAATATCGCCCACTAACATATCCCCACACTACAATATTGAGTTATAATTATAAATGTCCAAATATTGACATCCTATATTCTTAATTGTAAGTAGAAAAATATCGAAAAACAATATTGATCTCATAAATATAGGTGTTCAAAATACCATTATATATATATATATCAAGACTTAATCGCCGAAACGCGTTGCTATTTGCCATTAAATCCATCATTTATTGCACAGAAGAGGTGTCCGTGCTATCATTTCGTACTGAGGTGATTTGTGTAAAGAATATATATATATATATATATATATATATATGTCATATGTCATATGAATGATGTAATATGTGACATCATCAGCAGTGGATTGCGGGTGCGCGATATATAGTTAGTGCAACTAACTATATATGCGAATTTCAATGGTTTTGTGCGAGTAAAATAAGGTTTTGTAAATGCTAATCCCTAACTATATATGGTCTATAACCTATGGTTTTTTCAGTGAATTTTTATGGTTTTGTAAATGCTAATTCCTAACTATATATGGTCTATAACCTATGGTTTTTTCAGTGAATTTCAATGGTTTTTTAATAGTAAATATTATTGCGTTACAACATTCAAGACATCTACAGAAGAGATGGTGTGCACTTCCCCGATTAAGGGAATAGAATATTCGTCCTTTATTTAAAAGTGTGCATTAGAACATACTTGTAGGTACCTAAATTAGCGACAGAACCCAATAGCTCTTTTCAGAGCTACCCTACCTCTGATTTTTCAAAACGTTTATCTTTTTCTTACTTTTTTTTTTTTTCACCAAGTACGCTCCTCGGTTCGCTTACCGGTGCGCGTAGCGTACCGGGCGCTCCCCCCACGAAATTTTTAAATGTTTTATTTTTGCATGTATCAGCATCCTAATCCCCCCTCCGAAAACCTAGAGGGTCACAAAGTGTCTACCGTGCCCCCTTCTACCCATTCCGAACATTGTTTGTCCTCCATCTTGTGTCTCAATTCTACCGATACTCAAAATGGAGGACTCCCGTAACGCTGCCGGTTCGCTTACCGGGGAGCGCACCGGTAAGCGCTCGATAAAAAAAGGTGGGAAAGTAATTTATAGAAAAACCACTACAGACACTTTCATCAAATATAGAATAGCCCCTACTACATAGCAGTCCCTACCATTTCTCCAAATTTGATGGAATTCCATTGAGAAAATTATGCTGTAAGCCTCACTAAATATCCTGAGGTAAATTACCTAACAAAAACACTTATGAAGTGTTAGAATTGACAACCAATCAAAATGCTACTTTCAATATCTTCTATTATTTCATGACATTTGATTGGTTATGTACCTGAATATATATAAAGAAAGAGAGAGAAACACAGCCATTTTGACTACTACTTCCTGAAGTACATTTCAAGAGCATTTTGACTGAGAACTTAAACTTCTATTTGAAAGGTAAGATGTTATTTTAAAAACTGAAGTATGTTCTGTACTTTAAGTTAATTAGGAAAACATTTTCTGATAGTTATATACTATCCCTCTGTAATACTTATAGAATAAGATTGACTTCTCTGTTTTAGTTATGGATGGAGTTAGGCTTGTCTTGTATAATTAAGAATTGACTTAGACTTTATCACGTACATTTTGTGATATTTCTACTTCCAGTCTGATACCATACACTGCCCAAAGAAAAAATCACTGTTTAAAAAACCAAACTACCTGTCTGTACTTAAACCCAATAGTGCTCTATCTGTACTGATATATTTTTTTAAAATTCATTTTACAGCACAAAAATGGAAGGAGAGAAAAAAAATAACGTGGAAATTGGTGCAGAATGCAACAAAGATACAGAAAAGGAATCAGAATTCTTTGATGAATCACTGGACATAGAACTTCTGCAATGTGTTGAATCTGTGGATTTCCTACTTGAAAATGAGACAAATTCTGACAAAGAATTATTAGAAGTTCTTTTTAATTTTGAAAACAATTCTGAAAAATAAATTTATATATAATAATTCAAAAATTGTTTGAGACATTATTCATTTTTATATGTATTTTTTAAACTAGTAGCAAATTGAATATAATGTAAAATTAGACTTTAAATATACTGTGCAACTTTAAGTTTGCTCATAGTTACTTCCTTTCTTCCACTATATCATCTCCAATGTGTATTTAACATCTCTTTATCATCTCCTGCCTCCATGGTGTTTCTGCTTTCCTGACAGACTACGCTATGAATTCCATATACCACAATAACTTCTGAAACAACATGCAAGATATCTACAAAGGAAGCAATGTATTTTTATTTTTAGACTCTGCATTGGTACCTACATGTTGGTACTTAAATAAAAAAAAACAAAAAAAACAAAAAGAACAATCAATAAACATACAATATTTAAACATTATTTCATCCTATTTTCCCAATATTACGCTTCCCGGACCGCTTCCCGGTGCGCGTACCGAGCGCTCCCCCCGCAAAAAAAAACGATATAAAAATTATTATTTTTTAACCCCGCAAGGCCCTTTTAAAGCCCCCTCATCAAACCTAGGGGGTCAGGGAGGATGTACTCTGCCCCCTTATGCTCATTTCCCCCTTTGTTTTTGCCACATCTTGTGTCTCGATCCTACCGAGACACAAGATGGCGGCCGCTCCGGACTGTTTCAAATGTTGACAGACACCGGACAGCCAATCAGCTTCGCTTCGCGAAGTTCCGTTACGCGTCAGGTACGCGAACCGGGGCGCTTACCGGAGCGCTGTCACAGATATATCTGTTTTTAAAAACGTTAATTTCTCAAAATCCACTGGAGCACATATATTGAGACATAGCAAAGGCACGTCGGGCAAACCATATCTACAATTTTGCCAAGTTTCGTGTAAATCCATTCAGCCGTTCAAGCTAAAAGTGATTCCAACCGCCCTATGGAAAAATTAATGGGAAAAACGCGTTTTGGGACCCCCCTTTTTTCTCGGCCCCCCCTTGACGAAACCCCCCCAAAGTTTTAGGGGCTGCTCAGAAACAAAATGTGCAATTTTCCGGAAAATTTCAGCCAATTCCGTCCACAAACGCCAAAGTTATTCGACATAGAATTTTCATAAATCCCATAGGAAAAGAATCCTAACTATATATACCTACTGGCGACCGCCAGTAGGTAATATATATATATATATATATGTATATATATATATATATATATATATATATATATATATATATATATATATATATATATATATATATATATATATATATATATATATATATATATATATATATATATATATATATATATATTCACTGAAAAAACCATAGGTTAGAGACCATATATAGTTAGCTGGACATTTTATTGATATAAAACCAATGAAATTCCATATATAGTTAGTTGCACTAACTATATATTACAGGCATCCGCAATCCAATGCTGATGATGTCACGAGCAAGTTGTGAATAAACCTTGTGTTTTCCTAAAGAAGCTTCCATGTGGTCCACTTCACTGTTTGGGAGTCTGGTACTTGACTGATGTTAGCGGCTGTTCCGGTCGCGAAGAGGACCCCCCGCATTCCTGTGCGGACCTGCAGCTCCACCCGGTGCTTGCGTATGGAGGGAAGCTGTGTGAGCGCTATTCCAGTGCGCGCTCACACAAACACTGTTTGCAACTATAAAGCTGCGTGCCAAAGGAGCTGGAGGCCCCCTCAACCCACTGGGGCATGAACATTGTTCACTGGCAATAGAACTCGCTTACCCACTAGGGAAGTAATTAATGGACTACAACGCCCAGAAGGCCGTAGGTACGGCCACGCCCCCGCCCAGGGGCAGGCGTTTTTACCAAATACTTTGAAGAGAGCGAGATCGCTTGCATTCACTCAACGCCACCGAAGAAGGGAGATGGTGATCCCGAAACGCGTTTGGCTACAAACATTATTGAGGCTGCAACCATGTTCTGATGTCACGAGCAAGTTGTGAATAAACCTTGTGTTTTCCTAAAGAAGCTTCCATGTGGTCCACTTCACTGTTTGGGAGTCTGGTACTTGACTGATATATATATATATATATGTATATATATATATATATATATATATATATATATATATATATATATATATATATATATATATATATATATATATATATATATATATATATATATATATATATATATATATATATATATATATATATATATATATATGTTTAAGGAAAGTGCCCTGGAGCTTGGCAGAGCACACAACCATTTCCTGCCCTCCAGCTCTGTCTGTGCAGCCTCCCGTCATTCATCCCTCTCTAGATCAGTACTGCTAACGCGTTTCAGGGCTCATCAGCCCCTTCTTCCTGGGCAGAGAAAGCACGAATGAAACTTGCATTGTTCATTCACCAACTTTTATTTGCAACCTTCCCCTCCACTGGGCGTGTCCTCATACCACATACCTCTGGTGCATGATGGGGAATGGAGTTCGTAATGCAAGTAGTATTTGCCTTTAAGTAAGTTCATTTTTGCTTTCCCTCTTTTTTCCATACAATTGTTAGTTCTCTAAATGAGTTTACAGATGGAAGCAGGTAGGCTCAATCCGCACTTCGAAAACGGTGCTGTGCTGTCATGAAAAGTTCCGACAACAGCCCATTTACTGTTGAATGATGTATTCTTCAGGTAGCAGTGGTGCCTTTCCCCGCGGCCAGGCTGCAGCGTGAAAATGTTTAATCAAAGTGCCCTGGAGCTTGGGAGAGCACACAACCATTTCCTGCCCTCCAGCTCTGTCTGTGCAGCCTGCCGTCATTCATCCGTCTCTAGATCAGTATTGCCAACGCGTTTCAGGGCTAATCAGCCCCTTCTTCCTGGGCAGAGAAAGCACGAATGAAACTTGCATTGTTCATTCACCAACTTTTATTTGCAACCTTCCCCTCCACTGGGCGTGTCCTCATACCACATACCCCTGGTGCATGATGGGGAATGGAGTTCGTAATGCAAGTAGTATTTGCCTTTAAGTAAGTTCATTTTTGCTTTCCCTCTTTTTTCCATACAATTGTTAGTTCTCTAAATGAGTTTACAGATGGAAGCAGGTAGGCTCAATCCGCACTTCGAAAACGGTGCTGTGCTGTCATGAAAAGTTCCGACAACAGCCCATTTACTGTTGAATGATGTATTCTTCAGGTAGCAGTGGTGCCTCTCCCCGCGGCCAGGCTGCAGCGTGAAAATGTTTAATCAAAGTGCCCTGGAGCTTGGGAGAGCACACAACCATTTCCTGCCCTCCAGCTCTGTCTGTGCAGCCTGCCGTCATTCATCCGTCTCTAGATCAGTATTGCCAACGCGTTTCAGGGCTAATCAGCCCCTTCTTCCTGGGCAGAGAAAGCACGAATGAAACTTGCATTGTTCATTCACCAACTTTTATTTGCAACCTTCCCCTCCACTGGGCGTGTCCTCATACCACATACCCCTGGTGCATGATGGGGAATGGAGTTCGTAAAGCAAGTAGTATTTGCCTTTAAGTAAGTTCATTTTTGCTTTCCCTCTTTTTTCCATACATATATATATATAAAAACACCAGTTGCCCAGAAAGAGAAGGTCACACAAAGAAGAGGTCACGCACACAACCGCTGGCAGCAGACCCGTCAGCCAGCCTTCCATCTCATGCTGCATGATCGCCAAACGCGTTTCAAGCATGTAAAGCTCTTGTTCACTGGCTCTCCCCCACAGATGTTATGGAAAAGCAGTTTCAGGTGGAACATTACTTTATTCAATTTCAGAGTGCCGCCCTTGTGGGCATCACAAAGCAGGGCATGCTGGTTTCTGTAGTCTTGCTCATCGCTGTTGACTCGACTGTTCCCTCCAAAACCCGTTTGGGTACTGATTAGCCATAAGGAGAGTTCACATAATGTTTACCCAGGTGGGCACATGGGATGTAAGTGCCACTTCTGAGCTTGCCAATAGTCCTCCAGCAGCCAGGCCCCCTTCAATTCAAACAGCGCTCGGCATGTAGAGCGCCGCAGATCCGCGAACGTAGGCGGCGGGACCTCCTCGCGGCGAGGCTGCCGCTATACACAAAAACACCAGTTGCCCAGAATGAGGAGGCCACACAAAGAAGGGGTTACGCACACAACCGCTGGCAGCAGACCCTTCAGCCAGCCATCCATCTCATGCTGCGTGATCGACAAACGCGTTTCAAGCATGTAAAGCTCTTGTTCACTGGCTCTCCCCCACAGATGTTATGGAAAAGCAGTTTCAGGTGGAACATTACTTTATTCAATTTCAGAGTCCCGCCTTTGTGGGCGCCACAAATCAGGGCATGCTGGTCTCTGTAGTCTTGCTCATCGCTGTTGACTCGACTGTTCCCTCCAAAACCCGTTTGGGTACTGATTAGCCATAAGGAGAGTTCACATAATGTTTACCCAGGTGGGCACATGGGATATCAGTGCCGCTTCTGAGCTTGCCAATAGTCCTCCAGCAGCCAGGCCCCCTTCAATTCAAACAGCGCTCGGCATGTAGAGCGCCGCAGATCCGCGAACTTAGGCCGCGGGACCTCCTCGCTGCGAGGCTGCCGCTATACACAAAAACACCAGTTGCCCAGAATGAGGAGGTCACACAAAGAAGGGGTCATGCACACATCCGCTGGCAGCAGACCCTTCAGCCAGCCATCCAGCTCATGCTGCGAGATCGCCAAACGCGTTTCAAGCATGTAAAGCTCTTGTTCACTGGCTATCCCCCACAGATGTTATGGAAAAGCAGTTTCAGGTGGAACATTACTTTATTCAATTTCAGAGTCCCGCCCTTGTGGGCGTCACAAAGCAGGGCATGCTGGTCTCTGTAGTCTTGCCCATCGCTGTTGACTCGATGGTTCCCTCCAAAACCCGTTTGGGTACTGATTAGCCATAAGCCATTAGCAAAAAAAGAAGAAGGAGAGAACTCCAGGTAGTTCCCAAGTTTAGGTGGAAGGCAGCTCCTGTATAGAGCACCCTCAACACCAGCGACACTCTAAATTTGCTCCTCTCAAATGTCTGCTTTTTTATCAAAGTTTTTAAGCATATGATTTGCACAGTGCTATCCACGCAGAGATAGAAATGGACAAAGTCTTTAGCCATTGGTACAGCAAAGTCTTTAAGCATAGGATTAGCACAGTGATATCCATGCTGAGCTGTAAAATGACAAAACCCATTTACCACTCCAGGTACAATATTACAGCTTTGGATTAGTAAAATAGCATCCTAGCCAACCTGAAATGAATAAAAGCAACCCCTAACACGTGTTTCACTGTCATTACAGCTCTTCAGAGAGGTTTAGCTTTGTCCAGACACAAGGGAGCACCCAGCTGGCCATTTCACTCGTACAAAACCATAGAAATTCCTCCGTTATAGTTAGTTCTGCTAACTCTAACTCGCGCGCCCGCAATGCACTGCTGATGATGTCACATATTGCTTCATTCATGACATGGCCAGTGACATCACTGATGACATCTCAAATTACATCGCTGAAATGGTCAGCTAACTATAACACCCCTGAAACCTAAATTGTTCTGTAAATTTCTAAGGTTTTTTAAATTCTAATTTCTAACTATAATGTCTCGGAAACCTATGGTTTCTCACTGATTTCCAAAGCTTTTTTAAATTCTAATTTCTAACTATAACATCTCTGAAACCAATGTTTGTTTTGTGAATTTCAAAGGTTTTTTAAATTTTAATTTAAGTGTGATAGTAGTTATGCCTTTTTTTGTTCTGATTTTCTACACTTTTTTAACTGTTTATTTATAAATATTTTATTCATTAAATAACATTATATATTTTTCTGAAAATTGCAAATACATTTTTTTTATTTCAAACTGAAATATTGACTAATGTTTTTGTTTTCATTTTTTATTTTAATACATTCACATTATTTTCTTTAAAAAAAAAACCCAAACTTTTTTCGGAGTCACGCACTCAAAGCGTACAAATCACGGTTGGTGCACGGATTCTAGCAGCCATTTTAGAAAAGTCATGAAGGATCCGCGTACGGTGTGTGACGGCTGCTTGTTTTTCAGTTACATCATATACATTTATTATTATGTGATGTGCGCGATTGGTATGCGACCATTCCGCAACTCCTGCTCCAGTTCATTCGCGACACATGCGCATTACGGTACGAGACGCTTGTGCGGTGGCGGGTCCAGTGTGACGTCATATACGTGCTGGGTGTGCAACTCCCGCAAAAAAAAATGTATGTTCCAAAATGATATGTTTGTGTCTTTACTATACATATTAGGGCAAAAGATTATCTAAGATATTCATAAAAATAATATATTTGTACTTATAATAAACTTAAATTATTTTTAAATATATTTTCGCGAAGTTGGGGGCGTGCATCGTGAGCCCAGAGAACCAGATCAGCAGAGCTGCTGTAGAGCCAGAGAAACCAGGTCAGCAGAGCCGTTGTAGAGCCAGAGAACCAGGTCAGCAGAGCTGCTCTAGAGCCAGAGAACCAGGTCAGCAGAGCTGCTCTAGCACCTAAGAAACAGGTCAGCAGAGCTGCTCTAGAACCAGAGACCCAGTTCAGCAGAGCTGCTCTAGAGCCAGAGACCCAGGTAAGCAGAGCTGTTCTAGAGCCAGAGAACCAGGTCAGCAGAGCTGCTGTAGAGACAGAGAAACCAGGTCAGCAGAGCTGCTTTAGAGGGAGAGAACAGGTCTGCAGAACTGCTTTAGAGCCAGAGAACCAGGCCAGCAGAGCTGCTCCAGAGCCAGAGAACCTGGTCAGCAGAGCTGCTCTACAGCCAGAGAACCAAGTCAGCAGAGCTGCTTTAGAGCCGTAGAACCAGATCAGCAGAGCTGCTTTAGAGCCAGAGAACCAGGTCTGCAGAGCTGCTCTAGAGCATACGAACCAGCTCAGAAGAGCTGCTCTTGAGCCAGAGACCAGGTCTGCAGAGCTGCTCTAGAGCCAGAGAAACCAAGTCAGTAGAGCTGCTTTAGAGAGAGAGAACCAGGTCAGCAGAGCTGCTCTAGAGGGAGAGAACCAGGTCAGCAGAGCAGCTCTAGAGCCAGAGAACCATGTCAGCAGAACTGCTTTAGAGCCATAGAACTGGGCCAGCAGAGCTGCTTTAGAGCCAGAGAACCAGTTCAGCAGAGCTGTTGCAGAGCCAGAGAACCAGATGAACAGAGCTGATCTGTAGCCTAAGAACTAGGCCAGCAGAGCTGCTCTAGAGCCAGAGAACCAGTCAGCAGACCTGCTGTAGAGCCAGAGAAACCAGGTCAGCAGAGCTGCTTTTAAGGGTAGAGAACCAGGTCAGTAGAGTTGCTTTAGAGCCAGAGAACCATGTCAGCAGAGCTGCTTTAGAGCCATAGAACCAGGTCAGCAGAGCTGCTCTAGCTGACACAGACTGATTGACTTTAAAAAAAAAACATTTTTATTGATAATCCATGAGCACACAAAAAGGAACATAAAGACAAAAAAGAAAAAAGCAGAACAAAACAGCATGCCAGGCAATATTATGATAATACATCAAACCATAGTATCGGTAACATTATAACAGTAAGCTAATGAATAAATAAAGGAGACACAGCCGCTATGGAAGGAGCTATTCTAGAAAAGAAAAGAAACATAAATTAAACAGTAGATTTAAGAATCCATATAGGCCACAACTGGACCCCAAATCTGATGACCTACTTTCTTTATCCGTCTGCCTTTCAAAGCATACAGGCTGTACTTAATATTAAACATTGACAAAAATCTGGCTCTCCATGATTCAAAGGAGGGAGAATCCTTTTGCAGCCACATTGAGGCAATACAGAGTCTAGCCACAGCAGTAGCAAGGAAGATCAGATATCGGGATTTACGGGGTAGTTGATCCGCTGCCGAGCCCACCTTGACCCCCAGCAATACCTGGGCAGCAGAAAATCGTACAGACCCACCCAAAATCTCAGATAAGAATTTCTCTATATGACCAAACAGAGTGTTTAAGTGCCCACACATATAGAAGACATTTACCACATCAGCTGCATCAGACCCACAGCGAAGCACTTTCTCTCATTAGCCCCCCCCACTTAGATATTTTAGCTGGGCTATAGTATGGATTGAAAACAGTCTTATAATGCTGAGCACAGAGATTTGCTGACATAAACAATCTCCCAGCCAGTTCGATAGAGGTTTCCACCCGTGTACCCAAACACCCCAGCCGATTATCCCATTTACAGTTTTGGACCTCGAGATCATTATAAAAAGTATCCAACAATAAAGTATAAAGTGTACCAATCCCTGCACCTTTCCTCACCGCCTCAATAAGGGGATTCACTTGAATTTTCCATCGGGCTTTAGGCAAATAGTCACGGATTTGCAAATATTTAAAGAAATCGGACCGGGACAGATGGAATTGCTCCATTAACATATCAAAAGACATCAGTCCCTCGCCAGCGAATAAATGTCCAACTGAGCGAACCCCTTTGGCACGCCAATTATCCACCACACGATCCCAGAATACCGATGGAAGAAGGGTGGTTGCAGTAAATGGAGTATACCAAGATACCCTTTCCACCTTATACTTCTTTCTAACAGCTGCCCCCACTTTATAGCGATATAAAAGGGGATGATGGACGGAGCGTTTGAGCAAATCCAACACTCACCCCCAATCAACTGATCTGGGTTTAATCCATCACCATTCTTTACTTTATAGGCCACATTAAGAACTTTGAATCTAGTTTGCTTATAGTAGCTCCTATCCAAGTTAATAAACAGTCGATTTTTGGCATCACTGCCCAACAACATTTGATAAATAGAAAGAGATTCAACCAAGCAGGTTGGTTCTGCCCCGGTTAACAGAATATTCATGTGCTTCAGCATACAAACATAGTAATATAGCATAAAGTCTGGGACAGCCCAGCCCCCATGCCGCCGCAGCAAGATCATGTACTGCATAGCTCTACGTGCTTTGCCCTGTGCCCATGAAAATCTGGCACATAGAGATTGTAATGAAGCATATTAACCCGGGAGATCTTCAAAGGAACTGATCCAAAGAAATATAATATTTTCGGTAGAATTAACATTTTAAGAACGTTGCATCTTCCAACCATGGACAAATGTAGACACTCACATCGATCCAATTGTTTACGTACTACCGCCAACAGACTCGCCCAGTTAGCCTCGACTAATGCGCTCAGACACACCCGAATCGTAATATCCAAATAAACCACCTCATGCAAGACCCTTTGATCCTCAAATGACTCTATATTAGCACAAATAATTTGTGTCTTAGATGAATTTAATTTATAGCCAGACACAGCCCCATTTTGTGCTGCCAGTTGTTCTATTTCGGGCATAGCTGTTAATGCATTGGTTGTTACTACAGCAACGTCATCTGTGTATGCAAAGACACAATATTGATCTTGCTGTAATATTACTGATTCTATCCTGGAGCTGTGTTCTAGAATTTTTATAAAACGGTCTATATATAAGGAAAATAATAAAGGGGAGCAGGGGCACCCCTGCCTTGTCCCACGTGTAATTTGCACAGGCTTGGATTCTAGACCCATTACGCAGATTACAACCTGTTGCCTGAACCCCCGACATCGTATCACCGCCCACAGAAATCCCCATGTCACCCGATCAAAAGCCTTCTCGGCATCTAATAATATGAGACTAAATGCGTCCCCCCTACAGTTAGCACAATCCAACAATGTTATTACTCTATTAACATGATTCGTCGTCCCCGCTTGGGGATAAATCCGTGTTGTCTTATTGAAACCAGAGGTGTTATAACTTCCGCCAACCTGGTCGCAAGGATTTTTGAATAGATCTTTCCATCGGTGTTTAAAAGAGAGATTGGGCGGTATGAAGCCGGATGTTCAGAAGGCTTATCTTTTTTTTTTAAATACTACAATACTGGCCTAGTCCCAAGTTAAGGGTGATGCACCAGTCTGGGCTAATCTAAATGTAGCCAACAGTGTCATCCTTCAAAACTCCAAAGAAAGTTTTATAGATCTCAAGTGGGAGTTTGTCCGGTTCCGCAGCTTTACCAGATGCTAATTCATTTATGGTTCTTTCTAACTCTCCCATAGTTATAGGGGCCTCCAACATCTCTGCCTCCAGATCACCCAAGTTGTTATCACAAAACGCTGTATCAGAGACTCACCCATTTGCAGATCATACTTTTCCCCAGTATAAAAAGCTTCATAAAAATCATGAAACACCTCCAGAATCCCAGCCTCAGTTTTCACTCGATTGCCACAGGGGTCAAGAATTGAGCTGATTCTCTGATCCTCTTTTGCTCTAAGCTTCTGTGCAAGACACAGTCCACTAGCCTCCCCATATTCATAGTTCAGTTGTTGCTTAATTTGATATTTCTTAGCTGACTCTTTACTCCAGTGGAGATTTATTTTAGCCTTGTACCTAGCCACTTCAGTTGAGAGTTCAGCAATGTCAGAGCCACCTAGTATACCAAACTTGAGCTTTTCTTCTGCCAACGTCAGGGCCAGATATAATTCCTGTAGTATGATCCGCAGTTGTTTTTGATTATACAGACCAAAGCTGAGGGCTTCCCCCTTGAATGCAGCTTTAAAAGTATCCCAGACACACCCTGTCCCTGTGCTACCATATTTGATCCGAAAAAAACATTTAATCCATTCATTCATATGCGCTACAAACTTTACATCTAGCAATAATTAACTATCCATAGAAAAGCCTTGTGGTATGAATGCAGTACGAGTATATGCCTAATTTAGCACCAGAGGGCCATGATCTGAGGTGACCCGGGGGTACACCTGTATTCTACCATCCATCAGTAAATGTTTTGGAGCAAAAAAATAGTCCAACCTAACAAGTTTCTGATGGGGGCAAGAATAGAAGGTATACCCAGGCTCGTCCCCCCTCAGAGTAGCCCAAGCATCAGTCAACCCATGAGCCTCCAGAAGAGATTGAAGAGCATTAAATACTCTTGGCTTTCTCCCACTGTACCTATAACTCACATCCTGTAAAGATTTAGGGGCAAGGTGAATGTTTGAATTTCCACATACTATCAATGGAGTGGACCATAGAGCCAATTCTACGTTAAGCCATTCTAAGATCAAAGCCTCATAAAAATTTGAGCCATATATAGAGCATAACGTGAATTTCTGTGTCCTACTGATACATTCAGCCATGGCCCACCTCCCTTGTTTATCAGTCAATATTCTAACTGTACTAACAATATGTTTTTTTCGCTAAAATTGCAACACCCCGCGATGTAATAGATTGTTCAGTGCCAGCCAGTACCATAAAACCCAACTCCGATAGTAATTTTCTTTTAGCCCAGGCTCTATGGGTTTCCTGAAGACATATCAGGTCGCACTGCAGCACCTGCAGCTCACTCACAACCCGCTGTCTTTTGTTAAGATGATTTAAGCCCCTAACATTCAAAGAGCCAAGTCGAATGCCTCTATTCCCCATCTGTGTCCCCTCTATTTTTGTACTTATAGCATATGTGCCAGGAACCCCCATTTGTCACACACCTCAAGATAGTATCCTCATGGATTATTTTTTTACCCCTACCCCATTCCACCCCCCCGGGCTTCTGCAGTGCAGCTCGTGCTCCTGGGGCCTCGTCTGGGCAGTGTCTGGAGTCTTATCTCCGGCCCGAGTTTTTCACAAGTCTTTACAGACCATTAGCATATTTACATGCCTTTGTAACTGATTACTAAAGCTTAGTTTTTTTTATGGTTCCAGTACCCCCTGGGCCCCCACTCTGCCTATTCCTTACATTTGTATTTTTACACTTACTGCTGTAGTGTGAGAATGCATTTAAAGAAAATAAATATAAAGTTGGGTTGCCAAAAGAAACATGCCTGCTATGTGTTGTTTAATGATCCTGCAGAGACCTGCTCTTATTGAGTTATAAATAAAAAAGTATGTATTAATTAGTTATGTGACTTTTCTGTCTTTATTGAGACATCCCTAGAACACAATTAAAAGTGCTTTCTATTTATATTTGCTGTTCTAAATATTCACAGATAAGTGCAAAAAATACAGCTGTAGGTGACTGCTTATTTCTGGGCCATCACAATAATGAGCTGGTAACCCTAATCATTAAACTGGAAGTTTGTTGCAGGATCAGCACAATATTTATTTCCTCCACCCTCGAACCCTGATTAATGCCATTATAGCAATAGTTTAACTTATATCTGAAACCCTACGCTTCAAGTTTCTGGGAATGCACCCCGCTTTCAGACTACTCACTTCTCATTCTCGCCTTCACTTTCACGTTCACCCTGCACTCGCAGCGATCACAATGCACTCACACTGATCACCATGCACTCACACTGATCACCATGCACTCACACTATTCACCCGCTCACCCTGCACTCACACTGATCACCATGCACTCACACTGATCACCATGCTCTCACACTGATCACCATGCACTCACACTGATCACCATACACTCACACTGATCACCATGCACGCACACTGTTCACCAGGCACTCACACTGATCACCATGCACTCACACTGATCACCATGCATGCACACTGATCACCATGCACGCACACTGATCACCATGCACTCACACTGATCGCCATGCACTCACACTGATCACCATGCACTCAAGCTGATCACCGTGCACTCACACTGATCACCATGCACGCACACTGATCACCATGCACTCACACTGATCACCATGCACTCACACTGATCACCATGCACTCACACCGATCACCATGCACTCACACTGATCACCATGCACACACACTGATCACCATGCACTCACACTGATCACCATGCACTCACACTGATCGCCATGCACTCACACTGATCACCATGCACGCACACCGATCACCATGCACTCACACTCATCACCATGCACGCACACTGATCACCATGCACGCACACTGATCACCATGCACTCACACTGATCACCATGCACTCACACCAATCACCATGCACTCACACTGATCACCATGCATGCACACTGATCACCATGCACTCACACTGATCACCATGCACTCACACTGATCACTATGCACGCACACCGATCACCATGCACTCACACCAATCACCATGCACTCACACCTTTCACCATGCACTCACACCAATCACCATGCACTCATACCATTTACCCACTCACCCTGCACTCAGTGATCACAATGCACTCACACTGATCACCATGCACTCACACTGATCACCATGCACTCACAACATTCACCCACTCACCCTGCACTCACAGTTATCATAATGTACTCACAGTGATCACAATGCACTCACACTGATCACCATGCACTCACAACATTCACCCACTCACCCTGCTCTCACAGTGATCACTCTGCACTAAAACTTTGCTTGCATTGTTCACTCTGTACCCCACCCTGCAGTCACACGAGCACACTTCTCACCCTGCACTCATGTGAAACTTCACTCACCTGTCTCCCCCCTTACTGCTCAATCTGTAGCTCACTCAAACAAGGCCATCACTAACCATGCACTAATTCGTCCCTCTCTGCACTTACAGCCGAACCCAAATTCATATGGTCACCTCACTCACCCTGCAGTCACTCCTTTTACCCTACTCTCACACTGTTGCATTGCTCACCGTGCAGTCACATGGGCACTCTTGTCACCCACACAGTGCAGAAGATAAAGTGCCTGGTACAAAGAAGATGTACCATGCACATCACAGAACTGAGTGTGAGTAAACTATGAGTAGCGCTATAAAAAAATGAAATGTTTGTCAGACAGGTGCTATAGAGAGATGAGGTGTATTGTTGGTGAGTGGTAGTGACGGAATTCATGGAGAAGGTGGAACGACTGTTGCACCGTGTGTGACTAGTGCTTGGACAAGCCCTGGCTGGGAGTGCTAACATATCCCCCCCCCGCCCCCGAAGTTCGGGTCTAGTGGATTCCCTGCTTCTGCCTAATATTTCTATTGTAGTGCGCTACTGTTACCAAAAGGTGTCCTGGGGCTAATGACCATCTGCCTGCAATGTGAGAGAGGGATCCAGGGTTGGGAGAGGAGAGAAGAGAGGGATGGAAGGAAGGTGGTGAGAGGAAAGGTGCATGGGTAAACTGCTTAGCTCTGCACAAGACCGCCAGGGTTTGAAGGGACCCTTGCTGCTCCCGGCCATGGCCAGGTGAGTTTCTAATGTGGCAGCGCGTATTCCTGTGGAGTGGGAGGCCCTTCACAAAGGTTGACTAGACATCTTTCTGATGTTAATTGCTGTATTTTGGTTATAAACTGGTACTGATGGGGTGAAATCTTTCCTCAGTATTACTGTGTTTAAAAAAATTCTAAATAATAAAGCAATGCTACCCCAAAATATGCAGCATCACAGAACATTATTTACATTTTCTACTCACACAATTTAGTCAAGCCTGTCGCATAATTTGGTCCTCACCTTCCTCATAACCTAGAGGTTTAGAAATTTTTGTCAGGAGGGGGTCCTTACGCTCCAAAATGTTGACAGGGGGTTCTCGGCATCCAAAAGTTTGAGGACCTCTGCCCTAGAAGGAGGAAAAGAAAAAAGAGAAGAAACAAACAAAAGAAACACCAGTACTAGCAGAAAACAAAATATGCTTATTGACTTCCCAATATCTTCAAGAAATCTTGTGCAGCGATCTCTGATGTAAAATACTGTTTTTTTTCTTTGTAAATCACTTTCAGCTTAGCGGGGTTTAAGAGGAACGCCTGACCCCCTTTGGCTTGAAATTCTGATATTAGCTGACGCAATCTCCACCTTTGTTGCACAGTAGCCTGGCAAAAATCGGGGCGCACGAAGAATTTGCACACCTTACCAGACCGGCGCCTATCCGGCCTAGCCAGACCATATAATGCCTCACGCCGCAAATATTCAAACAAATTATAATTGCTCTAGGCCTCTCACCAGGTCCCCCGGACCCCCCCACTCTACTGCGTTGTATAAATGGGAAGCTATGTGCCCTGATAATCTCAGTCTCCCAGTTCCAGCCCTTCAAATCAGGGAAGGCCTCCTTAAACATTTCAATAATATATTGTCTAACGTCCTGGCCTTCCCTGTTCACGGGAACGCCCAGAACGCGGAGATTATTCCGTCTCGATCTATTTTCGAGATCTGTTAGTTTCCAATCGGTATCCTCTTTAGTTTTTTGTAAAGCTGCAATAGTCGACTTCTGCTGGGCCAACAAAACAAAAAGGGCATGGCAAGGTGGCGGCCGCTGCAGTGGCTGTGTGAGTGGCTTGTGGACTACTCCTCCGTAGTATCCTACTCGTGATCACCATTTGACTCACCGGGCTCGGGGATTGTTGAGGTCTCTTTCTTGACGGTGGTTGAGCTCTGGCGGTTCCTTCGTGGACTAGGTGTTCGTGGACTCTGCCTTGTTGCTTACCGGCTCCAGTGGAACTTCCCCCGCGTGGTGCGGTACGGCCGCTCCCTGGCAGCATCCTCATAGCGGAGCAGAGCGAGCGGAGTACGCGGAGTTGGCGGTTTCAGCTGTGCTGGTTTGGGAGCGCGGCGGTGAGCTCAGCATCAGGGCTCGGATCGCGCGGTAACCTTCGATTGGAGCGGCTGGATTTGAGAGCCGACTAGGAGTGGGAATGTCTCCGAAGGGGAGTACGAGAGGTGCAAACACCCGCGGGGCTGCAGCTGCAACTACCGGGGCTGCAGATGCACCTAATGAGGGGGTGGCTGCTATTCCCGTGCAAGTAGCAAATAGAGCTGAAAACGTGGGATCTCTTGCGGAGCAGGCACAGGACCCCCCCGGGTGCAGGCAAGGGTGCAGACTTTGGAGTTCCGGGTGTGGAGATATTATTAAAAGGCGCCAGGAATCGGCAACAAGGTACCCCTCAAAAAGAACGTACTGTGCCAGCAATATTCCAAAAGAAACCGGCAGCAAGAGGTAAGCCGGTGGGGGTCTCAGTGAACAAGCCCCTCGTGTCAGCATCTGGAGGGGCTGCTGGCAACAATGTTTCAACGGCAGTCACGGCAAAAACTATATCTGTTGTAGAAGAAGTGGGGGTTAATATAATGGTGTGTGAAGTCCTTGTATCGGGCTCTGGTGGGAGTCCAGATCTGTTGGCCGCGGGTGGGCCGCTAACCGGTGGAGAAGCTTTGTTGTGTATATCGAACACAGAGAATAATGGGAGCTCTATGCTCAATAGGCTGAATGACGCTGAGTCAGCCGGCTCTGGTGGAAAATTTTACTCCATGTCGGATCTCTCAAATATATCAGAGAATGCCAATGATGATGACAATGTGAGTGTGGTTGGCGACTGGGAGAATGAAACAGAGTCACATCCAGAGGATGACGATCCCTGCCCGGAGCACTTTTTGAATCAAGAGACTGTAAGAAAAGCACAAGATCCTGGAAACTCTCTGTCTCAAGAGATGATGATCCCTGTAGGCCAGTTCATTTGGGATGGCTCACCCTCTTCTCAGCTCGATTATGTGGAAATTAATGCTAGTGTGCCTGGGGAGCTCGATGGGGAGGTTACGCTAAATACAATTTACAAGGTGATTATGGCCCATAGGGAGGAGACGAAGGCAGAAGGTCTACGCACACAGGGGGCAGTCCGCAAATTACAAAACACTGTACGGCGCATAGCAAAATCTTGTGCGGAAATAACAACATGGGTTGTGGAGGCGGAAGAACGCATCTCTGGTGTGAAAGATTTGTAGGCCCAGCAGAAGTCGACTATTGAAGCTTTTCAAAAAACTAAAGAGGATACCAATTGGAGACACATACTGATTGAGAACTGACTGACAGACACTAACTGATTGACACTGACTGACACTGACTGACACTAATTGACTGACACTGACTGATTGACACTGACTGACTAACATTGACTGACTGACTGACACTGACTGACTGACACTGAGTCACTGACACTGACTCACTGACACTGACTGACTGGCACTGACTGACTGCTCTCTACTACTCTACTACTCAGTCTCTACTACTCTCTACTACTCACTCTCTACTACTGTCCACTACTCACTCTCTACTACTCACTCTCTACTACTCACTCTCTACTACTCTCTCTCTCTACTACTCACTCTCTACTACTCTCTACTATTCACTCTCTACTACTCACTCTCTACTACTCTCTCTCTACTACTCACTACTACTCACTCTCTACTACTCACTCTCTACTACTATCTACTACTCACTCGACTACTCTCTACTACTCTCTACCACTCACTCTCTACAACTCTACTACTCACTCTCTACTACTCTCTCTCTACTACTCACTCTCTACTACTCACTCTACTACTTTCTACTACTCACTCTCTACTACTCTTCCTCTACTTCTGACTCTCTACTATTCACTCTCTACTACTCAGTCTCTACTACTCTCTACTACTCACTCTACTACTCACTCTCTACTACTCTCTACTGCTCACTCTCTGCTACTCCACTACTCTCTACTACTCAGTCTATACTACTCACTCTCTATCTACTACTCACTCTCTACTACTCACTGTCTACTCCTCTCTACTACTCACTCTCTACTACTCTCTCTCTACTACTCTCTACTACTCACTCTCTACTACTCTCTACTACTCTCTCTTTGCTACTCACTCTCTACTACTCACTCTCTACTACTCACTCTCTACTACTATCTACTACTCACTCTCTACTACTCACTTCACTACTCTCTACTACTCACTCTCTGCTACTCTCTCTACTACTCTCTACTACTCACTCTCTACTCTCTATTACTCACTCTCTACTCCCTACTTCACTACCTCTCCCTACCACTCTCTCTACTAATCTCTACCTCTCTACCTCTCTCTCTCTCTCTCTACCTCTACCTCTCCCTCTACACCTCTACCTCTCTACCTTTCTCTACCGCTCTCTACACGCACACATATGCACATATCTATATATATATATATATGTATATATATATATATGCATATACATTTATATATATGTAGTTGTATATAAGAATTTTTCACCTCCTCCAATATGCTGGGACACTTCAGGGTCAGAGGTCGCCCTGTACTTAATACACTTGCTCACCAAGCGCAATAATGCGCGAGTGCACTCTTCCAGATAAATTATGCCAATCAGGATCGAATTGAAAAAAGGATTTATTTCATCAGCATATGGGCCAAGAAAAAATACCCTTATGCATTTCGGCGGAACCGCCTTGCTCACGGGTAACAGAATTGTGAAACATATCATGCACAGTGCTTTAAATGGGAAAAAATAAGTGCAGGTACTCATTTAAATGACCTAGAGGTGTGGCAAGTGGGCGGGGCTATGGGCGTGGCTAGGGTCAAGATATGATGATACACATTGACTTCTATACAGGTTGCAGCACATGTCAAAACACAACAGAAATGCATTTATGTTAACTAAACAGTTTAAAGCATTACACAAAGTGAAAGGCAAAAAGGATAATATGTTAAAAATGTCCTTGTTTTGTAATATTTGCAACTTCTTAATGTCATATCGTTATTTGTTGTTGTTTGAGACAATGCTATATATCCTCAAGTTGCATACACACAAAGAAATAAGCAGAGGTGCAGAAAAGCGTCTGAGCTAAGGACTACAGAAGCGCTTTGGCTGTCAGAGACAGCTTCTTCTTTGACATCCTAGTGCTTACCAGCACTAACAGCCAATGAGCACCTTTTATAAGTACCGGTACTCTCCTACAAAATGGCGAAGGGTCGGCATTGACAGTGCCAGTACTCAGTACCTAAGAGTAGCGACCCATTTAAAGGACTGCTTCATCCCTTTGCCCTAAGGCCAGGCTCTTCCTATCTCCTTCTGGTTCTACTCTCCTTTCACGATTAACCTCTCATTTCTACCCAGCCTCTAACCTTCTCTCCCTGGATCTGCCCCTCTTACTGCCACCTCTCACTTACTTTCTCCACAAGTCTCTTACATTTTGTCACTGTTTTTCCCCCACTTGCCTCCTCTTCTCCCCTCCAAGATGTACCCATACCCTAAATTTGCCACCTGGCCTGTAATTTGTTGTCCTGTATTTCATTGTTTGTGTTGATAGAGCAATCTTAATGTTGAGGCCTGTAATTTATAAATATTTTTTCCAGTAAATAAAAGCAGTACAAAACGATTTCCAAGGAGAGAGGAGAGAGAGAGAAGGAGAGAGGAGAAGGAGAAAGAGAGAAGGAGAGAGAGAGAAGGAGAGAGAGAAGGAGAGAGGAGAAGGAGAGAGGGAGAAGGAGAGAGAGAAAGAGGGAGAGAAAGAGGGAGAGGGAGAGAGAGGGAGAGAGAGAGAGAGAGGAGAGAGAGTGAGAAGGAGAGAGAGAGAGAAGGAGAGAGAGTGAGAAGGAGAGAGGAGGAGAGAGAGGAGGAGAGAGAGAGAAGGAGAAGGTGAGAAAGAGAGAAGGAAAGCAAAAGAGAGCGAGAGAGATAGAGAGAAAGAGCGAGAGAGAGAAGGAGAGAGAGAGGAGAGAGACAGAGAAGGAGAGAGAGAGAGAGAGAGAGAGAGAGAGGAGATGAAGGGAGAAAGAGAGAGAGAGAGAGAGGAGAGGGAGAAGGAGAAGGTGAGAGAGAGGTGTGAGAGAGAAGGTGAGAGAGAGCAAATGTGAGAGAGAGAAGGTGAGAGAGGAGAGAGAGAGAAGGAGAGAGAGAGAAGGAGAGAGAGAAGGAGAGAGAGAGAAGGAGAGAGAGAGAGAAGGAGAGAGAGAGAGAAGGAGAGATGGAGAGAAGGAGAGAGAGAGAGAAGGAGAGAGAGTGAGAAGGAGAGAGAGAGAGGAGGAGAGAGCAGGAGAGAGAGAGAAGGTGAGAGAAAGAGAGAGAGAGAATGAAAGCAAGAGAGTGCGAGAGAGAGAGAAAGAGCGAGAGAGAGAAAGAGAGAGAGAGAGAGAAGGAGAGAGAGAAGGAGAGCGAGGAGAGAGAGAAGGAGAGAGACAAAGAAGGAGAGAGAGAGAAGGAGAGAGAGAGAGAAGGAAAGAGAGAGAGAGAGAGAAGGAGAGAGAGAGAGGAGAGAGAGAGAGAGAGAAGGATAGAGACAGAGAAGGAGAGAGAGAGAGAAGGAGAAAGAGAGAGAGAGAAGGAAAGAGAGAGGGAGGAGAGAGAGGGGAGAGAGAGAGGAGAGAGAGAGGAGAGAGAGAGGAGAGAGAGAGAGGAGAGAGAGAGAGGAGAGAGAGAGAGGAGAGAGAGAGTGAGAGAGAGAGGAGGAGAAGGAGAGAGAAAGAGAGAGAGAGAGGAGAGAGAGAAGGAAAGAGAGGAGGAGAGAGAGAAGGAGAGAGAAGGAGAAGTAGAGAGAAAGAGAGAGAGAAGGAAAGAGAGAGAAATAAAGAAAGAAAGAGAGAGAGAGAAAGAGAGAGAGAGAGAGAGAGAGAGGAAGAGAGAGAGAGACTGTGTGCACGCTCCCCCACGCCCTGTAAATTCTGCAGAGTGAGCGTTTCAAACTGATTTTGAGGCATGCGGTTCATCAATAACTAAACCAATTCCTTCAAGAAATACAGCAGATTTGAATGTGTATTAAAATACAATTCCTAAGCACCCATTTCAAAACTAAACGAATATCTGGCATTATATGAAAAAAGTGGCAATTCTAACTTAAGCTGTCACCTCACTTTTTTTTACAATCCTCCCTCCCCCTTCCTTCTATGTTATCTCGGGTTGTCACCTGAGGTCATTTCTCGAGTGTTGCAGTGTTCTCTGCAGGGCTACTTTCACACCCATGGATACGTCGCTGTTGACATGTAAATTCAGCCACACAAAGGAAAGCAGCTCCTGTGCTGGAAAAAACAAACCGAAGAAAACCGGCTTTGGGAAAGATGGACCAGATTACTCACCAGCAGCCCGAGGCCAGGCTATTTCACACACCTAACAGGGGGCAGAGGGGAGGGGGTGTGGGTGCTAAAACACTTTCCTATATAATGGTTGTTTAACACCTAATCAACAGTGCAGGGTCTGCCTTGACCTGTCTTGTTAATCACGGCGTTAAGCAAGCCCTCCCCAACCCCTACAGTGTGGAGAATTCTAAAGAGCACTACTGAGCGTTAACAGCGTCTCTGTAAAAGTCTCTTTCAGGGGCTCCGTGCGACTGAGAGATCCAAACGCAGAGCGGCATTTGTCCCGCATTGGAGGCGATACCAAACCTTAGCCTCCAATGCCATCAACCAGGGTACCGGTACTCTCCCCTGACTGAAAAAAAAGTGCCGGTACTGACGACTCGGAAATTTGGAAGTGCCGGTACTCAGTACCGGTGAGTACTGGCCCATTTAAAGCACTGATCATGCATATATACAAAATACGTGAAACGTGACATAATGAGACTAGAAAGTGGACTACCGTTCCAAGATCGTGTCGGCCATCTTATAGTAGTTTTGTTTCATCAAAATAATATACATCATCATATCTCTAATCAATCATTATTGAATCACTGTCATGCACCAAGATGGCAATAAGAACTGTATGCTGACGGGGATTACGGGTGAATGGAGTTTACCCCCCCAGCGCATGCGAGGTAAAGTAATTGTGCAAACATATATTTGATTGCCCCGAAATTCTTTACGAACGGTACGTCGGTAATTTGCTTGTTGATCATTGTTTTTGAGCCTAAAAGTGTATCACAGCATTTCCTGCTCTCACTTGTCAAACTTTGACATTGAGGAGAATGAGGCTTCCAACTGAAAATCGAGTAACTTACAGTTGAGTTACTTATCTAACGCAACGTGAATCAGTTGAATTTCAGGACTGATGGGCCAACAATCATTGTCCATTAATACAAGCATTATACTGGTGGCCAAGAATATGGATTCAGGTACAGAGTCACGCAGGAGACTCAGAGCTAAAAGTATGTTTGTGAAACAGGGGAATTATCACAAGCCAAAGAAGACCCTGCGGACCCTGATCCCGGATTAGCGGAGGAATGGGCGGAAAACCTGATGGATTGCTCCAACCGCATGTTGTCTATATTAATAAAATTTGCGTGGAAGGCGAGGGCTGCATTTTTAAAATCGATTGCACTACTGAAAGATGAGATTCAGAAAGAGGAAACAACTGAGGCATTTACCACCAAGATGGCCTAGATTAATAAGAAAATTGACAAACATGAGGAGGAGATTATTGCAAAAAAGAACACACATTTTTGTGTGATAATTTCGACTATTTACCTTCAACCAGAAGTATGATAACATCACACGTAATGGTATTCAAGGCAATCTGGATATAACCAAGGCTACTGGAGGGACCGACAATGATGTCAGTGAGCCGTATTTTTTCTTGGCCCATTTGCTGATAAAATAAATCCTTTTTTCAACCGGATCCTGAATGGCGTCATTTATCTGGAAGGAGTGCACTCGTGCTAAATATTTTAATTTGCCCCATTATTAAAAAAATAGTGTGGGGGACCCCGGGGACCGCCACCTTGGGGTTGTTGCATAACATATGCGGGGGGGCTCACGGGGCCCCCCCTGCAGCCCGCAGGAGGCGCAGAACCGGAGGGACCGTGGGGGGATTGGGGACCCACCCACATCTCCATTTCCCTTCTTCCCTGTTAGGACCATTGGTTTGGTCCCTTGGGGATACTCCTTCTGTTGTTTATATATTTAAGGTCTAGGGGACCAGGAGTACCTCCTTCCACCTTCGTGGATAATCCCTTACTCTCTTTTTGTTGCTACTTTAAAATATTCACCTAAAATCAGCCGAACAACAAATTCCGATTTACTCAGCTGTTATCAGGAGAGACCTCAGTGCTGCATCTTTGAGCCCAGAACTGATCCTGAAAAGTAATTCTAACAATACTTACCAATAACTTGAATTTCCTTCCATAGGCTAACATTGACTGGTTTCACTTTGAAATTCTTCTAAGTGTGGAGTTTTTGAACTTTAAAATATTCACCTAAAATCAGCCGAACAACAAATTCCGATTTACTCACCTGTTATCAGGAGAGGCCTCAGTGCTGCATCTTTGAGCCCAGTACTGATCCTGAAAAGTAATTCTAACCATACTTACCAGTAACTTGAATTTCCTTCCATAGGCTAACATTGACTGGTTTCACTTTGAAATTCTTCTAAGTGTGGAGTTTTTGAACTTTATAAAATTCCCATAAAATCAGCAGAACTGCGAATTCTGATTTACTCACCTGTTATCAGGAGTGACCTTAGTGCTGCTTCTTTGAGCCCAGTACTGATCCTGAAAAGTAATTCTAACCGCACTTACCAGTAACTCGTATTTCCTTCCATAGGAATCCATTGTCTGGTTTTCACCAGAAAAGTTTCTAAGTGTCTAATTTCACAAATTAAAATGAATCCTTAAAAATTGCCTGTATGACTTAAACGCATTCTTTCAACTGTTTACAGGAGATGCACCCGTGCTGGATGCATGAGCCACCACTGAGTAAGAAAAAGTAACGTTAACACTACTTACCTACTAAATGAATTTCCTCCCATAGGATAACATTGGTGATTCTATGTGAAAAAGTTTTTGTCAACTTTTAAAATACAATAATATTCCTTAAAAATCACTACTGTAACCAAAACGCTTTTACTCAACTGTTTACAGGAGATGTCCCAGGACTGAATCTAGGATCCAGTCCTGTGGTTAGAAAAGTAATCCAAAAAGTAACTAATTGCATTTAACTAGAAATTCACATTGACCTCAATGTTGCATTGTGCCTGAAATTGTGTTGCGCTTTACAAAAACTGTAACTACTGCACTTAGAAGACTATTGCCTATTTGCAAAGTATTTAAACTAAAGTAATTCATTCTGAGGAAGCATATTTTGTTATGTAATGTATAATGTAATTATAATGTGATTTAAAAAATAGAATATCTAAAAATAAGTTGTTTAAAAAAATGTAGAAAATGAGTATACATTTTCTTTAAATAACAATTAATACATTAAAAAATTGGAATTTACAAAACCTTTGAAATTCACTGAAAAAAACATAGGTTTCAGACATGTTATAGTTAGGAATTAGCATTTAAAAAAACCTTAGAAATTCACTGAAAAAAACATAGGTTGTAGGGGTGTTATAGTTAGCTAGACATTTCACTCGTATAAAACCATTGAAATTCCCCCGTTATAGTTAGTTGTACTAACTATAACTCGCGCGCCCGCAATCCACTGCTGATAATGTCACATATTACATCATTCATGACAGGGTCAGTGACATCACTGATGACATCACTGATGACATCTCAAATGACATCACTGATGACATCATCCAGTGAATGTGGTTTGCTTCAGTATTTAAATAAGTATTATAGGTATTAAGGTTTTTTTAAATGCTAATTCCTAACTATAATCTGTCTGAAACCTATGGTTTTTTCAGTGATTATATATATATATATACACATATATATATATATATATATATATATATATATATATGCAAAAAAGGAGAGAACTCTGGGTAGTTCCAAGTTTAGGTGGAAGGCAGCTCCTGTATAGAGCATTCTCAATACCAGCGACAATCTAAATTTACCCACCTCAAATGTCTGCTTTTCTATAAAGTTTTTAAGCATTGGATTAGCACAGTGCTATTCATGCAGTGACAGAAATGGACAAAGTCTTTTGCCCTTTGTACCGGGCACTGAGAGAAGGCCTAACGGCCGAAATGTATTTGCCTGCCATGTGTGATGTACTGAGATAAAGCGGCCTCCTTGATGTTCCCCCGCTGTGGCTTCCACTATTTTCTCGCAAAGGAGGTGTTCGTGAAATTTTCAGATGTTGGCCAGTGACACGCTTTTGGAAGATCCCGCACCGCAAGTTGGCTCTGATGTTCATTGGCGTGGGCGGCAACGGCTGCTCCTGTGGTGTTCGCCAAGGTATCGGATCATTCAGAGCTCACCTTCACTATACGGGAAGAAGGGAAGGGATGCTGAGGCCATTCTGCCTCACACTGGGCCTGATGCACTGACATTGGAGCCCTCACCGAATTGACTTTTGGACAGGATGTTGGTGCGGTGAGGGGACTCGAAGGGGTGCTTTTGCTCTGTGGACACATCAGGATATTGTCCGTGTCCATTTCCCTGACTCGCTTGCACAAAATCATCTAATGACTTGGTTTTGACCCACCCGAATATCGCCAAGACCGGAACAGTGCATTCTGGGATCTGCAGTCCATTGCTACACAATGGACAGCAGTAGGGGCGGTGTTTCCACTTGGAGGGGGTGTGATTTGGTTTCAACCAACCAGCACAGAGCAGGACATATTTCCTCGAGGACTGGGCACGCCTCCTGCTATACTTACTGGGCAGTGAAGAATGCCTAACGGCTGAAATGCATTTACCTGCCATGTGTGATGTACTGAAATAAAGCGGCCTCCTTGATGTTCCCCCGATGTGGCTTCCACTCTTTTCTCGCAAAGGGGGTGTTCGGGAAATTTTCATCAAGTTGGCCAGTGGCACGCTTTTGGAAACCCCCGCACTGCAAGTTGGCTCTGATGTTCATTGGCGTGGGCGAATTGACTCTTGGACAGGAGGGTGGTGCGGTGAGGGAACTCGAGGGGGTGCTTTTGCTCCGTGGACACATCAGGATATTGGCCGTGTCCATTTCCCTGACTCGACTGCACAAAGTCATCTAATGACTTGGTTTTGACCCACCCCAACATGGCCCAACACCGGGACAGTGCATTCTGGGATCCGCAGTCCATTGCTACACAATGGGCAGCAGTAGGGGCGGTGTTTCCACTTGGAGGGCGTTTGATTGGGTTTCAACCAACCAGCACAGAGCGGGACATATTTCCTCAGGGACTGGGCACACTGGGCACGCCTCCTGCTATACTTACCGTGCACTGAAGAAGGCCTAACGGGCGAAATGCATTTTCCTGCCATGTGTGATGTACTAAAATATAGCAGCCTCCTTAATGTTCCCCCGCTGTGGCTTCCACTCTTTTCTCGCAAAGGAGGTGTTCGTGAAATTTTCAGCGTGTTGGCCAGTGACACGCTTTTGGAAGACCCCGCACCGCAAGTTGACTCTGATATTCATTGGCGTGGGCGGCTACGGCTGCTCCTGTGGTGTTCGTCGAGGTATCGGATCATTCAGAGCCCACCTTTACTATCTGGGAAGAAGAGAAACTATGCTCAGGCCATTCTACCTCACACTGGGTCTGATGCACTGACATTGGAGCCCTCGCCGAATTTACTCTTGGACAGGAGGTTGGTGCGGTGAGGGGACTCGAGGGGGTGCTTTTGCTCCGTGGACACATCAGTATATTGGCCATGTCCATTTCCCTGACTCGCTTGCACAAAATCATCTAAAGACTTGGTTTTGACCCACCCAAACATCGCCCAACACCGGAACAGTGCATTCTACGATCCGCAGTCCATTACTACACAATGGTCAGCAGATGGGGCAGTGTTTCCACTTGGAGGGGGTGTGATTGTGTTCCAACCAACCGGCACAGAGCGGGACATATTTCCTCGGGGAGTGGGCACGCCTCCTGCTATACTTACCGGGCACTGAAGAAGGCCTAACGGCCGAAATGCATTTGCCTGCCATGTGTGATGTACTAAAATAAAGGGGCCTCTTTGATGTTCCCCCGCTGTGGCTTCTACTCTATTCTCACAAAGGTGGTGTTCATTATATATATATATATATATATATAAATATATATATATATATATATATATATATATATATATATATATATATATATATATATATATATATATATATATATATATATATATATATATATTCGGTAAGCACAGACGTCAGAAACAGACCTGAATCTTCAATGACGAGGCAGGACCCATAGATAGTGCAGATTTCAATTTATTGTGAGACCGAACACTAGTCCGACATGACGCGTTTCGGCTTCTCCAAGCCTTGATCACATGATCATATATATACCAGTAGGTAGTTATAGGTAGGCACTAGTTAACATAGGAAGAGGTTTCATTTGGCAATAACTTTGGCGCCGTTTGAATGTTCATGAAATTTTCAAAACCGATATGATGCTCACTCAGCTGCTATCTTATTTCGAGCTGATCCATCAAGTGGGGGCCAGGAACACTGCTATAGCCCGATCTGCTGAATAAAATTACACCAAATTTGGCAGGAAGGTAGATATTGGTCCAAGGAACTGCCTTTTGGTTGTTTGGTGTAAATCAGTTCAGTAGTTTTGAAGTTATTTAAAGAAATTTCCACTCTTATATATAGGGACACGGTCATCAGTGATTTTGGTGACCATGTCATAAGTGAGGTAACAACATAAGCATTGCATTGTGGGGGCACAAGTTATAGTTAGTTCAGCTGCTGAATTTCACTGGTTTTGCACGAGGTAATCCTGCGCCTAGCTATAACGTCTCTGTAACCTTTGGGTTTTTCAGTCACTATATATATGTACATATAAATATATTAAAATATATATATTTCTACATATATATATATATATATACATACATATGTATTCACCGAAAAAACAGAGGTTCAGCAGTTATAGATACCTGAGCTAACTATAACTTATACCCTTGCAATGCACCACTTATAACCTCACATATTACATCACTCTTAACATGGTCAGTGACATAACTCGTGACATCACTGATGGCATTTCAAATGACATTTCAAATGACATCATGGATGACATACTGGTGATATCATCAATAGAACCACTCATTGTACCCACTCACACCCCATAGAACATCTCATACACCCACTCCCACACAACCACTTCCATACCTATACAAGTGCTCACACACCCACTCATTGATCCTTAGAGACACTCATACTTTTGCTCACTCATGCAGTCACTCACACAACCACTAACACACCCATAGTGCCACTAATACACTCACTCACCCATATATCAACTCACGCACTGAGTCAGTCATCCATAAAGCTACTCATACACCTACTCACTCAATCATAGCCACTCACAAGGCTACTCATGCACCCATACCATTACTCACATGCCCACTCACTTACTCATACATACACTAACACATGCACTCACTCACCTATAGAGTCATTAACACAAGTACATACTCACCCATACAGCCACTGTCACATTTACTCACCCATAAAACACTTATGAACCCATTCACTCACTCACTCATATAGTCACTCACACACCCCATTAATCACGTATACATCTTCACCCATATACCACTAAAACACCCACTCAATCACCCACACAGCCACAAACACAATCACTCACTCAGCCACTCACACACCCACTCATACCCCAATACAGCCACTCACTCACCCATACAAACATCCACACACCCATGGAGACACTCAGACATCTACTCACACATGGATACACACAGTCACACAGCCACTCACATAATATGTTATACAGATAGCATCATTCATTAGTAATGCACGTTTACTAATTTAACATTTGTAGTATCTTACTATCTATCTTTAACACTCAGAAACATTTAGAAAACACTCACAATCACTGCATGATATCATCAGTAATGCCATTTGAGATGCCATCAGTGATGTCACTAACCATGTCATGAGTGATGCAATATGTAAGGTCATAAGCAGTGCATTGCAGCGGCATATGTTATAATTAGCCGAGGTAACTATGACTGCTGAATTTCTATGGTTTTTATGAGTTAAATCTGAGTTTAACTATAACGTATATATATATATATATATATATATATATATATATATATATATATATATATATATATATATATCACAACACCAATTGTCCTGTCGCAGAGGGAGCACCTCAGAGTTGGTGCCAGAGTCGAGACCAGGACAGGGTCTCGTAAATATTTCACACGAAGATAATATTTACTCTGGCACTCCGCTTGGTAATTCACATTAATTTATTTCACAAACTGTGCTGGCCTACGCGTTTCGAACTTATAGTTCCTTCTCACGGCAGTGTCATACAATTGTCCCTTTTCGCTTTCCATATTTATATTGTTAAACATTTGCAATGCACGCTGGGATATGTAGTTTACACATTATTTTGTATGTAACTTTATTCAGTGACATTTGAACAAGGTTGACACCTATTGTTAGTGAATAGGACTATGTGCTAGCGATATCATTTCGCAGCGCTTAATTTGACCGCGGCTGTGTTGCCCTCGTTCTGTTATTTGATATGTTGTTTCTCTTTTGTTTGCGCTCTTCGTAAAATCGCGAGTGGTTGTCACATCAAGTTATAATGCAATAGTTTGTTTTTGGCTAAGTGCCCTTGTCATAACTATATTAAGCGCAGGTGCGTGTCTTTTAGTCTATGTGTTATCCCTTTGTGCAGCATTAGATTTGGTCTACAGTGTGTCAAATAAGGCTTCACAGTGTATCACTATACAATTATGGCTATACTATAAGCCTTCTTTGTACATGTGCTATTGATTGCTGTTTTATTTACAATCAATTGAATTCATGTGTATAGTGTGAGTTCATATCTAGGGCTGAGTGCCCTTACCACTGCTTATACATAGCCTATGTCACTGTTAGTGTTTAACAAATCCTTTTTATAAGTACCAAGGGAGTAGTTCTAACACACAATGTATATTATTCTCATTTGCATATTTTGATTGTTTTATCGTATTCATGATATAGAGTCTTTCATTGAGTCTTTTTTCGTTAATTCAGTGTCATTGTTCACGGCGTATCTCAATTCTAGAGATGGACATATAATTCTTTGTCCCCATTCAATCCTGCAGGTTGTTTTGTTTTGAATCTCATGATTAATTTTGATTCCAGTCTTCTTAATTTGAGTTTCCTGTTCCCACCTCGTTCATGTTGTGGTATTGTAGCTAGTCCCGAGTATAAAATGTCTTTCCAGGTTTTGTTGACATGGCTGGCAATGTGTTTTGCAATTGCATATGAATGGTCTCCATTTTGTATTGCCTGTGTGTGTTCGAAAATTCTCTTTTTTAACGGCACGTTGTGCTGCCGATATATCTTTTTCTGCAGCAACATTGGAGCATATATACCACAAATGAGGTTTCGCAGGTGATGTAATCTTTGATGATGAAGTTTTTACCTGCTGGATCTTTCAGATTTTTAAAGTTTTTTCCTATCTTACAGGCCTTGCAGGTGTGGCATTTAGTGAAGCCCTTGTTTTTATCATTTAGCCAATTGTCCAATTTTCTAGTCTCAAAATGACTACGCACTAGATGATCCGAGAGGTTTGGTGCCCTCCTATAAGTCAGTAATGGCCGATCACCTACATTGTTGCGTATGTCGGATCTTTCTGGATTATATGCCAATACTTTGTCAAGATTTTTGGGATTTTGTAACTTTCTTTGTTGTACGTTATGATCATACGCGGTGATTCCTCTTTACTTCTTGTCATTTCTTTTTGATTTGTCTCTTGTTCATTTTCTCTGCTGTTTTTTTCTTCTTTCGTTAGTAAGGTTTCTGCCCTTGATTTTCTTCGTGCTTCCGATTCACCTCTCAAGATGTCAGAATGTTTGTATCCTCGTTGTGCAAAGCGCTTCTTGGTCTCTGTGAATTTTTTCTCCATTTCACTGTTCTCTGAGCAGTTCCTCTTCATCCTGAGAAGTTCTCCATAAGGGATGCTTCTTTTGAGTTTCTCAGGATGAAAGCTTTGACCATGTAATAGGCTATTCGTGGCAGTTTTCTTTCCGTGTACAGTTGTTTGTATTTTGTTGTCACCCACATATGCTTTAGTGTCCAGAAATTCCACCTCTTTATCGCTGATTGAGTAAGTGAATTTTAAGCCCACATCATTGTCATTCAGTATGTTGAAGAAAGTTTGAAACTCTGACTCAGTCCCCGTCCATAAAAGAAAGAGGTCATCAATGAAGCGCAGCCATAGCGCTACATTCGCCATGTGATGGTCGTTTTCCTCTCTCAAAGCTACGCTTCTCTCCCACCATCCCATTTTGAGTCGGGGTTTGTTGCTCTATGTGAAGGAAATTCCCATCTGAAGCCAGAAAGCCCCTGGTCCAGGGACTGATTGTCAGTAGGCTTGATTATGGAAACACCATGCTTGCTTCTATAAATGAGAATCTGCTGACCAAATTACAAACCATTCAGAACGCGGCGGCAAGACTAGTGCTGGGTCTGCCTCCTAGGTCTGCCTCAAAACCTATTCTAAAAAACTGCACTGGCTCCCTGTGCGCCAAAGATGCCATTTCAAAAGCTTGAGTCTAACTCATAAACTCCTTCACGGCATCGGCCCTTCTTATCTAACAAAAAAATTAGCCTGGTATACCCCGTCCAGAGCCCTCCGCTCTAGCTCGTCTTCAGATGTATCCTAGTCCAGAAATCACGGACCTTTTCACACTCCCACAGGATATGAAGGAACGTTCCAGGCATTCCACAGCCTCGCCGACAATCCCCAGATACGGCCAACCCCATTCTCAACGATCCAGGACCCGTGGTGTAGGAACGGTGCAGGATCCTTAGTTGGACCAAACGAAGTCTCATTGGGACTGCCACTACTCTAGGGGATGAGACCGCCTCCCTCCAATCTTCCTCATCCAGGACTGAGCCATCCACCACCCATTGGTCCCTGAGCTGCACCAGGGGATCCTCAGTATGATTAATGAGTTTTCTATAGGTCAACGATATTGCTTTGTTGGGCAGATAACCATCCAATAGTCTGTCTTCCAGCGGGGAGGCTACTGGAGTGTCTCTCCACTAGGGATTACAGCATGTAGAGCATGGCTGACCTGAAGATATCTGAACCGGTCTGTATCATGCAACTGGTGCTTGGCCTGCAACTCCTCAAACATCAACACCCTATCTTTACCCCACACATCACGCACCTGCATAATACCAATCAAATCCCAACGGTCAAACCCTTTAGTTTTCCAAAGAGTGCCCAACATCTCCGAGCTCCACAAAGGCGTAGCTAGTGTTATACGCCCAGACCATTTGAGGGCCCTGTTGGCCTCATGCCACACCCTTGTCGCCGTCGATGGAGAACCCACCAAAGGGAAACGACCGCACTTCGCATACAACACTCTGGTATACTCTCCCCCGGGCACTTGGCCACGGTCCATCGCAAAGCCCGGGTCTACTGGCGAGCCATAAATGGCATGATTGATAGGCGACAACTGGGACGCCCAATAGTATTTCCTAATATTAGGCAGACCAATACCCCTTCGTACCAAGCCAACATTAATTTGGACAATGCAATACTCAACCTCCCCTCCCACAGCAGGCCGCGCTGCAAAGATTCAATCTCGTTAAACTACGACGGAGGCACCAGATCAAAGGAATTCTGTAGAGCATACAAAAAGCGCGGGAGGGCCAACATCTTGAAGAGGACTGCGCGGCCCAATAAGGAGATCGGTAATACTTTCCATCTAGCAACATCACCACGCACTCTGGCCAAGGGGGGTAATAGATTCAAGTTAAAACGTACCTTGGGGTCCTTCGATATCTGGATCCCCAGATAACAAAAACTGATCAATTCCAGCTTCACCGGGCAGTTCACTGGCACTCTGGGTTGTTCACCACTTAACACAAAAAGGACCAACTTCGCCCAGTTAATAGCGAAGCCGGAATGCCTCCCGAAAATAGCGAGGATATCCATAAAAACTACTAGGGAACTGTGGGGGGGAGGTCAGATACAACAGAATGTCGTCAGCATAGAGGGAAATCTTATCCTCCCACTCCGATGACCAATGCAGTCCTCTAATCGAGCGGTCCCATCGTACCCAGACCGCAAGCGGCTCCAGTGCAAGGGCGAACAAGAGCGGTGAGAGAGGGCAACCCTGGTGAGTGCCCCTCCCGAGTGAAAAGTCGCGGGATCTATGGTTGTTAACGACCACACGCGACAAGGGGGCTGAGTAGAGAAGGGGAATCCAGCCAATAAAATCGGGGCAAAACCCCAACTTCTCCAGGACCTAAAAGAGGTATGGCCATTCCACTCAATCAAAGGCCATTGTGGCATTCAGAGACAACAACACCGCCGGTTCATGGATACGAGATGCACCCGTCACCACCCCGTGGAGCCGTCTGAGATTAAGTGCGGTGTTCCGACGCGGCATTAAACCAGACTGGTCCTGATGTACCAGTGTTGTGATGACCTTCACTAGACGGGCGGCGAGCAGTTTGGCAAACACTTTGGGCTCTACATTTAACAGGGAGATCGGGCGGTACGATGAATACTCCAGACGCGGCTTACCATCCTTATAGATGAGGACAATATTAGCGATGCGTTGGTCGTAAGGCAACTCGCCACGGTCTCTACCCTCAAGATACATATCTTTCAGGTGTGGGCCAAACGGTTGGCATGAAGCTTAAACAGTTCAATGGGGAGAACGTTTGGGCCCGAAGCCTTGCCGGAGTGAACCCCCCTGATGGCCATCGCCACCTCATCATTCGTGAGGGCGGAGTCCAGAAATTCCCTGTGTTCGGCAGACGGAGCAGGCATCAGAATATCCTGAATCATATTGGCATTTTCTCCCTCTGTGAAGTCCCCTGCCGAGGTATAAACCTCCTCAAAATAACGGGCAAATTTGTATACAATTAACTGAGGGTCTGACGAAACCGCCGCACCTGCGATGCGCAGCTCCAGCACCAACCGAGATTCCCAATCACCATTTTCCAGCCATGCTATCAACTTCCCGGCCTTGTCGCCATGCTCATATATTCTACTCTGCGTGGTAGCATGTTGCGTCTTTGCTCTATCACATGTCAGGGTCCTGTACTCGTCTCGAAGTAACCCGAGGCAGTGCCCCGCCCCAGGGTCATTCCCGGAGGAGACAGCAGCTTCCAAAACCAATAGCTCCGCCTCCAGAGGCGTAGGTATAGCTCACGTCCCTAGGGTGCCGGAGGCGCCATCCATCCACCAAACCCGACGCGGCGGTAAAATCCGCCAGCCATCTACGGGGGAGGCAAAAGCACACGGGGGGGTACCTGTCTAGTTCACAATCAAAAACAGCATTGAAGTCCCCGCCCAGCCCCATTGTCCCGATGGGCAAAGTCAGAAACACCCTGCTCAAATCACTGAAAATATCCACCTGCAATGCTGGGGGGACATAAATAGATAGAAACGTGACAGTCCTACCCACCCATAACCCCGAAATTCCAACATATCGACCTCTGTTGTCAGACCACGTTGACTGGATAGTGAGGGGAAAGGAGTTTTTCACCAAAATCCGCACTCCTCTAGAGCCGGAAGTTAAGCCGGCATGAGCCACTAGTTTGTAGCCTCCTCTGTGAAGCGCCATACAACGTTCACCCATGAGATGAGTTTCCTGGAAAAGCGCCACGTCAGGCGAGTGCCTTCTAATCAGCTGACTCACCATAGTGCGCTTGATCTTATCACCCAAACCATTCACGTTCCAGCTTAGGGCGGAAAACCCCAAGCCCAACCTAGTGGAGGCCATTCCTATCTCCAAAAAAGAACAGAACATCCATAGGCACCCACAGCGGTCTCTGGTCACACGAAACACACAACTCAACAATCAAAACTCCCCAAATACCGGCCCCCCAACCCCCCTCCCTGCACCCCTGCATGTAGCAAACGCACATCCCCAACTCGCAGTGTGCCTGTCACCCCCAACTGACTACAGATATCTAAAAGTAGAAAACGGAGGCGAACCTTACTACAGGCCGCCCGCCCCTACCACTCCAAACCAACCACTGTCCCCCTGTACGACAAAGCACATAAAAAGGGAACCCAGCAAAAATAGTCCAGGGGGTGGAAAATAAAGAACAACCCCAACCAGTTTTACTACGCCAACAGTAATGTTAATGCGGTACAGTCACAGCGACAAGTCACCCGGAGTCCGAGCCCTCAATCCGATCCAGCCAGTCCGTGGCAACCTCAGGATTGTCAAAAAACCAAGTTTTTCCATTGTGTTCAATCCGAAGACAGGCCGGAAACATCATCGAGTACTTCATCTCTCGGTCCCTCAAACATCAATTGATGGCCATAAAGTTCTGCCGCTGCCTCTGCACCATCTGAGTGAAGTCTGGGAAAAACAATAGTGAAGCGTTCTCATAGGCCAGCAGACCCGTGGTTCTTGCCATTTGCAAGATAGCGTCTCGGTCCCGAATGTTCAGGACCTGGGCTATTATGGGGCGAGGTGGTGCCCCCATCTTCGGGCGACCACCAGGAACTCTATGGGCCCTCTCCACTGTAAAAAAGTTACTGAGGCCCTTAGGCTTGAGATGTTGCAGTATGATTTCCTTGACAAAGAGGTCTGGAGTCAACCCCTCCGACCTCTCCGGCACTCCCAGGATAGGGACGTTATTGCGGCGCGCCCGTCCTTCATATTCATCGAGCTTTCGATCGAAGTGAGTCCGGGCCGTCTTAAGGTCTTGCACCTCTTTCTGCAGCTCCGAGACATCCTCAATGAGACTCGTCGTCTTAATTTCCAAGCCCTTGACTTTCTCCGCCGTTCTAGTCAGGTCCGCTCTTATGAGGCCCACTTCGATCGACAACGAGTCCAGTTTAGTGTCCATCTTGCCCAAGGATGATTGTACCCCGGTGATCGCTGCCATTAAATCTTTCAGTGTAGGGTCCTCAATGACCGAGTCACCATCCCGCTAATCGGGGTACGTTTCGCATCAACCGGGGACCCCTTAGAGAGGGCATACTCGTCTACTTTGTTGGTCTGAATCTGTCGAGTATTCTTCGACGACTTCTACTGGGGCTTCTCAGGGTCTCCTCTCGACGCCATTGCCACCACCAATCGGGTCCTGGCAACTCCTTCAACAATGCGACCTTAAACCAAGATAGGTGGACTCAGGACACCACGGCCGCGACTCTCTCACGATGAGCCGGGATCCGACCCATCAATTCTGGTCCCAGGGGCCGATGTTGTCGCACTCCACTACGGACCTCTCCAAACTCGGGGTCTCGGCTTCCACGTCCGAATTCCTCAAAGTGTCGGACGACGATAGTCTGTCACCAAAGCACCCAAATGAACCGGAATTTCACTTAGTGACTCAGGTTCTGGTCCCCCACCCGATGGTAAGGACGGGGTTCAGGATATTGTGCGGGTTTTGGCTGGTCAGGATGTGGCGGCCGGCGGAGCCGAGACTCAAGCGGCCATCTTGGTCGCTCGCGCGCTCCTCCATCCCAATTTAGACTATCTTTAATGCGTCCTCGAGTAGGGGGTTAGCTTACTTTTTTAAAGTTATAAGCAATAGCCTTGTGACTTCTGTGGAAACTTCATTTGGTGTCTTGTCGTGTTTTTTCATTCAATTTTTTCCAGCATCTTTGGTGGATTGTCCTTAATACTCACATTAGTTGCCGGTGAGCTTGTATTAATTTGTTTACTTAAATATGGATGCACATTTTGCAGCAGACGAGAATATGTCCCTGTTGTTGCTGGTCCGCAACCGAATGCTTAGTTATTACGGAGCGCTGCCTCTGGCTACATTGAGTGCAGCTTATGGATTATCGTTTCGATTCTCCTTTTTCACATGCGTTCAACCTGTCTTTCAGTGCCTGAGCTGCGATTTCGACATGGCCCTGGATTTGTGTCTCTGCAGTACGGTGTCTCCCAATGCGGATTATGACCAGCTGATGAGCCCCTTAGTAGTTCATGATTTGCTCTGTTCTGGCGGCGGGATTATGGCTTTAGCAGCAATACATGGAATAATGGGACATTGGAATGTTTTTGCAGCAGCGCATGACTTCTTGGCACACAGTTACATTGAAGATGACCCGAGTTTTCCTCCGATGGTGATAGAGGCTCCGGTCATTGAGGAACATGTATGTTCATTCCCACTATTGAATTGGATGGCTGAAATGTTTTCAGATGAGAACAATGACTTCCTCTTGGAGGCTGTTGCTTCAAACTGTGTTTATACGCTGTTGGATTAAGACTCTTTGATTTTTCTACCTATTCTTTATTATTTAGTTACTGCTTTTTATCAAGGATCGAATAATTTTTTTTGCTAAATTGAACTTGACTCTGCTTTTTAGGCTTGGACTCTACGTTCGTAATTTGCCCACGTTTATATTATGTGCTTTGGTCAAGGAAAGGTGTTGTGGGCTGAGCCTTGCACTTACACCGTGTTAAGTTAGCATGGGTTTATTAGAAGCTTAAACGCCATTTTTGTTTTACTGCTCTGCTTTGCACAAAACACGCACTTGCAATATTGTTTACAGAAGGGTATTTTGCTTCATATGAGAATAATTTGATATACTACATTTGTAGACTGCCTTGCTACTTTAGTGTGTATAGTGAGAGCATGAAACATCAAGGTTATCTTGGACACTGTGGGTGTTATTCGGAATGATCTTCGCACGTTCGAGCCATAAGACATATGCAGCTGTGGCATCTCTGATACTGGTGCGTTTAGTAATGCACTGTGCAGGCATGATTACACACAGTTGGAGAACATTCGTATCTTGACAGTTTGTGTAGAACTCATTGTGATCCACTACTGCTAAGTAACAGAGGTATGGGTCTGCCTATGTAGTCATATGAGATCTTCTGTACTTATAAACTAACCTGCTAAGTAGGGGGGGTGAAATGCAGGTATATTTTAAATCTGTTTCCCTTTTGTTTTATAGGATGCTTTCTCCCTTTGTATTTTATGGAATAGTAACAATGCTGACAACTTTGTTTCTGATAATATGTTTGCTTGTATTATCTAAGGTACTGGGCATGAGATTACAGTGTTAAAAATAAACATTTGAAAGTTGCAGGTGTCTTTATTTAGTGCTTGTTTTGGACTGGTGTAAGACTGTAACAAAAGAGTGCTCTTGTTATCTACCTTACCTGAGGTAACCTAAGTCGCATGTTGTGGGTTGAGTAATAATTGATAAGTGCAGCCAAGAAAGGGAGCAACTGTGCAAATTTCATAGTGCCTTCGGCCGGGTTAGTTGTTATAATAAAAAGCGTCGATAAAGGGCCTGCAAACCCGCCAGGGGTGTCCCCTATCACCTCTTTTATTTGCTTCATCAAGAGAACCATTTCTTTACGCCCTACGAATACAATCACTTATTATTCCTTTTAAGTTTTGTCCTCACTTATTGAATCTTACAGCTTACGCTGATGACGTTGCCATATATTCAACTGATATTGAAAAGGCGATGCAGGGTATCATACTAGAAGCCAATAGATTTGGGGACGTCTCTGTTTATAAATTAAAATTAAATAAAACCCAAATAATTACTAATTACAAACCAGAAGGACTAACTATTGGACTGTGCTCGGCGGCTACTTACTTAGGGGTTAAACTATCGGCAAATATTAAGGATTAAATTAAACTACGATGACCTAGTTAAAAAGTACTATGATTCTGTTAAAATAATGACATAAACTTCCTTTAAATATTATTGGTAGAATTAATTTGATTCGTATGATAATCCTACCTAAATTTCTGTACTTTTTTCGCTCTATTCCTTTGGCATTATGTAAAAATTTTTTTTAAACTAGACGGGGTGTTCAGCAGTTTTATTTGGGGATACCGTAAAGCCCACAGACCAATGACACTCTTAAAAGGGGCTCTCGATATGGGAGGGCTGAATTTCCCGGACTTTAAGCTGTACTTTTGGGCAGCATTTGTTGGACGTCTACGATATTTAATTAACTCTGAAGGCATAGACAAACGACCTTACTTTCTTACACTTATGCTTGATCTAGATGCAAAAATGTTCTTATGGAGAATAAACGACCCCAAGTACTACAAAAGAGTGCGTTTTAAGATAGCAAGGGATCTAGTCAAAATTTGGCGTAATATCCAGGCCTTCTGTAATGTGAATTTTTTCCATCCTAATCTGATTTTGAGGGGCAACCCCGGTTTACCGGGAATATTCAGTGATGGACTAACTAACATATGGGAAGCGCATGGAATAAAAAAGCTAGGGGATTTGTATGGAGCACAAGGGTTCCTGAGTTTCGAAACACTTAGAATATTATATAATATCCCTGACTCCATGAAGTTTAAGTACTTGCAGATATTTGACTTTTTTACTCGAAAAATTAAACTAAAGAATATCTCTGATTCGAGCATATGGGATAATTTCTACTCACAGGAAACTAAATCATTAATTAGTGGCTGTTATAAATCTTTTAATACTTATAGAAACATGGACTGCAGTTCAATATCAGAGAAGTGGAGCAGGATGTTAGGGACCAATCTTACTCCGGCTGTAATTAGTCTATCTTTACGTAATATCAACAATTTGGTCTCTTCATCAAGTCTAAGATTGCTGCAATTTAAAATAACCTGTAGGCTTTACCATACCCCAGAAAGAATAACCAAGTGGGCCTCGAATAGCACATACAGTGAATGAACTAAATGTCTCAAGTGCGCGTTGGCTGCAGCAGATCTGGTGCACATATTTTACACTTGCCCTAAACTATTAGAATTTTGGACATCTCTTCAGAACATAATGATACTAAAATTAGATAATGTTCCTCCCTTAGATTCTGCGTTAGTTATGCTAGACACTAATGTTAGGAACATCCCACAAAAACCCTTATCCACTATTATGGTAACCTGTGCTAAACTCATAATTGCTCGTGCTTGGATCTCCCCTAATCCCCCACAGATAATGGAATGTTGCCCAATAAGAATTTTGTTAAATGATTTAATGCCAACCTAAACGTCAACTTTGTAGACGTTTAGATAATCTTTTTTCGTTTGACTTATTTTGTATATTGTTGTTTCCTGTGTTGCTAATAAAAAAAAAAAAAAAAAAAGATAAAGGGCCGGCAATTCGAATTTGAATTAAAGAAGAATGATTGATAACCTGAGCCAAGAAACGGAGCAAGTAGGTGTGTGTATGTGTGGATGATGTGTTGATTTAGCAGAAGATGAATAAGGTGAAAAATAAGAAAGGCTGCAGACATGCAAACTTTGTACTTCTTTGTAAGGGAAGTGTCTGTTTAGTTTTCCTGTGTATGTATACGCATATATATATATATATATATATATATATATATATATATATATACATATATATATATATATATATATATATATAATATAATTTATATATATATATTTATTTATATATATATATATATATATATATATATATATATATATATATATATATATATATATATATATATATATATATATATTCACTGAAAAAACCATTGGTTATAGACCATATATAGTTAGGGATTAGCCTTTTCAAAACCTTATTTTACTCACACAAAACCATTGAAATTTCATATATAGTTAGTTCCACTAACTATATATCGCGCACCCGCAATCCACTGCTGATGATGTCACATCATACATCGTTCATGACATGGTTAGTGACATCACTGATGACATCACTGATGACATCTCAAATGACATCACTGATGACATCACTGATGACAACATCCAGTGACTGTATGTTTCTGTAAAGTTAAAATATGTCTTACATATTGAAGAATGAGTGGATGTATAAGTGTCTGGATGAAGGATTTAGTAGGTGCATGACTGACTGTATGAGAGAATGATTAAATGTGTCTCACTGAGTGTATGGGTTAGTGATTAAAGTGTCTTAATTTGGCAATCATTATTTATGTTGTTCTGTAAACTGCTGCATGTTTAAATCAGTAGCTATATCAGTAACTATATGGGTTATTGAATGGTTGCCCAAGTATTTGTATGGGAGACTGAGTATGTGTGTGGGTGGCTGGGAGGTGTATAACTCTGTGCATAGATGTGTGAGCAGTTGATTCCCTAGGTGTATGGGTTCAAAAGTGCATGTAGAAACAGCTGTATGGACAGTTGACTGTGTGCATGAGTATATTGGTGAGTGAATGGATATCTCAGTGCTACATGTCAAAGTAAGTACATATGTAAAACACACTCCATGTGAGAGTTGACATATATAAATAACTGAACATAAGAGCCAGTGAATGAGTGAGTGGCTGTATGAATCATTGTGAACTTGTATCAAGGATTGTATAAGAGAGTAAATATGTGTTACTATATGTTTGAATAAGTAAGGTGTGTATAACTGTATAGTTGAGGAAATGGAGATGTGATTGATTCTTTGCATGACTGACTAGGTGTGTGAGTAACTCAATGGATGTGTGACAGTCTGTGAGTGCCTGTTTACACTGAGTGTATCTAAGGTTATATTAGAGTCTGAAGATGTATTATCACATAAATGATATCATCAGTGATTTAGTAGGTGCATGACTGACTGTATGAGTGAGTGATTAAATGTGTCTCACTGAGTGCATGGGTTAGTGACTAAACTGTTTTAATTTGTGCATCATTATATCTGTTGTTCTACAAACTGCTGCATATGTTGATCAGGAGCTATATGAGTAACTGTATGGATTATTCATTGGTTGTCCAAGTATTTGTATGGGAAACTGAGTGTGTGTGTATGGGTGGCTGGGAGGTGTGTGACTCTGTACATAGATGTGTGAGTAGTTGATTCACTATATGTATGGGTTCAAAAGTGCATGTGGAAACAGCTGTATGGGCGGTTGACTGTGCATGAGTGTATTAGTGAGTGAATGGATATCTCAGTGCTACATGTCAAAGTAAGTACATATGTAAAACACAGTACATGTGAGAGTTGACATATATAAATAACTGTGCATAAGAGCCAGTGAATGTGTGAGTGGCTGTATGGATCATTGTGAACATGTATCAGGGATTGTATAAGAGAGTAAAGTAAATATGTGTTAGTATATGTTTGAATAAGTAAGGTGTGTATAACTGTATAGTTGAGAAAATGGAGGTGTGATTGATTTTTTGCATAACTGACTAGGTGTGTGAGTAACTCCATGGATGAGTGACAGTCTGTGACTGTCTGTTTACACTGATTGTATCTAAGGTTATATTAGAGACTGAAGAGGTTCATGGTATTATCACATGAATGATATCATCAGTGATGTGATCAGTCATGTCAAATGAGATGTTATCAGTGATTTTATCAGTGATGTCATTTGAGATGTCATCAGTGATGTCATTTGAGATGTCATCAGTGATGTCATTTGAGATGTCATCAGTGATGTCATCAGTGATGTCACTAACCATGTCATGAATGATGTAATATGTGACATCATCAGCAGTGGATTGCGGGTGCGCGATATATAGTTAGTGGAACTAACTATATATGAAATTTCAATGGTTTTGTGTGAGTAAAATAAGGTTTTGAAAAGGCTAATCCCTAACTATATATGGTCTATAACCAATGGTTTTTTCAGTGAATTTTCAAGGTTTTGTAAATGCAAATTCCTAACTATATATGGCCTATAACCTATGATTTTTTCAGTGAATTTAATTGGTTTTTTAATAGCAAATATCAAAAGCTGTAAAATGCCAAGTACGTGATAGGTAAAAACTTTTTTGTGTTTATGCACGCTGATGTGCTTTGAACGCTGCCCCCCTCCCCTCTTTTCTCTTAGTAGTACTCTCTCTTTGCAGATAGTGAAGAGTAGTTAACACAGGCCTTTACCCCCGTTGTAATCCGTCGTGCCTGCTTGTCTCTCCATTTGATTGATTGTTATCCAAGCATTTACTGTTTTACAATTGATTCTCTTTGGTTCATTCTCTATTTACAAACAAGCACAAAGTCGCAATACTCTGTTTAGTCTTTGCAGATAGTGAAAAATCGTGTACAAAAATAAAATTAATCGAGCAAAATCAGTAGGCCACTAATTGGATCTCTTTTTGACCTCGCTAAAATAGAAATATTAGGAACAACCCTTCATGAGAAATACGAAAATAGTGAGATGAACTGAGCTCCACACCATGAGGGCTGCAAGACAGCTCTGCTCCGTCACCCACCCCGCCCAAAATAACGACAAACCCTATGCAAATATTAAAAATATATACAACACACCAGCAAAGAAACAGGGTAAAACATTTTATTAAATAACTATTTACATAACTATTTTATACTTTTTATTGCCCGATCCAGCTAGCTCAATCGATCGAGCATGAAACTCATGCACTCTGATAGCAAGCAGTGCTACTGATGCTATGCAGACCAAAACTGGTTTTCAGTTTGTACATTTTTCTAGATTTTTCCATCCAAGGTTGGTTGAGTTTGTAGAACGATGGCTTCAGATTTTCAACATACGGTGTGGTGGCGCGGACTGGGAGGGGGCGCTTCGCTCCTGCCCCCTCCCCAAGTAAGATTTTCATACGTGAAAGTACGTTAATGGTTTTGGTCCCTGAGTTGCTTCAATGTCACTGCCATTCTCAAATGGCATAAGTTCTGGATGTTGGGTGCCATAGTTCAGAGTTCTGAGCAGCGCTTGTAACACTGTCTGAAGCTTATTTCCACCTACTGCAGCTTCACTATTCTCAAAGTAAGTGAGTGTCGTTTGTGGACCTGACTGCATTTGAAAACAATGTGATATGGTACCTCCCTAAACCGCTTGACGGAGGCCCCCGAGGGGCGGTGTGATGGCACGGACTCGGAGAAAACGCTTGGCTCCGACCCCCTCCCCAAGTCTTATAGCACCGGTTTAGCCTGAGATCGCCCCCGAAATAGGCGGCCGGCTCCCGGGGTCCGGCTGAACTTTTTTTCCTTTTGATGACTCTTCTATTCTGGACCTTGTCCCACAATCCGTTTGACCTGAAGACACGCTGTAGTGGGGCGCCCCTTTACCGTTTTAGTTGCCATTCCGGCCGCTTTTGCTACACTGTGCCTCTTCCGCCATTCAGCTGTTTACCGCCCGCTCTTGCGACTACAGCGTCTCGCTCACCATGTAGTTGAGTTGCTCCCGCTCTTGCGATGCAACGATAAGCGACTGCCACAGGACTCTCAAAATGGCGGCCGGCTCTTCAGATTTGGTCGTGGTCCACTAAAATGGCCCTGGGACACCTTGGAACTCGAACGCTTCCCTGATAGGGCTTGGGTCGCATTCTCGAAAGCGTCCCCTTAGCCGTGAATATTCTACAAAAGTCTTGGGGGCCCCCGACTCCCGCAGGCTTCTGGTGGGGAGTGGCTGCCATGTTTACTCGTGGAATGGCCACGACGGACCTACGAGATGGTAGTGCTCTCATGCTGACGCCAATATTTACAACAAGGGGTGGTGAGGGACAGAGTCTCTGAATTAAACAGAATACTCTCACCCAGTCAAGAGATCAGGGCTAGATCCAACACCGTTTTTTAGCTCACTGCACCATCCCAGTTTCAGAACCTGGCTGTATGCAAATTAGTCTGTTCCTGTCCCAGTGCATGATGGGAACAGGGCAAACCAAACTACAAAAGCCAATTCTTACACTGGGAAGGAAACAAGCTACCGGGGACCGGTTTCTGGCATTTCAGCCTCTTCGGCCCGGCTTGCTTGAATCCTGATGGTGCAATGAGCAAGGGACTCACATCTGAGTATACCCTTCCACGCTTAGGGTGGACAAAAATATTTACAACAAGGGGTGGTGAGGGACAGAGTCTCTGAATTAAACAGAATACTCTCACCCAGTCAAGAGATCAGGGCTAGATCCAACACCGTTTTTTAGCTCACTGCACCATCCCAGTTTCAGAACCTGGCTGTATGCAAATTAGTCTGTTCCTGTCCCAGTGCATGATGGGAACAGGGCAAACCAAACTACAAAAGCCAATTCTTACACTGGGAAGGAAACAAGCTACCGGGGACCGGTTTCTGGCATTTCAGCCTCTTCGGCCCGGCTTGCTTGAATCCTGATGGTGCAATGAGCAAGGGACTCACATCTGAGTATACCCTTCCACGCTTAGGGTGGACAAAAATATTTACAACAAGGGGTGGTGAGGGACAGAGTCTCTGAATTAAACAGAATACTCTCACCCAGTCAAGAGATCAGGGCTAGATCCAACACCGTTTTTTAGCTCACTGCACCATCCCAGTTTCAGAACCTGGCTGTATGCAAATTAGTCTGTTCCTGTCCCAGTGCATGATGGGAACAGGGCAAATCAAACTACAAAAGCCAATTCTTACACTGGGAAGGAAACAAGCTACCGGGGACCGGTTTCTGGCATTTCAGCCTTTTCGGCCCGGCTTGCTTGAATCCTGATGGTGCAATGAGCAAGGGACTCACATCTGAGTATACCCTTCCACGCTTAGGGTGGACAAAAATATTTACAACAAGGGGTGGTGAGGGACAGAGTCTCTGAATTAAACAGAATACTCTCACCCAGTCAAGAGATCAGGGCTAGATCCAACACCGTTTTTTAGCTCACTGCACCATCCCAGTTTCAGAACCTGGCTGTATGCAAATTAGTCTGTTCCTGTCCCAGTGCATGATGGGAACAGGGCAAACCAAACTACAAAAGCCAATTCTTACACTGGGAAGGAAACAAGCTACCGGGGACCGGTTTCTGGCATTTCAGCCTCTTCGGCCCGGCTTGCTTGAATCCTGATGGTGCAATGAGCAAGGGACTCACATCTGAGTATACCCTTCCACGCTTAGGGTGGACAAAAATATTTACAACAAGGGGTGGTGAGGGACAGAGTCTCTGAATTAAACAGAATACTCTCACCCAGTCAAGAGATCAGGGCTAGATCCAACACCGTTTTTTAGCTCACTGCACCATCCCAGTTTCAGAACCTGGCTGTATGCAAATTAGTCTGTTCCTGTCCCAGTGCATGATGGGAACAGGGCAAACCAAACTACAAAAGCCAATTCTTACACTGGGAAGGAAACAAGCTACCGGGGACCGGTTTCTGGCATTTCAGCCTCTTCGGCCCGGCTTGCTTGAATCCTGATGGTGCAATGAGCAAGGGACTCACATCTGAGTATACCCTTCCACGCTTAGGGTGGACAAAAATATTTACAACAAGGGGTGGTGAGGGACAGAGTCTCTGAATTAAACAGAATACTCTCACCCAGTCAAGAGATCAGGGCTAGATCCAACACCGTTTTTTAGCTCACTGCACCATCCCAGTTTCAGAACCTGGCTGTATGCAAATTAGTCTGTTCCTGTCCCAGTGCATGATGGGAACAGGGCAAACCAAACTACAAAAGCCAATTCTTACACTGGGAAGGAAACAAGCTACCGGGGACCGGTTTCTGGCATTTCAGCCTCTTCGGCCCGGCTTGCTTGAATCCTGATGGTGCAATGAGCAAGGGACTCACATCTGAGTATACCCTTCCACGCTTAGGGTGGACAAAAATATTTACAACAAGGGGTGGTGAGGGACAGAGTCTCTGAATTAAACAGAATACTCTCACCCAGTCAAGAGATCAGGGCTAGATCCAACACCGTTTTTTAGCTCACTGCACCATCCCAGTTTCAGAACCTGGCTGTATGCAAATTAGTCTGTTCCTGTCCCAGTGCATGATGGGAACAGGGCAAACCAAACTACAAAAGCCAATTCTTACACTGGGAAGGAAACAAGCTACCGGGGACCGGTTTCTGGCATTTCAGCCTCTTCAGCCCGGCTTGCTTGAATCCTGATGGTGCAATGAGCAAGGGACTCACATCTGAGTATACCCTTCCACGCTTAGGGTGGACAAAAATATTTACAACAAGGGGTGGTGAGGGACAGAGTCTCTGAATTAAACAGAATACTCTCACCCAGTCAAGAGATCAGGGCTAGATCCAACACCGTTTTTTAGCTCACTGCACCATCCCAGTTTCAGAACCTGGCTGTATGCAAATTAGTCTGTTCCTGTCCCAGTGCATGATGGGAACAGGGCAAACCAAACTACAAAAGCCAATTCTTACACTGGGAAGGAAACAAGCTACCGGGGACCGGTTTCTGGCATTTCAGCCTCTTCGGCCCGGCTTGCTTGAATCCTGATGGTGCAATGAGCAAGGGACTCACATCTGAGTATACCCTTCCACGCTTAGGGTGGACAAAAATATTTACAACAAGGGGTGGTGAGGGACAGAGTCTCTGAATTAAACAGAATACTCTCACCCAGTCAAGAGATCAGGGCTAGATCCAACACCGTTTTTTAGCTCACTGCACCATCCCAGTTTCAGAACCTGGCTGTATGCAAATTAGTCTGTTCCTGTCCCAGTGCATGATGGGAACAGGGCAAACCAAACTACAAAAGCCAATTCTTACACTGGAAAGGAAACAAGCTACCGGGGACCGGTTTCTGGCATTTCAGCCTCTTCGGCCCGGCTTGCTTGAATCCTGATGGTGCAATGAGCAAGGGACTCACATCTGAGTATACCCTTCCACGCTTAGGGTGGACAAAAATATTTACAACAAGGGGTGGTGAGGGACAGAGTCTCTGAATTAAACAGAATACTCTCACCCAGTCAAGAGATCAGGGCTAGATCCAACACCGTTTTTTAGCTCACTGCACCATCCCAGTTTCAGAACCTGGCTGTATGCAAATTAGTCTGTTCCTGTCCCAGTGCATGATGGGAACAGGGCAAACCAAACTACAAAAGCCAATTCTTACACTGGGAAGGAAACAAGCTACCGGGGACCGGTTTCTGGCATTTCAGCCTCTTCGGCCCGGCTTGCTTGAATCCTGATGGTGCAATGAGCAAGGGACTCACATCTGAGTATACCCTTCCACGCTTAGGGTGGACAAAAATATTTACAACAAGGGGTGGTGAGGGACAGAGTCTCTGAATTAAACAGACGCCAGCTTTAGTCTGAAACATCCAGAAACACTGTAGACTACCAATTCGATCAGTTCCGGTAGCGCCCCAACATGACCCGGTAGAGAAGAACTTGCCCTCCCCTCTTTGACTGATGGTTCTTGTTGCCTGTCCCCTCTGTTGTCATTTTACAGAACTTTTTGGACTGCTGAAAGGGGTTGTGTTCCGAACGCTGGTTGGTGGAGACATTTTGATTATATTCTTGACCTACGTTGTCGCGTAATGCGTTATATGACACGCCGCGTTAGCGCACCCGGAAGTGATCCGGGGCGCGGCGCGCAGCGCGTAACGTAAGCATAACAGGTCATGTGACTTGTTAATAAAACTTTTTATTGGTTCATTTTACTTTTGTTATTTTAATAATGAAAAGCTTGGTCATATGACCTAAAAAATACGCTTTTTATTGATTTCGAACTTTTTTTTTTAAAACATATATGTTATAATATTCCAGGCTAATGTACTTTCCCGGAAAATTTACAACTGTCCTGCAAGTAAAATATATTCCTTTTTCGAGAAAAAGGGCGTTTCTTCGTTCCATGACGGAGCCGTTGAGTAAAAGAGACTCGGCCTGCTGTCTTAGTCGCCGATACGCCTGATTATCAGATTCTTATCGATCACTTTATGTTGCAGGAGTGGAAAGCACAACTGCCCTTGACCATTTATCTTTACTGCGTTCCTACATATTATACCTTTTATCCGTCATGTAATTGGACTGCTTTATTTCACTTGCCTTTTACTGATTCGAAAACAGTGACTAAAAGTAAAAACTTTACCAATGTAAATACTACTACCATGTTTTGTTTTAAAAACCTTTATTGTGAAAATGTCAGTATACAAATACGGGCCTATAACCACGTGGGCCGGCCACGGAGCAAACTGAAATCGTATATGATGAGGAGACATTGACATTATAGAGGAACGTAACGAGCGAGCCATTAGGTTGCAAGAACTAAGGTGTCTAACAGTTGCGGAATCGGTGGACGTACATTTTGTAATTAAAATACGACAGGGCCACTTACAAAAAAGTTATCTAGATATACATTTGCGTGCAAGTACCATGGGTGACGTTAATTCGAACTTTCAATAGTACAGTAATCAATAACACATCAGAACTTAATATCAATAGGGATGTCGAAATATTCAATCAATTCTCGCCCCCGCCCGCCATGAGCATCAAAACTGCATTCATATCTCGTGATATCAAGGTTGTTCAACCAGTACACAACAAGGAGTTACAAGTCCCATTTATACCGGCGCCATTTTGGGCGAGGCCGGGCAGGTCCAAGATTTAGTCAAAATGTCTCCACCAACAATCGGCCAGACCAGAACCCCTTTCGGCCCTTTATGCTACAAGATGGTGTCTTCCATTCAGAAAATATTGTTGGCAGCATTTTGAAAGGAAAGATAAACAGCCGTTCTCCTAGTGAGTCTCACATTGTTACATTTAGGAAGAATGTTGAAGAGTAGTATGTGGAAAATCTGAAGCCATTTTTCTACAAACTCTCAATCAGCCTTGGATGGGAAAAAAAATCCTGAAGAATGTACAAACTGAAAACCAATTTTTGTCTGTATAGCATCAACAGCAACGCTTGAGTCAGCTTTGTGTCAAGCCGCCATTTTGATTCAATCAATAACGTCCCCCTGCACACATTCAGGGACCTGGTCGTGTCTTCAGATGAAACGGATTGTGGGACAAGAAGCAAAAAGGAAAAGGAAAAAAGTTCCGCCGGACCTCGGGAGCCGGCCGCCTATGTCATGTGCGACCTTTGGCCACACCAGGGCAATAGTGAAGCTGCAGCAGGTGCAAATAAGCTTCAGACAGTCTTACAAGCACTGCTCAGAACTCTCAACTATGGCACTCAACATCCAGGACTTGCCATTCGGATCTTGGCGCCTTGTGCTGGTTCCGACCTATTCACACATCGGTCCACTACTGACATCACCTCATAAGCCAACGGGGCACCCCACGCCGACTTTCGGCGCAGCATTGTAGGATGGCCACACCAGTGCGGCAACTTGCTGGACACCACCTCGGTGCCATCCGGATCTCGGCGCGTTCGAGTCACTGTACCGCAAGAGTGGGAGAAACTCAGCTGGACATGCCGTCTTTCGGCGCAGCATTGTAGGATGACCACACCAGTGCGGCAATTTGCTGGACACCACCTCGGTGCCATCCGGATCTCGGCGCGTTGTGCTGCCTTCGGCCTACTGTAGCCGCAAGTGCGGACGCAACTCAGTTGGACGGCGAGTGAAACGCTAAGGGGCGCTCCACTGCAGCCGAGGAGCCTCCATCTTGGGGGAGACGCACAGCCCCCACTGACTGACGCGACCTCACAGGCCAATGGGGCGCCCCACGCCGACTTTCGGCGCAGCATTGTAGGATAGCCACACCAGTGCAGCAACTTGCTGGACACTAACTCGGTGCCATCCGGATCTCGGCGAGTTGTGCTGCCTTCGGCCTATTCGCACATTGGTCCGCTACTGACGCCGCCTCACGTGCCAACGGATTTTCTACGCTTTTTGTAGCCCTATGCCGCATAACAGGTCATGTGACTTGTTTATAAAACTTTTCATTGGTTCATTTTACTTTTGGTTTCCTAAAGATGGAAGGCTTGGTCATATGACCTAAAAATAACACTTTTCATTGGTTTAGAACATTTTTTTTTCCCAAATGATGAAAGCCCCACCTTGTTTCTGGATGATTCAGACTGAAGCTGGCGTCAGCATGAGAGCACCACCATCTCGTGGCTCCGTCGTGGTCATTCCGCGTGCAATCATGGCAGCCGCTCCCCACCGGAAGCCTGCAGGAGTCGAGGGCCCCCAAGACTTTTGTAGAATCTTCACGGCTGAAGGGACGCTTTCGAGAATGGAGCCCAAGCCTTAGCAGGCAAGCGTCCGAGTTCCAAGGTGTCCCAGGGCCATTTTAGTGGACCAGGCCCAAAACCGAAGAGCCGTCCGCCATTTTAAGAGTCCTGTGGCAGCCGCCTATCGCTGCACTGCAAGAGTGGGAGCAACTCAACTACATGGTGAGCGAGATGCTGTAGCCGCAAGAGCGGGCGCAACTCAGCTGGATGGCCGCCACCTGGGGAGGCCCGTTCACGCCGCCTCCCCCACGCCCCCCCCCGGGCCACCCCACGCCAATTTTCGGAGCAGCATTGTAGGATACCAAAACCAGTGCGGCAGTTTACTGGACATCACCTGGGTGCCATCCACATCTCAGCGCGTTCTGCTGCCTTGGGACTATTCGCACAACAGACCGCTACTGACGATGCCTCCCCCCGCACCACCCGGGACGCCCCACGCTGTTTTTCTGAGCTGCATTGTAGGATCCCAAAAACCAGTGCGGCACCCAGGTGACATCACCTGGGTGCCGTCCAGAACTCAGCACGTTGTGCTGCCTTGGGACTATTCGCACAAAAGACAGCTTCTGACCATTGTTGCTTTTTTTTGTCAAAAATGTTTAAATGTTTTTACAGTTTTTGTTCCGTTCGTTATATTTAAAAGTTAATAAAGTTTTATAATCCTACTTTGTTGGAGTGCTATATATTTTTAAAAAATCGGGTGAATGGGGCCTTGAATCGGGTTATTGTCATGTGTGGGCTTTGCAAGTGTACTGCTACAGGATCGGACATTTCAAACTCAAATGCACGTTCTTTTTCTTACCTTTCCGAAGCATGGAGCGCAATAGCAGGCAGAGAAAGGGTGATGCAAGTGTTGAACACTGCCTGGCCTGGCAAGTTGCTGGCAGTGCCCCCCCCCGCCCGCTCCTGAAAGAGGACACACACACACCGCCGCCCCGAGTACTTCACAGATCTTTAAAAGACCATGCGCTTGTTCATGAGGCTTAAATGGTTTATCACCCCTTCTAGAACCCCAGCATCGACCCTCTGACGTTTCCTGGAAGAATTACCACGTAACACAATACCAAGCCTTGTCAGCTGAAACCCCCGAGGAATCGTGGGGCATATTATCAAGGGGGTTTATCTCCAAGAAAGCGGAGATAAAATGATCTCCCTATTACCAAGCTGTCGCTAACACCAGTTAGTGACAGCTAAAAGGAGATAGCAACCATCTTGGGCCCCGCTTTGCATGTCAGTGATATTTATCACTAATGACATGCAAAGTGGGCGTGCCAAGATGTTAGCGACTGGAAACAGTCCCTAACATCGCTATCTCCTATTACCAACTTTTGAAGATATTCGCGCTAAGCGCGAATATCTCCAAAAGCTAACACCTGCCCTGAGCAGTTCTTAGCCATGTTATCCAATGGGAGGTGGATAACATGGCTAAGAGCGTTTGCTCGATAATGCATGAATATCGCTGACTTTTCAGCGATATTCATGCATTGCGGCCCTTTTTTATCGCATTTGCGATAAACCTTGCTAATAGCAAGGTTTATCTGCGATAAAAATCGCCAATGTGCGGCGATAATTTTTGTCTCTAAACAAGTTAGAGACAAAAATTATCGCTAGTTGTTGGTAATATGCCCCCGGGTTTTTGCTTGCAGAAATCGGGAGGCGGGAGACTAGCACTGAAATCAGTAGTCTCACGCCTGAATCGGGAGGGTTGGCATGTCTGGATTCTCTACAGCTGGGGCCATAAACTACATCCGCAGGGCTAGGTAATAGCCTGGGACCGGCCTGGCATCTAAAATGGCTGCCGTGCACGACAAAATTGTGGCATTGGAAAAAAGGCAAGATGGCGCAGACAATGTTTATCAATAAGGATTTATTTATAAAAAAATATTTTATCGCACTGACAAATTGGCGGTCAACACTTCCTGATTTCCATCGAATCGAACGTTAACAGACGTCACGCAGCAAAAAAAAAAAAAAGCTCACGCACAGCCGCTGGAAGACATGTATCAACATATATGAGCCTCCTCAGCCACCCTCAGAAAACATAAGGGATTAGGATACGTCTCCCGCACCCCCTTATACCTAGTAATTTAATTAAAACGAAGCACAAATTGGGAATTCCCGTTTTGCTACCAGTTTGCGGCCCAGTTCGCGGCCCGGGAAGCGCTTCTACCGTGAAAAATATATATTTTTTTTATTTTCCCCACGGGACCCTTTAATAACCCCAACAACATTCCTAGGGGGTCAAGAGGGGTATACCTTGCCCCCTTTCATTAAATTCCCCCTTCGTTTTTCACCTCTTCTTCTCTCTCGATCCTACCGAGAGATAAGATGGCGGCCGCTCCGGACTGTTTAGAATGTTGACAGACACCGGGGAGCCAATCAGCTTCGCATCGCAAAGTTCCGTTTCGCGAAAAGTAAGCGGACCGGAGCGCAGCCCGGAGCGATGTTACAGATATATATCTTGTTTTGAACGTTAATTTCTCAAAATCCACTGGAGCACATATATTGAGACCTAGCAAACGCACATCGGGCTAACAGTCCCTACAATTTTGCCAAGTTTCGTGCAAATCCATTCAGCCGTTCGAGCTAAAAGTGAGGCCAAAGGCCCTATGGAAATTAACATGGGAAAAACGCGTTTTGGGACCCCCCTTTTTTCTCGCCCCCCCTTGACGAAACCCCCCCAAATTTTCAGGGGCTGCTCAGAAACAAAATGTGCCATTTTCCTGAAAATTTCAGCCTATTCCGTCCACAAACGCCAAAGTTATTAGACATAGAATTTTCAAAAGTTCCATAGACAAAAAATCCTAACTATATATACCTACTGGCGACACGCCAGTAGGTAATATATATATATATATATTCACTGACAAAACCATAGGTTGCACATACGTTATAGTTAGGAATTAGCATTTTAAAAACCTTAGAAATTCACTGTAAAAACTATAGGTTTTACACACGTTATAGTTAGGAATTAGCATTTAAAAAACCTTAGAAATTCACAAAAAAATCCATAGGTTTCACACACGTTATAGTTAGGAATTAGCATTCAAAAAACCTTTGAAATTCACTGAAAAAAACATAGGTTTCACACATGTTATAGTTAGCTGGACATTACACTCATACAAAACCTTTGAAATTCCCCCGTTATTGTTAGTTCAGCTAACTATAACTCGCGTGCCCGCAATGCACTGCTGATGACGTCACATATAACATCACTCATGACATGGTCAGTGACATCACTCATGACATCACTGATGACATTTCAAATGACATCACTGATGACATCATCCTTGTGAAAGAGTGGCAGATCTCCTCTCAGCGTAATATAACCTTTGATACACACCATCAAAAATAAAAAGTAAAAAATTTAAAAATAAATGGAGATACCAATACCACTTATCAACAAGCTATTGAGTAAATCCGCCATCTACATACACATCCACTCATTCATCAACAGATTGATATAGTCACTTATACATGTACTCACTCATCATATGTACTCATACACTTATACATCCTGTTTCACACCAACACTCATCCACAGACTTACTCACACACATTCACACATGCAAATAAACTATCAAACATCCATTTATTTGCATATACAGGATATATACACAGCACTACACTTACTTTTACAGAAACATACATATACTTACTCTCTTAAACAATGACTTACAGAAATACAAATTTATTTATACAGGAACTCTTCCAATATCTCACTCTCACATATACTCACTTATATACATCAATACTCATATCTAGTAGATTAAAAAATATGTAGTTACTCATAAAGATACTATTGAGACAGTCAATCTCTCACTAACACACCCATAAACACACTCATGCACCCATACAGTCCTGCATATATGCTGTCTTCAAAACACATTCAAACAGTGAGTCACTCATTCATGCATCTATGCGCTAAGTAATACTCCCCAACAAACCATACAGACACTCATACTGATACTCAAAAAGTCAACTAATAATCCATATAGATAATCAAGTAGCTACTCACAAACCCATGGAGCCAATTATAGAAAAAGTGAGACACTGATACAGATATTTACATATTTAAGCATTACTCGCCAATACATGTATTCAGTAAGATACACTTAATAAGTCAGTTATGCAATCATTTTTACAAAAAAAACATCCATTGAGACATTTATTTATCCATTTATTCTTTCATCGATCTTGCGATACACATATAGAAAGCATATTTCAATTTCAGAAAAAAACATTCACTGGATGATGTCATCAGTGATGTCATTTGAGATGTCATCAGTGAAGTCATGAGTGATGTCACTGACCATGTCATGAGTGATGTTATATGTGACGTCATCAGCAGTGCATTGCGGGCATGCGAGTTATAGTTAGCTGAACTAACTATAACGGGGGAATTTCAATGGTTTTGTATGAGTGTAATGTCCAGCTAACTATAACATGTGTGAAATATATGTTTTTTTCAGTGAATTTCTAAGGTTTTTTAAATGCAAATTTCTAACTATAACGTGTGTGAAACCTATGTTTTTTTTCAGTGAAAATATATATCTATATTTGTAAATATATATATATATATATATATATATATATATATATATATATATATATATATATATATATATTACCTACTGGCGGTCGCCAGTAGGTAGTTATAGTTAGGATTTTTTTCAATGTTAAATCTCAAAATTCTATTTGGAATAACTTTGGCACCGGTTGACGAATCTGCCTGAAAATTTCATGAAAATGGCCTCGTCGAGCTCCGGTCCTTCCCTGAAAGTTTGGGGGGGATACAATAAGCGGGGGCCGAGATAAAAGGGGGGTCCCAAAACGTGTTTTCCCCATGTTAATTTCCATAGGGCGGTCGATTTCACTTTTAGCCCGAACGGCTGAATGGATTTACACCAAACTTGGCAAAATTGTAGGGACTGGTAGCCCGATGTGCCTTTGCTATGTCTCAAGATATGTGCTCCAGTGGATTTTGAGTAATTTAGGTTCAAAAAAATATATATATCTATAGCAGCGCACCGGTGCGCGCACCGGAGTGCGCTCCAGGCGCGACACGCAAGGTGCGCATGGAAAGCTGATTGGCTCTCGGGTGTCTGTAAACATTCCAAACAGTCCAGAGCGGTCGCCATCTTGTGTCTCGGTAAAATCGAGACATAAGAGGTGGCTAAAACAAAGTGGGAACTGACCATAAGGCGTCAGGGATAGACCCCTTTGACCCCCTAGGTTTGATGTGGGGGCTATAAAAGGGCCCCGCGGGGCATTTAAAATATTTTTTTTTTTTCGTTTTGCGCGGGGGAAGCGCTCGGTGCGCGCACCAGGTAGCGCACCGGGGAGCGTAAAATGAGGGAAAAAGATGACAGAGTTTAAAAAAAATGAAGTTTTTATTTAGAAATTGGAGGTAGTTCTTAAAAGAACTTTTTTTTTTCTTCTTTTTGTTGTTTTATATTTTTTTTGTGTTTTTGGAACTTTTTGAACTTTTTTTGGCTTTTCAAAACAGTTTTATATTTTTTTTTGTATTTTTTAGGGGGAGAAACAAAAAAAGGGAATTGAAACTGGCTCAACTGGAGCAAAAAAACAAAAAACCCAAAAAATTATTTCTTTTTGGGGCACTTGTGATTATCACCTGCAAGGACGATGAGCTTAATACTTTGTTCCCCATAGGAGATAAGCTTGCCACAAGCAGTGCAAGTAATTTTAAAATCAGCAAATCTCGGCTGAATGCAAGGCATCACCTCAGATGTTTCTGGTTGCGAGGAAGTGGGTTGGTTTCTTTGGGAGGGGGTCCTTGATGACTGGGGGAGGTTACTGGCCAGTTCCCGGAACTCTGCACGAGAGTAGTTGTTTGGATGTTTTCTTGTCATGTGCCGAATCATGGTATAGTTACCAAAAGAATATTTCTTGTTTGGGTTGCCCCGTGAAAGTTCATCATTGCAGATGAGGCAAGTCACCTTGGGAGCATTCACCTTTTTTTGCCCCTCTGGGATTGAAAAAAACTGCCAAACAATGTGTGGTTTGGGTTTGTAAGGTGTATTTTCTTCTGGCAGCCATCTTCTTCTCCCCTCCTCCTCTTCCTCTTCCTCCTCCTCCTGTTCTTGATCACCAATATAATTTGGAGCTGGTCCTCTTGGTGGTGGTGGTGGTGGGGCAGATGCACCAGCTGATGCTACTACTGAAGCCATTGGAGCAAAAAAGTAGAGAGAGCAACAAATAGGTCTTCCTCAGTCAAAGGACAAAGTCAGAATAAGGAAAAAAGGTGGGGTCTTTCATCATTTAGAAAAAAAAACTGTCCTGAACCAATGAGAAGTGTTATTTTCAGGTCACAAGACCAGGGGCTTCATCATTATGAAACTAAAACTGTTATGAACCAATGAAAAATGTTATTTTCTGCTCACATGACCCGACGCGCTTACGCTACGCGCACGGGGGCGCGCAGCGTAAGCGCGTCGGAAGTTTACGTTTTGCGATCGTATTCGTTCGAGTACTTCCGGGTGCGCTTACGCCGTGCGTATCACGCGGTCGCGGCTACGCGATACGTCACGATCATGTTTTCGTTTGCGATATTGGCGCTCAGGAGACGCTCCCCGGAGCGCGCCCGGGGGCGCTTTTCAGAAATACGCTTTTCGGGGCGCACTCCGGGGCGCGCTCTGGGAGCGCTCCCCCCAAAAATTAAAAAAAAAAAATGGGATAATTGTAGAGACAGGTAGCCCTATTCTGAAGTGGTTTGTAAAAAAATTAACTTTATAAAAATATGTATTGTGCTACATTGGGCTTAATATATGTTAGAGCCAAAATGTAGCCCAAATGTAGCCCAAAGTAGCCCAATGAAGCCCAAAGATGGCCACCAGAGATCAAAAATTGTAAATGTAGCCCAAAATTCAACTAGATGTAGCCCAACTGTAGCCCAATGACAGAATGTACCAGAGTGTTAAAAAGAACAACTAGAGTGCTAACAGTCTTATTTATAAAGTGAAACTTATAGTAAGGAATTAGCATTAAAAAAACCTTTGAAATTCACTGAAAAAAACCATAGGTTTCACACCAGTTATAGTTAGGAATTAGCATTTAAAAAACCTATTAAATTCACTGAAAAAACCATAGGTTTCACACCAGTTATAGTTAGCTGCAAATTTTACTGATATAAAACCATTGAAATTCCCACGTTATAGTTAGTCGGACTCACTATAACTTGCGCGTGCAATGCACTGCTGATGACATCACATATTACATCACTCATGACATGGTCAGTGACATCACTCATGACATCACTGATGACACCATCCAGTGAATATGTGTCTTTCTGAAAAATAAATATTAGTGAGTTATGTTTAAATATTTAAATACATATATTAGTGTTTCACTTTGTGTATAAGTGGCTACATGTGTTGATAAGTAGCTACATGCGTATGTATATGGGTTATTTGATATTTTTAGTAGTATCAGTATGAGTGTCTATGTGGTTTGGTGGAGGTATTACTTAGCACATAGATGCATGAGTGACTGACTCTTTGTTTGTATGTGTTTTGAAGACAGCATATGTACAGGACTGTATGGGTGGATGAGTGTCTATATGTGTTTGTTAGTGAGTGAATGACTGTCTCACTAGTGTCTTTATCAGTAACTACATATGTTTTAATCTAGTATATATGAATATTGATGTATATAAGTGAGTATATGTGAGAGTAAGAGATTGTAAGATTTCCTGTTTAAATAAGTATGTGTTTCTATAAGTGATTGTTTAAGAGAATAAATATGTGTAATTTTCAGTAGAAGTAAGGTGGAAGTGTGTGTATAACTCTATATTCAAATAAATGGTTGTTCAATAGTTTATTTGCACGTGTGAATATGTGTGTGAGTAACTTTTGGATGAATGTCGGTGTGTAACAGGATGTATAGGTGTATCTCTTCATATGATGAGTGAGTATATGTATGAGTGACTATATAGAACTGTTGGTGAATGAGTGGATGTGTATATAGATAGTGGAAGTACAGAATTGCTTGTTGTAACTGATATAGGTATGTCCATTTTTTAAAAATTTCAGTTTCTATTTTTGAATATGTGTCTCAAGGGTTACTTTACACTGAGAGGAGGTCTGTGACTGTGTCACAAGGATGGTGTCATCAGTGATGTCATGAGTGATGTCACTGACCATGTCATGAGTGATGTAATATGTGATGTCATCAGCAGTGCATTGCACGCGCAAGTTATAGTGAGTCCGACTAACTATAACGTGGGAATTTCAATGGTTTTATATCAGTAAAATTTGCAGCTAACTATAACTGGTGTGAAACCTATGGTTTTTTCAGTGAATTTAATAGGTTTTTTAAATGCTAATTCCTAACTATAACTGGTGTGAAACCTATGGTTTTTTTCAGTGAATATATATATATATATAGTAGCTCCAGGTTGTCCACCTTTTGAGTAGCACACGAGCAGCAGCTTGATTTATGTGTAGGTGAGGACGGGGATCCGCTTGTAGATGCCGCTCCGCAATGGATCTGCCCGACGCGTTTCAAAGCTCCATCTGCTTCTCTTCAGGTGCTTTAACAGAAGCGGTGTGCTCACCCGCTGACACACTTCTCCAATTTCCATATGACACACCCGCCGATGGAAGGCTCCAATGAGACTGCGCATTATGGGAAGTGTGGTGCGGAAAGCACACAATCAAGTCCTGTATGGACCCTACAAGTGGGCCCGTCCTCGATCCCATGTACAGCTGCTGTTTCACTTCCGCGACCCCCAAGGATAACGGGGTGGGGCATACTCCGCGGCTGGACTGCCGCGTGTAAATTGTCGCTCCATGGGATCGAGGACGGGTCATAAACCTAGGAGTTGTTTTTGACGACAAGCTATCCTTTAAACATCATGTCAACTTGGTGGTCTCATCTGCTTTTTTCATGCTGAGGAAAATTAAAAAATTACTACCATATCTCCCGGCCTCAGCAGGGAAAACATTGGTGACCACCTTGGTCTTCTCCAAAATGGATTATAGCAATGCCCTTTTTCTTAATGCTCAAGAACAAATCCTAAACAAACTGCAGTCTGTTCAAAATGCGGCAGCAAGGGTCCTTCTTGTTATTCCTAAACGTCATGCAACCTCCCTGGCCATACGACAGCTGCACTGGCTACGAGTCAGAAGCAGAATTAAATTCAAGGCATTCTGTATTGCCTTTAAGGCCATACATGAGAACGGGCCTCGTTTCCTCAGAGACGCCTTCAGGATCTATGACCCCAATAGACTGCTGCGATCAGCTTCCACCTTCGCACTTCCTGTCCCCCGTACTAGAACTTCTACCTGGGGAGACAGACGCTTTTTGGTGGCAACCCCCAGACTCTGGAACTCTTTGCCCACAGCTATTAAAACTTGTCCCACGCTCCTGGCCTTCCGCAGATCCTTGAAAACCTGGTTATTTGATCAATAACTCCACCAGCCAGCTCTGTCCCATAAAGTATTAAATGCACCTCCGGGTATTTGCCGCGCAATACAAATCACGAAAATAAATACATAAATAAATAAATAGATTGAGATAATTCACAGATATGTTTTCTAGAAAGTTCTCTAGTTTGTGTTTAGGCCCACCCCAGATGGCAAAAAAGATTATCGATGTAACGTATCTAGAACATTATGTGCCTGATCATTTCTTCATTGGCCTCTGTCTATACATGCTGTTCCTCTCACCAACCCATGAAGATCCCTGCATAGCTCAGTGCAAAGCAACTTCCCATTGCAGTTCTGACCGATTGTCTATACTGCATATCATTGAACAGTAAAAAGGTATTCTCCAAACAGAAAACAAGCATATCAATCAACATCTTTGAATGTTCATACATGTAAATTGCTTCATCCCTGAAAAGATTTCTTCACGTTTGGATCTCCAAATTCTGTCTAATGTAGGTGTACAATGAAACACGTCTATAGCTACTAACAAATAACTATGTTGTCAGGGGATCCCACTATTTTGGTTATAAAGTCAGTGCTGTCCTTGCAAGAGGAAGGAAGATTTAGAACGCAAGGAAATAAAAATGAGTCAAGGTATTTGGATGCATGTTTCAATTAAGTATTATTCGCTGAGATGATGGGTCTACCAGGTGGGTTAACCTTGTCCTTATGGACTTTGGGTAATATAGAAGTAAGGGGCAGTGGGTTTGTTTGTATACAAGAACGGATAATTCTCAGCACTAAGGAGGCCTCTCTACTTCCACTCATTAATTAAGGTGTGATAGTTAAGAATTGTCTGTTTGTATGCATCACATGTGGTTGCCTCTTATCTTCTTGAAGTCAGTAGCTGCCTGCTGGGCTCCTGTGTATACTTATTAATATCCCAGAGTACCACATTACCAACCTTATCTGAGGGTTTAAAAACTAAGCTAGGATCTTTGCTCAAAGAACCTAAAGCTTGAATATATCCCTTGGTCAGATTCCGGGCGTGGTTATTCTTAGTGTCATGCCATATCTGCATTAAATCACGAGTAACCACTTTGTGAAAGTGCTGATGCTATCATGCGGTGTTTCTGGGTTGCACCTTGATTTAGGTCTAAACTGGATCGTGATAGCCCTATCGGTTTCCAGGACAAGGACGCCAGGAGATCCGATTCGGAGGCCCAGTCAGCTATCGCACATTCCAACTCCATCAACATAGATAACTCCTGTTTGTCTCCTAGACAACAAGAATCAAAAGTAGAGTCACAAATAGGAACATTGGGCAGAGCTGTACCAATGTTATGCTTTTTTACTTGTTGCAAGAAAACTTTCAACTGTTTTAACTTTTGTATACACAAAACACATCAATATGTGTTTGGAAGTAGTCTAGAATAGCTGTAGGACAAAAAGACAGTCCCAATTTTTGGAGAGATTGTTCATCCATAGTCAAATAATGAAAGGATAAGTTTCTGATAGACAAATTTGTCTTACCCTTTATCTCTTCCTGATTTGCAGATTTTTTCTCATCATGTGGCACAGTGTCTCTTGTGGTGGTTCCTGCTTGTCTGGGTTGTTTACCTTTGCTTCCTTCTTTTTCATCGGGGGTTTCCAGCATGCTCCCTTGCTTGCCTGTAAAAAGTGGTACTACTCAAGTGATGTGAATGGTAATGAGTCTTTGTTAATCGATCCTGGTTGTTCTTCTAAGTCTGAGCAGGATTCGGATCCAGACTAAGACGTAACCAATTCCTGCTGTCTTAAAGCTCCAAGCTGTTTATGTTGTTTGACTGCGCCATCATACTTTTTTCCAAAGGTGAAGTTGTGGCCACTTGCATTGTCTTGCTTATCTCGCATGTTATTTCTAATTTTTTTTTATTTTTGCTATTTGCTGCAGTGAAAAGCTGCAGATGAGAGTCAAGAATTTGGTCACTTGACCTGTGAATGCGGTAGGACCGTAAATTGACATTCCATGATCTCACATGATTTATTGGTTTATTGTTTGTAATTGAGCAAATTAAATCTGGGGTGTGAAGATTTCTTTTGAACATTTATGAGTTTTATTTTGTAACACACATGTGTACAGGAGTCTGCTTTCAAAGCCAAATGTCGGTCTGTCTTTGCTTTTCATGTGCTCGCACACACACAATGTTTGTTTTCTATGTTGATTGTTTATACCATGTATTTAAAGCTGGAAGTGCACACAAGTACCTTAGGCTGGTGATCCAGCGCCAATACCAATAATTGTTCAGGGTTCAATACTCAACAACATAATACAATGGCCCATACACATTCACCCAGTTTTCCCGAGGCACCAGTGTCAATTTGTTTCATTTACATCAAATGTTCTTTATTGATCCTTCGGGACATCTGTCTTCTATCTAATCATAATATAAACTCTCCCTCTATTTCGTCGATAAACCAATTAGTTGGGTAATTGATGGTAATGATAATACTAATTTACCAATCATTTAGCCAAAATTATTAACACACTCTTGGGGAGGTTAACAAAAGAATGTATCTTTATATTAAAGGTTAAATGTTCAGCTGAAATTTGGTCACAATCAAAACATCGAAATCTCATGATAGGAGAAATTTTATATTGAATACAGACTCATATGCAATGACATTATGCAATGAAGGAGTGGATAGAGTAAGAGACACAGATTCAGCAAATAATTATGTCAAACAATATTATACCTAACGGAAGGATAGATGAAGAGACAATAGGTTCATCTAAAATAATACATATCAATAATTTGTTGACGGAGTGGATAGGTGGAGAGAGAAAATATTTCAGAGACAAAACATTAACACTGATATTCTGGTAACGACATCTGCTAAATACAAACCTAACAATCTATAGGAAGAACCAACCCTGGGCCCAGGTGATGACATGGGTTTCCCAAGGCTATTCAGGAATGCAAGATCTCAAACAGGAACAGGGTAAGATAGGAACAGCTAGGCCTCTCTGCAAACCGATGGACAGCAACGCATCTCCCCTCTTCTCTCTTGCCAGCCCTAGCTTAACATCACACCCCTAAAGGTACCCTAATTATAGTCTAAACAACCTGCATGTCCGTCCCACATAAGTTGCTTTTTGCATGAATCTTGACAGGGTGTTGGTTGGTTTTGGGGGGTGTGATGTCATCCCACTGTGACTTCACTTATACTTTGACTATTCTATTGTTCCGCTTCCTTTCCCATAGTCTGCATCTTAGTTCTTTCACATGAATTTTACAAATGTTACAATTAAACATTCTTTATTCAAATTACACAGCATCCGCAGAACTTGTCGCCTGTCACACGGTCGATCATGGGCCTTGGCAGGCGTTCAGTATCACGGCCTTTAACCCTTAGGCATCTTCTGCTGTGGTCAGAGCTTCTGGCTGCTTTGTCATGACCGTCTCACTCCCATGCAGGACCCTCACTTTACAATAGTCAATCTAAGGGAAATGGTTCTTCATCTTCTCCACTAAAACAAATGAAATATAGACATTCATTAATTATATGATACTGCATCCCCACACTGTTTACCACCTACCTGTGTGTGATTCCCCATTAGTGTTAACTAGCATAAGCATTGAGCAAAAGTGGCTTTATTTATAATTTCAAATCGAAATGCAACATGCAACTATTAGTTAACATGCGGCCTATTCGTGCAGTAGCTCTCGTTTCGTCTACAACACACTTCAAATACAGGTTTAGTTCTTTCGTATATTAATTCACATTAGTGCAGATAAGCACAAAGCAGATTCCCTCATGTTTATGAGTGGTGCAGATTAGTTTACTACTTCTATTTATAGCTAGTACGTAATATAGGATGACTCGATTCGAGCTGGTTTTATTTTTCACGAACCCCGCTCCAACAATTCCCTCCTCTGATGGCTTTTAGGAGCCATAATAAAAGACCTAGCATACCAAGCACCACCTTTTATTCAAAAATTAAAATTCTGTACTCTTTTCTCTTTTTACGGCATCCTCATCTAAATCGTTCATTACGTCATAGTATTCTTCTTTCATTTCTTTTAATTCTATTTCTTCTCTTTTTCTTTTTAATTGCCCTTCTTTTATTCTTTATCTCTGTTATTTCCTTTTTTCCTCTCTTCTATTTACAACATTTACATGCTATTATTATTACTAAAGCTATGACTACTATAGAAAATATTGGCATTATTATTTTCCCTAATAGACTGCTTCCAAAGATGGATAACCAATGGCCTATTGAGGAAAAACCCTTACCAAGTCTCTCCCAAACACCGTCAACCTCCAGTTGGATCAAATCTCCGTGTAATTTCGTAATATTCTTTATATATCCCTCAATTCCTTTGCTCTTATCCGGGATATAAGTGTAGCAATGTTTTGCTAATAAGATATCAAGGGCAATTTGATTTTGCAAAACCATTCATCTGATTGCAACCATTTTGGTGTCAATCGTCAACAACCTACCAGCAGTATCTGTAGATAATCCATAAACCACTGTGGACAATTTTTGAATTTTGTATGAATTTAGAACGACTCTAACTGAGGGTATCAGTGTACCAAAAATATCACCTACTATTTCTGAGAAATCTGCTCTTTTGTTACGTGTTAGTCCTTGCTTTGTTTCATTTAGTTTATGATTGCTTCGGTCCAAGTGGTACACTTTGGGGGAAACTATAGCAAAATAACAACTTCTGTACTAAGCTTTCCTGCCACACACATAATAAATTCCTGGAAAAACAGGATCCATTCCACCCTTCAATCCCCATCCTCCAGTAATTTGAAAGGTATGCTCACACTCACTAGAACCAATACAATAGTTATTATGGTTAGTTTTAGTTCTAAAAAGACAAATCTTCCCTTTCTGTGACCAGTCTGGAATCATTAAAGCATATTTTTCGCCTTTCTCATAATTTCCTCCTCTAAAGTCCTATGGTGGTATTCGGGACATTTGTTCAGCAGCTTTCTTTTGGAAACGTTCTCTTCTATTTTCGACCATCTCTACAAAGATCTTCTCTTCTACCCTTAAACTACATGTTAAATTATTCTTGTAAGCATATTCTCTTTCTAAAGTCTTTGTGATATGGAAAAAAATCTCCCATGTACCATACGTTTTTACCACTTAACAGGAATTTCTGAAAATACTAGGCCTATATTGGAGTAATGATACTCAAGCTTACCTGTTACATAGAATAGGCTAGTAAGTATACTACAAGACACACCATGGGTTAATGGAAGGTGGTGATAGGTCACCTCTTCAGAAATAGATGAAGGTAATTGCATGCCCACAAAACAGTCACTCAGATTCATAGCTTCCACATATTCATAAAGTAATTTTGTAAAGACATTTAACTAGAAATCACCAATTGATTTATCATGATGGAGAATGCTTCCATCAAGAGGTACTAATGTAGTAATTGGTGTTTTAATTAGAGACATCATTCATTCTTTCACTTGTTACATCATTAGTATTGTTTCTTTTGTCAGTTACCATTAGACTAGGTATAAGGACAGTTAGTAATACCCACATAAATGTTAACACCTTCCATGCTCATGACGAGCTCAGCTCGTCATGAGCCACGGTGCTCGTGTGCTCATAACGAGCTGAGCTCGTCAGGACTGTTAGAACGCTTGCACGCTGGGCAAATTCCCCTGCTGTGCAAGCGTTCTAAAGAAACGGGTGTGGTCATGACGAGCTCAGCTGATGACCAGCTGATCTCGTCATGAGCACCGGGGCGCTGCGCGCGCCCCCCCACCCTCCCCCAGCACAGTGGGGGAATGTGCCCGGCAGGGAAGGGGTTAATAACAATACACTACATAAGCAAGCTTTAATACATCTACGTTTTAAACTAGGTTTGGGAATTTCAGTCACTTCTGCTTCAGCCATTTTCTTTCTAAAAAATAAAAATTGATCTATACCTGTATAAAATGTAAAAATAGTAGTGAATTCCTACCCTTCAACGCTTTCTTCTTTACACCCTTTCTTTATTCTTTTTCTTTGATTTGGTTTGAATTCTATGTCAGGAACGGAGGCAAGGATTATGCTCATTCTTCCTTCGCTTTATTAACAAATTTCAAACAGCAGCTTATCACAACCATGTATAACAAACTACATTTCCCACAAGACTAGGGAAAGAAAAACAGTCTCTGGGCAATCCTTTCACAATGTCTATGGCCCTTATCCAATAAATCGTTGTGTCACTTCCTGCACTTCCTTTTTCTTCGCTGCTCAACAGCTAGAGTTAATTGCTTTTACATTCCTCTCGTTTTGGGCAGTGTTTATTTTCTGGGGTATCTATTGCCTTGCGGTTTCTTCTGTTTTTTTCCCCAGATTCCCTATTCGCCGGGGGAATGCTCAGTGCTTCTTACGCGGCTTGATTCCGTCTTAGCGAAGACCGAGGTGCGGTCCGCCGCCCGCTCGAGGGCGCTGTGGAGGCGGTGACTACGTAGCGCATTTCAGTCAGGCAAGTTGAAACGCGCTCCGGTCTGATGTTACTGCCGCGCCCCGCGTCCGCGCCCCGTGTGCTGTCTGAATCGCCCAGCAAGGCTGGGTCAGTATCATTGCCCATTTTTCATTGTACGTCCGTTTCACGGGTAGGTAGTGGTGCGGTGCATCAGGAGTGTTTACTCCTTACGCCCTGTTACTGCGTGGGTAGGTAGAGGTGTGTTGGACCCTCGGTCCTTTCTGCAACACCGACACCAATTACAGGCAGCTTGCTCCCTTTGTACCTGGTGGGTGTTGTGGTGTCCTGGGGTTGACTGCCCTGTAAAATCTGTGCCGTTGGCCTTTAATTCTCCTGAGAGATCCTCAGCCTTTAATTTGTCGTGCTCTGCTAGAGTGTGCTCCCTAGTAGTGGCCCAGTGTTTTCCAGTTCACACTATTAACATGGAGCACGAGTACTATGAGAAGGAGGACTCCCTAAGATATTTGCAGTGGGATGATGACTTTTATGAAGAGGCGGACAACTCCATTTATAGTGCGATCACCGAGCTGATGACACCGATGGAACAGCGGCTGGCAGATAAGATAGAGCAGTTGTGCGCAAAAGTAGGGCAGCCTCCCCCTGCTACCCCGATAGTACCACCTGGGGAGCCAGAGATGGTCCAGCCGGGCGTTGAGGGTGCCCCTCCCCTCAAGAAAAAGTGTGACATGTGGGTCGTTAAGGATGCTTTTGAATGTCTTAAGCAGGCTATCTTGGAGCACACAGTGCTTCCCCACGAGTCCACTCCTCCGAGTTCGGACCCCCAACCGGTTTCGACTCAGCAAGGGGGCACTCCGGACATGTCGGATGATGAGGCAGGATCCTCGAGGTCTTGCCGTCCGTCGGGGTCTACCGAACCACCAAATGTTCGACCCGGATGATATTGTGCATCCTAGGTCGGCGGAGTGGGTTCCCTTAGAGAATGAAGGTCGGAGTAGACTACGAGCGGAATGCCCCCGGCCTACCGTAGAAGGTAAGGTGGTGCTTACCCCGGAGATTGAAGGAAAGATGGCTACCTTCCTAGCGAAGTTCATTAAAGACCCCAAGAAAGGGATTGATCGTTCCAGACGTGAGTGCCAGGAGAAGCTATTGGACACCTTCGGTCCGATGACGAAGATCCTGTACATGGCGGTGGAGGCCCGTAGTTCGGGCTCCTTCATTGATCCAGAGGTCTTCTCAGCTTGGGCGCATAGAGCAATCTGCTTTATGGGCAATGCGAATTGTGCCCTCTCGACGGAGAGACGTAGGTACCTTTTGATAAAAGTTGATCCCAAACTTGGTGACTTAGCCTGTTCTGAAGCGGGGGCAACAGCAGAAGGGTGTTTATTCAGTGAGCCCTTCGTTAAAGAACAGGGCAAGTTTATCACCACGTTTACTTCTTTAGACAAGGCCCAGGTGAACATTAAGAGAGTTTTAAGCCCTCTGGTTTTCCGCGGGGCCGGTTGGGGAGGGGCCGATGTGGACAGTAGCAAATGGATCAGCGCTTTAACAACTTCTACCCGACCGGAGGGCAACGCTTCAGAGGCAGAGGAAGTTACAAGGGCAACGACCGGTGGTGGAGTACTTGAGAGCACACGGGGTCCGCTTGATCGTCTACTTGGACGATATTCTTCTCTTAGCCCAATGTCCTTTACAGTTGCGGAGTCACCTACAGATGGCAGTGTCTTTGCTTCAGGATTTGGGGTTCGTGATCAACGAACAGAAGTCCCTCCTAGTCCCGACTCAGATGGTGGTCTTTGTGGGATTCGTGATAGACTTCATCTCGGCATCGCTCAGTCTGTCCTCCAGGAAGGTGGCGAAGATATGTCACAAGATCCGTCGAACCCTGGCCAAGTAAGGGACTTCTCTGCATCAGATAGCCCGTCTGTGGGTCTCTTTTCGCCCTATATTCAGGTGATTTTTCCGGGCCCGTTGCACCACCGGGCCATTCAGTGCTTGAAGGCGCACCATCTGCGGAGAGGCCTGACGTATTCTCAGGTAGTCCCTTTGACGGACGAGGTACGCAAAGAGTTGGAGTGGTGGCTATCCCACATGGAGGCCTGGAAAGGGAGAGCCATCTTCAGTTCCGCTCCCGATTGGGTGATAGAGTCGGACGTCAGCCGGTGCAGGCTTGGGAGTGCGGTGTGGGGAGTTCTCCACCGGTGGAAGTTGGTCTCCTCAAGAACAACAACTTCATATGAATTGTCTGGAGCTTCTGGTGGGTTCCTTTGCAGTCCGTTGCTGGACCAAGGACCATGTCCAGGCTTCAGTACTTCTAAAAATGGACAATGTGTCGGTGGTCAGGTATATCAATCATCGGGGCGGCACCCGATCCAAAGCCTTGGCGAACATGGCGAACCAATTTTGGAAGTTTTGCCTCTCCAATCAGGTTTCGGTCACGGCGAAGTACCTCCAGGGCGGGAGAACTTAGTGGCAGATGTCACTGACGTTACCTCGGAATGCCAGTGTTTGGAAGCTGGACCCAGAGTTTTTTCTTTACCTGCTGGAACGCTGAGGCCTTTTTCCATCGACCTCTTTGCTTGTCACCTCGACCGGTAACTTCCCCGGTTCTTTAGTTGGAGGCTCGATCCACAGGCGATGGGGACCAATGTTCACTCAGGATTGGAGTCAGGAGAGCGGGTATGCGTATCCCCCATTCTCTATGATCACTCGGGCGGGGGCCCAGGCTTACAGACAGGGAGACTCCGTCGTTCTGGTAACGCCGTTCTGGAGGTCGCAAGTTTGGTTTCCGGTTCCACTGGAACTTTCTTGGGCTTCTCCAATCCGACTCCACCAAATTCCCCATCTTCTGTCGAGTTCGGTGGGAGTTCCTCACCGGTTGGTGGAAGATGGTTCACTTCAGCTGATGGCCTGGTGGATTACAGGCAATGCTGGAGACTGCAGGGCTTTTTGGAGCACGCTGAGCTCCTACATTCCAGAGCTTGGGCGTACAGCATGTCCAAAAGATACAAATCGGCTTGGATGCGATGGGTATGTTGGTGTATGCGACGGGAAGTGGATCTCCTGGTCGCAGATTTGACGCTTGTTCTTAACCCCTTCCATGCTGATGACGGCCCCCGGCCGCCATGGCACACACTGCTCGTGTGCTGATGACGGCCGTCATGACCACGCCCGCGATCGGAATGTCCAGCACCGCGGCGGAATTCCGGCCGCGGCGGAGGGGTTAATTATCTGGTGGATTTGGCGAAGAAAACCTTGGTGTATAGGTCGGTGAACATGGTCCGCTCGGCTAGTTCAGCGGGTCATGCACCAGTGCATGGGGCCCTCTTGGAGGAACATCGTTTTGTTTGTAAACTTCTCAGGGGCATTAGACTATTGTTGCCTCCAGAACCCAGCTATTCAGTCCTCTGGGACGTTACACAGGTTTTAATTTATTGTTGTCTTGGTAGCCGAACCGTTTACTCTCTAGGAAAGAATTGTCGGCTAAATTAGCAAAGTTGCTATGTCTGGTGTCGTGCAGAAGAGTATCGGATGTCTGAGCTTTGGATATTGAAGCAAGAGTTTTCTCCCCTGAGGGAGTTACCTTCACAGTAAATAGACGCACTAAGTCCAATACCCGTACAATCTCTTATCCTGCTTTTGAGGAGTCACCAAAGCTCTGTGTGGTTCAATGCCTAAAAGCCTATGAGGAGGCTACGGATGAAGTCCGCCCTCCGGGCAAACAACAACTCCTGATAGCCCTTAAGAAGCCATTTAAGGCGATTTTTTCCCCACTATAGCCCGTTGGGTGCGGTGGATCATGGAAGAGGCGGGCATTAAAATGAGAGCTTTCATTACGCATTCAGCACGAGGGCCGATGGCTGCGAAAGCATTCAGACCTTGGCGCTTGTTCAGAGGACCTGATGAGGGCAGCGGATTGGTCATCAGATTCTACCTTTAAAAGGTTCTATTTTAAACCTCTGCTGAATGTCGCTCAAGTGGTCATAGACAAGCTTTAAAGGAGCATAATCCTCACCTCCGGTCCTGACATAGAATAGAAATTTGCCTAGCCTACGAGAAGGTAAGTTTCAATTCTATTAAGGACGCGGAGGCGAGGATTATCCCTCCCTACAAGCTCGTTGGTCGCTGTCCCACCCCGTATGGATGCAACTAACCCTTTTACCTGTTATAAAGGGGTCATGGGATAGGACTAGGTGGTCTCTTTATGATTGGCTAACTATTGCCTTGTGTTTTTTGCAGCATTTGTGTTTTACATGCCTAGTTTAGGTTGCAACTTTTGCTTGATTATGCCTTTGTACCGTGATAATTCCGTGATTGATTGGTGTTGTTTCTTTCAGGGAATGATGGTGCGAAACAGAATGCGTGAACATGGGAGAGTTCCTCCAATGAAGAAAAAGGAAGTGCAGGAAGTGACACGATGATTTATTGGATAAGGGCCTTAGACATTGTGAAAGGACTGCACAGAGACTGTTTTTCTTTCCCTAGTGTTGTGGGAAATGTAGCTTGTTATACATGGTTGTGATAAGCTGCTGTTTGAAATTTGTTAATATAGCGCGAAGGAAGAATGAGCATAATCCTCGCCTCCATGTCCTTAATAGAATTGAAACTTACCTTCTAGTAGGCTAGGCAATTTTCTATTCTTATTTCATTTTCTTTGAATCACCAAGGTTGTCCTTTAATTTGTCACTGTTCTTTAAGGAGGTCTTAATTTTCTTTCATCAATTTGCTCAGTGTCAGAATTTTCTTTGTCTTCACTTGGATCTGAGCTTTCAATTTCTTCCAGTATCACTAAGTCCACTCAGGTGCTCTGTATTTTGTACTTGGAATTTTTACTCTTCATGTTTTCCACACCGAATCTGTCCATGACTCTTCTTGATCTGTTTGACTTGAGACCTCATTACTTTATTCTGGTCTTTTCGTTAACCTTCTTTTCAGAAGTGTGCATTGTAGTCTTTTCTGGCCAATTATCACCTTTCCTTGGTTTCTTTGCCTTGACTTCGCTTTCACCTTCTACATCTGGTTCACAGGTTCTTTTGTTTTCCCTTTCTTCTAGCTGACTTTCTCCCTGATTTTCTGTTTCTTCAGGTTCTTCTGTTTCTACATTAACTTCTCTTTCAACTGTGAACTCATTTCCTTCTGGTTCGAATACAGTTCAGGTTCGGTTGGAAGTTCACTTTCTTCTGGATAATCAGTGAGCTCACTTCTTTTTGGCTTAACAACAGTCTCTGGAACCCTAGAGTTTCTTGTCCACTCTGCTCGACTTGTGCTTGGCTGTTCACCAACTGTTGGTTCGTCAGAATCTGTCACTCTAGATTCATCAGCTTCACACACTTCAACCACTGACCTTTGTTTTTGGTTCACCAGTGGTGGCTCTTTTGGTCTTTCAAGTGGATCTAGGGTTCATTTGGTGTGGCGTGCGTGTATCCAATTTGGTGCGCCAGCACACTTCACTGCCGTTGTGGTCACCAGGATGATTTGATGAGGTCCGTGCCACTCGGGGTCAAAACATGTCTTTCTTACGTGTTTCTTTACGTAGACCCACTCACCAGGACTCAGATCATGAGCTTGATTTTGATGGATTGTTGTAACATCTTCTCCAACCGGTGAGTCACGGATGTACCAGTTCAGCCAATCCTCAGCAATGGTCAAGCACCAGATCATCAGATATATTTATCAGTTTGTTCGCTGATACATATGCCTGTCTCATTGCTCTTCCCATGAGGATTTCATGTGGACTCAATCCAGTCTTTTTATCAGGAATGCTTCTCAAACTCATCAGCACAAGGGCTAAAGCGCCAGGCCATTTCGGTGTTTTGGATTCACACACCTTCCCTAATCTGGATTACATAGTGCCATTAATTTGCTCAACTACTCCAGATGCTTCAGGTCGATAGGCACAATGCAGCTTCTATTCAATTTTGAATGCTGCACAAATCAGCCGAATTACCTCAATATTAAAATGTGAATTCCAAATCTAGGCATCAGTTCTCTCAAAAGTAATTTGGCTACTGTGAGGCTGTCATTTCTTCTCGTGGGGTAGGCTTCCACCCAGCGAGAGAATAAGCAAACAATTACTAAAACATATTTCAAGGGGGAAGCTCGATGAAATCCAGCTGGGATCGGGTAAATGGACCTCTCGCTCTCCCAATTCGTCCCCATATAACAACTGTCTTTCTTTCTCGATTTCGCTGCTGAAATAAAACGTGCCTCTGGCAAAGGCTCTGTGCAATGTCCCTGAATTTAGGATTATGCCATGTCTGCTTGAATGGTCTGATCATTGCATCTCCTCCAACTTTGCTGGAGACACCTTATGTCCCCCGTCTGCTAAGTGGTTCAATAAAGCAATTTTGTCTGTCACACATGCCTCTCGTGGTTTTGGTGCCACCAGTAGGTCATCAATGTATTGAACCAAGACCGAATTTCCTGGCATGATTAAAGTCTCTAGGCATTTTTTCAAGATCTGATTAAAGATTGAGGGATTCTCTTTGTAACCTTGGGGAACTCAGCACCATGCCAAAACATGGTTTCCAAACCCCGAAGCAAATATTGGCTTTCCGGATGCAAACGCATTGAAAAAAATGCTTGGCACAGGTCAATCACCATGTACCCTTCTGCATCACAGGGAATTTGTTAAATAATCACTGCTGGATTTGGCACTACTGCACAACAAGGTACTATAACTTTATTAATTGTATGTAAATCCTGCACTATCCGGTATTTCCCGCTAGGCTTTTTAATACCTATGATAGGCGAGTTATCAGGGACTGCTCATTATTTCGTTTAGAATTCTTTGTTCAATCATTTGGTCAATAACTGGAGCTACTCCTGCAATCACTTCTGGACTCATTTTGTATTGCGGTGTGTTTGGATACTAAGCACCATTCTTCACTATTACCTGAATCGGATCTACTTTTGTCATTAGACCAACCAATCTCTTTTCCCGTATAGTCCCACACATCTGGATTCACTGTACTTTTTAACTCTTCAGGCAGATTTTCTACTGTAAGAAGTGAAAACAACTCATTCACTTGTGTCCCTTGCTTTGCTAGCATCATTGTAAACTCCAGATCCTCATCTGAGGTCTGAAATGCAATTCCATCTGGGGTACAATAGATGGTGCAGTTAATCTAACATAACAAATCTCTTCCGAAGAGATTTACTGGGTTAGAGTCACACACCACAAAACAATGCATGTCTTTGAAGTTTCCAATTCTTTGAAGAACTTCTAATGGGTTTGTGACTGGCGATCTAATATGCTTATTTGAGACTCCTATAACTTGGATAGTTTCTCCTGAGAGGCATAGGTTCGGAATATCTGCTGCTCTCACAGTAGAAAGGATAGCACCAGTGTTCACTAAGAATGTAACATCATTACCTTCCACCTTTCCCCCAACAAATGGATCTGACTGTTCTACTGCTAAAGATGCGCCAAGTATGCACTCTCCCCCCCTCAGGCACTGTCATTGGGATGTTATGTTAATATGTTATGTTAATAACAATTTCTTGAGCGCACATACACCCTTGGGTTTCTTGGCGCTATAGAATCAAGACAACCAACACAACTCTTAAGCGTAAGCCTTTTGGAACAGCCACGTTTTTAAAGATTTTCGAAATGCCAATAAGTTATTGCTCTGTCTAATAAAGAGGGGAGGAGCATTCCAAAAGGAGGCAGCCAAATGGTAGAAACAGCTACCACCCTGGCGTTTTTTCTTGAATGAGGAGACGTTTGCGAGAGTGAGATGTTTGGAGCGTAGGTTGCGCGAAGGTGTATAGTTGGTGATGGATTGCCTGATGAATCTAGGGCCATTATCATGAAGCGCCCTGAAGGTAATGCACCCTGTTTTGAAGGCAATACGCTGGGCCACTGGCAACCAGTGAAGTTTTTCCAACCCAGCTCTAATTGATTGCCACTTCGGTTGCTTCCAAATCAGCCTTGCCGCCTGGTTTTGGACCATCTGGAGGCGTTTTGATAGGCCCATCAGAAGACCCAGTTAGAGGCTGTTCGAAAAATCTAGCCGGGAGAGAACTAGGGCAATCACCCCTTGAATGAGTGCAGAGTGTGTTAGAAGATGGGCGATTTTCCTAATCTTCCTAAGTTGAAAAAAACTAGAGGAAACCACCATTCCCATCTGTCCTTTGAGGGATAGATCGTCATTAAGTGTTATCCCCAAGCTTTTAACCAATCGGGTCTTTGTAGGAGGGATTCCCATGTCAGTTGGCCAGCACAGTCGCCCCCAGCTCAGTCCACTTTCCCCAGGCAAGATCAATTCTGTCTTGCCTGGGTTGAGTTTAAGATGGTTTAAGGTCATCCAGTTCTGTATATGTGACATTACGGCTGAGCATTCAGCGGCTGAGTTCGGGGAATTTGAGGGAATGATTAGCTGAAGGTCATCAGCATAATCATATAAGGTTATGTTGTAATTTTTTAAAGAATGAATCAGTGGACGAAGATAAAGGTTAAATAATAAAGGGGAAAGTGACGAACCTTGGGGAACACCACAAGTAGATGACATCTTGGGGGCTGTAAAAGATCCTAAACACACTGACTTTGTGCGATTTGTGATAAAGGAGGCAATCCAATTCAGAGCAGGGCCCCTGAGGCCGGCCTGCTTGACACAGTTGATCAGGATGCTATAGTCAACCGTGTCGAACGTGGCCGACAAATCAAGGAGCACCAAGGCCTGATGGATGCCTTTGTCAGCATTAGATCTTAGTGTGTCTTGAACGGCCAGAATGACAGTTTCCGTTGAATGAGATGGACGGAATCCCGCTTGGTTTGGTTCCAAGTAATCAGAGCTTTCAATAAAATTAATAAACATCTGGAAACATATGCCTCCAGAAGTTTAGAATAAAAAGGAAGGAGGGAGATGGGTCTGTAATTGGCCAAAATTAGGGGATCGGCTCCTGGTTTTTTCAGTAGTGGAATCACGGTGGCATTTTTAAACCCATCAGGGACCTTGCCCTGACCCAGTGATTCATTCAAAAGAGGAAGAATTACTGATGGAATAGCTAGGCACACCTCCTTTAGAATGTGGGGGGGACAACTGTCAAAAGGCGAGCCTGATTTGACACGCGAAAGAAGTTCTGAAAGGGTCTTCTCATCGATAGGAGGTAGAGTATCTAGAGTGACTGAATTAAAATAGATGTCTTCAATAGGTTCCCTACCCGGGAGGCTTTGAATATTCTTTTTTATAGTGGCGATTTACTCTATGAAGAAATCATTTAGGGAGTCGCAGAGCTCCTGCGAGGTCAGTAAAGGGAGCGCAGTTCTTTCGCTATTGCACAAGTCATTTACTATGTTAAAAGTGTCTTTAGTTTTATTCTGGGAATTTAAAATTTTCCCAGAAAAGTATTTAATTTTGCTTTGTAAAATGAGCTTCCAGTACTTTCTACGAGCCGTAGTATATTCCTCCCTGTCTTGGGGCTTATATTTAGTTCTCCATTTCCTCTCTTTTTGGCGTACCTCGAGTTTTACATTTTTAAGATCCAAGGTAAACCACTTGTGTGCATCTCTAGTGCGTGCACGTGTGAATCTTATTAAGGGTGCATGAAAGTCAGTGGCCTTTGAGAGCCAGTATGAAACTTCCTCTTCCATAAGATTTACCGCCTTTTTAGATACTGGTGCCATAGATGCCAGTGTTTCAATAAAGGCAGGTATATTCATGGTTTTCCATTTCCTAGTTTCGCCGCCCGCCAGAGGTGGGATTTTACTATGCCCACCAATAGTTAGCGCAAACTGGATAAGAGAGTGGTCGGACCAAATGCAAGGCATTATAGATGTAACTATGTAGGAAAGGTTATGCGACCACATTTGGTCTAACGTGTGGCCCTTCTCATGCGTAGCCACATGTATATGCTGCATTAGGTTGATGTTAGAGAGTAGTTCTGAGACTTCCAGCGCCTGAGGGTCACTGGTCGTGTTATCAAACGAATAATTTAGGTCCCCGACCAGGAGTATATTTGGGTATTTAGTCACAAGATGTGCAAGCTGTTCTGCCAACGACATAGGGAAAGTAGTCATAAATTGAGGAGGTCGATATAGCAGAACGATTAACAACGCCCCACCAGTTGTATCCATTTTCATTACAATATTCTCTGTTGCACTCAGAGTGAGAGAGGGCAGTTGTAAAAATGTATGCTCTTTGCGAATGATAGCTGCCACTCCCCCACCCCTTTTACCCACCGGACGATTCTCAGCTATGATGTAGTACTCAGATGGAAGTGCTGCGAGAATGTCCGGTAGTGAGTCCTGGGAAAGCCAGGTCTCTGTGACCAGAAGAATATCCGGTTTTTCAATGGAGAGTAGTAAAAAGAGGTCAGTTTGGTACTTGACCATAGATCTGGTATTAAGATATTTGCACCGTAGCTTTATTTGGGGGACATTAGCCAGTAAAGCATTGCGGGGTGTGGCAGTTGGATAGGCTACCGTGTCCTGAGAGATGCCATACATGGCCGTACGTATAAGGGGGATAAGCTCTTCTGCTGAGTAGGTGAGTTTTTGGGCATAGCCCATAGCCCCTGGTCCCGGTCGGGCGCAGACGGGCGCAGACGGGCTTGCCTTAGGCGCGCCGGCTGCACTCATCCGCTTCGCGTAGGCATCATGATGTTATATGGACGTTTGTAAGTAGTTGAGCACTAGAGAGCCACCCTGCCACAATGGCCGCTCTGCGTGGCTCCACCAGGAAGTGAGTGCCTCCCTCCACACAAACAGCACGGAATTGCTGCGGTGGACCGGGGAGAGCACTCGGATCAGAAGGGCAAGCTGCCACAGATATGCAAGTTGTTTTCACCGGCACACAGTCAATGTTAAAAATTTCAAAAGTACAATTAGCAATTAAAATAGCATGAGGAGCGTAGTTAGGTTCGTGGGGCTAGCGCGAGAAGTTGTGATTCATTCTCGAGCGCGTCGGCCTGTCTGAGCCCTTCAATGCACTGTAAGTAGTTGAGCACTAGAGCGCCACCCTGCCACAATGGCCGCTCTGCGTGGCTCCACCAGGAAGTGAGTGCCTCCCTCCACACAAACAGCACGGAATTGCTGCGGTGGACAGGGGAGAGCACTCGGATCAGAAGGGCAAGCTGCCACAGATATGCAAGTAGTTTTCACCGGCACACAGTCAATGCTAAAAATTTCAAAAGTACAATTAGCAATTAAAATAGCATGAGGAGCGTAGTTAGGTTCGTGGGGCTAGCGCGAGAAGTTGTGATTAATTCTCGAGCGCGTCGGCCCGTCTGAGCCCTTAAATGCACTGTAAGTAGTTGAGCACTAGAGCGCCACCCTGCCACAATGGCCGCTCTGCGTGGCTCCACCAGGAAGTGAGTGCCTCCCTCCACACAAACAGCACGGAATTGCTGCGGTGGACTGGGGAGAGCACTCGGATCAGAAGGGCAAGCTGCCACAGATATCCAAGTAGTTTTCACCGGCACACAGTCAATGTTAAAAATTTCAAAAGTACAATTAGCAATTAAAATAGCATGAGGAGCGTAGTTAGGTTCGTGGGGCTAGCGCGAGAAGTTGTGATTCATTCTGAATCACTTCCAATGCATTGCATCCATTACTGCTGACTCACACCTTGATTCTTACCAAGCGGGTCTCCTCCAAAATATCTGGTGTTCACACTGTACCTCTGCACCTGAGCATTTACATTTGTTGATATGGGGGCACCTGTAACTGTTAAGTAACTATCTGCTGCTGCTGCTGTTGATTTACACCCACCTCATTCTGCATTTGTGGAATTAAATTTGGGTTTTTCCCCGTTTTTTTTAGCTGATCTACACTCATTCCTCCAATGTCCCCACTTTCCGCATGCATGACAAAGAAATTTCTTCATAGCTTCTTCCTTACTCATTCTTCCTTTCCCTTTACCTCCACTGTAGTTCTGACCATTCTGACTCTGTCCATTCATCTGACCACTTGTTTGATTAGTACTACTTTCCTGTTGCTCTGCTACCTTCACTTGCTACTTTTCCTTTAAGGAAAACGGGATGCATTAAAAAAAAAAGCTGCTTTATTAAAAAGCAGTCCTAGATATGGTGGTCTGCTGAGCCCAGTAGGCCACCGTCCCTGGGAGGGCTGGCTTTCACAATAGGCTTGCAAATTGTGAGAGGCTCATCAATAATAATGAGCATCTCAATTTGCAAACCCCATTGGGAATCTCAAAACAGTGTAAACACACTGTTGTACATTTTATTTAGCGCCTCACAGTTTGCGACTCGCAATGTGTCGCAAATTGCAAGGCGCTAAATGAAAGGGTTGTACATCTGGCCCAAAGAGAATTGCAGAGATAGTGCATAATATTAGCCTCCATGCCTTTACTTAAAATCCATAATAACCATGGGGTGATCTGAACGTTGAATGAGACTAATGGAGGACTGAAGTATGTGTTGTGGGTTTAGAGATAAAACTTTGATCTAGTCTGGTAAAGGTGCCATGTGTAGAAGAATAAAACATGTATGATTGTTACATTGTTGAATCTCATGTAAAGCGCTCTGATACCTTCGGGTCTAGCCAGCGCTATAAAAAAACTCTTTAAATAAATAAATAAAATAATTGTGAAGAAGAAACACTAGATCTTTAATATGGCACAGAAAAAAGCAGTATTGTGTGAAATGCGCTTGGTTTGCAGGAAGAGGCATTGTGGTAAAGTGTGAAGTGTTTCAGTGGAAAAGGCCAGTGATATCAACAATGCGGAGAGTACCTGACAGTAAGAATCGGAGCAAAGACTACAACAAATGGCGGCCACGACTGTCCAAGCGACAACGCCGCCGAAGAGATATAAGTAGAAGTGTCACCTGGACATGATATGGAGTCACGCCTGTTCTCTTGACGATGGCGAAGTTAAGGAGCCAAGTTTCCTGCTTTCGAGTTGATGGCGGTCGCATAACAGGCGACTGAAGGCTCTGCCGTGTGGAGGAGCCTATGATCAGGTGACCATTTTAGGGGACGCCGATGCCACACCTGACTCCTCTGTTATTCAAACCCCACCCAAAGCTCCATGTGCCTTGTTAAGCAATTGGGAGAGCTTAAAGGAAGGAGACTTGCAGATGCTAGCAACAACAACTTACCTGAAGAGTTTCTTGAACAGAACTTAATCACAGGAAGTTCTCCTACGGAGATATTCTGTGGCATTGACTGGAACAGCTCAGGAAAGACAAGAAAAACAGAAAAGCCAAGAAAACCACTGAAAGACTATGGAGTATTCTACAAAACCCCAAAAGGAATGCAATAATTAAGACATGAAGTATGGACGTTGTTTCGTCGCTAAGATTTCTTTTTTAGACAATTGCAAACACTGATTAAGTATCGGATTTGAGTGCTTGTCAGTACATTGAACAGGATTATTAGAGCTATGAAAGAAATCACAACTTCAAACAAGAACCCTAGATAAACTGAACAGGTGCATTAAACAGGGTATTATTCAATTTAAACATTCAATGCATTTTTGGAAAAACCAGCAATGCAATATAAGGTACAGAGGAGTTAAACAGCGAGTGGAAAAAACAGTGAATGCAAAGAGTTATTACTAGGCCTAGGCATAGTTAGATGAGGTTTGCTACGCGGAACTCCGCGAAGTTACAAAAAAACTCTGCGAAGTTCCGTGAGTGGTGGAGTGCAGTGCAAACTTACTGTTCGCGATCGAGAACTTACTGTTCGTGATCGTGATGGAGCGAGGTGGGAAAACAACATTTTGTATACCCCTCGTGAAATCATTTCCTCATAACAGTACCTTTATTAATTGTGTGGTGTGGAAAATATTAACCAACGTAGTATAGAATACACACACATGTGAATACTAATCTGCTTACATGAAGAAATATAACTAACTAATTAATGTTGTTGTTGTGATGTAAAATAATGCAAATCTTCAAAATAAACAAAAACGACATAAATGTGCTTTTTGTGCATGTGTTTGTGGCAGAATCCGGAGGATAAGTGAGTATAAATTGCATCTATGTGGTTTGTTTGCCAGGGAATAACTAACAGGGAAACCTTAGGATGGGGGGAGGTAAACAGAAGGGCTACACTTCAAGAATTACCATTTATTGGTGTTTGTTTCTATGATAGGTCCCATTCTGGCTCGTGAGGCCTACTTTAAAATGGAGGCTTTCGACTACTGTGATAATGAAAGAAAACTGCGCACGCGCGGCGTAGGCCAAGATAAAATGTGAGCTGCTTGTGCAGGAACGAAATGAGTTCAAGGACTTTGTGCCCTGGAAGTCCTGATGACTGCCAAAAGAATGAACGTTTGAGTTACTGAACGTGAGAAAAGTCCATGGAGTTGCCAGTTGAGGATGTGCCTAGGCCAAAGACTTTCTTAAACAAAGGGCTCTTTAAAATTCGGCTGACACATCGTAAATTGAATGTTAAAGTGATGAGGTGATGCTCATCCACCCCAAATTTGTCCAATCAGAATCTGAGTTCATATTGACAGTTACTCTTTAGATAGATAAAGTTAGTGAAATAGTGTATAAAACCCCCCAACTTTACTTAAAATGAGGCTTCTCTTCGATTTCCTCCTGAGATGCTGTTGGAATGCTGAATTCCTGAGATGTAAGATTTTCTTGAACAAATTTTTGTTTCTTTGAATGAGAAATGAGCATTAGATGAGGGTATTAAATAGGGAAGTTAGGAGAGAAAGGAAAAAATGCATTTTGGGAACTATCTGCCTTTTGCTAAATACTTGTGTTTTGAAACCTAAATAATAAAGTCTATTTCTAAATCCCTGAAATAAAAATGAACATAACAGTTTGAGATAAAACTTTAAAGTTACTTTGAATAAAGAAATTAATAAAGTAAATAAGATGTCAGACATGCTAAAGTTTGCTTTTAATAAAAATTAGATAAATGGAGAATTAAGCTGGTCTTGTATTTTCCTACGCCTAATTTTTTACTAGCAGATTCGTCGACCATAATGGTGGTGTGTCTGAATGAAATATCTTGTTAATGAACCATGGTAAAACTCATTTAAACTGCAGGTGTAAATATTATAAATATTTAGTTTTGATTTAGACACTCCGCCATGATACAGCAGCTCTTCTTTGAATTTCACCGATCCATGAAGTAGGATGTAACCCCCAGATTCATCAAAGTCCTCTTTTGCGAGTCTGTATTAGCGAATATTAAGGAATCGCTATTACAGACTCGCAAAACGGGATGCATGTAGAAATCGCAATATTTTTTGCGATTTCTACTGCTTCCTTTTTTGCGATTCGCAAATTGCTAATCGCAAATAAGGATGCGATTTCCCATTCGGAATGAATGGGGAGTCAATCCTTATTTGGGATTAGCAATTAGCGAATCGCAAATAAGGATGCAATTTCAAGGGTGTCCAAAGGACACCCTGTAGCACCCCTGAAATGGAAATGTACACTGATGTTGCGCACACACATGTCCAAAGGACATGTGTGTGTGTAACATGCAACTTAGATAAATGCACAAAAGTGCATTTATCTATGTTTTCGCTAATTACCACGTTGTCAGACTTCGCGGTAAATAACCGCCCGGATTGCGAAATCGCAATTTTAAAATGGTTCATGCATTGCATATAAGGAATCGTAAATTGCGATTCCTTAAATGCAATTGCAATATCAGAACTCGCAATTATTTGCGAATTCTTATATTGCGAGAGCATGAACCATTGATGAATCTCAAATGCAATTTTTGCGGGCCCAAACGGCCGATTTTTGCGATTCGCACGTTTGCGCTCGCAAAAATGCTTGATGAATCTACCTGTAAGTGTTTTGGGAGAAACTCGCAGTGTTATGGGCCCCACTGATGAGTAGATGTATGATTTGGTACTTCAGGGAAAGGCGACATGTTTCTAGGAAATATTTCTGGAGTAGCGCTGCATCAGTAATATGACTGGTAGCAGACCATTGGTTGCTATAGAATTAGCTAAGATTATGTACAAAGTGATATAAGGGTTTTATGTACAGAATTATGACTAATATCTGTTGAGTTTGTATTACGATATATGTAGTCCTGAAAAGGCTTCCGAGGATTGTGGGAAGCTGATTACTCTGTCTGCAGGCAGAGGAAGTGTGGCAAGTGAAGTTGCACATCGCATAGCATGTTTCAAAAGGTAGCATCGTTGTATACTACAGTGGTATTTGTGCATATCACAAGTGGTGTCGTCGCACATCACAAGTTTAGGGACCTTAGGTGTGAAAGGATAAATGTAAAGCGAGGGCAGTCTATGAAATTTTAGCTTTCAAGTATAGGGAACATTGTGTATTCTGTTTTAAAACTTATCGCTGGGAGAGTAGTAGGACTTAACCCGAGCTTGGAAGAAGGGTAAAGTAGAGGAATGTGCTACATTACTAACGATATAGAAATTCTGTGGTAGGGTAGTGGTATGCACTGCCTACTGGAAATACAGAATTATTATATGAATGAATAGGGATTTTCCGTGTGAATGTGTGTAAATGAAATAGCAATATGCGTTCTTGTGAAACTCTGGGTTAGACTCTAAGGAGCATTGAAGTCTCTGTATGTGTCTTATTCCTAGGGAAACAGGTTCATTATTGTTTGACAGAAGTGTAAGGTAGAGGGTTGTGCTACTTTATCAGCGAGTCTAAAATTCTGTGGTAACTATACAGGATACTTGAACGATTGAAAATCCATCACTTTGTTTTACCAAAACAGATGAATGGAGTTGTTTTGTGAAAGTTACTAACTGATTCAGTTGTTAATCTTGTAAATACGGCTTCTCGATAAACCTTTAAAAGGAGGGGTCAGTCGGCGCTGCAGAAGCCGGAGCGCTGGTGATGTCAGAAGTGTCGCACAGGGATTGGTCCTCGTGACCAAGACAGAGTAAGGGCTGATTGGTGCCTCACGAAAAGCAGCGAAACTATTGGTTAAGCACTAAGGAGACGTATCTTGTTCTAATTGGTACACTAGTGTAAACCGCGCTGTGATAGATTGGTGTTACGGAACAGCAACAGAAAAGTACACGATCTTTTGAAAGACAGGGAATTTACAGAAAAATAGATTACTATTACGAATAGGAAAAGAAGAAACCTTCATGGTTTAAGAAATTGAAAATTGTGTTTGTGAAGGATAAGGCGATAGTAACAAGGGAGCGAAAATTACTTCCTCCACCGAAAACGCCTGCTTCCATATGTTGTCGAAATATGTTTACCATACATGTGTTTGGTTAGAGAATAGGCAAGGTGTACCAGAAATGATGGTGCGTTAGCTTTTCCAGAGGTTGGATCTTTTAATGCGGCAGTTTTACGAAATTTGAGAGAAAGGATGATGAAGCTTTCGCCAAGACCTAGACTTACTCAATTTGAAGCTCTAGTTGAATGGGAAGATGAGATGCATGAAATGGAACAAGAAAGGTCAGAAAGGCATATCAGACCAAGAGGAAATTTGCGTGGATTATGGGGAGAGACACATGACGGTAGATTGCGCAGATGGAGAAATGCAGACATGTGTGTATGTATCCAGTTAGACTCGTGGATGAACATGAAGAGCGGAAATGTGCCGAGAAGAAGAAAAATGTGGAAACAGGTTATGGTGATAGTGAATCAGAGGATACTGTACTGGAAGAGATATTAAATAGTAGACTGCCTCCCTATAAACCAGGTTCTTTATGGACTACAACTAATGCTCCGTCAGTAGATGGTAGAATTAATTAAACACCAAGGCAATTTTCAAATTTGAGAGATGTACCAGAAAGAGTAGAAGTGATATATAACCCAAACACCTCAATGACAGAAACAAGACTTACTCGTACTCCTAAACAGAATGATGAAAGAGGAAGTGTGAATAGAGTAGAAAAACAAGTTGAGTAACAAACTAGTACTGCTGAGTATATACGATCTACAAATGAATTGACAGAAAAGATACAAGAGCTTACGAAAAATATAGAAGCGGTAACAGTCCCAGTAACGATAGGATCTGCCATCCCAGTGTTTGAGAACCAAAGAATAAAAGAGCCAAGTTTAACAATCCCTTTATAGTAAGGTTTGCAAAAGGTAAAAGAAAATATTTATCCTGACTTGACAGAAAGCAGACAAGCAAGTAATGTAAATCAGCCTGACTTGACTTTTAATCAGAGTTCACCCTATAAATATTCAACCGGAGCAGAATCTGATTCTGCTACACCTGAAAAGAGTATTGAAAAAATAGATTTGACTCAGACCCCGATAGGTCCGTCGGAACAAGAATTAAGGGATTGGCTTAGAACTTTGAAATTAAAAGAGAATAAACCCAAACTATTAGATTTCGCTAGATTAAAGGTCGATATGGAATAATTAATTATTGGAACGATTGGAACAGACAGATTAAAAGCCTATCAAGATGATGAACTGATGTTCATGTGTAAAAGTATTACTTGGAAAACAAAATCTATACATGATTAGCTGGAAGGATGTGCCAGTGAATTAAATGTAGATTTCACAAAATGTAAAACATTGCAGAAGACGTATAGAGTAGACATTTCAGAAAAAGACATTGAAAATATGAATACAGCTGGAAGAATACCTCAAATAAAAGAAATAATTGTGCTGCTAAAAAATGGGGAGATGTGAATAAGTGGAGAGTGAAATGGGCAAAGAAGAAAGAAGAGGCTAGTGATAAATCTACATTAGCGTTCCCAGTCAGAGAAAAAGAAACAACAGTAAATGAATTTCCTATGAGAGAAATACCAGGAGGAGGATATGTGCATGTTCCTTGGAGTAGACAGGACATACTATCATTTACGAATGTTTTCCCCAGATTGAGAGAGAAACCAGTAGAATGGTATCGACAGGTGGACAGATTTGTAAAAGTTTCAAAAGTATTATGGGTTTATCTGGATGGATTATTTGATATAGTTGTGCCAGCAGATTTGCGGACTGAGTGTAAAATATCTGTAGATTGGCCAAGAGAGGAATATCCACGAGAGAAAGGGTCTCCGTCACCTGAAGTAATGCGCAAGTACGAGCAAGTAATAGTATTTTTGCAGAATAAAATTCCACCAAAAGCAACTGATTGGGTTAAGATAGACAGAACTACACAGGAACCGAAAGAATCTGTACATGCATTTTATGAAAGACTGTTGTTAGTATTTAAGCAATACAGTGGATATGAGGAACTGAGCGAAAAGGACATGAGTCATTTTGTACATAGATTTGTGTATGGGTTGAGACCAGAAATTGCAGACATGATTAGGAATAGTATGATAGGATGGCAATCAAGTCCTCTCGATGATGTTTTAAGAAAAGCCAAATATTGTAGTGAAGAGATTGATGCCAAGCAAAAGAAGTTAAAAGAGAAAGCCATGTGGGCACAAGTGAAAGTAGCACAATTAGAGAATAAAAATACAGAGAGTCAAGGAAAATTTAAAGGAAATTTCAACAAAACGAAATTGGTTGGGAATATAGAAGAGCTTAAGAAAAAGCTCCCTTGTCATAATTGCGGCAGAATAGGGCATTGGAGAAAAGAGTGTAAGTATCCACCACGAGTTAATCCCGAAAATACGTCATTGAATCCACAGGTGGGGCATGAGTTAATTCAACAGCAACCACAACAGCAGCAGATAGTTACTCAGCAGAGTCAGGTGCCACAACCGCCACTTCCATACAGTGTAAATCAACAGAGATGCAGTGCAGAGACAGGATTCAGCGAAGGTGAGCAGGTAAATAGATCGCCTAGAGTGAATGTGAGTCCCCAGTATTGGTAACAAGAGGAAGGTGGGAGCGAGTCAGATGAAAGTTTCTGACGGTGCCTGAGAGAGGGAGAAGAGTGTGTGCTTGGAGCCACTCTTGAGGTAGATCAGTCTGGTCCATTTGTAAACGGAAAGGTGAATGATGTAGAAATAACTTTCCTAGTGGACACTGGTGCTACCCGTCCTACTGTTAGATCAGTGGAAGTACAAAATCTTCCTCTGTCGGGAGAGCACATCCAAGTTGTAGGTGTAGCTAATAGACAGATTAAAACCTCCTTAACACAACCAGTTGAAGTAGAAATTGGAAACTTCAAAGACATGCATCGATTTGTGGTGTGTGATAGTAGTCCCGTAAATCTGTTAGGACAAGACATTTTGTGTAAAATGAACTGTGCCATATACTGTTCACCAGACGGCATAGAACTACAAACTCCAGATGAAGATAGCTTGTATAAAATTACCATGCTCATGATTGAGGCAGAACAAAATAAATTCTTTCCTGTGTTTGATCGAGAGAAGATACCTGATGAATTGAAAAGGGTAGTGAAAGAAAAGGTGTGGGATTTCACAGGAAAATATATAGGATTAATGAGAGATGTAGATCCTGTAAAAGTCTCTATAAAAGAAGGTATGAGTTACCCGAACATTCCCCAATACAAAATGACAGCAGAAATATTTGAAGGGATAACACCGGTGATAAACAAAATGATTGAGCAAGGCATACTGAGAGATAGAGAGTAGTCCTTGTAATTCACGGATAATGGGATTGAAAAAGCCAAATGGAACATTTAGGATTGTACAGGACCTTAGAAAGGTTAATAAAATTGTTGTCCCATGTTGTCCAATTGTACCAAATCAGCAGTGATTTTATATCAAATTCCCCATGATGCAGAATGGTACACTGTGATCGATCTGTCTAATGCGTTCTTTACAGTTCCATTGCACCCAGAAAGCCAACCAATTTTTGCGTTCCGGTTCAGAGATCGTATTCTGGCATGGTGCAGAATTCCTCAAGGGTACACTGAAAGCCCATTTATTTTTAATCAGTTGCTAAAGAAATCACTAGAAAGATTGAGTATGCCTGGAGAATCTGTATTGGTTCAGTACATTGATGACCTCCTAGTAGCAGTTAAGACAAAATATGTATGTGTAACAGATACCATTGCATTGCTAAATCATTTGGCAGAGGAGGGACATAAAGTGTCTCCACCTAAATTACAATTTTGTCAGAAGGAAGTGCACTACTTAGGTCATAAGATTGCCAAAGGAATCAGCCAAGTTACTGCGGAAAGAATCAAAATGATACAGGGAATGCAGACACCAAAAACGCAACGACAAGTAAGAATATTCCTGGGAATGGTAGGTTACTGTAGACAGTGGATTAGATGATTTTCACTGATAGCAAAACCATTACAGAGATTAACCAGAGCAGATATCAGAGACCCTATAGTTCTGAGCAAAACTAAGATGGAAGCATTTGAACAGCTAAAAACAAGCTTGTGTGAAGCACCAGCTTTAGGGATGCCTTACTATGAAAAAAGAGTTTGAACTATACTGCAGTGAACGAGAACGATGTGCATTGTCAGTACTAATTCAGAGACATGGAAAAATGAGAACGCCAATTGCATATTTCTCAGCTGTTTTGGATCCAGTTGCAAAGGCATTGCCAGGTTGTCTAAAAGCAGTAGCAGCTACAAGCGTAAGTCTAGAACAAAGTGAAGAAATAGTGATGGTATTTCCTGTGATGGTGCATGTACCTCATTCCTTGGAGATTCTCCTCACTAGAGCAAAAACACTGTACCTGACCAACAATAGGATGACAAAATACGAGAAAATTATTCTGCGAGCAGAAAATGTAACAATCTCTAGATGTGTAAATGTTAATCCTTCTACGCTATTGCCTGTTACCATGGAAACTGAAGTAAAAAATGAGGTTGATCACAAATGCCTAGATCTGTGGTTCCCAAACTGTGCGCCGCGGCGCCCTGGTGCGCCGTTATCAGGAGCCAGGGGCGCCGCGCACGATCTGGGAAAGGAAGTGTGAAAGTCACACTAAAGAATGTGTCACTTTCACCTCCGTGGTGAATTGGTTGCTCTGCCCCTAGTCTCTGCCTTTCTGAAGCAGAGCATCACGGCAGCCGGCGGGTGGGGGGGGCAAATCAACTCTTTCAGCTGCTGATGAGCTGTGAAAGAGATGCTGGTCAGTGGCAGAAAGGAAGGTGTTGCAGCACAGGAGGGGGGTCATTCTCCTTGTGCAGTCATGAGCACCTCCGGTTATTTAGATGCAAATAGCATTGTAAGAGTAAATTAAACTAATTTTTTTATTTTTTCCCCTCAATTTTTTTATAGAGCAAACCCAACCCAAACATATTGGAGTGCTTTACATGAGCACCAATAACATTTCATAAGGACATGTTCCTTTTTTAGATACGGAGAGATTAAGTGATTTGCCCAGGATCACAGGATGTTGAGCCAAAACCAGAATCAAACCTAATTCCTCAGTTCCAAAGTGGGTAGCTCTGACCTCAAGCTCCATCTTCTCCCCTCCTCTACCCATGCTCAGGACCTGTCCAGGGAGTACACTCTTAATATCTATGTCATACATCTGTGGTTCCCAAAGTGTGCAACGCGGTACCCTGGTGCGCCATGAAAGGAAGCCAGGGGCGCCGCACCGCTGTGCAGGATGTGGGTCTGAAAAAAATATATAATTATCCTCAAAATGTAGTGAAACTGTGAGCTGCCAATTTTGGAGCTGGGGAACCGGGTTCGACCCTCGACGTCAGCTCAGAATCCGGTTTCATTCTGGGCAAATCACTTAATCTCCCAGCGCCTACAAAAACAGAATACATGAATGTATCCTTGTGTAATGTGAATGGTGCTCTTCGGGTCGGGTGCAGGGTCAGGGGCCTGGTGGAGAGCGTTGGGTGGGTGGGTGCGGGGTCAGGGACCTGGTGGAGAATGTTGGGTGGGTTGGTGCAGGGTCAGGGTCCTGGTGGAGAGCGTTGGGTGGGTGGGTGCAGGAATAGGAGCCTGGTGGAGAGCGTAGGGTGGGTGCAGGGTCAGGGGTCAGGTGGAGAGTGGTGGGTGGGTGCGTGGTCAGGGGCCTGGTGGAGAGCGTTGGGTGGGTGGGTGCAGGGTGGGGGGCCTGGTGGAGAGCGTTGGGTGGGTGCAGGTTCAGGGGCCTGGTGGAGAGCATTGGGTGCATGCAGGGTGAGAGGCCTGTTGGAGGGCATTGGGTGGGCGCTTTATGCCCTGATGCAGCCGCACTCTGCCAGCTTCTGTCTTTGCCTCACTCCTCGTTGGGGGGTCGTTACTCGTGACTGCTGCATGTTGGAGAGTGTGAGGGGAGAAGGGTGCAAGGCAGAGGGGAGAAAGGGTGCTAGACAGAGGGGAGAGGGGTGCAAGGCAGAGGGGAGAAGGGTTCAAGGCAGAGGGGAGAAGGGTGCAAGCAGAGGGGAGAAGGGTGCAAGCCAGAGGGGAGAAGGGTGCAACGAGGAGGGGGAGAAGGGTGCAAGACAGGGGAGAAGGGTGCAAGGCAGAGAAGGGTGCAAGGCAGAGGGCAGAAGGGTGCAAGGCAGAGGGCAGAAGGGTGCAAGGCAGAGGGGAGAAGGGTGCAAGGCAGAGGGGAGAAGGGTACAAGGCAGAGGGGAGAAGGCTGCAAGGCAGAGGGGAGAAGGGTGCAAGGCAGAGGGGAGAAGGGTGCAAGGGGGATGGTGATGAAGTTAAAAATGTGCCTCCCCCCGAAAACATTTCTGCGGATAGCCATGATCAGAGCCCACCTCACGTAAACTTCTTGTAACGCCACAGAGCTCCTTGAGCCTTTCTCTAGCCTGGTTACTTTTAGTGCGAGTGCTTTATACTGCTCTATGTATGCATTAAGATGTACTTTATTAGATCTTTGTGATAGCAAATAAAGTTTTATGACAGTGATGGCTACTCTCTGAATCCTTCATCACGTCTAGGCTTGATTCTTCATGTAGACCAGTGGTTCCCAAAGGGTGCGCCGCGGCACCCCGGTGTGCGGGTAAAAAAATTGTGGGGAGCCACGGCTAACTGCCAATTAGGTCAAGGGAGCCACGGGTCAAAAAAGTTTGGGAACCACTGGCCTGGATGATCTTGAATACTGTACCAACCCAAGACCAGACCTCAGAGATGAGCCATTGCCTGAATCAGACTACATAATGTTTGTTGATGGTTCGTGCCTGAGAACAAATTAAGGTGTTCTGAGTGCAGGATATGCAGTTTGCACAGTGGCAGATGTATTGGAAGCATCTTGTCTGAAAGGAATTCGTTCTGCTCAAGAAGCAGAGTTGATTGCTTTGATTCGAGCATGTGAATTAGGAAAGGAGATTAAGGTTACCATAGTGACTGATAGTCAGTATGGACTCAGAGTTGTTCATGATTACGGACAGCTATGGTCCCAAAGAGGTTATTTGACTTCTGAAGGATCACCAATACGTAATGCTGAGTTTGTGCTGCTGTGGTAAAGTGTGCGGCTCTCAAAAGGGGGGATGATTATATCACCCGAGGTAACAGGTATGTAGACTCAATTGCATAATACTCTGCTAAAAATTCTGCATCCATCAATCGGGACAGGGAGAAGGAACATGTTTCAAGTTCTTTAATGCTAACCACAGCTGTTGAGACTTGGCAGGAAGTGAGGCAAATGCAGGAAGAAGCAGAAAAGGAAGAGAAAAATGTCTGGTTAAAGGCAGGATGCAGACAAAGAGAGGAAGACGAAATCTGGGTTTAAAAAGATGATAGACCAGTAATGCCCGATAGCATGATTTCAAACATGGCCCGAATGTATCATTGTCAAGCACATGTTGGAAGAGATGCAATGGTTCGTCTATTTAGACAGACGTGGTACAATCCAAAGTTCAGGATGATTGCTGAAAGTCTGTGCCAGAGATGCCTGGTATGTCAGCAATTTAATCCAAACAGAAAAACAATTTTGAGTCTGGGAACCATAGGACGGGAGGGAGGTCCATTTACACGAATGCAGATGAATTTTATTGAACTTCCACCTTGTAACAGACTCAGATATGTTCTAGTGATCATTTGTTTGTTCTCTCGATGGGTGGAGGCTTTCCCTAAGAGGAGAAATGATGGGCTAACTGTTGCAAAACTGCTTTTACGTGAAATAATCCCAAGATTCGGATTTCCAGTAACGATCTAAACTGATCGTGGACCCCACTTTCAGAATGAACTTATGCAAATGATCTGTGAAGCACTGGACATTCATCAGAAACTGCATTGTGCTTACAGACCGGAGGCTTCAGGGGTAGTTGAACAAGTGAATGGGACAGTAAAAAACAGAATTGCAAAAATGTGTTTGGCAACAGGACTAAAGTGGCCAGACGCCTTACCACTTGTTTTGATGACATTGAGAAGTATCTCTGACAAAAAGACTGGATTGAATCCACATGACATTTTGAATGGCAGAGTGATGAGACAAGCATTTGTACCAGTTGATAAATTGTTGACAATTAATGATGACATCATACTGGTTTACTGCAAACACCTGTCTGACGTGGTGACTTCTGTGTTCCATCATGTGGGAACTTAATCAAACACGAAAGAGAAAATTCCAGCTCATGATCTAGTTCCTGGAGATTGGGTTCGGATAAAGGTACATCGCAGAAGAAACTGTTTGGTGCCTCGCTGGCAGAGACCAAGACAGGTCATATTGGTCAGCACCACTGCAGTTAAATGTGCCGGAGTGAAAAGATGGGTGCATGCAAGCCATACCATCCCTGTGCCTGAACCTGAGAATCCAAACAAAGAAGGTGAAAGCACAACTGATTCTGACTCGTAAGGTGAACCAGAAAGAAGTCCAGATACTGAAAATCGACAAGAATGTCAACATCTCGTAGTATCAGAGGCTAGTTCTGCATCTGAAGGAGAAGGAGAAACTGTCGAAATACCGAATTCTGAAGATCAATCTGAAGATCGAGATTTGGTAGAGACTGACACCGGTAAAGACACTGAGCAACGTAAAGATAAAACTGGTGGTCAGGAAAATACTGAGGAACAGTCTGAAAGCTCTGAAAGCAGGAATGAGAATCCTGACACTGGAAAAGAGGAAATAACTCACGATAAGGATGAGATTCCAAGTACCACCTATGGAGATGTTCCTAACAGAGTGAAAGAACTGTCAGAAGAGAAAACTGATCTTGAAAAAGAAAAAGACATTGTAAAGTTTGTCATAAATAAAACTATCGAAGAGACTGAAAGTGAAACTGATGACAGTGCAATGAGACTCCATTGAGAAAAAGTTCAAGAAAAAGGGCTTTGAGAGTGGAGCATAACACCACAGAGCCTAAGACAAAAAGAGTTTGTAAAGTAGATAATTGGCCAAAAGAGACTGATGGATTGAGATTTAAACTGGGTAACAAAGCAAGAAAACTAGAAGATCAAGTAAATGAAATAACCAGTCAAAAGTAGTCATTGGGAAAGAGAATTGAAATTGTTCAAAGGCCAAAAAGAGTGAGAAGACCAAATCAAAAATACAAGTCACCTGAATGGTCATATATTGTTTTACCTCCGATTGAGGAAGTAAACAGTAGCCAAGAGAACTTATATTGCCCAAAGCCCATTGGGAAAAGTGAGTAAAAGAACTGAATTACGAAGAAAAGTGATAATTGATCAAAAGTATAAGGTGAAGACAATACTTGAAGTCCTGATATAGGGGGAACATTGTAAGTGGAAGGCAAAAGCCAATAGGTGACAAGAGGTCGAAGAAAAATTGTTAGAAAAATCGGTGTAAAAAAAATAAAAAAATAAAAATGTCTAGTAATGATCATAAAACAAAATGTTCTATTTTTAGAAAATGGTGTAGATCATGTTTGATATGTACAGGATTACTAATATTGATAGGGATAATCTTAGCTATTGTCATTGCTTTTCAAGATAATTTAGTGAAGTTGAAACATAATGTGAGTTCAAGTGGACAGAATGTGGAATTAAAGCCTAATAAACAGCATGTATATAGACCAGAAATGCATCAAGATAGGTCCATTAGTGATTTTAGCAAAAACACATTTTCTAGATTGTTATTTGAATATGTTAAAACTATGGATGCCAGTGACTGCTATGTTTGTGTAAAATTGCCTGCATCTGTTTCAGAAGGGGTGACGTATCACCATCTTACACTTACATATGGTGTCACGTGTAGTGTGATTGCAAGCCTGTTTCATCAAACAGGGAAGCTAGAGTACCAATATTCAAATTCAGATGAAGTATTTGCTAAGTTAAAAATTGATAGTGCTCTGAATAGAATGAAGCCTGCCAAAGTAATGGGAGAATTCTTTTTGGAAATAGATGAATTGAGTCATGAGTACGCCTTCAAAAATAATTTGATATGTAAAATGAGAGTTGAGGAGAAAGCATTTCTAGATATGGTTGAAGAGAGAAGAATTGCTTATAAACGCAGTGAAAAGGTAAAACATGAGAAATCCAAATATTGGACATTTGAAGATGAAAACATTGATGATAGAAAGGTGAATGTGGCTATAAATATATTTACTCCATTGTTAGGGAAATTTTGTATAAGAGGAGACAACACTGTGTATGACAATTATTTTGTGGGAGCGGGTCAATGTAAAGACACCTATAGAATTTTAGGGGGTTGGGGATTTAAAGGGGGAAAAGATCCAGTTTTCCCTGGTATATATTTTATGTGTGGGAACAAAGCTTATTATAGATTACCAGGCCATTGGCATGGGACTTGCTATGTGGGTCTGGTCTTTCCAAAAATCTTCCATGTAGATAGGGGTACTAATGGATTACATGAGATAGGTAAACCTTTAAGTCACAGAAAAAGAGAGAGTGTAATAGAAATAATAGGTGATATTTTTGGAGCACTGATACCAGCACTGGGAATTTCGTTCAATGCAAACAGAATTCGAAGATTATCAACAATAGTAGATCGTTTGTCAACAGACACAGCAGGTGGATTCTTAATGGTAAATACTGAAATGGTTGCTATGAGAGCTATGGTAATGCAAAATCGTCTTGTTCTTGATATAATATTAGCAAAAGAAGGAGAAGTTTGTGGAATGTTGAAGGTACAACACTGCTGCACCTATATTCCAGATAAAAGTCAAAATATTGAAAAATACATTACAAACATTACAGAGTTGCACAAAGAAATTGAACCACTGGAGGTTGAGGGTGTTCTTGAACGACTTGGTAAAAGTCTTTCAGTAGTTAAACATTGGTTCCAAGAAATAGGTAGTTCAATTATAGGTAAGATACTAATTCCAGTAACAATAATAGTATTAATGATTCTAATGATAAGATTATGTTGCATATATGGAAAGAGAAGGAATTTTAGAAAATCGATAAAGAAGACAATTCAAGAAAGACGAGAAAGAGAAAGAGAAAACTGTGATATAGAGATGGAGGAATTTCGAGAAAAAGTTTTTAAAGAAACCAAAGAAAAGGATACAAAAGTATAAACCATACTAATCTGAAGAGCTCGAAACATGTTTTGTTAAAAATTTGCAAACTTTTGGGAGATATTTGGTGATAAAATCACCAGAGGAGGGAGTTGATGGAGGGAGGTGGGAAAACAAAATTTTGTATACCCCACGTGAAATCATTTCCTCATAACAGTAACCTTTATTAATTGTGTGGTGTGGAAAATATTAACCAGCGTAGTATAGAATGCACACACATATACACGTGGGAATACTAATCTGTTACATGAAGAAATATAACTAACTAATTAATTTTGTTGTCGTGATGTAAAATAATGCAAAGCTTCGAAATAAACAAAAACGGCATAAATATGCTTTTTGTGCATGTATTTATGGCAGAATCTGGAGGATAAGTGAGTATAAATTGCATCTATGTGGCTTGTTTGCTAGGTAATAACTAACAGGGAAACCTTAGGATGGGGGGAGTTAAACAGAAGGGTTACACTTTGCGCACGCGCGGTGTAGGCTGAGATAAAGTGTGAGCTGCTTGTGCAGGAACGAAATGAGTTCAAGGACAATGTGCCCTGGAAGTCCTGATAACTGTCAAAAGAATGAACGTTTGAGTTACTGAATGTGAGAAAATTCCATGGAGTTGCCAGTTGAGGATGTGCCTAGGCCAAAGTCTTTCTTAAACAAAGGACTCTTTAAAATTCGGCTGACACATCAGAAATTGAATGTTAAAGTGATGAGGTGATGCTCATCCACCCCAAATTTGTCCAATCAGAATCTGAGTTCATATTGATAGTTACTTTTTAAATAGATAAAGTTAGTGAAATAGTGTATAAAAACCCCCGACTTTACTTAAAATGAGGCTTCTCTTCGATATGCTCCTGAGATGCTGTCGGAATGCTGATTTCCTGAGATATAAGATTTTCTTGAAGAAATGTTTGTTTCTTTAAATGAGAACTGAGTCTTAGATGAGGGTATTAGGGAAGTTAGGAGAGAAAGGAAAAAATGCATTTTGGGAACTATCTGTCTTTTGCTAAATACTCGTGTTTTGAAACCTAAATAATAATGTCTATTTCTAAATTCCTGAAATAAAAATGAAAATAACAGTTTGAGATAAAACTTTTTTTTTCTTCTTTAAAGTTACTTTGAATAAAGAAATTAATAAAGTTAATAAGATGTCAGACATACTAGAGTTTGCTTTTAATAAAAAATTAGATAAATGGAGAATTAAGCTGGTCTTGTATTTTCCTACGCCTAATCTTTTACTAGCAGATTTGTCGACCATAATGGTGGTGTGTCTGAATGAAATATCTTGTTAACCCCTTGCATGCTGATGACGGACCCCATCCGTCATGCACTACGGCGCTCGTGTGCTGATGACGGCTGGGGGCCATCATAAACCCGCCCACTCACGATTTTGCCGCACAGGCGCGGAATCGCGGCAGCATGCAAGGGGTTAATGAACCATGGTAAAACTCATTTAAACTGCAGGTGTAAATAGTATAAATATTTAGTTTGATTTAGACACTCCGGCATGATACAGCAGCTCTCCTTTGAATTTCACCGATCCATGAAGTAGGATGTAAGTGTTTTGTGAGAAACTCGCAGTGTCATGGGCCCCTCTGATGAGTAGATGTATTATTATTATTATTATTATTATTATTGGGACATTTATAAAAGCGCTGCGTTACGCACACCGGCGTGTCCACGCGCTGAAAGTGGGAGAGGCAGCGGGCAGGGAGCACAGAAGCTGAGCGGACAGTTATTTAGTGTAAAGGAATGTTTTAAGTTTCGCTCGGAACCTAGCTTCCTCCGGTTCCAGGCGCAGGTCCGCTGGCAGTTTATTCCAATTATTTGCCGCTAGGCATCTAAAGGACCTACCTCCCATGCGGGCTTTCTTGACTCTGGGGATCCTCAGTAGACCGCCCCCTGCAGATCTAAGCGCACGTGTTGGTTGGTACACTTCGATCAGTTTATTCAGAGGGTCGGGTGCCCTGCCATTCAAGATGCGATGACAGGTGCAGAGGGCTTTTTATTCCACTCTTCTCCTCACAGGGAGCCAGTGTAACTGCTGGAGGGCCGCCTTAGAAGGCGCCCTTTTGGGCAGCCTGAGAATCAAACGTGCTGCCGCGTTCTGCAGCACTTGCAGGCGTGCCATGCTTTTTTCTGGAGCCCCCAGGTACAGCAGGTTCCCGTAGTCCGACCTAGCTGTCACCAGAGCATGAACCAGGGTTTGACGGGCATCAATCGGGAGTAAGTCAAGGACCTTTCTCAGTTTCTTCAAAATCCCAAAACAAACTCCCACCACCCGGTTGATCTGGGGGCCAAAAGTAAGACCCGCATCAAACCACACCCCCAGATTGCGTGCCTCTTGGCAGGGGGTTGGGGTTGGTCCAAGACAAGAAGGCCACCATGCCGACGACCAAGCAGACTGGGCTCTCCCCACCACCAGCACCTCTGTCTTGCTGCCATTAAGCTTCAAACAGTTGATAGCCATCCACTCGGCAAGATCTTTCATGCACGACCGGAAGCCATCGGCAGCAAGACAGGGCGCGTGCGATAGGGAGATCACCAGCTGCGTATCGTCGGCATACGAAACCAATTGGAGACCATGACTCTCCACAATCGAGGCAACAGGCGCGACATACATATTAAAAAGGGTCGGGCTCAATGACGAACTCTGCGGCACACCTTGGCCCAGGGGCACCCCCTTTGAATAGCAGTCTCCTTGCCTGACTCGAAAGCTTCTCCCCTTAAGGAAGTCCTGGATCCATCTCAGCGCGGTGCCAGAGATGCCACCTCTGTTCAGACACTGTAGCAAGATGTTGTGAGCTACAGTGTCGAACGCCGCGCTGAGGTCCAACAGGATCAAAGCCATAGTTTGGCCTGCATCCACACCCTCTCTCAGATGTTCCGTAGCCATAAGAAGGGCGGACTCGGTCGAATGACGTGGCCTAAAGCCAAACTGCGTCGCGTGGAGCAGTCCCGTCTCTTCCACGTGCTTCATAATTTGGGTATTAACCACCTTTTCTGCCACTTTGGACAGAAAAGGCAGGAGTGAGATGGGCCTCAGATTATCTAATACCTCGAAGCCTAAGTGGGGTTTCTTCCGGAGCGGGAGCACCACCGCCTGTTTCCACCCCTCGGGCAACTTTCCCGATCCGAAAGAGATGTCCAGGACGTGCCTCATATAAGGCTCCAGAACTTCCAGGCTGTCCGCCAAGCGTTTGGGTGACACCGGGTCCCACGGGGACCCTGATTTGACAGAGCGACACACCACTACTAGTTCCTCAAAAGGGGGGGTGCGGAAGTTTGTAAGATGCCCTGTCGTCTCCGTGTCCCCCAGTGCTACCTCAAAGTCAATCCCTGTCGGCGGATTAGGGAAAGTCGAGTAGATCTTCTCGACTTTAGCGGAGAAATATTCGGCAATACGGTCACATGACTCCGTTGAACAACTCTCCGGCTCTGTAGGTGAATTTACCGAGGTCAGAGACTTGTAGATGCCGAAGAGTTCTTTGGCCGAATTTTCCGCCCCCAGGATTTGTCCTGCATAGTAGGCTGCCTTAGACTTTTTAATCAGCCTATGGTGAAGGCGCCTTTTTTCCAAAAACAGTTCCCTAGCCTGGTTGTCATAAGACACCCTCCAGACTCTTTCTGCCCGCCTACAGTCCGCCTTTGTTAGCCTCAGCTCACCACTAAACCATGGGGCTGAACGTTCTTTCCGGGCACATGTAGATGTGCGGCAGAGTGGGGCTGTCTGGTCAAGCGCTTCAGTGATGCGCTGATTCAGGTTAGAGACCGCTGTTTCTATGTCTTCGCCCCCAGGCTGACCATCCCTACTTAAGGCTTGATTAAAATCCTCCACCGAGAATTTAGCCCACTTCCTCCTAAGATAATTAGGGGGTGCCTGACTGGCTTTGTTGGTTTTTAAGCTCTGTATGGAGAATGCCACCAAAAAGTGGTCTGTCCAGGGGATAGGCTCTATACCGGACACCTCCACACCTCCCCAGTTAGCATAGACCGGGTCCAAAAGGTGTCCCTGGCGGTGCGTGGGGTCCGATAGCTTCAATTCCAGTTGAAGAGCTAGCATATCCCGACAGAAGTCCTTAACCCCTGTGTCCTCTGGGCAATTTAAATGCAAGTTCAGGTCTCCTAATAGGAGGAATTTGTCCCTGCGTAGGGTAGCCTCCATGAGGCTTTCTAGCAGGCTCTCCCTGAACTTTGTGCAAGCCCCTGGCGGTCGATATACCAGGCAGCCTTTGATCGTCGTGCCCCCGTTGATTTGAATCGTGAAAACTCCCGCCTGAAGTACCAAATGTATGATTTGGTACTTCAGGGAAAGGCAACATGTTTCTAGGAAATATTTCTGGAGTAGCGCTGCATCAATCACGAGCAGGGAAAAACTCTGCTGCACATTGTGAAGCTGAGTTTTCTGCATTCCGCGAGCTCCGCGGAGTGCAGAGTGCGGTGTGCAGAAGACTCTGCAAACTCCGTGAACAGAGCGAAGTTAATTGCCCAGGCCTAGTTATTACAAAATCCATTCACAATTGAAACAACATTGAACATCTCAGGTGTTAAAAGACATTCCCCTTGAATCTCCTGAGTTTCTGACTTAGATGCAGAAAGCAGGTAAAAAAACAAGTATTTTTAGGCAGGCTCAGGAGTTGTAGGTTATTTTTGGAGTATTTGCCAATGAATGCTAATTAAAGCCTTATGTACAGGAGCAAGAATCAATATTAAAAAATTAAGCACGAGCTATAGAAGAGGGAACTAGACGGATCGAAAGGCAAAAATATCATACTCCAACACAATCTTTATCTTTCTTATGTCTTGAGACTCAGCTCTACCAGCCGAGGCTCTTGGTGCAAACCTCGAGAGAGAGGGGTACAGCACTGCTCTTGCTGGGAAAGTATGGGACTCCAAGGTTAGTGCATATAACAAAAATCTGGCACTCGGGTCCTTTAGGCTGTAGTTTGATGCAAGCTAAGTAGAAGTGGGCAGGTGACCCGTTCTCCCAGTCGCCTGTTCACTAATGTCCACAGAGTTCTTAACAAGTAGTCCTTTGTCCCTGGCCTTTGAAGAATAAGGCTGTGTGGGGGTATAGTTGTCAACTGTCATCTGTTCAGCTTCATCTGGCCGCCAAACTGCACATGCCAAGGAGGACTGGGAAAGCTGACATCTGCTGTGGCATCCACCATGAGACAGGGTGCCAGTAGAGGCTTGAGAGTTTCTACTAGAGGTGTCAGGGCTGTTGTGACTCTCTATGTGGTGGTAGCCTGTTGGTGGAAACTTTATTTAAAAGGTGTTTTTTGACTGAATCACTCATTTCTTAGAAGGTAGATCTGTATTCTGTATTCTATGTCGGATGGTTTGCTTGTTGGTTGATTACGTTTTTATTGCTATGTTCAATGGGTTATCCTGCCATGTGTTTCTTTCATGCTGTCGAAAGCTGCCACTCTGAATCCTGCAGTTCTTCAAATTAGACCCCATTATGGATTTCTTCCATTAGATAAAGTCCTGCTCAATGTGAATTTAAACCTTTTATCTCTGGAACCTATGAAACATTTGTGTGTCATGTTTGGCCCTACACTTCTCTGCCTCAGTGGGCCCTGCCCCATCCTGCATATCTTGCCGTTTGAATTTATGAAATGGGACCAACTGGTTAAAGAGGCTGATCTGCGTTTGTCTGCTGGCAGCAGGTCTGGCCTCAGTTGCCATGGTGCGAGGGGACTGGAGGGGCAGGGATCTCCCTTCAGGTAGATGCAACGAGTGAATCTGATTGTGAACCTCATATGTGGGGCAGAATCAGTGTATCTCCTAACAGTTTCTTTGCCCCTGTGGCAGCATCTGTAATCTGGTGTTGGTTCAAGGAGAGGACATCTGACCATTTGAAAGGGGCCATGCTCCCATGCAAATGAAGGAATACCCCTCTTCAACTGGACTAGTGCACACTATTACTGCACAAGCATCTGCCACCACTGTAATAAAAAAAAAACGACGGGAGCTGTAGTGGCCTTCCCTCTTCCTTGCCAGGGGGTTGCGGGAGGGTGTTTGTTTTAGAGTTCCCACCTGTCTTTTCAAGGGTGGGTGTGTTTGTTGAGTAGGTGATGGGGTTTGCCAGGTTTATTTTTCTCACCAGGCTTTGTCCACTGGCATCGGTTTTACACTCTACTACATTCACCAACTGTGGGGAATATGTTGTCCTCCATGGGCTTGGGTTGCTTATTAGCCCCAACCCATATCTTGCCCACGGTTAAGACCGGTATAATATGCTTAAAGCAATCCCAATTGCCAGAGACTCCAAAATCCATCTTCTGCACATTTGCGATTTGACGATGACACCAGTGAAGATGTCAGCTACCCCAGTAAGCCTTGCCATGGAAAATGGTGCAAGACAGAGAGAGCTGTCACAGTACCCAATTGGCTAGAATATCACAGCATGCAAGAAGCGGTTGGCAAAAACGTTATGACTAGCCTAGATTGTAATAAACTACTAGGGATTCTAGGCAATTATGAAGGAGAATGGCGAAACAATATAATTTAGACTCCGTCATGTCTTAAAAAACTTGCGACAAGTGATGGGGAGCTATGGCCCGCCCATTAGGCACAGGTTTAAGCAGCGCTTGTTGCACGGCTTCAAAAGCATTAAAATAAGACGTATTATTCATTGAAAATTCACAGTTACCAAGCAATTCCATGTTACCTGTGACATTCAGGGAGTGCCTTCAGCCACTAATGGCTTTTCGCCAAAGCACTCACCGTGCTTGTATTATTGAGGCCTCTCGCATTGGTCATAAAACAAAACTTCAAAGTCCTGAATGTAAAGTATTGTTGACTGAAAAACTACGTGTACCTGAAGGTATTATATATGTCACGAGGCCACTTAGCAGCTACTCAAATGTGTGAAAGTATTTTGATTGCATCGTGTGAATACCAATATGTATGTCCTGGTATCTTTTTCATATGTCACAAAATCTCAGCGAGTTAATCATTCATCATTGACCTCTGTTGAAATCTTTATCATGTCACAAATTTGAACAGCATCAGAGCCATACAAGGTCAGTAAACGTAGGAAAAATGGAATGGAAAAACCTCCTATTGACTTCAAAAGGATAACCCTCCACAATCACTTAGCGAGAGGTAGAGGAAACTACATATTGTTATTGTGCTGTTGCCAACTCCGAGGACAGGGTAGGAAGTACAAAAGTACAAACTGTGCTGCATTTCTTTCCACAACTGTAAATATTTGATTTTCATTTGCAAATTTCCTATATCTCTACCTGTTCTTTTCTAAGTGGGGTCACCCCTTCTAAAGGCGTATGCTCTGATTAATGGTACTACATTTCTGGCACTACCACATAGGCCCTGCGGTGTCAAGGTCTGGACGAGAGGGACTCTTCTGGAGCATCTTTCTGGCTTGATCGGGGTATGGGCTACTCCTCTAGTAGCCACAGTCCCTTCACTCAATAGAATGACATGTGAAGAGATGGTGACTGCTATAATAAATCACAGTTCCTGATAGGACAAAAAAACACTCTCAGGAGCCGAAGTTGGAATCTCCAACAGTAGAAGGGTCCAAGAGACGAGGAGAAAGGTAGTAGATCAGGGAGAGTAACAGGGAGAAAACTATAAGAGTTTCTAAGAGTGTGGATTTGTGCAAGAACTCTGACTGCGTTGTTACACATTGTGGGGCACAGAACAGCCAGACAGGCCGACATGGCTTGAGAGGGGTGAGTGTGGGTGCGTGGGAGGGGGAATTGTGATGGGGTGAGGAAAAGGTAAAAAAATAATAATAAAAGAAACAGTTACCTTGCCGTGCTGGTCCCATGTCTCTGCTCCTGCTCTCCTCATCAGACCAAGGCACAGGAAGCACAGAAAAGCCTCCCCTGACTAATCACAATGCTGCAATGCAGTGTTGTGATTGGTTTTGAGCCTCCTGGTTCAACGCTCAACTAGGAATGGGGGTCTGGGATTGTTCTCCACTCAGGCTGTAGCAGCCTAGTCATTGTGCGCTTAGGAGTGGGCAAACCACTCCTCCCCTGCTCTGGTCTGAGAGTGACCCTTGACCCTGCTTGCAGGCAAGGTCGCTCCCCTACTGCCGCACAGCTCCACCTGTGTGTCAGCCCCCGCTGTCGCTCCGAGAGTGAGTTCGCTCCTGCTGTGCCCCCTGCTCACCTCTGTCTGCTGCTGTGCACTTTGGTCTGCTTTCAGTTCTGTGCATTTATTTTCCTGCACTTTGTGTATTTTGTGCATTTTGTAGCGCTACTGCCTACGTTCTCTTCCCAGCTCATTCCCTCTCTCCCCCCTTTTTCTCTTCTGTACCCTGTAATTCCCGCTGCTGCCCCCCTGCGGCCCGCCCCCTTGCCGCCCGCTCCCACCTCCTAGCTGCTCCTCCCTCCCTCCCCGCTTTAAATGGTGGCCGCTGTGCGGCCGCGCCGCTGGCGCGCCGAAGGTGCACCAAAGGCAAGCCCGTCTGTGCCCGTCCATGCCTGGACCGCGCCCAGCGCCAGAAACCCTGGACCCCGCATATGTCACGACGCCAGACTCCGATACGATGCTAACACCCTCCACGCTCTCAACACCGGCCGAGACCACCGCTGCTTCCAGGCCGCCCCGAAACGCATCCACGGACCCTTCTCCTGCCACAACTGCAAAACTTCACCTGCGACAGAACCACCAAAACTCCAAGGACCAGACCCAACCACCTTCGCTGCATACTCCTCAACAACCGCTCCCCGTGCAAACATGCCGTCGAATTCTGGGACCTGCTCGACACCTCCCCCCCAGATGTTGCCATCCTGACCGAGACCTTGTGGTACGACTCTTTTGCTCCCAACATCGCCATAGCCTTCCCGGACGGCTACAAGATCACCTACAGAGATCGCAGCAACAGAATTGGAGGAGACTTAGCCATCGTCCACAAGTCCACCCTCCAGGTCCACACCCACGCTGGCGACACCCTCAACACCGCTGAACACCTACACTTCCGGATCCACACCGACCCCAAAACCACCCTCAAAGAAACACTCATCTACAGACCCCTCGGATCCCGGCCTCTGTTCAACGATTCCATTGCCGACCTCGCCACCACCCAACCGCTCGCCTCCATGGACTACATCCTCCTCTGGGACCTGAACTTCCACCTCAAGAACAACACCGAGACCTACTCCGCCACCCTGATCGACAACCTCGCCAACCTAGGCCTCAAACAACTCATCACCGAACCCACCCACACCGCCGCCCACACACTTGACTCCATCTTCTTCACAAGCACCCACATCACCTTCAACCACACCACCAAACTCCACTGGACCGACCACCGCTGCATCCATTTCACCTTCAAGAAACCAACCATGCACCGCTGCACCCAACAGCTGCCTCGCTGCTGCTGGAACAAAGTCACCGTTGACCATCTGACCTCCACCCTCGCCCAGAACCCACCCACCGACCCCACCGATCCAGATGCTGTTGCCCGCAACCTCAGACAGTGGATCGATGACTGCGCCAACACCCTTGCCCCGCTCAAGAAACCCTCCTACAACCACACCAGAAAGAAAGCCACCTGGTTCACCGAAGAGCTCCAGACCTCCAAGCATACATGTCGGAAACTGGAGAAGAAACGGCTCCACGATCGCACACCTGACAGCCACGCAGCCCACAAGGACGCCACCCGCAGACATCACCAACTCATCAGAACAGCCAAGGGATCCTCCTTCAAAGCCCGCCTGGACAACAACGCACACAACAGCAAAGAGCTTTTCTGCATAGTGAAGGAACTCTCCAACCCCAGTGCCAACACCAACGACATCTCGCCCTCGCAAGATCTGTGCGACTCACTGGCCACCTTCTTCCATCGCAAGATCGCTGACATCCATGACAGCTTCAACACCCCGACCGCCCCGACAACGACACAGACTCTGCCCCCCCACGAACACCACCTGCACCAACCGCCTGACCTCCTGGTCCTACGTCAACGACGACAAGACACGCAAAATCATGAACTCCATCCACTCAGGATCACCGTCAGACCCCTGCCCACACCACGTATTCAACAAAGCAGACACAACCTTCACACCCCAACTACGGAAGGTCATCAACATCTCCTTCTAGACAGCGACTTTCCTGGAAAGCTGGAAGCAGGCTGAAATCAACGCCCTCCTCAAGAAGCAAAAGGCGGACCCCAAGGACTTCAAGAACTTCCGGCCCATCTCCCTGCTCCCTTTCCCGGCGAAGGTCATCGAAAAAATCGCCAACATGCAACTAGCCCGCCACCTCAAGGAGAGCAACATCTTAGACCCATCCCAGTCCGGATTCAGACGAAACCACAGCACTGAGACAGCCCTCATCGCCGCCACAGACAACATCAGGCACCAACTAGACAACGGCAAAACATTAGCCCTCATTTTTCTGGACCTGTCAGCCGTCTTCGACACGGTCTGCCTCCGCACACTAAGGACACGCCTCCAAGAAGCCGGAATCCAGGAAAAGGCCCTGGACTGGACCACGTCCTTCCTCTCCGGCAGAACCCAGAGAGTCCACCTCTCACCCTTCTGAACCGAAGCCACCGACATCATCTGCGGCGTACCCCAGGGCTCATCCCTCAGCCCGACCCTGTTCAATGTCTACATGGCCCCCTCACACAAGTAGCCTGCCAGCATGACCTGAATATCATCTCCTACGCCGACGACACCCAGCTCATCCTCTCCCTCACCAAATACCCGCACACCGCCAAAACCAACCTCCACGAGGGAATGAAGGACGTCGCCGAGTGGATGATGAGCAGCCGCCTGAAACTGAACTCGGACAAGATGGAAGTCCTCATCCTCTGCCCCACCCCCTCTGCCTGGGACGACTCCTGGTGGCCGACCATACTGGAAACAGCACCGACACCCACGGACCATGCACGAAACCTAGGATTCATCCTCGACTCCTCCCTCTCCATGTCAAAACAGGTCAACCCCATGTCCTCCTCCTGCTACAACACCCTCTGCATGCTCCGCAGGATCTACAAGTGGATCCCGACCGAAACCAGAAGAACAGTGACCCAAGCCCTCGTCAGCAGCAGACTGGACTACGGCAACGCACTCTACGCAGGAATCCCGACCAAACACCTACAACGACTGCAATGCATCCAAAACGCCTCCGCCCGCGTGATCCTCAACATCCCTCGTCGCAGCCATATCACCCCCCACCTAAGAAACTTGCACTGGCTCCCCGTCAACAAGAGGATCACCTTCAAGCTTCTCACCCACGCACACAAAGCACTCTACAACACCAGACCAGACTACCTGAACAGCAGACTCAGCTTCTACACCCCCCCCACCAGCTCCGCTCCGCCAGCCTTGCCCTCGCCGCAGTCCACCGCATCCAACGAACGACCTCCGGTGGCAGATCCTTCTCCTTCCTCGCCGCCCAGACCTGGAACACCCTCCCGACCCAGCTGTGGCAGACCCAAGATCTGCTCACCTTCAGAAGACTCCTCAAGACCTGGCTCTTCGAGCAGTAGCAGCACCCCCTCCCCTCACGCCTTGAGACCCTCACAGGTAAGTAGTGCGCTCTACAAGTGAGTGATTGATTGATTGAGCAGACCAGCCCCGCCCCCCTGCATCGCAGCAGGAAACATAAAATGATAATAACTCAAAGTTAATATCATTTCATGTTTTCTTTATTTTGCACTGCACTGCTAAAAGCAGTGGGGTGACAAACCTCCGCCATAGAGGAGGAGCCGCCCCTGGGAACAGCTCCTTTTATATGATCCAGACAGGAACAGGAAGTTGCGCCATTTTGGATTGATCTAATCCAAAGGAACCTTTGAGATAATTCATCTTGGACTGAAACAGGAAGTCACTTCAACTGGCCGTGGGAAGTAATTATTATAAAGGGATTCCAGAAACTTCCTGCTCCCTTAAAATAGAAGGAGCTACTGCACCTGAAGAGCTTGGCCAGAGACTGAGGAAATGCAGCCATTCAACCAAAGGTGAGTAGAGCACACATATATGCTTCAGTAGGTAAGCGATTTTGAAAGCGGGTGAGGTGGTCTGACCGATCACTGTGGCACAACAGCCGGCAACAGTCATGAGTGGAAAATCAATGTTGCAGGACTGAGAAATGAATGAGTCAAAAGAGGAACGCTGAATTCCCCTTTGTCCATTGTTGACATTTTTCTAGGTTCCCTTTCCCCTATTTACTCCCAACCCTCACAACATTGCGCTTTAGAGGATCCCCTGATAGCTATTGCTTTTCATCTCATCACCTCTAACTGGAAACAAGCTGCTGATGTCACTTTTCGAGCTTGGTGGAATGCGGTTTGTTTCAATCACACGTTGGACACCAATTTTGTTACTCCCATTACCCTTGCAATCAAACGAGACTTCCTGTGGCTCCCATTGACCACCTACCTGTCCTCAGTTGTGTCCTCCCCTCATTGTCCCCATTCTGGAACTGTTGAAGTTCGTAAACCACCATGATTTTCTTTCAATGACCTCACCATTGATTTTGCTATTTAATATTGTTCATGACTGTATATTTTTATTTGCCTTCAATTATTAGGTTACTTCCATTGCTTCTTTCTATATTGTATATTTTTATCTTCAATTGTTTCTTCTGCTTTTTTATGCTTATTTTAATCTTACTACATGAGTTGACCTTCAATTGATTGTAATCTTTGATTGTTTTTTCACTTTCTGTCTTTGCCTCTTTAATCTTTAATAAACTCAAACTTAAAAAAAAAAAGAGGAACGCTGGGGGACTCTCCAGACACTCAGAAGTAGAAAGTCAGTGCTACAAAATTCAGAGACCGGCTTGGAATATGTCCAACGCACCATCGTGAAGATGACTCAGCACAATGCTGATTAAGGAGCCTGAGGGCGGCCATTTCAGCTGAGTCTGTCAGTCATACCCATCTTGCAGATGATAACCAGGCGCACACCGGTGTGTGTCTGAGAATCAGTCCTGCGCTCCTTCCTCTGCCCAGCCAGCATGTCATTCCATCGTATTTTCTGCCTAGATCAATACTGCATGCACCGGGCACCACAGTAATGCGACTACCTGTCCAGTTATGGACCTGTATGACAAAAATATTATTGTTGGGGCGATGGAGGGGGTTGTTACCTATGATGCCACCAAGTATTTTAAAGTAAGTGGACACCAAACGACGCCACAATCATCACTCTAATTCTTTACACTCTAAAAAACCACACTTATTTGCTTTGTTAGTTTTTGATAAACATAGACTCAGGGCTAAAACAGGAGCCCTACTGTTCATTTGTCTCTCCCAATATTTTGTCCTGTATCTGCTGTCAGCGAACATGGAAGACAGTGCCAAAAAGTGAAAAGTTACGGCCTCCAATGACGATGTATCCAAGGATGTCTGACTCACTGGGAGGAAAACAATCTGAATGATAATGATTTTTAAAGCAACCTTATTTTAATTGAAGATACATTATGACGGAATGCTTGGGCCTACTTGTCTAAATGCTTTTTACAAGCTGCAATTTCCATTCAGCCACAATTGCAATCTGACAAATTCTGGCAGAATCAATAAACGCTTGTTTGCATAGGAGAATTTTAAAGTCAGCAATTTCGCATGACAGCAGTCTGCAAGGCAGATTAATCATCATACAGAAATCAAATATTCTTGGCACAAGCTTTGCATCGATATGGGATGTTTTTAAATTACTCCTTGCAGGGGTATCTTTGGAAACTTTCCTATGACGTAATCTCTCATTTTAGTAAATGCCCTCTGGGTTGCCAAGAAAGAAGCTGTCTGATCTCACTTGGCAAGCTTCTCCAGTGAAATGAATCGATGAAGCCTTCTCTAAGGACAGGATTAGCTACACAGCAGCTAAGCATATTCATTGCAGCAACACTTACAGACCCTCATGAGACCCGTCGATGGTTCAACAGAAGAAATGAAGGGGACAAACACAGAGGATGATCTTTAACTTCTTTTAAACAAATGAAAATATAAGCCACATAGTGCTCCTGTTCAATTACAAACATTGCCTTCGCGCGCCTCATATTTATATATTTTTCCTATCATCGTTTCCCCAGTGCACTTTAAAACAGGCAGTAATAGGTCTGGCTTTCATGTGATAAAGAATGCAAGCACAAGCTAGCACAAATGCTGCTGTGGTAGTGGGGGTGAGGATGATAATGGAGGTTTCAGCTCTGCGGGTAATGGGGGTGGCAGTGCTGATATTGGTTGTGTCAATTGAGGTGCTAGTGGCGGCAGTGGTAGGAGTAATGGTGTTAATGGGCGTGGGCAGAAGTGATGGTGGAAACAAAGCTAGTGGTGGTAATGGCCTGCACTTGAGTCGCGAAAAACCAATACAAATGTATGTATAATAAATTATTATTAATAATTTAGTGCATATTTTTAGAACACAAGTAGTTCCTCGTGCCTTTCAATTCAAGCAACTCATACGATGTGGAATGATACTCCAGGCAGTCAATAGTGTGTGATGAGTGCAATATTTGCCTGGGTGGAGCCAAAACGCACTCCAGATTTATTTTAAAGAATTGGTAACAATATGTCTTGCAGACAGTGCATAATCCCGCTTTACCTAAAAATAAATGACCAAATATGTATTAGCATTCTGCCACATTGTGCCACCATATTAAGCTTTCACTGCTCATGTTACCATGTGTTCGCTAGTCCAAAACGGTGCCGTACCAAACTCGTAACACCAAAATCAAAAGTCTGATGCTTCAGGGAAAATTGTGCCACATGTCATTTTTATGTGTTACCTACAGACAGCTTTGTGTATGTTTAGAGTTCAATACAATGAATATGTTATATATGGATTCAAGTTAAAAAGTGGATTTGCACCCTCTCTTTTTTTTTGTAAACATATTTTATTGATTTTATATGGTCATCTTACAATCAAAAGAAATGCATACCACAATATCCATATCAATCAAATATGCCCCCATATTAATACCCAACTCACCCCTCAACACCGTCCTCCCCTACAATTTCGGTGGTGTGGGCACATACAAAGTCTCATATCCCAGTTGTCCAATGAGCTTGCAAGCATTGTTCCTTGTTCGTCAATCACATGGTCATGCATTGCTCATTCCTCACCCTCTTCCATCTGCGAGTCCCTTAAGCCCTGAACCAAGGCCTCCCATGCCCTAGCTACCTCCAGAACTTTATCCTTACCCAAACGCGCAGCCTGCCGGATCCTCACCACACTCTCACAATTCGCCCATTTACAGAATTCCTTGTGCCTGCTCGAAGGCCCCTCCTGTGCCTTCCAATGCCAGGTTATTTCTCGTTTGGCCAGCAAGAGGCCCAAATCAATAAATTTGCAGGTTACTTTTGTTGTAGCCGTGTGTGGGAACCAGTGCAACAAACAAGTGGCCATATCGTACTCTAGTTGCCTATCTGTAACTGCATTCGAAAGGTCCCCTACTTCCACCCAATAACCCCCCATCCGTGGACTCAACCATAGCATATGTTCAAATTCAACATCCTCCTCTAAACACCTGGGGCATGCCGCGCCTTGGACTTGGAAGTATTTTCTGATCTTTCCTGGGGTCAAGTAGGCCCGATGTGGAATGAAAAACTGAATCTGCTGGAGTCGAGCATTCCAGCTCCCCTTCCACGCCCTCCTGAGAACATGTTCCCATGTGGCATCCGGGATCGGATGGCCTATACCATCCTCCCATTTCGTTTTGAGGCCCGCCAATAGGCCTAAGCCTTCCCGCAACATCCGAGATTCGAGGCATGTGACCGATTTAACTGCTGCCATCACGACATATTGGCATGCCAACGTGGTCACTGGTTCCGTTCGCCCCTCTCTCCAGTGTTTCCGGATCGCGGTCGTGACCGCTGCATGAATCAGAAAGTCACCCTCCTGGATCCCATACATGTCTCGTAGTGCCGGAAAGGGAAGCAGTTCCCCATTCAAGTACCAATCCCCCACCATTTGGATACCTACCTAGTTGTTTGCACCCTCTCTTATTTGCAATTGGTTAATTGTGTTGCCAATCAACCAATGACCCACCTACATGGCCCATACATATACTGTGTAATTCTATGTGTTCTTTATGTCTATTGCTTCTGTTGCCGAGAGCTTCAGAGTGTAATGATGTAAGATGCTCTCTTAAGCAGTTGAAACTGAGCCTGCTCCTTGGTTGCAGTGTATCTATGGATAGGATTCTTTACTAGGAATACATCTTATTTCAACATCAACCTGAGTACTTCACTTCGTTACACTAGCTCCCTGCACCAGCTTTCTCCTTCTCTTTGCTTCTGGTTCTCCCCTCTTTATGCTGAGGATCAGAAGTCCAGGTCTTCCCCCAAAGGTCCTTAGGGAGTATACATGGGCCAGCACCACTGACCCTTGAAGTCCCATCTAGCCACAGGGGTCAGATGTAATCCAAAGTCCTTTGTCGATCATGCAGAGCATTAGGTGGCTTTTCCTTCCAGCTGTCCACTGTATTGCTGCCATCATTTTCTGGGTCCAGGGTCTTGCTCACTCTCTCTTGTGCAGAGATTTTTAAGAGTTGGCGGATGTCAGGTCCCCCTGGCCAATATTGGGATGCAACATCTTGCCTCCTCCCCTGCCCCAACTCTACTGCACAGCTTTCCAGGACATTCCAAAATGACGGAGTCAAGTTTTCTATTTGAAGAGCTCCTCTGAAGGCCTCAGTTCCACCACTAGCTGTCACTGCTCCCAGATACCTTCCCACCAAAACTGAAAGGGGACCCCTCCTGTGTTGGCTCGCAATCTCTGGGCTTCCTCCTTTTTTCATTGGGCCTGGGCTGTTCTGGTCTAACTGCAGTGTGGCAGCTAATTACCAGATGAAGATTTTCCTCTCAACCCCTTCTCAGGAACTGAGCCTTTCAATGATAATTGCTCTTTTTGTGTGGGGCAGCTTTTGTTCTCTATGCGGTAGAGCAGAGTAACTTGGCCGAGCATGGGAGACAGAAACCCTGCAATCTGATTCTCAGTTGTTAGTTGTAGTAGAACAGTTCATGGGGTTTTTTCAAAGATACTTAGATGACTACAAGTTTCATGAGTTCTCAGATCAGGCTCACTTTTAGCAAACTAGTTCCATTCAGGAGCTGAGTATCTTGATTTTGTATCCATTGTTACTTTGTTCTTCTGACTTCTTGTTGTTCTCTGTCACTGGCGTTCTCTTCGATTAGCTCGAATTCTTTTCTGATTGTTTCTGGAATGCGTTCTTCTTATAGAATGCCCCTCAATCGCTCATTACTATGAGACCACTTTTTTCGCTATACTCTATTGCCCAAAGGGCTTGCAGTTTCTTCCAGTTTGTGGTGCAAACTTTTGTTATTAGCTGCATGGCTTACTATTGGCTGATTCATCACAGGCTGTGCACTTGCCATGTCTTGAATTTGACACTCTTATGAGCGGTCTTATCCACCCTCTCAACATTTGTGTTGGGTTTGAGTTTGACTGTCAATTATTGGTTGTTTTCACCACTTCTTCACTGGCTTGTCTCACTCTCTTGGTGTGGGAGGCATGAATCCATTTCAGCAGGCCCCCATAATTCAGACCAACATCCATCATAATGATGAACTGAAAAGGTCACCTGGACTTGAGTCATGTCACAGTTCTGGTTGTAGAAGCAGGGTTACCAAATCAACCTGGTGAGAGACAGAACACACCACATCAGTCAATCTTTTGCAGTAGTCAAGAACCATATCAACTGTTATATTCACGAGCGCAGTTTTAGGCACTGGTGTGATTCTCACATGCTTCCTCATTAGGATTTCATGGGGAAGAGTCCAGTCCTATGATCTGAAGTGCTTTGTAGGATCATCAAAACCAGGGGAGGAGTGTCAGGCCAATTCGAAGAAGTAGATGTGCACACCATGGTCAATCACGATTTTAGAGTGTCTTCAACCTGTTCCACAACTCTAGAAGCCTCTGAATTGTAACTGTAGTGAAATATTTGGTCTGTCTGTAGTGCTACATGCAGTAATCTCATCGCTTCATTTTTGAAGTGTGTCCCGTGATCTGACTCCAGAGAAAATGATACTCCGAACTGGGGGATTAATTCCCTCAGCAATACTTTGGCAACAGTAAGGCTATTACAGCTCCTGGTTGGGTAATCTTCAACCCAGCAAGATAAAAAATATACTACCACAAATATATATAGTGGAGTCCTTTGCAGATGGCATCTCTATGAAGCCAATTGCATGTGGCTAAAGTGTCCAACTGATCTTCCTATGCGACTCTTTTTTTTAAAAATGTGTTTATTCAAGATTGCATAGTAAAATACAGCAGTTACATATTGCATCATTATATGTCTGTCTGTTGAATCAATCATTATTGGCTCTGCTGCCACATATTTCGGAAGGATACGAATTTTTATATAACAACTAACCAACAAGAAACGGCTATCGTCAGTACATACATGAAGCAAATCTGTAATTTCAGCATTTTTTTACAAAGTCAGGATAAAAAAGCATATCTCATGGAGTGAATATACTTTCGGCGAACAAATCATAAACCCCCTTAGCACACACAGGTGAGTGCATACCACATGTGCTATCAACAATACGCTGAAGTGGAGCGCACACTATTCTAGGCTTGGCAAATCATACTATATTCCCATTTTGGTATTAAAGTGGTACAGCAGCACAGATCCAACTGAAAGGCAATCCCAACTTAACAATTCAGAACTATGTCTTCGGACTAGCAGCCCTAGATTGGGGGGGATGGAGCATCTGTTCTATGCAGAAATTGGTTGACAGCAACAAAAACTTCCGACCAGTAGTCGAACAGAGCCGAGCAATTCCAGGCTACATGCAGAAAGGAAGCACCCTCCTCACCACATTTCCAGCATTTGTCATCTTCTCTAATACCCACGCGATGTAAAGCTAGTGGGGTGCGGTAGAACCTGTGGAGGAACTTAAAGTGTATAAGTCAGAGTTTATAGTTTGGGGAGAGTTCCAACAGCTGTCTACAGCAGAATGACCACTGTTCCTCAGTCAGGGGCGTCTCGAGCTCTTCGTTCCATGATTGCAAAGATTTGGGCACCACAATAGGGGATTGCTCTTGCTGGAGTTGTATAGGCGTGACACCAGTTTCTTACTGGTCGCCCTCGCTAATATGCTCTGGAGTTCATGTAGGTGTGGCGGCTCTTCAGGGAATTGGTCCCACATTGCCTTGCACGCAGATTTTAGTTTGTGGTATTCAAACCTGTCCCTAAAAGACAATGACTGGCCATCTACCGCAATCTGTAGATCCCGGAACGTGCCATCCGGGTATAGATCTGCAAATGTGCGTAGTGTGGGTCCGGCAATAGATACATCTTCACCACCCACTTCCAGGCATGGGAGCATGGGGTTCTGTTTAAGGGGAATCGCAGGCACGTATAACAGGGGTAGGTCAGCTCGCCTTTTCAGCTCACGCCACATCCAACGAAGCATGTTGGCCGAGTCAATGTCTTGCGTTGGTCTGGGCGCTTTGCGATATAACACCACCCCCAGGGGTAGCGGAGCCACCATATCTAGCTTGACCGCCACATGCGGTTGAAAAGGTGTAGGATAGGCCCAGAAATGCAGATAATAGGCCTGCGCACACAGCGCATATAATTGCATGTCCGGGGCACCCATGCCTCCCTGCATCAGCAGTAATGTTAACAGTGCCCATGAAAGCCTAGCCTGGCTCCCTGCCCACACCAGTGTCAGCAAATGTGAGCGCAAACAAGTGAAGAACTGTTGTGTCAGTGGAATAGGTATGTTAGCAAACAGATAAAGAAATTTGGGCAATACAATCATTTTTACCAATGCAATTCTACTAGCCAAAGAGAGAGGGAGTTTTGACCATATCGCCACTTTACTTTCAAGCCATGATACCGCTCTGCCAAAATTCTGAGTCCACAAGTCCTGGAGATTACGGCTGACCCAGATGCCTAGGTATTTGACCTCTTCCACTTCCCATCTTAAGGGATACTCAGAATGCACCTCAGAAGTGTTATCAGTTAGTGGGAACATAACTGACTTAGCCCAATTTATAGAAACACCTGATAGTTCACCAAATTTAACAAATTCCCTCAATAGTAGATTGAGGTTTACAGCCGGGTTAAGCACATACAGAGTGACGTCGTCAGCGTATAGCGAGATTAACAAGCTTCGGGAGCACCAATTTATACAGGCTGCAATGGCCAGGCCTGAAGCTCCATTTTGAATGGTCTCTCATGGGTGGTACAATACATACTGCAGCCCATGGAAGATCTCTGGGATACCTATGCCCTGGGTACATGAGTACCATATACTAGGGACTGACAAGGGTATCCCAGTAGCCTATCTGGGATGTACCTAAGTACCGAACACAACAATTTAGGGAGAAAGTAGATAGACTGGGGTCCTGATTAGCAGGATCCTGGTCAGACAAGTAAAAACACAGCTTAACACCACGCAAAAGTGGGGGTAACCATGCGGAAGGATCCTACCTTCCAACAATCTCTTAAACAAGAGCTCTCCACAAACACAGTAAAATCAGGTTCTTCTAAAGGGACATTTTGAATCTCAGTTCTTGGCTTCCTTCAAAAATCTGTAACTTCTCGGCAGCCATATTTGACCCCATCATCATCTGAGTCACTCTCTGGAAGTAGCAAGAGAGTTGCAAGATATAAAGTTACATATCTTCATAGGTACATTTTCTGCTGCCAAAATCTCTTGGTCATATTTAGTGATTCTGCTATTTGTCATGGGCTGTGTTTGAGTGTGGCCAGCATGCTGCTTGGCATGTGTTGTTGTAATTTAACAGCAATTAGATTAAGCATTAGCAGAAGACATCTCAGTTTTAGCTATTATCGTGACATTCAGTGGACTCCATTGTGTATTCATGGCAGCCATTTTGTTTGCAACATACTGCCGCATGTCGACCATGTGCTTTGTCCTATCTTCCTGTTAACTGCGCTTGAAATCTGCCCGGCAACGAGTTATATTTAGCCTCCCCCACTTTCGCGCATGCCCAGTAGGGTCTACAGCTGTTAGTGATTAGAACCAGACAGGAATGTGTTTACCAGTTCCCAAAACCGTTAGCTCCTCCCACTGATCGATTGTGCCTTTCTATATTACCATATATGTACATAAAACTTGCTTCTGTGTTTGTACCGCCTTCTTTTGAGCCCCTGTGTTGGTATAAATGGACCATGCTCTTTTAGTTTGCGGTGCTACTTCTTGCAATACCAAAGGGTACTGTCTGAATCGTAGCACCACCTCATGAAGTGTAATAAATGTTATCTTTTCAATTCCAGTTTCTGTGCCAACTTCTTCCTATTGGTCTGAGGACTTTGTGCAGAGAAGGGTGAACTGGTGGGCCTTGCCGAGGCTTGCTACTACAAATTGGCGCCTGACACGTGGGGCTCATCGACAACTCGGATGCCCGAAGGAGTGGTCGAGACGAAGGGTTGGAATCTCGCTTTGGACGCGATCACTGCCAGAGAAGACCCGAGTATTGGCACCCACATCGTTTTTCCCTTCTTTCTGATCTGACCATCCAGGTGTTACCGATCCTCAACTGAGATCTCTTCTGTTGATTCGTCGTGCAGTGACCGCTTGGTCGAATTTAGGACTTAGCAGTTGGAATCTGGACACCCTGTGAGTGGTAAGAGCCATTTTTCGGCACATACTATGGGTTTTGGATGCCCTTGTTTCGTAAGGTAGTTTTAGGAACACTTACAGTGGCATATTTGTTTGGAAAGACTAGTCAGATTTGCATCCTTTGTATTTGATATATGAGTTGCAATTCATATAGGCAGGTAATGTGGAGATTTTTCTCCAATTTTTTATTTGAATTTGAACGGCACATCATACTAGAAGTACCTTAAGTGCTACTTTGTTTATAATACTGCATATTTTGCACTATTTTTGGCATGCCTGTTTTTAGCACACTTCGTAGGATGTGTTGCTTTTGTAGTGGTACCAGTTTGAGACTTGAGGAATCGCAACCGCTCCCCCAGAGGGGATGCCTCATAGAGATATGTATGTTAAACACGGTCTATCTTCCATAATGTACAGCACATTGTGGAATAAATACACTCGCAAGGATCCTGAGTTACGTTGGTGTTGAAAAGAATCCAGACTCTCAATAAAGGGTTGCAGTTGTAGATTTATTTCCAAGGAAGGAAAGACAGCTTAACAACCACTTAGGACTGGCAGTAAGCTCAGTCAGACTTCAACTGATTCCCCACAGAACCTTAAGTAATAGAACTGCAACAGCATTCTAACTTCTACAGCTTGCATACCACAAATAAGAATACCACACACCTCCCCCTTTTGAAAAAAAAAAACAAAGAGAAGAAAAAAAAAAAAAATTAACTTGTGACGTAATCTTTCATTTTTATAGGAGGATGAGTATTACGTGAACTCCTTCTTACATCATTTTCTAAAAATCTTTTGTTCAGAATAATTAATTCTCCCTTCAGCGTTATTGACATTCTCTGTAACAGCACAAGAAATAATTTATCACTTCAGTATTAACACTCGTATTAACTGCAACATCCTGAGTTTTTGTAAAGTATCAAAATTATCCATAACATTTTGAACATCCTCTGTATCAATAGTATGACATTCCAATTTTTTTTAATTAAAAGTCGACTTGTCAAACCTGAAAATGGGTACTCATCTAAAATTCAAAATTTTTCCTCCTTCAACTCTCACGGCTTTGCTAAAAACTTCTGTCACTCTTACTGGATCAGACCATTTAACCCTTTGTTTTGAAGTAGAACCACCCAATTTTACACGTACAAAATCACCAATACGAACTTTATGAGTTACTATCTTTTTGTTGGAATTTTTACACATTTTGTCTTGATACTTCTTAACACGTTCTCTTACCTTGTTAACATCCAAACTAGACATTTCAAATTCATTAGATTTCAACCACCATGGCAATAATTTAGAACCTGCTTTCCTACCTCTTAACAACTCAAATGGACAACATCCTGTCACAGAATTTGGCGATGTGCGATAAGTGTGCAATGTTGCACGTAATGCTTTCCTCCAATCCAAATCGCTCTTTACTGCTAATTGAATGGATTCTTAGACAACTCTATTAAAGTGCTCAACTTGACCGTGGCCTGTGGGTTATAATTTGAAACTCTCTTATGAATAATGCCTTGTTCTTTGAAGAACAATTCAATTTCTTTACTTATAAATTGTGTACCATTATCAGAAATTAATTCAGAAGGTAAACCTTTGCAACTAAACACATTATTGAGAAAATCTACTACCTGAATTGAAGTGATTTTTTCTACAATTTAATTTCAGGCCATTTAGAAAAATAGTCAATCAAAACCAAACCATAAACATCTTTAGAATTAGAAATGCTTAAAGGACCAATTATGCCAATTCCTAATTTTCTCCATGGACCCTGCAAATATTCAATAGGAGAAACCTTTACTGACAATGGTTTGGCAGATTTGTCACTACTAAAACATGGGACACATTCCCTGACCCATCTATCAACAATAGCGTCCATTGAAGGCCACCAATAAAATTCTAGTAAACGCCTCTTAGTAGTTGACATCCCAATGTGACCTTTGTGAGCAATCTTAATAAGATCTTTCCTGACACTGAATGGCGGAACAATTTTGTGACCTCTGGTAATAATGTTATGTGAACACATAAGTTCATCCTTAATTTTTTAAAATGAACTTATATCACCAGACAATTTTCTTTCTTCTGGCCAGCCATTTTTAAGTAGTTTTCAACAGAACATAAAATATCATCTTCAGACATAGCCTTTACCCACACTTCTTCTGAAACCACTTCAATATCATTTCCATTTATGTCTTGCATAGTATATGCTACATCACATTCCTCAATATGCTCATTATCTTGTTGAGGTAAAGATAATCTTGACATACAATCTGCATGTACATTTAGTCTGCCTGGAATATACTCTACAGTACACTGATATTCTTGTAGTTTAGCTGCTAATCTAGCCAATCAAGCAGTTAGAACCCTACCACCTCCTGCAGCTAACATGTTCACGAAAGGTTTATGGTCTGTTCTGAGCAAGAATTTTGTGCCCCACGAAAATTGACGAAAATGTTGAGCAGCCCAAGTACATGCTAATAATTCTTTTTCAATCATAGAATAATTTTATCCAACACCTTGTAAAGTTCTATATGCATAAGACACAATATTTTCTTCCCCAGCACGTTTTTTTGTAAGAGTATAGCCCCTAAACCAGTGTTACTGGCATCAACATCAACAATACACTCTTTTCCGATAGAAAAATGTTTCAAAAAAGGAGCAGAACAAATTTCTTTTTTTAACTCATCAAATTGTATTTGCTGCTCATTACCCCACAAAAATGTTGTATTTTTTTTAAGTAACAATCGTAATGAGGATACTTTAGATGCATAGTTTTGAACAAATTTACTGAAATATTCTGTCAAACCTAAAAAAGAAAACAATTGTTCTTTATTAATCGGGGAAGGTGCTTTAGAAATACTTGAGATGTGATAAAATTTTGGCTTAATACCTACATTAGATATTTCATGCCCCAAATATTCAACTTTCTCTTGTCTGAATTTATATTTAGATAACTTGAGTGTTAAACCTTTAGATTGTATACTGTTAAAAACTGCTTTCAAATTATTATCATGTTCCGCAATATCATTTCCATAAACTAAAATATCATCCTGAAAAGCGATAGCTCCTTTACAACCTTCAAACATTTCTTTCATTAACCGTTGAAAAACAGATTCAGAGCTGGCAAGACCAAATGGCATACGCAAATAGCGATACATGCCCTCCGGTGTTACAAAAGCTGTTAAGTTCTTAGATTCGTCTTGCAACACTACTTGGTGATAAGCACTTGCGAGATTTAAAGTAGAAAAAACACAAGCTCCTGAAAGAGTGGAAATTAGTTCATAAATTTTTGGTAAAGGATGCTTGTCTGTCCAAATCTCCTTATTCAAACTGCGACGATCCACACATAAGCAGAGTTCGCCGTTACTTTTAAGAGAAAGAACAATTGGAGAAACCCAAGGGGAAGATTCAATGAGCTCAATGATGTTAGACTTTACTAGGTCCTTAAGAATATCTTTTAATTTGTCATGATTTGCTGGAGCCACATTCCTAACCCTATGCCTGACAGGTACTGCATTTTCTTTAAGTATAATTTTATGTTTGAATTGAGCAAATTCTCCCAATTTTTCTTCAAAAACATTTGGAAATAACTTTCTAATGTCAGAAATAAAATCTTCATTATTTGAAGATACAATGTATACTGGTGGTGAAGCATTAGGATCTAATTTTATTCCCATTTCTCATTGATGAGGCCATCCCAAAATGGACTCTCCCTTACGAGCTATATATACCTTCGATCTTGTAGATCTACCTTTAAAACTGAGCTCAGCCCAAAAAAATCCTTCCAAATCAATTTTATGCCCAGAATAACTACCTGGTTTGATGTCAGGGCTTAAATATTCCCTATTTGCCCACAACTCCTCAAAAACGTCTTTACCAATTATAGAATACCAGGCACAAGAATCCACAATCATGGAAACTTCTTTATCATCAATGTTGACAGTGCATGAAGGAAAACCTTTACAGTTGTTTGATGAAACACATGAAATACAATTGAATTCACTAAATTCTTCAGTCATCCCCTCATCATCTGAAGCAATACAATTAACCTTTTGAGGAGAACAGCACATTTTGCCAAAATGTCCACTTTTCTTGCATTTTACACAAATCCTATTTAATGCTGGACAATTCTTAAAATTTCCTACATGGTCAAAACTTCCACACCTGTAACATATTATAAATGTACGTCTGTTACCCAGCTTATTATCTTTCATGACCCCATCTTTTTTGTTAGGATACATAGTTTTTTTTTTAACTGCTTGACTTTTAACAATTGAAACTTCTGGTACAGACTCTTGTATTTTTGCCGACAGGCTTTGACTTTGACCTCTAATTTCACTTACAAACTTCTCAGATTGTTCTATTCCTTTCGCAATATTAACTAAAGCTTTAAGAGAAGTTTCAGTTCTTAACCATAACCTTTCTTGAATTTTCTTACTCTTTGTTTTCATCAATATTTGGTCCCTTAAAACTTGTTCATAGTTGATAGTATCAAATGCACAGGACCCAGCTAGAGCACGCAAAGCTGATATATACTTCTCAATGGATTCATTATCCTTTTGTGCTCTTGAATAAAATTTAAATCGTTCCATCACCATGTTAATTTTCTTTCCAAATCTAATGCTTAGCTGTTTTATCGCAATCTAAAAAAAATCAGATTCATCAGAGTCTTCTAATGGAGGTAATTCTGATAATTCTTTGATACCTTGACCCCCTAAAGACAGACGTAATAAATCAAGCTTTCTTTTGGAAGAACATCCATCTTCTTCCAATACATCAACATATGCTAAAAACATAGGATACCATAAGTCCCATTCCATTTTTGGTTCCCCTCCTGTTGGTAAAAAATGAGGCGGAACCATTATATTAGACATGGTGATAAACAAAAAATATATATATAGTTAAACAATTTCACAAGTGATGTAAATATTATGAAAAAAAATGCCAATTTAAGTAAAACGCAAAAAAAATAACAATGTTATTCATTAATGAGAATGCACGGTAATTAGACTGCGGTAATTATTTTCAAAAGCACAAAGTAGCATGTGCATCGCTGTTGTTTTAATCAGTGAGGCGATTACACTATGGTAAATCTTTTCAGAACGCACAAGTTAGCGTGTGCATCGCTGTAGTTTTAATCAGTGAAGCACGAAGATACGCTTCAAATAAATGGCCCAATCCAAGATGGCCGAAAATGTGAGACGACGTGATGACGTCACTCCCAGAGTGCACTCTGCTCCCACAATCCTCCGAGGATCGGGGGAGTGCGAAGCTAGGCACCAAGAAGCAAAGGCGCTCCCGATGTAATCAACGTTCTGAGAGTTGCCGTCAGGCCGTGACAAAGTGCTTGTTAAAAAACGTGAGGTTTTGAGCATAAAAATATAGCGAAATTGACCGAAATAGAAACTTCACATGCAAGTGAACTGCCGCAGGTGCTATCAAGTGCACAACAATTAACTGCTGCAGTAGAAATCAAATCTATACACAAAATTTCCTTAATTTTTTTTTTTTAAAATCTTTAGTTGAATACAATATTTCTCAGCCGCTGGTTCAATCAAGGCACTGTAACACAGCCGCTGGTGCTTACATGCACAAATTCAGGTAAAATATAAAAGTACCTTACATTCCATGAAGTGAACGCTGTCTCCATACTTCGAGGAATAATACTCCCACTGTCGCCAATATGTTGAAAAGAATCCAGACTCTCAATAAAGGGTTCCAGTTGTAGATTTATTTCCAAGGAAGGAAAGACAGCAAAACAACCACTTAGGACTGGCAGTAAGCTCAGTCAGACTTCAAGTGATTCCCCACAGGACGTTAAGTATTATACAGCATTCTAACTTCTACAGCTTACTTCTGCAGCTTACATACCACAAATAGGAATACCACAGTTGGCCTATACATGGGTCTTTTGATATACAAAAGATTGAGCATGTGGAACAATGTATGTTTGAGCGAAAGTCTAGACGTGAAATGTTTGATTGTGTGTGTATGTGGGAGAAAGAAATGCGTGAACGAGCGAAGCGTGAGCAAGCATTGATTGGTAAAGAGCAACGGAAGAATGTGTATGAGAAAGCATTGGAGTTGAGAAAGAAAGAAGTGAAAGGATTGCAAGAGAGAGAAGAGAAAGAACACAGATTGCAGGTTTCTGGCCAATTCGCTGTTCGACAACCTCTCTATCCTGTCCTTAATAAACCGCAAGATTATTTTTTGTTACTAGATCGCCCTCCACCTCCGTATGCTGTTCCGTGTGCCCCGTCTGAAGATGATGAGGATTCCGATTCAGATCAACGAAAGGCATGAGACACCCGTTCTATGCTGTCCGTTGAGCGTTCGTCTGAGCTCAGACAGGCTGCTCGTAAAGCACGTCTTAGTTCTGCTCCTGCTTCCGATCTTTAAGAAAGCATAAAAGGGTGGCAGGAAAGGGAGCAGTTATATTTTACTGAGACATTTGCCTCGGAAATTATTGAATTTTTTCAGAAATATTCTACAGACTTAGAACCTGCTGATGTAGCAGCTGATTATAAGCAAATGCGTGATGGTCTTTTTGTTCTTTCCCAGGTGACTGATGCGATCAGACGTTTGGTTAAATTACAAACTGAGGAGGCTCACTTGAAGGAGGAGTAAAAGACTGCAGATACAGCTGCACGGAAATCTCAGACCGGAGGGTCGCAATCTTCTATCTCGGAACAGATAAGACAACGATAGTTCATGCGAAACCCATGCGGGAAGCCGGGCCTTTGTATGTTCTTTCTAAAGGGGCGGGTACAAATGATGATAAAAGTTCTATTGATGCTAAAGGTTATTTTATCTATAATTGGGTGTATACTCCCTGGAATAGGGAAGATGTAATGGCACAAAAACAGCTTTACCTGACCCGCAGAAAAATCCAGCCGCTTTCTATGAGGAAGTTGAGGGACCCATTAGCTCTTGCACTATGACTTTATGTGATATTGATTTTTTTTTTGGATTGATATTGCCGCCGGATATGTGGAGGACCGTTCGTAAAGTTAATGATCGTGTAACTTTTGGCGCAGACTGGAAAGATATAGAGCAAATGGATGAGGATAGGGAACCCGCTCAAAAGCCATGTCAGTTGATATTAGATCTTCCCCCAGCTATATTAGTTAAGCTAAAAATGATTATTCCCCCATAAAAGATAGATTAGACTGTTCTAGCGTCGTGTAAGCAAAAGGTAGATGAATCAGTTTCTGATTTCTTTACGCGCTTTGAGGAAGCATTTCATGATTTTAGAGGTCAGTCCTTGACAGATGATACGGACAGACATCTCTTTGTTGATATGTTACAAATTTGTTATCAGGGATAGCTAGCCGTTTAAAAGCAAGTGAAAGCTCTTGGACTACATCTTCCCCAGCATCTGTTTCAACTATGTCTCAATATTATGAGCGTCAGGAATTAGAAGTGAAAGGTAGTGGGGACAAGAAATCTAAGGAATTAAAAATGAAGGTTATGTTGGCTCAAGCTTACGGTCCGCCTTCTAGAGGTTATGATAGAGGCGGACGTGGATCTTTAAGTTCTTCTTACACTCACTCGAATTTGTCTATTAATCAATGTGCATATTGTAAGAAATGTGGGCATTGGGCGGCCGATTGTCCAGTATTGTGTTCCCAACAGAGCTCATGAGGTTGGGGACAAATGAGAAATCATTCAGGATATTCAGGGCCTGGGGGAAATACGAACTATCGCGCTAGCTTTGATACTAATGTACGAGCACAGAATGGGTTTAACACCTTTGATAGACGAAATCAATACCAGATGTCTGATTACGCGCAGCCTGATTTTCACGATTCTGCTTATGCATAGGATGGCCTAGGATGGGGTAGGGAATCAGTTGAAGTTCCAGTAGATCAGACGGGTCCCTATGTTACAGCACATGTTTTGGGTTCTACTGATCAGTTTCTGGTTGATACAGGAGCTATTCGTAGGACTTTGTCTAAACAATTGGTTCCAAGGGCTCCTCTGTCTGGCATAACTATTACTTCGATAGGTTTCGATGGAACACCTTCCCTTAGCCCATTGTCACAACCACTTGCATTCCATGTTGATAAATTCAGTGCTCCATGTCCATTTCTGCTTTCTCCAAATACACCAGACAATATTGTGGGTCTAGATATGCTCAAGCATTTCAAAGCTACAATACGATGTTCTCCTGAAGGAGTTCGCGTTATTTTGAACGATAATCATCCTGTGATTGAAAGAGCTTGTCTTGTTGAAGAGGATATTGCTTTGGCTTCACTTCCTAAAACTTTGTGGGCTACCTCATATAGTGATGTGGGTCAAATGGTTATCCGACCGGTACATATTACTGTCAAGGAGGGAGCTGTGTTGCCACGTTTGCCTCAATATAGGATTTCACAGGAGGGTGAATAAGCACTCATACGAATTGTACATGATCTCATTCAAGTTGGGGTTGTTGAGGAAGTTCCGTTTAATGTTTGTACCTGCCCGATTCTTCCGATTCTGAAAAAAGATACTGACACTAGGGTCTATAGGTTTATCATAGACCCGAGAGAGGTAAGCAAGATTGCAGTACCACAGTACCCTGTGGTTTCTGACATTACGACACTGCTTACTTTGGTTCCCCCGACTGCAACCACATTCTCTGTTATAGACTTGAAGAACTCTTTCTTTTTGATCCCTATTCATCCTGATAGCCGATATTTGTTCGGTTTCACTTTGAATAATCGATCGTATAGATTTTGCAGAGTTCCTCAAGGCTATACTGAGAGTCCAAGCATTTACAGTCAAGCATTGAAAAGACAACTTGATTCTTTTGTTTTGCTTGAAGGTGTGGCTCTCATACAGTATGTCGATGACATCTTGTTGGCAGCCGATACCCCTGAACAATGTGAAAAATGCACTTTGTCCTTGCTTTCTTTTCTTGCTTCACATCATCATAAAGTATCACGAAAGATACTGCAATATTGTAGACCAAAGGTAACCTATTTAGGTCACCTTTTGCCTAAGGAGGGATGTGCACTCACATCAGATCGCATACAAGCAATTTTAGACACATCAGTACCTTCTACACAGAAAGAGGTGCGTGCATTTCTTGGTCTTACTTCTTTTTGCAGGCAATGAATATTGGGGGTTTCATACATTGTTAAACCTTTGCTAGCACTTTTGACAAAAGATACTCCAATACACCTTCCATCGACAGATGAATGTGAGACTGCTTTTCGGCAGTTACGACAAGCCCTCTGTTCAGCACCAGTGTTAAGTACTCCAGATTATACGAAGGCTTTTACACTCTATGTGCATGAGAAAGATGTATGTGCATTGTCAGTTTTAGTCCAGACACATGGCAATAAGCAACGTCCCTGTGCATATTTTTCAGCAGTCCTTGATCCTGCTGCCTGAGCGTTGCCTGGGTGTTTTCGCTCAGTTGCGGCAACAGCTGGGTCAATACCTCAAAGTGAAGGATAGTTTTGTCACATAAGCTGTTAGTGCTGGTACCCCATGCGGTTGATGCCCTTTTAAATCAAACAAAGACGCAGCATTTAACTAGCACTCATCTGACAGGATATGAATTGACATTGCTAGCTCCTCACATTACATTGAAGGGATGTGCAACCCTAAACCCAGCTACTTTGTTGCCGTATCCGGTGACTCAGCCTCAGTCACAAGAAACACATGATTGTACATTCCTTACTGAAGAACAGACAAAGGGTCGCATTGATTTGCAGGATACGCCCCTTCCAGATGTAGACGAGGGATTGTGGGTTGATGGGTCTTGTTTGAAATTGCCAGATGGTACGACTTCGGCTGCATATGCGATTACCACGATTCACATGATAGTGGAGACAGCTCGCAGACCACAGAAACCGGCTCAATTTATAGCTTTGACACAAGCATGTGAGCTTAGTACTGACTTATGTGTGAACATTTATACAGATAGCCGCTATGCTTTTGGAGTGGCGCATGATTTTGGCCTGCTCTGAAAGGAAAGAGGTTTTCTTACATCCCACGGGATGCAAATAATGCACGGAGAACTGGTGCATAATCGTTTGACTGCACTGACATACCCAAAGAAAATAGCTATTGTGAAGTGTAGTGCACACAAGAAAGTAACTGATAAAGTTGGACAAGGTAATGCCTTTGCAGACCACGTAGCACGTGAGACTGCTATGCAGAGAAGCACTACTCCCATGTATGTAGTGAAGTCACAAGCTGAACGTTGGCATGATGCTAGATAGGAAGTACTAGAGCTACAGAAATCTGCTTCTGTGAAAGAACGTGAACAGTGGTCTGAAGAAGGAGAGTTGGATGATGAGGGTTGTTGGCGAAATAAGTAGATGGATAGGTGGAAACTGCCTGTAGCCTTTGTACAACCTATGGTTCAGATGGCACATGGGTTAGCACATGTTGGAGCTTCAGCAATAACGAAATAGCTTATGCAAGTCTGGGAGCATCCAGAAATTGCTAGCACAGCTAAGAGAGTGGTACAGTCTTGTTTAATCTATTTACAATATAATCCTGGAAAAGGGACACAAACTCCTGCAGGAGGGTTTGCTACACCAACCGCACCTTTTGAAGTGTTGCAAATGGGTTACATTCAGTTTGAGCGTTGCAACAACCTAAAGTATGTCTTGGTGGTGGTCTGTGCCTTTAGTAAATGGATCGAGGCATACCCCACAAAGGACAATACTGCTATCACTACAGCAAAGGTGTTGTTGAAGGAATTTTTCCCGAGATTTGGTATTTGCAAACTCTTATGGAGTGATAACGGACCTCATTTTGTTGGGGAAGTTATTAAATATGTCCTGAAAGGATTAGGGATTAACCAGAAGTTCCATGCAGTGTTCCATCCACAGTCAGCAGGATTGGTGGAAAGGTATAACTCTACTCTGAAACTGAAAATAGCGAAAATACAGGCTTCCACATCTTTGACTTGGCCAGATGCGCTGCCACTGGCATTGTTGTCCATCAGATCAGTACCACATTCTCGAACAGGTCTTACTCCCTATGAGGTTGTGTTTGGGAGGCCAATGAATATTTGGGGAGTTCCGAAACCAAGTTCTGTATATGATGTATCTTGTGTCTTGATGAATGACTATTTGGCACAGTTAACTGATAGCTTGGCTTCTATTCATCAACAGGTTCGAAAAGCACTACAGGTGAAGGCCATGAACTCCGACCTGGTGACTATGTGATGGTGAAGTCATTTGAAAGATCGAGCAGCCTGGAACCGAGGTGGCAAGGGCCAGAGCAAGTACTTCTGGCCACGAGAACGGCAGTTCGAGTGACAAACCGGAAAAATTGGGTGCACAGTACCCATTGCAAGAGAGTATTGCCTACCTTGGTGGAACCTGCTGTGCTGACCAATCATCGAGAGATCCTGACTACGGAGAAAGGCCAAGCTGTATCACCTGACGAATCTGCGGAGTTCTTCCTGGACCAAACGATTTCTGGAGCATCGCAATACGACTTTAGACAAAGAAAAGAATCTGCAGTTTTGAAAAAGACAGGTTGAGCTACCGCCCTGGGTTAGCGGAAACGGAATGCCGACATGACAAGGGTAGGGATCAGCCCTGTGTAGTGTAGTGACACCCGTCTTGATCTTCGGTGACAAAATCAGTGGCTGCCCACGGGATAAGAGCTCCAAAGGTTGTTTTTCAGTTTCTGGAAAATAATTGATTTCCACTGTTGCTAAGATGAATAAGAGAAAGATCATTGGTGCTATAGGGTTTGTTGCTGTTTTGATGATTATGGCAGCAACCACTTGGCCTATCGAGAAGATGGCCCCTGCTCGTGAGCTTTTTGTTGTTACTACTCCAGTCCCAGAGGACCACCATTATTTCACCCTTTTGTATCATGAGCAGAAGCATTGTCAATCTTATCTTAATAACACTTTTGTTCAGATGTTGCATCATACTCATAATGCCACAAACACTACCAACTGTTGGGTATGTGGAATGTTACCTGCGCATCAAAAGAAAGGAGTAACACCTTTTGGTCCTCTTCCTTTCTCACATAATGGTTCTTGCCGAGCCTGGTATACGCTTTTGTTTGCATCTGGAAGGCCTACAGTGGGCCGACTTCTTTTTCGCCTAAATAAAGTGTGTTATCAATAAAAGAGATGGGTATCCTCAAGCTAATTGAACTAAATGGGAATGGGAGGAATACCGACCGCACAATATTTCCATGCCATATGTCTTCACCAACACAAGAGACTCTGCTGAAAATGAACAATTTGTGATTACTGTTACAAAGACTAAAGCAGATTTATGTGTACGAAGTATTTAACAAATTCCAGTTGGAATAAGTGATTGTATTACGATTTTAGATATTGAAGGTCTAAACAATAGTTCTTTTTTAGCTTCAGATAGCACATACCTCGTATGTGGCAATTATGGATATCATCGACTACCAATTGGATGGTCGGGTATATGTTATGTATCTTTTCTATTACCTCCTGTGTTTCTGGCACCTGCATCATATCATCGAGATTTTGAACTGTTTAATGATATTACTAAAAACAGATACAAGAGGACAATAAGTACTGATGAAGTAGACCAAACAGACACCAGTCTACAGCAATATGTCGATTTTAATTTAGGTTTGTTCTCTTTTGCAGGTGCTGCATTGAATAGTAGGAAAGTGAAACGATTAACTAGAGTTGTAGAAGCTGTTACTAATCAGACAGCTATAGCGCTTGGAAATATTACTGAGGAACTGCAAATTGCAAGGATTGTAGCACTCCAAAATTATATGGTGTTAGATGTGATGTTAGCTGATCGAGGTGGTTCATGTCGAATTACCGGTAGTAGTTGTTGTGTGTTTATTCCCGATAATTCGCCCTCAGTATATGATGCAATATTTAAACTGCATAAAATTGCTGCAGAATTTCATACAGAAACTGGTACCTGGACTTTTGCTGGATGGTTTTGGGCTCTAGTCTCTGCTTGGAGTTGGAAATGACTGACTATTCTATGTATTGTAATTGCAGTGTTTTTCACATGTTGTATGTGTATTCATTGTGGCCCAATGCTTTGCTCCATGTGTATTACTGCCTGTATACCAGCCAAGAAGGATGTTACAGAAATGAAGGCACAACACATGTTAGATAAGGAAATAGCTGAAATTATGAGTATTGATATACAGGATGAATATTTAGATTATTCCAGGAAAACGGATGTCTTCAGCTAATGCTGAAAGGGTCGTCTGTTGTAATTTAACAGCGATTAGATTAAGCATTAGCAGAAGACATCTCAGGTTTAGCTATTATCGTGCCATTCAGTGGACTCCATTTTGTATTCATGGCAGCCATTTTGTTTGCTACATACTGCCACGTGTCGACCATGTGCTTTGCCCTATCTTCCTGTTAACTGCCCTTGAAATCTGCCCGGCAACAAGTTATATTTAGCATCCCCCACTTTCACGCATGCCCAGTAGGGTCTACAGCTGTTAGTGATTAGTACCAGACAGGAATGTATTTACCAGTTACCAAAACCAGCAGCTCCTCCCACTGATCGATTGTGCCTTTCTATATTACCTTATATGTACATAAAACTTGCTTTTGTGTTTGTACCATCTTCTTTTGAGCCCCTGTGTGGGTATAAATGGACCATTCTCTTTTAGTTCGTGGTGCTACTTCTTGCAATACCGAAGGGTACTGTCTGAATCATAGCACCACCTCATGAGGTGTAATAAATGTTATCTTTTCTATTCCAGTTTCTGTGCCAACTTTTTCCTATTGGTCTGAGGACTTTGTGCAGAGAAGGGTGAACCCCTTGCACTGCTGGGCCTTGCTGAGGCTTGCTACTACAGTGTTGTGTTTGAGTGCAGGTCAGCAAGACTTCAACTAAATATGAAACCATCACAATAAGTGAGTAGCCCATTACAATACCCTAACACTGCTGGATACTAACACCCACTAAAGCTACTGTTTAAGGCATACAGGAAGCGCCACAGCCCCTGGATCAAGTTTGGCAGAGAAGTAAACCACTGGCCTTTTTGCTTCCCTGTAGGTCAAAACAGAAAATGGACCCCCTTCTCGGTCATGAAAGTAGACGACAAACTCCTTACCATAGTCTGGCATTCCTAGTGATGAAAGAAGACACTTGTGTATTCTTTGGGCCAGGTTAGCAGATCAGACAAGTCATTATGTGTAAGTCTCTGTAGAGCCCTGGCTGTTAAGGAAAAACTGGAAATCCACTGATGTCAGTAGTCCACCATTCCCAGAAATATCCTTACTTCTCTCTGAGTTGTAGGTGGGTTCATGCTCCGAATTGTAGAGATACATTCTTGAGACACCTTCCTAGCTCCTTTCTCAATGTGGTGTCCCAAATTGAGATCCTCCTTTTGACAGTACCGTATTTTTGTAGGGAACACCTTGTATCTTTCTCTGCCATGTGATTCAGTAATGCAATTGCTTCTTGTTTGCAAAAAATTTTCTGTTATTGACTCCACAAGTAGGTGATCAATGTATTGGACTAGAATCACGTTGCATTGAAAATGTAGAGTCTCCAGATTCTTCTTCTGTATCTGAATAAACATTGAGGAGATGTCTGTATTCCCCTGTGGGCCTCAGCACCACACTAAAATTGTCCTTAAAAATTGGAACACACAAAGAAACCGACTATCTTCGTGTAGAAGAATGGAAAAGAATACTTGACACAGATCAATAACCGATAACCACTCAGCTGCACATGGAATTTGGAAAAGTATGACAGCAGGATTCAGTTCCACAGGAGGATATGGGATTACAATTTGATTCACTTTCCTCAGGTCATGAACAATTCAACATTTCTTGTTTGATTTCTGCCAGCTCAGCACAGGTAAGTTGCATGGAATTCCCTAACACTTCTCTTAACCCCTTGCATGCTCATGACGAGCTCAGCTCGTCATGAGCTACAGTGCTCCGGTGCTCATGACGAGCTGAGCTCGTCATGGCCTTTAGAACGTTCGAACGCTTGGCTAATTCCCCTGCTGTGCTGAGCGTTCTAAAGAAACGGGTGCGGCCGTGACGAGCTCAGCTCGTCATGAGCACAGGAGCACTGTAGCTCATGACGAGCTGAGCTCGTCATGAGCATGGGAGCGCTGCGGCGCCTTCCCTCCCCCCAGCACAGCGGGGAATGTACCCAGCAGGGAAGGGGTTAAGAAGTCTTGTTCTGGCATGGATTTAATGACAGGTGTATTTCAAGCCACCACCTTAGTTGTGAGGTTGTATTGGGGTATTCAGGGATACTGTGCTTTAGGCTTTACTGTGATTCACACTGGCTCAACATATTCAATCAGACCAATATATTTGCTTGTTAATTCTCAGACATCTTCTTTCACTGTACATTTTATTTTGGAAGGTAAGTCCTCCCTTATTATGACTGAACACAACCCAACTGCTGATTCTTGTGATGTTATTTAAAATCCATATACTAATTGTGTGGCTAGAGTTCCACAGCTTCTGTTGTGCTACAGCACGCACAGTTTAACTTGCGAGTAAATACCTGCTCAACAGATTGACTGGACGTAAGCCACATATTACAAATTGATAGTCCTGTTCGAGAGGACTTATTTTTACAGGGACCTTAGCTTAGACTGGGCTCATCCTCTACTGATTAAGGATGTCTACAAATGTTAATTCTTTTCCTGAGAGGGGTAGGTTCAGGAGCTCAACTTTTCTAATAGTATAGCAGGTAGCTCCAGTTTCAATAAAAAAATGATAACGTTGCAATTTACCTCTCCATCTACATATGGAGAGGTAAATGGCCACTGTAACCTACCTATGTTAAGAACTGCGCCAAGTACAGAATACTCTTACCCCCGCAGGCACCGTTATTGTAATTAATCAGGGTCCAGGTTGATGGGACTGTCAAAAGCCAGGAACTGTTGGGGATTTCCTAAAGTCATGAAAGGGTTCTGTTGAATCATTGGGTTTGAATTCAAATTGTTTCTTCGGTTAGCTATATTTTCCATATTCAGCACTGGCATCACATTCAGATTTGACATTTGACCATGATTTTGTATTTGATTTGGGTTCAATTTGCATTCACGTTTCCAGTGGCCCACCTTGCTATAAATAGTTGGTTTCTTCAGCATGTTTATCCATTCCTGTGTTCTGGTCAACAGCCATCCCTCGGCCTCTGCCATGTGTATAAAAATTCCTTGTGCTGTCTGACCTTCACCTTGAAAACCAACTCCCTGCATTCCTGCACCAAGATCATGATCAGAAATATACCCTGAATCTGTTACATACGGACCATTCTGAAATACTCTCTGCAACAATTTAGTCAGTGCTAACTTGAACTTCTCCTTAATTTTTCTTTTTTCTCAATCACCACAGATTGCTCACTTGAGCTCGATTCCTGTGAAACCCTTCTTTCAGATCTCAAAGGGGACGAAACTCCCCCACCAGAGGGATGCATTGCCGATTATTCGACACACCACGGTCTTGCGACCTTGTACCGAAGTAAAACATCAACAATGGGGTGTAATCATGGAAAAACATACCCACTACTATTATTTCTTGAAATCTTGCTTTTTCTTTCTAACCATTTGACCAATGGGAGCCTACACTTGTGTCTCCTGGTCTCCCAACCCATTGTGTCCACTTTGTAGTTATATACAGTTATATATAATCAAGTCCAGCCATTCCATGTATAAGGGTGGGAGGCTGCTGCACCACCTCTTACATAGCTCCTTCCAGGCCAGAAGGATCACCTAAACAAGTAGTATTACCCCAACCTTGTTTGGCTTAACTTGGCCCTGTGGAACACCAAAGATAAAAAGGGGAGGCTAAACTGTATTTTGAAGGTGAACATTTCACAAAAGGCCTTACACACCTCCTCCCAAAATCTAGAGATTCCATGGTAGTCCATAAACATATGGCTATCATTTGCTTTACAAAACCCGCTTTTTGTATAGATCACCATTCCGCCTCTCTCTATCTTTGATAGTATTTCAGGGGTCCCAAACGCTCTATGAAGGAAAAAAAAGAGAGTTTCTCCTCACTGTTAGCAGGGCTAACAGTGCTATATAAAAGGCTCATAGATACTTGCCATACATCTCTTAACTGGATCCCCTGCAAGTACATTCCCCAGAGCTCCTCCAGCCATAAGAAGTCTCCGTCTGCTAGATCCAACATCAAGCAAATAACATCTTGTGACTTCCTTTTTCTTTATTTTCTCTTGAGATAAAGAATCTTTCAGATCATTCGAACCCCCTATCTCCATACCTAGACCCTGAGACCAGTTTTTGATTTGGAGGTTCTTTAAACCTTGATAATTTACCTTCCGCTGCATTCCAGTGCTCGCCCCAGGGTAACAGTAAACCATCTTGGAATAGGTGACCCCATTTATGGAAGCCAGCCTCCCTGATGGGTAATGCATATTTTTCGTTGGTCCAATCAGGGGAACCTGGGGACTCCCAGATTGGTGTGCTTTTACTGAAACAAGTGAGAGAAGTATTTTTCTTGGTGCGTAACCAGAACTCTGTTAAATCCTGCAGCACCTTAAGCCTGACCTTGTAGAATTTGTAATCGCCAAATTTATACATAAAGCAAAAAGCCCCAACCTGAATGTCTGTTACCATAGCTTTAAACAGGCTTCCTATCTCTGTAGTATCCAGGCTTATTAAAAACATTTTACCATTCTTTAATAAGAGCGCCCATGCGTAGTACTGAAAATCAGCAAACCCCCTTTCACTCTGTTCCTTTGTAGTTTTTTCCAAGCAATGCGTACCCCCTTTTGAGGCTCAAATGAACCTGGGCAGTATGCACATATCAGGTTGACTCTGCGTAGTATAGTAAGCAGTAGATGTTCCCAGCCCCTTAACGTAAAAGCAGGAAAGAGAAGAGAACCCTAAGGTATCAGAGGTGTTTGAGGATGTTTTTTTAAAATTTAAACTTCTCCTTAATCTTTTGTTTCGCTTTGAAATAGTCAATGCAATATTTCACATAATGTAGAATGACATCTAAAGATTTTCACTGCCAACAAATCACATTCTGATGTGTAGGAGAGCTAATTTCTAGATGAAAACCAAGGACAAGCTGGAACAAAAACCCACCAAGAATTTTCCTTTCAGGATGTACAACACCACTGTGCAGTCTAAAAAATTGCAACACTCTCCCCATAGATAGGCGTGCTCAGATCCTTTAGACTTTGGAGTAGTTCTAGTAATTGTGAGCCAATCCACCTCTTTAAACTGGACCTTTGTTTTCAAATTAGCTATCAAATTAGCATACTTGTCCGTAACAGTAGGGTAATCCACATTTGTTCAAGCAAATTTATGTGTCTCAGGATTTGGCCAAACCATGACCACCATAAATTCTGCTCACAAGCCTTTGGGGACCAGCATGTCAAAAAAGTATTCAAGTCCACTGAAAGCTCTTTCAGAATCTTCACAATCCTGCCCACCACAGTATACCAGGTTGACAGTGTCCCACAACTTTGGAAATTGATTTGTTAATGTAAAACAAAAACAGGTACTCTGCAACCTTTACATCACTCACATTGGTTCTATTCTGCACCTCCTGTGTACTCTTTCTTTTTCTTCTCATCTCGCTTTGACCATTGATCCTTGTCTTTCCATGTATAAACCCATTCTCTGCAAGCACATTAATTCTATAATATGCTATATGGGTATACATTGCAGCCTCTGTTGAAGAAACTAAGTTCAGCCTCAATGTAGGTGTCTATGTAAATAAGCTCAAGAGTTCGATTTACAAGCTACTTGAATTCTGTTTTAAGTTGTACATCATCCAATTGTTTATAAGGCTGCTTTTTTTCCTGAGTTTGTGACTCTGTGTCTGCAACTGTGGCAACAAAGAATGTAGTTCTCAGGGGAACCCCTTCTCTATTTGGTGTGCTCCCATTTATAAAGTAGTAGCAAAGAGAGATTGCACCTGGTGTAGTTGTGACAGTGGACATATTAAGGACAATATGATGACAGATGTACTAATAACACTTAAAGATAGATTTGGCAAGATGTAAACTTCCCTCTGGAGCACTCTGTCAGCAGACACATTTACACTCTCTGAATGAGTTGTTCCTCCTCCCACAGCCCCCAACTGAGGCTTCTAAGGCCAGATGTAGGTAGCCCTTTACCGATCGGAATCGGCCGAAAATACCGATTTTCGGCCGTTTCCGATCGGTAAAGGGCTATTGAGATGTAGGGGCACATTTTCGGTAATTTTACCGAATCGGTATCATTACCGAATCGGTAAATTTACCGATTCGGTAATATGTACCGAATCGGTAAAATAATTACCGATTCGGTAATATTTACCGATTCGGTAATATTTACCGATTCGGTAAAATTACCGAAAATGCAATGTAGGTAGGCAATGTACCTCCTGCACATGGCTTACAGAATCGGTATTTTACCATGGAATACAAATCCATGGTAAAATACCGATTCCGGTGTGCATGCACATGTGTGCATGCACACCTATGCCATGTGACAGGCAGACCTGCCCTTAGGGCAGGTATGCCTGCCACATGGCACCCACGCCTGTTTAGGGGGTGCCAGGGGGTGTCAAAGTGACACCCCCTGCACCCTTGTGAAATTCGGTATTTACCGATTCGGTAAATACCGAATCGGTAAAGCCTATTGATTCCTATGGGCTTTGAAGCCCATAGGAATCAATAGGCTTTACCGATTCGGTATTTACCGAATCGGTAAATACCGAATTTTACCGATTCGGTAAAAGGGAACATCTGGATTCCCTACATACCAACCCCTCACATTTACCGAATCTTAATTACCGAATCGGTAAAATTCGGTAATTTTCGGTAATTAAGATTCGGTAAATGTTACTTACCTACATCTGGCCCCTAGTTCCTTGCAGGATTATGAAAACATAGAATGGAGGTGGTCAGTAATTTAACAAATCATCAAAAGATTTGTCATCCCTTTCACTGTCACTCGCATCCTCCCTCTTATTATCTCCACCTCCCTGTCATGATTTATTCACTTCTGTCTCTTCCTTTGCTATTGTGGAACACATACCTATGGTCTCAATCACATTTTCTTTCAACCTATTCTGTCTAACATTCCATCTCTCTTCTATCCAACAACAGACCTTATTTTTCTTTTGGGTTCTCTGGGGCAAATGCATCAAAGGATTTTGCGATCGCAAACGGTGTGAATCGCAAAAATCGTCCGTTTGCAATCGCAAAATCTGCTTTTGGAATGCATGAAGGGTGAAGGCCCTCGCAATTTGAGAATTCGCAAATATTTGCGAATTCTCAAATTGTGATTGCATTTAAGAAATCGCATGTTGCGATTCCTTAAATGCAATGCATGAAACTTAAAATAATTGCGATTTCGCAATTACGGGGAGCAAATTACCATGAGGTTGAACCTTTTGGTAATTTGCAAAAACTTAGGGCATGTGTGTGCACAACATATGTGCACAGATTGATTTCAGGGGCGCAACAGGTTATCCTTTGGACACCCCTGCACCCTTGAAATCACAATCTCAATTTGCGATTCGCTAATTGCTAATCGCAAATTGAGAATGTCTTCCCATTCATTCCTATGGGCCTCTAGGCCCATAGGAATGGATGGGGAGGTATTCCTTAATTGCGACTCGCAATTTGCGAGTCGCAATTAAGTAATATTAGGAAATCGCAATTTTTTTAGCGATTTCTTGATGCATTGCATTTTGCGATTCCTTAATTGCGATTCCTTATTTTTCACAATTAAGGAATCGCAAAAAGCAATATTGATGCATGTGCCCCTATATTTCTTCTTCTCAAGCACAGAATGTTTCCATGCATTCAATGCTTCAAACTGTGTACATCTTAGCAGGGGATTCATCTTATTTGTCACCCACCTTAAGTTCAAATTTTTTCTCACATTCAATGTGACATACTGGGGAAATTGCAAGCACCAATGTTTCGCATTGATCTTATTGTTTTGTCCAAACAAGTGTGGGTTATCTGACCTAGGTGGTCGTTTCCGCTCTGAGTGGTCTGTTTGGAGAATCCTCCTCCCCTTCATGGATTGGTATGGTCACATCATTTCTCAAAACAGCTCTTACTGGCAGATGCATCAAACAAAATAGCTCCTGGTAAAATAGTGAATCGGTAAAACAGGCTGTTACCAAATGCAAAACCTGAAATCCCAATGCATCACCCCAAATCCGAAAAAAATAAAGAATCGCAAAAATAACCCTTGCCGTAAATTACCATATCGCAAATTAGTAAATTCGGTAATACCGAGAATAAAATTATTACCACAATGTGTAATATTCCTAATCGACTTCATCGGAGCCGCGTTGAGGGAAGGCAGGCGATTAGCCATTGCAGTAACCGTTATTTCTGATCAGAAAGGAAGGATCCCCCAATATACGCTTAGGCTCATGAAGTCTTGTAGTTGGGAACTTTAAGTTCTTACGCCAATTTGGCGCAACGACATTCACTAACATAAAAACATTGTTAGGAATATTACACATTGTGGTAATAATTTTTAATAACACTTTTACATTTTACATGTGAGTAAGGGGAGGGTAAGTGCATTAACCCTTGTCCTGAAGAAGGAGGCTGTGACCTCCGAAACATGTTGACATCTTGATACAGTGGTCTGGATACCCTAATACGTATCTATTTAAACCACGCCCTGCACTTTTGTTTTAATAATACCAGCCGGGGATTTAAATAAAGTATTTTTTCCTCCCACGTGCCAGGTATTTTTTAACCATTCACCCTTTTTTCACCTCACCTCACTCACACTTTTGTAACAAACACACACCCCCACACATAGTTCACTTCAAGTGCTCCTGCGTATTCGCGAGTCGCAGCACGCCGCATCCCGTAGAGGGGTGCGAAGGCCCCGATGATGAAGCATGACACCAAGGGGCCTGTTGGTGTGTGAGGGGCATTTAAACAACACTGTGTTTTCCCCATCACTCTAGGGATCACTATCACTTTGAGTGGATTCCACTTTGTTTATTCAACCACACCGTAGCCGTGTGTTGGCTCCTCCAATCTCACTGCAGCTCTTCCCAGGGGCCTGCCCCGCTGTCGGACTCGGACACGTGCTGGTGTTTGAGCTGGTGGAGTGACAACTGACTGCCGTGGAACATTTGTGGCTGCTGGCCTCTGCTCTGACTCCATTACCTGCAGGGAGGGGACATTAGCCCTGCGGCTTGGTGGTGTTGTCCGCGATGGTGGTGGTGGTGTTGTCCGCACTGGTGGTGGTAGTGATGGTGGTGATGGTGGTGGTGGTGGTGGTGATGGTGTTGGTGGTGTCGTGGGAAGACATCCCTGCGGAGTCTCTGCATCGGTCCCTGCCGGGATTTCTGAGATTATGAGGCATCCGCTGTCATCTGAATTCAGGGGTGATGCATCTGTGTGTGAAACAGTGCATTGTTATTATTTTGTCTGGATGTTGCATACTTTCAACTACATAAATGACATATTTGGACTGACTATTGGCCCTGTGCTGCTGGTCTCATTTAATTAACATTGGGGATCATACATGCACACTTTAATGATATGAGTACAACTCCCATGATGCAACACTTTGGTGAGGGTATATGCGTTAGGTACTACTACATGTGCACTGTGTTTGGCCTGGGGGAATAGGCAGGGGTAGACAACACGCTGCGTATCTGCACTGGCATGCATCTTACCTTGTTCTCCTGCCGCAGCGCAGAAAGTGTCCAATTGGGTGACCCCCACAACAGCTTCAGGCTCAATGGTACCCTCAGTGAGGGCTGTGTTGGGTGTGACGTTGGATGTTACCCCTCCTGTGCCAGCTGCATCCTTCACCCTCTCTGCAATCCTCTCCTTTGCCCTTTTCCTGGGGTCATACCACCTCTTTTTCAGGTCATCTATGCTGCGGTGGGTGACTCCCACAGCATTTAACCTCTCCTTGATGCGCAGCCAGATCTTGCGCTTCTCCGCCTCAGGCACCATTAGAGACAGCTTGCCAAACAGCCTGTCATGCTTGCTGCTCACCCCCTCGATTAGAAGTTCAAGTTCTTTGTCAGAAAACTTCCTCTTCCTCTTTCTGGGCGTGTCCTTGTTCTGGGGTGCATGCTTCTCCATCCTGGAATGCAGTGGAATAGCTGGTTTGTTGTATCACTGTATCTCTCCCCAGCTCCTGTGCTCTGCCTCCTCCTTTGATCTCAGGGCACTGAATGAAGCATGGGCTGGGACACTTCTTGGTTGTGATGTCATCAACCTGCTTCCAATTGGACTTTTTTTGCGAATTCGCTAATACCGAAATCGCAAATACCGATTCGGTATTTTCTAATTCGGTATTTGCTGTTCTTAATTTTGGACTCTCGCTACCGTGTTTTCGTATATTTTACTGAATTTTAGCGATTTGGTATTAAGTTCCGAATCTGTTGATGCATCGCGGAATGCGAGTCCTTATTTGTGATTCCTTATTTTTCACAAATAAGGACTTGTTTTACCGAATTTTGATGCATATGCCCATTAGTTTCTTATAGAAATTTATCTTTGTTTCCAATCCAGTACTTGTGATGCAAGCACCCAATCCTTGACCACCAGAAGTAGTCTGGGGGTAAATTCGCCAAAGTTCTCACAGGGAGACATAAAGAGTGTTGGGCCTTTACTGGTAGGAGTGGATATGACCTGATGCAAGTTGGCCCTCACATAATAGTTTTTATTATTTATTTATTTATTATTTATTATTTATTAATAACATTTTTAGAGTGTGAACAAAGGCCCAAGGGCGTCTCGGCGCTAGAATATCTGCAGAATTTAACCGGTGAGGGGAGGAGTGGGTCTACTGGTTAAAAAGCCAGGTCTTGAGTTGTTTGCGGAAAGACCAGAGTGAATGGCTTGATTTGATCGAGGAAGGCAGTGTATTCCAGAGTTTGAGGGCTGAAACAAAAAATCTTCTGTCTCCCCATGAAACAGATTTGCTGCGTGGAACCACGAGGTCATTTAGACTGGAGGAATGTAAGGTTCTGGAAGGACAGTAAGGAGTCAAATTTTGCGTGAAGAAGGCAGGTCCCATATTGTGCATGGCCTTGAACACTATACAGAAAACTCTATTGGTGTAGTAGTCTCTCTGCTGGAGACATTTTGGGGCAGGTATACTGCCCCCATGGGTGTAAATTGAGTATGAATTCCCCCCAGTCAGCCCTCTAGAATGGGACGAAAGACGGTTGGAGATATTTTGAGGTGGGGCTATGATCCAATACCAGAGTGGTCTGTCCCTGTCAAGAACCCTTCAGTCTTTGCAGAATCAGATCAGCCGCAGATCCCAATGCCCGCCCACCCGTACCGTCGCTATACTAAGCAACGTCACCAGCAGGGGGGAAAGGGGAATTGGATTAAAGAAGAGACACTCCGTCAACAGCTGCCACCCTCACAGTGATGTAGGATTCTTCTATGCGTGTTCCTCACTTTGCAATGGGTACCTAATGCACAGAGGGAAAAATCATGTACACACAGCTGCTATACAGGTTTCCTACAAAGGTACTTAAATGAGAATCTTTTCCTACCAGCTGTCTACAAAGTATTGCTTCTCTTCTGTGGTTATGCGGTCTATTACGTGCTGAGGAGTTTGTGTTATCTGCAAAAATAAATAACAACATGGTTATATTTAGCTCTAACTGTCTGTATAAATGAAAGTGTAAGGTTAACCTCGTACCTGCACTCCTCTTTTAAGTAGTTGCAAATCTTCCTAGAGAACTGAAATCCTTGAACTCAACCTTGACGAATTATTCTTTCCTTGTTCAGGATGGTCTTGTCAGTTTATGTATATTTATATCAATCCACTCGCGAGGCGCGCAAAAGGTACAGGGAAGGATAAGAAAGGAAAGGTAAAGGGAAAGGCGCAAGAGGGAGATATCACAGTTGCTGAGTTCTGGGGAGGTATTGAGTAACAGTTCTAAAATCTCTTACAGTACTGAGGTCCAAACGCTGTTCTCTATCAACCTCTTAAACTTGAAAGAAGTCCGGTGAACGAAGAAACTCCAGCGACTACTCTTTAACACCCGCTTCAGGTTTCCTCTCAACGACGCAGGTTACTCTGTACTCCAATGTTTAATGATTAACAACAGTTTCTACACGGAATACTCTCACCTCCTAAACAGATATAAACTCTGAAAAGGAGCGAGTGAACTATGATACTAAGCGGAAGGTAGTTCCGCAAATTACTCTGAACCTTAACACAACTCCGAACTACAGTTCAGTCAGAGGTAACGAGGAACAAAGTTCTCTGACGAAAATCTCAGTTGAAGTGCGCAGTTTGGAAAGCGCACGTTCCACACAATCACTAGACTGTGCTTGCTGCTGTAAAGATAAACAGACGACGGCCACAGCGGCGGCCATCTTAGGGTGTGTACCACGAATCTTATAGTATACCAATGGTTGATTAGTCTAGGTTTGACGATCACCCGACCTCCTTTTCCTTAATGTAAGTGCCCCACGGTGTACTATGGAGGCGATGGTGTGATTCCTGACAGTCCCTACTCCCTTCTTAATTTCCCTGGTGTCTGTTGGGTTTTTCCATCCCCTGGGGACCATTTTAACAGCCCAATGCCAAGGAAGGATGCCACTTTTCTTTTTTTGTAAGGCTTATGTGTCTAGTGGGCTCTCTGCCACCCTAGGGAGATGAATGTATGGCCCTGGTGTCTAGTGGGTAGATCCCTGGTTTGGGACCACAGTTTTGGTGTGATCCCAAAACAAAGATCCACAGGGGAAAGGCACCACTGTGAAGGGAACATTAACCTTTCCAGCTGTATCCCTCCCACTTGTACCAGTTCTTGGGGAGCTAGGATATTCCCCTGAGCACTGATCAAAGTGAAACCAGTCAGCATTAATGGTGCTGACTGGTTTCACTTTCAATCAAGTCTGTTCCACATCACACTGTTTGAAAAGAATATAATGTTGGGATGTGAAGGAAGCTCTTGTCTCGCATCCCAACATTATTTAAAAAAAAATCCTTTTAGTGGACACACCAGAAGGATTCTCTCCTTGAAGGTGTGGCATGAGATTTTCACAACCTCTGCATTTGACAGGTAATGTGGAAGACATGAATGTTTCATCCTCCCCATTCAAGGTGTGAAGAATTATAAGCGTGAGCTTGTTCTATCAATATTCGCAATGGATCTTGGAGGGTTTCCACGCAAGCACAGGATTGAACTAACTTACTAGCTTCGACAGGGGAACTAGGCAGGCTGTGACCCAAGCATTTCCCACACCTTGCAGAACGATAATGCATTTTGGGTAAGAATCGAATTCTGCCAGTCAGTCTGGAGAACATTTTAATTAACTGTGGGTAACTGTAATTCCTGTGCCCCAGTGATGCATATTCACAAGATTTCCACTCTAAAGTTTTAAAAGGCCTTATTTATTAATGCTTTGTATTAGTGCAGAGTATATAAACAAAGTGTAAATGAAGACTTAAGAATTTTGGTGAATAAAATGAATGCAATTAATAATAGGAAAATTGGCAACATGATTGATGACGCTCTGGAAAGTGAAATGGAATCAGTTCATGCGCTTCATCTTCCTCCCTAATCCTAACTAATGTCTACATTCGCTCTCCCATTGACCATCAGGCGTATCCAGATTCACTGGGCTTTCAGAAAGGCCATGAAGAATTGGCTTTTTCCGGCCTAATCGCCAGCCCCATCTCTCTTTCGCAATCTGATCTGGAACTAGCGCTGGGTCGCCCTGTTCCTGGGGCAGCTGTGTGCTCTATAAAATCATTTAACATAACTTTAGCAGGAAAATCAGTTCCAAAATGAAGAGTCTCCTAAATGGGCATACCTGCTCATTTTGTTTGTATTTTTTCAGTCTGTTGCTTGCCCGTCGGAAAAACTGTTCTTCAATTCAATTTTGTTAGTGTTCTGAAAAGAGTCTGATAGCACTTTGCTGATGTGGCATTGTTGCAGACTGCTTAGCTAGAAGCGTATTCTGGAAAGTCTGAAGTTCAGCATTATTATGAGAAAAAATTGAGCCATGTGATCTGTGAAGACAGGTGTCCATTTGTCTAAAGCTACTGTGTTTCCTTTTAAAGGGAATATGACATAAAATATGTCACATAAACTATTGGTTACAAAAATATTATTATTTTGTGGAAACATAGAAATTAAATAAAAAAATATACGTAACTCACAATACGCATATCGTTAAATGTAGGCTATGAGCTCAAAAGCATATATTAGGCTAAGCATACCAGACAACTCACTATTATTAAACCCTTCCGTCACTCAAGATATCTTCCTTGAGGCTCTCAATACAAGCCAAATATTCCTCCTCTAGAAGAACTCCATGCTAAACATGATGACTTTGCCGACTACCGTTCTATCATTCATCTACCTTCCATCAACAAGTTCATCAAAATAGGGAGTCTATGCACAACTTCAGGATACCATGTATATCAACCCTATCCTCCACAACCTGAAGTCTGGCAAGGTATTCATGAGACACATCTTTTATTGATTCTCCTCCTACCTATCTAACTTCTGGGCACCTCCAGGTCCCAGAGGGTTGTGATTACCTGTGCCTTCCCCAGTCAATACCATACAACTATGCCAAGCAAGCAATCCTTATCTTTCATATTAAGGCTGATGGGAATTGATCCCTGAAGGAACATTTGCAAAATGTGGTGCAATATGGTGATTTTTGCAGAATGATTTTAAACGAATTTAGCAAAAAGTACACATTTAGCTTTATTGTTTTTTTTAGTCTTATTTCTTTTCATCTTCTTTCATGTTTGCTTCTTGGTTTTCATTATTCTTTCACACTTTCTAATATTTTCTTTGTTCTTTCTATTCTCCTTTCTTTACTTCTTTTTCTGCTATCCATTCTTCTTTTGATATAATTTTCTTACTTCCTAGTCTTCTGTCCTTTTCTATATTCTATTTCGATGTTCCTTCCTTTTGTCTTCCCATTCTGACATTAATTGCTTCTTTTCTCCTTATCATTTTCTTGTCGAGCCTCCTCTTTCTGTTAACCCTTCTTTCATTTTGCATTCATTCCATTCTTTAATTTTTTCTTTTTTTGTCTTTCTGTTGATCATTTCTTCTTTCTATTACTATATTCCATTTTTATCCCCTCCTTCTTTCTTTCCATTCTTCCATTTTTCTTTTTTCATTCCTTTGGTCTTTCCTTAATTTTTCTTGTTGTCCTTTTTTTCATCCTTCATTTTTGTTCCTTTCTTCATTCATCAGTTCTTTATTTTTCATTCTTAACATCTTTCTTTCATATTTCTCCAAACGAATTGTTACCTTCTTTCCCATCTTGCTACCTTCTTTCTTTCTTCTTTTATATTCTATTTACCCTCCTTCCTTTGCACTTGATCACTTCATTTGCCTTTAGCTTATTGTTTCTTTATTATTTGTAAACATTTGTCTTTCTCTCTGTCATCATTTTCCGGCTTCTTGGGCAACCCTTTCACTACTATGACATAGTAATGTGTTCTTTCAATTTTTATTAGTTATGCATGACCTGGAAGACCTAGATCAAAGTTAAGAAATGCCTGAAAATATTTCAGTCTCTTGCAGTGTCACACCAGCTTATGCTGATATAGAAAGGGCATCACCATTACCTTGAGTACCTCACTCGTTGCACCTCTTCCAAACCTGGATGTCTAAAACACCTATCTGAAGCTTACCCCAGCCAAAATACCACTCCTACTTTTTACCAGCAGCTTGGCTCGTTAAGAACGTGAAGAAATATAATCACAACAACCCCACCCTGATGGAACTGCACTGGTTGTTCTTGCCAGGCCACACTTTTTTTTCAAAACAGCTGGGTCATCTACAAAGCTATCATGAACGGCACAATTTAGCTGACATGTTCACCATCTCCAGAGACTATCAGATCACCCTCGACCAGGACATTATCAGACTGAAGATTAAGAAATAAGAAAAATCATAGGTGAAAGTGAAACTTACAAAGCTCTTGAGTAGCTGAAATCTGTACTCCTCTTGGTCTTTGCGTGGACGTAGTCCTTGAATGTCTTCTGCCTCTGATTTGTGTTTTCTTGCCCATGATTCTTCATTGTGAAGTTAAAATTACACTGACTTCTAAGCAGGAAGCAAAAAGCAGTTTCACACCATTATTAAGTATCTTAATGACCCAGCCACATTTAAGCTCATTTCTCTAACGCAGGCAACCATTAATGTGCTAGACATGGTGGTTGTTCCTCAGTTCAGGGACCATCTGAATTCAATTAACTTATTGGATAACTCCGAGGTGGGTTTCCAGTCACTAAATCTATCTGACCCTCCATCCTCAATCCTATGAGGATGATTTTGGACACCGTTGGAATCTGCAACCTGCAATTATGTTTTCTTTAACCCTTTTACTGCCAGGTCTTCTATGGATACCTAAGTATTTTGTAATGTTGAATGTCAGAAGGGCAATGATAGGGCTTTGCGACCTTTGACAACTTTTCCATTGCATCTGCCTAACGAATAACTGATGTGTTTTTATGGCTAGCATCAGTTTACCTAATTTCTCATGAATTAGAAGCAGACAGTCTCCCTTTCATCATTCGTTCTTTCACATCTGAACATCAGATCCTCGTTTGTCAAAACTTACATGAGCTAGCACTATCACCACATGCCTTCAGCATGTATTTTGGTCTTCTTGATCACCCCCTCCAGGACATTTCTCTTTTATTTGCATGTGAAAACACTGAGCTCCCACTCTGCCATGATGTGACCCTGAGTGTGTCAACCAACTGGTTGCAATAGTGCATGACTAAAGTCTGGCACTGTAAGGGCAGGAATTGCCCCATCTTGGACAAAAACCAGGGGCATATTATCAAGGCAGGCGAAATGACATTATCGCCGCCTTAGCGTCCGTTTTCGGCCGCTAAGCAGCGATAATTTCATCGCCCTATTAGCAAGCTGTCGCTAACATCAGTTAGCGGCAGCTTTTAGGGGATAGCGAGCCGTTTGGGGCCCGCTTTGCATGTCAGCAATGTTTATCGCTAATGAAATGCAAAGTGGGCGTACCCAAACTGTTAGCGACTGAAAACAGTCGCTAACATCGCCATCGCCTATTATCAACGCAGGCGTAGCAATGAAAATATTCGCGCTCAGCGCGAATATCTCCAAAAACTAACGCCTGCTCAGACCAGTTCTTAGCCATTATATCCAATGGGAGGTGGATATAATAGCTAAGACCCTGTTAGCGATAATGCGTGAATTCACAGATTTCGCCGCTATCGCCGGAAATGTTATCGCTTTTGAGATAAACGTTGCTAATAGCACATTATCTCAGCAATAAAATCTGGTGATGCGCAGCGATAAAAAAATTGCTGCTAAGCCTAGTTAGCGATAAATATCGCTAGTTGTTGATAATATGCCCCTGAGTTTGCGGTGACTGATCTCTGATGGTTCGCCTTTGAGCCCTCAGTGTGGGGTGACTTCTTCAAGTCAGTCGTGGTAGTAGATGACCAGGGTTCTAGAGTGGATTCTAAGCTAACTCTGAAAGTTGTCCCTGGTTCCTTAACATGTTACTTTTAGTTGCACCATCTTCATTGCATTCGTCCATAAATCAGATCTATGCCGTTGCTACTTGGGTGGGCTCAATGTTGGCCCACTGGAAAATGTTTTGACCAGCATATAAAAACATGGAATTACAACTGCAGGATATTCAAAATGCAGCAGCATGTCTGCAACAGGACAAGAAAGATTATGCACTGCTAATGCTCATCGGTAAATCTCCCACTATCCCTGTGGTCAAGTATACCTCAAAATGTAGATGCCGATGGCAAAGGATTTGATGGCACTTGACTCTAGAAATGCAGCTTTTTCTTGACTAAACATTTATCAGTCCCTTAAGTCTTACCCTAAATAGAATCATGCTTGATGTACTTCCTAACGCAACTCTTTCCTGCATTGTAATGACAAGAAAATTATACTAAAAGCTTAAATTATGAAACAGAAATTCTATACATGGAAAATAAATTTAAGCTATAGTGATATTAACAAATCTTTTTGTCCACGGTTTCTCCTGCGTTCCTATTTTAGGTGTGTTAAACGTATTAATGGCAAGCTCCCATCATAAATATGCCAATGAGTATATAAATAATCGTGTCAGGCAATTCTTCTCAAGCAGTTTTGGTGCAGGTGGCTGGAAAATCGCCATTCATATGAGTTGCAGCTTTAATTAAAATGTACTCATTGGCAGTTTATGACGGGATAAAGTAATCGTAGTCTACTTGCATGAATTACCTTTAGGAATGGATAGAAACTTTTTGTGGACAACTTTGCCTATAGAGAATAAAATAAGATGCTGAGGTTTGCAGAGTCAAATACAGCGGCGGCCAGCTTAGGTAAGCGCAGTGGGCGATGGGGCGTGCTTGAAGTTGACAGACAACGGAATAGGTATAATTAAATAAATACATATTACATATTCTGTTGTCTTTCGACTTTCCCCCCACCACAACTCGCCACACTGCGCCGTCCGCCCGTGGTCACAAATGATCCTGTATTGAGCGGTAGTAATGGGAAATGATTTAGTTTACAAACTACGGGCATATTTACAAGGATTTAATGCTACCGTAGCATTAATATGTTTTACGCTACGGGAGCTTTTTTTTATTGCTATATTTACAAAGCTCTGCTAGACCCTTCTAGCGTCACTTTTTTTTACAGCTACTGAAGATATTCAACAACGGCAGTTCAGCTAGTGGGACTTACTGAATACAATATACAAGGGAGGCATTCCTACCATAAAACATCCGCAAAACACACAACGCCATATGTACAAGGATTTACTTGAACATCACTAAAAACTCAAAACTACCGCTAGGTCACTTTAGCAGCAAATTTTTAGCTTGTTTTAAAAATTACGCTAACTCACTTAAAAGTAGAACAGACCCAAATCAATCTTGGCAAGCTCAACTATAACATGGATCTTCTGCTAGGGGCACCAAGGAAACCACCACCTCCACTGCCACCACAGAGGCAACGACAGAGAAGGGAGCGGATATACCGTCAGAGGATCACCCTTATTGACCTAAGGCAAGAGGAGGCCATAGCCCATTGCAGGCTCAAGAGGTGATAATTGTCTGCCTGCTGAACCAGTTTGCACAAAGGCGGCACACAACATCTTAGTGCTGTACCAAAATCCCTCCGCAGACCAAGCTACTTGCAGCCCTGCACATGCTGGCATCTGAACCATTCCAACCCAGCACTGCCAGAGCGGTAGGAGTGTCCCAAGCATCTTTCTCCAGGTTCCTCCCCAACGACCTGGATGCCATCATAAGAGTCACGCCACCGGGCCTCTATTTCCCCAACACTGTTCAATAGGGCAATGCGGGGGGGGGGGGGGGGGGGGGGAGGGGCACTAGGTGGCGCACGAGCAAGATGGCTGCACTGCTGTGAGGCTCCTGCAGCTTGGACCGTATATCCGATTTTTTATCCTGCCCAGGAGATTATGGGGAGCGATCCTCAACAAAGACGTAGAGCACACAAGCCTGTCATCCTGTGGTGTTAATTACGGCACTTGGCGACGCAGTGACCTACCGCTAAAGTGATCCAAATCAAGAACCGTGATCCTTGCCCTGCGCTGCTGGAGCCTGATGTAGCTGAGAGCAGTACGCGATCGCCGCAGCGCCCACGTGGTGTCTGGGCCGTACGTCTGCTCTGATTCCAGTGAGGCCTGCAGCGCTCGTGTGCTATTTCGGCAGCTGTGGGCTGGACTTACCTCTAAGGATTCGGCTGCCTCTCGCGCTGCCATAAAGTAGGCTGGGGTCGAAAGTGATTTAGACCCTCTGTGGCTTCTCCCCCTTCGCGGCTGTGTGCAACTCCGGAACGGCCGAGCAGACAGCACTCTGACAGGCCCCTATTGCAAGGCCTCCAGATGCTTGCTGAACCCACTCAAGGCAAGCGGTGGTGACCCCAAAAACATTTTTTTTAAAAAAAAAGACCCGCAGCGCATATGCCTTTCTTATAGGGTATTTGAGCACGAATGAGGAGAGGCCCGACCAACGCTACCCCTGAGAGGCGGCTTTTCAGGATTACTTCAGCCATACTGAGGAGAGGTATTAGAGGGCAGATGAGGCGAGCGTGCCCCCCCTGACCGCACAACACAGCGTGCCTGTAAATGCAGGGATAGAAGCACTTACTGCATTTTGAAATAGAGAACACATTACCCCTGTCTGTGAGGCATTTCTTTGCTATGCTGGTCAACTGAATAAGATACCGCTGATGTGACAAGGTTAGATTTCGCTGATGGCTACTCAAGTGACATAAACGCTCAGCATTGCGGACCGGGAAAATCTCCTTTGGAACCATGTAGAACAATTGTGGTGCAGCGCTCTGCCCCCCGCCCCCTTCTTGCGCACCTTGGTGGGCTTTCAATCTGCAAGAAGTTCATGTCAAGACAGGGGGCTGCCTCCTATATGGGGAAGACTGACGCAAAGCAAACACGACTGCCCTTCGAAACTAAAAAAGTAACCCGCTCGCAACAGGATGAGCCTGAAAATACAGCTGGAGAGCAAGCGCAAGGGTCGTACGGGTACAGGAAGATGATGTAAAAGAACTCCTACTGGCAATGCAACAAAGCCTCACCTCTATTGAGTGTAAAATGGACTCTATGAATACTCGAATGGATGCCATTGTACACAAACTGGAAAAGCACGACAAACGTATAACGTAACGTAAGCTGAGCGCTGCATTTCTGACAATGAACTGAATGAAGATAACAAATCAAAAATGCAAAATCAAATGGCTCAGATGGACTAACTGCTTAGAGTCATTGCTGCCTAGAACAAAGACATTGAGTTGTGCAGCAGACGCAATAATGTTTGCTTTATTGGAATTCCGGAGAGTACCAATACAGGCCGGATGGAGGAGTTTATCGAGAGGCTGCTGCGCGGAACGATCAGCTCTGAATCTTTGTCCACACAACTAATAGTCGAGAGGGCGCATCGCTTCCTAGGCTCCAGACCACCACCGGGGAGTCCACCCCCTCCAATCATCACGAGGCTGCTCAATTACAGTGATTATGATGTGGTCCTCAAGAGAAGAGACACCTCATGTTTGAAGGAAACAAATTCATCCTCCAGCCCGACTTCACGGCAGCTGTCCAGGAAGCTCGACAAAAAATCATTCCAGCTAAGCAAAACTCCGCCCGTGCAAATAGACTACACATTAATGTATACGGCTCACCTAGGAGTATCGCCTCAAGGTAAACAACATTTCTTCACTAATATACAACAAGTGGACAATTTCTTGAAGTGCATCAAACGTCCAAGCGCCCCCCGCGCCACACAGGAACTTTATTCAAGATCGTCACCCCCAGCCTTGGAATAGACATGAACCCTGACTGGATTGACCTGTGTCTCAAGCAAGCAGTGCCTTTCCTCCTCTCCTCTATTCTACCAAGTCCAGAGAAATTCCTCCTGCATTGAATTGGTACTATATGAAGTTGAAATGTAAGCACGGCAGGAGGACTCTGCTGAGGCACCATTTACAGATAAGTGCATCACTGAGACTGTTTGCCAAACTGTAATGAGCACCCTATCCCCTAACGAGTTTCCTTTACATGCTCCACAACTCGGAGGGAAGGGTGGAATCATATTTGACCCTAGTAGTCCACCTTAAGGGCAATCCCCTCTAATCTGGATTAAAATGCAGTTTAATTTTGTTGTTTTGGGTAATGTCGGTGGGGGAGGGAATGATAATTCTGGCATGATTGGGATGATACAGTGGGAGGGGATGGGATGGGTTTTGTTACTGAGGAATGAGACACCATTAAAGATCTTGTAACACTCTTGACATTAGACTGCAATTGCTCTTATGGCTCACTCTGAAGTTGATCAGAAACTACATTTAATAACGAGGAATGTCAGAGGGTTAGGCGACCCACGAAAAGGCAGACACGTTTTAAAATACCTGGACCGTCACCAGGTCCAAATTGCAATGCTTCAGGAAACCCATCTGTACCCCTGCCACTCCTCCTCATTCGCTTGTAAGTGGGCAGAGCATAGGCTATTTTCTTCATACTCCTCATATTCCAGAGGGACAGCAATACTGATAAAGAAACATACTCCATTTACCCCATGTGGCATGACATAGGATCAGATTGGACAATACTGCATAATATGGGGCAGATTATGTTCGGCCTCTACCATGCTGCTATGGGCCCAACGTGGATGACCCCGAATTCTTCGTTACACTATGGGGCAAGATTCTGGAGATAGGATCTACTCATATATTATGGGGAGGAGACTTCAATACAACTGTGAACCCAGCTACTGATAGATCTAACCCTCTCCCACACCATTACACCAGATCAAATAAACTGCTGCGGAGTATAGTGTCTGACAATGGGCTTTTAGACACTTGGCGACATGTTTACCCGAGGAAGACTGAAGTCACACACTATACAACAATGCACGCAACATGGGCTAGACTGGATTATTGCTTGATATCTAGGGGCTTGGGCCCATGGATTGACACAGTAGAACACCTAGCGAGAACATATTCCAATCACTCACCAGTCCGATTAATACTCACCCCTCTAGGGCTTGGGGTATCCCATAGGACCTGGAGGGTTATGCCTCTCACTTTGTTGGACACCGTGTTTTGAATTGGGACAAGAAATCACTGATTTCTTTCAACAACATTTTGAATCAGTTGCCTCTGTCACGACGTTCTGGGAGGCCTTCAAGGTTACGATTCGTGGTTTTTGTATTTCCAAAAGTTCTGGGGTTCTTCGTGACATTCGTGGTACTCTTCAGAAATTAGAAGGGGAACTAAAAATGTTAGAAGCAGGGTTGGCTGGTGGCACAGATGGGGTACTTCAACGAGATTTCAGGAAGAAACTCTTGGAATATAAGGAAACAGCAGAACAGGAGTTTTGATTCAGGAGTAAATACTATGTGCCCCACAGACATGGGGAGGGAGAGTGACTAGGCAGAGCTCTTGCGGAAGAAATTCACAAACCTCGCTTCTCTAGCTATGTGCTAGAAATCACAGATGGAGAAGGTAAGAGATACAGAGATTATGCCGACATACTTACCGCATTCACAACTCATTATGCTACACTATACTGAAGGACTGGGCTCTTTAAGGCCCAGCGGTGCCAGGGCACAACACCTGAAACCTTCGTGGGTAACCTGCTCCGGCGTACGAATGACAGAGACACGGGACACTTCCTTCGGCGTCAAAGATTCAAGGTTTATTTACTGCAGGGAACACAGAAGTCACGACAAGTACAACGCATGCCACTTGGGGAGACTGCTTCAAATTGGTTCTGTGGATCGCTCCTTTTATACAGAATTTACTCATAGGACAACATGGTACACAAAAGTTTACAACCCGGTTCCCATAATTATCCCCCAGAGGGGTCGCTTTGGTCACTTTGAAACACACAAGGTCCGGAACATAAGTGCGGAAACATTTGGCGGTTCCCAACTGTAAAAACCCATCTTCCCAACATTAGCGCATTCCAATCGGCAGTAAAGCAGATCGAAATAGGAACAAGGACAGGTGCAGAGGAAGACGGAGACAGTGGGGAGATCGGAAAGGGTGTAAAAGGGGAGGTATCGGGAAACACGAGATACAAGCATCAAAGGGACGTGCCTAATGAGATGCACGGCTGAGACAATAAACCGGCACGGCAAGATGAGCCTCGAGCGGCGCCATCTGCCTTACAGTATCATCCCCCTCATCATAAAGACACTTACAAAGAACATGTGTCTTCCGCAAATATCTTGGGAGTCCCAGGGTCGCGAGGCGGACAGCGTCCGTTCGCTGGCTACTTGAGGGCAAGAGACAAAATGGATGCCGTATCTAAGATGGAACCCGTGGGTACAGATGAAAAACCCACATAACAAACGAACGGTTTAAGTTAGCACAGCGAAACTGCGCACACTTACTAAACTCGTCATTTGCGGTTCATAGATACCAGACTCGACCATATTCGTGCGAGTCGAAAACACCACTTACAATTATCACGGAACCTCAGACGCTCCTTTTGCCCTCATGTAGGCAAGCACTAGTCGGAATCATATTCGATATTCATCAGACCATCTAGATGTTGCTGTAGCATAGCTCTGTCCAACGGAGTCCCCTTGGTAACAGGTGGCTGTCTCATACACGTTGTAGCGCAAAGGCCACATAAGGCAGGACCGCACTGCACACAAAGGCAACACGTGAACAGGAACGCCACAACGACTCCGATGATCATCAGAATCTTCCAACCCCAAGTCGACATTAGGCCCCAAAACCATCCAAGCAGCGTCCAATCCCCTACATCCACGTGTATGGATTCGGAGATCTTATGCAACTTCGAGATGGCTTGATAGACAGTCGGAGCGTTATCAGGAATGAAAATACAGCAGCTCGAATGGATCACCTTACATACCCCACCTCGATCTGCTAAGATCACGTCTAAAACCATACGGTTTTGTAACGTCATAAGTCTATCCGCCTGAAGTTCTGTGGTGATATTACCAAGGGCACTGGCAGTAATATTAGCTGTCGATTCTACCACTCGAGTCAACTGTCTTAGGTTCCTACTATTAACCATAGGTCCCCAAAACGGGAGGAAACCCTTGAAAAAGTCTCCTGCCTCTTGACCGGCAGTATCCTCTTCGCTAATTACGCCTCTCACAACTCTAGTCTTGTGATAATCTGCATCTACAGTAAACGTCGGAGGCAACAAGTTTGCGATAAAACATGAGCCCATGAAGTCAGAGGGCAACCATGCATACGCACGATCATGACAGATGAAGTATGTACACTTGGCAGCCAGAAACACAGGGGACGAGACCATCGGCAGAATGTAATTTTCAGTGCAAGCACTCTCTCCAAGTCGGGCTTTCGATCTTCGGCCACGACCTATTAGACAAAAATTACCAATGTGGGGTACGACCCATATCGGAGGTGAGCTTTTAAGCTGTTTTTCACTAGTGAACACACTATACTCGCCTCTACTCAGGACCCTATAAGCTTGTACCTCTTCTTCTGGAATAAGCGAGGGATCATAGATATCGCTATCTAAATCCTCTATTGCTATAGACAGGGGTTTTTGATACGAGGTAGGACCAGAGTAGGGGGAGCGTGGTTCTCGAATGGGGTGGAAACCCAGTGCGTTTCGAAACATTGTTTGAAATGCTCGAGCAGACCCTTGGGAACTATACGGTAACACCAGATATGGAATTCCCTTATCCGTAGTATGTGGCATCAACCCACATACCCAACAATTAGTAGTGTTAACCACTAACTGATGCTGGTGAAGGAGCTGAATAAAGGAATTGTTGCGGAATTCTGCACGTCTAGCTTGCTCGTGTTCAGGTAAGATATGAAAAGAATGAGGAGAAACAGTGGAGGTGAGTTTAGGGTCAGGGGTAGGAGTAGGTATAGCAGAAGGTAAGAAGTAAGACATCGTGTAATACACCCCACCCGCCAATAATGCAGAAACAGTCAAAAACAATACGAATATTTGGAATATAAAACATTTGGTACGACTGAGTTGCTGCAGCTTGAATCTTTGTGCTTGAGCTCCTTCCAAGTCCATCAGCTTCGAAAATGCCATTCCCTATGACCGTCCGCAACGTTTCTTGACGCACTTCGTTCTGTGTAGCAATAGTCAATCCCTAGGAGTTCCCAGGAACCGACGGTCTTTAACCTAGTGTCAAGACCTACTAACCAGAAGGAAGTACGCGCGCGGCCCTACGGTCTTTATTTCACAAATATTTATATGCGAAAACAATGTTTCTCAGCTGTGGAAGAAAAAAGTATAAGGAATGAAACTCAATGAATATATACAAAAATAATTACAATGATATAAGTGTTCAAACTGATCGTGGAAAACGGGATAATGCAATTGTCAAAGGACAGAACAGGATCTTTTATTAGTCTCTAGTGCTGGATCGCAAAAAGTATCGGGTTTTCCCAGGACGTGTCTGTTCATCAAACAAAGGATCCGTCGAAGGGACCACGTCCTGTTGATCAGCTGAATGTTCTGGTCTTGAGTCTTTTGCTGACAAATGTCCAACAGTGTCTTTCTGCTGCACTGAGGATTCTCCGACAGGTTGTGCGTCACTGAAAGGTACAAACGCCGGCAATCCTTCGGTTTCAGTTGATGCAATGCCTTTCCTCACCCACGAGTCTGCTGGCAACGGGATAGGGACTTTCTTGGTGTGGGTGGCTGCACCCAATTCTTCCGCCCCTCAAGACGAACTGCAGTTCTCGTGGCAAGGAGGACCTGGTAGGGTCCAGTGAACCTGGGATCCAGACTGTTCTTGCGCGAGAAGTTGCGCGTCACCACCCAATCTCCGGGCTGGAGCTGGTGGCCTGGACCCTCCGTCTGCGTCGGCAGTGCTTCGTAAACCTGTTGATGAATTAACCTCAGTTTAGCAGTCAAGTCATGAAGATAATCGATCAACATTGGATACTCAAGATCAGAGAATGTACCCGGCCTAGGGACCCCCCACACATTTGCAGGACGACCGAACACTATTTCATAGGGACTGAGCCCTACTCGGGAGTGTACGGTTGCCCTTGTTGACAGTAATGCTAAAGGTAAAGCGTCAGGCCACGAGAGACCAGTCGTAGCCTGAATCTTCGCTAACTTTAGTTTAAGGGTGCCATTGTACCCTTCAACCAAACCAGCTGACTGGGGATGATTGGCGCTATGGAATTTCTGATTAATTCCAAGGCCCTTGCACACACTCTTCATCACACTCCCCACAAACTCACTTCCGTTATCTGACCACACAACTCTAGGCATTCCATACCGAGGAAAGTATTCCTTCAGTAGGATTTTCGCAGTTGACAATGCAGTGTTGTCTTTAAGAGAATAGGCCTCGATCCATCGGGAGAATGTGCAAACCACAACTAAAACGTATTTTAGGTTATTGCATCGCTCCATATGGATGAAGTCCAACTGGATCACTTCAAAGGGACATGAAGGGGGAGCAAAACTACCAGGGGGAGTTGGGGTTCCCTTACCAGGATTGTATAACATACACACCATACAATTCTTGACCAATCGTTCAGCACATTTCGTGATACCATCATTCTTCCACACAGGAGACAACAACTTACAAATACCTTTCGCGCTAATATGTGCTAACCCATGCGCCATAGTCACAACAGCCAGCACATACGCATCAGGCAACATCCATCTTTTCTGATCCGATAAATCAATCCAACAACCATTCGCATCCAACTTTCCCGTACTTTCTTTCCACTTCGTCTTTTCAGTCTCGGTGGCCTCATTCTGAATTGCTTTCACACTCTCGATAGTGTCCTCACACATACTCGATTCTGTAGGCCACCTAACCGAACTCGTCACATACATCCGGGTGCTAAGGTTCCGGGCAGTCTCCTTAGCAGTCTCATCAGCAAACGCATTACCACGACCAACATCATCCGTCACCTTACGATGCGCACTACATTTGACAATCGCCACTTGCTTAGGCAACGTTAGTGCATCCAAAAGATCATTCACGAGCTGGCCATGCTGAATCTTCGTACCATGCGATGTTAGAAAACCTCTCTCTCTCCACAACCGTCCAAAACTATGTGCGACGCCAAAGGCATATTGGCTGTCGGTAAACACATTCACACGTTTCCCTTTCGCTAACACACACGCTCTAGTGAGAGCGATCAGCTCTGCAGCTTGGGCAGAATTCTGATTTAATCTCGCAGTCTCAACAACAGTATTCAACGTTACAACAGCATATGCAGTAGTCACATCACCATTCGGCAATTTAAAACATGAACCATCCACATACAGTGTTCCATCTGGGTCTTCCAATGGGGTGTTTTTAAGGTCCACTCGACCTTTTGTTTCCTCCTCTGTCCTCAAATAACAATCGTGTTCTGTTATTTCTTCTGACTCTGAGCTAATTGGTAACAAAGTTGCCGGGTTCAGAACATTACAACGTTTTATTTGAATGTGGCTTGCCAACAGCGTCAACTCGTACCCAGACAACCTCGCACTCGTCAAGTGCTGAGTTTTCGTACGATTCAAAAGAGTATCGACTGCATGCGGAACCATCACCGTAAGCATATTATCCATGACCAATCCTGCTGATTGTCGGATAGAGACCGCAGCTGCCGCTGTTGCTCGTAAACAACTCGGCAATGCTCTAGCTACTGGGTCCAAGGTCGAGGAAAAATATGCACATGGACGTTGCTTACCACCAAAAGGTTGCGTTAAGACACTCAAAGCACAACCTTCCCTCTCGTGAACATATAATGTAAACGGCTTACTGTAATCAGGAGTACCTAACACAGGAGCCGAACACAATGAATCACGCAGTTCAGAAAAACTTTTCTGACATTCTTCCGTCCATGGTAAAGGAGTTGAAACATCCTTGCACGTAAGAGCCACCAATGGTTTCGCTAGCAATGAAAAATTTGGAATCCATTGCCTGCAGTACGACGTAATACCTAAAAAGGCACGCACATCTCTTTGGGTTGTTGGCACAGCCATTCGCGCAATCGCTGCAATTCTCTCTGGGGTCAACCGTCTTCCCTCCTTTGACAATAAGTGACCTAGATAGGTTACTTCTTGACAACAATATTGGAGTTTAGAAGGTGACACCTTGTGATTTAACTCACAGAGATGTTGCAGCAACGATACCGTAGCGATTTTGCAAATGTCCTGAGTATCTGCAGCCACCAATAGGTCATCGACGTATTGGATTAAAGCCGCACCAGCCGGCAACCGAAACGCATCCAGTTGACCCTTCAAGGCTTGACTGTAAATCGATGGACTTTCACAGTAGCCCTGAGGAGCGCGTTTAAACCGGAAGCTGCGTCCACCAAGAGAGAAACCGAAAAGGTCTCTACTCTCCTCTGCAATGGGAATGCTGAAGAACGCGTTCTTTAAATCAATCACCGAGAACCACGATGCAGAGGCTAGAATCAGAGTCAGTAGCGCCGTGATGTCAGGCACAACGGGGAATTGAGGAACCACAATTTTATTCACCTCCCGTAAATCGATAACAAAACGATAAACAGGTGGTTTCGAAGGATCAGTACGTTTTAGAATGGGCAGTACAGGGCTGTTGCACACGTTTCCCCGTGTTTCTTCAATTACGTCTTTCTCGATCAAATCATAGATGATCGCTAACAATGCTCGTTCACCATCAAGAGAGATACGGTACTGGGGAATACGTGACAACCGCACGTTAGATTTCAACTGAACAACATACGGGGAGATGTCGAGCAGGCCCACGTCATTGGGACCTGTTGCCCACAAAGATGCAGGAAGAGAACTCAATTCCGGTGGAAGCTTATCGAGAGACAAGTACATAGGAGAGACAACCCTCTCTCCCAACGTAAGCTCTACACCCGCAGTATCGGCCTTACAGTATCATCCCCCTCATCATAAAGACACTTACAAAGAACATGTGTCTTCCGCAAATATCTTGGGAGTCCCAGGGTCGCGAGGCGGACAGCGTCCGTTCGCTGGCTACTTGAGGGCAAGAGACAAAATGGATGCCGTATCTAAGATGGAACCCGTGGGTACAGATGAAAAACCCACATAACAAACGAACGGTTTAAGTTAGCACAGCGAAACTGCGCACACTTACTAAAACTCGTCATTTGCGGTTCATAGATACCAGACTCGACCATATTCGTGCGAGTCGAAAACACCACTTACAATTATCACGGAACCTCAATACTCTACCAGTAGGCAAGGCCCACTAGATCTAGCTGGATTCCTGAAGGATGTAGCCCCGGGCTGGCCAGGAAACTCACAGAGAGAATTCCTGACGGCCCCTTTGAAGAAGACGAGATACGTGCTGCAATCATGCATATGAAATCTGGTACAGCCCCAGGCCTAGACAGGCTTCCCATAGATGTCTATTAAACATATATCGAACAACTGATTCCCACTCTGAAAACTGTCCATGAGGAAGCCCAAACAAATGGTATCCTTCCACCCTCAATGAGAGAGGCGCTTATCACCTCCCTAATACAGCCAGGAAAATCAGCCGGCTAATGCGACTCATATAGGTCATTATCCCTCATCAATAATGATGCTAAAATCCTTGCTAAAATACTGTCCAATAGGTTAAACTTGCTGATGGAAAAATTGGTCCTTCCCACAAGGCGGGTTTTATCCCAGGAAGAGCAACCTCCCATATTCTTCAAATTTCTTTTCAATATTACAAAATGTAGACCCCGATTTGGCGCTTGTGGCGGTCTTCTTAGACACCACAAAAGCCTTTGATTCAGTGGAATGGGACTACTTGCTGGGAATATCGCAACGCATGGGAATGCCAATGGGGTTCTTGTCATAGACAGGCCTTCTGTACAGATCGCTGATCGCTGATAGATCGTATTGATTAATGGCAGATATCATCAGCCTTTCTAATTACAAGAGGTACTAGGCATTGCTGTCCGTTATCCCTTTTACTCTTTGTGCTAGTCATTGAACCTCTTGCTGCCAAATTGCGGCAGCACCATCAGGACAAAGCACTAAGATGTCCCATGTGTCAGATACTTATCTCCCTATATGCAGAAGACATTATCCTGTACATCAGAGATCCACAGCAGAACCTAAATCCTATCTTGCGAGCATTTATTGTCTTTAGGCGACTTTCAGGGATTCACATAAACTGGGGGAAATCGCAAATGCTCCCACTCACATTGGCTGGTCATTTGGCCAAGCAGACAGACACACGCTCACAAAAGTAAAACACCAGCGCGCATCACATGTAATCACTTTTATCCTCTGTGCAGTTAGCACTTTTTCTCCATCAATGTTCTTGTCGGAATAATCTTTATCATTCCCAGAGAGCCATGTTGTGTAGACAGTTCACGTTTTAATTTTTAAAAGATAATGCTCCACAGCCGACGCACGTTTCGCCCTATTCGGGCTTCCTCAAGGCTTCTTTGCAACGTATTGCGCACTACACTTTTGCAGTCACAGCTTTCGCAGAATGTATCGGTCTTAATATAAGATTCGTTGGCTGTGGAGCATTGTCTTTTAAGAAGGTTGTGCAGGACTAGTGATCCTTCCCCCTTTTGATTAGCATATTTACTCAGGAAACTGAATGGATCAGTTTTTCACCCCCCCTCTTTTGATTGGAGTATAAATAAACATTCACAAAACTAACACCTTGTGAGCATTTTTATCCTATTAACACACTACACTCCTAGTATATAATTTTTGATCCACTTATGTATGTCGCACAGGCTTGTCATGTAGCAGAGTATGTGATACCAATATAACATAACCCGGTACCAGAAAATATTTAGTGCATGCCAACTAAAGAATGTAGGAAGGACACCATTGGGAGCAACTATTATCTTTGTGTCATCACATAGATGGTGGGCCCCAATTGTGTATCTGACACTCCTGATGCTAGCCAGGTATTGCTTTGTTCGCCCTAAGTTGGCAGGGTATGCCCAGACGTGGGTCCCTTGCTCACTTTTCCACTGGATTGAAGCTAGCCTGGCTTATGACGGCTGATTAGCCAGAAACCGGTCCCAGGAAGCTTGTTTCCGGTCCAGGGAAGACATGGCTTGGCAGTTCGGGCCGGACTGTTTACATGAGGCACAGGGTCAGACTGATTTGCATATGGCTATGTCTGAACTGGGGTGGCTGAGTGAGCTAAAGAATGATGATGGATTAAACCCAGATCAGTTGACTGGTGGTGAGTGCTTGCATTGTTCAACACACCATCCATCATCCCCTTTGGTATTGCTTTGTACGCCCTAAGTTGGCAGGGTATGCCCAGACGTGGGTCCCTTGCTCACTTTGCCACTGGATTGAAGCTAGCCTGACTGATGATGGCTGATTAGCCAGAAACCGGTCCCAGGATGCTTATTTCCGGTCCAGGGAAGACATGGCCTGGAAGTTCAGGCTGGACTGTTCCCATGAGGCACAGGGTCAGACTGATTTGCATATGGCCATGTCTGAACTGGGGTGATGGAGTGAGCTAAAGAATGATGCTGGATTAAACCCAGATCAGTTGACTGGGGGTGAGTGCTTGCATTGTTCAACACTCCGTCCATCATCCCCTTTGGTATAGCCATGTATTTGGTCTCATACTTGTGCTTATCAGTAGAGGACACTTTTAATTGGAGTACATTGCCAGTATTCCACGTAGGTTGTGCATGGAAACACACACAACTGCAGTCAACATATGCCATTCATGATACATTTATTTACAAGTTACAACCAGATATTTAGCTCCATTGAAGTTGACGAATGGTGACTACCTAATGTTGCCTAGGCCAGAGTGTTGCACCCATACTCACAATGCAATGCACAAGATACACCGTTTTGTTGCATAGTGGAGATGTGGAGTCATAAGTATATGTATTGTCATCTAAAAGTACGCAAACATACCAAGGCATTTATGTTGAGAAATCATACCACTACAGCACTCTTTCATGCTTTTTGTGCCCACAAACGTCCATCCTGTCACTGTTGTGTGGCATGCAGGCTTTAGGTGCATGTGGTACTCATTCAATAACGCATAGCCCTAGCCATACACCCCCTTCCATGTGTGTGCCGGCAAATATTCTGCAATTACACCTCCAGATTATTACCTAGGGATTCTCATTTGCTACATGGGCCTTTTTGCCCTTGCACAGAGTTTGAGTACATGTATTACGTAGTGGCGATTGCCTATGTTGACAGTTGCTTCATAGATAAAACCACATACATAGTCATGGGTATGCTTTAGATAACGCCCACACATACCATCCATTGAAAAGTGTGCAAAAGTTTTATCATTGTGTTTGATCATGTCTCAATATTGGAAACATGACATGGATGATCACACAGATGACTATGATTATTCACACGGATCACTGAAATAATATCGAGGGACAAAATATCGACTTGCAAAAATATCGTTGACAAAATATCGACAGACAGAATATCGAGTTTGTATCTACAAACAGGTAAGTACAAAAATATCGAGTACAAAATATCGTTTACAAAAATATAGTTAAAAAAAATATCGACTTTATTAAAAACAGTGTTAAATTAAATTAATATTAGAATTTAATTACTAAAATATACTTAAAAATACTTAAAAATAACTTATAATAATTAAATAATAAATGAAATTAATTAAAATAAATTTTTACAATCATATTTGTTAAAACATATATATATAGTAACATACTATAATTAAATAAGATACTATTATATTACCGTACGATAGCAGAAGTGTAAAAAATACTATTCCCACTCCAAAGAGTGCAAGCGTAGGGAAAGCATTGGATAGCGTAGGGGTTAAAATTACTATTCCCACTCCAGTGGGTGCAACAGTAGGGAAAGCGTTGGATAGCGTAGGGGTTTAAATTACTATTCCCACTCCAGTGGGTGCAACAGTAGGGAAAGCGTTGGATAGCGTAGGGGTTAAAATTACTATTCCCACTCCAAAGAGTGCAACAGTAGGGAAAGCGTTGGATAGCGTAGGGGTAAAAATTACTATTCCCATTCCAGTGGGTGCAACAGTAGGGAAAGCGTTGGATAGCGTAGGGGTTAAAATTACTATTCCCACTCCAGTGGGTGCAACAGTAGGGAAAGCGTTGGATAGCGTAGGGGTTAAAATTACTATTCCCACTCCAAAGAGTGCAACAGTAGGGAAAGCGTTGGATAGCGTAGGGGTAAAAATTACTATTCCCACTCCAGTGGGTGCTACAGTAGGGAAAGCGTTGGATAGCGTAGGGGTTAAAATTACTATTCCCACTCCAAAGAGTGCAACAGGAGGGAAAGCGTTGGATAGCGTAGGGGTTAAAATTACTATTCCCACTCCAGTGGGTGCAACAGTAGGGAAAGTGTTGGATAGCGTAGGGGTTAAAATTACTATTCCCACTCCAGTGGGTGCAACAGTAGGGAAAATGTTGGATAGCGTAGGGGTTAAAATTACTATTCCCACTCCAGAGAATACAACATTAGGGAAAGTAAATACTTCATAAATAATTAAAAAATGTATAAATGAATATCTATTAATAATTAATTAAAATAATTAAAATTTGTATACAATATAATAATTAATATATTAAAATTACTAATTAACAATAATTATTTCAATTGATCACCTATTAATACTAATTAATAAAAATATTTACAATTAATTATTTAATAATGAAAAAGTATTTAACAATTATTTGAAATTAAATAAATATAAATAAATGTAATTAATTAATAATTATAATTTAATCACTTCCCACCCAATTCCCCTATAAACTCACAACCCGCTACAAAAATAATTTAGTAAAATTTACATAATTACCAATTAATCAATTAATTAAAATTAATTACCAATTAAAATTTAATTAATTAACTATTATAAATTAATTAACAATTAATTTAAATTTACTATCAATAAATAAATTTAAATATTTAATTAATTATAATTAAAATACTTCCCACCCTATTCCCCTATAAACCCACAACCCGCTACAGAATTAAATTACACAATAATTATAAAAACAAAAATCATTAATAAAAATTAATTATAACATAAATACACACTTTTCACACATATTATACCATAAAAATACACTATAAAAAATTAGATATTATTAAAAAATCGATTTTTTTACTATCTATATTATATACTTCGATATTTTAACTTTCTATATTTTTAACAGTCGATATTATATCACTTACCTTAAAAACGATATTTTGGTCATCTATATTCTGTCTTGTCGATATTTTGTCCAGTCTATATTTAAAACTCGATATTATGTTCAGTCGATATTTTGGAGTCGATTTTATGTCTGTGCACCTATTCACACACATCACACATATGAGCCAACAATACAACAACACACATCTCACAGAACACAACGTACACTGTCATTAATTACATGAATGACACATCAGACTGAAAATGTACTCTCAAATTTTTTCCTAGAATTTAAAAAAATCACGCTAGACACATCAACTGGAACATTTCTACCTGCTGCATACACAAAAAGATGCTATGTCGCATAGGCAGAATTTCTCCTGTGAAAATCATAGGAAGCCCTCAAGTGCAAGAGAGGTAAAGTGTGCTAGCGAGAAAAAAACATCACGCATATCATGAAAATGTCCCGCATTAATACAGGAAAGTTATGTAATGTTGTAAATGAAGTTATGTACTGGATATTTCAAGAAGGAGATCAGGAACTGCAAAGTTACTTTCCCTTTCACATTTACTCACAGTTTGTCTGTACTTGGGAGTGGTGGTGTGTGTGAAGCAGGAGAGGCTAGATTGGAGGTTATGGAGTTACTGTGTTTTGTCTGCTGCCCTAGTTGTGTGTTTTGTGTCAAGTTGTGTGTATAATTTTTTGTAGTTTTTTTGTCAAGTAGACTGTAACAACTTGGGTGTGGGTCTTCTGGGGTAGTGTGTATTTGGAATTGAGGGGTTTAGTAAAAGTTATAAGCAGGTGGGATAATACCAGGGCTAAAGCACACCAGGCCCATGAATTCCAAGGAGCTGGGCACTTTCCTGTGGCTGGTAATGCACTACCTGCTCAAAATGACAGAGGCTGGTGGTAGAGTTATCCTCGTGTACTCTGTGAAGGAAGTGGAAAAGGCGGTGGAAGAATATCCTGCAACAGATCTTACAGTTCCATGGCATGGACTGGGAGACGCAAAAGTAGAAATACCCATGGCAGGATATTGTGGGCCAGGAGTCCGACCTTCTGGAATATGTTGGGATAACCGTTGGTGGACCTACATGTAAGTACATATTTATCCCTGCAATGCGCTGTGTATCTTGATATGTTTTAACTGTTATGGACAATGAAGTAAGGGTCACAATGATGCTTTACATGACATTGACTTGTGCACGATAATTAACATATCATGGCTATAGTGCATTAACAATAAAACACGAGGGGGGCATGGGTGGGACATGTTTACTGACCTAGCATTGTTACAGTCCCTACAACTACTGAAAAAAAACAACGTGTAACAATGGGTCAACAGAAAAGTAAAGCAGCTGTCTAGACAACTGTAAGTGTGTTTTTTAGAGAACACAATCCCAGAATCCAAAGTATTCTTAGTGAAAAGTTGTTCCCATCAGATACCCGTCCTGTACCGCCCTACATCACTTGGGATCCTTCACCAGAAGGAAGTGGAACAAACCACTTAGGATTAGGTGGATTGTGACCTAATCGAGGTGTGAAGGAATGTAGGGTGTGTGGGTAGACTATTATGATGGTATCAGGGGGCATAAACAGAACAAAAAGCAGTGCATTAAGTGCTCGCTGTGGCGTGTGAAAGTGAGGAAGTTAATATTGGGTTGAGGGAGTGGAAAAAAAGTTTATTGTGTTCCTACCCTCACCCAAGGTTAAAAGACAGTGCAAGTAGTGGTAACAAATAACTACTGAGATTTTAATTGGTCAACATGTTTCTGCAGTATTAGGTTCAAAGGATACCAGTCTGCTTCATCAGGACCTAGTTGTTAAGGAAGTGCTACTGCTCATCTTGAAGTGAATGTTGTGTATAAAATCATGTCACCTGAAAAACACCGATGGAAAAGATCCAGTCAGTCAACAGTAGACAGACACACATGTAAATACAGAAAACATACAGTTTGTGGCGAAGGCTGCAATTGCACAGAGATAATCTCGTGATATTTAAATAAATGCCAAAACTTGTCAAGGTCATAGGTTGTACCAATAATCAACTCGTTCAACCAGGTACCTAAATCCTGGGTTTATGTAAAGTTATGAACACTCACCCATGTTCTGGGGAATGGACTCTCCACCTCACCCGGCAACAGCTCAGGTACAGAAATGGAGCACCGCTCTAATGGATGTGAACAAAAAAGAAATGAAAGAGGAAGAGCTCGCTAGAACTCTGTCTGAAAAACACATTCCCTCTGCCATTGAGGGTTTATAGCTAGGAATCCTAGTACATATTGTGATGTTTGTAGTAACTTGTATATATTCAACCATGGGCCAAAAGAAGTTCTTTTACATACTCTTAGTGTAGTTAGGTCAGAGTTGCATAGCGCGATGTAAGCGCGATCTTGTGCAGGGGTTTCTCAGTCGGGTGCATTATTATAGCGGTCTCAATCTCACCCGTTATGTAACGCACACTCCCAACATAGCCCCTGTGTCTATCCTGCCTCTGCTGTTTCTTACTGATAACCCCACCTTTAAGTTTTCAGTATCGATAGCCAAGCGTGGTCACTCATAGGGTCAACACTCTCGCGATCTCACACATCAAGTGCCAAACATTGCCGACTTGTATTCGTGCCTGAAAAGAGTCCGAGCATGTTCTCTAATAAGCCCGGCTCCTTCGCGTATAACTACCGCCCTTCCCGCTTACCTGTCCGTCGGTACCCCGCGCCTTCCTCTAGGCTGACTGTGGGAGGTACCGACTGAACAGGAAGCGGGATATTTGAAGTGGCTCTGATAGGTCCGCAGGGCAATTTGCGTACAACGTAAGCACGCGCGTCTCTGAACGCGTTACAGTCCTTGTGATCCATGGGAAATGTAGTCTACCGATCGGCACCATTGGAACTGTGGTCCGGAAATTTATTACGGCGATTTGCCGTCTTTTTGGTACCTCCCACAGTCAGCCTAGAGGAAGGCGCGGGGTACCGACGGACAGGTAAGCGGGAAGGGCGGTAGTTATACGCGAAGGAGCCGGGCTTATTAGAGAACATGCTCGGACTCTTTTCAGGCACGAATACAAGTCAGCAATGTTTGGCACTTGATGTGTGAGATCGCGAGAGTGTTGACCCTATGAGTGACCACGCTTGGCTATCGATACTGAATACTTAAAGGTGGGGTTATCAGTAAGAAACAGCAGAGGCAGGATAGACACAGGGGCTATGTTGGGAGTGTGCGTTACATAACGGGTGAGATTGAGACCGCTATAATAATGCACCCGACTGAGAAACCCCTGCACAAGATCGCGCTTACATCGCGCTATGCAACTCTGACCTAACTACACTAAGAGTATGTAAAAGAACTTCTTTTGGCCCATGGTTGAATATATACAAGTTACTACAAACATCACAATATGTACTAGGATTCCTAGCTATAAACCCTCAATGGCAGAGGGAATGTGTTTTTCAGACAGAGTTCTAGCGAGCTCTTCCTCTTTCATTTCTTTTTTGTTCACATCCATTAGAGCGGTGCTCCATTTCTGTACCTGAGCTGTTGCCGGGTGAGGTGGAGAGTCCATTCCCCAGAACATGGGTGAGTGTTCATAACTTTACATAAACCCAGGATTTAGGTACCTGGTTGAACGAGTTGATTATTGGTACAACCTATGACCTTAACAAGTTTTGGCATTTATTTAAATATCACGAGATTATCTCTGTGCAATTGCAGCCTTCGCCACAAACTGTATGTTTTCTGTATTTACATGTGTGTCTGTCTACTGTTGACTGACTGGATCTTTTCCATCGGTGTTTTTCAGGTGACATGATTTTATACACAACATTCACTCCAAGATGAGCAGTAGCACTTCCTTAACAACTAGGTCCTGATGAAGCAGACTGGTATCCTTTGAACCTAATACTGCAGAAACATGTCGACCAATTAAAATCTCAGTAGTTATTTGTTACCACTACTTGCACTGTCTTTTAACCTTGGGTGAGGGTAGGAACACAATAAACTTTTTTTCCACTCCCTCAACCCAATATTAACTTCCTCACTTTCACACGCCACAGCGAGCACTTAATGCACTGCTTTTTGTTCTGTTTATGCCCCCTGATACCATCATAATAGTCTACCTACACACCCTACATTCCTTCACACCTCGATTAGGTCACAATCCACCTAATCCTAAGTGGTTCGTTACACTTCCTTCTGGTGAAGGATCCCAAGTGATGTAGGGCGGTACAGGACGGGTATCTGATGGGAACAACTTTTCACTAAGAATACTTTGGATTCTGGGATTGTGTTCTCTAAAAAACACACTTACAGTTGTCTAGATAGCTGCTTTACTTTTCTGTTGACCCATTGTTACACGTTGTTTTTTTTTCTATAGTGCATTAACACATTTGTGAATTAGTGTTTTCTGTGTAACAGTGTGACCAACACTATTGCCACTATTATCAAAGGTGAGTGAAATGCATTCATGGTAAGCATAGATTTGCCATTTATTACCATGCATGTACTGATACCAAGGAGTCAATTTACATGGAGTCACCGTCATCAGTACATATCCTATTCAGACGTTCTGGTGGAGGTCAGTACTTAACCTAATTTACAAGGAAGCATTACACCACTTATCGTGGCTTGATGCCAGTTTTTAAATATTGTGCCTACTCATGCAGCACTTTGCCTGAAATAGGCGTGCAATGTGTGTTACAGTGGGTGTTCCATAACCATTGCTTTATGATGCTGCCCCATCCTCACATGGTATGTGGCTGTGCATTAAGTTTTCACTAGAAAAAGCCTGAACTGAAGCAGGCAATACATTGAGAAATGTTATATCCCTCCACATATTATGATGTTTCCACGTGTGCTACCCGATATATTGAGAAATTGTATATTCCTCCACTTTTTATGATGTTTCCATGTGTGCTGCTTTCTGCTGCACACATACATGAATGTATAGAGCAGAACACATGTATCAATAGATTATGTGCAGGAAGGTGTCTCTTACTGAACGTTAACATTTGTCCCTGCTGCACAGGCACTCTAGCAAACTAATACTATGGCGCATGCTCTGGCCCTATGCCGCTTCTATTGCACCAGTACTACGGGTAATGCAGTGGTGTGCAACATTGCTGTATATAAGGCATATCCCTGCGTTTTAAACTGTAGAAACACAGCTTTTCCAAATAAGGTGTTACACTGTGCACCACTACGTTCTCATGATTATATCCCTTCGTGTGAATAAAAGGCTGGCACTGTGCATTTGGTCAAAATTAGGTAGTCCTGCTACAGGCAGGAGTCTGTGCCATTTCCAGATTGAAATGTTCATTACATGAACAATTCCTCATATAAAGGGAGTGTTGTGAAAAGCTCTTGCACAGCTGTCATTTTCCTTGTTACATATGTGCCAAGACATCCTGTGGCTGAGTGAGTGACTTGTGAAGGGACAACATTGTCATCTGCTTTTGATGATCCTTGGCAAATTACCTCTCAATTGACTAGCATTTTGATGTCTGCCATGGCTTACCCTGTTTTGCTAACCCCAGTAGTTAACTATGTACAAGCCGTAGGATGTATGGAAATTGTAATGTACTGTCTTATACCCTCAGCAGCACTGACATGTAGGCTGAAAAAGATAATATATGGATCAATACATATGAGCACAGATATGTGTAGGATAATGAAGTAATGGTGTCTGCGAACAAATGGCTTCGAGAAACCATTACCTGCGTATGTATGTGAATTCTGTAGCTGCACAGCATCATCCAAGACAGCTACATATGTAGCTCATTTGAGATGCCCCTCTGCACAAAGGTGTGTTACATGGCAAACCGGTGCATGTGCAATAGTTTCATATTTATGTACGACTGAGCCGTCCTAAGAAATGTGTGTCATCCAGGTTTTCTGACCACTTACAACTTTATAGGCCACAAGACCACTATTGTGGAATATGTAGTGTGCAGTACTTGCATTCCATGTATGCGAGAAACATTTTTATGATGTCATGTACATGTTATGTCTTGCAGATGGACCCCCGCCCCTTTATACCAAAGCAGAGCTGGCCAAAGTCAGCAACCCCAACTTTACTGGCTAGTGTCTGAAGCTGTGTAACAAGTGTGTTGTAAGGAGTCCGTGTCATGTCAGATGTATATGTATTTTCCTTATTCATTGTACATCCTGCTCACCAATTCACTTCTTGAAGATGTGAAATAGGTAGTGGATAGATGAGGCCAAGTGCTGCACGTGTATCACCATCTGACTAGTATTGATGATGAAAAGTTGACTATCTTGAACTTACAAGATGAAAGTTGTGTGTGAGGTGTGTCATTTCAAACTGTCTAAGAATGCTAATGTAGGAGGAGGAGCTACGCGGGCATCCAAGATGGTCGCGTGAGCAGAGAGCTCCCGAGACCCGCACCGCCCTTATCGATCTATCCTTCCAAAATCCTGGTTACTTTGATGGGCTTTTGAAGTGCTACTCTTGCTGATGCTGCTGCACCTTTGGGGGCCGAGATCGGACTTCGGGAACCATATCTACGTTGTCCTAAGTTTTCAGGCCTAGCTCCGGACGGGACCGGGGACTCCGCTGCTTTGGATGGCCGAGCAGAAATTCAACAACAACGGTCGCCTGGTGTCTGCTCAACCGGTGGTGTTGTCACTTTCACTTTCGGTTTCTATTCCATCCTTGAACTGACACCCTATGACCTAAATCTGCACTCCTGGCATTGGTGGTCCACTCAGCTTTACGTCCTCATTACAGCCCTGGATCAGCGGTCTGTGATTTTTCATGAGATTGCGATTTTCAGAATCCGGAGGGTCGGTGACATTGTATCGCGCCCGGGAAGACCCAACGGGGTGCTGATTCCAACATGGCGATGAAACCCGAGCTGGAGAAGCGCAGGAAAGTCACCAATCGTGGGGGATCAGTCCAGTCTAACGTGATAGACCGTTATACTCAGCCAAGAGGATCCCCCAGCGCTGCCAGCCGTAGTATTGAGGACCCGAGGACGGACATGACGGCACATCGGAAGTGTCCCTTCAAGACCTAATGGCCGCCATTACAGGACTCAAGGCAGATATGGGTCAACAATACGAGGCCATCGTGTCCAAGATAGACATGGTGGCGGTTGATGTTACCCTTATTCGAGCCGACTTGGCTAAAACTAATAAGAGGGTCAAAGCATTGGACCTTAAAGCTACCAGTCTGGTGACAGACATGGCGGAAGCGCAATCGGAGATTTGGAATCTGCGGTCGTCGCATGATCTGCTGGCCAGACGTATGGAGGAGTACGATAACAGGGCCCGACGGAACAACATCCGCCTGGTCGGGGTACCGGAGGACAGTGGTGCTGTTTCGATCGATTTACTGGTCGAGGAATTAATTGTTGCCAAACTTGCTCCCGCAGGCCTTAGTAAGTTCTTTGCAGTCGATCGTGCGTACCGCTTCCCGGCTGGACAGGTCAAGCCGGGGGCTCCCCCGAGGCCTATTATTGCTAGGCTATTTCACTTTCGGGACAGGGACGCCATTCTTCAGGCCTCTCGCAAGCACGGCCCGCTGAAGTTTGAGAACAGCTCCATTTCTATCTACCCTGACTTTACTCCTCAAGTGCAGCGACAACGTTCTGGATTCCTGGGAGTGAAACGTCGCCTGAGAGACTTGGGACTTAAATATGCGATGCTGTTCCCCGCTCGCCTACGTATCGAGTACAGGGAACGTGCTTTCTTTTTGGATCAACCGGACAGTGTCAGTGACTGGCTGGACTCATTGCCGAAGGATGATGCCGAGAGCGGAGGCCCCGGAGGTGCGGACGGAGGCGCAACGGCGCAGGAATGACTTTGGGTCCTGAGGTCTGATCATGGGTCGTAACTTTTTGCTGAGTGTTTTTATATGCTTTCACCTTTAGGCCCAGGGGTGGGGCGGGTTGGGGTAGTCTCTCCCTTCCTCCTCAGGGGTTCTTTGTGTAGATTTTGGAAGGGGCGACAGGCACACTGCAGTTTGGGGTGGCTTCTGAGTCAGCAGGGGTGCAGGGTGGGGGGTGTTGTAATGGTTTCTTGGTTGGGGGTGGGGGGTAGGGTCTTGGTTGTGTTTTGTGTTCTATGTTTTCCTTTTCACATGGTATGTATCGCTTGCACGTATCCTTGCTCTGAGGTTCTGGGAGGGGGTGGTTTGGGAGCCTTACTGGAATGGGGGGGGGTGACATGAAAGTGCTATCTTGGAACGTCAATGGTCTGGGAGATAGGATCAAACGTGGTATTGTGCTACAATTTATCAGACGTCATTCCCCTGATGTTGTTTTGCTCCAGGAGACCCAATTAATAGGCAATGCTTGTAAAGCTCTTGACCGCCGAGGTTACCGACTTGTGACTCACGCTGGCTTTACATCTGGCTCCCGAGGGGTTGGTATAATGGTGAAATCCTCCTTGGCCCTTGAAATAGATGATGTCACCCTCGATGATCGGGGTCGATATGCTGCTGTCTCGGGGAGATGGGAGGGGAGGCTGATTGTAATTGTTGCTGTTTATGTTCCCCCGGGACTCCAGGCTACCACTTACACTGACCTTGGTAGGACTCTTCTAGGGCTTCCAGAAGGTCTCATGATCATAGGTGGGGATTTCAATTCGGTAATGTCGGGCGAGTGTGACCGGCTGCCTCATAGGGTTCTGCCATTATCCCAGATGTGGCTGACTGACTTGACTGAGACCTTCGGGTTGGTGGATGTCTGGCGGATGTTGCACCCCACACAAACTCAGTACACTTTTCACTCCGGTGCTCATGGCAGCCTCTCAAGGATTGATTACTTTTTGATGCTGACTGCTAATTCCTCCTTGGTGCGTGAGATCCGGCATCTCCCTAGGGGTATTTCTGACCATTCCCCCTTGTTACTCGAGGTTTCGGTGGGAGGCTTTTCCGGCAGTAGAGTCCCTCCTGTTCCCCCCTGGCATTTTAGGAATCCTCAGCTTCGCTCGAATTTGGTTAAGGCGATCGATTGTTATTTTGATGAGAATGTGGGTTCGGTCGCTTCCCCTATGACTTTGTGGGAGGCCTTTAAAACCGTTATACGGGGTTCCGCGCTGTCCCTTATTGCAGCTGATAGGAAGACTAGGAGGGAGGCTGTGTCGGCTCTTGAGGCCGAAATAACTACGCTCGAAAGTAGGTTGGGTGGAAATGATACACCTGCACTTTTACACTCCTTAGAACTGAAACAGGCAGATTATAGAGCCCTGGTAACTGATGCTGCTAAGGTGATGCTTATGAATCAGCTAGGCCGTCTTTACGATGTGGGTGACAAGGCTAGTAAGCTCCTGGCGTGGTTGGATAAGGCTGAGAGACTGAACCGTGTGGTGCCTGTTATTACCCGTGAAAATGGTGACTGTGTGACTGATCCGGGGGAGATCGTCGAATGTTTTGTGGATCATTTTCGAACGGTGTACAGTTCAGTGAGTGACCGTGATGAGGCTGACTCATGTTTACTTTTGCGCGACATTGCGCTACCTTGTGTCTCGGAGGAGGATAGATTAGCTCTGGAGGCTCCTATCACGGTGGACGAGATCGCTATTGCCATTAGGTCCTTGCGATCGGGCAAAGCGATGGGGCCTAAGGGTTTGCCTATCGAGCTTTATAAACTCCGACCGGACAAAATGGCTGCCCATTTGCGCACTATGTTTCTTGATGCGTTCGAGGCGGGCGTCCTTCCTTCCGAACAGCGCTTGGCTACCATAGTGGTAATCTACAAGGATGGCAAGCCTCGAGACCGATGCACCTCTTATCGCCCCATCTCGTTGCTCAACGCCGAGCCTAACATTCTGGCCAAGGTCCTGGCTAATCGTCTATTGACTGTCATCTGCGACTTGATCCATCCGGATCAGTCCGGTTTTATTCCCCATCGGAACACAGCTCTTAACCTCCGTAGATTCCACAGCGTTCTCGCGAGACCTGAGACACTCACTGAGCCTGCAGTAGTGGCCTCCCTGGATGCTACAATGGCCTTCGACACCATTGAGTGGCCATATTTGTGGGCGGCCCTTTCCAAGTTTGGTTTTGGTCCTAGCTTCATTGCATGGGTGCGGCTCCTATATGAACAACCGTTAGCCCAAGTCGTGGTGAATGGCAGAAGTTCTGATTCATTTCCATTGGGACGTGGCACCCGTCAGGGGTGCCCGCTCTCTCCACTTCTCTTTGCATTGGCATTAGAACCTCTTGCAGCGTGGCTTCGCTGGGAGCCTTTGATTAAAGGGATCCGGTGGACACCGGATCTGGAAGATCGCGTCTCCCTCTACGCTGACGATATCCTTCTCTATTTCACCTCACCTCAGAAGTCTCTAAACGTGCTCTTCGACGTTCTCACCTCCTTTGGTAAGAACTCCGGGCTTGTTATTAACTGGACTAAATCGTGTGTCTATGTTATAGCGGGGGTGTTGCCTCCGCTGCCTCGTAGGTTCCCGATCCAGGTGGCAGAGGATGGCTTTAAATATCTGGGAATTTTCATTTCCATGTACTCCTCAGTGCGCTATGGTTGTAATCTTTACGCTCCTCTTCGTCGCCTCAAACAGGATGTACGAAGGTGGCGTGATTTGCCCTTGTCTCCATTGGGACGAGCAGCACTTTTTAAAATGATGTCCCTCCCCAGGTTTCTATATGCCCTACAGAATTTTTTCGATCCTGTTCCCTCCCGCTATTTCCGTGAGGTTGAAGGCCTTCAGAGGCAGTTGATTTGGGACGGACGAGCCTGTATCTCCCTATCAAAACTCACGCTCCCCTGGTACGATGGTGGTATTGCTCTGCCTGACATCAGACGTTATTATTGGGCCTCGCAATTAAGTGCGATTAACCATGTGACGTATTCTCCAGGACCCGCTCCCGCTTTTGCTATGGATAAACTCCTGTTGCCGGGCGGCAACTTCAATAGAGCCTTATATTCGAAGTCACCACTCCGGTTCCTGACTGGACCTACGAAGTGTGCCGTGCGTGCCTGGAAGGATGTGAATGTGGCCACAGGTTGGGGCGATAGATTGACGCGTATGACCCCGCTGTATGATTCTGAACGGCTGGGTAACCTGTGGCGGACGAAAGGGTTTGATAGATGGGATATGATTGGTATTAGCAAGGTAGAGGATCTTTGGGCCAGAGGCACAGTTAAATGCTTTGATGCCTTGAAGGTAGAGTATCAACTGGATGACAAGGAATATTTTCGTTACCTTCAGGTGCGACACGCCCTGCTCTCTGCCTTTCCCCCGGGACGGAAATCCCCCAGTCGTCCACGCTGGAGGATCGTATTCTTGACGGTCATGTCCCAGATAGTACGATTTCCTTAATTTACAAAAAACTCATTAACACGAGGGCTGACCTTCTGGTGAAGCTTCGAGCCTCCTGGGTAGCGGATGGTCTCGAATTGGATGACGAAGACTGGCAAATGGTGATTTCCTCCCCTAAGGAGGTGGCTATTCCGGCTCAGCTCCGTTTTGTGCAATTGAAGATCCTCCATCGAGTCTATGTGACTGGTATGCATCTGATACGAATGGGGCTTGCACCTGATGGATTGTGTAGGCCTGGCTGTGGTATGAATGGTACTTTTCTTCATATTCTGTGGGAATGCCCGGTTATTTCTGCTTTCTGGTCTAGGGTGCATGCTGTGATGGGGCGTGTCACTGGGGTCCCCCTCCTTCCTGAGGCGAGGCGCTGCCTGCTTAATGTATGGGAGCCTACGGATTGTACGGCTGCCCAGACCTTTTGGATTACCCTGGGCAACATGGTTGCCAAGAGAGATATAGCGCAGCTCCGGGGCTCCCACAGACCACCTGGACTTAGTGCCTGGAAAGATAACATGGATTGGTGAATGTTTCGGGAGAAGACGGTTTATGAGGCTCGTAGTCGCCCTAGGAAATGGGGTTGAATCTGGGCGCAATGGAACGAATACCGTGGTGACATTTGTACCCCGCCACTTGATTACACTGACACCATTCCCTCCTCCCCATAATTGACGTTCCCTTAATCAGCGTCTATTCTTAACACTCCTTTCATTGTCTCCCTCCCCTAGTAGATCTGCTTCCATTCTTCTATACTGATTTCCCGCCTTTCCGCCCCTCTCATGAACTTGCCATTCCTTTTACCATGTATCTGTTTTTGTTGTTTGTTTGACTTCATCAAAATTACAAAAATTCAACCTTCAGTCTCCTTTATATGATGTTTTATGCCACTACACCGTAATGAAGCGATATTTGGCCTTTCCGCAGTGTAAGGTGGTTGTTACTTCGCTCTTTTGTCATAGCGGCGGGCCCGAATGGGTTGTAGGCAGACGCTGTGTATTATGCATTTGATAAATAAAGGTTTAAAAAAAAAAAAAAGAATGCTAATGTATGTGGTAATTGAAGAACAAGTCTGCCTGAATAGGGTGTGATTGCTACAGTATATGTCATATGAACAGGTAGACAACTTGACTACATTTATACAAGGTTGGAATGGTCCACCATTGAGTGCCATAATGTCAAAAAGTTAGTTGTTTACATGCCACTGTCTGATGTTGTGTACATTTCCTGCACCCAGTATTAAGTTTAATGCTTACCAGGTTATCTGTATAGGACAGAATGTATCCTCAAAAGTCTTTTTGACCCATCCCCCTAAAAATATTGCGACACAACTTAATGTACTGTCAAGACATGGCACATCTGATAGTGTACTAGTCCTGTGGCATGAAATCCAATGAATAATGACCAAGATATACCAATCTAGAGACATGGTAAACTTGTTCACCAATCCATGGGTAGAGGCACAATATTGTACCTATATATGGCCAGTATGTAGATGATCATGATAACCCCTGCCTATGGTGTGGGTATTGTAGAACAGTGAAGGTTTTGGATCCTACGTCTGCCCAGCCCGGATCTCAACAATGGGGAAAACAGAACAGGGTGGCTGGACAGGATAATTATCAACAACACCTTTCAGCCACGTAGTCAAAGAAATACCACGCGACCTCTGGGAAAAAATCCCAAATCAAATTTATTTTCTACTGAGACTCAAATTTTTAAGGAATCTAAGACATGAACGCAAACAAAACAACTGTTATGACAGTGAATAAGTGATGGCAATATCTACAAATTTACAGAATTTACAAATATACAATACATACAAAAGTGAATGAGGCCACATTAGTGAACGAGACACACAAAAAACAATACATAATTCAGTGAACAATATTAATTGCAATTATATACAGTGCAAAACTTTGAAGTGTAAAGCAAATGTGAACCAGTCCTACAGACTGTGAAACCATGGGACAGGCGGGGAGGTGGAATGGAATGCCTGCCTGTCAACCAAGCCTGTGGTTAATTTATTTAAAGCGGGTTGCACAACTAGGGTCCAACGGAATCGGTGTAATTGTGTCCTAGTGGCACCCTTGGAGGTTTACCACAGGGTGGAGGTGTCGACGCGTTTCGAACCGGGGTTGTTCCAGGTTCTCTTCAGGACAGGGACTGGGGATAATGATTCTGTAACAGCCACCTTGTATATCTGAAAACTTCAACCTTTTCCATTAGTCCACAGACGGGTAATTGTGCCATTTTCTAGATTCCAATGTACATGCTGTGCCCATCCAGACCTCTTGCATAAACATGACAGATGCAGGGGGTTCATCCAACACAGCGTTTATTGAAAACCAATGCAAGAGGTCTGGATGGGCACAGCATGTACATTGGAATCTAGAAAATGGCACAATTACACGCCTGTGGACTAATGGAAAAGGTTGAAGTTTTCAGATTAAATACATGATGAATAGTTTAATAATAGAAATAATCGGATTACAGTAGTACGGTGAATAATTTGACTGTCAAGAGGCATTAAGCAACTGTGCAGCCGGTGGAGCATTGAGTTGCTCCCTTCTAATGTTTTATCTACATGTGCCTTTGGGTTTGGCACAATACCGACCTGCACACTAATGAGGAACAAGGACAAATCGTTTGAGAATGTCGAGACTTGGAGTGCACCCCACACCCCCCAATTTTTGTATTGGGGACTATGTGTCACATTGGCAGTCCAAAAATGTCCAAGGTGAACATAGCAAAGTCTAGATGAGGACAGTGATAGAGGATGTTCCCAGGCATGTTGGTGAGCACAGGGCTAAGCAGAAACTGGACATTTGACAAAGATAAATGCTACTGCAGACTTTTCCTTCGGAAATAAATACCGACCACATCTTCCTCCTCTGATGTGTGTGGTGTCTCCCGTGAGGGTGGTGCTGTACATGGGGCAGGTGAGGGAGACACAGCCACATCAGGGCCAGAAGACGTGGATGCCATGACTGCAGCAGCATTCATCTGTGGCAACACATGAGGTATCACTGCAGCGAGGAGGATAAGCTGGTTTTGCAGCACAGCAGCAATGTCGAGGTGGCAAGCAGCCATGGCCGCCGTGTGGGAGTCCTGCTTCCTCTACATGGTCTTGAAAATATTTCAGATTGCCCCCAGCTCTTTGGCCACATCACTGGTGCCACTTTGCAGGGCAATTGTTGATGCGTCTGCCTCATGACACCACCAATGTCAGCCAGGGACTGCTTGAGGCCACGGCGCAGAGAGAAGGTGCCTCTGATGTCAACCGAGTTGTCACCATTGGAACTGAGACACCCACAATTCTGCTCTACTGTGTCTGCCAGGGTCCCCAACCTCCCCTGCACCTGATCTGCCAACTCACGCTGGACTGCTATTGCAGTCCGTTGGAAGGTGATCTGTGGGTCCTCAGAGTCCAGGGGTGTGGCTGTGATGGTAAGTGGTGCCTCCTGGCCGCCGCCACGGTCGTGTGCAGTGTCAACCAGTGTCTCAAGTCAATGAACGTGCCGGTCAGGTTAGATGAATGCTGCACTTCTGGAAACAAGGTGACCGCAACCTTGCAAGGTGATGTCAAGGGTGGAAGGGGTGTTGTCAGGGACGCCTAAACATTGTGAAGTGCATAAGGGAAGTACGTGCATGGGTGGGAGGGTAACGGAAAGGCACTTTGGTATATCCCTAGCTGGGGATATAATTGAATTTAAATACAATGCAATACAAATTTACATGACAAAAGTATTTCCATACTGAATTGGCTTAGTCCAGTCGAGAGCAGAAAGACAAATTAGTTAAGGAATGGATTCAAAGTGGATATAAATAAATTTACATGCTGTGCAGTATAGCAAATAACATGGCAAGAACATTAGTATTAGTATTAGTTTAGCATAGTCAATTCGAGAGCAGAGAAATAACATGGGTATGGAATGTATTTGAAGGGGGTTGGAAGTTGCATCATTTAAACCAGTGCAGAAGTAATTTGATAGAGAGTTGACTGGGTAAGGTGTCTTGGTTTGCAAGGAGCATAGTTATGCTGACTAGTTTCAGGAAAGCAGGGTGGGGTATCGGTCTAGTGTTTCAGGTGACCGGAACCGGAAGGGGTGAAGCGGAAGTTGTGGGCGGCCATTTTATGCTGGCGCCAGCCGCACACAGTTAAGACGTGGTCCCGGCGCTCCGTGGAATAAACCATAGTTAACTCACCTAAGCCTCCCGTCTTTCTTATGGTAATAGCATGTCTACAATGGCGATGAGGCAAGGGATCTAACAAGAGAACCCATGGTGCAAAGACAAAGAAGACAGCGGGAGGTGAAAACAGCAGCCCGGAGCGCGGCAGAGGACGAGGGAGAATCCCAAGAAGAAGAAACGATTAGGCCCTCACCGAAACAACGCGGTTGAACACACAAGTAAGCGGAACCGCAAGCTGATCCCAAGCAGCACGACAGTAGCGGGAAAGACAGCAGCGCGAGCACGCGAATATAAAATGACTCACCGTCCAGGGCACGAGAAACCCCACTCCGCAAAGTGCACCACGCTGGCGGCACTGCGAGAAAAAGGGGAAGGAACGAACGCTATTGACGGTGCGGTCCGAGACGACCCGCAAACGCAGCAGCACACAGACGGCGCGGTGGGAGGGGGCTCAGCCAGCGGCGAGCACAGTGAAGAAGACGCAGACGAGAGACAAGCTCCAGGCAGTCCGCCGGGCAGACCAGTCCCAACACAAGCAGGCCCCAGAGGGAGCGGCAAGATGGCGACACAGTCCTCCTCCTTAACCCAATTGGACCATTCCTCCCAAAAAGGGGAGAACCCACGATGCCGTGGGAAGACTGGAAACGGTATTTTCTCAATTACCTGGACGCGTTGGAAGAAGAGAATGGAGCAGCGTACGCAGGCCCCAGAACGAGGAAGATCTTGCTACATAATTTAGGCCCAGAGGGACTCAGAGTATATGACACCATCGTCAAAAAGGCAAGAGATGCGACCGACATGGACGTCTTCAGCCATGCACTTGAAAACATTGACGCGCATTACAGACCCGTAGTGTGCGTTGCCATAGACAGGCACAACTTCTTCAACAGAAAACAGGAGGGAGGAGAGACAATTGATGAGTACATAATGGCATTGCAGAAATTGGCGCTAACATGTAAATTTGGCACGCTACACGATGATCTGATAAGGGACCAGATCATAATGCACACATCCAGCATGCATGTGCAAGAAAAACTGTGGGTGAATGGAGACGCACCCCTGAAGGAAGTTTGGGCTCTGGTGAAGAAAGCGGAAATGTCTAAGCGATGCGTCCAAGCTGCTCGGAAGGACACCGGGGCGACGCAGACGCAGACGGTCTGTAGGATTGTGACGCAGAACAAGAATGAGAAGGCCAAGCAGAGAGAACCACAAAAAGGACAAGAACACAGACAGAACACACAACCGGGGGGCACGGCCAACAAGACAGGAAGAGGAGGACGGCCATGCTGCTACAGATGTAGAAGCTCGTCGCACTTGGGTAACGACAAAGTATGTCCAGCGTTCAGAGCAAAATGTGCGTACTGCCACATATTCGGGCATTATGAGAAGGTATGCCGCAGGAGATCGAAAGGAGCCACGGTCAGGTACATAGACCAGGAAACCCAGGAAGAAGAAGGAAACCTAACAGGGGAAGAGGAATTAGAGGAAGTCCTCTACATCGATGCCCAGATCTTGGACGTAAGATGCGCAGAATCGGACAAGCCCAGGCTCGACATGCATATTGGAGGAGTGCCCATTGAGATCATCACCAACTCAGGAGCCCCCATCACCATCGTACAAAGACAGGTATGGGAAGAGAAGTTTGAGCCGACAATTAAGGAGGAGCTGCGTCCCATGGACCTACGGGCGGTCACGTACACGGGACAGAAAATACCGACGTTAGGTTATTGCCCTCTACTATTTGAGTTCAGAGGACGCAAAGCGGAGTGCAAACTATACGTCGCGGATAAAGGACCGTCAGTACTCAGTTGGAAGGACCAAGGAGCGTTAGGAATACTACTGAACCCAGGAGGTGTGGAAAAGGTGATGCTGATGAACGTGGACGGCAGGGACGAGATAGAGGCCTGGCGCAGGGAATACCCCAAAGTGTTCAACGGGCGGATTGGTGAATTAACCAAGTACACACACTTAATCAAGCTAAAGGAGGGAGCCAAACCGGTCATCCACAGAGTAAGGAACATCCCCTTCTGTAGCAGGGAGGCGGTGCAGGCGGAACTCGACAGATTGGAAAAATGCGAGGTGGCCATTGAGAGCTCAGAATGGCTCTCACCGTTGGTGGAGCAGAATGGCTCTCACCGTTGGTGGTAGCCCAAAAGCCAAACGGGAAGGTGAGGCTGTGTGTAGACCTCAGGGAGCTAAACAAAAATATCCTAATCGATAAGTTTCCCCTTCCTCGCATCAATGAAATGTTGGCCAAGACCAAGGGCGTAAAGTGGTTCTCGACGGTGGACCTGTCGTCTGCCTACCACCAAATAAAACTCCATCCATCGTGCAGCCACCTCACATCATTCATCACACCCGTTGGGTGCCACAAATTTGTCAGGATGCCCTTCGAGCTGGCATCAGCAGCCGCAGTATTCCAAAAGTTGATGCACAGACTCTTTCGCAAGGTGGAAGGCGTTCAGTTCCTCCAGGACGACATCCTGGTTTATGGGTACGTCCAAACAAGAACACAACGAAAAACTACACACAGTGCTGCGAACACTGCAAGAGAATGGATTGGCGGCTGAGTGGTCCAAGTGCAAACTAGGGGTGCCATCGGTTACATATCTTGGCCATGAAGTCAGCGAACGGGGCATTGAACCCAAGAAATCCAACATGCAAGCTATATTAGACACGCCGGCCCCAGGGAAAAAGGAGGAAGTCAGGTCATTCCTGGGGATGGCCGAATACTATAGCAAATTCATACCCCACTTTGCCATGAAGACACACAATTTACGCCAATTACTCAAAGAAAGGAATGGTTTCAAATGGAAAAGAGAGGAGCAGGAGGAGTTTGTCAAATTGAAACAGGAAATGAGCGAAACAATTCAATTAAAAGGGTTTGATCCGGACGCCGAATCCATCCTCACTACGGATACAAGTGATCGAGGCCTGGGGGCAGTGCTCATGCAGAGGTCAGGCCAGGGAGAAATGTCGACGATCAGCTTCGCCTCGAGAACCCTGGCACCCAATGAGGAAAAATTCAGCGTCATCGAAAAGGAGATGCTGGCTGTTGTGTGGGCGATGGAAAGGTTTAGGCAGTATCTGTGGGGCACAAAGTTTCTAGTCAAAACCGACCACAAACCCCTGGTAAAGGTCTTAACATCGAATGGACATGCTCATGCCACACCCAGGATAGCCAAGATGACACTTTGTTTGCTGGATTTTGTGTATGGCGTGGAACACTGACCGGGTCCACAGAACAGGGTAGCGGACTTCCTGAGCCGGGCGGCAGCAAAGGAAGATGCGGATAGGCAAGAATCCCCACAGTGGGGCAGCTATGTGGTAGCCACAGTAGAAGACATGGAGAAGGTGATTGGAGCTCAGGAATGGGAAGAGGCCTACAAATCAGATGAGGACCTGCAGGCGATAAAAGGGTACGTGGTCCACGGATGGCCCGAGAAAAGACACTTGAAGGAGACATTAAGAAGGTATTGGGAAGTGAGGGACGAGTTGTCCCTAGGGGAAAATCCCCTGTTTCTGCTGAGAGGCGAGAAAGTGGTTCCTCCCCAAGGAATCGTCGAATATCTAATGAACTTATTACATGAGGGACACCAAGGGATCACCAAGACGAAAGCGTTGGCTCGACAAGCCTACTGGTGGCCAGCCATCGACACACAAGTGGAAAAATTCGTACGACAATGTGAGTCGTGCGCTAAAGCGGATAAGTCCCAGGCCATGATGAGACCCCCTTTAGGAAAGTTCCTGGTGCCTGAAGGACCATGGGAGATGGTATCAGTTGACATCATGTGACCGGTCCTGAACGTCGAGGGCATTCAAAAGTACGCCATGGTAGTGATCGACAAATACTCCAAGTGGCCTGAGGTGGTCATAAAGGAAGCAGTGGACACAGATACAGTGACAACCTTCCTGAGGGACATCTTTGTCAAAGAAGGAATTCCAAAAACCATCATATGTGACAACGGGCCGCAGTTCACATCAGGAAAATGGGATGCCTTTGTAGCCAGAAATGGGATAGAAGTCAAACACACCCCCATATATCACCCAGCCAGCAACGGACAAGTAGAACGATTCAACAGGGTGATCATGGGCTCCATACAGGCAGCCATAAATGATGGGTTGGACTGGGAGAAGGAAGTGCCGAAAATGTTGTGGGCATACCGAATCACACCAGGAAGCACGGGGTACAGCCCCTTCAAAGTACTGAGAGGGAGAGAACCATTTACCAAAGACAACACAGCATGGAGGAAGATGGTTGTGCAAAGTAAGTGGTCTCCAGCACTGGTCAGGAGAAATCTAGAGAGCACACAGGAGGCGTACACCGAACTATTCAATAGGAGGCGAAACGTACGAGGCGTAGGGTTAGAGAAAGGAGATTGGGTCAGAGTAAAAGTGGCGACCTTGAAGAGAAAAGGGGAGAGTAAATTCACTCCACCCCTTCAAGTGTTGGAGCCGTACACCAGATCGGCACTACTCAGTGATGGAAAGGTATGGTCGCAAGACAGAATGGCAAGGTGTAGCAAAATCTTGGAGTGGGGAGCTGAGACTGACGAAGGGACCGAGAACGTTGAGAGAGGCAAGGAAGAATGTGATGGAAGGAGCATGGAGCAGGTAGAAGAAAGTATGCAGCAAGTAGAGGAGAGAGAAGTAAGGGAAGATGGTGAAGTCAGAAGAACCAGTGGTACAAAGGACAGGAGCAAGTTTGGATCGATGAAGGAAAAGGCGGGAAGCACCCAGGAAGGAATAGAGACAAGTGAACCAGGGCAAGAGGAACAGGGAGACAGGAGAAGAGAAGGAGCTATAAAGACGAGAGCAGGAAGAACGATAAGAACTCCGGAGAGATTCAAGGACTTTGAAATGGACTAAGAGTAAGACTGTTCCAGTGTTACATTTTGATAACATTTTGTTGTGAGTAAAGGGGGAGATATGTGGTATCGGTCTAGTGTTTCAGGTGACCAGAACCGGAAGGGGTGAAGCGGAAGTGGTGGGCGGCCATTTTATACTGGCGCCAACTGCACACAGTTAAGACGTGGTCCCGGCGCTCCGGGGAATAAACCAGAGTTAACTCACCTAAGCCTCCCGTCTTTCTTATGGTAATAGCATCTCTACACAGGGTACATCTATAGGCCAAAGGTTGTTAACGACTGAGTGAGTATATAGTCAGTTGTGGAAGGTCTGAGCTAAGGATCATATTTGTACTGTACTGTTCCATTCATCAATGGTGTTCAGGCTCTGGTCCAGTGAATTACAGCGTGTAATCCATTTGCATTCACTCTTGTTTAGTAAGGTTTGGAGGTACCCCCCTGATGGGTAGTAGAGGTTGGTCGATCACCTGCCAGGTGATATCTAGTTCAATGGGATTTTTTTCAAGGTAGTGTGTCACCAAGGGGCAGTCAACGGTTTGCAATGGATTCTGCTTTTGTGTTGTATTGTTCTCTGCTTTACCATTTGGGTCATCTGGCCAATGTATATGGGGTCACAGGGGCATCAAATTGCTTAGATTATATTTTGGAACTGGCAGTTGGTGAAGGTTTTGAATGTGTAGGTGTTGTTGTTGACCTTAAATTCTTTGGTATTGGATGTAAGATCATACACCATGCAGGTCTGGCATCTGTAGTGTCTGATCAAAGGTGGTAGACCCCATGCGGCGGTGATGGAGTTCTGTTGTGCGGGTTTTGTGGGCCAAGAGATAGCATGGACAAGATGGCTGGCCAGATTCTGCTACATGTTGACATGTTTTAAGCATTTGACATTCAAAGTGCATGACACTTTCCATTCTCCTGAGAGTTGGTCATTTGCAGGGTGTGAGACATCTTATGTATTTCTTCCACACACTTATATGTGTGCATTGATCCCTCTGTACCTTTAAGATAAAGGTCCAGACAACCAACTTACTGCCACACAGTAATGGGACCATGATCATGAGTGCCTTATCTTGCACCTAATACACTTGCATCATGTGGGCTATCCCCAACAGACTGATATTGCAAGCCGTTACAAGATGACATGTGTCATGCAGCATCCCAGATGAAGTTTTGTTTTGGCATTGTGAGATGTACCTACAGAGGGTCCTTTTGACAAGATTTTGACAAGACATGGTGCTGCAGGCTCTTTATCTATGCAACACAGTATATTTACAAATACACAGGACAGGCCCATACTCAGAATGAGTGTGCCATCCCCTTCTGTATTCCCCCACACTGGCAATGATAAAGGCAGGTAAGCAGCAACACAGACAAATTTGGGCAAGGGTTCAAGGACGGCTGCATTGCTGCACAGCTGAACATTTTACAGCAGCACATGGGTGTGCACAGGGAAGACACATACTCCAGTGTATATAGCCCTTCCATGCATTTGTGAAAGGATGCATGTTGACATAAACCAATCTGTATCTGTATGCATTTGCATCCTGCCACTTTTGACTTGATATGGCCCATGGTCCACATATGTACATAGGTTGCATTCAACCCCAAACCCAAGGGCATAATTACAAGGTGATATTGCCACCAGAATGTCACTTTTAGCGACGTCCTGGTGGCAAAATCCCCTTCTTATTTGCAATGCAGTGTGAAGTCACTTAAAGTTGGTTAACGCCACCCTGTAAATAAGGCAACTTTCTAGGCTTCACTTTGCATGAAAGGGTTGTGCAATTGGTGTTGCAGTGGGCATTCCACCACGCCACCCATTGCTTTTTTTAACTGTCCCATATTTACAGGCTGGGGCAGTGCCAACAACTAAGGCCAAGTAAAACCTGCGACCTTATTTACAAGTTCCTTGCACCGTTGGTGCGTCACATTGTCATATATTTAAAGTGACTCATAGCTAGCGCATGTAGCTTGTAAATAGGGGCCTTGTTCTTAGGATGGCGAAATGTGAAAAAGTACAGATTTCTCATAAGTTTTGCTCTTTCTATGTGTGCTGCATTCTGCTATACACATAGAAACAACAAATTGCCTGTAATGATTGTTTATGTGCCAAAAGATGTCCCTTCTTGCACATCAACATTTACCCCTACAGCACAAGCACCCTAGTAACATGGCACAAGGATAGCTGCACTGGTGCAAGGCATTTTTTTAGGCACCAGCACTAGGGGACATGGTGCATAGTATTTTTGTGCATACAGTGGATCCCTGCTTTTCTAAACTGTTGGAGCACCGCCTTACTAATTATGGAGTAACACCGCTCTCCACTAGTTTACGCTATATATGCCCCATAGTTACAAGAGTAAACCACTGTATCTTGACAACAGTGAGCATGGCTGCTATTACAATGTGTGTTAATATAGGCTAACTGTGAGACTAGCAATGCTGCCTTATCCAAACATTTGTGCTAAAGACACATAACTGTTCAATTGTCTTTATTTCTAGGCACGAAGGGCTTATTTACAAGCCCCTTGTACCGCCAGTACCTCACTTTTAATATGGGAAAAAATAACATACCAGCAGCACAAGGCGATTTTAAATAAGCCACAGAGTACCTACATGGCTACCATTTCACCTGTACACAGTGTGGAGTTGAGCTGAGGCATAGGTGCCTGAACTGGATGACATGACATATTTCTCTCCCAGGTCTTTTATTGATACTCACGCTGTTTTTGATGTAGTTGGTCATAGTCAGCACTGTCTTCTCCCTCTACTCCAACCACCGACTCCTCACAGATGACTACAGACACCTGCTCCTCCAAGGAATCGAGCTCTTCCTAGGGCAATAGACTCCCAACTCTGGTCGGCAATGCTGCCTGTCAATTGCTTGCCAGTTCTGCTTAGTTTTGCACTTGGCATCATTCCAGCACTTCTGGCAGTCCCTCACTGTCCTCTTGACTTCTGTGATGGAGTTTACATTGTTCACTATGGGCTGCCAATTATCGTTTTAGTTCTCCAATGACACCTTGGAGCTGATGAAGAGTTGGTGTTGATGCTCCGTCATCTCCGAAGTCATGATCTAATTCTCCTCCTGACTGAATCTGCATTTGGTCTTCCTTTTCCCTTTCGAATTTGGCTGGTCATTCTGACTGTTGGTGAGGTTGGGGCTTGGTCCTGGCTGCTCCATTCTACATTCAGTTTTTTTTTTCCTTAGTGGCGTATTTGTACATTTTTTTTTCGCTAGATGCTGAAATATGATGTTCAGCCGACTAGTGTTATTTTTCTTGCTGCTAATTTGCCGGACGTCACTTTTCACGCTAAGGTGTATTTTTATTATGACTTGATGCTAGGGGTAGTGTAATTTTTTCCAGCCTCTAGCTGTTCCTAACACCATGTAGTGCCGCATTGTAAATACAGCGCTAGCATGGCGTTAGGAATTAGCGTACATCAGTGGTAAAATAAATGACGCTTAGCAACGTCAAAACAGCATAGCGACAATCCTTGTAAATATGCCCCTTTTTGGTGACATTGCAAAAGCATAAGACTCTTTCAGGAAGGCATGGTAGTACTAATGCTTGGCTCGAACTTTGAGTGTGGCATGATAACATTGAATTTGATGGCCCATTATCTACGACTGCCATCCATGAGAAATCTAAATGACCTAAACTAAGTCTGAACCAAGTAGCATTAACTGTAAAAATCCTAACTAAATCCAGCAAAGTAGGGAGGTAATAGCATTGTAGAGGCTTCTGTAGAAGTTTTCCAAAATCAGGCGTATTGGATAGCATAAAGCCACACAATAGAAATATATCAAACAGGTCTGTACCCCTTTGAGTCTAAAAGGAATCTGCCTAAAGCTAAAGTGTGACGACCAATTAAAACTCCACAGAACATTTGAGAATCCCACATCACGTGTGCCAGTACTTTTCCACCTTCTCACAGTCATAGTAGAACTTGGTAACCATATTCGATACTCCCATCTCATGGTCTGAACATAAGGACATCCTTGGATTTCTCCTGTCTCTAGATATAACATATGTAGATGTCCTCCGTTTGTTCGCTAGTGCCTCTTGTCCATGCCAAAGTTTTTCTTGCGAGCCTCTCTATCTCTCATACACAATGTGCCTTTCAATAACTGTGGGATCAGATGAATGCACCTGCAAAGAAAAATAAAACATTGCACCTCGAGCAATCTTTCACGATGAAGGTTAAACATTAGAGTCCAAACCCTTAAGGCCTTTGGTCACTCTAACATAGCAAACACTTTAATACACATTTAAATGCATGGTCATGGATAGATATACAGTTATAACTTAATGCAGGATACTATTCAAATGATTATAGATAGAGTTAACAAATTACTCGAACTTCACTAGTGCATATATATACATATATATATATATATATATATATATGCAGGCAAAGCACGAAGACTGAAATCTGGAGCCCCAGACCCAGAAAACGACACGAGTCCCAAAATCAAGGCAAGTTCTTTTTATTTTCTTAAGGCAAAGGCAGCATACGAGACTGACGCGTTTCGGGCAGTTGCCCTTGTTCACAGTTCATATATATATATATATATGAAAACTGCAAATTGGTATCAATATATGGAAAACATTAGTATGCACACTCATGTAAATGTCTAAATTATACAGCAAATGCACCTTCAGTATTCAGGTCAAGTGCACCACTTTATGTTAATGATATTAAAGCACACAAATATATGGTACAACATGCATGTATATATGACATAGTCAAGACGTGAATGGGCAGAGACAAAATGGAGTAAGCCTCATTTTATACTTCTCAAATATAAGAAAGACAAGGATGCAATCAAAAGCTCTTTGTTGGGAGGAGATGTGGCCTCACAGCTAGAGCTGCCAACCTGGGAAAGCGAGAACCAGGCTCCAATTCCGACTATGGCTCAATATCCTGTAATTCTGGGAAAATTGCATATTCCCAATGTACCTAAAAAACATGCATTAATAAAGCCCAAATATCTCCCCTTTGAGAAATTTTGACCTTGCCAATGTTTCTTACCAAAGCTATACCGCATCCCAGTTTCTGTGAAGCATGAAAAAAGACACGATGAATCAACCCTTGTGTCATTTTGTAAGCACCCACCTACAAAATGGCACATTTTTTGTATTTATCAATCTGAAGTCGATCGGTAAATATTAAAAAGTAGAGCAAAAGTGTTTTTTTAAACCACAGCACAAAAGTGATTTCTAAAAAAAAAATGGATGAGTAGGTTGAGGAGTCAGTGTGGGGTGAAATAACATGGTAAGCAAAATAGGTGGATGGTTTAGCAACACAGCAGATGGGGAGAGAAGCAACCAAAGTGAGAGAACATAGGAACAAAGGGAGAAACATAGGGGTAAAAGAGAGCAATGTGAAGAATGGGGGCAAAACAGACAGATGATGCAGAGTAACACAAGTATAGGTGAGGGCACAGAAGCATATGGGGAGAAAGAGCAACATGAAGGGTGGAAGAAAAGCACACAAAAGAGGGTGCTGGAAAATGCATTCACTATCATGGAGTGCTTTGACAAAAAGAAGTAGTTCCCTTAAAGTGAGAAGTGGACATTAGAAACCAGCCAATCAGGGAGATGTTAGTTAAAGAGGCTTTGCTCAAAGGAAGCGGGGTCAAACGCAATATGGATGTGCTGAAATAAGGTAAGCCATGAAACAGAAAGAAAGCAAATCGAGGAGCACCTCAACTCCACCCTCAGATGCCCCCCCGACGCCAACCTTGCAGCCAAAGAACTACACAGATGGATCTCCAACAGCGTGGATGAACTCACACCCCTTCGCAGCCCCGACAGACAGCACCCCAGAAAGACCACCTGGTTCACCGCCGACCTCCAAGAATCCAGACGCACCTGCAGATGTCTCGAGAAGTATTGGTGAAACAGCAAAACTTTGGAAGACCGCACCACATACAAGAACGCCATGACAGGATGCCACCAACTCATCAGATAAACCAAACAAACCTTCATCCAGTGCAAGATCACCACCAACTCCAGGAGCTCGAAGGAACTCTTCAGCCTCCTCCAAGGATTCACCAAACCCCCCAGCGAGGCCTCAGACATCACCCCCTCCCAGGACCTCTGCAACAAGCTCAGCTCCTACTTCTACCTGAAAATCAAGTCCCTCTACGACAATTTAAATGAACAGACACTGGACTATGAAACCACTCCTCCTGCGGCCAGAAAAACCAGGTGACCCCCTTGTAAAACTGGGTCGTTTTGTGATAGTACAGTTTGATGTCTCCTCAATACGTTTTGGCCCCTCGCCTGTTGCGGGTACTTGGGCTACCCACATGAGTGAGGAGAGTTTTTTATCGGAGGAACCGAGGGAATGCTGGGTGGTAGGAATGCTGGGTAGCCCAGTGATCCCACAACTTCCCACACAGAAATTTGAGAACAAAGCGTTTTGTTTAGCTAAATTTGAATTTGCAGGGGATTCTGGGTAGGAAAATGTTGGGGGTTCCACACAGGTCATACCTCTTTGGACTCCCCCAAGTATCTAGTTTTCAGAAATGTATGAGTTTGGTGGGTTTCCATAGAAGGCTGCCTAGCCCTGGGCCAAAAACTCAGATGACCCCCCAGGCAACACCAGGTCATTTTGTGATAGGAAATTTTGATGTCTCCTCAATAAGTGTTGGGCCCTTGCCTGTCAGGGCGAACTTGGGCCACCCACATTAGTGAGGTATCATTTATATCAGGAAACCTGGAGGAACGCTGGGTGGTAGTAAATTTGTGTCAGCCCTGTGATCTCACAACTTTCCCACATAGAAACTTGAGAAAAAAGTGATGCTTTTCAGCTAAATTTGAGGTTTGCAGGGGATAATGGGTAGAAAAACTTTAGAAGTCCAAGCAAGCACTACCTCCCTGGACTCCCTTGGGTGTCTAGTATTCAGAAATGTGTGGGTTGTGGTAGGTTTCCCTACATGACCGCTGAGCTCGGGCCAACAACCCAGGTGACCCCCCTTGTACAATCAGATAATTTTGTGATAGATAATTTTGATGTCTCCTCAATATGTTAAGGCCCCTTGCCTGTTGCGAGTACTTGACCCATCCACGCGAGTGAGGGACCATTTTTATCAGAAGACCTGGAGCAATACGAGGTGGGAAGAATTTTGTGGATTCACGCAGATTCCAGAACTTTCCAGGAAAATGTGGTTTTTTGACAAAGTTTGAGGTTTGCAGGGGATTCTAGGTAACAGAACCTGGTGAGAGCCACACAAGTCACCCCCCCTCGATTCCCCTGGGTGTCTGGTTTTCCAAAATGTATAGGGGTGACCCGGTTTTCTTAGGTGCGGCAGAGCTAGTGTTCACAATCTACAGCTAGGCACATTGCCAGTAAAGGGTCAGTTTTCACTGTAAAAATGTGGTGTGTCCATGTTGCGGTTTGGGCCGTTTCCAATCGTGGGCACTAGGCCTACCCACACAAGTGAGGTACCATTTTTATTGGGAGACTTAGGGTAACTCAGAATTGTAGAGCAACTGTTATTACCTATTGATTTTCTATCCATTTATGCCTTCCTAATGTAAGACAATGTGTAAAAAAGAAGTCACTTTGAAAAATGTCCTACAATTCACAGGCTAGTATGGATAACCATAATTTCGGAGATGTGAAAATAGCTACTGTTTCTAAACTCTATATTTTGTTCCCATTTGTAAATACATAGGTGTCTTTGATACCTATTTTTCACTCTTACCAAATTAATTGCTATATACCCGGTACACAATGAAAAACCGCTGCAAGACACTGCTAAGTTATTGACTCTGGGTTCCTCAGGTTCTTGGTGAACCTAAACGTCCTATATATCCCCACAAGCAGATGAGTCCAGCAGATGTAACATTATATTGCTTTCAAACATCTGTCATACTTGTAAGAAATTACCAGTGAAAACGTTGGCAGAAATGGCTGTTTTAATAACTCATTTTCAATTTTTTTTATTTTCAACTGTCAGTTTCTATAAAAAAAACTTGAAGGGTCTACAGAAATTAACCTTTGCTGAATTCAGAATTGTATCTACTTTTCAAAAGTGTATATCTTTCCAGGATCCATTATTGCTTTCACACCCATTTCTACCACTAACTGGAAGGAGGCTGAAAGCACACAAAATAGCAAAAATAGGCTATGTCCCAGTAAAATGCCAAAACTGTGCAAAAAAAATTGGTTTTTGCCAAAAGTCTGCTTGTACCTAAAAGCTGGGAAGAAGATGATTGAAGCACCCCAAGCCATTTTTTGATACTATTAGCAGGGGAAAAACCAGACGCTTTCATCTGCTGCACTTTTTCCCCATTTTTCCCCAAAAACCCAAAATGTAGCGGTATTTTGGCTAATGTCTGGATCCCCTCCAGGGGAATCCACAAACCATGGGACCTCTAAAATCCCTAAAGGGCCCAAAATTTGGCTAGGATACATTATGTGGTCAAAAAGTTACAGGGACCTAAGCGCAAACTACCCCAAATAGCCCAAAAATGGTTTAGCACGGGGGAAAGGAAAGCCTAGCACCCAAAGTTTAAAATTGACAATGCACACATGCAGAACACCTGGTTATTATCAGTCAACACAATTCATTCATCTGAAAACGTTGCAATTTGCAGAATGTCCCAAATACGCTTAAAAATGCTATCACAAGCCATTGTCTCAGAGCCTTACAGTTTCTGTCATCTGCACAGAAGGCCACATCCCCTCCCTCACTGAACACCATACTGCCCCACTAAGAGAAACTAACACTGCCTTCAGCTACAACCCAATTGCGCCCCACAATAAACACCTGGAAGCAATGTAGGGAATACAACTTGAAGCTTTTACACCCATTATTCAGAAATCAATGAGTGTTTTTGCTTGAAAACGAACATGAAAAGAAAAGTAGTGCTTCACTGGCAAACACCGTAAAGTGGCGTTAATGTGTTTGGGTGTGAATAAAACAACTCTGATCAATTTGCGACTACTCTGTCTTGATTTATTTAGTTATGTATTTATTGTTCATATTTCATAATACTTTTTCTCTCCTCCTGAGGCTGCATTTTGGAATAGAAAAATGTCAGAGAAAGACATTTGCAGCAAAAGTTTTTACTATTTTTTGGATCCATTTCAAAGGGGAACGAATGACGGAAAGAAGAGGAGAGAACAGTCACGATTTTTGCAAGTCAGGTAGAGGGCGTGGCGAGGCAAGTTGCTGGAGCACGTCTGTTAGATTTGGTGGTCTCTGGCTGGCACAGGTATGCACTTGTGGCAAACAGGGACCCTCTCCTCCAATCAGGGTAAGGGACCTACTCCTTAAGAATAATCCCTGCTCACCCTTTAGGTGGTGTGGCGTGAGCAGACAAGGCTAATCCTCAGGGCGTTAAGTTAGTTAAGCATTTATAATCACACACAGTAATAAAGTGACCCACCACAAAGGGACACCAGGCGTACCTTATGTAGAAAAATACGTAGGCTTTATGTAAAAATATATATCTTATGCAGTTTTAAGACAAGACCACCATAAAGTTTTTATGAATTTAACCACAGGATAGAGTTTGGCAAAAAGGGTTTTAAAAGCAGGCGTAATGTCTTTGTTGGGGTGCGTTGCGCACTTTGTTCGACTCTCACAAGATCACAAAAGGCAGTCTATTAAGAAGCGGCGTTGCGGGCTCCAGGCCGGGGTGTTCGCGCCACAGTGCGCGTTGTGTACACAATACCTTTACTTGTGATGGGGAGCCCGGTCCGTAGTCGGCGTCCGTGACGTGGCGAGGGTACAGGTGGCTCTTATCTGAGGCGGGCCCTGGCTCGGGGGTGTCTCGAGACGATACAAAGAGCAGGGGGCTTTGAGGAGCGGGCCGGCAATTTTGGGCACGTAGGCGGAGAGCGGCGTACGAGCCGTACCTACGGGTCATTGCGGATGAGGATAGGCGGGCGGCGCGGCACTAGGCAACTAGTACGGTCCGTACCGGCTGGCTCGTGGTGTGGGGCGCGGCCCCCAGTGATGTCAAGTGCGGTGCGAGGGGGAGGGTGTATGCATCAGGTGTACGGCCTGTTTATTTATTTATTTATTTATTTTAAAAATTTACAAAGCGCAGCATATACCCGTGGGTGTCTTGGCGCTATGACTTAGCTAACGATCTCTGATTGAGCATGTGTCTACCTTAGGAAATGTTGTCCTGAGCAGTTATTGGTCAAATAACCAGGTTTTTACCAATTTTCTGAATTGGAGTAGCGAGGGTGCCGATTTTATTTCCTTTGGAAGCATGTTCCAAAGTCTGGCTGCAGAATTGGTGAAGCATCTATCGCCCCATGTAACCGTCCTGGTACGTGGCACAACCAGTAGATGCCTCTGTTCAGATCGTAGAGATCTTTTCGTAGATAGTGGAAAAGTTTCTGTTTGAGAAACGCTGGGCCATGACCCTTGAGGGCTTTAAAGGTGAGACACAAGGTCTTGAATCTGATGCGATTTCTCACCGTTAACCAGTGGTAGTTCCTTATTGCTTGCTTGGTGGACTGAAATTTGGGGATGCCAGATAGTAGCCTTGCGGCAGCCTGTCCTGGGCTCGAGGCGTCACTTGTTCTGGTTTCTTGCAGGGTTAAGTGCGGTGTGAGGGGGAGGGTGTACGCATCAGGTGTACCATTGGGGTGGAACTTGATCCGACGTTCAACGGGGGAGCAGCGGCAATCCAAGCAATGCAGCTCGTGGGGAGACAAGTACGGCAAAGGGCGGGCTACCTCGCGAGTCGTGCGCAGAGCGGCTCGAAAATCAGAGCGGCTCAAACGAGGCGGGGGAGGCCGGGCATCAGCGAGACAAACAGGGGAAGGCGCACTGGAGTCTCTCAGGCTAGAGACAGTAGTCCTCCATGTAGCTTTCCCGGGTCCTCCTCTTCGGGCAGAGTTTCTTCTTGGCGAAAACAGGATCTAATGTTTAGGAGCAGGGCTCCTACTTTTATAAACAGTTTCTTTTGTCTTTGCAGGCCAGGGGGCCTGAGCCTGGTTCAGCCCTGTTTTTGAGCACTTTGTTTTGGGGACTCTTGCTGTTTCTTTCAGGGTGCAGGGCAGAGACATCAGACGCTCCGCAGGAGGTGGAGACAGCATTGTGGTGGCAGAGCACAGTCCTATTCAGAGTCAAGGGGCACTCCTCCCACCCATCCTGGGGGAATATCTCTATTCCCCACCTGGCAGCCCAGACTGTCTCCTGGAATTCCCCAGCCCTGTCACACACAGAAACCAGACAGCAGATACACATCCTAGCAGAGGCGGGCTGAAATGGTCAGGCAAGCAAATGCTAACTTTCTAAAAGTAGCATTTGCAAACACAGGATATTAAAATAAACTTTACTAAAAGAAGTATTTTATTATTCTGAGTTCAGGCATACTAAACTTGACTTTCTACCATGTTCCCTGAGCCTGCTGGGATTATAGGGTGTAATAAATCCAGCAGCTCATTCTGGCCTATGAGAAAAGGTATCCTTACAACAGTGAAAAACGAAAATGGCAGTAATTCACTATTAGGACATACCACACACATCAGGGCTTGTCCTACCTTATACTTACAATGCACCCTGCACTTGGGCCTACCATAGGGGTGACTAATATGAAGTTAAATGAAGGTTTAGGGACTGGCAAGTGGGTACACTTGCGTAGTCAGCATGACAGTACCAGACTGCACGCAGGTTCTGCAATGGCAGACCTTAGACATATTTTACTAGGCCGCTTCTGTGGGTGGCACAACCAGTGCTGCAAGCCCCCTAGCAGCATTTGGATTTACAAGCCCTGGCACTCCTGGTGCACTTTACTGGGGTCTGACAGTAAACCAAATAAGCCAATCATGGAAACCAATCACATACACATTTTACCGTTGGGAGAGCATATGCACTTTAGCACTGGTCAGCAGTGGTAAAGTGCCCAGAATAATTATACCAACAAAAACAGGACAGTGAGAATATAGGAGGAAGGCAAAATGTTTAGGAATGACCATGCAGAGAGGGCCAAGTGCAACACAACCCCCTTCCAGCCAAAACTCAGGGTAGACCAATCACTACCGTGATGGGCTTCCCTGCCTAGGGCGGTAGAACATGGACCAGGCCCGCAACAGCAGGGGCACATTCCAGTTTACGCCAATCTGAACTCATTTCAAATCCTCTGTTCATACTCCCAGGGTCTAAAAAGCCAATCCATGGGAAACCCTTCTCTACGCTTGTGGACACCACCTGTGCAGCCTCCAACCTTAACTTGCTCATCGGTGTGTCCCAACAGACAGACAGCAAGTTACAGTGGCCACTGACAGTAGTCAGGGATGAGACCCAGGCCTTATGCCTCTCAGGGCTCTCAACCCTCTGTGGCGTTAGAAAGCGGGGGGCAGTAGCCCCAGGTTCTTGGCACCCTTTGTCCACTCTCCCTCCTGTCAGGTCAGGTATGACATCCTAGCACTGACCCACCAGCCGTAGGCCTGTACCTGGCGGCTGGACCAAAGCCTGGGGTGGGCTCTCCCACGCCTGGTCCTCCTCCTTGGGGCTCTGTACCCTCCCACTTGGAGTGGTACCCCCTTCCAGAATTGTCAAGGCACCTGTGGCAGGTGACCTGCACAATTCGCCCACTAGTTCAGGGGTGCTATCCTGCAACTGGGGTACCAGGTCAGGGGGGACACCCTGCACCTGGTCCTTAAACCTAGGGTCTAACCCTCTAGTTGAACCGGGGTCAGAGGCAAGGACTCCCTCCCTCAGCACTCCCTTCCAGATGGCTGTATCCTCCCACCTGGAGTGGTACACCAAAAAGACAGACTGGTAGGGACACTGATTAAAGATGTCCCTCCCTCCAGGTCAGGCAATCCCGGCACCTGGCTTCCCAACTCATGGACCCAACCCTGCAGTTGAACACTTGCCTGGTGCACCAGGACTTCCTTGGGAGCACGCATGCCCCCCTGAGGGTAACACATAACTCCTGTGTTGTGTTACAGTCTGCCTGGCACAGATCTCCCATCACCTGTCCATCTGACAATGCGTGAAGATCCTCCAGGAGAGAAGTGGTGTCACCATGGTCATTCCCTGGGGACGCAGCCCTTCTGGCTGGCCTCTGACCCACTGATTCCTCCACTGGGGACTCTTTCCCCCTCTCACCACTCCATCTGGACTTCTGCACCCTCCCAACTGGAGCGGCACTGCCAGATACCAGAACTACAGGAGCTCTGCTTACAGAGTCTCCCCATTCTCTAGATACTGAGAGATCCTCCTCAAACGGCCTACAAGTACAGCCGAGGCCCCGACCTGATGTTCCCTTAAGAAATCATCCAGCCCCTGAGACTGAGGTTCGGGTACCTTGGGACAGAACCCACACTCACTTCTCCTCTTCTGAGACAGGACGTGAGCCCCTACACCCCTCCCACTAAGCTGAGACCTAGCTGGGCTACACTGAACCCCTTCCATCACACAGGACTGGAAGTTACCTGAGCCACTCTCGTTGGAATCACTCCCTAATGCTTCTTCAGACCCTCTGGAATCTACCAAAGAGTCTGCCTCCAATGTGAGATCCCTGGGGCCAGAGAACTCACTCTCTAACAGGTGTTGGCATAGCTCTGGAAAACAGGGACTTACAATATGCTCTCACAGAATTGGATCACACAGCCCCCTACAAGGGTCAACCAAACTATCCTTCACCTCACCATCCAGTGCCTTACACACATACTCCACACCATTCTCCTGAGATTGGCAAGACAGTATCTGACTGTCCCCGTCCCACAACCCACACTCTTCTGGGCGGTCTCTATACTCACTTTCCAGGACCTCAACTTTGGGGGATCCCCTCTCCCTGTACCTCTCATCTAGAGTCAGTAGAGTGTCCCTCCTACTACTAGGACCATGAAACCCTACTCCAGTTACCCTATTCCCTTCAGGAACACTGCACACTACTGGAGCCATCTCATGTCCTTGAACCTCCTGGTGTATGTTAACCCCTCCAAGTCAGGTGCCACATCTCTGAGTGTGTGTATAACTCTCCCAGCACTAGATAACTGAATGTTGCTGCCACCATCTGAGCTGGACTCCACCTCCAACTCAGCAAAGCTCAATCTCTGAGCTACACATATTTCTTGTTGCTGGGCTGAAGCCCTCCTGGCCTCAAGCTCCAAATCAAGTTTCCTCATTTCTAATTCATGCTTAAGCTGCATTTTCTTTTCTTCCAAGGCTAATTTCCTAGCTTTTAGCTCCAGTTGCCCATTTATTTTAAGTTTTACCATCTCTATTTCGTGTCTCCTGGTCTCCTTCCTGTCTGCCAACTTCTCTTGCGACAGACATCGGGCAGAAACACTGCTACCCAACGGGGAGGTTGCACCCCTCCCTTCTGGACCCAGTGGTCCCTCCAGCTGCTGTTCTGCATCCTCAAATTCAATATCATTTCCAGGGGCATTCCTTGCCTCGACCCAGGCCCTCAGCGCCTTTTGGAACTGCTTCCTTCTGGAGAGTCCGGTCATGGAAATTTTAAAACATTTACAGAAGCTCCTGAGCTGTTTGTTGGTGTAGTTTTCTAGTTTCTCCCAATCACAGTCAATAGATGAAATGGGTGTTGCCTTTTCCATTCTCACAGAACCAGGCATGACTTTTCAAAAACACATGGAGATTTCCCAGCAAAACTAAATATCAATAAATCTGTGGCTGCGTTATGGGTCTGCACTCACTATGTGGTGATCAAATAATTTACTGTATATAAATCAAAAATGCAAATTCGAAATCCTTACCGCTGCCACCAATGTTAGATTTGGGGGTCTCTGTTTGGCACAGGTATGCACTTGTGGCAAGGGACCTACTCCTTATGAATAACCCCTGCTCATCCTTTAGGTTGCGTGGCGCAAGCAGACAAGGCTAATCCTCAGGGCGTTAAGTTAGTTAAGCATTTATAATCACACACAGTAATAGAATGACCCACCACAGACTCCCATAGAAGTATGGGAGTCTGTGTTCATCCCTGCACCATGTGGGAGGCACCTAGTGGTGCCTGCCACACGGTGCAGGGATGAAGGTGCCCCATCGGCCCCCAACCGGAATCATCAGAGGCAAAGGGGCCCTGCTAGGGGCCTCCGTACTCACTCTCAGACAGGCTTTTCCATGCTGGCAAGCCTGACATGGAATGCCTGTCAGAGACCGAGTATCGTAATCCCAAGGTGCGGAAAGGCCGTCCTTTGGGATTACGGACGAGCCTCTGTCTGCCCGATGAGCCTGTCGGAAGCCAGCCGGAATGACCGAATTTTTACCAGCGAGCTGGCAAGCGTGAGCAAGATTCGGCATACCCTAGTGTGATTTTCTAACACACACAGTTTCAAGCGGTTGTCGTTATAGGGCTGCTACATCAGTAAATTTGCTGCAGATCAAGCAGATATTCTGCTTGAGCAATAGCAAAATTAATCTGAAAGGCCGCATGCTCTAGAGCACCTCATGGTTCCGTTCTCATTGATTTTCCAGCACTGCTTGCACTACCAGCGCTAAATTGTAATGCAAACAGCACGCTGTGCATAATTTCTGTCAGTTGGCATAACTCCATGGAATCTTGTGGAGTTTTTATGTAACTTTGTGGAATTCTGCAGAGTGAAACTCCTTGAGTTCTGCCCGATTCTAATTCTGACAGCAGAAGAGACAACAGTGTGCTGGGAGTCTGTATCAAAAAGAAAGCTAGTGACAGATGATGAGTTAATAATATACTCAAAGGAGCCTGAATGTTTACTACTTTGTCTGTGTTTCATGTGAATATTAAACTTGTCGACTGCGCTAGTGTCTATAGTGTCCATAGCAATATATTGTCATGTTATCTGCTTGTATAAAGCTAGGCATCCCCTGGGAATAACCTTAATGAATGGAATTCATTTAGAGCAGAAAGTAGTCAGTGGCATCTCTTTAGCAAATAAGAAGTTGTGACCGAAGCAGGGAAGCACCAACTCATCCATTGAGTCCCTGTTCTCTTCTCTTTGGTCATGCAGGTGAGTGATAGCTTAGGTGAACTTAATCTCTCTGTGCTGCAGTGGCTTGTTTGGGGGATAAAGTTATGGACTGTGTGGATTGAAGTTTGAGGAGTGGATTTACAAGGTCTCTGGATAGGGATGAACAATGGTTTGTAGGCCTCTGAAAGGTTTAGATTTGGGCACACATAGCATTTCACAGTAATGTTTACTTCAGCATCCCATCATTGCAAACCTGTTACAGAGGGTTACTTCTTGTTTCTTGCTCAGTCCACTGCATTATTCTTATTTCTGCGGCCTGACTCATCCCTCCTCCTTACGCCAACATTCTCAACAATATGTGGTGCTGAGCTCCCAAGCTTTGACTCCTTTAATTAACAGAATCCTCCCTCATCTTTTTGTCCTTTGCTACATGCCAGTACAACTCCTTTCATCTTCCCTCTCTCTTTCACCTGTTTGAAAACACCACAAAGATGGAGAATCCCTGAGCCCTGCCTACAACTCCCCCCCCTCCATCTCACCCCTATCTTGATGCAATCACCTCACCCAATTGACCTGGCCCTGCATCATATGTCTTTACCATGCCCATATTCCCATTGCTTCATGGGTCCTGGCGTAAGATGCACCTGATTCACATCTCTGATCTGCCTTTGCTGCTACATTCCACCATATGTCTGCATCTTCCTTGCCTACCTAGCCTATCACTGATCATCCATGCCTTTGAGTTTTGCGACAAAGCTATCTCTTCAACTCATATTCACCAGCCATCAACACAGGAGGGGGTTGTAGTAGGTACACAGGCGCAGGCGGCAGACCCTGCTTATTGGGTGGCTTTGTACCATATGACATAGTCACTGGTTGTTGCTGATTCCCCTGCCTTTCATTCCATTGTGATCTTCTTTTCAGAGATCCATATATGACAGACTCCTATTTTCTCTTGTTCCAATATATCTTCCCCACTCAGAGAAGCCTTGATCAACACCCAAGGACCTGATGTTATGGAAGGTCAATGTTGGAATGACTTTTGGGATGCACCCTACACCTTGATACAGCCTGTTTCTTCAACTTTGTCAGATGTTTTCTTCTTTTTATGGGCTTTTGTCCAGAGTGGAAAATAAATCAAGGAAAGACTCCATGGACAACTTCGGTTTGGCAGAAAGACTGCTGTCAAATTCCATTTTCCCCTTGGTCGTTTGGAAATATCTTACAACCAAGTACAATCAGTCTGATTTCCCTCCCCTGTGGCCTGGGAAGTGTTGATGAAGGAAAGCAGAATGTCAGAGAAAGAAAGGGTTGCATGTTAGATGGCGCACAAGGTAGAGGGAAAAGAAAGCCTCTAGTTGGCACAAGTTTGCATGAATGTATGTAAGGTGGAGAGTAGGGAAGTGGAAGGGGAATCTGCCGAGGAGATCAGGAGGCAAGTTCCTGCTGAATTGAACATGAAGGTGTAAGGCAGGATAATTGGCTATCTTACTACCGTTTCTACTTGGGTATGGATCTCAGTGGAGAGAGTATAGGGCAAGGGATATTGAGAGGGTGAACACAGAGAATGGTACAACACAAGGAACTCGCAGCATGCAACTAAAACCAAATGAAGTGCAGATTGACTGAATGTGCAGGGTAAACCAAGAAATGTCTGATTTTGTTGGTTAAGGTGAAAGTAAAAGAGAGCAACCTTGTGACGCAGAGCATAGGAACCAAAAGAATACAACATTGAGGGTCTACTGTTGTCTTATGGGAGAATGAAGGAAGCAGAAACAGACTGGGAAACCACTTTAAAAATCAAATACTCGTCTTGCAACCCATATCAGTATTGCGCCTTAGAATGCGTATAAACTGCTGCAGACATTTTTTCACATAGAAAATGAAACGTAGGAAAATGTGCCTGCTTTATAATGTGAAAGAATCCTTTTAAAATGCATTACTAATGTAGCAAATAATTCGTAAATAGATCACACGTGCTTGCTTAAATATATTTGAAAATAATGTAAAGGAATGTTTTTGTACTAGGCTATCATTCTTAAATGTGCCCCCTTAGTTAGGCCCAAATGCCTTTTCTTTTGACTCTTGCTCTTAACTTAATAAACTCTATTTAGAAAATGTGCCTAGCGCCAGCATCTTGCCAAAGAACGTGCTGACTTCAATCTAATGTTTCCCTAGCCTCATCATGCCGCATTAGATCATTTATACTAAACAATTAATTTTTGGATATATTTTATGTATGCCACATCAGAACATTATTGCTAGTTTTGTCTCAGCATCATATCTTACCAGCGTTTGCATTCACCATGGACATAGAGCGCATCTATTAGCTTAGGTAAGAAGGTTCTCATGAGAATTTCCTCCATGTTACGAGTATATGCAAGATTGTTTCACTGCATATAGATGTGAATGTTTACCATGGGAATCGGGAGAAGTATTGAAAAGTTGACAAAACCATCGGATGAGCGTTTTCCATTGGAGGAGAAATATTGATACCCCCTAATTTTTGTTAAAATTTTTGTGTGATTTTGTATTGATGAGTGTTCCTAGTGAGTGAGAGAAAGACCCCTTACGACTTTGCAGAGACTCACTTCCTATTTTTGCTCTAGTTACCCACAGCTATTGCTAAAGGTGACTTTATTCTTTACCTTATCCAAACCCTTTTCTGACCAATGCTACAGCAATGATCCCTCCTTCTTTAATGATACTTTGACAGTTGCTACTGCAACTGTAGAGAACTCAGCTGAGTTTCCAGAACAACTCTCAATGGGAAGTTCTATCTTTCTCTATTCTGAAAAGAAGCTCTTCATGGGTTCTATTTTAGGGTAGATCAGGCTCCTTAGTTAGTTAAGAGACAATTTATGGAACACTGTGGGCCTCATTACAATGTTCGACAGACTGCCACCGACAGGCCATTGGTGGTGGTCTGTCTGACAGACAGGCCATCGGTTCGACCTCCACATTTCAATGCAGGTGTATGGGCCGCAGAGTTGGGGGAAAAGACAGCCCCCCTGACGGGATCCAAGATCCCTTTGGGGTGGTGGTAGTAATCGTATCCCTACCATGGGGACAGTACCTGCCCATGCCCCGCAGTCGGGATTACGATGTCCCTTTCTGAATGCCTTTTAATGGCGATCCGACCGCTGTGAAAAGGCAGCAGGAAAGAGACTTTGGGGACCCTAATCCGGGCCTAGGGGGCCACTGTAAAGTGGCCCTGGAGGCACATGTAGTGCTCCCCGACACATCCATGCACCACGTGCCAGGCACCACATGGTTCCTGGTGCACTGTGCATGGATGTGCACCAAGTGCCCATTTACACTGCAGCATGCGCTGAGGCCCTTTTTATGACCCCCAACACAAGCTGCAGAGTAAAAGTACATTTTTCCGACCACCAGCATGGTACTAAAGTCCTAATTCGGTGGTCGGATCACCAACTGCTTGTTGGGTGGTCTCCTGACTATCAGAACAGTGTTCGACGGTCCGACCATCGAACATCATAATTGGCCCCTGTGTATTGATTTATGCTGTCACTAATCAATCTTTTATTTGATATTTCTGTAAGCTGAACTAATTTAAATAAAGATGACCAAACCATACTAATCCTTAAAATAAATAAAGGTTTTGAAAACTTCCTCAACCTCTCATCATTGAATGAGCATTAAGGATCTGGCAGTTTTTAATTTTAAATTTTTTATTTTACAGAGATTTATATAGTGCAAACTTGACCGGAAGGTATCGGGTATCAGAGTGCTATACATAGCACCAGTTGCGTTATATGAGGACACATTAATTTTTTTGTTTGGCACGGGGGGATTGAGTGATTTGCCCAGAATCACAGGATGTTCAGCGTCGTTACCAAGACTCAAATCCAGTTCTCCAGATTCGACGTCAACCGCCCTAGCCATTAGGCCAACTCCTCTCCAGTCGATGATATGTGCATAGTTTGTATTTTCGTTCCAGCTCCATTCCAATATGGTGGCAAAGGTCCATTGGCCTGTCTGGTGCCATCAGGATTTCCAACGGACGAAACCTGTAAGTCGGGTGTTATGTTTTAAATACCTTTTGGCCTACTCATCAGAGGAATTTCTCACAATACAGAGAGTGATGTGTTCAGTGTAGGAATTTCTCACAAGACAGAGAATGATGTGTTCATTGAAGAAACTGGGATGTCGTGTGGGGCAGGTAGTGCCTTTCAGGCAGGCCATGTGGATATTTGACACTGGAAATATGGCAGAGTAAGCAGCATTTAAGGGGCTGCATAAAAGGAGTATGTGGTGCAGAACAAGTGGCAGTAGCAGCTGGAGATGAAAGGTAGAGTGCTCAGGGGCACCAGGAAGTACAGGTGGAAGGACAAGGGGGAATAATCGAGGGAGATGCAAACATGGGGTGACCATCTGGAGTAACAATGTGCACAGGCGGATAAGGATGTGAAAGTCTCTCATTTTGCTGTCATTACACCTTTATCAGATCCATACCTGCTTATGAACATCTAGCAGTCTCTTTGTTTGTATGGTTTCAGAACCAGCATATACCCTAAATTTGGTATGAACTGTAATTCTTTTCCCCATTATCGTAGCACCACTGGAATCACAGCAAAAGGGTGTTTCTTGTACTCATTATCACTGGATTCAGAAACTGGACTCTCTCTTTTAACTGAGGAACAGTTAAACTCCTCAACATCTAGTTAAGCAAGAACTTCAGATTCTTCAGAAATACTTTGAAAAATTACTCATTTTGAAGGCAGTCTGCCATTTTCATATCTCAAGAGATACAAATAACCACAATGAGCATCTGTGCAGGAAACAATGATAGCTCTCACATGTGTATGTAAGCATGCAATCTTCGCTCTAAAGAAAAGAAGACTATTTTTAATCATCCTACACTTACTATGTAATTATTGTCATGTGCGGCTGTCTATGAGAGCCATTTGCGTAAATAACTGAATTCCAAATCAGGAATTCAATGCTATGGCGTAGCAACAGTGGGTACACTTGTTACCCACTGATGCTATGTCATTAAGGAGCGTCAGGCTCATCTGACTCAATAAATCAATCAAGCACCATTTATAAAGTGCGGCAAATCACCTGTGGCGGTCTCGAGGCTCTTGAGATGTTGGCTGCTCTGTGGTGGTCTGTTCACTCGAACATCCAGGTTTTGTGTTCCTTCCTGGATTGATGGTGCAGTCTAGCTGTGCAAGGGAACGTTGTTCCATGCCTTGGCCACGGATCTCTGACAGAATATCGAGACACAGGATATCGACAGACAAAATATCAATGCTGGAATATCGAATTCAATTATATCGACACCCTATCTACAACATGGTAAGTACAAAAATATTGTAACGAAAATATCGATGTTAAAAATATCGTAATTAAAAATATCGTTTTTTGTTATTTATTAAAAAAGACATATAAAGTAAATAATACTTTTATATAATTTAACCTTATGTAAAAATATTTTAGAATGTTTAAAATGAATAAATAATACATATGTAATGTTAAACTTTTAATTAAAATTAAACATACGATATGTAATATATATTTAATTAAGTATAATATGTATTATTTTTTTAATTAATTTAAAAATATTAACAAATACTATACATTACAAATACATCAACACTCATAAAATAATAAAATAAATTATAATACATATTTATATTTAATACATAAAAATAATGAAATATACTTTCAATATTAAAAAAATTAATTAAACACAACATTATGTAGCATAATAAAAATATTATAAAATACATAAATATAAATTATATTGGATAGCGTAAGGCTAATAAATACTATTCAAACTTCATAGGGTGCAACAGTAGGAAAAGTGTTGGATAGCGGATAGGTAAAAATTACTATTCCCACTCCAAAGGGTGCAACAGTAGGGAAAGCGTTGGATAGTGTAGGGGGTAAAATTACTATTCCCACTCCAGAGAGTGCAACAGTAGGGAAAGCGTTGGATAGCGGGTGGGTAAAAATTACTATTCCCACTCCAGTAAGTGCAACAGTAGGGAAAGCGTTGGATAGCGTACAGGTAAAAATTACTCTTCCCACTCCAGTGGGTGCAACAGTAGGGAAAGTGTTGGATAGCGGGTAGGTAAAAATGACTATTCCCACTCCAATGAGTACAACATTAGGGAAAGCGTTGGATAGCGTAAGGGTAAAAATTACTATTCCAACTCCAAAGGGTGCAACAGTAGGGAAAGCATTGGATAGTGTAGGGAGAATAATTACTATTCACACTCCAGAGAGTGCAACAGTAGAGAAAACATTGGATAGCGGGTGGGTAAAAATAACTATTCCCACTCCAGAGAGTGCAACAGTAGGGAAAGCGTTGGATAGCAGCTGGGTAAAAATTACTATTCCCACTCCAGTAAGTGCAACAGTAGGGAAAGCGTTGGATAGCGTAAGAGTATAAATTACTATTCCAACTCCAGTGAGTGCAACAGTAGGGAAAGCGTTGGATAGCGTAAGGGTAAAAAATACTATTCCAACTCCAAAGGGTGCTACAGTAGGGAAAGCGTTGGATAGTGTCGGGAGTAAAATTACTATTCCCACTCCAGAGAGTGCAACAGTAGGGAAAGCGCTGGATAGCGGGTGGGTAAAAATTACTATTCCCACTCCAGTGAGTGCAACAGTAGGGAAAGCGTTGGATAGCGTACGGGTAAAAATTACTATTCCCACTCCAGTGGGTGCAACAGTAGTAAAAGTGTTGGATAGCGGGTAGGTAAAAATGACTATTCCAACTCCAATGAGTGCAACAGTAGGGAAAGCGTTGGATAGCATAGGGAGAATATTTACTATTCACACTACAGAGAGTGCAACAGTAGAGAAAACATTGGATAGCGGGTGGGTAAAAATAACTATTCCCACTCCAGAGAGTGCAACAGTAGGGAAAGCGTTGGATAGCGTAAGGGTAAAAATTACTATTCAACTCCAAAGGGTGCAACAGTAGGGAAAGCGTTGGATAGTGTAGGGGGTAAAATTACTATTCTCACTCCAGAGAGTGCAACAGTAGGGAAAGCGTTGGATAGCGGGTGGGTAAAAATTACTTTTCCCACTCCAGTGAGTGCAACAGTAGGGAAAGCGTTGGATAGCGTACGGGTAAAAATTACTATTCCCACTCCAGTAGGTGCAACAGTAGGGAAAGCGTTGAATAGCAGATAGGTAAAAATTACTATTCCCACTCCAATGAGTGCAACAGTAGGGAAAGCGTTGGATAGTGTAGGGGGTAAAATTACTATTCCCACTCCAGAGAGTGCAACAGTAGGGAAAGCTTTGGATAGCGTAGGGGGAAAAATTACTATTCCAACTCCAAAGGGTGCAACAGTAGGGAAAGCTTTGGATAGCGTAGGGGAGAAAATTAGTATTCCAACTCCAAATGGTGCAACACTAGGGAAAGCGTTTAATAACATTTTATTTTAACATACTTCTAAATAATGTTTATATTTGAAATAATGTATAATTAAATTTTTAAATACATCAACATCAATAAAAACAGTAATAATTAATAAAACCAATTACATTTGAATAATTAATTGACAATAAGTTAACAACAAACACCAATAAATAATAATTATTAAATATTACTCACCAAATAATGAATATTAAATAATACATTATTTATCATAATAAAATATTATTTAAATATAAATCGATATTAAAAATTAAAATACATTATACAAATTAATATTTTTTTAAAAAAATGTTTAACAATTAATTAATTATTTTTCTAGTTATTAAAACATTACAAATTACAAATATTAATTGAATTGCATTGACTTGTTTCTTGATAGATAGCTTTCTGTCAAGTATGATGCTGAGTTTGCAGGCGGGGTCTGTTAGGGTGGGCCGAATTCTATGGGCCACCATGCGTCATTCCATGTTGTTCCCAAAGATGAGGATTTCCGTCTACTCCATTTTGAGTTTGAGACAGTTGTCCTTCATCCAGTTAGGGATGTTCATCATGTGGAAGTTGGCTCTGGTGCTGGAGGAATCTTTGGACAGTAACAGGATGAGCAGGGTGTCATCAGCGTAGGAGATGTTGAATTTGTGCAATCTGACAGTGTCACCCAGGGGAGTCATGTAGGTGTTGAAAATGGTGGGACTGGGAGACAAACCCTGGGGGACTCTGCAGGTGATCCTCTTGGGCTCCGAGATGAACGTGGGGAGACGGATTATTTAGGTTCTACCGGTGAGGTGTGAGGTGATCCATTTGAGGGTATCTCCCTAGATTCCGATGTGGTGGAGTCTGTTCATCAGGATGTGATAGAATATGGTGTCTCTGCAATCCAGGTGGGCCCTGATGTCAATTCTGGCTGCGATCAGGAGGTTCCAGTGTGTGAGCCGATCTTCAGGGTAAATGTTCCTGGGTTTCAGCTTGTTGATACTGTTGGCGGTGGAGAGTTGGCGTTCAAAAGTTTTGCGGAAGGGTGAGATCTTGTTGTGGAAGTCAGCTAGTTTGCCTCACTGTTTCTGGGAGGGTGTGATGTCATTCTTGGTGGTAGTGGGATTGGATAATTCATCCACAATGGTGAAGGGTTCCTTGCTATGGTTTGAGCTGGCTTCAATGAGGTCTGCAAGGGCATTCTTCTTAGTTTATTTCAGGAGGCGGTGGTAATGGTTGAGAGTTGTTCTAAAGGCGGTGCTGTCTACCATCCTCACGCTGGTGCGCCACCTCCTTTATAGTTGCAGGATCTGTGGAGCTTATACCTATGGTGATGTTATAACTGTACCTCAAAGACAATACTCACAGTGAACAAGAAACATCCCCTAGGTAGTCAGCTGTGCCCATGGATCCTGGCGATCATACAGGAAAATGCAAGGCAGTAGCAGCAAAGGGGTAGAACTAAACACATGCGCAATAGACAAGGAGCTAGCAAGGAGGAGTGCTTAACATGAAAGGAAGGAAATCACTGGGCAAACTTTGCAGAAAGCAGGTAAGAGAGCACTGCAAGCAATGCAAATCAGGAACAAGAAATAGCTAAAGCCCAAGAACAGGAACAAAGAATAATTATAGCTCAGAAACTCAGGAAACAGGGTGGCACTGAAGGCAGTGCTAATTCAGGCACAAGGAATAGCTGTAGCTCAGGAATCAAGGTAGTACTGCAGGCAGTGCTATTTCTGGCAAAAGGAATAGCTATGGTTCAGTAATCAAGGAACAAGGAATAATTATAGCTCAGTACTCAAGGAATATCAAAAACTCAGAAAATAAGGACCGGTCTCACCGGAAAACAGCTACAATGACCAACACATGGCTGAAGGGAGCTGGGGCTTAAAAGAGCTCACAGTACTCATGCACATCAGGTGTGAGCAGGCTAGCAGCAGCCAGCCACAGGTGAGCTGAATTCCTCCACCCATCCTTGGGCTGCAGGGGCGAGACAAAGCAGTGAGCAGGGGATTATAGGTAATGGAGTTTCCAGCATGAGCAGACTGGCTTCCACAAAATCCGGCATGTATTGGGAATGGGTGTCAATTCCTAAATGATTTCCAAATGCCTGAAAGTCGATATGCATTCAGGGGAGTGTCTGGAAGCATACTGGAAAGCCCCACAATTCACCCCACTGGTGGTGGGAACGAGAGCAGAGGGAGTGAATCGTGAGAGTACACCCCTCCAACAACCGGCTCCCAGAATCTGGAACTCGATTTAAGCCTTTGCTGCTGTGAAATAAGTCCATTTCCATCCGAGATGTAGTGCAAGATACCAGTGGACGCAGGAAAAATGTGATGTTCTGGAGGGTAGAATAATACGGTGTAAACAGCAGTGTTGGAGGCAGGACCTGAATAGTCCAAATCCAGTAAAGGAGGCTTATACAAGCCTGAATCACAGGTGTTTGAAGACCAGATGATGGCAGGCTAGAGTAGCAATCTGAAAAGGAAAGCAGATTGACTGTAGAGTCAAAAGCAGACAACTGATTGACAGGTGGCAGAAAGGTCAAAGATAATCTGGCTGAAGACAAAGGAGGTGACAGGAAGCAGACCTGAAGTTCTGGCCCTGGAAGAACACTTACAGAAGACTCACATGCAGGTGACTTTGGAAGAAGGTATGTGTTGTAAGTAAATTTGTACAGATGACCAGAGGTAGCCAGAAGGTATATTTTCATGTAGAGGGTTTATTCATAAGATGTTACAGGTTTCAAGGAGGTCCAAAGGGAATCCCACCAGGAGCAGCATCTTTGCTACTCAGCCCACTCACACCAACTGTCATTCTCCACACAAGCAGGCACACCAACATTCCAACCACTCTCTCATCAGGCATTCCAACATTCCACGCAGACACCACATTCATCCTGGCTGAGTATCTAAGGAGAGGATGCATCTGAGGTAATCAAGTTACAACACATCCCCTTCCCTTGGCAAACAATACACAACAATAATCTACAACTTCGCTGCAAGAAAAGAAAAATGAAAGTAGTGTGACAGGGAAGAAAGACATGAATAAGTAGAACAAGGAGACTGGAAAGAAGGGAGGGTGAAACAGTGCGAAAAGCTAACAGTGCAAAAAGCTACAGTGTAAAAAGCTTCAAAATAGCACATCCCCTTCCCTTGGAAAAAAACCCCACAATAAATAGAAATAATTACAACATGGCATGTATAACGTTGCATGTAAAACATTGCAAGAAAGGTCTTCGAGTAAAGCAAAATGAAAGTACAGAGAAAAGAGTAACTAGAATAAAAAGAAGGAAAATATGATGAAAAGAAAGAAGTAAGACAGTAGTGTAAACACAACAAATACTTGTATTTATGGAGTTCACTGCCCAAACAAATATAGGGTACCGACCCCAACGTGCATGAACAAATAAAGTTGCCCATTGCACATTACATTTCCAAAATAAAGCATGAAATTAATGCCATTGCGCATAAAGATGGGTGCGCAGCCCATTACACAACATAAGAAAAGATGGGTACACAGCCCATAGCGCAACAAATCCAAAGATGGGTACACAACCCATAGCGCAACAAATCCAAAGATGGGTACACTGCCCATAGATAGCAAACAAATCCAAAGATGGGTACACTGCCCATAGCACAACAAAACCAAAGATGAGTACACTGCCCATAGCGCAACAAAACCAAAGATGGGTACACTGCCCATAGCGCAACAAAACCAAAGATGAGTACACTGCCCATAGCGCAACAAAACCAAAGGTGGGTACACTGCCCACAGCGCAAAATGCCCATTGGGTACAACAAACTAATGAGTGAACACAAGAAACTTTAAATAGAAATAAAACAAGTCTTACTGTTACATGAGCACATGTAAATGGTGATGTGAGAGTGAGGAGTAACTACCCCCACTGAAAGAATATAATAAATATAAGGAGACCAGCTCCTAAACAATAAATCCCCTAAGTAGAAGTCCTAGCGCCAAGAAAATAGTTGCCATAAAAACAAACTAATCATGACTTAAACTCTCACTAAGGCACCACAGCCTGGAAAAAGCATAGCACATGTAAAAACTGACCCAGTACGCTTGACGTAACACACAATGTACCTAAAGAACTATGCATGACAATCATAACTGCAAGGTAACATGAGACGTAAATCTGGTGCCAAATAACAAAACAGTAAGTAAGCTGTATTCAAACCATTAAACATTGTTTAGAAAGGTATCAATATCAATATTATGCATTAATTAAAGACAGGTAGGTGCATTTAAGTGGTGCTGAAATGAGAAATAAGTACATATAGTATTTCAACAGTATAATAACTAATGTCAAAATCATCTGTTCCACATGTCAAAACTGTTTGAAGTAGCAGTTCCACGCAAAAGCCAGAAGGTGCTGGTGAGCGGTGTCTCACCCGATCCAAAACGGAGGCAAAGAATCTTCGAAGAACGAAAAACGTTTATTTGTGAAAACCACTTTAATTCCTCACTCTCCTACCGGACTGATGCTTGTTTCTTAGTGAAGAGATCAGGGACAAGCACAACAGCGAGTGAGGAAATAAAGTGACAATGAGGCTCTCACCTTGACACAGTAGTTAAATCTGTTCCAATCTTCTGAAATACTTCAGCAATGCTGCTGTAAATAATCTCCAAGCGCCGCACAAAGATGAAGAAAACTTGAAGTCAAACAGCTGAGTCGTTGCGATATGTTCCCATAACTACGGAAACTAAATGACAAAATGTCCAACCAACGCTGCGTGCCATTGCGCAGTGACGCCTCAGGCCAGAGGTTGAAAGCCTCTGATGCTGTCTGCTGCTGCCACAGCGCTGTGAGCGCACTGAAGTTTCCACTAAGGCAGTTGGAGATTCTACAATGTCATCAGTGAAGAGATGACTGCGAAGGCTGAAGGATCTCTCAGCTTCAAAACGGTAAGTGCGTGCTTGAGCTCGTGGCAGTGTTTCAAAATTCAAAAACGGCAGTTAGCAACAATTGGACACGAAGGACTGAGGCAAAGTTAATTTTGAATAAAAATAAAATGTCTCACACAACTTTGCCTATCAGTACCAATTAAGTGCACACAGCTAGCCGAAACTTAATTAAAGCACATAATAGACTGTTTTTTCCCTCGCAAAAGCATTGTATTTGGCAGGTTGCATTCTTCGAACTGTACTCCAAAAAGAAATCAGGCAGTTAATAGCTTGAAGTACTAGAGATAACCACGTTGTAAGACACAGGCTCCGTTATGGCACTACTTCAAATATAAATACAAATGGTGCATAATAAATCAAGTCTCTGAGGCGAATTCCAGGTCAAGGTAGATAAGTGGTTTGCCTGCCCTGATTGCAGAGATTATAGCTGGGTTCGCACCAAACAGATATGAAAATTTTCACGGCAAGAAGGATAATGTTAGCTTAAAAAGGAAGGTGAGTCGCCCTGGGCAGGCTGTCCAGGTGGTGGAGGACATTGGTGGGACTCAGGGGGGAGTTCTTTTCCTTGTACTTATTTTCAAAGCTGCTTTGCTTTGTTTCTTGTGCAAATAAACTTCAGAAAAATTGTAAGTTTCCTCACCTCCTATATTCTTGTGGCTGTAGCACGTAGGGTTTCTTCAGGACTGTCGCCAAAATGTTGTAAGTAAATTTGTACAGATGACCAGAGGTAGCCAGGAGGTATATTTTCATGTAGAGGGTTTATTCATAAGATGTTACAGGTTTCAAGGAAGTCCAAAGGGAATCCCACCAGGAGCAGCATCTTTGCTACTCAGCCCACTCACACCAACTGTCATTCTCCACAAAAGCAGGCACACCAACATTCCAACCACTCTCTCATGAGGTATTCCAACATTCCAGGCAGACACCTCATTCATCCTGGCTGAGTAGCTAAGGAAAGGATGCATCTGAGGTAATCAAGTTACAACAGTATGCAGGAGGCCCAGGCCCTTTAGGCTTGCATGTTTAGAGTTCTGTCTCTGATGCTGGAAATTCAGTCTCTGAATGCGTACGTACCTAGAACTCTGAAGGTTGGCAAACTGGAAGCTCTGATTCAGAATTCAGGCAGCCTGGAAGCTCTGTTTCAGAAGTCAGGCAGCCTGGAAGCTCTGGTTCATAAGTCAGGCCGCCTAGAAGCTCTGGTTCGGACATCAGGCAGCCTGGAAGCTCTAAGTTTGGAAGTCAGGCAGGCCGGAGACTCTGACTTAGTAGGAGGTGAGCTGAGGGCTTATTCTCTGAATGCAGGCAGTCCGGAGGCTCCAGTACTAATGGCAGGCAGGCTGCAGGCTCTGGCTCAGATGGCAGGCAGGCTCCAGGCTCTGGCTCAGATGGCAGGCAGGCTGCAGGCTCGGCCTCAGGTGGCAGGCAGGCTGCAGGCTTGGCCTCAGATGGCAGGCAGGCTGCCGGCTCGGCATCAGATGGCAGGCAGGCTCGGCCTCAGATGGCAGGCAGGCGCAGGCTCAGCCTCAAATGGCAGGCAGGCTGCAGGCTCAGCCCCAGATGGCAGGAAGGCTGCAGGCTCGGGCTCAGATGGCAGGAAGGCTGCAGGCTCAGGCTCAGACGGCAGGAAGGCTACAGGCTCGGGCTTGGATGGCAGGAAGGCTGCAGGCTTGGGCTCAGGAGGCAGCAGGCCAGCTGAGGACTCTGGAGACTCTAAAAGCAGCAGGCCGGCTGAGGACTCTGGAGACTCTGAAATCAGACAAGATGATGGCAGAGAGGGACAAGGATGAGAGACTTTAAATTCTTGGAATGGCAATAGCCCGTGAACAGTAGATTCCCTGTTGTCCATAGTGAAATTTTCATGGTACCTTGGCTCATTAAAACACACTGAAGCTCTTTCTTCAGGATGGCTAAGAGTACTGATTATCTTAGAGTCTCTGATGACCACACTCCCTTTACCATTTGACAGTTCAAATGGCTTAGTCAGAGGAAACAGGTAAGAGATCACTTGGTCTTTGGAAATGTTCTCATTTTCTTCTGCATTAGAAGGTGGTACAGGTGCATCAGAGCATACAGTACTAGCACTTCATGACTTTTCAAAATGTGGTGTGCTTGAAGGCAAAAGAGCAAAGAAGGGTGTGGTGATGTTGTCAGAGTTCTGTATGTGATGTCACCTGGAATGTTATCAGGTGCCTACTGCCTTTAATGTTAATGTTAATGTTAATGTAAATGTTAAAACAGATTTTTTATAGCTTATGGCTACTCCAAGGAGTGTCCCGGCGCTTTGATAAAAACCCGAGAAAGAAAATCCAGGGCAGATGAGAGGGCGAGCAGGAAAATTACTGGGTAAAAAACTACCCTAGGCAGTTGCCGTGAGTGCCTGGGATGCTGCCAGCATGGATGGCTCTCTGTTTACTACAATAAACTTCAAGACTGTTTTAATGCAGATTCGTCTCACTTCATCTCTTCAAAGGGGTGAGAATTTGGTTTCTTCTAAGCCAGGAGGTTGACTTCAGTTGCAGCAGTTAAATCAAGAGCATGGTCTGAGTCACAGGACATTGTCACATCAGGGAGTATGTGGGTCAATAGTTCAGGTTTTGTCAGTATGTCAATGGCCTGTCTATGAGTTATCTCTGAGATAGAACTGACCTCACTACCAGGAAAAAAAAGCTAAGAGATGTTTTGTTTCTTGCCTGGAATTTGGGGTTCCTCAAAACTGGAGGGACACATGTCAGATGTAGCACCTAGATGTAATTTAGCACAAGAAGACAAAACAGAGGAGTTAGGAAATTCAAAATTCAAACAAATACTTTCCTTTACTGCTTTTTGAGACATGGTACTATGGCTATTCTGAGTGGAATCTGGGTGATCAGCCACAGTATTAATTACACAATTACTGGACCAGCTCTGAGGGGACCGCAAAATAGTGCGCAAAGCTTCATTCTCCATTTCTAAGGAGGCTAACATAGAGGTGGAACAGTTGTTTTCTGTAGGGGTTTTAGATTCCAACTTGAACTCTGGGTTATAATTTTTTTTAGCAGAGTCTGAAACATGTTATTCTCTAATAATTCAAGAATCTTAGATGTAATTATATCCCGTGAAGATTGCAGATCTTTCTCTACAAGGACAATGGTAGACTTGGCAACTTCACAACAAGAAACAGAGCTATACCTTGGATTGTGTTTAAAGAGGTTATTAGCCGTCTAGTACTCTTTTCTCTCTTTTGTTAAACTGATTATTGTTTACTTTGAATGTGGTATCTAACAAGGTCCCTTTAGTATCCAGGACTGTGATCTTTGCTGGACTACAAGACTGGATAACATTATTTGAATGGAGAACAGAGGTTATGAAATTAATCTGCTCTTTCTTTGGGTGCTGTGTGGTTAAACATGCTTTAACTTGGGTCATTGAACTACCAGTTTGGTAAGATGCTGCTAAATACTGTGTTTAAAAATTGTCTTCAAAGAAAACATTCTCTTTGCAGGGGGTCTCTGAGTTACAAACTTCAGAAAAATTTCCCCTCATACTACCACTCTGAAAATTACTACTTTGTCTTTTTGCTGCTAACAGGCTTTGCAGAAATTCATTTTCATCCTTTAGGTCACAGGATGACATCAGGTGAGGATCAGGGTTACAGATGTAATGAAAATCTAACATAGAAGGATCAGCCAACCACAGGGAATAATATTGAGCACGTAAGAGTCTGTTTTGTTCCATGAATACATCTCTAGAGTCTAAGGACTTTCTAATAAGTTGCACGGAACTGCGCAGTCTTGGCAATGGATGCCTGCCATCAAACGCAGACTTTCTGGTTCTGATGCTAAACATCTTGTCAAGAACTGACTGGGAAAGCTTTGAGAAAAAAAAGTGGTAGCTAACTGAATGCAAAGAAAACTTACAAGTGAACCTGGAAATGTGGGTTGGTCATTCTGTCAGGGACTGTCCGGGACTATGTCAGGAACAAAGTCAGGGACTTGAGCAAGGACTGGGGACTGGGTAGAAAACGTACTGTGCACAGAAAGAATAGTACAACGCTGCCCAGGATCACAGTCAGAGGAGAAAAAGGGATCCAAATGGGAAGCGTGTACAAGATAACTAAGACTCAGAAAGGAAGGACACTCAGAAGGCAATTTAGCATTCAAACTAACTACACCCATGCTGGACATGCAAGACATATATATAATACAACATAAACAATTACAGGAATGTGGAGTAAAGCACTCAGAAGCTCCACACAGTAAGACTGAAGCTCAGTAAGCTCATCACCCACAATTTCTGTTACAGATACGGACTGAAAATACCCACATACTGGATATGTATGCAAAGGCAGGGTCTGTGGAGCTAATACCTATGGTGATGTTATAACTGTAACTCAATGACAATACTCACGGTGAACAAGAAACACCACCTAGGTAGTCAGCAGTGCCCATGGATCCTGGCAATCAAACAGGAACAGGCAAGGCAGTAACAGCAAAGGGGTAGAACTAAACACAAGCACATTAGACAAGGAGCTAGCAAGGGGGAGTGCTTAATGGAAAAGGAAATAAATCACAGGGCACACTTGGCAAAAAGCAGGTAACAAACATGAAAGGTAACAGAAGCAAGACAGCAAACTAGAATTGGAACCAAGGAAATGAGAAGAAAGGCAGGGACTGGTAAAGGATATACAGAAGGGGAGGCTACAAGGTTATACTAGAATAGTGCAGGTTCAGGAATCAAGGCAACACAGTAGCATAGAAGGCAGTGCTGGGGCAGGAACAAGAATTGAGCTAAGGCTCAGGAGTCAAGGTAGCACTGCAGTTCAGGAAATTGGAATTACTAAAGCTTCAGGAGTCAAGGTAGCACTGCAGGCAGTGTTAGTTCAGGAACAGGGAATTACTAAAGCTTCAGGAGTCACGGTGGTGCTGCAGGCAGTACTAGTTCAGGAACAGATACATTACTAAAGCTTCAGGAGTCAAGGTAGCACTGCAGGCAGTGCTGGTTCAGTAACAGGGAAATTACTAAAGCTTCAGGAGTCAAGGTGGCACTGCAGGCAGTACTGGTTCAAGGAAACAGGAAATAGCTACAGCTCAGGAAACAAGGCAGCAAGAGAGCACTGCAAGCAATGCAAATCATGAACAAGAAATAGCTGAAGCCAAGGAACAGGAACAAAGAATAACTATAGCTCAGGAACTCAGGAAACAAGGTAGCACTGCAGGCAGTGCCAATTCAGGCACAAGGAATAGCTATAGTTCAGGAACAAAGGAAGCACTGCAGGCAGTTCTAATTCAGGCCCAAGCAATAGCTTTAATTCAGGAATCAAGGATTAAATATAGCTCAGGAAACAAGGAATATTAAAAGCTCAGGAAAAAAGGATCGGTCTCACTTGAAAACAGCTACAATGACCAACACTCAGCTGAAGGGAGCTGGGGCTTAAAAGAGCTCACAGTACTCATGCACATCAGGTGTGAGCAGGCTACGAGCAGCCAGCCACAGGTAAGCTGAATTCCTCTACCCATTCATGACCTGCAGGGGTGGAGACAAAACAGTGAGCAGGGGATTATAGAAAATGGAGTTTCCAGCATGAGCAGACTGGCTTCCACAAATCCCTGCATGGATTGGGAACTGATGTCAATTCCTAAATGATGTCCAAATGCCTGGAAGTCAGGATATGCATACAGGGGAGTATCTGGAAGCATATTAGAATACGGGAAAGCCCCACAATTCTGCCCCCTAGTGGTGGGAACGGGAACACAGGGAGTGAATCGTGACAGTGAGACTGTGATGCGGAGTCGGTTGTCAAGGCTGCTGTTGACAAGAGTTTCGAAGTCCTGTGCCAAGAATGTGTCGCAAAGTGGCAGCTCTTAAGGGCAGTGGCAGTGATGTGGGTCTTTGCGAAAGGTCCAATCCATGCAGCAGCAGTGATGCTGCGGTTCTGCTTGGGTTTGCGCCACACAGCAGTGGAGATGCGTTGGTTCCGCTGGTTCCACAAAGGCTGACAGAGTACCTTAATCCCATGTCCAAGGGCCCAGGACTGGCGTGGCACAACTTGGCAGGGCAGGTTCACAGCTGGCAAAGCCCAGCTGTAGGTGCAAGGTTATTTGAAGCTTGTTGTGTCCCTGAGAGGCCAGCCGCCAACTAGCTCATGGAGTCACTCTGGGTTCTGGGTTCAAGAGATTCAGGTCCAGTCCTTCTCAAACAGGAAAGTAACAGGCAAGAGGGCAGCAGGTTGGAACAGCAGGGCAGCAGTTCCTTCAGTGTATCAGTCCAGCAGAGTGGCAGTTTTAGCAGCACAACAGTCTCTCTTCCTGGCAGAGTATTCACAGGCCACAAAGTGTACCGAAGAGTAGATGTCATAGCACCAGAATTCATGCCCAGTTGCATATCTGAAGTAGAGAGAATCTTCTAGAGGCAAGCCTTTCAAGTGCACAGATGGCATGCCTTTCTGGACCTGGTTCCAGACTAACTACAGGGGGCTATGCAGTCCTTTATATGGAGACACGATGCAGCCTATTCAAGTGTAAGTGGGGCTGGGGCCAGCTCCTCCCCATCCTGCCAGTGAAGGCCCATCTAGTCACACTTAAGCTTCCTATTGTGTGTGGCTGGCTAGTAGGAATACACAAAGCCCAACTGTCAACCACACCCAGTCATGTGACCCAGAGCCTGGCTGCAGACACCAAATGGCTAAGGAAAGAAAATGCCAACTTTCTAGAAGGAGGACATTTTCGAAAATTTAAATTTTAACTTCACCATGAGTTAGGATTTTTCAGTACAGTTCTAGAGACACCAAACATTAACTAGTCACCTGGTTCCATTTGGCATTGCACTTATAAAACATAATGAGTTATCTCCAAAGTTATCATATGGGAGAAGTGGACCCTACAGTAGTGATAAACAAATTTAAGAGGTTTTCACTACCAGGACAGGTAAAACTTAAAAGTACATGTCCTACTTTTAAAATTCATTATATTACCCTACCCTCTGGGCTAGTTCAGGACTTACCCTATTGGTGACTTATTCATATAAAAAGTAAGGTCTAGGCATAGCAAAATGTTTTACTTTGCCTGGGGAAATGACAGTTTTAAAACTGCACACACAGGCTGAAATGGCAGGCCTGAGACATGTTGAAAGTGCTATTCAAATTGGTGGCACAATCAGTGCTGCAGGTCCACTAGTAGCATTTATGTTACAGGCCTTTGGCTCAAGTAGTTACAAGTAAATTACATATGCTAATTGGGTATAAGCCAATCTAACATGCTTTAAGGAGAGAGCACAAACACCTTAGCACTGGTTAGTGGTAATAAATGCTAAGGTAGGCAAAAACTTAGGGGTCCATTAGGATAGAGGGCGGAAAATCATCCCGACTGCCATGGAGGCGGAAAACAACCGCCCGCCGGGAACGCGGATAACACGGTGGTCAAATTAGGATCAACCACCAAAAAAGACCGACTGTGACGGTAGCGGGCTAACAAAAACTGTCCGACGCGTGCGGTCACGTCTATAAACCGACCGCTGCGGTCGGAAAAGCAGCAGAAAAGCCACACCCCGCCGCGAGCATAGTGGAGACACCGCACGGGAAATTATGATTTCCCCAATAGTTCCGCGTTACGAACCGTTGTTTCCGACCGCCGCGGTCGCACACTGCAGTGAATGGGAGAGACAGCGGAAGAGCTGCAGCATAGCCACCGCCGCGGACGGTACAGTAAAAACATGGCGGACGAAGCAAAAAAACACCGCAAGGATGCCTAACTGAGCACAAATCAAAGTAGCCATGCCCCGCAAATACACAAAACACATACCAATGTAAAAAAAATAAAAAATAAAAAAATACTCCTAGGACAACACCCACAATACACCTTACAGCAAAGGCCCAATTGGACACACCCACACAGCTGAGCATAAATACAGGTCCTTCACTGACCACAATTCTTTGCAACACTCCAGAAGAGAAGGGCATACACCAGATCTGAGAGGAGAGGCAAAATAACACAGCACACACACATCACCACCACCACCACCATCACACCAGCACCAAAAACTCCCCAGCACACAACACATCTCACACCTCAACACCACACCCACCACACCCACCCTTGCACCCACAAACACTGCAAACACCAACCACCATGACAGCACAGAAAATGCCAAAATTCACAGAGGGTGAGTTGACAGTCATGGTCAATGAGATAGTGAGAGTGGAACCACAACTGTTTGGTAGCCTGGTCCAACAGACATCATTAGCCACACGGACACAAATGTGGGAAAGGATAGTCCAAAAGGTCAATGCAGTAGGGACCACCCCAAGATCCAAGAAGGAGATCATGAAGCAGTGGCATGATCTCAGGAGGGTTGTCAAAGAGGAGCAATAACTGGGAGCTGGTGAACGTGACTGGCAGTGGCCCTCCCATCCCATCAGAAAACATTCACACCATGGGAGGAGAAGGTGCTTGCCATACTGCATCCTGAGAGTCTCACAGGAGTGTCCGGGGGAACGGAGGCTGGTAAGTACAAACAAATGCCAAACAACACACTGATAAGTACTTCCTTTTACAACCCAAACACCACTGTACTGTTCACCCTCACCTAACAGGTAGCCAGCCCTCTTCACTGTGAGGCCTGTTAGGGGAGGGAGGCCTGCACTACCACCCTGAAGCATGTGTCAGCCATTGCACTGTCCACCCTCACCTAACAGGTAAGTGGCCATCTTGTATTGGAGGACTGTGTGGGGGTGGGAGGACAGTATCACTACCACTCCCAGCATGCCCCCTGTCCCACACTCCAGCAGCATGGAGGCGTCACCCACTCTGGAGCATGTGTCAGCCATTGCACTGTCTACCCTCACCTAACAGGTAGGTAGCCATCTTGTATTGGAGGACTGTTTGGGGGTGGGAGGCCTGTATCACTACTCCCAGCCCCACACCCCAGCAGCATGGAGGCCTCCCCCACCCAGGGGCATGTGTCAGCCATTGCACTGTGCACCCTCACCTAACAGGTAGGTAGCCATCTTCACAATTCTAGCTGTTTCTCTCTGGGAGACCTGCAACACTACACAGGGCACCAATTGCATGCAATGCATTGACACAGGACATGTTGGCATGCACCATGTAATAACAGCCAGTATTGCCTGTAACAAGAATACAAAAATTGTCTCAATTGTGTAGTGTACAGACAGCAGATGACATGCAGCTAACAGAATCCCTGCACATCGCCCAACACTGACCATTTTCCATCTAATCCACAGGTGATGAAGATCTTGCAGCTGTGGACAACATCAACCAACAGAGCCAGTCTCCACCCCCGGTACATGGACTCTCGGATGTTGACTCCCAGGACAGTTTGGACGATAAGCTCCAGGCTGGCCCATCTGGTGTGCCAAGGCCCAACCGGGCCCAGGACCCCATCCTCCCCACCACCACGTCTGTTGCACCAATAACTGCACAGCAGACCCCTGCAGTCACGGCCTGTGCCTCTACCGCTGCCACCTCGGACACCACCACCACCATCCTCACTGCCCAAGGGGATGACAGGACACACCACCAACTGTGGAGGGCAGGGAGAGTGTGCGAGGACCCACTGTGGCGAGGCAACAGGTCTGTGGCAGCAGGGCAGGTGGGAGGGCCAGGGTCCCCCCCCAGACATCAGGAGGTTGGCACACCATCCGTGGACCACTTCACCCGACTCATCGGTGCATATGAACAGGTCTAGGGACAAAGTGGTCAGTCGGACGAACTTTTAAGTGAGCTCATCCTACTGATGAGGTCCATCGACAGATGTATAGGTCAAATGGTGGACCTCATGGCCCAGCAAGTGGTGTTGAAGAGGGACAGGCCTGTGTCCCAACCAACACCTCTGCCCCCTCCTGTTGTGCCGCAGGATGACAGTGCACTATCCGCCCCTGCGTCAACAGAGAGGGGCGAGTCCTCTGATGCCGCTGGCCAGTCAGCAGGCCCCCCACCGCCAAAAAGATCAAGGGGCATCCAAAGAAGAGCCCGAGAGTGTCCGGAGGCAAAGCACCTGCCACACGCCAGTCACGGAGCCAGCCCTGATGGCAACCCACTTCCCCACTGCATTGACTGTTTGGACTGTCTTTCCACACATTTCCTTGGCAATGGCACTTGTCGTTGGACTGCGTCACCACATCCATGTGGTGTCTACTCTTGCATGTCATCTACCATGACTCTCAACTCACTGTTCATTCCGCGCCTTCATGTAAATTTTCCCACACAAATCACATGTCCACTTTCCAAATAAAATGCCTGACGTACCAGATTTTGTGCAGTATCGTTTTTAGTGCAATATTTACAATGTTGACAATGCCAATGATGTGTCCAAAAGATGTACAGTATGTAGGGCAGGATCATTCTGAAGCACCTAGGGAGACACAACAGAACAACAGTCACTGGTGTCATTGTGGCATCACAGACAGAACACTACACAAAACATACACAAGAGACTACTGGCATACAAGACAATGGGCTGCATGTGTGAACAAATAGAGTCCAGCATATGTACCCATATGGAACGTCAATGTCACATTTGCCACACACAGGTGACTGAACGTGTGCCTGTCTCTACCATCCGCAGATAGCCCTGCACAACAACAACCACCACAACAGATAATGTACAAGTTCAACATCTGTACACACCTTCAAGTGAAGTAGCGGTTGATGAGCTGTTGACGAATGTCAACTCCTTCCTCCTCTCCACTGTCCTCATCACTGGACTCCGGTCCTTGGGCAGGTGAGGGCCTTGGTTCCTTTCCATCATCCAGGAGCAGGGGAATCCTCTTATGAATGGCCAAATTGTGCAGCATAGAGCATGCCACAACGATATTGCAGACCTTCCCAGGCGAGTATGCCAGTGCTCCTCCAGTCCGGTCAAGGCAGTGGAATCTTGACTTGAGTGGCCCAAAAGTCTGCTCAATGATACGTCGGGTCCTGCCATGTGCCTCATTGTACCTGACGTCAGCCGGGGTCCTGGGATTTCGTACTGGACTCAGCAGCCAGAGTCGACTGGGATATGCTGAGTCACCTAGGAATTAAAAACACACATTGCAATGTCGCACAGGCTGAGTGCATCAGGTCACAAACACACCTCACGCCATATCACAGGTCATACTTACCCACAATGCAAGCACGATCGGGATGCAGGTTAGTCATCATACGGGGCACCATGCTGTTCCTCATGACGTAGGCATCATGGGTAGAGCCGGGGAATTTTGCACACACCTTCGAAATCGTCATGTCCGCAAGGCACACCACCAGCACAATTAGAGAATGATAATGTTTCCGATTCCTAAAAATATGCTCAGTGGCTTGTGGCGCCACCAGACCTACATGGGTGCAATCGATGGCACCTACTACATGTGGTATGTGCCCAAGGGCATAGAAGTCACCCTTCACTCCTGGCAATTCAGCTCCCCTGGGGAAATGTATGTACTTATCTTTATATAATATCATGGCTGCAAGAACATCCCTTAGCACCATGCTGAACATAGACTGCAACATCCCTGCAGTGGCGGCCGCGGTCTCCTGAAAGGAACCAGTAGCAAAAAGTGGAGGGCTGCCATCACCTTGTGTGTGGGTGTGAAGGCAGTTGGGTAGTGGCGACGAGGCTGCAGGTGGGGCTCCAAATGGTCACAAAGGGTCTTGAGGCTCGCCCTGTCAAGGCGGAATTTTCGTATTATCGCAACATCCTCCATGTCCCCCAGCACTGTCAGGTGCGTATGAGATTTGGCCTCCTCCTAGGTGTGATGTACATGGACACATGTCAATTGCAACCATCAAGAAGTTGACCCAGCACATACCGTGGATCATGTTATGCAAAACATTATAAATTCCATGAGAGATGCGTGACACACAAGGTTACATGTTTATAACTTGGGGACACACCAATCCATTTACCTAAAACATGTTCCACAGACATAATAGAATATCAATGTAAAAAGCACAGTTCCTGAACTGGACATTCCACATGTGCACGACTCATACAGTAACATCCACAAAAGTCTATGAGATGACCATGAATGCCTCACACACATCTGCTTTACCTTTCACATCTCAATGCATCATGTGAAGCTGGCGCGCATCAAGAGCACAATGATCACAGTAGATGTTAAACTTGTGTGCATGGGCTGATATGGTAACAAAAGTATGGAATAACACCATACAGTGAGACAAGCCTTGCCAAGGTCAGCACAGACCCACAGCACAGTACTTGGTTACACATAATTAAGACCAGCTTAACACTGTCAGCCGTCATCAACCAACAAATGCATCAGTGACAATGCTGGCACACAGAGCAATGTGCGCCACACATAGCATGCAACTACCTGTGCCTGATACCAAGAGAAGCAATTGTGTGTACAATGATGTGCCATTAAACCTGTTGCTGCTGTATACTGATGCAGAGTTCACGGTTCAAGTTCCCATTGCATGTGACCAAATTTGCGGAAACTACCGTCTGTCCACGGCGGTGTGATGCCAGCACCACCCCCGTCCACAAGTGCGATAGCTATTGGCATGGGTTGCTGGCGGTGGGCATGCTGCGCCACACATATGGCGGTATCAACCGCCATATGTGTGGCGCAGCATGCCCACCGCAAGCAACCCATGCCAATAGCTACCGCACTTGTGGATGGGGTTGGTGCTGGCGTCACACTGCCGTGGACAGGCGGTAGCTGGACACCAGCACCACCCCTGTCCACAAGTGCGGTAGCTATTGGCATGGGTTGCTGGCGGTGGGCATGCTGCGCCACCCATATGGCGGTTGATACCGCCTGTCCGCAGCGGTGCATCACCGCCATGGGGCATAGCCTACAGCCAATGGGAGCAATGATTGCGGTGGCATGATGCAGGTTTGAAAATCACAGAAGGCGGGCTCCGCCACCGCGGAGCCGGTCATTGGATGGGTTTTAAAGATGCACTATCGCGGTAGCGCACCCTGGGCCCCTGCGGTGCATCACCGCCATGGGGCATAGCCTACAGCCAATGGGAGCGAAGATTGCGGTGACAAGATACAGGTTTGAAAATCGCGGAAGGCGTGCTCTGCCACCGCGGAGCCAGTCATTGGATGCTTTTGAATGAGGCAGACCTGGACAACCAATAATTGCAGCTTTGCACCTCACAAACAAGCCCATGGATCTATAAATCTGTGGGAGTGAGCCCAACATTTCCACTGCTCACAGAGCCTGCTGCCTGGAACTCTCTCCTGCTGCTGCCTGGGACCCTCTCCTGCTGTTGCCTGGGACCCTCTCCTGCTGCTGCCTGGGACCCTCTCCTGCTGCTGCCTGAAGTGCCAGCTGCCTGGGACTCTCTCCTGCTGCTGCCTGGGACTCTCTCCTGCTGCTGCCTGGGACCCTCTCGTTCTGCTGCCTGGGACCCTCTGCTGCTGCTGCTGCCTGAAGTGCCTGCTGCCTGGGACCCTCTCCTGCTGCTGCCTGAAGTGCCTGCTGCCTGGGACTCATTAACACTCACGTCAACCACAGGTGTCACATGTCCACAGGGATGGCAAGAACAGAGAAGATCCGTGCCAGCCCATTCACAAGCGAGGAGCTGGAGGTGCTAGTGGACGAGGAGCTGGCACAGTACCCAAGGCTGTATGGTGGCCCCAATGTAGTGGTAAGTTATCATTGAGTGTGCTGCTGGGCAGGGGGGGGTCATACATGCATGGGACTGGTGATGTGTGCAACACACAGAGGGCTTTCATTGCAGTCATCCTGCATGTGTGTGTGTTTGGCAAATAGCCTGTACGCCCTCATGTTTGCATGCTATGATGACTATTTGGCCCATGCAGAGTGTCCTTGTGCGGTGTCCGCCAGTTTGGGTATATTTGGGATTCCAATAGGTCGAGACTCTGCATAATGCTACTGTAGTAATAGATGTGGGAACATGACACTGTGCAACTGGTAACTTACCCTACTTTTCTCCCATACCTGCAGCTCAAGGTACACCAGCGTAAGGCCATGTGGAGGGCCATTGCTGCCAAGGTACGGGCCCTGGGGGTATCCAACAGACGATGCACCGACTGCCACAAGAAGTGGGTTGACATCAGCCGGCTGGAAAAAAAAACGTGGCCGAGATGACCTTGGGGCTGCTACCACGCACTGGGCGTCTGGCAGGGCGAAACTTAACACCACTGATGTACCGCATATTGCCAGTCACTAATCCGGAGTTGGATGCACGTCTGAAGGAGCATAGGCAGCAAGGCAGGGGTGAGTATTTGGTGAGGGTGACTTTCCCTGGGAGCCAATGCTCCATTGTTTTTTGTGTGATGTTCTTGTGGTATTCATCAGTGTTGCTTGCCGTTGTGCACTTTGAGCTGTGTGTGCTGCCCAGTGCTCTGGTATTGCTGGGTGTGCTGTTGTATCCTAGAGTGGTGCATCCTGTTGTTGTTGTGTTGGGTGTCTGTGTGTTGGCTGTGGTGTAGCTTCACTTCCTGGGTGTGCTGTTGTTTTTGTGCTGTGCTGCTTTGTGGTGTGCGTTGTGGTTGTGCCAGTCATGTCTGTGTGTATGCTTGTTGTGCACACACTGCCTGTTGTGCATACAGTGTTGTGTGTCTGTGTGCTTGGCATTGCCTGATGTGTATCCCCTGATGTCCTGTGGTGTGTATAGTTTTGTGCAGGCATCTGTTCAGGCTACCCTGTGTCTGTGTTCTGTTTGTGGTTACACTGAGGTTGTGTGTATGTGCTGGGAAGTATTGTCAGCCTTGAGTGTGTGTGGCACTGGTGTAGTGTGTTTCTTGTTAGCTACTCCTGCAGTGGCTAACTCCCTGGTTGTCTGTTGTGTGGTGTATGGTGTGTATTGTGCTTGCTTGTACCTGTGCATGTTGATGTGCATGGGGGTGTACAGGATGGGCCCATGGCATGTGACTTGATGGTGTGTGTTGATGTGTAGTTGGGGGTGGTGTGTCCCTGTGGTGTCAGTGCCCTGCCCATGCCTTAGAGTGGCCCTGCCTTCTGCATTGTGCGCATGTGTTGACCGCGGCGGTGACGTGACCGGGAGCGGGATGTTGCTGCTAGTTCGCGGTCGATGTGTATCCCGGATGCAGAGGGGTGACTTGTTGGCAGGTGGGTAATATAGGGATGCCCTTGTGGATGTGTTGTGACCCCCAGCAGGGTGTCTGTGGTGGACTTGGACCCTGTGTCGGGCTGTGTGTTGTGCGTTGTATTGGTGTATTTGCGTACCTGCGGCGTCATCCGCGGCGGCCCTGTTGATGGTAGTGCAGTAGCAGTTACATGACCGGATGCATGTGGAGGGCATGGTCCATGGAGTTCATGGCCGGGTCTCGGCTATAGTGCTCCGCTATCGACTTTCCGCCGGCTCTGGTTGCGCGGTGTCTCCGCTGCGGTGCGTCTGCCTGTTTGGGCCATACTCATTTGTGGAGCGGTACGGACGTTATTCCGCACGGTGGTGAATCTTGATTGGCTCCCACCGCCGCGGTGGCGGGCGCACTTTGATGGCGGTGCACGTCGCTCTGTGGTGGACGGGAAATGAGCTATGTTTTACTATACTAATATGGCGGACGTGAGTTCTGCTGTTCGCGGGCGGAAAAAGTTGTTTTTCCGCTCCGACAGCACTGCGGTGGTGCCACCGCCCGACATCCTAATGGACCCCTTAGTTAGCAAAAACAGGAGGTCTTGTAGTGTAGTTCCTATTTCACTAATAGGGTCTGTGCATTGGAATAATATACACTATAGTTTTGGCATAGGACTGAGGTCAGTATGCCCCTATCGAGTACATTAAACTTAATTACTTTGTGTGCCAACTAACTAAGAGGCCACTAGAAACTCCTTGAAAAACAAGAAGGGAGTAGTTTCTGACAACGGCATAAACATGACAACTTTGTTTCCCTTTAGAATCGGAACATGCCTCAGAATCGTGGAAACAATAGATAACAGTTTCACTCAGTCAATCGTGCATGCTTAGTTTCTTCAGAGTTACACAGAAAGAGATAGATGGACATTTAAATAAAAGGATGTATTGAACAGTCTTGTTTCTCGTGTAAGAGATATGAGCTGTTATAATCAGACAGTATGCGAGATATATTACGTACAGCGTAAGCAGTAGAAAAAAATAATACTGCAATAGCAGGTGGAGAAGTGTGGCTCACTGGTTAGAGCAGGCAGACCCTGAAGCAGAGGTCAGACCCGGGACCAGGGCTCAATTCCCGACGCGGCAGGGTCTTGAGCTCAAATTTCCATGGACTCGATAATTCTCGCTTCGGTGCCTGACCTAATCATGGGTTCACACTCTGCAACTCTGGGCATTAAGCTTGCTTAATCTCCACAACGGCCCCCCGCGGCGGGATGCCTGGCTTTCACCTTGGGGATGCCCTGTAGGGGGCTATCTCACAGGGAAAAGCCAGGACGGGTTCCCAAGGCAAGCGCGGAGATACCCCTTCGGGGGTCGATTCAGGCGCTATATAAGAAACATAACCTTAATAATAATAATGACACATATTCATATACGTATACATAAATAACACAGGCTAACATGAGGATACTCGTCAGATGCTTCTAACTAGTTCTACCCCAGTTTACCTAACCTAAGTGTAGTACAAGGTAAGAAGTAGGTGCTGTATTCTATAGTATGGTAAGCTAAAGTTTGGTATGCCAAGAGTCCCTCTAGGTTCTAGTCAGCTCCAGACCTTAGAATGAGAGGTGGGAATCTATTTCCGGGTCTAAAACTCTAACACCCCGCGAAGGGAGACAGAACACTGGAAGCTGGATTCTCTGCAAGCAGGGATTCAGCGTCTAGTCAGTGCGTCAAGCAGGGATACAGTTTCTTCCCAACTTGCTGTGGCGAGCAGTATGGCGTCTTGCATCCGTGCTTTGCCTTGGCAAGGGAAGGTATATTTATACCTGGAAGGTACTTAGGAATGTTTGCATTGACTTAAAGTCAGGCAGAGAAATACGTCATGAATGAACCCTTAAGGAATAGTGTTTCATGCATAATAGATGAGTTCTTGGAGAAATCAAAAGTCCTAGGCTAGGGAAAGTCCCAATGGTTAACCATGAGTTTACTGTCAACAATAACATAAATAGTTCTAGCTTCAGTGGCTGAGATTTGAGAATCTCTTACTGAAGCTGTCCAATATACCATGATATATTACTCCACAAGGGACTATAGACTAGTGCATGGCATCAATCTCCATATTCCACACCTCACTACACCATTTTTATACCATTCCACACAAAACTACTGTACACACTCTATACCATATGCACTTAAAAGCCACCACACATTACCAAATTGCAGAGCACCATGTCTCCATTTCACATAATTAAACTATGATATGCCCCATCATTAATAAGTTATACTCCACCACATTACACACAATCACATTTAACCATATCACCTCAAGCCCACTTTGTATCTATATTTAAAAGTCTCTTCTACTTCAGATATCTATGGGCATATTTATTAAAATATCATGCAGCACAGCAAGATACCTGTGCTGCATGATCAGGAAAGGGCAGGAATTTGCCATATCTAACATTTTACAGCACATTCCAGTATTTTCCTTGCACTGGCGCACAGTGTGCTGTCTAGCGCCAACCCAGGCACCCTTGCATCATGGTACATGAGGACTACTTTGTAAGCAGGATTGTTTTTGTAAGGGAAGGGATACCTTCCTGCACAAAAACAGTCCTGAGAGGCAATTTAACCTTTCTATGTTTGCCGCAGAACACACAAAACTTAGAAGTAATAAGAAAAAGTAATTATATTTCTCCTTGTTATGCCTTACCTGGGGAGGTGTAGCATTTTGATGCATTCCCAATTCCACCATAAATGGTAAATTTGGGAATGCATTAAACTTCATTGGTGAATGCATGGGAACATCCACACTCTACCGTTGGAACGCCTGCCAGGGACAGAGCACCACAAGGCAGCGATATGCGTTGCAGTATTCTAGATTTATCAAGCCACTCAGGGCCACACAAGGTGGCCTTGCGTGGCATGATAAATTGAACTTAAGAGTTGCATTGCTCTTGCACCCCTTTGTATGAAGCAAGGTTGATGCAAGTCTTTGATAAAGTTGTCCCCTACTAACTTAAACACAGCATCCATCTAATTCAGACCTGGATGTCAAGCATTTCATTGAAGCTTAACTCCAACAAAACAGAATTCCTGCTCTGTACCAAGAACAACAAGCAGGTAGGTTCAAAACCCAACTTTCTCCCAATTCTATATCACTCACCAATTCCTGCAAGTAACACATTACCAAGAGAGTAACTTCAGAACTGCAGTACACACCATCATACTCTTGCACCTAGATGGTGGCAATCTACTCCTCAACAGCCCCTAGCCTCCACACTGATCCCCCCTTAGTAGTCTCATATGCGTTGCAATATGCCTCACAAAGGGCATGAAGAATATAACTACATCCCTTCACACCCTGATGAAATTAAATTGGCTCCTTTTGCCGGCCCTCATCATTTTCAAAACCAACTACATCTTCTAAAATGCCATCACAACTGGCACTTCTGCATCTGGCTGGCAGGCGTACCATCTTTGGTGGCTCTCAGCACACCCACAGACACAATACCATCATACTAGAGATAAAGAAGTGCAAAAAGGAAAAAACAAGGCAGCAGGCCCTTTTAATCTTTTTAACCAAGATGTGTAGTGACTTATCCATATCCATTAGAACTGCCCCAACCCTGCTCCAATACTGGAAAGAGTTGAAGACTCACCTCTTTAGAGAACACTATATGACAATGCAGTGATAGTCCACTTTTGTCTCTAAAATCCCAGCTACCCCTCCAATCTCAGGTTGACTGTATCTTTGCTTGACTCTGTATAGGCCAGGTCTGATGGCTTAGTGGACTAATGCATCCATGGTGGGGGTCTCTGTTCAACCTCATGGTCACACATTCAAATCCCTATGGGCCCATTGCCACTCATCTTTCTAAGTTCGATAAAATACACCCCATCGTGTTGGGTAACAATAAACGTCTTTAATTCAGTGCCAAGATACCCTTGGGTGAATGTGCACTTTACCAATACACATGCGATGTGATGTTATGTTATAGTAAATCACTGCCTTCTGGCTAGGTTCAAAGTACACAAGCACCCCATATATACATATATGCATGCATACATACATACAAAAATTCCACAATTGGCCTCATATTTGCCTGCATACAAAACGATGCACGACACCATCAACATGACATTGAACTTTACCAAAGCACACAACAGAACATCATAACACTGTGCAACACACCAAAAGTCCCACTTGCTCCGTCAAACATCATGCCACACAACACTACATAATAATATATCTGTCATGGTCCCAGCCACTGCCCGACCCTCTATGCCCTTATGATTTAGGTAGGCATTTCCCCTTTTCCTTGTTACCTCCTCCTTCCCCAAACTGCCTATTCACTCTGTGGTGTGGGTTGCTGTGTGTTCCTTCCCTGGTGCCATGTTGGGAACTATTGGCCAGACAGTTGACTAAACTTAATAGTCTGCTGGTTAAATATTCATAAGGGCACTCCAGAATCTTGGTAACAGTGACAGGTACATCTATCAATCAAATTCACCAGTAGAACCTGTGAAGATGAATTGCTCTGCTTCGTTTGAAACTACCATGGCCCAGAGGGCAGCAGCAGGTGCACTTACAACACTAAATTCTCTGCTCAATTTTAACATGTCATGACCCTGGGGCAGCAGCAGGTGCACTTACAAGACTAATTACTTTACTCATATTGAACTTTCCATGACCCTGGTGGCATCAGCAGGTGCACCTGCCATTCAAACTCAACTTCAATTGTTTTCTAGAAACACGCGGTTGGCTTCTTTTTAAAGGCCCCTCCCGTTTCCTGCTTGGACTCTTTGGGGCCCATTATGATATTGGGTGGATCGCCACCGCCAGCCCGACGGTGGCGATCCACCCACCAAATGTCCATGGTTCACACCCCATAAATTTAGTATGGCTTGGGACACCGCGGCAAATGGTAAGACCGTCCACTGCTTTTCCGCTGGTCGGATTGCGGGCCGGACTATCCAACGGGGACTGGAGTTGGAATAGTAAATTAAACTATTCACTATCCAGCACCGCCTCAAAGCAATACGTTGTAATGGCTTGCGTTGTAAAACTTGCGTTGTAACAGCATGCGTGGTAAAAGCATGCGTTGTAACAACATACATCCCTGCCAGGCACTCGTCCAACCGACATCGTAATAAGGCCCTAAGGGCCAGATGTAGGTAATCCCGATTTACCGATTCTAAAATACAGAATTTTACCGATTCGGTATTTTAGAATCGGTAAATGGGATGTAGGTATTAATTCGGTAAGTATTACAGAATCGGTAAGATTCGGCAAATACTGGAGGCCCATAGGAATGAATGGGAATACCGAATCGGTAAATACCGATTCGGTAAAAGGGGGAACACATTGAAGGGTGGCAGGGTGTCACTTTGACACCCTGCTGCACCCCTGAATTGTGCATGGGTGCACATGTGGCACACATACATGCTCTAAGGGCATGTATGTCTGCCACATGGCACTATAATTATTTGCAAAAAAATACTTCTTTTGGGGTTTTTTATATTTACCACCAACTTGTAGTCGGTGGTGAATACCAAATCCTAAAATGGGAAAAGCACTCATTTGAGTGCTCCCTACATTAAGGATTCGGTAATTTACTGAATCGGTATTTAAGAATTCGGTAATTTCCCAATTCCTTAAATTACCGATTCTGTAAATTACCGAATCCTTAAATTAGGCCCCTACATCTAAAAAGCCTAATACCGGTTGGTAACAGCCGAAATTCGGTAATTTCGGCCGTTACCGACTGGTATTAGGCTTCCTACATCTGGCCCTAAGTCTTTATGTGATCAAAGCAAGACCATTAGGGACAATGAACCTCAGGGATATGGAAACACAAGGAACCTATTTCAGAGACTAAAAATCTCCGGACAAGGCCCTAATGAGGTCCAAATCTTGCACTATAAGCCTGTGACTCACACCAATGTGATAAAGGGTATACCACCGCCATATAGCTCAAAAGTCACTTCAATGCATGGTAACACGTACATGCATAGACTTTTTAAAATCATATTTTGCAAAAACCTGGACTCTAAACTATAGCTTGGCCAAATTGTGACTTTACCTGATAATCTTTTTTACCATAATTTGTATCTATATCTATGGTGTAGCTCATGACATTGTAAAAGCCTGATCACTTTGCTTTTCTAACTGCAGTCCTAGCATATTGTGGGGCAAGATGGTCATAGTGGGATAGTGGGACTATTTCATTTTCAAAACATTTTAGGAAGATATTTGTGTAAGTGACTGTAGGTATTCTCACTAAATAAGTTGGCTGTCCTCAAGTACTCCCTTTTGGATAAAAAGCTGAAAGTTGGTTATGTTCTGCAGGGGAGAAACAGCGGACTTTTTGAAGTGGATTGCACTGGATTCTGTTAGAGCTGTGGCTTGAGAGATTCTTGGACTTAGGAGACTTCACTGGAGTCTTAGGTGCTATGGGTGAAACTTGGAGTGCTTTTTCAGCTTCTTCAAGAATAGTGACCTTGTCGATTTGTTGATCTCTATAGAACCTGTACAATACACAGGAACTCCTTGAAAACGAGGGATTCCCAGTTAGGACCACTTGGATCCTTTTCCAGCAAAGTTTGAGGCAACCGCAGGACTGGTGAAATAAAGTATCTACATCAGCTGCAACCTCATGCCTAAGGCCTTCTTATGAGTTTGGCGGTTCAATGGACCACCGAACCCATGGTGGTGGTCCATCTATAAGTATTAGGACTGTGGTGGTTGGACCGCTATGGGATCGCTGCTGCTGCCGGGGATCCACAATCCCTAGTGGTGGCACATCGATCTAAAGCCCCTATATGCTGATGGTGCCGCTGCGACACTGCCAAACATATTAGGCATTTCCTCACCTCCACACTCTTCATAGCAGCGCAACCACAATGAAAAGTGCCCATTGTGCCTCTGTACCCCCATGTTCCTGCACAGAACTAAATGCACAACATTGTGCATTTCGATCAGTCCAGGACCATGCTTTGACGTTCCTATTGCGTTGTCTATGTTAAAGGCACCGCTGTGGGAATGCCAAAGAACTGCCAGCCAGCGACTCAAAAGTTATGATCTGGTGGGCGGTTTGTTTTGTCTTTGGTGGTGTGTCAGCCCCGCTCCCTCACTGCTCAAGTCACAATAAGGCTCTTGTCCTGCAGGAAAAATCTGGGACCAAAAAAATCACTAAGTCCAAACATAGGCCTTCACACCAGGGTGAGCTGATACGTTTGTCCTGGTATGGAAACAACCTTAGCAACTATGAAAACCAACTTTGTCCTGCTTAGAACTTTTGGAAACAAAACTTGAGGCCCTGTAGCAAACTTTATGGGCCAAATTCAACATTGTGCTATGCTGTGCTGGAAGAGTTTGACTTCCAGGAAAAAGACTATTGGGGGATTGAGAGTTTGGCAGATGCAGGACAACTGCCAAACATTAGTGGACATCCTGTCTGCTCTATATAGGGTGTATATTGTTTATAAAGGGCAGACATGATATCCGACAATTCTGTATTCCAATTAGCTCCCCATGCACGAAGTAAAAGATAAGACCAGAGTCACCTGCAAGGCTTTTTCGATACTGCGTCATCTTTGTCAACTATAAATCACACTGTGGTGCTTATGTACTGGGACTACTAACCATGACTGGCATTTTATAGTTCGTTGGCATTTTATGCCAAATTTCTCTGGTGAAAAACCTTGTTGATTGTGCCATTGTATAACACCTAAATATTGACTCGCAAATTTTTCCTGAACAAAAATGTCCAGAGTAACTTCTTTTACGGTTATACTACATTATCAAATATAGCTAATTTTAATATCCTTTTTATTTTTTTTAAACCTTGTAAAAAGAAAAGGGGATTACCACCAGACTCTCTGGGCCGCTTGGTGTGGTCAGAAATAATCACAGAGATAATGCAACCAATGGTCAGCCTATTTAGAAGAATCTTTGTCCAAGTTTAACCTCAATGATCTGTGGCATCAGGCATTGACTTTATTATTTATTATTATTTATTAATGACATTTGTTAAGCGCATGGTTGCACAAGGAACAGTGCGTCCCCGCGCTGAAAATCCCACTAATCATCTCTTCAGCTTAGCTCACGGAGGATGAGCACTTGGGCCAGGGGAAACTATACTGATTATGTCTTGGGGAAGAGATGGGTTTTCAACCTCTGTCTGAACCTTGTTTCAGACGGTTCCATCCTCAATTCGATGGGCAGGTCATTCCAGTCTTTACTGGCCAGGTGTCTAAAGGACCGTCCTCCCATCCTTGCTCTGTGGATCCGTGGAACCACTAATAGCATGCTGCCCATCGACCTAAGAAGGCGTGAAGGACGATAGATTGGAAGCAAATACTGGAGATATGAAGGTGCTTTTTTGTGAGCTATGCGATGGGTAATGCACATAGTTTTAAATTTAATTTGTTCCTTTATTGGAAGCCAATGCAGGGAACGCAATGCATGTTTCCCAGAGGCCTTCCTAGGGAGGTTCAGGACAAGCCTGGCAGCTGCGTTCTGAATGCTTTGCAACTGCATTAGGCCTTTTTTACTGAGTCCACATAGGAGGGAGTTCCCATAGTCTAAATGGGAGGTGACCAAGGCATGTACCATTGTTTTTCTGGTGCTGGGAGGCAGTAGGTCAAGGATTTTCCTCAGGACCTTCAAAATGCCATAGCATTTACCGGCAACATTACCAACATGATTAGTGTAGGCTAGATTAGAATCAAGAAGTATGCCAAGGTTTTTGACTGTGTCCACCGGGGCAGGGACAGAGCCCAGTTCTATGGGCCACCAGGCAGATGTCTAGATGGAAGGACAGGGACCAACGATAAGAACTTCCGTCTTATTACCATTGAGGCGGAGATAGTTCTGCTTCATCCACCCATCAAGTGCCTTCAAGCAGGCTGAGAATTTCTCAGCATCCACAACTGGATCACGGGACAGGTTGATCACCAGTTGTGTATCGTCTGCATAAGAGACTATGGCAACACCATATGACTCCACCAGTTTGACTTAAACTTCTTTTAAAAGATTAATCAGCAAAGTAGTAAAGTTACTCTTGTTTCTACAATATAAAGATCAGACAGTGAGAAAGGGATACTCTTGGACAATATTACATTCTTATTGTGAACCAATGCAACAGTAATAGTTGAAAATCAATCTTCAGCACATATTAAACAAAAATGTCTTTCTCATAGACTGGCAAACGATCCATGATGGAAAAAGACTTGGGGCCTATTATGAGTTTGGTGGTCCCACCTCCGCGGTTGCAACATTATGAGATTTACTGCCGCCGATTAAGCAGTCTGCACCCGGTATTAAGGTGTTTTCAGATTTCAGAATGAAAGACTGCCATTGCACTGCTGCCACAGCCAGCCTTTCGCCCACTGTCGGGCATCGGTCCAGGGAAAGCAGCTGCCATAGGGTGGTACAGAGAGTTTCACCGCCATCTAAATTACGAGCTGGCTTTCCGATGAGCTGACTGTGGCGGTGGAACTGCCGGCTTCAAGTCATTGGAAACAATCTGACCCATTTCCTTTCTTCCCTTCAGTTTCCAATGTGGATCCCTTCCTCCAGGTCCCCCTTCACAGCAGCATCTTGACCCCAATGAAAATGACCCTTTTGACACCGAAATCCAGGAAAGTCCATTATGTAGTATTTACCCATTTACTGGACTGGCATATATGTTCCAGAACCAGAAATGGATAGTAGGTATTTTTTTCACGTGGCATGCATATCTGTATATTCAACACTAAAAGACCGCCGGCGGCCCATCAGAGACATCCTAATACAGCGGGTAGAAGACTTCTGCTGCGGCAGCCCCTTCTTCAGACCTCCACTGTGGTGGAATGGCAGTTGGACCACCAAACTCATAATCAGAACCTTGGTCTACCCAGTTGTGCAGACAATGAGGATACAAAGAGGAAACATTGAGCCATATTCTGTGTATATGTCCTACTCTGACAACTGTGCAAAAGAAAGTGCTTAGGAAATATTTTGATTTATCCCAAATATGAACTTGTAGGGAAGCCACAATTCTGTGTCTGAATGAACACACACCCAACTGAATTGCAAAATGGTGAAATGTATGGGTTATGCCGAACAAGCTCTGACAAGTAAAAAAAAAGGCTTGAGTCATTACCTGAAATTTTATTGCCTATTTGCCTACTCTGAAGCTGAAGTCTTTGCCTAGTGGCTTGATAATTTAGGATTGTTTTCAGATTAAGTGTTTGCATATATCTGGTAATTTGATACTTGAAAAGCTATAGCCTATTTGTGAATTGTGGAACAAAGACTAAGGGGCTTATTCTGTGTATGGTGGTCCTAGGACCATCGTACTCATGGTTGCGGTCCTACCACTGCCACCACTGTGGGTTTGCCTGCCATATTTCGAGGTGTGGCAGTCAGACCGCCACGTCTGCCGGGATCCAGGATCCTGCAGCAGTGGCACAGTGGAAAGGGTGTAGTAACATGATGGCGTGCCGCTGCGGCATCACCAAACAAATTCCGAGTTGCATTTCCACCACCCATTTCAAGGTGGTCGGAGATGCAACTTCTGGGCCGGGGGGTGCATGCGGGGGGCACATGTTGTGCCCCCTTGTAATTGCACCTCTGTTCCTGGATGGTGTGACATGCCCAACATGGTTTCATTCCACACCGTTCAGGAATGTGCTACAGGTGCTCTCACTGCAGCGGTCTGCTGTTATGGCTCTCATATGAGCCTAACAGAGCTGCCATCATGAGACTGCTGCAGCACTGCCCACCATGGATTCAATACGGAATCCGGTGGGCAAGCACACCACAGGCTTAGCTGTTCTCCTGCCTGTGAAGCAGTGGCAGTGCTGCAGGGGAACCACCAAACTCATAATAAGGCTCGACAAAGCAATAGAGCAGCTTTTTAATCTTATTAATGTTTACAGACACATTTTTGAACAGATTTAGTAACACAGCATTTAAACATTTTTTTATGATGTACTTTGTTACATTGAACTAATGTTGAACAGATTTGATTACTCACTGTAATCATTTTAATTAACCAAACAATACATTCTAATTCTTTGTATATTTTTTATATATTGTATTATGTTTTAAATTTATTACATGTGTTATTCAAAAATGTATTATTTTACGGTTTGGTTCTAAAAAAAGATACTGGGATTCACTTTCTATCTACCATAAGGCAATTCGGACAGAACGAAAGACACACATAACAGCGCAAATTGCCGAGGCCGGAAACTCCCCCAGAGTTCTCCACCAGATTCTGCAATCTTTTGTTAAGCGCACAGCTTGCGAATCTGTAGAAATAGCATCCCAGCAGTTGTGTGATGAGATATCCTATTTTTTCACCACGAAAATTCATAAAATCTATGAAAAAATAATTAGTGCTGGTAAGGATAAGGTTTCCTCAATAACAGCATTCTCTCAGGCTGACACAGAGTGGAAACAGGATATACATTCTTTGGAATTTCCCCCCCCCAGGAAATTTTGACATTGACGACCAGTATTAAAAGTGGGAGCCCGGAGGACATTATTCCAGCCAGGATTATACCTGCTCTGACAGGGCAGCTTTGCCCTGTTTTTGAGCAACTTGTGAATCTTTCTCTCAGTTCCGGCCATGTCCCCAAAGATTGGAAACAAGCCCTTGTCAGACCCATTAGAAAGAACACTGCCATTCCTTGGACGGAATTGACTAATCTAAGGCCAATCTCACTGCTACCTTTTCTTGGGAAAATATCTGAAAAGCATGTTAATTTCCATCTATCCAGATAATAGAATTGGCTGACGTTCTTGACTATTCCCAGTCTGGGTTTAGGCCAAGGCATAGTACGGAATCCACTTTGGTATCTTTGACTGACGACTTACACATGTACCAAGACAGGGGCTTTTCAGTGATCCTGGTTTTGTTAGATCTATCAGCGGCGTTCAACACCGTGTCACATTCCATCTTGACAGAACGGTTGTCGAACGCCGGGATCAAAAATAAAGCCCTTGCCTGGCTAAAGAGCTTCCTATCCGACCGCACCCAGAGTGTCACCATGGGTGCATACCGGTCAGCGGAGGTAGAGATTGCCAAAGGGGTGCCACAGGGCTCTTGTTTGAGCCCTACTCTTTTTAACATCTATGTGGCACCCCTGGCAAGAGTGATGCGTAAGTACGGTTTCATCCCCGTGTCATATGCTGATGACACGCAGCTCCTCTTCCTGTTCAAAACTATCTCAGCTGAAGTGAAGAGCTCTTTCTCAGCTGGTATGAAGGCAGTGGCACAATGGATGTCGGCCAACTGCCTTCAATGCAATGTCAGTAAAACTGAGGTTATGTTGTTTGGGGAAGCTAAATTGCTTTGGTCCCCGGACTGGTGGCCCAGCGACTTGGGTGTTGTTCCCAAACCCAAGTCGATTGTAAAGAACTTAGGGGTCCGTCTGGATCAAGATCTGACACTCAAGCAACATGTTAATTATATCTCAGGTATATGCTTTCACACCATCAGCCTACTGCGCAAGGTTTTTCCTCTTCTGCCTGATTCGGTGAGGAGAACTCTAGTCCAGGCACTTGTTTTAAGCAGCATTGATTACTGTAATGGTCTACTGCTTGCTGCCAATGAAGGGGTATTGGATAAACTACAAGTCATCCAGAATACTGCGGCCCGCTTGGTTCTTGATGCCCCTCCTAGAACTGCCTCCAAACCCCTTCTTGACCAATTACACTGGCTCTCTGTCCAGCAGCGAACGAAATTTAAAACATGCTGCCTGATTCACAAGTGCCTAAATGGCCAAGGACCTGCTTATTTGGAAAAGAAATTTGTCCCTTACTCCCCCACTCGATCTCTTAGGTCCAGTAATGATCTTTTTTTAGGTACCATGGGCTAAGAAAGCCAGACACGGGAGCAAGGCACTTTCCATAGCAGGACCTACTCTCTGGAATAAACTCCCTCTGTCACTCAAACAATGCACAGATCATCTAAAATTTCGGAAACAATTGAAAACAATACTGTTTAAAAATGAAATTTAGCTTCCACATTCATTTATTTCTTGGTGTTCTCCAGGTGTCAAAGCGCAGAGATACTCCACTGACAGTTGATTCCAGCGCTATACAAACCAATAAATAAATAAATAATGTTGGATTGGGTGAGTAGAGTTTTTTAAAATATTATATTGGTTAATGTTACGTTTTTTTTTTTTTATTTTTGATTATTTTATACAATTATTTCTTCAGGTAAATATTTGTTTAAAATCTATATAGCATTTTACCTTTGGGTTGTGGTTTATTTGATGATTGGGTAAGGTGTATTTTTAAATAAATATTAATTAATGTTAATTGATTTATATTTTAATTATTTTATATCTTTTAATAGGTCTGTATATTTAATGATTAGTTATTTATGTATAAAATGTTAATTGTGGTTTGTTTGGTTTGCTGGAGGATTAGATGGGTAGTATTTTAATTGCATTCATTTCTTTAATGGCTTGTGGGATGCATTGGTGGAATGGGTGGATAGATTTTTTATGCTTAATACATTCGTAAGTAAACGTTTGTGCATGGGAATCAATTTAAATATTATAATTGCTTCTCACACATTCTGTTAAATTAAAAAAAAACAATTTTAAGATATTATATATATTTCACGCTTATCATTTAGATTGAATCTGACTTCAAGTGTATGCACATTCCCCCTTGTTATTATTTATATATGTTCTTCTAAAATGTATATTATAAAATGTATTATTTTGTAGTTTGACTTTGAGTATAATGTGGGATTCAGTAGATAGAATTTTTTAAATTACATAATAAATAATGTTAAATGATGTTTGTTTTTAATTTAATTATTTGATACGCTTACTTTTTTCAAATGATATTTATTTGTTTAAAGTATATACTACATTTTAATTTTGAGTTGTGGGCTTTATTTGAGGATTGAGTGGGTAGTGTCATTAAATATATATTAATTGATGGTAATTGATTAATATGTTCATTATTTGGTATGTTTCAATTGGCTCATACTTTTTCAAATACCTGTAGGCCCGTAGGAATGAATGGGATTTGCATGCGCCATTTGCGAGGTACTTGCAAATTGGGCATGTGTGTGTGTAACCAGGAACTTTGAAAAATGCACTTTAGTGCATTTTTCAAAGTTTTTGCAAATTACCATAAAGTTCAAATTGAGGGTCATTTGTGACCCCTATTTGCGAAATTGCTATTTATAATTTCATCATGCATTACATTCAGGGAATCACAATTTGCGATTCCCTAAATGCAATCGCAAATAATTAATCTCTATTTTTGCAATTTCTCTAATTGTGATTTTTGCATTTACGATAATGCATCCGAAATGCAAAAATACTGGTCGCATAGGGGCAGATTCTGGAAATCTGCCCGTTTGCGACCGGTTTTTCGCTTGATGCATGAGGCCCTTAATCATTATTTGTTGATGTATACAATTTTAATTTTGGTTTGTTGGGTTTGCTTGAGGATTAGATTGGTAGTTTTAAAAGAAATATACATAAATAAATACATTGTCATTGATTAGTATATTAAATATTCATCTAATATAAATTGGAAACAAATTAATTGGATTTAAATTAATATTAAAATGTTATGGTGTTTGATATATTTTATAAGCAATATGCATTCATTTAATTAAAAGTTTGTGCATGTGAGATTGTATTCAAATATTTTAATAGCTTTAATTTTTAGAACACACTGATGAATTGAAAAAATATGTCAAGTCAAGTCAAATGGTCTTTATTAGGATATAAGATATCCATAAAAGTACAAATCATCACCACCAGTAGGACATAAATATACAATCGACATAAAACACATACATAAAAATGGGTTGGATTTGTCAGTCGAACGTCAGTAATGACGTGAGACCAATGTGCAAGAATAGCGATAACGTGCAAATAATTACTATATATACATTATGTAAACAACAATTCTAGCAATATCATTGTGCAAATTCGCAATACCTAAACTTTAGGCTAGGTGCAAAAAACGGCAAATATATTTGCAAATGGTTCACTTTATCTATGGCGTATTCATTGAAACTCGCGAGCGTACCACAGATTGCAAAAATGAGCTTACTCTGAAAATCATATCATCACTTCCTAGCTGCAGTATTTCATGAAATGCCAAATTGTAATCAGTAATAGCATGTACCTTAAAATAAGGAATTAAATACTGTTTATCGTATCTAACATAAAATTTGCAGAAAAACAGAAATGTAACAGTGTTTGTTTACAACCGATGCCACACGGGCAAGACAGGTTCTCCAAGTTTTTATTAAAACCAAGCGGAAAACAAGTGAGTATTTTATACTCTCGTCCCTTAGATGAAAGAGCAGACTCCTATTCCATCTCCCGATGTTTTTTCTGAGATATTCCTGTGGCATATTATTTTTATTGCCTGGTGATACCAGAAAAGGGATGTATCTAATAATTGACGGTTTATGGAACTCCGTATTTCCTCTTTCCTTACAGTATAAATCATACAGTGGCCCTCTCACAGTTTTTAAATTTATGCCGTCTGTGACGAGGGGAGAGAAAAAAGTATGTTCCAGCTTTACACTGGCTAGGCTTTTCTTTACTGCGCCATGCCAAGATATACAACTACCTCTGTCACAGTTAAGGCAATCTGTGATTATTTCCTGTGTTAAAAATGCGGTGGGATTTCGCCATATCATTAGCCAGAATAATGCTGGCCGAGATTTAATGAAATCCTCCACATAATGTAAATTTAATTATTTATGGCATATAAAAGTAGGTGCTGAGATTTGGGCCCCTAGTACCTTTCTACAAAATCCATTTTCCTCCGTTTGGATACCTCTACAATTTGTATACCTCCACACCTCTGCGCCATAAGTCGCCGTTGCTATACATTGGGCTCTGTAAATCTGTAGTAACGGTATCACAACCTCTGCCTGCTTTGGCTGTCAAAGGCTGATAATGGAATTAACCGCCTTACCGAGTTTATTTCTACCAAGGACCACATGTGCTTGCCATGATCCTGAATCTGAAAAAACTAAACCCAGGTAAGGAAAAGTGCTAGTGCTTTTTAGGAGATCATTTCCTGACACTATATGGTTAATACAATGCTTTTTAGGCCCGCAGGACATTATGTATGATTTTTTAAAATTAGTACACAGGTCCAAATCTGCCATGAAAGATACAAAACCCGTAATTAAAGTGCGAAGTGCTTTTGGTGTGCGGCCCATCATTGCTCAGTGGGGAGGAACACAGGGGGTAAGGTGCCCGAGATGTGATAGCTCGGAGGCGGACATAATTCATATGTCCGCAGGGTGCCCAATCCTCTCACCACTCATAAACAGTATTGAAATGTTCTGTGATAAATCTCTGGCCTTCAAAGTAAAATTGACACTTGATGTAATAATATTAGGCCTAGAGGATTGTAATGCACAACAACATACTGCAGGAGGCTTCATATTTGTGGCAATGGCCGTGTTACGCCTTTGTATGGAAAGATAAACTGGCTCCCCCATTCCAACAGTGGCTGGCTAGGCTATTGCACATGCATAATCTTGAGAAGGCTATCTACGCGAGAAAGGGGAAAAAAAGAGAGCACTTGGGCTACAGCTGTGGAAGCCGATTGCTGACTGGAAAGACAGGATGTTAAATGTATAAGGGGGTAATGTAAGGTAGCAGGTCCTGAAGATGTGTATATTGGTCTCTTCTTCTTTGTCCTTGTTGGGTGGTTGGGTTTTGGGGTTTCTGGACTGTTATGTTTAATGTTTCTCTTCTTCTTTTCCAAATGCCTAATGCCTTAGTTGGTATGTCCAGTCAGGATCCTTTTTCTTTTCTCTTATTTTATATCTTAATATGTAAGAAATGAAATAATGCATTATGTACCATCTGTAAACGAGAATTGACAGTCATTGTCTGGCGCGGGGTGGGGGGTAAAATTGCTGTAAAATGTTAATAAAAATAATTTAAAAAAAAAAAAATTTTAAAAAAAGGACCACATCGTCCACATATAAAAGTACGGAGAGCAGTTTGCCATTAATTTTTGGGACATCACATGTTGATTTAGACAGGGAATTGTTTAATTCATTTATATAAAGAATAAAAAGTAGGGGGGCTAGGACACAGCCTTGTCTGACCCCCTTATCAATTAAAATATCCCCGGAGACCTCTCCTTCATTGTTTATCCTCCTCCGTGCTTTCAGGTCTCTGTGTAAATGCGCCAAAAAATGTACGAGTGCCTCATCTAACTCATAGTTTAAAAGAATCTCCCATAATCGTGAACGATTAACAAAATCAAAGGCCGAACTTAAATCCATAAAACCTAGATATAGTGGGACTTTTTTAGCAATAGTATACTTGCCCAGTATAAGATTTAGATTCCAACACTGTTCTACAGTTCCCACATTACTCCTGATTCCCAACTGGCAAGAATTTAAAATTTGGTTGTCCTCTGCCCAGTTCCTGATCTTATTAAAAACCACTCTGCCCAAAATCTTCAAAGTATTATCTATCAAAGATATGGGGAGATAACAGCTGGGATTAAGTCTATCGCCCTTCTTAAGGATGGGCACAATGATACTAGTTGACCAGGTTTTTGTGATGGAAGTGTTGGACAAGTTGTTAAAAACATTACATAATAAGGGGGACCAGAAATCGGGCTCAATTGATAATCTGTCAGGACCTGGCGCTTTATTCCCTGCGCTTTGGTTTATGGCATCTTCAACTTCGGTTATAGATATAGCAACCGTGTTAACTGGGCAATAACTATCAACAGTAATTATTGGTGCTGTATAAATGCCTGAAAAATACTCCTCCCATGACTTACTGGCTATATTACAGTTTATGGGGGTGATGTTCGATCCCATGGACCTCATGGATTTTACCTCGCCCCAAAACCCAGTTACATCTTTAAGTGCGGCAGCGCATGCGAGAGAATCACACCGCTCCTTCAGTATCTCCTCTGTGCACATTTTAGTTACTTTTTTATAGCGTTCTCTCAGAACTCTAACCAGAGTCATGTCCCTGGGTTCCCCAGCTAGTGCTTCACGTAGTTCTCGGTTCGCCCGTGAGCAAATGCCATTGAACCATCTAGGGTTTTTACTCGAGTTTATGACAGGTTTGGAAATTTCTTGTTTAATACCAGCGCATAACCCAGTAAAGGCCTGAATAATCTCTATGCCTGGGCATCTACTGGACAAGCACGTTTCCACAAGTAGGGGATAGGATTTTATAGTACGTGCTAGTTGGGCCTTGTTATCTATGCCCTTCCAGATCACTTTAAGTTTGTCAGTCGATGCAACCAGATTCTTTGCCCCTATTTCTTTACGTTTTATAAATGTATTAGCAAATTTGATACTTGTCAGGATTGGGTTGTGGTCACTGTAGATGGGGTATAAAACTTCAGGCTTCACTAAACAATTCTCAAAGGAGAAAGGTATAAAAACATAATCAATGGTAGATGAACAACCACGTCCTCTAAAGGTAGGCAATGGACCTTTGTCAGACATGCAACTGACTTTGTCCATGACGTTGGTTAAATCCCGAGTAGATAGGTGATTATGCAGTTCTTCCCCTCTTTTGCACGGAATTACCCGGACAGGTGTAACGGCAGGGTTATCCATTCCTTTGTGCAAGTGCACATTAAAATCACCCCCAAACAGATTCCTTCCAATTTGCCATACCTCTGTTCGTCTACCATCTTATCAATAAAATCAAATAAGTTGATAAAATTCCTATTAGGCAGTTATATAAAATCATTATTATAAAAATGTATTAAACATAACGTGATCCCATTAGAATAGATTGTGGCCTGGAAGTTACTATCATTTGTCTCCAGGGGTTTAATATTACTTTCTGCAGTAATCTTTATCCATGTTGATAAACCCCCGCTAGGTCGGCCAACTTCAGGGATGGATACGATATTATTACAGCAAGAAAATCCCTCAAGAAGCAAGCCACTAGTACACCATGTTTCTTGAAACATTAAAATATCAAAATTACTAACTAAGTTGGTCCACTCTACCATATTCATTTTCGATTTTAGGCCGGCGATGTTCCAGCTAAGTATATTTAAATTTTGATCTGAGGATCTAAAATCATTAATAACAGGACAGAAGGGCAACGATTCTTCCAGGCGAACTTTATGAGAGGTACTGTTGGACCTAGGTTTGATCGCAGCCTGATTAACCATTTGTAATGTAATGTAATGTAATGTAAGGTCACATTTATATAGCGCTACTACCACTCCAAGGAGCATCTTGGCGCTCAATAAGCATGGGCGGATTTCGCGTATTCACGATCCGCGAATTTGCGGATTTGCGGATTTGCGGATCCGTAAAATCCGCAAATTTGCGGATTCGCGGATTTCTTTTAAATGGGGCTCTTCTGTGCGAGTTCAAGTGCCTCTTGTGTGTATAAATGGTCAGAGACCGATCAGAGCAGCAGATAAAGAGAAAGAAGCTCCTGGTCACAGGAACAGCACGAGGAGTGCGCTCGTGAAAGTCAAGGATACCAATGCCTCTATCCAGCATCACAGCTGATTTTCGTCAGTAGATTTGGGAAGAAGGCACACCTGCCCAGCCTCGACGACGCCCAGAATTGTTTTTGGGCTGATGAATGAGTCACTGAATTTGAGCTTCAACTAGTTCCAGCGCCCATGTGTGTGTTACTATGCAATCGCACCGATGTGCGCAGGGGTCCCTTGAGTGAGCTGTCCATCCATCATCCTGTAACTATTTGTGCACCTGCTTTATTTTATCTATTAGTGCTTCCTGTTGAAGCTAACTTAGTAACTATTTTAGGATGGCGCTGGCAGCTTGCCGGCGCCATCCTAAAATAGTTACAACAAGTTCAAGCTAGAAGGCTTGAACTTTTGCCCCCCGGATCCACCGCTCGCAGATTTGCGGATTTTTCGGTAAATTCGCGGGAGTTCGCGGATTGCGCATTTACCGAAAATCCGTGAAATCCGCGAGCGGAACGGATTTTGCGCTCACACATAGCACTCAAAACCAACCCAGCTGGAATAGGCTGGTGGACTGGAGGCAACTCAGAACACATTACTACTTTACACCAGTGCCCTACAGGCCGAGTCAGTGAGGGAGAAAATCCATATCTTCAGGGATTTCCTAAAGTGACTCTCCTTAGATATAAGCCGAAGCTGGGGTGGCAGTTTATTCCAGGCCCTGGAGCCTAAGACAAAAAGAGATTTCCCACCTTTAGTGGCCAATCTAAATCTAGGGGTTACCAAAAGATTTTGCTTAGCGGACCTCAGGCAACGTGCTGGCAGATAACGTTTAAAGCCATTAGACAAGTATCTGGGTCCTTGTGACTGAAAGGCTCTAAAGGTGATAATAAGGACCTTAAATAAAACACGCTTGTGTATAGGTAACCAATAGAGGGTCTTGAGCGCGGCCGAAGCAGATGACTTTCTTGGCCAATGAAGTACTAGACGGGCAGCAGCATGCTGGACTAACTGCAGCCTGTGGAGCACTGCTTTGTTAGTACCTGCGTACAGGCTGTTGCAGTAGCCCAGTCTAGATTTTATCAATGCTACTGCCACTGTTTTCCTTGCTGCAAGTGGAAGAAGGTCAAAAAACGTCCAGAGTGATTTAATAATATGGAAGCACATGCTAGCCACGCCTACCGCTTGCTGCTTAAATGACAATTGGTCATCAAACTTGATGCCCAGGTTACAAGCAGAAGAAATAGTGTTAGGAGGAGCTTCAGCGTCGTCAGGCCACCATTGTTTGGGGGAGAACAGGTTTTGTACATCCTGGGGCCATTCTACAATATTCAAGGGTTCTCTTGGTAGTCAGTCCTGTCTCTCTAAGTCAGACAGAGCCCTGAACCGGTTGTGTACAGAATATGTTGAGGTAGATGGGTTGTAAACTCTCTGAGATGGTCTATAAAAGAAACCTAGTGGTAATGAGGTTATGATGGTTGGGGAGCTAAAGTGCTCGGTATTACCTTTTAAGATATATGTCACCCGGTAAGGATGCCTAAAGTTCACGACTATTCAGTCGCCCGTGATGTTCTTAACTGAAGGTCCTACCCATCCCACCCGACACACCATCAATATTTCATTAGTAATCTCCATACCCATCCCCTTATACCCAGATAACCAGTCAATGCACTTATTTTTAAGTTGGTCCCATGACTTGCTCTGGTCTTCTTTCAGAGGGGGTAGTCCAGCTAAAATTATAACATAAGAGCATGCTTCTGGAGGCAAATGAAGGACAGCCTCAGCATGTTTTTTAGCCCGTATAACAGATATAGGCTTATTGTTTGGGTCTAGCGCCGATTTTGTGGGGGCTAACACAGACAAAGCAGGTGGGGCTACTGAAAGCGATGAAGTATGACATGGGGGCCTATCAACCACGGGCACCGCTGGCAGATGCAACGTGCCAACCATAGTACTGGGCGTGAGATTAGAAGACAGACTATTCTTATTGCCATCACACTTTTCACATACATTGTTAGTGCCAGATATAATACGGTTACCGCTTCCCCCCACTGTGCCCCTGTTAACAGCCTCCATGTCTTTCAAAAGCCGTTCACCCCTGATTTGATCAATAATAGTGACCCCTTTTCTTTTGGCATCTTCTTTCTTCACCAGGCTTTCCAATCTATCCAAACGTTTAAAAATAAGATTAAACTGTTTATCCATTTGACTTTTCCATTGATTAAAAGTTGAGTCCACTATGGTGTCAATTAAATTTCCATTTAGCCTTCCTTGTGTACCATTTACGGATGTTGGCTCAGCATGTGTACAAATGGAATTAGATCCTGCTCCTGTTGAGGTTAGGTCTACAGTGCTGTCATCTGGTTGCATGGTTGTACTGACTGACACCCCACTTGTTACAGTTTTTTCTCGTGACCACATACTCTGCGGAGTTGGTTGAGTTTTATTGCGGGGGGTTGTTTACTCTTATTAATAGTCATTTTTGAAGGGCCTCTCTTCCTTTTCTCCCCTGCAATCTTTGTATTTGAGGCAGGGTTGGGGGTGCCAATATTAGCTTCAATGTCCTGCTGAGAATCAGGAATGGCAATTACGTTTTTAACAGTCACCAAGCCCACAGGTGATTTATCGTGATGAATGGGTTTAACAATTATTATGCTTGGTGATAGCGGCAGAAGACCTGCAGAGCCGCCATTCTCTGGGCCATCAGACATATTTAGATGAGGTGCTAATTGGCCCATTGAAAGTCTCCTTTCAGTATTTTCGATCTCTGAAGTAACCATATTGAAGGTGTTTGTTTTCAAGCATGCTTTCAAAGGAGGAGGAGATGATGGGGGAACTCTTGGGGACCTGGGCAGATGTGATAACAGTACGTTTCCCCATAGTGCAAATATACACTCACCTCACTTAGGGCTTGGAGGGGTGGCCCGGCCCAGCCACCGCCGACCGCGGACGGCCGCAGACGGTCCTGCCCTTGTCCCTGGCTTAACCCGGCGCGACCCTGCGCGATCCCGCGACACGGGGGCTCAGCTCGAACATATGCGCCTCCGGGCGCGGTGATGGCGGTGGCGGCTTTCACTGCTACGGCTCTTGGGGCTTGTAGTCTCCCTGCTCCACGCTAGCCGCGCTGCGGTGGAGAATGGCGGCGGAAGCACGAGGGGAACCAAGGCAACCCGCAACAGGCAGGAGAGGGCAACAGCAAAGCACTAAGTGGCCCCACAAAAGTATCCACAGAGCATCCGCTCCACCGGGGCTCAGCTTGAATATATGCGCCTCCGGGCGCGGTGATGGCAGTGGCGGCTTCCGCCGCTAGTGCTCTTGAGGCTTGTAGTCCCCCTGCTCCACGCTAGCCGCGCTGCGGTGGAGAATGGCTGAGGCAGCGGGAGGGGAACCAAGGCAACCCGCAACAGGCAGGAGAGGGCAACAGCAAAGCAGTAAGTGTCCCCACCAAAGTATCCACAGAGCATCCTTTTTTCAAATGATATTTATTTGTTTAAAGTATATATTACATTTTAATTTTGAGTTGTGGGGTTTATTTGAGGATTGAGTGGGTAGTATTGTTAAATATATATTAATTGATGGTAATTGATTAATATGTTCATTATTTGGTATGTTTTAATTGGCTCATACTTTTTCAAATACCTGTAGGCCCGTAGCAATGAATGGGATTTGCATGCCCCATTTGCGAGGTACTTGCAAATTGGGCATGTGTGTGTGTAACCAGGAATTTTGAAAAAATGCACTTTAGTGCATTTTTCAAAGTTTTTGCAAATTACCATAAAGTTCAAATTGAAGGTAATTTGTGACCCCTATTCGCGAAATTGCTATTTATGATTTCATCATGCATTGCATTCAGGGAATCACAATTTGCGATTCCCTAAATGCAATCGCAAATAATTAATCTCTATTTTTGCAATTTCTTTAATTGCGATTTTTGCATTTACGATAATGCATCCCAAATGCAAAAATACCAGTGGCAAAGGGGCAGATTCTGCAAATCTGCCCGTTTGTGACCGGTTTTTCGCTTGATGCATGTGCCCTTAATGATTATTTGTTTATGTATACAATTTTAATTTTGGTTTGTTGGGTTTGCTTGAGGATTAGATTGTCATTGATTAGTATATTAAATATTCATCTATTATAAATTGGAAACAAATGAATTGGATTTAAATTAATATTAAAATGTTATGGTTTTTAATATATTTTTTAAGCAATATGCATTCATTTAATTGAAAAGTTTGTGCATGTGAGATTGTATTCAAATATTTTATTAGCTTTAATTTTAGAACACACTGATAAATTGAAAAAATATGTATATTTTCCAGTTTTCTATTTTTTTTTAGATTTTTAGGCTATTCATTTGGAATGACTCTGACTCTAAGTGTATGCGCTAACACCATGTTTGTAAACTGGAATTAGAATAGTAAATATGCTCCCCCAGTGTATGCAATGTTCCCAATATTTATTAGAATAGTAATTCTACATCCACTTTTAACAACGTTTGTTGGACTTGTGTTACAAAAAGTATATGTGGCACTCATTGGTCTCCCCATGCATGTAATTTCTCCAGTGTTTGTTACACTGGAGGATGAATGATAAATTAGACCACCCTGCCCATATATGCACATTTTCCATTGTTTCTTAATGCCTGATTACAAGTTTGGTGGTGTGGGAGCAGGCTGCCACATCAGTGCCCCGCTCCCACACCATCGAACATGACAGCCGCCTGCCCGCCAGGTCTGGTGGGTGGTGCTTTGGCGGTTCTAGGTAGTGGGTCTTAGAAAGGTACTGCAATGGGAATGTCAAAGCCTGTTTTTGCATGGCATGAACTGGTGCAGGTCATGCCATGCAGGAACTGGGGTACATGCACATAGGGGGGCACACCATGTGCCCCCTGCATGCATCCCATGGCCCTGAGGTACCAGGGGGCCCTGTACAGCTCCCATAGTTTCCTCACTGCCACAGTTTTCCTGGTTGGCTCACAGCCATGAAAACTGTGGCGGTGAGGAAACTCATAATATGCTTGATGGTGCCGCAGTGGTCACACCAGCATATTGCGGGCCTCAGACCGCTGCAAGAGCGCCAGGGATCGCCGATCTCTGGCGATAGCAGCAGTTCCCTGGAAGTCCGACCACCCAACTTGAAATAAGGCAGTCAGACCAGTAGCCGCACTGCCACCATGAGTTCGGCGGTCCATCAGACTGCCGAACTAATAGGCAGACCCTTAGACTGGAGTAGTTTGGTTAATCTGATGCCCCCAAATGTATGCTCTGTCTCCAGTGCTTGTTCAACTGGAGTTACAATAGTAAATCTGACCCTCCCAAGGGAGCTCTTCACCAGTGTTTCTTAGAAAAGGAGTTAGAATAATAAATCTTTCTGCATTTCCCACAATATTTGTTGGACTTTTGTTTTGAAAATTCAGGGCCTGAGTATGACTCCAGAAAAATCAGTCAAACCAGCAACATCCTACCTATTATGACCGGCCCACGGTGCTGAAGGTGTGTGGGTTGCAGAGAAGTGGTGGCAGCGCGCTTCAGTTCTGGAAAGGAGCCTGAAGCAAATATCATAGGAAGAGGTTTTATATTGTGAACACCTTGACAAACACCTTAGAAATTGGCTTTACATTGTCCTCTGACAAATTCAATATAAAGGGGTTTCACATTATGAACTCCATGAGAAATGCAACACCAAGGGGTTTTACATTGTGGGTCCTCTATCAAATGCAACAGAAAACTTTTTTATATTTTGAACACCATGACAGACTTCCTAGAAAGAAACTTTACAGTTGTACTTATTTGACAAACGCAACAGGAAGGAATGAGTTTTGCCTTTTGAACTTTCTGAGATAGGCAATAGGAAGGCTTTAGTACGGAGGTATCTCTTTAGGTCTGGTCAATACAAATGCTTGATGTAGGAAGAGGAATATCTTTTATGCATTTCAATGTTTATATTTGCTCTGCATAAAAGGGTTGCTAGTTCTCTATGTGAAGAGACCACAAAGTTATATTTCTGTTCATATTAAAGCAGTTAGGCTTACTTGTGGGTCCCCGCCATGAAAAGGTGGTGCGGAAAGGCAGTTTCTGATTGGGATGGCAGTGCCAATGCCGGCCAGGGTCGGACTGGCTATCGGGCGTTTTGGTGTGCTGTCGAGGTGGGGGCTGATTTCGTTGATGGGGTCCTGCGTGTGCTGAACAGCATTAGTTTTGCTTTGTTTATTTCGAAGCACACGCAGGTCCCCATCAACAAAATCAGCCCGCACCGCGGTAAAATCAGCCCCCAGCTCAGCAGCATTCCAAAACGCCCGGTAGCCTGTCCAGCCGTGATGCTGGCATCGTCTCCCTTCCCCCTGCTTTTCCAACTGATGCGGGATCCAGGAACAGGGCGGTTGTGGCAATCTTGTGGTGGTCCGACCTCCATGGTCATAACCGGACGGTTGGACCGCCGAGGAGGTGGCGTTCGGACTGATACCGCAAGTACGGCGGTCTTCGCACTCATAATTAGGCCCTAAATCAGACCCTCTGCACCTTTTCTCATGTATGCAATTTCCCCAATGTTTGTTAAACTAGAGGTAGAATAGTAAATCCGAAACCCTCTCCTGACTGCCACTTTTCCTTTGTTTCGTAGACTGTTAATCCAGTAAATCTAACTTCCCCCGATGTATGCCCTTTAATGTTCCTTATTATTTATCACTGTGTCCTGACTGTCATTCCTGCAACTGTTTTCGTTTTGTGCACAGTTCATCTTGTAACAAGGTGCACAGTAGAAAATTAAAAATATGCGGCCTAATTATTCAGCTCCAATCGTTTTAAATGAATCTATTTTAATAAAACAAACTACTGGCATTTGGATTGCTTACAAGTGTCCCATTATTTTTAATTGCTTCTGCTTGTTTTTAGGCACTGGATTGCTCAAATGTCAGAAAAATGTGTACGTTCTAAATGAAGGATAATATACTGTTGTTAAATATTGCTTTAAAATGAAGCCAAAAATGCCATGGGGTGACTTGTTGGTCCTTCCTGCATTAAAGCAGGGAACATTTCTGTTGCCCTGAAAAAATAATGGCCACTCTACGGTAATACCCGTGCAATAAAAAAGAATGACGTCCTAATTAAAACACATAATGGCATCTCCTTTTTTCCGATAGTGCACTTTATTGTGTTAATAATTATTTAGCAGCGTAGAGCTACTATGCTATGTCATGAGCATTTAGAGCTATTTCAAACAGACTAGTCTTAATTGTGAGATAAACCCTACTGCGTTAGATGCACAGAGAATAAAGGGCGCCTGCTTGCAGTGTTTGCAGAAAAGAGCATGTTTATTCCAGAGTTCCCGGCTTTATCCCTTTATCATGCCACGGATGCCCCCACTTGCGGTGCTATCAAAATGGATTTAATGCTGTTAATCTAGGTAGCTTGGAAAAGTAGGCATGTGCTAGCATCAAACGTTGACTGATAGGCTCTAAAATGTTGCTAAATTAGTAAAATACCATTAATATTTTTTCATTTATTATGCAGAGTTTAAGAGCCCAACTAAGGAGTCTATTACGTTTGTCCGCCCCCAGCCACTGTAACGGCAAAAGGGACCGCCTGCCATATGTGCGGTGGCCCCGTGATTCAGATTAGGATGCGCCCGCCACACTGGCGGGCACATCCCGCATTTTCGACATTGCGGCGGGCGGTGCTTTCAGCAGCACCCGTCACAATGTAAAAAAGGCATGTTGTGCATTGGCCTGCACAAAGTGGCAGGCGCCGCACAGTGGCTGACACGTTGTGCATGCAAATGCATGGGGGTACCATAGGTACCCCGCATGTGCACCCCCCACGGCCCCCAACATCCCAACCCAACAAAGTGTTCTCCACCTGGCTTTCCATGGCGGCGTCTCAGCCGTGGAAAGCCCTGCACCCCCGTACATCATGATAGGGATGGTGGTGTCTTCCAGACACCGCCACCATATCTGAGCCCTTTTCCGCCCGGTCGCCTGTCCCACCAGTGGAAAACTGGCAGACGTTTTTTCCGTCCGCCAGGGTCCCCCCGCAATTGTAATATGGCAGGGGGGAGTGGTAGGTGGGTGGTGGGAATTGGCAGGTGGATCGTCACCGTCATACGGGTGGTGGCGAACCGTACGCTATGATAATGACTCCCTAGGGGTAGACCGGCTTCCGTGGTCCTGTCGGTGGCGGTTGGATTGCCACAGTACTGTCCGAAGTGGTCGGCCTGACCACCGCATTACAATGCATGTGGATAGGCAGTCCCTCAGACAGGCAATTACGACCTCAGTTGTGTCGGAAAGGACCAATGGAGGCCGTTGGAGAGCAGAACGCTTCACAGTCTGACCGTGAAATTACGATGCACCATTCTGATGACGTAATTGTGGAGGTCCAAATGGCTCATTTGAGCTGGTGGAAGAGGGGGGCCAAGTGTACCTGCACACAGCTCCGCACATCCTGTGCCGCCATGGAGCCCATTGCACACATCCTGCTGCTGCTCTACCTGCTCGATGCCGGTCAAAATACACACTTACCCCAGTACAGTCTGTCCACAGTCAAGTGATGCACTGCCATGGACAAGGAGGGTCGGAAGTTGCTCTAGGAGTGGGGTCGAGCGGGAATTCTTGCCAATACATATTGCATGACAAGCAGGACATGAGGGGGCCTGAAGGGACAGTTCAAAGAATGAATAGTGAGAGTAGCATAGCTTGAAGTGGTCGGGGTCTGTCAGTGGTTACTACCTGCAGGCCGAAAAAGCAAATGCAGAGACGGCTCCCATTGGACTCTCCATATTTACCCTAACCCTCAGGGCGCTACATTAAATCAACTCTGAAAAAGAATCTCTAAGGCAGATGTAACTGCAAAGACACTTGCAATAGGGTTAGAGAGACAGAAACAAGCCCCCCCCACATAAGCACATCAAAGTGTTAAAAAATGAGCGGGAGTTCCAGGCTTCTAAAAAGCGTGTTGCCGTTAGGTGTACACTTTTTTTTAAACAAACTTTATTGAGAGTGCCGCTCACTTTTGCATCAGCCCTCACCTCGTTTGCCTCATCACAAGGTTTCCAGCTCCCCAGGAGGGGTTTCATTGGGACAGCTTGCCTCAGAGGTCGCGCTACTGGTGGGAGCATTTCCGCACTCGGCGGATTGCCTTCACGCTCCCAGTGTGCGCTAGACCAAAAAACTACTAGGCGCTAGACCGGGGGACTGCGCGGCCCAGCAGCCTTCACTGCCGTCAGCTGGTGCCTCTTCCCCCGGCGGACACGCCCCCTGCTGACCCTATTTACTTTTCGCGACACCCGCTCCGCGGGTGCCGCTCACTTTTGCATCAGCCCTCACCTCGTTTGCCTCATCAAAAGGTTTCCAGCTCCCCAGGAGGGGTTTCATTGGGACAGCTTGCCTCAGAGGTCGCGCTACTGGTGGGAGCATTTCCGCACTCGGCGGATTGCCTTCATGCTCCCAGTGTGCGCTAGACCAAAAAACTACTAGGCGCTAGACCGGGGGACTGCGAGGCCCAGCAGCCTTCACTGCCGTCAGCTGGTGCCTCTTCCCCTGGCGGACACGCCCCCTCCTGACCCTATTTACTTTTCGCGACACCCGCTCCGCGGGTGTCGCTCAGTTTTGCATCAGCCCTCACCTCGTTTGCCTCATCACAAGGTTTCCAGCTCCCCAGGAGGGGTTTCATTGGGTCAGCTTGCCTCAGAGGTCGCGCTACTGGTGGGAGCATTTCCGCACTCTGTGGATTGCCTTCACGCTCCCAGTGTGCGCTAGACCAAAAAACTACTAGGCGCTAGACCGGGGGACTGCGAGGCCCAGCAGCCTTCACTGCCGTCAGCTGGTGCCTCTTCCCCCGGCGGACACGCCCCCTCGTTTGCAAGCCTCATAAACCACCAGGTTTTTCCCGCGTCGCGGGAGGCGCGCGGGGCAAAGCACTGGGCGAAGCCCGGGCCAAGGGCGGGTCCGTTTAAGCCCGTTCAAGTCCGGGCAAGACTGGACTGGGCCACCTTATCTGCTTCTGCTGTCTTCTACATCCTCACCGCAGTCTTTGTATGTATTGTTCACATGTTGCTCATAGCCTGTAACAAGTACATCTAACCTGCAACTCCTGTATTCATCTAAACTGTATCATGTCCCCCAGAACCACCAGAAGCATTGTTAAAAAACAGGCTCAAGCTGCCGCTCAAGTTATTGGCCTGACAGACCAATTTATTACCAAAGCTAATGAGGCCATTGAGCAGGGTATCACCCTGTTGGAACGCAGAGTTTCACAGGATCTAGCCATTGCCAGACGCTCCTCCATGGGCTTGCTGGCTGCAGCAAAAACTCCTCAGCGTCCCTCAGACTTACCCCCTCCACTGCTAGAACTCGCGGAGATCCACACTGTGCCATGTACAGTGGATCTGTCCCCATCCCTAGACCTCTCCGAATCCCATCTGCTGCAGTCACTGGAAAAATCACCGGCAATTTTTGCTACTCAAACCAGTGTGGCTGCCACCCCACCCGTAGACAGGGGTTCACATGAGGGAAAAAGTCAAACAAAAAGGTTTCTGTTTCCAGATACCTAAGAGCCTTGCTAGAAAAAACAGCCAGCACACACTGGGGTTGACTGTAGGAATTGTGTATAATGTGTATAAAAAGGAAAAATTGTTCCTTTTTAAGGTGTCCCCTCACTCACCGGGGTTGCCCCACAGTGACATGCTTCATCATTGGGGCCATCCCAGTCCTCTACGGGCTGGGGCGTGCTACGACTTGCGAAGTTACGTAGGAGCACTTTGTTGGACTATGTGTGGTGCATGTGTATTTGTGGGGAGTGGACTATGTGATATGGGTTAAAAATACCTGCCCAGTAGGTTTTCAATAAACTTTATTCTGACCTCTGTGTGTGCTGGCTGGTTTTTCTAGCAAGGCTCTTAGGTATCTGGAAACAGAAACCTTTTTGTTTGACTTAATTCCAGGAGGGCGAGCCTAGCTAATAACCCTCTAACTCCCTTCTTTATTTATTGTTCACATGAGGGAGCAATTCCCAAAAAGAAGAGGAAATCAAATCATCAAACTGCTAACTCTCCTCCTAAAACCGCCCCATAACCCTTCCCACTTCCCCCCTCCCTACACAGCCCACTGACCCCATCCTGACGGCACACCAGTTACTTACCTACCCACTCGCACAAGTAACAAACCTCACTACCGACAATATAAATCTTAGCTCTAGTAGCTATGACAGTGAAGGTAGTTTGGTTAACGAAGGTAACTTAACTAGTAACATCATTAGCATTAACAACTTACTTCTTGGCAAAATCAGGGATTTAATTAGATCCTATCTAAAACCAATAGAAAAGTCACTTCATCAGGTTGAAATCCAACTAACACAACTGTCCTCAGCTCTGAAGTTAAACAAAGATATCAACAAAGATATCAACCCAGCTCAAGGGAGGCCTCTCAATCATAATGTAAAAACATCTAAGACAGGCCCGACTGTACCAAATCCCTCCACTACGACCTTAAAGGTACCACAGAAACAACAACAAAAACAGCCACCACCAATAGCAACTAAGGTTCAACTACCACCTAAACCACTCAAACCCCTACCCACTTCACTGCCCACTCAACCAAAGCCTCAGACTTTAACACAACCAAAAGTATCCTCCGCCCTACCTACTCCGGCCCCCACCCTTCCAAAACCCTCTGATGGTTTTAATACCATCCCGAGAAATAGAAAGAGGAGGGGCCATCCTATCCATCTTCCCCCTGAAGCTACACCTTATGTAGTGATTATGACTGGTGTTCCAGAACTCTCTCCCAACCAGGATGAACCGGTCTGGTCACTAAAAAACAAAGTAATCTACTGGCTTTCCACCAATAGGCCATTACCATCTTTCCTGGATAACAGAGTCACCACTGTGCGCAGGGTCCCCTGGCTGGGCACTGAGCCCAAAAATATCCAGGGTGACTGCGTTATAGTGAATTTCGCTGATGCGAACACAGTAGAGCACATCTGCTCCTGGGGTGACCACACATCCACCGAAGGGATAGCCACTCATAGATTGTCATATTTCTATCCTCCGGCTCCACGGTACAATGCCGGTCCCCCTTGGAGCTAGACAAGAGTGGGGAATTGGGACGGAAGCAGAGACCGGGGCCACTGGCCAGGATACGGATTTAGTAATCCAGTTCCTGGTTCTTCCATAAAGTGGAGAGGCCCACCTCTATCCAATAGATACGCATGTCTTGACATGGTTGACTGACCATCAATTCCCTCCACTAATCATAAAGGCAGAAACACTCTTCAAACTCAAACAACTCATATCTCCAGAGAAATACTGCTGGCAGTTGTAGTTACTTCATCCCTCCCTGGCTCTCTTATAGAGCCCTTAATTACCCCAGTGGAATTATTTCTCGACCCGGCAGTTCTTCCGGATCAAGAACACAAACGTGATCACCCAACCCTCCCTGAAGAGTTACCCAAGAGGCAACCTTCAATTACAAATTCATCCCATCACCCACTTAATAAATCAGCCCTACGAGTAACACATTCTCCTTCTCTGACCTCCCTCCCAGATACTCAGCCCCAAGACTTACCATCTTCTGCTAACACACAAAAATCAAACACCACCCTACCTCTAACATGGGAGCTCCCAGTTATTTACTGGAACGTAGCGGGCCTTCGATCTAAAGTCCACCTCCAGTCATGGATCGACGTGATTAACACCCACAAATTAGTTTGCTTCCAGGAAACCTGGGCTATCGACCCTATTCACATCCAGGGTTATAAAACATTCCATGTCCCTGCCAGTCCGTCTATGCATGGCAGACCAAAGGGAGGTTTAGCAATTTATTTCTCAAATAAAATTTCGCCCACAATTATAGAGGTATCTTTGGCGTCCCCAACCGCTCAAATCCTAAAGTTATCTTTTGAAAAAAGTTCCATCTATTACATTATTAACATGTATAACAACACCTCCCCCGCTGATTGTGCAAAGACACTGACTGAAATCACCCTATTCATTCATGACCAGAAGGCAAAATACCCGCAGCTACATACAGGTACATGCATCAAACTCGGAATTTGCGATTCCTTAATTGCGATTTTTAAGGAATCGCAATTAAGGAATCGCAAATGCCTATGCATTAAGAAATCGCTAAATAAATTGCGATTTCTTAGAATTCCTTAATTGCGATTAGCATTTTGCGAATCGCAATTAAGGAATCCCTTCCCATTCATTCCTATGGGCCTAGAGGCCCATAGGAATGAATGGGAAGACAATCTCAATTTGCGATTCGCAATTAGCTAATCGCAAATTGAGATTGCGATTTCAAGGGTGCAGGGGTGTTCAAAGGACACCCTGTTGCACCCCTGAAATCAAACAATGCACATATGTTGTGTACACACATGCCCAAAGGGCATGTGTGTGCACAACATGAAAGTTAAAAAAATGCAAAAAATAGCATTTTTCTAACATTTCGCAAAATTACCATGAGGTCCAACCTCATGGTAATTTTTTCTCTCTAATTGCGAAATCGCAATTTTTTTCAGTTTCATGCATTGCTTTTAAGGAATCGCAAATTTGCGATTCCTTAAAAGCAATCGCACTTTAAAAAATCGCAAAAATAGCGATTTCTTCACTTTTTGGTTCATGCATCCCAAATAGTGATTTGGGAATCGCAAACGGCCGAATTTTGCGATTCGCACCGTTTGCGATTCCTAAATCGCTTGATGCATGTGCCTGATAGTTACGTTGTGTGGGGTGGAGATTTTAATGTTTATTTGTGTAGTAACTATAGTAAAGGTATCTGTGGGCTCCAAGATGAACATGACTCCCCTATGACACATTTTACCCACTCTAGTATTGGTATTACCTTGAACGAATGTCTTTTTTCTTTAGAACTTGAGTTCGCTAATGAAATAGTGTATCCTCCTGTTGAGTTCAAGCCGACCTTCCACGGCAGAGGCCTTTCTACCACCATTGATTACATCCTGTGTTCACAAATTCTAAAGAACCGCTTGAAACATTTCATAACTGGTACAGACATCTCAAGTGATCACTATTCTAACAGCATCACCCTTATACTCAATTCAGCTTCACAAGCTCATAGCAAGACCAGTTTGCTAAGCCAGCAACCTCTGGCTATGGACAAAACGAATGGCTACACAGTAAAATGGTCCAAGATAAACCCCCATGATGTTACTAAGAAGATCATCCAAAAAACTCTTCCCTTAATAAACATCTGTTTAGCGGAGACTTCATCTTCCCACATGATCCTCTCGAGCTTCGCCAATATACTAAAAGCTATTCAGCAGGAGCTCACTCGCCAACACAAGGCCCATGACAAGGATTCACGGGGTGGTTTGATGCCCATTGCCGTAAAGCCCTCTCAGCGCTAAAAAGCGCACTTCATAGCCAAGACAGGGACGTGGCTCTAATAGCCACATTAAGAAGGAAGTACAAACTGGCCCTACAAACCCGGAAACAGGAAATAAAAAATAACCTTTGGGCCAAACTACGCGAGAGTACAAGGAGTAAAGATAGCTCGCTGTTTTGGCGAACAGTTAAGTCTCCCTTCTTAGTAGATCCTTCAGCTGTCCGTCACCTAGATGTGGCGTTTCCTGCTGAAAAATGGGTAGTGCATTACTCACAGATTTTCGGTGACCCCTCCGCCGCAGCCATAATTTCCCGGACCGTAGAGGAAGCTTTTTCTGCGGATAATATTTATCCAATTGACCTCCACTTCGATCTTGTGGAGGTCACAGCTGCACTGACTTCCTCGAAGACCGGGAAAGCTCCTGGCCCCGACGGAGCCCCTCTCGATATTTTTGTGAGTAACCTAGATTTATGGTCCCCAATCGTCACGCAAGTTATGTACGCAGTTTCCCAGGCTGGCCTAATTGAATCTTGGTCCTCATCAGTGCTTTTACCCATTTTCAAAAAGGGTGAACGTGATAACCCAGCCTGCTACAGACCCATCTCTCTCTTGGACTCACTGGGAAAGGTTGCCGGGAGATTAATTCTGGAGCGTCTCCAGAATTGGGCCAAAGAGAAGAAGATCTTAACTGACCTCCAGTTTGGGTTCCAAGAGGGATTGGGTACTGTAGAACAGGCCCTCAACCTGACACTGTTAATGGGCAAATATGCCAGGGCTAAAGGTGGAAACCTCTACTTAGTGTATGTTGACCTAAGTTCCGCATTCGATTGCGTAATACACTCCAAGCTGTGGGAGATTCTGAGTAACCTGGGGGTACATCCTCCACTTCTTAAATTCCTCCGAGAACTCTACACTGATGCCAAAGCATGTGTGAGGTATGGCATCAATGGGGAATTATCAGATTCATTCAGCGTAGCAAAAGGCGTCAGACAGGGGTGCGTCCTCGCTCCGTTTTTATTTAATATCTACACAAATGGACTGGAGCGAGCAATGCTGGAAGGCAGCCAGGATCTTCCCTGCATAAACACCCGCCCTATTCCAGCCCCTATTATACGCCGACGATTCCGTCATATTGGCGAGAACCCTGAATCAGCTTCAACTCCAACTGGACAAGTACTGCCAATTCATTCTGTCCCTGGGTTTAAAAGTAAATAAGACCAAGACTTTTGTGATGCACATAGGCAAGAAAGTTCAGAATCGGAAACCTCTTTTTATAGAAAAGGTCAGACTGGAAAATGCTAGGGCATACCCTTACCTAGGCATCCTCATAGATGATCAAACAACCTGGAAACCTGCCACCACTAGTAAAAAAATGCAATTCCAGCGCACAACCGCGGCGTTGATCTCTTTCTCCAGGAAGTTGGGCAAGCCCGCTCCCGATGAGTTGCTTAAAATATACCAAGCTAAATGTCTTAGTGTGGCAACTTATGGAGCGGGCGTATGGGGCTACGCCCCTGCCGGAGAGCTTCAAACAACCGAAAATGAACTCTTGAAATATGTACTAGCTCTCCCTCGAAGTGCTCCAAATTACGGCAGTCACACTGAGCTCAGTTTGGATTATCCAACTGACACCATTAGATACCAACCGATCCTCCTTTGGCACCGAATATGGACCAAAGAGCAATGTCATCTTACTCGGTCACTGATAGCCGATTGCCTATCACTGACCCATTGGAAAAAGATCCCATGGCTCCTTTATGTGTTTATTTTTCTGAACGATTTGAACTGTTTAATATTTTTTACTGACCCTCCCTCACTTGTGGACATATCCAGGAAGGCTCTGAAGAACTTGTGTGCTAACCACCTAAGAGATCTTCGCATGTGTTCAGAAATTGGTAAACATACAAACAGTCATTTAATGACGATTCAAGCTACTCCCGGCTTACAGCCGTATCTGTCCTTCTACTTGTCTAACTATGATAAATATGTTTTAACTAGATTCCGTTTTGATTCCTTTTATCGCCTTGTCTCGTTCCCTGGGGTTTCCGACTGGTCACGTGAATTAATTAGATGCCCCTGCGATGGTAACGCACCCCAGTCTACCCTGCATGTAATTCTATTTTGCAGCTTTTTTTCCTCTTCTCCGCCAAATGGGCTTGAGAAGATGCAGACCTGCTCTTTTGGCACTACAGTTTTTAGACACACAATTTGCTGCTAAGTGTATAGCCTGTTTTTTAAAAGAATGTCTGAAAACCCGTTTACAATTGACTGACCCTGCTTTGTAACTTTTTTATATGCAATTTACATTTAATTGACAACCCATGCCATACTGCATAGGCGATACTCTTTTTAAAACTAAATGTATTGTTTTGTTCATGCTTCAGTTAATATTGCTCATGTGATAACTTTTTTACAATTTTGATGTAACTGTTTTTTTACTATGCACTTTTTATGATTGTATAATTCAATCGAAATAAAGTTACTTTGACTGACACTTGCAATACTGCATTCCCAGTGTTGGCAGCTCAGTACTGAGGCAGTATCATAACCCAATGCAATGATGCCACAGTTTACATCCCTAAGAACGAATACTACAAGTGACCATTGGCAAAACCAACAATCCTGCTACACGTATGTGCAGTGCAACTTCTAGTATCACATACCTTGATGTTGTGCAATGACAGAAGTGTTGTGTAGTTCCTACCAATCCGTAGGACCTGCACGTTTGTTGGACAACATAAACTTTGTGTGAGGTGCTTAGACTAATTCCGGGCACCCCTGCTGGATATGTTGGCCTAGAGACCAGTGAGCTCACAGTGACACCCTAGGACCCCTAACCTTACCTGGGAGCAACCAGTGGCAACCACTGAACATGACAACCCTGATCCCTCAGGATTCATGGAAACAGATAAGAGCCTTTCGCTCAATCACTCGTGCTTTCTCATGCTCAGGGAAATATACTGAATACACAATGGGAAGTTTTCAATGTATTTATTGAAACAATCTTATTCTGGCATAGAAAACATGTGATGCTATAATCAGTAGGCATATGCAGATGAAATTGATTACAAGCATCAAGAGTGTAAATAGTAGATACACTTCTACCCTGGTGCTAAAACAGTGTATACATGCAGGCATAAAACCAAAGCAATAATCTGGCGTACTACTATACAAAACCCTACTCTAAGTGTACCTAGAGTATGTGTTGGTGTTGAGCCAAGAATCCCACAAAGGGATGATTCAACCCTATTACCTGGTGGGAGAGAATGTAAGAGCCTGTCATGGTCACAAACTGGACACCCCCTTATTGAGATGTCAGAACACTGCATGGTGAAGTCTCAGCATGCAGGGACCCTTGGTGTCAGCTGAAGTGCCTTCTCCACTAATCTTTCAGCAGACTCATTATTTACCATAGAGAACAGCCTTTCGATGTATGTGTAGATTAGCAGTGTTATGGATATGTAGATAGCTCTGTCACCATGTGGATGAAGATAAAACAACATTTGTACCTAGTGTGTGAAGAGGTTGTGTACTTGATGTTCGAGGCATCTTGATAATGTTGTACGATGCCAGTTGTGTAAACAAAGTAGTTTCAGAGAATCTAATCCAACATTGTCATGCATGTAAATATGTGCTAAAGGTCAGACCCGAAATGTTATTGTGAAAAACAGGACAGTGTAAGAAAAAAGCCGTTTTGCTGCTTGGGCCTAACTCAGGAGAATAACACCTACTCCTCATACTAAGGGTCGATATATAAAAGCTTTTTAAGAGCCGGCCGGCCATAATGAAATTGGACTAAAAATGGTTAAAACCATCTTTAAAATCATCTAAAAGCAGGCTTCCCTTTAAAATATAAAAAAACTCTATTGATTCAATTTGTTTAAAAAATAAGCCAAATTGTTCCCACCACACGGAAAAGCCAATTTGTTAATGTATTCCAAAAAGTAGATGCAACATCGCTGTTGCCCACATCTGCAGATGCTGGTCCCAGAGGCGTACTTTGAAACAGGTTTATGGAGGAAAGGTGATTTCATTTGGTTCCCACAGCAGCCGCTGAGGGTGTGCCTGCATACTGTACGCGTATCATTGAGCCGGTGTCTGTTTTACTAGTAGCCAAAGCATCCAAGGGTGCCTTGAAAAAAAGCATTCATCATTAATGGAATACACTGGGGACAACAATACTCATGGTCTTTGAAGGGATCCATCAGTACATCAATGTTCAGTGGCACAACCGATTGAGATCCTAGGCATAGATCCAATACGCCATTGTGTCTGCAAAGCAGGCAGTGCAACACAGGTTATATGCAGTGAAGCCACACAGGCTTGAAGGACAAGAACCAGCACTTGTGTAGTTTTCCAAGTCGAGGTGTGCCAAAGCAGTGCACCAAGTGCTCATGGCATTGCAGCACAAGCAGTGCTGTCTCCATTCTAGGTTGAATTGGGACATCTATTGCGGAGCAGAAAAATTAAAATTAGTATTACCGCCACAAGTAGCAGGACAAGGGGGAGCCCTCCAAAAAAGCCTACCAACATTGAGTGTATGAAAGATGGTATAACTCCAAAAATCATCTGAAAAGTGCTAACCAGTCCAGAGCCAATACATTAAAAAGTGCACTATTTTCTTTGTATCAGACATATTAAAGATACGGTGAACCCGCTCCGCAAAATGCAGCAGGAAGTTAATGGGAAGTAGTGTCTGTATCTCAGACAAGCACCTTGCAACCTGGATATCAAACGTCTCTCTGGCTGAAGTTAAAGCAATACTCTTTTGAAAAAGCATGGCTTTCAGCTTGCTCAGAGAATCAAAGCATATGTTGGAAACATTAATCGAAGGCTTTAGCGTTGCCTCCCTAACTGTGCGAGCAGGTGGAAATAATAGTTGTGTGCAACAAGTGACTATGGAATTAAACATCCCCAGATAAGTGATGCCCAGTTCCATTCCACGGAGAAAATTACAAAAAACAATTTGATGGACAGAATGTAGATCAATGTCTTACATTCACCCCAGTACAAGGATCTGGGCCTAAATCCATCGTTTTTTGCACTCCACACCACCCTGGGTCAGATAATGGCTTTATGCAAATCAGCTCTGACCCTGTGCCCCATGGGAACAGTCCAGTCCGAACTACAACAGCCATATCTTTCCCAGACCGGAATCAAGCGCTGTGGATGCTCAGACGTGGGTCCCAGGCACTCCACACCACTGCTAGCCGGGCTGATGAGAGGTGTTACCTCGAAACCGGTCCGGTCCTCGGATGCTTGATTCCGTTCTGGGAAGGACATGGCTTTTGTAGTTCGGACTGGACTGTTCCCATGGGGCACAGGGTCAGAGCTGATTTGCATATCGCCATTGTCTAACCCAGGGTGGTGTGGAGTGCAAAAAAACGATGGATATGGGCCCAGATCCTTGGACTGGGGTGAATGTGTGACATTGATCCACATTCTGTCCATCACCTGTTTTGTTTGCAAATTCCGCCATAAGTGCGCTGGGGATGCTCAGACGTGGGTCCCAGGCACTCCACACCACTGGAGTCAAGCTAGCCGGGCTGATGAGAGGTGTTACCTCGAAACCGGTCCGGTCCTCGGATGCTTGATTCCGTTCTGGGAAGGACATGGCTTTTGTAGTTCGGACTGGACAGTTCCCATGGGGCACAGGGTCAGAGCTGATTTGCATATCGCCATTGTCTAACCCAGGGTGGTGTGGAGTGCAAAAAAACGATGGATATGGGCCCAGATCCTTGGACTGGGTTGAATGTGTGACATTGATCCACATTCTGTCCATCACCTGTTTTGTTTGCAAATTCCGCCATAAGTGCGCTGGGGATGCTCAGACGTGGGTCCCAGGCACTCCACACCACTGGAGTCAAGCTAGCCGGGCTGATGAGAGGTGTTACCTCGAAACCGGTCAGGTCCTCGGATGCTTGATTCCGTTCTGGGAAGGACATGGCTGTGGCTGTTGGCAATATGACTCTGAGCACTTTACCACTGCTGATCAGTGCTAAAGTGCATATGCTCTCTGTGTAAATTGTTATTATGATTGGATATACATGATTGGCATATTTGTATCATCATGAAGTCCCTAGTAAAGTGCACTGGGTGTGCCAGGGCTGGTGATGACAAATGCTACTAGTGGGCCTGCAGCACTGATTGTGCCACCCACATGAGTAGCCCTAAAATGGGGTCTCAAGCCTGCCACCGCAGTGCCTGTGTGCAGTCTGTCAACTGCCATGTCCTCCTGGGCAGTGTCCCAACTGACCAGGCCTAACCCTTCCCTTTTTGTGCACATTGGTCACCCCTATGGAAGGCCCAAGGTACCCCCCTGGGCAGGGTGCAGTTTATTTGAAAGGTAGAGCATGTACCGGTGCAGGTGACATGCTCTGGTAGAGAATTACAGCCATTTTCGTTTTTCACTATTGTAAGACTATCTTTCTCCATAGATTAACATGGGGGGTGCTGGCTACAGTGGCTACCAGCATTTCTTCTCATAGGAACAAGATAGGACATAAGAGTCTAGTACCCCTGAACTCAGAATTTAATAACACATCTTTTAGGAAAGGTGGTTTTTAAATCCTGTGTTTGAGAACAGCACTTTTAGAAAGTTGCTGTTCACAAGTCTGACCCTTCTGTGTGCCTTGGCCTGTTTGTGTATTGACTGTCTGGTTTGAGAGTGACAGGGGCTGAGGATTCCGCAGGAGGCTGGCTGAGTCAGCCCTAGGCTGAATGACTGCATTTGCAACCTGAGTGGTGGGAGGAGTTAGCGCCTGGGCCTGAACAGGGCTGTGCCTGCCTGCCACAATGCTGGCTCTACCTCCTGCTGGGCGACTGACGACCCTGTCCCTCACTCTGAAAGGAAAGGAGAAGCCAGGCAAACAAAGTGCTCAAGCAACACCCAGAACTGGTTCAGATCGGGCTCAGGGCCCACTTGCACAAAGAGAACAAAAACTTTTTAGGGGTATAAGTACAAGACCCCTGACAACAGAAAATTAGATCATCCTGGAATCAAGAAAGAACCTCTGCCAAGGAGAAATCTGAATCTGAAGAAGGAAGACTGTCCTGCTGTTGCTCTGCTGGACTGACCTGTTGCTTTGCTGCCAAGGAGAGGGGAAGGACTTTGCTGTTGTGCTGTGTCCCCTGTCTTGAAGAAATCTCCAAGGGCCTGAGAAGAGCTGGCTCCCTGTTCTGAAGTCCCAGGAACAAAAGGACTTCACCCCCAACTTCCCTGAACTCTGCTGAGAGAGTTCTGTCCTTCCTAGTGTGCTTGATCCAGTTGTGGGGCCTCTGGAAGTTGTACCTGTGCTGGAAAGCTTGAAACTAAGCTTGAGAGACTTTTGCAATTGAAAAGTATCGCATCGCTTGCTGTGGAGCACATCCCCAACAGTGCGAGAAGTTTCCCGCCGCTACGAAGGTCGAGATCGTTGCAGCGCCTTGGTTTGCGGGACGCACCCGATCGGTGCAGGAAGCCTAACATCGCTGCGAGTGTCGTCGCAGAGCCTGTCGTCGCTGGGTAAGATCGCCGCACTGCTTGCTTGCGGACCGCATCACGTCGCTGCGAGTGTCGTCGCAGAAGCCATTGCATCGAGAAGCTGCGAGAGAGAAGATCCCCGCTGGTTTGCGCATCGTCTCCCCAGAGATCGTCGCAACTCCAGAGATCGTCGCATCGTGCCTTTGCGAGAACAAACTTCCTACGGAACCTACGCACCGGAATCCATACAAGTGGCCTTCCTCCCCATATAGACCGGATTCGTCACAACACACCCGCTGCTGCAGAAGGGCTGTCGCATTGCCTCCCCAGGGTCTCAGGAGCAATGCATCGCTTGTTTTCCACCGCACCAGCTTCTGCTTTTGGAACTTTTGCCGCAACTAAAAGGTACTGTGATAAACGTGACGCAACTGTGAAATTTTCACGCAACTGTGGATTATTTTATCACAACCTAAAGAACTTTTTATTACAACCTTAAGAACTCTTTTGAAACCATATTCTTGAACTGCGTATGTTGGATTTTTGCTGTTTTGGTCTTGTGTAGTTTAGATTAAATACCTTTATGTTTCTAAACTGTTGTAGAGTCAGTTTGTGGTGTTTTCACTGTGTACTGTGAGTGTTAGTACAAATACTTTACACATTGCCTCCTGAATAGCCTTGACTGCTCGTGCCAAGCTACCTAGAGGGTGAGCAGGGGTTATCTCAGAGGGTTTCCTCCTTACCCAGACTAGAATCAAGGGTTCCTATTTGGACAGTGGTACCTACCTCTGCCAACTAGAGACCCCCAGTTCTAACACATTACATTCTCAATGAAGTGAAATGTCTTCCCATATTAAGGACCAACTTAAAGCATCCTGACAGTCGGAACCACTAATGAAAACATCTGTAACCCCATTCCTGTATCTAAATCTGAATGGTAATTCCCAGTACTCATGAACATAACCTTCTCCAGCACTTCATATCTGCCTACCTGATGGTACTGGAGACAATATTGGAATTGGAAAGTCATGACCGGTAGGGTAATGAAGACCATGGATTTTCCAGTCTATGGATGGTGTCTCCGCCACTACAAAAGGTAATAGGTCTAATTGCTTCGCATCTCTGTGTACCATTACTATCTGTTGTTCGGTCAGATCATATTCAGAAAACAGACTTGTACTATTGATGTAACGCCATGGCACGTGACCAGAACGTAGTGTTTGCAACTTCCAGCTCAGTATTACAATGGATCATAATTGTGACTGTCCATGCAGTAAAATAGACATGTCTTGCTGTATTATGTCAATTGCAGAAGATACTATGTTGGCCAGTGAATAAATTCTGAATGATAATGTGGTCATACAGTTGTCAACCGCAGCCTTTTCCAAACTAACCCTGTCAATCTCGCACATTCTCTCAGCAGCTTCCTGTTGAGAAATGTTTCACAGCTCGTTGTATATTCCGTACAAGAAGCGCTTTTGACGTGGGTTGCGGGGACCTAATAAAAAATCCATGAGATCCATTTCATCAGAAAAAAGGGAAAAGTGTTGCTTCATCTGAGAAAGTGTTGAGGTTTTTAATAGGTATGGGCGGAAAATCCGTTTCGCTCGCGGATTTTGCGGATTTTCGGGAAATCCGCAATCCGCGAGATTCGCGAATCTCCCGCAAAATCCGCAAATCCGCGAGCAGCGGATTTTGCTCGCACTGCTCGCACTGTTCGCGTGAGTTCGCGGCTTCCCAGTACAACTTCGCGCCCCGCGAATAAGTGCTAAATTGCAGAAATACGATCTTAGCAAAACTGAAACTACTTGCCAGGTTCAAAAGTTCAGGCTCATCATTAGTAGCCATTTCCTGTAGTGCTTCCTGAGGGGCCCCTCCAGAGTTCAGTTGCCAGTTGCAACTATTATGTGACCCTGCTCTGAACCTCAGAATAGTTACACATATGCCACAAAGGTCCTGAATTACAGCTAAGGGAGACAAGCAGGAGCCAGGCTGGAAGTTAAAATCCATTAATCAGCCCCTACTTCATTATTGTCAGTTGGGGCAGGGCAGGTGTTGTAACTAATTTTGCAACAATGAAAGCACTTAGCAAGTGCAAAAGATCACTAATCAGGGCGCACTAAGGAAGCAGGTGCCAGCTAAAAAAATATTCTGTGACATATTAATCAGCCCCAAATTAATTCAGGTCACTTGAGGCAGGGAAGGTGTGCTTTGCTTTGCCGAAAATAATGTACACTGGACAACCAGAGGGTGTGGTGATGAAACAGAGGGTGGCATGGGTGGGCCAGAGGGTGGCATGAGTAGTCAGAGAGTGGCAGTGGTGACAGAGAGTGGCAGTGATGAAGAAGAGTGTCCCAAACAGGCTGGACACGTAGAAACAACAAGTTCGCGAAACTTGCGACCCGACAGGTAAGTTCGCAAATTGCGAAATTGTAAAAACCCTCGTGAACTGGCAGAAACACGGGCGAACACAAAAAAAAAAATCCGCAAATTCGCAGGAATTCGCGGATTTTGCGGATTGCGAATTCACAAATCCGCAAAATTCGCGAACGCGAGAGCCGCAAAATTCGCTCATGCTTAGTTTTTAACCAATTGATGAACAACTTACTAACACTATGGGGCGCATGCATCAAGATATGCTTTTGCGAGTCCTTAATTGCGATTATTAAGGAATCGCAATTAAGGACTTGCAAAAGCCTATGCATGTAGTAATCACTATGAAAATAGCAATTCCTAAACATTCCTTAATTGCGACTCGCAAATTGAGAGTCGCAATTAAGGAATGGCTTTCCATTCAGTCCTATGGACCTACAGCCCCATAGGAATGAATGAGAAATTGCATGTGCAATTTACGAGTACCAATTTCAAGGGTGCAAGGGTGTCAAAAGGACACCCTGTTGCATCCCTGAAATTGTGCTATGCCCCCATGTTGCGCACACACATGCCTCAAGGGCATGTGTGTGTAACATGAAACTTTAAAAAATGCACTTTAGTGCATATTTCAAAGTTTTTGCAAATTACTGACCAGTTTATTTTTTCCGTAATTTGAGGCCCCAAATAACGAAATTGCTATTTCAAAGTGCTTCTTGCACTACATTTAAGGAATCGCAAATTCCTTAAATGCAATCGCAATGTGGGAAATCGCAAAAAAAATTGCGATTACCGAAATTGCGCATCCCAAATACTTTCATGTATCGCAAACGACAGATTTTTTCCAAATCGCACTGTTTGCAATTGCAAAATCCCCTGATGCATATGCCCCAAAATGATGTCACCACCCCAGATTGTACTTATCATTGATCGGCCTATTGATCCTAAACACTTCGATGATCCAACCAAGCCCTCGCCATAATTCCCCGCATCCATAGATGCACCATGGGAGGAAGAACCTTCTCCTACTTAGCAGCCAAAACCTGGAATTCTCTCCCCACCCACCTTCGCCTTGTACAGAACCACCTCTCCTTCAGAAAGCAACTCAAAACTTGGATATTCGTTAAGTAAAATACCCCCCTCCCCCAAGCGCCTTGAGACCCTCTGGGTGAGTAGTGCGCTATACAAGTTTCTGAACTTGAACTTGAACTTACCCAGGAATCTAGATTGACACCTATTTGTGTCCACAGGCCACACCGACCACACCTTCCAATTGGCATCTGATTAATTAAAGTAACCATTCTGTATCATGGTATCGAGTGTATCCTCACTACAGTGTGTTAGATACTGCCAGTTCTCAAAGTGCGAAAATGCGGGAATATGAGGTGTGTTTAAATCATTCATTTTTGCTATTCCTAGACAGGAAGTTTGTTGCACTGTTTTATTCAGGACAATGATTTGATGTGGTAAGAGGCATGCCCTATGTAAGTGACAAAAGCGACTAGGCTGTTCCTAGAAGAAAAAAGAAGAAGGGAAAGAAGAGGTCACAGGAAGGGCAGGGGTAGGGTTCAGTGGAGGGCTACCCTGGGTATCCAATTTGTTGGATGTAATGGCCTCACACACCCTTGCGAGTGTCATGCTTCATCATAGGCAATGCTCCTCGTTGGGCAGGGGGTGCAATGCCCAACGGGCTCACCTCAAAGAGGGGCTCTTTGGCGGAGATCTTTTATCCAACTGCCTATAGGTGAAGTGAGGGTGAGGGGCCAGAAGGGAAGGGATAGTGTAGGTAAGTGAGTATAAAATGTGGCACAAGGTACCGGAGATCAATTTATTCTGGTGGTCCCCTGCCACAAGTAAAAACAGTGGGTAGCCTGTGATCGAAGGAAATTAGGATTCCACGTCACGATCCAGGACTACATTGCATATCGTGAGGTCAACATGTTTCTCGCTTTCGCACACTGGCTGCGATTCTTCAGGACCTAATTAGTTACTACTATCTCTAACAAACATGACCTAGTAAAGTATCAGTTTATATTTACAGTTGTACTACCTGTATTGTACTGCTCTTGCCTAGGGGAGACAAAAGTAATCGTTACCAAAATACAGTGACAACAAGTGCCCTTTTGTGACCGTGAACACACAGTGTTGATGTGGATAAGGTGACATACTAATGGTGACATACTAGTGGTGATTGGTGACCAGTATGTTTTATCTTATATCACACATTTAAAAACACAGCATACATCAACATAAAAATAAAATTAAAAACAGCAGCAGCAGTTTCTTCTGAGCACCCGGGCTACATCCTGTGGCTAGGGTAGCTTGTTACTCACCTAATGGTCAAGGTATAAAGGTGTCAACAGTACCCGGTAGGTTTGACATCAAGGGGGGAACCATAGGGGTTTAAGGCTATGACGGAAAACAAGCAAAGGTGCAAGTTGATTGGTTTGCTTAGTTGAAAAGGATGTCACAACCATATAGTCTATCTCGTGGGCCCAGAGACCAATATATGTTGGTCGCGTTGAGGTTCTGGATCCCAGAAATAGTGACTACAAAAGGTGTACCAGTGTTCTCATGGTGCAAAGTACCCAGCGCGTGGTTCGTCTACTGTGAAGTACTGAATATGGGCAGTGCCGGTCGTGTGTTAATTATACCTGGCAGCTGTCGCTTGACGGATATGCAAGCGGGAGAAGGGACTGTGATCGCTCCCTGCCTGTTCTTAAAGCAAGAATTGAATGGAGATTCTTTCAGATTTTTAAGGTGGCGTGCATACGGTCAAAAACAATTAGCCCCCCCTCACAGTGTCAGTATCGCGTTAGGAGGTTAGAGCTATGCAAGCAGGAGAAGGGACTGTGATCGCTCCCCGCCTGTTCTTAAAGCAAGAATTAAATTGAGATTCTTTAAGAATATTCTGCACGGCTAACCACCGTGGGGTATTACCTCCTAGGCGGGTAAGATTCGTTCTATCCCCCACCTTTTAGTTCCTGGCTACTACACCAAGAACTGGGCGGATACTTCTCTTTTTTTATTCCAGTATCCTTAACCCTTCTACTCTCAACTTAACCTTACCTTTCATCTCACCTCACCATTGCATCCTTGCCACCTCACAATGGATGGACAAGGCCTCAGCTTCGGTGATGATGATGCAGCAGGTATTCATAGACTTCCGTCCATCCTGGGCATCGATATAGACACCTCCACAGGGAGTAACTCAGCAGATTGGAAATCACTCTCTGACATGAAGAGAGAGTGGATTAGAATCACTCTACATGGAGCACTCATGGCTGAATACTTTAAGGCCAAAATAGCACCAAATGGCCTGATAGTTAAAAATTTCCCCAGGATTTTCTGGGAGGACGGCCAATTTAAGGTATAATGGTCGCTAATCTCTTGGAAGTGCACCCATGACCTTCTTATCCTCCTGGTTTACTGCGAAACGACTGGCAGATGAACTTCTCAGTAAAATTCAGACAGCAGAGAGCGCCCTCAAGAGCGCCGGTCAGAACCCAGGTTTCAAAACCAAGCTGATCGAACTTAACAAAGAAATTTCTGAGCATAAAGATTTCCTAATGAAACAAAAAGTTGCTAAGTTGCAGAAGGATATTGATCGCTTCTCCAAAGAGAAGGTTTACCCCTATCTTAAGGATGACTTTGTCCCTCCAGGGACAGGATATCTCTCCGACTCCAGTGCCACCTCCTCTAGACGAGAATCCAACAGTGACAGCAACTCGAGCGGGGACGAGTGGCAACCAGGACCCCGCAAGGGGAATAGAGGGGGCAGACGGGGGCAACCCTTTTATCCACACCCCCCCTATCAGGGGCCTCCAATGTGGCAATTACCACATTTCCAACATCCTATGACACCTTTTGTACCCCAGTACTCCCCTCATTTCGCCCCCCATGGCATAAACCAGCAGCCTTTTTTAGACAGAGGTTGGGGCAGAGGGCGCGGGCGCAGGCAAGGAAACGCTCCAGACAAGAGGGTACAGTGGGAACACACAGGCTCAAGGGATGGAAACCAGGAGCAGGACAGGACAGAAATAAGTCTGGTAGTGAATCTCTCGTCACGCCAGCTCACAGACTGTGAAGAAAAAGTCTTACAAAAAGGTCTCGGATTTGTTCCAACTCCGAAGATAGACAATTTCCAACAGAATTGCGAAATCCAGAAATTCTTTAGGAAGATCAGATTGAGATCCTTTTTTGATGGAAGACCACACGAGACGCCAACAGACTCAGGCCTCCATAATCCATCTACTTTCACTCCGCACAGCGGGATGGTTCCAAATGAAATCCTTACATATGAGCAGGCTGTGCTCAAAGACATTGGAGAATTGAGACCTGTCCAGAGACATTACAATCTCTCTAAATCAGAAATGCAGATGCTGAACTCCCTGGCCAACGATGGGACCATCACCATCAAACAGGCCGACAAGGGTGAAGCGGCAGTGATAATGGACACCACCGACTATGAAACAGAGTGTCTAAGACAACTAGGGGATAGGCGTTACTACACCCCCATTCCATCCAACCCCACTGAACGACTTAAGACAATAATTACAGGAATGGTTGAATCTGCAGAATGTCAGGAGTGGATCTCTAAAAAGGAGGCTGAGTTCCTTGTGAAAAAAGAACCCAGGGTGCCTTATTTTTATACCCTTCCTAAAATTCACAAGGGGACCAACCCAGTACCTGGACGCCTGATTGTATAGGGCATCAACTCAGTTTTAGAGCCCCTTTCACAATTTTGCGACCACTTCCTATAACCTCTAGTGAAGAGAATCCCTTCCTATGTCCAAGACACCACGGACGTTCTTCGTCTGTTGGACAACCTACAAGAAGACATTCAAATTGACTCCCTTATCACCCTAGACGTGGAGGCCTTCTACACGAACATCCCACAGAGGGCCACACTTGGGGTGATTAAGAGAATCCTCAGCACGGAGGAATGGACCTCCCCTACGCCACCCTCCTTTATCATGGAGTGTGCGAATCTTGCTCTCACTGAGAATTTCTTCGAATTTAGGGGCAACACTACCATCAAACCCAGGGAACTTCTATGGGCAGCACTTTTGCCCCTTCGGTGGCCTGTCTTTACATGGCTGACTTTGAGGAGAAACATATCAATGGACCAATGAACCCCTACCACTCTAACATCAAACTCTGGAGGAGGTTCATTGATGACATCCTCATACTCTGGGCAGGGACTGAAGATCTTTACCAGGAGTTCTTCAACTGGCTTAATACCCTCAACAACTACCTAACCTTTACCATTACTGCCTCCACATCCAAGATAGCATTCCTGGATCTCACCATCAGAGGGGTAAGATCGATACCACCATGTATCAAAAACCAACGGACCGTAACAGTCTACTCCTCTTTACAAGTCATCACCCCAGGGCTTTGAGACTGAACCTTCCCTTTGGGCAGTTCCTGCGGGTTAGGCGCATCTGCACCAACCTATCAGATTACAAGACTGAGTCCACCATCCTATCCCGCAACTTGCAAGAGAGAGGGTATCCTACCAGGGAAATCTACAAGGCACAGAAACGGGCACAGAATAACCACAGAGGGGCCCTCCTGGAATACAATACTCCCACCTCCCAAGACAATGATCTCTTGACTTGTGTGACAACTTTCTCGCCAGTCTCAAATGAAATCAAAAAAATTATAAAGAGACATTGGCAGATCCTCAACAAAGGGGAGCTTAACCTTGCGACCCCCAGGTTTGCTTTCAAAAGGTCAAAAAGTATCAAGGACATTCTAGTCCACACAAGGCCTAAACAAGTTGAAACCCACAGACAAACCACACTCTGGCAATTACCACCAGTACGGGGACACTACCCTTGTGGCTCCTGCAGTGCATGCCCTTTCACCATTATCACCAAATCCATTCAAATAACAGAGACATTCCTGTGGGAACTTTGTTGTCACACCAACTGCAATACCCCTAATTGCATTTATCTACTCAGATGCCCCTGCGATCTACAGTATGTGGGCATGACCACCCGTCCTATCAAGATCCGCATTTCGGAACATAGAAGCAACTTTCGTTGCAAAAAAACGAATACCAAGATGTGCAGACACTATGTAGACCAAAATCATACTGCTGACTCACTGAGATGGCTTATCCTCGAGACACCCAGCAACAAATCCAAACAGAACTTATTCCAAAAGGAACAAAGGTGGATACACCGGCTATCCTCAGATAGGCGGGGACTCAATGAGGACATCCTGTGGAGTGCGCTATAACTACTGCCTTCCACTGCCTCCCTGCTCTAAATGTATGATCATGGTTTACAGCACCTATACCAGGCTACCCACACAACTCTGACTCATGTCCGATATGGCTCAAGTAATGAAGAAATTAGTCGTGTGAAACACGGGTTTATAAACCTCCACAATAATGAGATTGCATTAATATACAAAAGTTCCCAATGGCTAATGGGCACTCATTCCTCCATTTTTACTGTAACCTCTGTACACACCAATACCAATACTAGTATCTTTCAATATTGGTCCCTTCCAAGATGGCCACCACGGTCACGGCCGAAATCACGTGACGCCCAGGGCAGGATCACCTCAAGCACTGGCCATGCCCCCAACAACTGTTAACAGACCACCACGCCAGGTTCCAGCACTATCCGGACCCGGTAGTGATGGGTAGGCACAACGGGCGCTGACAGAGGCAGAGAGAAGTAAGTGAATCTCCCCGGGGTTACACTCACACCCAGCGAACATCACGAGGGCGCGCTATGCGAACAGCGCTTTCATTACATTGGCGAGGTGCATTCTTTGACCGCTTTCATTAAACTGGCGAGGTGCCTTCTGTGACCTCTTTCTCCATTAGTCCGGGCCACAGAGCTTTAACCTCCTAACGCGATACTGACACTGCGAGGGGGTGCTAATTGTTTTTGACCGTATGCACGCCGCCTTAAATAATCTTAAAGAATCTCAATTAATTCTTGCTTTAAGAACAGGCGGGGAGCGATCACAGTCCCTTCTCCCGCTTGCATAGCTCTAACCTCCTAACGCGATACTGACACTGCGAGGGGGCGCTAATTGTTTTTGACCGTATGCACGCCGCCTTAAAAATCCAAAAGAATCTCCATTCAAGAAGAGGAAGGGAGCGATCACACTCCCTTCTCCCGCTTGCATATCCGTCAAGCGACAGCTGCCAGGAATAATTAACACACGACCGGCACTGCCCATATTCAGTACTTCACAGTAAACAAACCACGCGCTGGGTTCTTTGCACCATGAGAACACTGGTACACCTTTTGTAGTCACTATTTCTGGGATCCAGAACCTCAACGCGACCAACATATATTGGTCTGTAGGCCCACGAGATAGACTATACGGTCATGACATCCTTTTCAACTAAGCAAACCAATCAACTTGCACCTTTGCTTGTTTTCCTTCATAGCCTTAAACCCCTATGGTTCCCCCCTTGCTGTCAAACCTACCGGGTACTGTTGACACCTTTACACCTTGACCATTAGGTGAGTAACAAGCTACCCTAGCCACAGGATGTAGACCGGGTGCTCTGAAGAAACTGCTGCTGTTGTTTTTAATGTTATTTTTATGTTGATGTATGCTGTGTTTTTAAATGTGTGATATAAGATAAAACATACTGGTCACCAATCACCACTAGTATGTCACCATTAGTATGTCACCTTATCCACATCAACACTGCGTGTTCAAGGTCCCAAAAGGGCACTTGTTGTCACTGTATTTTGGTAACGATTTCTTTTGTCTACCCTAGGCAAGAGCAGTACCATACAGGTAGTACAACTGTAAATATAAACTGATACTTTACTAGGTCATGTTTGTTAGAGAAAGTAGTAACTAATTAGGTCCCGAAGGATCACAGCCAGTGTGCGAAGGCGAGAAACATGTTGACCTCACGATATGCAATGTAGTCCTGGATCATGACGTGGAATCCTAATTTCCTTCGATCACAGGCTACCCACTGTTTTTACTTGTGGCAGGGGACCACCAGAATAAATTGATCTCCGGTACCTTGTGCCACATTTTATACTCACTTACCTACACTATCCCTTCCCTTCTGGCCCCTCACCCTCACTTCACCCATAGGCAGTTGGATAAAAGATCTCCGCCAAAGAGCCCCTCTTTGAGGTGAGCCCGTTGGGCATTGCACCGCCTGCCTAACGAGGAGCATTGCCTATGATGAAGCATGACACTCGCAAGGGTGTGTGAGGCCATTATATCCAACAAATTGGATACCCAGGGTAGCCCTCCACTGAGCACTACCCCTGCCCTTCCCGTGACCTCTTCTTTCCCTTCTTCTTTTTTCTTTTAGGAACAGCCTAGTCACTTTTGTCAGTTACTGTCCTTTGGGGCTCTGACTGTGGCTGGACCTCCCATTCTCAATTTTCCGTGAATGGCAATCTGAGCCCTTGGATCCTAACCTCCCCTCCGTTTAGCATATGCCCTATGTAAGGCCTCAGTTCCTTGAACCTGCCAATCTTTTGTACCCCAGATGGATTTTGAGTCTATGGTGTCTTTCCAAAAGTCGAAACCATGGACAGACAGTTGGGAAGTAAAGAAAGCAGAGTTTATCAGCTTGTCTGATGTGTCAAAACCAGAAAAATAAGCATACTTTCATGCAAATGTTTTTGAACTACCTTTTGGTGGTGTTGGGCATTGTTCCCATTGAGTATAATTATACATAGCATGTTTGATAACAAAACGTGTCTCCTAAATAAGATGTACCATGTTGGACTTGGCCCTTTTGGCAGGTTCACCCCTGAACTTGTTGCTTTGTGGTTGTGACCCAGTGATAGTGATTTCTGGTCTTTGCGCACTTTGACACTGTGGCGCAGTGTAAAGTGCGTGCGCTCCCTGAGTGTGTGTGTGAGATTGGCCTGCTCTCCCATAGGAATGCATGGGGAATGTCTGTGTCCCTGGTAGTTCCTGATGCGTGAGGCGTGCATGCTTAAGTTTGGTATGTGCACACTCGTGTGATTGAATGCTTTGCAACGATGTATGTGGCATGTATGTGTCTTGAGCGGAAGCGCCATTTCTAGGAGTTGGCATATTAGTGTAAAATATGCCTGGCGTGTGATTGGCTGGAGCTGGCTGGGATGCCAGGCTCCAGGAAGTCTATGTGGGTCTGCCCCGGTGGTGAATGGAGAGATTAGCATGCTGATGTGAGGGAGGGGCTGCGCCTGTGTCCTGAATGAGGCTGGATTTCCCCCACACAATGCTGGCTCCGCCCCCTGTGGTGCGACTGATGACCCTAGCCTGCCTGTTGAATGAAAGGGGTGGTTGAGCCATCAAGGGTACTCCAAAACCAGCTGCGACTGGTTCTCCCCCCACCCTGCACCTACAGACAAAGGAAAAGGTGTATAAAAGAGGGGCTGTGACCCCATGAAAATGTTCTTGTTTGCTGCTTGAATCTGCCAGGGGCATGCTGCTGCTTGGGCTCAGGGATGGCTTGCCTCCCTAAGCCCTATCCAGCCCCTGGACTTCTGCTGTCCTGGACTCTACCAGGACCTGATTGTTGGCTGTTGCCCTAGAACCTGGAAGTGCTTTATGGATATTCTGCTAGCGCAAGGAGCGCTTTATTTGCCTAGCGCCTGGAAGCGCTTCCTTCTCTCAGAGAACGCTGGATTATTGCCCCTCTAGCGCTTTGGAGCTCCTTGTTTTCCCCTAGCGCCGAGGAGCGCTTTATGTCCGCAGCCGGTGCCCACCCGGCATTGTCCGCCCCGAGCGAGTGCCCACCTCGCTTAGTTTTGATTAATTTGCCCTCTGGCAGGTGCCTACCCTGCCAGGGACCTTGCCGCGATATTTGTAATTATCACGAGGGAGCCCACTCCTCGGATACTGAGTCCCCGCCTGCCTGCCTAAATGGGCCGCCGCGCTGCCCGCGGCGACCCGGAAGTGCTTTGGCCGGCCGGCCAATGGCAGCGCGGCCGGCCAGAAGTTCCGCCCGCCGCTGCCGACCTCAGGAGGAAGAAGCCGGGAGAGAAGATGGCGAGATGCTGCCCGGGGCTCCCGTGAGCTGTTGGGGGCCCTGGTGGTCCCGCGGAGGGCTGGAGTCCTCAAGAAGAGGAGAGGACCCCCCCTGCTGGAACCGCCACCCGGAAGAGAGACGCCGCAGAGCGCCGCTGCCAGACCCGGTGAGTTTGGCCGCAAGAGGGAGGGAGGGGTGCCGGGACACATTGTCGGTGTCTGCACCCCCCCCCCCCGAAGCACGATCTCGTGCTTAGTGCTGTTGTTGCCCCACAAGGGCCCGGGGGCATTTTTCATGGTGATGTCTTGAGCCCGTGAGGCTCCTGAGGGCCCCCCTTGTTATCAAGTCCCACGAGAGGGACTCCAACGTTCCGGGCAGATGCGAAGCACCCCGAGGCTCCCAGCCCTTTCCTTTGTTCTTGAGCCCGAGAGGCTCCAAGGCTGGCACACAGTCCTTGAGCCTAGTGAGAGGCTTGTGGGGGCATTTCTTTGCTATCGCATTTTTGTGTTCAGAGCCTAGCGAGGCTCTAGGGGGCACTTCTTTGAGCCCTGCGAGGCTCCCCTGCCCACAGTTGTATTCAGAGCCCAGAAGGGCTGCATTGCTTCGTTTTGAGCCCTGAGAGGCTCAGGGGCCATTTGTTTATTCAGAGCCTGCGAGGCTCCCACGTTGGCCCATCCTTGCTTGCAGCAGTTGCCCAGTACTTTGTGGGCAACTGCCACGTTTAGGACCCTGACTTTAGACACAGGGCGTCCTAGCCCTAGAGAGGCCAGTTGGCCTAGGGACTGCTAATGTGATTTTTGCTCTATTGTGTTGTCCTGCACCGCTGAATGTGTTATAGATGCATCATGTGCCTTGTTCCTTACACCGCTGAACGTGTGTTGGTGCGTCATGTGTTCCCTACACCGCTGAATGTGTTGTTGATACATCATGTGTTTTGTCCCCAGGTCTATACCCCTAAATGTATGGTGATATTTAGTTGGTTGTTCTTGCTAGTACAGGTGGTGCTAGTGAGGTCCTGGTTCCCTGCGTGACCTGTTCCTAAGGTGGTTAGGATTGCGTAGGGAATACTTACCTGATTACCAGTAGTTACTTGTTTTGTGCTACAGTGATTTCTGTCAGTTCTAAGTGATATTCCAAGGGCTTGATACTGAGCTCGCCCCCTGACCAGAGTCCCAGGACCAGTGGACTCTAATGTGCCTGCCCTGACAAATTGCTGGGACTTGTCTGATCTCTCTTGGGCCCCTGGGGCCTCGCTGAAACGTGCCTCGCTCATTCCCCTCGGCAGCTCGTGCACGGCAGCCCGTCCAAGCCTCGAGCAGCACCGCTCTCCCCTGAGCCGCGCCGCTTCGCTGGGTCGCCTGCATCCTGCCTTCCCCTCCTCTTCTGAGCCGCACACATTGGTCGCCCCAGAGAAACGCTTGTACCTTGCCGGTGGCCCGCTCAAGCCTCGAGCCGCACCACTCTCCCCTGAGTCGTGCCGCTTCGCTGGGCCGCCCGCTCAAGTTTACTAAGAAGGTCACTCGCATTATCCTTGCAACCAGGTCGGGAGGTACTGTCCGTTAGGCTCTATGTTCTAAGTTCTAGGCCTACAAGTATTGTATTCTAAGTTCTAGAAGTGCTGATTCCTGACAGTGGTCCAGGTGGCCCTGTCTTGTAAATATCCCTTGTAAATTCTGCCCGTGCCTCTGGCACAATGTAAAGTGTGTGTTTTATCTAATGTATGTTTATTGGAATACAAAGGCTATTTTTATACATAACCTTGTGTGGAGTTTCCTTTGTGGTGGGCCTTGGGTGTTGTTGCTGGGGTGCGTGCGCAAATACTTAACTCATATCACCTCCAAGTTTAGCCTTGCTGCTCGCGCCACGTTACCTAGAGGGCGAGTAGGGGTTATCTTGGCGTGTAACTCCCTTGCCCTGACTTAGGAGTGGTGGTCTCTGACTGACTTTGGCGCAAGCCCTGGCCAGCCAGGGATCCCATTTCTAACATACCATCATACAATTTATCCTTAGAAAATGCAGCTGATTGCACAAGATCTGCAAGCAAATTATGAACAGTTTCATTGTCACAAACATTAGGACATTTTTTAGAGACGAAGATATCCTTTAAAGAAATTTTAAACAAATATGAAATTTGTAAATGTTCAGTTGGATCATACACATCATACGATACCCTGTCTCAAACTATTCCTTTTGGAACCGGAACTGTTCTAATGTTCACCAATAGCAGGTCTCTTAGTTCACTGTGCAATGATGCATATGGCTTCAGAACCAGGTTCACAGGTTGTATTACAGAGTGTCCTAAGACATGGTGTCCATTCAGTAGTTGGAAAAAGACAGTTACTAAACCAAACCAAAGGACCAGGAAAAGTAACCCAATTGTAATCTAAAGATGTATCCATGAAGCAACAAAGTATGTCTTTTTCAGCCAAAAATAGAGGGCATACACTCGTAGCTTGAAAGGGAGAGGCAGTGGTGGCAGCTCAGGTTCTCTCGAATCTGATGAGGATGTGTCATAATGTACAAAGTAGCCAGACACCGTCTGGTCTATTTTTGGCAGCTCAGCAGGTTTTGTAAAACTGGGAGATAACTCAATCTATGACATATTATCATAGACATCGTCAATTTTCCAAAGTTTCCGTAATTTTCCATAATTCTGAAATCTCTGTACTAGTTGATTGTACAGTTGTAGTTGTTTCTACAGGAAGAAGTATCACTTCATTCTTCTTTACAGCTTCTCTTTGCAGGGAGGAATCTTCTGTAGTTATTAAAGCTTCCATCTGAACTCCTTGAATGGCAGTGAGAGGAGTGCGGAGCTACCCAGGAGCCATGTGGCCTACTGTTGAGAATCGGCCACATAGTGTGGTCCGATCAGATCAATGGAGACAAACCTTTTGTCTCTGCGACTGGCAAGGGGCGGAAGAAGTACAGTTCTAGTACCTTTGACAACCAAGACAGGTACAGGCGCCCAAATTATTTCTTGTCCACAATTTTCTCTCTGAACAGGTCCCCAATCTTCGTAACCCAGGCAGGCCTTGCCAGTATGACCTACACTTCTCCAGTGGGGTGTGTTTTACTTAGACGCTGCTTTCTCCCCCCCCCCGGAATTTATTTAGTTCCTATAAAACAGCCAAACGTTCATTGATGTCAAATGGTGTTTCTGCTGCCACTGCTCTGACATTATCGAGGTCTTGGACCCACATTCTCACACCGAACAGGAGTTCATAAGGATTTCGACCCCCCCATAGATTTTCTTGACGTGTTATTGAGTGCCCTCTGAACCCCATATAGGTAATGACCCAACTGCCACTTGAAACTAATACCCTTGCTTTTAAGGATTGCTTTAAGTCACAGTTTTTCCAATCAACTACTGAATTTCCGTCAGGATGGTAGGGGGAGTAGTATCACAAGGTCACATCCAAACTTCTCATGGCTTCTTTGGAAGCACAAGAGCTAAACGCCTTGCCCTGGTTGGAATGTAGTGTGCCAATTGCTTATATCCTGATGAAGACTCGTAAATCCTTTAGAACGGGTTGAGCGTCAACTGGGCACTGTGGCCAAACCCACAGGAATCTGGAGCATGAATCCACTTCCACCAAGATGTACATGTAAGCCTCATCTGAGTGTAAGGGCCTCGGTGATCCAAGTAAACAACCACCAGAGGCTAGTGTGAGATCAACAAAGGTGTCTGCTGTGGATGAGCTATGGTTGAGCCTTTTATCTGTTGACAGATATCACATTTGAGGGCAAAGTTCTTGGTCTGTTTTGTTAAACTTTGTTAGCAGTAACAAGACTGAATCAGACGTCCCTGCATGTGCTGAATCCAGACCCTCATGTGCAGCTAGTATTAATCCCAATCTGTGATCTGTGTGTATTACTCTATCCCCCAATCCTGGAATCTGAGCATATGAAATACTTTGTGCATCTAACTTGTGGGAGTACTTGAGTAGAAAGCTTTTTGGCAGGTAGGTGTCAGCATTGACAGCCACCATGATGTCTCTGTTTAATCTCGTACTTAAACAAGTGATTGCAGCAACAGCAGCAGTATAAACTGTTGCCTTAGTGGCCTCATTGACCTTGAAATTCCATTCAACATGAACAGCAACACGCTGATGACTCAATGTAAGGATAACATGAGCCCGTGGAAATCATTCTTTCAGCTTTGCCACCTGTTCCCAAAGCATCTTGTGCTTAATTGTGCAGGCCTTGGAAGCTTGAAATCCAATCTGGCCCCAATAGTGAAGGTATTTGTTATAGGACTGGACAAAGTAGTATGAATCACACACTTTAGGTGCGAGGAAATCATGATCCATACTTTGTAGTGTCAGTATCAGGGCTTTGAATTCTGCTAGCTGCACTGTACAGTCCCCTAGTGACTCAGTATCTGTTTTTTCAGGACAGAACTTTCCATCATGCATGCACCCCTTTACAATTGCGCATGCCACAGAATATTGGTATTATGTCTCTACAGCAGGCTGAGCAGATCCATTGGTATACATTTTTTATTCATATCGATCTAGAGGCATAATTTCATTTGACATAGGATATTCTTGTTCATAATGCAGGTATGCTTGTGTTTGTAAGGTAGAATTGAATCCGTTGTCTACATCTGTTGCAGTGAGAGAGTTAGCCCATTGAATCCATCTTCGATGTAATGCTTTGGCATTTGGAACGCTTGCTTTTGTAATGGCCTCTAAGGTAGGTACTGGGGTAATGACAATTGTGTGCTTACCCTGAGCCAGTGCTCTCTCTCTCTCTGTCTCTCTCATTACAGCAGTCTGTACTGCTGTGAGAATTTTCTCAGTGGGTGCAAAACGCATTTCAGCATTGGCATACAGATGTGATTTGCATGCAATGAGTACAGTAACACCATCATTAAAAGTGATATATGTGTGCCAGGTAGCTCCAGTGACTAATAGGATCACCAAGTTAGTTGTGTTCACACGTGTGTACAAATGTTTGCAAACTATCATATCAGCTTGTATGGAACACAACATGTTTTTGTTGCTGTATCCAATGGTTGATTGAAAAGTCAGGTCTGATTATTTCATAGAACAGTTTTACTTGGTCTGCTTAATTCGAAATGTATGTTCTGGTAAAATTTAGGAATCCCAAAATGGATGTAGTCTTTTCAGAGTCATTAGAGCATGGAGCAGTTCACATTTTCCTAAAAAATGTGCTACCAGGCTTTTCCCTTCACCCGACAACTCATATCCCAGAAACAGGACATTGAGATGGGCAATTTTTGATTTTTTGAAATTAAGTTTGTAACCCAGGTGAGCGAACCCAAGAATTATGTGGTTCACTCTAGCCAAGTGTTCCATTAAGTCATAGTCAGTCAGATAAATATAATCTACATAAGGCAATGGCTCCTCATCAAAGTTTTTAAGTGACTCTGTTACCCTGGCTGAAAACAGCCCAGAGCTGTTCTTAGACCCTTGAGATAAACAGCAAAAATAACGCTGTAAACCTAGCAATGAAAATTCGGTCAAATATCTGCTTCCAGTTGCTATATATTGTGGCAGAAGAATATATTTAAGATGCTTTGTATTCCTTTCGCACAGTGGTATTCATTCGTGCGGTACTATGGGTATTTTGCACTGTAAATCTGCATATAGAAGTGTTCAAATGCCTGAAGTTTAAGACTAGACGGTAGGAATCCAACCCCATTACCTGGTGGGACAGAATGTAAGAGCCCGTCTTGGTCACTCCCTCACGGAGATGTCAGACCATTGCCAGATGTCAGACCAGTGGAGTGGTGTGGCTCACTGGTTAGAGGCGGCAGACGCGTAAGCAGAGGATGGCCCGGGACCAGGGTTCGATTCCCGACGCAGCAGGGTCATGGACCAGGGTCAGCGGGCTCGATAATTCTCGCCTCGGTGCCTACTCCAGTCAGGGACCACACTCGGCAACTCTGGGCATTAGCTTGCCTCATCTTCACAACGGCCACCCCAGACCGCCGGGGATGCTTGGTCGCACCTTAGAGATACCCATTAGGGACCATCTCTCTGGGTGAGCCAGGACGGGTTCCCCAGCGGTCGAAGCGCGGAGATACTCCTCCGGGAGTCGATTCCTAGCGCTATATAAACCCGCAATTAAATTAAATTGCATGGTGTAGTCTCAGCATGCAGGGACCCTCACTAATCCATCGGGATGCTCATTATTTATAATAGAAAACAGCCTTGCGATGTATGTGTAGATTAGCGGTTTTATGGATATGTAGATAGCTCTGTCACCCCATGAATGAAGATAGAACTACATTTGTACCTAGCGGATAAAGAGGGCTTGTACATGATGTTCGAGGCATCATGATAATGTTGTGTGAAGTTAGTTGTCATAACGAAGTAGTTTCAGATAAAGTAATACAATTTTGTTGTGCATGCAAAAATGTGCCAAAGGTCACAGGCAAAATGTTATTGTGAAAAATAGGACAGTGTAAAAAATGAGCCTCTTAGCTGCATGGGACTAATCTGGCAACGTAACAGAAGGAGGACTAATTAGTGATCATCGCTAAAGCTTGTGTACTGATGTGTGCAATTACTAGTGTCACAAAACAGCCCCTCCTCATCAATGATATTGCAATCAAATTCTGTGACACACTCACTTTGCTCATAAGCTAGGCCCTGTTGTCACATTGCACAAACATCAGTATGGATATCTCAGTAACATAAAATACCCTTCTGCTGCTAAAGCACCGCAATGGGCCTTCACACATCACCCACATTAAAAAGGAAATGCAGGGAAATGGAATTCACACAGACCATGGTGTCAAACATTTTAAGTCCCAAATTTCAAGACTCCCTGCAGGAAATGGGTTACTCAAACCAGGGGCACTCATGGCAGGCGAAGTGCCAATACCACAGCCCATACAAATTGCATCTGCCTCACAGTCTCCATGTGCACAGGATCTGTGACATGTGATTAAGCAGGGATAATCAATATTCTCACAAACGGGGCATGGATATATGGCTATTGTGCAAGTCCTTAGAAAAAATACATAGCAGCAACAGCAGTTCGCAGACATCTTTGATAAAATGTGGAAAAAACACACATGTACATGGATACATGTCCATCCAAAGTAGCAAATAGGTATGACAATATAACAACCCCATGTGCGGAGAAACAAATGCCAACTTGGCATGCATCTAACTCATATCCACCCTACATCCCAATTGTTACTGCATGCCCAAAAACCTGGACAATGGCCAAGGCAAGCTGCAATACTTACCAAAGCAGATACCACAAAATGCGATGTCTACCCTAATAAGAACTCTTCTCACATAGGCATTCATTGAACCTGTAACTCCATAACTTGTCCCAAGGTCTGACTATACTTACCACTGCAAATGGATCTGTTATCATGGACAAACAAATATAACTGTAGATTCACATCCCAAAATATCCAATGAAAATAAATTGGCACCAGTAGCAATGGCAGGACAAAGGTCATCAACAACGAGAAAGTCTTTATTACAGACAAGAAAGTTTGGTTGTAAAACAAAGGACAATGGCCAGTCCAATATCCTCACTGTGGCCCAGCACACTGCTGTGCCACAAACGTGCCTTCAAGAACACTGCCAGGGAAACCTCCCTTGGAATGGGTTTCTAGTGGACAGGCCAGGCACCTCAATGATGTTACTCAGTGGGCTGGGGTTGGGCTTGGGAGGACTTGGTTGGTCTGTGAGAGGATAGGTATCGGGATGGGACGGCTGGTTTCAGGAGGGGGAGGGCTTGGCCTGGCTGTGGGAGTTCTGTGCTTGTGATGAGGCGGCCTGGACCGGACCAATCAGGGATTTTATAGCACTTAAGGATAGTTATGAGTCCTTGGCTTTTGGGAGTCGATGGGTCTGTTTTGGGGACAGTTGGACTGGGTTTTTAGGGGGTAGAAATTAGAGGGATGGATAATGATGGGAAACCGGACCTGGGTTTTGGGAGGGGGGCAGCTGTGGCAGGGAAGAAATCAATGGTAGTAAGGCAAGGCAGACTTCTTGGAGAGACGGAGAGCAGGTCAGACTATGGGTAGGGTTTTGGAGATAGAGGGATGTGAGGTCTGAGGTGTGGATGTGTGTGCATGTGTCTATGAGTCTGATGTATGTGGGGTGGTGGAATGTGTCTGGTCTGTAGCAATATCTGATGTGTATGTGGCTGGTGCCTGGGTGTGTGATATGAGTAGCCTGGTGGTTGCTGCATGAGTGTAGTGTCTGGGCGTTTGGTGTCTTGCTGCATGGGTACAGTGTCTGTTGCTGTGATGTCTTGTTGCATGGGTATAATGTCTGCTGGTGTGGTGTTTTGCTGCATATCAATGGATGTGGTGGTGATGGGTGCAAGTGCCTTGGGAGTGAATGCGTGCCTATGTTTTTCCATATGTTTGTGTTTGTGTGTGCTGTATGTGAATGTTAAGGGGAATGCATGTGCATATGCTTTGGGCAGGTATGGAGTAGGAGTTGTGGATGGGGAGAAGATAGGAGTTGGGGTGGAAATTTGGAAATGATAGAAGGCTGCATTGAGTTGGGAAACCAGAGCCTGAAAAGATCTCAGTAGGGTAGACATGTCAGTGTGAATGCCCTCGAGGTATGAGACCATCTGTGTCAGCTGTGGACACTGCACCTGGACTGCATTCAGCACTGCACTCTGGCCCAAAGAGTTCTGCCTCAGGATGTCAATGGCCTCCATACTGAGGGCAGCAGAGGGGACGGGGGCAAGGGGTTAAGTGCCTGGAGAGAAGGGGACTACTGTCTTCTTGAGGGAATGGACACGGACAGCATGTTGGGGTGCAGCGGGGAAAATGGAGATGGAATGTAGGGTCGTGGACACGTATGCAGTGGATGGAAGTTCTAACTGGTCCACTACCACCGGGGTTTAGCCTCTGGAGGATGACTCTGAAGTTGTAGATGCCATGTCGGATGGCTCCTCCAGGGTACTCATATCACCCTCCGTGTCACTGGTTGCTGGTGCAATAGGAGCCACTCTGACCAGCTGCTTTCCCAATGGTCACTGCCTTGTCTCCTCCGTTGCCCTGGGTTGATGATGCAAGAATAGTAGAAATATGTTAATTGCTATTGCGGGAAGACACTGGGCAAACAGATCCTAATGCAACACATTACACAATTGCACAGATCACAACACCTAGAAGGATGACCACATTGGAAACATCATTGGCATGAGCACAAGCATGATTGCTACACGACTGTATTGCTTAGCCCTCCCAAGTAATAGAAAATGCCACACTCCCACACAGAGGCACAAACACAGCGGAGCAATAAAAAACCAGAAAAGGGATTTCACTGTCATAAAATGTGGCACATCAAAAGACAGTTTTCAAAATAGAGCGTGGGATTTTATTTGTGCCACACTCTCTAACAGAAAGGCTTTCTCAGATGTCAAATGAAACAGCAAATACATACATATATGTGTCTGTGTGTGTGTGTGTGTGTCTGTGGGTGTGTGTGTGTGTGTGTGTGTGTGTGCAAGCAATAATAACACACTTATAAGTAAGCAAATGCAACTGTTAAGTGCATGGAATAAAATACATAAATTAAAATACATCCTAATAATACTGGATGTACACTGCAAGGAATAAACACTGCTAAGTGCAAATAATCAGATACAAGGAATCAAAAGGAAAGCATGAAAAAATTTAAAAATGTATACACTAAATACATCCAGATGATAGAACCATTGGAGACTTGAATGTGCACATAGACACACTCACACATCACAATGCAAATAATCAAAAAACAATGCATCACCGGCTGCAAACACTGCATCTTAGCCCACTCCTGACAGGGGGATTCACAGCTGGGGTAAAGAGACTCAGCAAGCTGGGAACTGCTACACTGAATTAGTTGTGCCCGCCTTCATTCAGGTCCAAATCCTGCTTTCCAAGTCAACAAACCCCAGTTTTATAATCTCAAAACACTAGAAGTTTTCGAGAGGACCTCCTCTGCGCCAAGGAAATTTACTGGAGTTGGCAACTCTCCATAAAAACATTCCAAAGGCAAAGGAATTCTCACTTCATCAAACCTTTTATTTCGGCTAAAAGCCATAAAAAGTTACAGTCACAAAAATATATAATACAATATGATTTCAATAAAAACATCATACAAACATCCTATTTACATTAGGTTAAAATCAGCAGAGGTTAAAATTAGTGAATGTTAGATAAAAACAATTCTACTACACCCAACACCAAGAAGTTTGTCCTATTGAACAGGTATTCTTTATGGGAGTATGAGTTCATATATAGTTTAAAAAATTAATAAACGGGCGAAGTAAATAGCAATATCCCCAATGTTGACATTAGTAGAATACTACATATAGGGTGATAGGATGATGCATTAGCCTTCTTTCCCTTTCACTACAGGCTGGCTATACTGGGAAGTGAGTTATCTATGGCCTTCTTCCTCTGAATCCAAGCACACAGCAAATAACATGGTATTGCCAGTGCAAGTAATTCCCTAGAGTCGCTCTTAACAAGCCTCAGTGCTTCCCTGCAGTGTCTCACACCCATAGAGTTTGATACCGCTATCAGCCTTTTCTTACGTGGAATTCAATATTGTGGGCAGAAGAACATGAAGTGTGCTACAGTTTCCGTGACAGTAAGACAATTTGGGCAGAACTTGGAATTTGAAAGTGACTTGTCCCATTTTGTAGTGTAACTTCTCAGGGGGAGTATGCCACACCTGAATTGAACATCTAAGCAATTGGAACAGCATGGATACACATGGTCCATGTAGGGCTCTAGGCTGGGAGTACAATTATGAAGAAGAAACTGACCAGTGGTGGTATTTTCCTGGTATACTTTCCAGGTTTGCAGTACAATTTCCTCCGAGAACCGAGTTTTCACTCCAAGGGTGTCACTTTTGGTGATCTACTCTGGGGTGTTTCATAAGTTGACCATGCCTATTCTATGGGATATGACTTTTATTGCCTTTAACCAGGGGGTACTTAAGACCCTATCGAGGGACACTAGCTCTTTCACACAGTCCCTATAGGCTACTAGTTTCCTGGTAGACCCAAGTCTAATCCAGAATAGTTGGGGTTTAAGTTGAGCCACTAGGTGTATAGGGTTGATTGCTAGATCAAGTCTAAGTGGGGTGATGGGGAAATTGGAGGAAGATTAAGGGTGGGCGTAAAATCCGTTTCGCGGGCGAATTTGCGGATTTTCCGCGATTTCGCGATCCGCGAATCTCGCGAAATCGCGGTAAAATCCGCGAATCAGCGGGGACGAATTTTCAGCCAAGCAAGGGTTACAGCAGCAGGTGCAAAAGTTGCACCTAATTTCTTTGTAACCTTTTACAAAAGGGTTACAAACAAATTAACTTCAACTTGGACACCTGCTGCTAATTGCTTCCTGGCGCCTCGTTGCCAACTTGCAACTATTCTCTGACCCTGTTCTGACCCTTGAAGCAGGGTCTGAGAATAGTTACAAGTAGGCAACGAGGCACCTGTCCAAGGAATTAAACCTCATCAGGAAGCACTTACAGATATAAAAAACAGAAAGAAGGGAGAGGATGGCAAATACACCCATTTTGAGTTGTCAGGAGGGGTTAAACTAAAAGAGACCTTTACAGCACAATTTTCATATGCATTTTGCTAAAAATAAAAAGCTGTATGTTCTGTAGGGGCAACTCAGGAATCTGGCCCTTCAGAGATCCGGCCTCACTTTCTTTCTCTCGCTCTCTCTCTCTCTCTCTCTTTCCCTCTCTTTCTCTCTCTTTCTATTTATCTATCTATCTATCTATCTCTCTCTCCCTCTCCCATAAACGACTGCATGGGTAACTTCGCTATGCAAGCGGCTCGCGAAGACGCAAAAAAGCCTCGCGAACACGCAAAAAACCCCGCGAACACGCAAAAAACCAAAAATCCGCAAATTCGCACGAATTCGCGAATTTTGCGGATCCCGAATTCGCAAATCAGCAAATCCGCAAATTCGCGGATCGTGAATTCGCAAAATTCGCCCATGCTTAAGGAAGAGTAAAGAGCGCGCAACCAACCCAGGGAAGCACTTCTTGAAAACAAAATACATGAAAGCAATGAGATACCCCTGACGTGTTTGACCACCTATAACACAGCATCAAACCTAATGACAAGGTCAATCAACAAACACTGGTCTATCCTCAACACAGGTAATCTCCACTGGGAAAAAACACTTTTTTCTTTCAAAAAATAACAAAGTCTAAGGGATTCCCTAGTGAACACACGCCCTAGAAGTACTAATCAGGAGAAGATGCAATCAATCACCCCGGCATGGGAGCTTCGAAATGTAGTAGATCATTTCCAATGTGGGAACTGCAGTGTGTGCCACTTAACCAGTAACACAAAAACACTGTCATTAGAACCTGGCAGAGTATGGAACCAACTTGCCTACACCAACTGCAACAGTACCAACGTGGTATATCTCATCAAATGTTCCTGCAATGTTATGTTATGTTATGTTATGTTATATGGAATTTGTAACGCGCACAATTACTCTTGAGTATCCTGGCGCAATCTATCCTACGTGGGCATGACATGCAGGAAAATTAAACAAAGGATCTGCGAACATCGCAGTACAATCAGATGCAGAAAGAGCGCGACAAAACTGACTGAACATTTTCTGGAGAGGAATCACACCACCAATGACATGAAATGGACGGTCATTGAACAGATCAAGGCAGGGCCTAAGACGCAACAACGCCTCTTCGAAAAAGAACAACGTTGGATTTATAGGCTTGCTACCTATACATCTGGATTAAATGACAACATTCCCCGGAGTTCAGTCCTTCCAAGATGAAACTGCAGCTAATATCTTTCACATAGCAGCATTCCTAAGAATCATGTGAGTTCAGACCACACCCGACCCACGCCTGTTACCCTTTTTCCCTACATATCACCTATGGCCCTTCATTTATGTATTATACCAACAGTCTATTAGTGTGAATTTGACCTTTTACTTATTGGATATTTTCTATTTAGACACACACCTTCTGTGCTTCTAATTGCACTACTAGTGACACCACCTTTCTCACCCCTGTGGGGTATCTTTGATGACCAATCAGTTTGGTTTTCCCTCAATGCATTTATTATCCGCTGTTTGGCACCCCATCCTACTGGGCACTGACCTTTGCTAATAAAGTTTTTTCCTACCCCCCATCTATGCGCTCAATACCCGCATCTCTTTGCTCACTTTCAACCTGGACACTGACATCTGGCAGGCGCGGCAGGTTTTTGGACCCCGCAGGCCTCCGTAGTCTTTGTTTGTAGGTTTCCATAGCAACTGAGCTTCACCACTACGTCACTCACCCACGTGACGCGGTGACCACGCCCATCCCGGAACTGACCGGCATTTATCAACGACGCCTCCGCCCCTGTGCAGCTTCGGGGAGCAGAGGCCAGCATCTAGGCAGAAGGGCCATACCCACTATCCTGTCACAGTGAGTTGCGAGAGCGGAGAGGCGGTTTACGAATCGCTGTTTTCTGCCCCCCTTTCCCTGAACCTGCGATGATGTCTATCGTGTCCGGTAATTCCATTTGCCTCCCTTTCATTTTATCTCATACGGTTAGTGCTTCAGGAGGGAAAAGCCAGACCCTGACTCCCACGATGCATTAATCACTCGTACATCAAGTAAGCATCTACCTTGATTTTCTTTGTTTTACATCCCTCCCGTCCCGCTCACCCACCCACCCCCTCCACCCCAACCCTCCCTGAGCTGACGATGCCTTATTTTCAAATCAGTTGATATGCATGCATAATACACTCGCACTAAGCAGCGTGAGCGTTTACAACCACTTTCTAATAAGTATGAAAGTGATGTTTAATATACATACTCAACATCGCACTAAAATTGATAGCATATGAGTATGAGTGACACTGCAAAGTCACAGGCCATGTGGCCCTCACCACAGAATCCATAGACTGGATTCCTATACTTCTGCTGAATACCTAGTAGATGCATACTAAGAGCACTCTGCTAGCCCGTGCGAGCATTCAGTCACCTAAATGGTGACTGAATGCTAGCACGGGAATGTACTTTTCTGGTTAAATTCCACCAGCATGAAGGGAAGAGCATGGACCACATTATAGACTGCGAAACAATGCTACATCCACTGAAAAACTAGATTACAGGCACGAAATTTGTTTGTTTGTGATGGTCTTTTTTCATCCACAGGTTTCTCCTTTTTTCCTTCGCCTAATTTGGTTGTAAGGACACCAACTGTAAGTACGCAGTTAGGTCACTGGGGCCAAGGGTTGGATACACCTTAGCGAGTGTATACCGCCCAGGTTCCCATCACTTGGTCCTGACGAAAACCTGGTATATTCCACTACAGGTTGAAAAATGTAGACCTTTTTACACTCACATAGATACTGTTGATGAATCTAACCAACGGAAGTATCGAAGAACTGCTTTTAACATTGTCCAGTAGCTTCAGAATAAAACGTTTTCCTTGAAGTTATACTTGGCCAATTTTTAATCTCACCTTTTTTTGCACCACACTCACTAAAAATTACCCGCTCCACTGTAGTCAGGTGTCGCAGCACACCCGGATGGCACTCGGCTGTCTGGTGGGACCCCGATGATGAAGCATGTCACCAACCAGGTTGGTGAGTGAGGGGTCTTCTAACAATAGAACAATTTTCTTTTGATTTCGCCATCTCCCCACACCCCATTAGGACCTACGCTAGGTCCAATGGTGATACTCCTTTCTTTGTTTATATGGAAGATTAAAGAGGCCACTTATAAACTTATTTTCAACTCATGTCAACACCTCTGTTTGACCATGGCCCCAAATCTCAAATCCATAAGTCGCTGATGCTACAGCTATTGCTCTATACATGTCATGGAGGTTTTAAATTGGAGGATGGATTTGCTTTTCTACAATTGGGGACCCCACATATGATTGTCACTTAACCTAACTCCCAGGTAATCAAAGTATGGGACTTTTTCAAGGGGAACCCGCTCTATATACACATTTCCTCTATATGTTCTGCTGGGATTAATGGTCATAACTTTAGACTGTGCGGAGTTTAATTGAAGACCTCACAAAAGGAGACAAAGGCGTTTAATTCTGCTTGCAGCCCCATTGGAGTGCCTGAAATTAGCGGGGTTTCATCCGCAAACATCAAAATAGGCATAGGCATACCTGCCAATTTAGGGACGTTATGTTTGCAGTCCATCAGTCTATCTACAGCTCCATTAATGTAAAGGCTAAATAGAGTAGGGGCAAGGACATACTCTTGTCCTACTCCTTGGTTGATCTCAATCATGTCTGAAAGGTCCCCTGTGTTGTTCCACCTGACCTAGGCATAGGTGCTTGTATGTAAGACTTTCAGGAGGATATTCTCAAGAACGTATAATAATCATCGCCAAAATCGGTTATCGCAATGTTTCATATCGCTGTCTATCGCCGGAAAATAACTGTGTCAACATCCTATTTACAACACAGCGATAACATGGGATATGTTCCTACTAACGCATTAAATGTCCACGATAAAGTCACAGGGACGGCGAAAAAATGTAAACCGCAAAGCGCAAAAAGTCGCGATGGACCCAACCGCGAAAAAAAAATCTGCGATAATCTTCACCAGATCAGCAAGTCACACATGTCAGGCGGGAAAAATCACTATAAAACTAGTAAAAAAACATACAAACAAAAGCAAAACAACAGCAAAGCACAATGGAGGTAGCCGGAGCAAGTGCAGAGGACAACAGAACCCTACAAGCACCCCGGAGGCCCAGCCTGGGACCTCGATGTCAGGGAAGGGCAAGGACAAAAAGAAGAGGAACACACGGTTCAGTACGCAGGAAAACAGGATCCTAATAACAGAGGTGGTAGAACACCATCAACTACTGTTCGTCACCTCCACTGTATCATTGGCAACAAAAAATGGAATATGGCAGTCCATCGTGAACAAGGTGAATGCAGTCGGAGTGCTGAAGAGGACAATGGAAGAGGTCAAGAGGCGCTGGAGTGATGTGAAGAGCAAAACCAAGCAGAAACTCGCCAACAACCGGAAGGCAGCAATGCAGATTGGAGGTGGGAGTCCAGGGTCACAGGAGGAGCTGGACGAGATGGAGGAAATGGTGTCCACAGTCATCAGTGGGGTGACGGTGGCAGGAATTAGGGGTCCGAACACTGCTCAACACGACCTGACACAACAGCACCAGGGTGAGTAATGACCAGGGACTAGGGGCACGGGGGCAGATGGGCGCAATGGCACCCATGCACAGTTAAGTATAGCACATCTGTGGACAAACCATGCCCCAGAGCCCCAACTCCCACTAAGAGACCAATGTACCCAAGTATGCAACATCTCAGCACTGTATAAGCACAGAAGTGAAAGGCACCCCGCATAAAAGGGATAAGGGGCAACAAAATCAGAGCAGCAGAGGCGACTCACCCAAAATGCAGCACACACACATAAAATGCAGAGCACATCAACATTGACCACAAAGTGGTACAAACCGCAACACGTCCACAACAGAACAGAGGACACAACTGGTGCCACTTGTGTGTATAAACTGGACAATTGCATTTGGCATTGCAGGGAAATGTGAGTTGAAAATGTACAAGTACAAACACACATCCGTAATGTTGTTGAAATGTCCACTGTCCAGCATCAAATAGGCAGCTCCTCCCAAACAGTCACAATGTACACTGTCATGCAGTGTGTATGTAAACATGTACAATGCATCAACATACATGTGAACACAATGTTAAACTGCATCTCCCCTTCACATTGCAGAGGGAAAACCAACACCTCCTGCAGAGCAGGCCAAACCTCTCTTCACTGATGATGAAGAGGACCACCACACCTTCAACCTGATGCCCTCCAACAGCTCATGGACAGTCTCAGCACCCCACCTCCAGGTGCAGGGCAGCCCAGCTGCATTGAAGAGACCCCACCCCCTGCACAGACCACACAGCAGGCAGCACCCACCACCACGGCAGCCTCCCAGGTCCCATATGAACAACACATGGCCTTCTAATGCCATGTGATGGGGTGCCAGGAATAGCTGGCTGAACAGGTGCGGGTGGGGTATGACCTCATGGCAGCCAAATTAGATGCCATACGTGGGTGTCTAAGTCCCATCAGAGACCACTCACAGTCCCTAACGAACACCCACAGTCCACTCCATGCTCTCCAACGATCCATGGCTGACATCACTGGAGTCTAACTTAGAGACAAGAACAACTGTCTAGTCAGAGTGGTTCCAGCAAAGTCACCCGGGAGTTGGGACACATGCAGAGGATCATGGATAACATGGAGCGGATGCAGGCAGAAAGAGCAGCTGCCACGTCTGCACACCAGCGAGAGGTAGCTGGGTTCCTCAGTGCCCTAAAGACCTTCCTTGTGGCATTGCTGCCACAAGGCCTGGCGGTGATGCATGCTGCTGCTACCACTCCATCCACATCTCCGCCCCCTGAAGTGTCAGTGCCACACAGTGCAGCAGACATTCCACTTTCAGTCACTTAGATATCACTGCCACACAGTGCTGGAGACAGACACAACCACCCACATGTTAACCACATGGAACAGCAGAGGACAACGATGCAGATAAATCTGCTTTCATGCTAAGAAGGACGCAGTAGCATTCATCACCGCCATATGGTCAGTTTCTGCTTGGTTCTGCACTCTGCATCATCACCTTCCACTGTCCCCCGATACACTCTGCGACACTCACCTTGGACCTCGACATGGACTGCCATAATCTATTTGGTCAATAATGACACAGCATTCAGACTGCAGACTGTACTCTTCCTCTTTCGATGAACTTGTCGTTCCCTAAAGGACTCTGGCTGGCCCTCCACGGGTCAACAATGTGAAGTGGGGTTTGCATGGCCCTATGCTGCTCCAGCTACAACACTCCACTGAATGTGCATTAAACATTCATATTCACACAGATGTGTCATGTCTATGATCATTAAAGTGTGTAAGTATGGATGAATGTGGGGTCAGTGATTCCTCTTATGTCCATGTTGCTCATGTTGTGGGACTTGGGTTACAGGGTGACACATTGCCAATTGGTGTCCGGGGGCGCTGACACTACAACAGAGACACAAGCATTAGTTACTTCCATGTCCATTCCGGGGTCATTGTTCACACCCTTACACTGGGCTGGCATATGCCAGGCCAGCCCACTTTGCTTACGCTCACAGGGGGGACGACAACGCTACATGTCCCAGGTCTTCCTGTAGTAATCTGATGAGCACAGGTCTAGTTGTCAGCATGTCACAGCCACTCCCTCTTGGCTGGTTTACACATACCACACCCATCCAGCACACGTGTCACAGGACATGTGGCCCTGCCAATAAACAGGTCTGGGTGCAAGTGCTGGACGCCATTTCCACTCTCTATCTTGGTGTATCCGTGTGGTTATCATTTATGCATGAAGGCCTAGGGCCCTGCCACATCATATTCTCCAGTGCTGGAGGTGACATGATGGCTTCCGCACCACGAGACTCAATCGTGAAGGGTCCATGACTTGCGGAGTACATACTTGGTGGCACTGGATAGTCTGTGGCTGGCACACTGCCACAGGACAATGACTTTAGGTGCACTGAGGTTGGGGCACCTAAAGAGCTGAGTGGGTGTGCAGCCTGTTATGATGCTCCGTCCTGGCGGTCCGGACTGGTAAGGATTTGTGTGAGCCCTGCTGGGCTGCAATGTATGCCTGAGCCAGTGGGCAGTGCAGGCCTACCACCATGTGGCATTGCCTCACGGGTCACAGATTAAGTGTCACCTAAAGTGCTGAGCGGGTGTGCAGCCTGCGATGATGCCGTGTGCAGTGATATGATCTCTGCCATTGCGAAATCAAGACCCAGAATCAAGTGTGTGACCTGGATGCCCACGGTGCGGGGCTGCATGATGTGGAGGATGCCAGGGTCGCGGGCCCCAGGCTTGGTGCTTACACTGGCAAGTGGTGGGCCCTCTTGGAGACACGCCAATGGTGCAGGTGAGCAGTGAGGCCTGGGTGAGCGGGGGCGGGCAATAACCGCTGGGTGGCGGGAAGGACTGGGGTGCAGCAGTCTCTGTGCACAGGGGTGGGCAAGCGATGATGGCATGTGCAACTATATGGACTCTGCCATTCATGACTCTGGACTCTGTTTCAGATAAGGGACCTGGTGCACTGCAGTGTATACGGGCACGTGAATGGAGACACACCGGTGGCAGCAGGTTAGCAGTGAGGCCAGAGTGTCGGCATTCTCTCTCCCTCTCCTTCTCTTTCTCTCTTTTTATCTTCACTCTCCCTCTCTTTCTCTCTCGTTCTCTCTCTCTCTCACTCTCTTCCCCTCTTTTTCTCTCTCGCTTTCTCTCCCTTCTCTCTCTTTCTCTGCCTCTCTGTCCTTTGATGAGGGCATGATGCACCTTCTTATCTTGAATTTTGTCTTGCAGGTGTGACTTACAGATTGTCCTGAGAAGTCCCACCATGACTCTTCAAAATAGTTGTTTTTGCTTTAATCTGAATAAAACAAATTGTTTGGAAAGTCTAAGATGAATGAATGTTTCTCCTTTTTCTGACCACACATGAATGTAATTGTGTGACATGAGGCGAATTGTTTTGTTCATGATTTCATAAAGTTGATGTAACATATCTTTTTCTGGGTTGTGGGGTGCCCGGGGTAGGCTACGACAGAGGAATTGGAGTCGTTTTTCACTTACCTCAATACCAACGACCTTAATATGTCGTTTACCACATATTATGATAAAGAGAAATTGACTTTTTTAGACATTGAATTATTTGTGGAGGAAAATAAACTATTTAGCCGTATGTTTCGTAAAGAAACCAGTTGCAACGCACTCTTACGAGCGGACAGTTGCCACCCCAGAAGCCAAATCAATTCAATCCCCTATGGGGAAATGATTAGAGCAAGAAGAAACTGTTCTAAAGACATTGATTTTGATGCAAATGTTAAGGATATGAAGATGAGGTTTAAAAATAGAGGTTATGCGAATACTATTGTTAACAAGGCTGTTAATAGAGTACAGAAACTAAAGCGAGATGTGACACTAAGACCTAAGGACAAGAGTGATGCTAAAGATAATAACCAGATTATCAGAATGATCACAAACTTTGGTGTTGGAAGTAATAAAATCTTCAGTATTATGAAGAAATATTGGCACATGCTTTACTCTGATAAGGATTTGAAACCTTATCTGATGGAGAGACCAAGTATTACCTTTAGAAAGGGAATGTCCATTGCCAATATTGTAAGCCAGAGCTACCCAAAAGCGATTTCATGTTTGGGATATAGTGACTGGTTACGTACTCGACCTAAAGGTTTTTATCATTGTGGTAATTGCAGTTCATGTTGGTGGGCAACGAGAAAGGTTTTGAAATTTGATTACAATGACACAGGCACCTACCACATAGATTCTTTTATTAACTGTGAATCTACCTTTGTGATTTATGTTATTGCCTGCCTTTGTGGTAAGATTTATGTAGGGAGTACAGTAAGGAGGCTTAAAGACCGGATGGTGGAACATTATCGGGCACTTAAGAATGGGGACACAAGGTACCCCATAGCTTCACATTCCATTCAGAACAGAAATGATACTGAGAATCATAAATTTTTTTACCATGGTATTGAACAAGTGACTCTAGACAGACGTGGAGGAGACAGAGTACTGAAACTCAGACGCAGAGAGGCACGTTGGATTATGGTACTTCGGGCTGTGGAAGATGGGCTTAATATGGATACTGAACTACAGTATTTTCTGTGAGATTAGTTATGTCTCAGAATCGAATGAATTTAACTGTATGAGATTTGGCTTTTTTCGAATAATTTGTGAAACTGTGATAAATGACTTATATAATGATACTTGGGTATTTCAAATGCAAATGCCGCCTCTCTCTTTTTTCTTTATTATTTTTCTTTATAATTTTGATAAAATTCTAACTTTAATGACCATCATCGGAATGACACGGGACGCTGAACGTTTTGTCACCACTTAACAAATAAATTAATATGGAGAATTAACTAATCTATATTATCTTATAATGTTGACTGGGAACTTATACAGCTTCTAGTTCATGTGAATCGTCTCATATTAGAGAAATTATCTATTCTTAATCGTATTATAATACGATCTTGATAGGCTTTCTGTATTACTTAACCACTTCCAAGATGGCGGAGATAATTTTGGGAACAGTAGTATCTACATGCGCACGTTTTACTTGAATATATGCCAGTAATAGTATGAACCGATATAGTTCTGTTCTTAGTTACAATTATGACCGTATATAGTTCCTTTCTTATCTTGAAATACGAACTCTTTAAACATTTTATGTTGATCACCTACGTTATTACGACCTTTCTACTACAACAAATAAAGATAATAAATATCTCGTTTATCAATCGTTATCATTTATATAGTTATGCCACCCTTAGCTGACTATACTGGTCACAATAATTATTATGTGAGGTTAATCTGGTTCCTTCGTATGGATTCATTCTCCACGTTAAGATGGCGGTGAATTAACTCGCCACTTCTACAGGAAGCTGAAGTACCTTTGACTGGGAACTTATTTAGTTTCTAGTTCATGTGAATCGTCTCATATTAGAGAAATTATCTGTTCTTAATCGTATTATAATACGATCTTGATAGGCTTTCTGTATTACTTAACCACTTCCAAGATGGCGCAGATAATTTTGGGAACAGTAGTATCTACATGCGCACGTTTTACTTGAATATATGCCAGTAATAGTATGAACCGATATAGTTCCGTTCTTAGTTACAATTATGACCGTATATAGTTCCGTTCTTATCTTGAAATACGAACTCTTTAAACATTTTATGTTGATCACCTATGTTATTACGACCTTTCTACTACAACAAAGAAAGATAATAAATATCTCGTTTATCAATTGTTATCATTTATATAGTTATGCCACCCTTAGCTGACTATACTGGTCACAATAATTATTATGTGAGGTTAATCTGGTTCCTTCGTATGGATTCATTCTCCACGTTAAGATGGCGGTGAATTAACTCGCCACTTCTACAGGAAGCTGAAGTACCTTTTGATCGGGTACTTAAGTAAGATGGCGGCCATGGTGCACGCCGACAACCGATATTTGGCGGAGATACATATCGCAACTTCATATTGGGATATAGGTAAGAGACTGCTCCGTTAGTTACGCGACCCCCAACTCACAAATTGATAATTTGGAAGGCCTCTGATATTATGGTTTTTCCTCTGTAGACCCGGAATTTAATAACCGAAGTGGAAGTGACATTACGGGAGGATAGCGTTTGACGCCTATGCACTAAAGATATTGGTAAGGGGAGTTCTGTGCTAATTAACTAGCACTTGTTTAAATACATTTAAGCAAATAGGATCTTGAATTTGTGATTCCTTTGTGATTTTTTATGATAGATCCGTTGAGGAACATACTCATCATTTTCGCATAATATATAACGTGGGAGTGAAGAAGTGGAGAGGTACCAGCAATTTATTATTATTTCGTTATGCTAGGATACAGTCTCTTAATTAATGAATGAATATGAAGAAACGTTATACTGTTCAATTTTTTTCGTGATCATAGTGAACTATATATTAGAAGCATTATATGTATGCTGACTGTGGAAATAATTTGGATCAGTTTTTTAGACTTTAGATCTAACATAAGGATAGCGTAAAAATAAATATTGGATATTTAGTGGTGACAGAGCTAAGAGCCTCCCTGTGTTATTCCAGATACTGTTGATTCTTTGGATAAACGCCCGCTGAAAGAATCTGATACTGAAGGATATTCGTTTATGATTAAGGTAAAAAATCTTTTGTGACACGAATTTGGCGAAATGCCAGAATGTTTTGCTGTTTTTTATGACTTATTTACAAAAAGGGGTGGTGAGGGACAGAGTCTCTGAATTAAACAGAATACTCTCACCCAGTCAAGAGATCAGGGCTAGATCCAACACCGTTTTTTAGCTCACTGCACCATCCCAGTTTCAGAACCTGGCTGTATGCAAATTAGTCTGTTCCTGTCCCAGTGCATGATGGGAACAGGGCAAACCAAACTACAAAAGCCAATTCTTACACTGGGAAGGAAACAAGCTACCGGGGACCGGTTTCTGGCATTTCAGCCGTCTTCGGCCCGGCTTGCTTGAATCCTGATGGTGCAATGAGCAAGGGACTCACATCTGAGTATACCCTTCCACGCTTAGGGTGGACAAAAATATTTACAAAAAGGGGTGGTGAGGGACAGAGTCTCTGAATTAAACAGAATACTCTCACCCAGTCAAGAGATCAGGGCTAGATCCAACACCGTTTTTTAGCTCACTGCACCATCCCAGTTTCAGAACCTGGCTGTATGCAAATTAGTCTGTTCCTGTCCCAGTGCATGATGGGAACAGGGCAAACCAAACTACAAAAGCCAATTCTTACACTGGGAAGGAAACAAGCTACCGGGGACCGGTTTCTGGCATTTCAGCCGTCTTCGGCCCGGCTTGCTTGAATCCTGATGGTGCAATGAGCAAGGGACTCACATCTGAGTATACCCTTCCACGCTTAGGGTGGACAAAAATATTTACAAAAAGGGGTGGTGAGGGACAGAGTCTCTGAATTAAACAGAATACTCTCACCCAGTCAAGAGATCAGGGCTAGATCCAACACCGTTTTTTAGCTCACTGCACCATCCCAGTTTCAGAACCTGGCTGTATGCAAATTAGTCTGTTCCTGTCCCAGTGCATGATGGGAACAGGGCAAACCAAACTACAAAAGCCAATTCTTACACTGGGAAGGAAACAAGCTACCGGGGACCGGTTTCTGGCATTTCAGCCGTCTTCGGCCCGGCTTGCTTGAATCCTGATGGTGCAATGAGCAAGGGACTCACATCTGAGTATACCCTTCCACGCTTAGGGTGGACAAAAATATTTACAAAAAGGGGTGGTGAGGGACAGAGTCTCTGAATTAAACAGAATACTCTCACCCAGTCAAGAGATCAGGGCTAGATCCAACACCGTTTTTTAGCTCACTGCACCATCCCAGTTTCAGAACCTGGCTGTATGCAAATTAGTCTGTTCCTGTCCCAGTGCATGATGGGAACAGGGCAAACCAAACTACAAAAGCCAATTCTTACACTGGGAAGGAAACAAGCTACCGGGGACCGGTTTCTGGCATTTCAGCCGTCTTCGGCCCAGCTTGCTTGCATCCTGATGGTGCAATGAGCAAGGGACTCACATCTGAGTATACCCTTCCACGCTTAGGGTGGACAAAAATATTTACAAAAAGGGGTGGTGAGGGACAGAGTCTCTGAATTAAACAGAATACTCTCACCCAGTCAAGAGATCAGGGCTAGATCCAACACCGTTTTTTAGCTCACTGCACCATCCCAGTTTCAGAACCTGGCTGTATGCAAATTAGTCTGTTCCTGTCCCAGTGCATGATGGGAACAGGGCAAACCAAACTACAAAAGCCAATTCTTACACTGGGAAGGAAACAAGCTACCGGGGACCGGTTTCTGGCATTTCAGCCGTCTTCGGCCCGGCTTGCTTGAATCCTGATGGTGCAATGAGCAAGGGACTCACATCTGAGTATACCCTTCCACGCTTAGGGTGGACAAAAATATTTACAAAAAGGGGTGGTGAGGGACAGAGTCTCTGAATTAAACAGAATACTCTCACCCAGTCAAGAGATCAGGGCTAGATCCAACACCGTTTTTTAGCTCACTGCACCATCCCAGTTTCAGAACCTGGCTGTATGCAAATTAGTCTGTTCCTGTCCCAGTGCATGATGGGAACAGGGCAAACCAAACTACAAAAGCCAATTCTTACACTGGGAAGGAAACAAGCTACCGGGGACCGGTTTCTGGCATTTCAGCCGTCTTCGGCCCGGCTTGCTTGAATCCTGATGGTGCAATGAGCAAGGGACTCACATCTGAGTATACCCTTCCACGCTTAGGGTGGACAAAAATATTTACAAAAAGGGGTGGTGAGGGACAGAGTCTCTGAATTAAACAGAATACTCTCACCCAGTCAAGAGATCAGGGCTAGATCCAACACCGTTTTTTAGCTCACTGCACCATCCCAGTTTCAGAACCTGGCTGTATGCAAATTAGTCTGTTCCTGTCCTAGTGCATGATGGGAACAGGGCAAACCAAACTACAAAAGCCAATTCTTACACTGGGAAGGAAACAAGCTACCGGGGACCGGTTTCTGGCATTTCAGCCGTCTTCGGCCCGGCTTGCTTGAATCCTGATGGTGCAATGAGCAAGGGACTCACATCTGAGTATACCCTTCCACGCTTAGGGTGGACAAAAATATTTACAAAAAGGGGTGGTGAGGGACAGAGTCTCTGAATTAAACAGAATACTCTCACCCAGTCAAGAGATCGGGGCTAGATCCAACACCGTTTTTTAGCTCACTGCACCATCCCAGTTTCAGAACCTGGCTGTATGCAAATTAGTCTGTTCCTGTCCCAGTGCATGATGGGAACAGGGCAAACCAAACTACAAAAGCCAATTCTTACACTGGGAAGGAAACAAGCTACCGGGGACCGGTTTCTGGCATTTCAGCCGTCTTCGGCCCGGCTTGCTTGAATCCTGATGGTGCAATGAGCAAGGGACTCACATCTGAGTATACCCTTCCACGCTTAGGGTGGACAAAAATATTTACAAAAAGGGGTGGTGAGGGACAGAGTCTCTGAATTAAACAGAATACTCTCACCCAGTCAAGAGATCAGGGCTAGATCCAACACCGTTTTTTAGCTCACTGCACCATCCCAGTTTCAGAACCTGGCTGTATGCAAATTAGTCTGTTCCTGTCCCAGTGCATGATGGGAACAGGGCAAACCAAACTACAAAAGCCAATTCTTACACTGGGAAGGAAACAAGCTACCGGGGACCGGTTTCTGGCATTTCAGCCGTCTTCGGCCCGGCTTGCTTGAATCCTGATGGTGCAATGAGCAAGGGACTCACATCTGAGTATACCCTTCCACGCTTAGGGTGGACAAAAATATTTACAAAAAGGGGTGGTGAGGGACAGAGTCTCTGAATTAAACAGAATACTCTCACCCAGTCAAGAGATCAGGGCTAGATCCAACACCGTTTTTTAGCTCACTGCACCATCCCAGTTTCAGAACCTGGCTGTATGCAAATTAGTCTGTTCCTGTCCCAGTGCATGATGGGAACAGGGCAAACCAAACTACAAAAGCCAATTCTTACACTGGGAAGGAAACAAGCTACCGGGGACCGGTTTCTGGCATTTCAGCCGTCTTCGGCCCGGCTTGCTTGAATCCTGATGGTGCAATGAGCAAGGGACTCACATCTGAGTATACCCTTCCACGCTTAGGGTGGACAAAAATATTTACAAAAAGGGGTGGTGAGGGACAGAGTCTCTGAATTAAACAGAATACTCTCACCCAGTCAAGAGATCAGGGCTAGATCCAACACCGTTTTTTAGCTCACTGACTTGACACCGGGATCCACATTAAGTGATTATGGTTACTAATTGTCACTAAAAATGAGGGTACTATGTTTTTTCACTCACTTAGGTGGTGATTTATGTAGTATAATACAACCTTTTTATAAACAAGTGGATTACTATTATTGTTGATATATGTCGTTACTTGAGCTTATATCTTGTATTAATTTGGCTTGCAGCCCTGAGGAAGTTGGTTGGCATGAGATAAATGCCCAACGAAACACGTGTTGGCTGCAGTGGATGTTCTTTGAAACTTGTGAAGTTTGATTTGAGAATTTGGAATGGACTTTGAAATCCAAAATTAAAATACGCTTTTGATTGAATAAAGGACTTGAGAATCTGGATTGAACTTTGAAATTTGGAATTTAAATACGGACCAACGCACCTCAAGATTCGGGTGTCTGAATGTTTATTTGAAGTGAATTTGGACTCTTGCTCTTATACTTGTCATTTAAAATTTTGATAAATATCACATATATTGTGTTGGAATAACATAATTTGGAATTAGATTGCTCGGCAGGAATATAGACTTACAAATAATTACTTGTCCATTAGAGTTATGTGCATTTTTTGGAACACTTGACCTACCTGAGGCTGGAAAAGCTGATACCCGGAAACGTTCATGTACCTATGTTACAAATACCTTTTCCCAGTCCCCTACCTACACGTTATCACTTAAAACCTACCCCTTTCCCATTTCCCTTCTGCACCCAGTGCACTGTAATATATTGCACTAAAACTATATTTGAGCAACTGTGTTGCCTTTATTTGTTAATGCTTTGAATACAATCGCATTCGAGATTTTTTCCCTTCTCTAAACAAAATAAAATTGGATTTATACTACAATGAATTAGTCCTATGTTTTGCTACTACTATCTATCTTTCGCACAAAAAAGTCTGCCTCCACGACCATACTTTTTGTACTATAGTGATTGTACAACATAATGCACATATGTGTACCACTGCATATAACACTACACTCCGAGACAGGGAAGTACTTTACACACCTTTCTCACTCATGCTTTCAAAAGCACATCCCACACATTCTGTTCCTGGCAAGGCTGTTCTACTCTGTGAAAACACATCCCTGCTGCAGCTACAAGGAGACACTAAATGAAATCTTCAAGGTAGAGTGCGCATTCAGAACAAATGATGTTGTACATTCAAGCTAGAATAATCAATTACAACAATGGTAGTCAAAGATCATCACGTGGTCCCAATACATAGGAGGGCCTCTGGCACTAGACATGACCAGTGCACTGTTACACATAATGGTGTCATTACCACTGTCTGCTCCAGCTGCATGTGTGACCTTGTTCAAGTCAAGCCATATGTGTGGAGCAGGAAATGTTATCAGCCTGTAAACCCTGGCCCTTGTCGCATACCATAGTTACCTGATGTCATCACATGGAACGTCCAAATGGAATCCATCATTACCTATCAACACCATGCCCTGCAATCTGCAACTGGTCAGGTGTCCCTAACCCATAACATGGAGAACTGCTGGGCACCTGCTACAGTTCAGTCACAGCAATGTATGACTCCAAGAATGAGGTGACATGGATGTGCACACTCAACACTGATCACACTTCCCAAGTGGCAATTACACATCTGTCCTCTGCCAGATGACGGGGTTGAAAGCTTCACATGAGTGGTTTAGCCAGGTGTTGGAGGACTTGGCCTTTTTGACTAACGTTTCCTAAATGTTTTGCTTTCCCCCTAGACAGTTTTCCTGACATAGAGTTGCCAATTTAGATGCTTTGGGTACTTTGACACTGCTGATCATTGTCAAAGTACAAGTGTTCCCTGTGTAAAGTGTAACGATAATTTGTTGGCTATGAGCGGTATGTTTGCCTTACTAGTAATGTCTCTAGTGATGTGCACTGTGTGTGCCAGGGCTAGTAATGCAAAGCTGCACGAAGAAGGGAACTCAGGCCTGCAGTGTAGGGCCTGCTTGCAGTTTGCTAAGTTAGCATGTTGACCTGACAAGTACAACCACTTGTCAGGCCTTACTTTCCATTTCCCTTTTACGTACATAGTGGGCACCCCTGTGGTAGGTCCCGGGTAACCCCTGGGCAGGGTGCAGTGTAAGTAAAAGGCAGGACATATGCTGAGGTGTGTGCTATGTCCTGACAGTGAAAAACACTCCATTTCGTTTTTCACTGGTGAAAGGCCATCCTGCCCATAGGACAGAATGGGGGAGGCTGGTTATTGTGCTTGTTAGCCTAGTTTCCCATAAGTTTAAAATGGAGAGGCGAAGTTTATTATGTATGAACTCACAGCGTCATAACACATCTTTCTATGAAAGTGGTTTTGTCACTGTGTGTTCAGAAACCACTCTTTTAGAAAGTGGCTGAGATTGTGCTTTAAGCATTTTGTGTGTCTCTGCTGAATTTGGATTGACTGTCTGGATCTGAGAGGTGAGAGGAGCTGGGGGAGGTCTTGACCAAAGGGAGGGGTTGAGATGGCACCAGCTTGACCTGCATCTGGAGAGTAGGTGGAGGAGAAGCCCGGGAGGTGAAGAGGCCTGGGTTGCGGCTATAAAACAATTGACCCCTCTCCTGATGAGTGATTAATTAAGGATCCAGACCGCCAGTATCGAAGAGAGAAAGGTGACACTGGGAGGAGACACTCAGATCTGATTTAGGCAGGGGTCAGGGAACCCTGAGCACAACGAACTTCAAAGACATTCAGGGGTATAACTATGAGAGCTGAAACCCCTGAACATTGGAACAGAAATGGATTGAGACTGAAAAGGCTTAGACACATTTTGTGGTCAAGAGCAACCTCTGCTAAGGAAGAAACAACTGAAGAGACTGCTGGGGAGGACCGACCCTTGCTTCGTGATCTTGGGCTAGTCTGCGGTTTGCTGTTTTAACCAAGGAAGAGGCTGTTGGGACTGTGCTTTGTGCGCTGGATCCCCCTGCTTGATAAAGACTGTGCTTTGTGCTGTGTCTTGTTACTCCAAGGACCTGAGGTGGGAGGACTCCCTGTTTGGAAACACAGAAGCATAACAGTTTCTGGAGAAGTTTTAAGTGACGCAGTGGGCGCATGTTGTGGCAGCTTGAGACCCTCAGAGGGTGAGCCCTGTGATCTTGGACACACGGAGGAAAAGTGAGACTCGGACGCGCTGGGTGCGTGTCCTAGACCACAGGCGTTGGTGAAGAGTGCCTGGCCGGCCTGTGCATCAAAGATGAAGTGAGATTCGGACGCGCTGGGTGCATGTTGTGGTGCATCGCAGGCATTGGTGAAGAGCACCTAGTCGGCGTGTGCATCAGAGGTGAAGCTAGTCTCGGACGAGCATGGTGCATGTCATGGTGCATGTCATGGTGCACAAGAGGTGTTGGTGAGGAGCGCCAGGTCAACATGTTCATCAGAAGTGAAGTGAGTCTTGGACGTGCTGGGTGCATGTCGGGGTGCACCAGAGGCGCTAGTGAAGAGCGCCTGTTCGTTGAGTGCCCCGGAGGAGAAGTGCGGCTCGGACACGGTGAGCGTGTCAGGGTCTGACAGAAGGCGTTGGTGAAGAGCGCCTGGAGATCGGGGCATTGGAATTGGAGTAAGTCTCAGTGAAGCAGTGTGCGTGCTTTGGTGCAACCTGGCACTGTGGAGGTGATCGGCTGATCATCGTGTGCACCAGAAGAAAGTGAGTCCCTGCAGCGCGGTGTGCATGTGTTGGTACCAACTGAGGCCGCAACAAGGAGTGCCTGGTGAATGTATACTCAGAGTCGACGTGAAGTCTCATTAGCGTTGTGTGTGTGGCTTTGTGCCAGAGGAGACCCGGAGGGTGCTCTGGTGAACGTGCACCCGAAGTAACGTAATCTCAGAGGCGTGGGGAACGTGTGCCTTGCGGCTGCCTGAACCTTCTGAACAGTTGCAGCCTGGACCGGCAGCCACAATGAGAAAAAAAAGAAATTTTACATGGCCAATATGTCCCCTGCGTGTACCCCAACGTTTAGTGTACGTGCATGTCACCCATGCATTTTCCCTCTATGGCCTGCAATAATGATGCCTCTGCATTTACGTCCCACATTAGGATGCCAGTCACCAAGTCTTCCATGAAAGAAACGTTAATTTTGCACTGAGGCCCATGTGGCCCATGTGTTTGCATTGTGCACTTTTAATATATCGCGAAGAACCCATTTCTCCATTTTGTGGCTCAGCCAGTCCCCGAATTGAAGTTTCATGCCTCCAGACACTCTGAGGGCTGCAGCTACGTATCCCTGACCTCGCATACTTTTGGCTAAGCCGAGAGGGGCCCAGCACGGGGTGCCAAGACAGTATTGTGCACAACAGTTATCTGCTTGCTCTACAGAATCACATTCCTGCCTGGTGAAGGAGGTAAACAGAACCCGTCTGCAGAGATAGGGCCTAGCCTTTCTCTCTCCGTTTAAGTGATTTGCAGAGCTCGCGTCCATAGAAAGCTCAAGGCCCCCACGCAAGGAACGAAGAAATAGATGCCCACACTGGCTCTTGGTGATGAGCGACCTTTGTTCCAGATAATACATCCCCAGACTTAAGATATCAGATAATACCAGACGTGCTGGTCGCCCTGACACAGAAGGCCTCCCTACCAGACCGAAATTCAGCTCCCCCCAGTTACACGTCAGTTGCAAGTCATGATCAAGTTGCGCACACAAGTAGGGCAAAGTTCCAGCTGGCCATGCAACCCCCCTCCATGTATCCACCCACCTAAGACTCACCTATGACTCCTCAAGTGAACGTCCACATGTACGCCCTCATGCACGCCCACATGTTCTTATCTCTCTTTCTCTTGCTCTGCCTGGAGCGCTCCTTCCTATCCTTAAATCTGAGACCCTAATGTACTACCAGTTTACAGACTAGTTGTTGACCTTCGAGAATTCGAGAACAGACACGACAAAGACAGAGGTACCATTACTGACAAAAAGTATGACAGTCAGGGATCCCTCTCAGGACGTACTCGACATACAGACACATGCCACTGCAGATGAAATAAAGAAATGGACTGAACAAGGAGGGGTCCAGACTGACCAAGGTTGGATGACTAAGGGCAAAGCAACATGGTTTCTTCCTGATGCAATGGTACAAGTGATCATAAACACAGCACATAGTCCAGCACACTTGGGAGAGAAGGCAATGATAGACAGCTTACAGAATATCTGGTTTAACAAGCACCTGCGTGCAGCAGCGAAACACAAAGTAAGAACATGCATGATCTGTTGTCAGTTCAATCCAGGTAAAGGCATCCCGGTGGAACAAGGCGGATTTCATCCTCCTGACCACCCTTTTGAGGTCCTCCAGATGGATTATATCCAAATGGACAGATGTAGAGGTTACAAGTATGTCCTGGTAGTTGGGTGTGCACTAACTAGATGGACAGAAGCGTATCCAGTCCCAGATTATACTGCTGTGACAACCGCCAGGCAATTGGTGCGCGAATTCTTTCCTAGATACGGATTGCCCCATGTTGTTTACTCAGACAATGGTCAGCCTTTTTCTTCTGAATTAATGAAACAAGTGTCTCTTCTGTTAGGATATAACTGGAAGTTCCATTGTGTGCGACACCCTGAAGCAGCAGGCCTTGTAGAAAGACATAATCAGACAATAAAGACGAAACTAGCAAAGATCTGTGCAGAAAAAGGCATGGATTGGATGGTAGCCTTGCCGGTTGCCCTCTTTTACATGCGTATGGTAGCCCATTCCAGAACAGGCCTATCACCATATGAAGTGGTTTTCAGTAAACCACCGAACATGTGGGGTACGCCTATGCCTAAGAAAATAACTGATGTTGACAGTAACATGCTTACAGATTGCCTGGCTTCCTTGATGTCTGCACTACTCTCTTGTCGTTCACAGGTTGCCGCCGCCTTCCCTGACAACACCCAGGTCAAGGAGCACGCCATAGTCCCAGGGGACTATGTGCTCGTCCGGAATTTTGATCGATCAAGCCCCATTGAGCCGCGTTGGAAGGCGCCGAAGTTAGTGTTACTAACAACGAGGACAGCCATCAAGGTCGAAGGGAGAAAAGGGTGGCTTCATGCCCATCATTGTAAAAAGTACTTTGGAGACTCTGGAACTTTGGTAAAGAATAAAGATATTATAGACTTTAAGCCCCATTTGCTAGAAAAGACTCCACAGCAAGAGTACAGGTCCAAATTACGATCTAGAAAGCCAGACGACGTTTGATCATTTAAGTCCACTAGGTGGTGAATCGGTTAAACAAGATTTCTGACATGCATAAGATCGCGGACAATAATAGTAAAAAGAGCAAAATGAAAGAAAAATACTGCAAGATATTACGTAGTAGATGTATAGTATCTTTGATTCTTCTGTCTCTTCTGTGCATCACTATAATCTGTGTCAGCTTAATACTACATGCTTTCTTTCCTCCTATTGCCTCACATATACACTCTTCCATTAATGACACCGTAGAGCATACATTTAGTGATCTGCCACCCCATGAACTGTCATATCGACTGGCCCTGCGCAACAATACTTTTATTCGGATGTTGCACCGTTCTCATCAGACCAGCAATGCGACAGATTGTTGGGTATGTGGCCGACTCCCACCTTATCAAAAGATGAAGGGAGTTCTGCCCCTCTCCCCTTTTCCGTTCTCCCACAATGGTTCGTGCGGAGCATGGTTTGCCTTAATGTCATCAATAGACAGAAAGTCCACAGTTTATCAGGGTGACTGGATATTGGGGAACTTGAATAAAGTAATGAACGAGGTATGTTTTCCAGACGAAGACGGACTCCCCCAAAGGAAGGGGACCGATCTAGAAAATGAAGAGTACGAGCAAGGAAATGCTTCCCTCAGATTTATAATGCTGAATGTTCAGCCCATGCAAAATACGGGTCCACCGTCTATTTCAGTCCTACCAGTAAAAGGTGATTTGTGCGTTAGAAAGGAAGGATCAGTACATATGGGACACAGCGAGTGTAATGCTGTAGTAGAGTTTAATGATAAAGGAAAGTCCTCTTTCAAAGCATCTCGCCATACCTATTTCATTTGCGGTCAGACAGCCTATGTACATCGGCCCTTAGACTGGGGTGGGACATGCTATATAGCGTTCCTGCTGCCACCCGTCTTTCTGGCCCCATCCCATTATCATCGAGATTCATGACTAGAGCATGTTAGACACAGGAGAGAGACCGATGCCTCAGAGATTGATCAGACTGAGACAGCCTGGGAGCAATATACAGATTTCATCAAAGGATTCTTTTTCTTCATAGGTCCCGTCCAAAACAGTAAACTCATACGCAGGTTAACAAGGACTTTGGAAGCAGTTGTAAATGAGACTGCATCTGCCCTGGCGAACTTGACCGAGGAGCAGTCTGCCATGCGATTTGTTGTTCTTCAGAACCGCCTTGTTCTTGACGTCATCCTGGCGGATAGGGGCGGGGCCTGTAGGGTGATCGGCTCCAGTTGCTGCGTTTTCATTCCAAATAACGCGCCATCTATGTATGCAGCAATAACAAGGCTCCACAAGATTGCTCACGATATACATCAAGACCCAGGCACATGGACTTGGTCCAGTTGGCTCTGGGGTGTAATATCGGCATGGGGATGGAAAGTGTTGTCGTTCCTAGGAATGATACTGCTTATGATATTCGGCTGCTGTCTCTGTCTGCAGTGTGGCCCGGCCATTTGCGGCCTGTGTGCGACTGCCTGTGTTCCACATCCACGCATACAAAGGATCAAAGATGAACAAATGATGCTGTATGAACAAATATACGGTCTCATGGAAATAGATGTGTCCTGAAGGGTACAGTAGGGGACAAGGAGGGAATGAGAAAAAAAAGAAATTTTACATGGCCAATATGTCCCCTGCGTGTACCCCAACGTTTAGTGTACGTGCATGTCACCCATGCATTTTCCCTCTATGGCCTGCAATAATGATGCCTCTGCATTTACGTCCAACATTAGGATGCCAGTCACCAAGTCTTCCATGAAAGAAACGTGAATTTTGCACTGAGGCCCATGTGGCCCATGTGTTTGCATTGTGCACTTTTAATATATCGCGAAGAACCCATTTTTCCATTTTGTGGCTCAGCCAGTCCCCGAATTGAAGTTTCATGCCTCCAGACACTCTGAGGGCTGCAGCTACGTATCCCTGACCTCGCATACTTTTGGCTAAGCCGAGAGGGGCCCAGCACGGGGTGCCAAGACAGTATTGTGCACAACAGTTATCTGCTTGCTCTACAGAATCACATTCCTGCCTGGTGAAGGAGGTAAACAGAACCCGTCTGCAGAGATAGGGCCTAGCCTTTCTGTCTCCGTTTAAATGATTTGCAGAGCTCGCGTCCATAGAAAGCTCAAGGCCCCCACGCAAGGAACGAAGAAATAGATGCCCACACTGGCTCTTGGTGATGAGCGACCTTTGTTCCAGATAATACATCCCCAGACTTAAGATATCAGATAATACCAGACGTGCTGGTCGCCCTGACACAGAAGGCCTCCCTACCAGACCGAAATTCAGCTCCCCCCAGTTACACGTCAGTTGCACGTCATGATCAAGTTGCGCACACAAGTAGGGCAAAGTTCCAGCTGGCCATGCAACCCCCCTCCATGTATCCACCCACCTAAGACTAACCTATGACTCCTCAAGTGAACGCCCACATGTACGCCCTCATGCACGCCCACATGTTCTTATCTCTATTTCTCTTGCTCTGCCTGGAGCGCTCCTCCCTATGTACGAAATTGAATGTATAAATATTGTACTCTGTGAATAAAGTTTAGAAGACCCTTCCTGAACCTTAGTGGTGATGGAACCGATTCTCCCTTAACTCGAGTTATTGAAATAAAGCCCTTTTGAATCGGACACCACGGACTCTGCCTCTCATTTTATGCATGACCCTTTGTTTATTTATAGAAATTATGACAGGGTAATACTTTATTTACCACAACAGAGTAGCTGAGCTGCCCAGCCGAGCTGCTGAGGCCCATTGAGAAAGTTCTGCACGGAAGGCCCAAATCACTGAAGGAGAAGAGGAGAGTGGGGTCGCACCCCCCAGGTAACGTGGATCACTGCCTGGGTGGGGTGGGGGCTTGGAGGGACACTCTCTCAGCCTTGCAGTCCTTTCAGTGGTTCGGCTCCGATTTGGGCCCGTACTGACCAAAGGAGCGGCAGTACTGGGGCCAGAGTGAGAAGCTGTACTTTATGTCATTGTTGATACTTGTGGGGGGGCAACTGTTATCGAAGAGACTGACTATCGTAATACACATTGCCAATATTGCTGCTAACAAACTGCCGCACTGTCTAATGATACCTGACATTATTTCTGCATAAAGAAGTAGACAATTGTAGCACTATGCATTGCCTTATTTCTCCATTGGAAAGTACAGGATTGTAGCGGCCCACATTGCATGATTCCTTCACTGTGCAGTACATGATTGTAGAGGTACGCATTGCATTAGTTCTCCCATTGCAAGGTACCGGGGTGTATCGCTACGCATTGTATTATTTAGCCTTTATCCAGCACAGGATTGTATTGTTACACTGCGCACTATTGTTTGTAAGCATGGGTGAATTTTGCGAATCTCGCGTTCGCGAATTTTGCGGATTTGCGAACTCGCAATCCGCAAAATCCGCGAATTCTTGCAAATTTGCGGGTTTTTTTTTTTGTGTTTGCGCGGGTTTCTGCCAGTTCGCGAGGGTTTTGTACAATGTCGCAAATTGCGAACTTACCTGTCGGGTCGCAAGTTTCGCGAACTTGTTATTTCTACGTGTCCAGCCTGTTTGGGACACTCTTCTTCATCACTGCCACTCTCTGTCACCACTGCCACTCTCTGACTACTCATGCCACCCTCTGGCCCACCCATGCCACCCTCTGTTTCATCACAGCACCCTCTGGTTGTCCAGTCAGTGTACATTATTGTGGCAACGCAAGCACACCTTCCCTGCCTCAAGTGACCTGAATTAATTTGGGGCTGATTAATGTGTCACAGAATATTTTTTTAGCTGGCACCTGCTTCCTTAGTGCTTCCTGATTAGTGATCTTTTGCACTTGCTAAGTGCTTTCATTGTTGCAAAATTAGTTACAACACCTGCCCTGCCCCAACTGACAATAATGAATTAGGGGCTGATTAATGGATTTGAACCTCCAGCCTGGCTCCTGCTTGTCTCCCTTAGCTGTAATTCAGGACCTTTGTGGCATATGTGTAACTATTCTGAGGTTCAGAGCAGGGTCACATAATAGTTGCAATTGGCAACTGAACTCTGGAGGGGCCCCTCAGGAAGCACTACAGGAAATGGCTACTAATGATGAGCCTGAACTTTTGAACCTGGTGAGGAGTTTCAGTTTTGCTAAGATCGTATTTCTGCAATTTTGCACTTATTCGCGGGGCGCGAAGTTGTACTGGGAAGCCGCGAACTCACGCGAACAGTGCGAGCAGTGCGAGCAAAATCCGCTGCCCGCGGATTTGCGGATTTTGCGAGAGATTCGCGAATCTCGCGGATTGCGAATTTACCGAAAATCCGCAAAATCCGCGAGCGAAACGGATTTTTTGCCCATGCTTAATTGTTTGTCCATTGCAAAGTGTGTGATTCTACCATTACGAGCAGCATAGCATTTTGAAAGCGGTGGTTGGGATGTGAACCTACCAGCCAGCCAGAAGGAATATTACCCTTTATTATATGTTGGCTTTTGTATCGTGTGGTCTGATCGTATATCTTTTAATATAAAGTTTGTACTTGTTTGATCAAACTCATATGGAGTCCATTTGTGGTGTCACCAGAGGGTGCTGGGAGTGTAGTTACACATACTGTACACTTGTGCCTTGGAGATAGGCCTGGCTGCTCATGCCAAGGTACTAAGGGCTATCTCAAATGGTGTCCTTACTTGGCCTAACATTGAGTGCAGAGCCCCGGGTCTCACATTTGATGACAGTGATGCTGGAATGGGACTCCGGCTTCCAACAGGTGTCAAATATAGTCCCAAAGAGTAGAATGGAGAAATTGTGGCTCCAAGTGGTGTGCGATATCAGCACGATGAAGCATTATACATGAGTCCGGTTAGGAACATTCCCGGGGCCTTATTTATGAAGGCCTTGCGCCGCCGGTGCGTCACTTTTAAAATGGGAAAAAGTGACGCACCGGCAGCGCAAGGCCTTCATAAATAAGGCCCCCAGTCTATAATGTACAATGTCGGCAGGCCTTTTGAACATTGTAAATGTAAATGCCATTATATCACTTAAAGTACATGAGGAGTAGGAAATACCCAGTCCATAAAATGGGCTCACTTGTGTCCAAAAAGAAAGGGATTTCACTGTACCTTTGTAGTCTTGCAAACACTCATACCAATATTGTACTCCGTGCTCACACACACATATGCCCCAACATGTCAGCATCTCTCTCTGAAGCATGTAACCAGCCAGTGTATCAGCCTTTATAAAAGCACATGTTCATTACACCTCATTGAATACATCATCTTAATGGAATGCAAACTCAAATTGCCAGATAGTACTGCATGTCTTGCCACCATGTTTGTTCTTTCTATAACAGTTTGCCCTGCCTAATGACATCCAACAATGTCAGTGGATATATGTGACTCCCCCATCCATGTCTCCATGTCTCCACATCCTAACATGTCGTTACCCCTACTCTGTAGATGCATCACGAAAAACCTATTGTCATGAACACATTGACAAACACAAACTCATATGATGGAATCAGTATGAAATGCATGTATGTACTCATATCATATATGGAACAGTTGTACATTTGACAGTGCATCACCCAGAAATACCCATGCCAGCATGTAGGCATCAATGCAGGTGGCTCCAATGGTGTCAGCCACATCAGAATACTGTACATTCCCCACTTACCAAGGGGAAGTAGTGCACAGTGGATGCATCCAGAGTGCATTGCATGCGATGCCACAAGTCTGTGAACCACCTTCACATGAGACACAGTAGTGAGAAATCATCACTCCAGACACAAGGATAACAAGTGGGTTGATTGAGACCAGTGTCACACATGACATCATCTGTTAATGTAGACCACCTTTGACAATTGGCCAGCCCTGTGGCTGGTAAACTCTGGTCACAGTAATTGTACTGGGCCCTGCTTAGTACCTGGTCACATGGACAATAGTCTATGAGTGTTAGCATGCACCTACTGCAAGACCTACATATGTAACAACTCTCCCATTGCGTGATATTTAAGTCACCTTCGAACTTGATGAGGAAATAGCTGCCTTAAACAGAAGATAGATGGTTATGCAGACATTTTCACACATGACAATACTCACCCAATCCTAGCTGCTGTTGCACTTGCAAGTGCACATCAAGGCCAGGATTGGCCACTGCCAGGATGCAGGCCATCAGGGAAGTCAGAGTCCAGCATGTACCCCTTCTGCCTGGGGAGGACAGCCGCAGCTGAACCTCCATGACTTCCGGGTCTAGCATCTCAGGTCCTCCCACCATTTTCTGCAGTGGACACTGTGCCGACAAGTGACCTCCAGGGTTCACACTTTCCGAGGGGGTGGCTTTCCACATGGACACCTACAGATGGGTGGTGACCTGTAAGGATACAAGAGATGAGACTGAGCTCACATCAAAGTCGGTAATTGCAATTCTCCTGTTAACATGACCAGAGAATCTGGATTTCATTAAAGACACGGAGGCTAACATTATGCATTAATGCAGTCACACAAGCAGCCGCTCTTACATCATAAATAGAAGATTTAGAATGCAGTGACAACATATGTTCAATAAAAGGCATGAGCAACAATAGAGCTGCCTCTTTTAAATTAAACAAAGCAAAAGAGAGTTCGTAAGGTCGAGGTGCAACTTAGTCTAGAGAGCGAAGAAGAAACGGAATTCCGAAGAAGAAAACGAAGAGAAGAGTAGTGCAGGAGAAGAGGATGATCCATTAGGTTGATTTATCTGAAAAGAAGAATGAAAAATTAAAAAGGTTGAAAAACCTTTTCATCAAAGACAAAATGCATGTTATAAACAGTAAAGGAATAAGACAAGAATTAAGAGCATATGGATGTCAATAATCAATAACATAAATAGATACTCTGTCCAAGGGAGGGACGGGTGGGATAATGTTATCCTCTGTGTCTTCAATGAAATCCAGATTCTCCGGTCATGTTAATAGGATAATCTCAATTTTATTACAAGACAGGAGGCTACATTATGCATGTTGGGAGCCTTGAAGAACAACATCGGACATGTGTTCATTAGGTTTACAATAATGATGAGCAAAAGTGGAGGCATTGGACCAATCAGCAGCTTTAAGGATATCATCTAAATTACCACCAGACCAGAATGACTTGCTAGCCATAGCACCTCTGAAAGAGTGGGTTTGAAATTTAGAAAGGTCAATGCCAGCGAAGCTTATAGCCAACTTGACCCATCTAGTGATAGAGCAGGAAGAGACTGGTTTAAAAGGTTTAACAAATGAAATGAGAAGTTGATTAGCATCCTAAGGGCAAAGGTCTTTCATTCTGGAATCGTATTCTTTCATACAATCAACAACACAAAGTTTTTTGCAGTAATCAAAATGAGGGTAAAAGATAGAATATGACATGGTTTTAGTTCTTCTAAGGATTTCAAACTTAACACCATACATGTCATATCATCTATTAGAGATAGATAGAGAGTGAGAGCTGATGACAAAGTCCAGACAACTCATTAGATTGCCTGACACTTTCCAAGCAAGAAGGTTCAAATTCCCTGAAAGTATTAGGTGGTGATCTTCTCCGTTTGCGTTTGAAACCAGACCTTTCGTTGCGGGAACTAGGAAGGGGATGTCGCACAACAGTACCAAGGTTGTCGGGAACCATGCTTGAGAAGGCCAGAAGGGAGTTATCAGGACTAGGCAGCACTGGTCTTGTTTCACTTTCTGAAGAACCCTCTGAATCATGGCAAAGGGAGGAAAGGCGTAAGGCCGAAAATTAGACCAGGGCTGGAGAAAGGCGTTCACCGCAAGAGCGCCTTGATCTGGCATCCAGCTGAAGTCAAAGAAGTCTTTATTCGATATTTCATCATAAAAGACATGCTACACAACCAATAATATATCAAAGTTACAGATAAAAGAATGTAAGCAATGTGTTAAAACAATAAATTAATATACATTTAAGAACAGGCTAAGAACAGTATTAAATCCCGAACGACAAGACTTCATTTACACAATATAAATCCAATTATATAAAAACAGTTAAAAAAACAAACAAACATATCATTCAATGGGACAACAGACTACTGTTCTAACTAGCAGTTTACGGGGCAGTCGAAAGAGACTTGATCAGCCTTGCCCTTAGGATCCATGCCCAGCCCAGGCATTTCGCAACCCCAATTACAACCAGTGACGATGTATCAGTTTTTAAAATTCTACTGGCTGTTTTCGCTGAACGTGTGCCCAGTGCTCTACATACTGGGCGTACCCACTTTTGTCTTGGTACGTGGTACAAAGGGCAGACAAAAAGAAAGTGATCAACTGTTTCACCCAACCCTAAACACAGTGGGCAGTGACCAGACCCACCATAGCCCCAGGACCTGGTTAGGCCCCTAAGCGGAAGTGACCCTACTCTAAGTTGGTGGAATAACTTGCGGTCCATAGGCCTAGTAATAACATCCCAATAATTTTCAAGCTGGCAGACATTTTTCATTAACACAAAGGATGCCGTAAGAGAACTGTCTGTCAATAGGGAATGCCTTTTACATACAACCCACTCCCAATACAAGTTTCTCAACACTTTTTGGGGGGAAAAGTAGCTGTGTCCGGATTAGACCACAGTTCCCCCAACCCCATGTCATTTAGGGTGATTCTTAGATCTCTCAACCAGCCTATCTTGTGGGAGCCCTGAAGATCCTTAACTTCCAGACACGCTTTCGCATAAAGCAAAAGTTCTATCGTAATCCACAAGCGCCGCCAGAACACTAAGGGTCTATATCTTGCTATATCCTCCACTGGTTGACACCCTAAATCATAAAGAAGGGGAATACGTGGTGTGGATTGCGGTAGACCTACAGCCGCCGTAAGAAATTTGTTTTGGGCCACTTTTAAGGGGTCTAGATTGCTAAAGCCCCATAGCTCTGCACCATACAGCACTGAAGGTAAAATAATTGAGCCATAGATCTTCATAAGTGGAGACATAGGCCTTGTATTGGAGCTTTTATGTTCTTTAAGTAAGGCTCTACCTATTTGAGCATGTTTTAGGGCAAGAGGAGCAATCTGCGGGATCCAGCTAAGATTCTCACTAAAAGTTACACCGAGGTATGTAAATAGCGAGGTCTGTTCAAGGGTGGTTCCACCAATTGTTACCCTGGCTGAGATAAGGTTCTTCCCTCGTAAAACCATAAACTTGGTTTTGGATACATTGACCTCTAGCTCATGATCACGACAAAACAATTCAAACCTAGACAGGGCAAACTGTAGACCCTGTCTCGTCTTCGATATTAACAGCGTGTCGTCCGCGTACATGAGCAGAGGTGTTTTTATTCCCGCCAGGGTAGGGGCGTCTGTAGAGTGATTAGAAAAGTATTTTATGACCCCATTAATAAATAAGGAAAAAAGAGTGGGGGCCAATACGCACCGTTGTCTAACACCTTTTGCAACTGCAAATCTATCAGTGACCTCACCAGGCTTGCCCCAGCGTACTTGTGCGAATGTTTGGGCATGAAGATTCACCAAGAGCCTCACCAGTTCAGCTGGCATACTCAATTTCAGTAGGCATTCCCACAGCTTTGCCCTCGGGACAAGGTCAAATGCAGACCTAAGGTCCACGAAGGCCGCATATAATTTTCCCCCCCCAATAAAAACTGTCTTCCAGTAAAGCAACAAAAATGCTTGGTCAAGGGTGCCCACGTGGCTACGGAATCCCGCCTGCAGTGGTGTCAGAATATCAAATTCAGTAATCCATAACTGGATACGTCCCAATACTAGGCGGGCAATTATTTTTTGCACCGCATCTATTAGGCTCATCGGGCGATAGTTGGACGGGACAGATCATTCGCCCTTCTTATAAATCGGTAAAATTTCTGCCCCAAACCAAGAATCAGGGACCTGCGCACCAGATGCTAGGGCATTAGCCAGAATAGAAATATAAGGCACCCAGAGGTCCTGCTCCTGCAGAAAAAAGATCAGCAGGAATACAATCAATGCCTGGTGCTTTCAACTCGGAATGGATTTCATAATATTCTTTACCTCTGAGTGGGTAAAAATAAGCGGTTCATCAGAAATTGGAAGGAATAAAACTACCACGGCATCATTATTTATCCTAAACTGTTTTTCAAAAAAGCTTACCCATTGCTGTTGGTCCACAAAAGAGGAATTTGGCCGATCATCTAGGCATTTACCCCATTTAAGGAGGTGCCAGAACTGTTGCATATTTCTACCACCACACGCCTCTGTCAGGGCCTTCCAGCGTTCTTCATCCCATTTTGTTTTTGCATTTTTTTGTGCTTCTTTGTAAGCAGCTCTACAGATTCGAATTAAACCGTGAGCTTTTGATTTAATTGCTAAAAACAATTCTCCTTGGGACTGCCTACACTTCTCATCATACCACGTAGCAATTCTCGGTGTGCTTTTCCTACCCCGATTAGAAATGTTCTTAGTGAACAACTTTTTAAGCCCTGAAACAGCTCACCATGTACACTGGGAATTTGAGCGTTAATCAAGTCCTGTGACCCACAATTCTTTATTACTTCCAGTGTGTGAGTGACCTTGGGCCACCGAACCCCTCTCAAATAGTTTTTTAAAAGAACCTGAGCTTGAACAGCATTAGAGTCATCACACGGGGCCCCCAGGAAACTGTAATCCAGTAGGGCCAACACTAGCGGGTCATGATCGCTTTCTGGTCTAGCCATAACTTCCATATCAACAACGGCAGACCACAGCTGCACGTCGATCAAAATTTAATCAATACAGCTACTGTGTCGGCCGTTGTTGAAGGTATGTCTGCCCATCCTGTCAGATTTCACCCTGCCATTTGCTGCCCTTAACCCTAGGTATAGGCACATTCCTTTAATGTACATGGCAGATTGTGACCACTTTCTTATGGGTAACAATTCTGACTGGGGAATTCCCCACGACATATCTTCTGCCTCAGTAAGTATGCCGTCCTCATTACCCAGTGGCTCGAAGCAAGTGTTGAGATCCCCCACCACAACCTTATACCCCTCATCAGATACTTTAGAAAGGAAGTCATCCAAAAGTATTAAGGTTGGGGGGACTTTCCCACCCTGGAGACCCCTAGCATAAATGTTAACAAGCAAAATGTTAAAACCCTTGGTCGACCGAATCCTAATAATCAGTAAATATGGGCTATCTATAGTAATTTCCTCAACCGTTACGCCTTCATGCTGGCGGACACATGTTGTCAAACCACCTACTGGGCGCCCTCTATAACCTTTTATTGCTGGTTTATAAAAATTTAGGAAGCCCGCACGAAATACAGGTGCAGCCGCCCAGGTTTCCTGAAAGGGCCAGACATTACCATTATCTATAAATTTCACCCAATCGGGTATACACAGTCTGGACTCCAGCCCCGCTATATTCCAGCCTGCAACCTTAGTATATAACATGGCCGGCAAGTGTTAATTTATGATCGTAGTCGGGCTGGTTGATTTGGCCAATGAGATGGAGCATATGTTAGCTACAGGCGGATACAAGTTGGAGTCAACAATAGACCCTAGGCTATGGGAAGGTGGCAAGGTCACTAGACCTTTCACATCTAGCATGTTACACCTGTCAACCCCTGGCGTAGATACATTTCTAACAACACTATGTCAATCATTTTCATTGAGTGGAGACAGTGAAGCATATCTGCCATAAGTTATCAACGGTTAAATATTAAGCAAGCTGGCAGGACCCGGTATTAGTGTACTGTTTATCCTAGTTCTCACATGTGGTATGGATCGTACTTTGTGGTAAAAATCAGATAGTTCCCATGTTACTATGCAACCGTCACCAATTTGTGGTTGCCAACTTCTTAAAAATGGGATCACCCTGGTACTCTTAAAATTGACAATGACCAAGTCTCCCGGTATATCCTTGGCCATATGTCCAAGCCACCCAACCCTTCTAACATTTAAAATTCGTCCATCAATGTTGGGGGAGAGTGGTCTGTTTTTACTAAGCCAAAAGGCAACTTTATTTTTTAGTTCTTGTTGGCTCTTATTTTCCCGTAACTTAACTCAGGAACCCCAGAGAGGACGCACACAAAGGGGGCAGCCTCTGGGGGTAAATCAATTCTAGTATTGATTCTGTTACTTTGCCCTTTATCAGGAATTACTGGCTTTTTAGGGATAGTGGGCATGATCTTTGCTAGAGTAGTATTTAATAGAGGGGTCAAACCCTTAGAATTGTTTGGATCTTGTTCCTTTGGGTAGATAGGTCTAGTAACGACGAATTGACTTAAATTATAATGTTTAACCACATTAGTTTTAGGCATACTAGGTGATATATGGTCATCAATACAACTATTTTGGACCAATTTCTTAATTTCCACATTATTGGCATCAGTTACATCCCTAATTTGTCCCACCATATCATTTAGTCTCTTGAGTCTTTCAACCAGCGGCAAAATTAGGGATCTAACTAAGTCTTCAATCTGGACCAAAAGGGGGGATTGGGAAATAGAAGGGGGCACATACGGGTTTTGAATAATCCTCTCTAATCTCGGAGGCTTAGTAAGAACCTTGGGGGGCTGAGATACAATTTGGCTTGCTTAGCCAGCCTCCCCCTATGTTTGGCACCCTTACGCTTCCTTTTTATAGCTGGGATCTGCTCAGCTGTGATAGAGTTAATATTACTATCATTAGGGGTGGAGCCTAATGTTCCAGAAAGACTTTCCTCAGGGGGATTTGGCACATCTAAAATAACAATTGAGTCCCCCTTAGTAGAGTTGGGGCTGTCTATAGTACTGGTAGAGATTTGACCCAAATCCCCAATATTCCCAATATCAGTGGTAGAGTCATTAGGCTCATTAGCCTCCTGTGATGATGACATTTGCATAGAGTCAGAACGGCCTGATGACAGGCGCTTATTGGGTAGAGCTTCTAATGATAACCTCTGTTCTGCTCTAACAATTTCGCGTTCTATGGCAAATGAGGCCCGGGTTAAATAGTGGTCAATTGTCCCCTTTAGAGTCACAGTTTGGGAGATAACATTTTTTGGGACCCCTTTCGCTGGAATATTAATAATAATGACGAAAGACGTTCAAGAGAAATGTTAGTGCGTATGCTATACAATAACAATAAACAGTACCCCCCACAGCAGTACTAACTACAGAAAATATTCATATAAACCATATAGTGCTTAGACCTAATGAAACACCAGCTCTGCTTACTCACTAAAATAACCCCAGTCTTTGTAGGCAGATGAAAGGGGGGTGCCCCAGCCCAGCCTCCTCCGGCCTCGGAGGGCCACAGAGGGCCCGCCCTTTGCCCGGGCTTAGCCCGGCGTGCTCCCACGCAGCGCGGTCAGGTCGTTTATATAGGCGGTGGTGAGTGGGCGGGGCCAATCATTGAAGTTATCCCAGGTGTGCAGGCTCGCGCAGAGACTCCTGGATGACTGAGTCCCCACGATGTTCCAGCAGCCTGCACACTCGCCCTCATGGTCCCGGGCTCAGCGGCCCCAACAGCGGTCACAAGCACCCACAAGAGACCCCTGACGCGAAGCGGCACCCGCAAAGCGGGTGCGGCAAGCTGCAGCGTCGGAGTCAGCACAGGTAGGCACACAGGCAGGGTATCGTCTCTTCAGCAGTCAAAGCCCCAATAAAAGCAAACCGCGTCCCAAGCAAAGGTACAGCGCAGATAGATTTATGCGCATGGTGGTGAGTGGGCAGGGCCAATCGTTGAAGTTATCCCAGGTGTGCAGGCTCGCGCAGGGACTCCTGGATGACTGAGTCCCCACGATGTTCCAGCAGCCTGCGCACTCGCCCTCACGGTCCCGGGCTCAGCGGCCCCAACAGCGGTCACCAGCACCCACAAGAGACCCCAGACGCAAAGCGGCTCCCGCAAAGCGGGTGCGGCAAGCTGCAGCATCGGAGTCAGCACAGGTAGGCACACAGGCAGGGTATCGTCTCTTCAGCAGTCAAAGCCCCAATAAAAGCAAACGGCATCCAGCTGAAGTACTTCGGCAGTTGGAAGGTCAATCTGCTCGCAAATAGGTCCACATCGAAGGGGACAGGGAGTTGAAAACGATCACATTGTGTTTCCAATCCCTGAAGTCTAAAAGGAATCTTGAATTCCAATCTGCGGAAAGATTCGATTTTCCCGGGAGATATTCTGCCTTCAGGGAAATTTTGTGTTCTAAACAAAACATTCAGAGTCTCTTGGCTAAATCGGAGTGGTCTGCTGATCTGGTCCCGCCAAGGCGGTTGATATAGGAGAGTGCGGAGATGTTGTCCACTTTCAGGACGACAGATCTGCCCTGAAGTGAGTGTTTGAAACTCATTAGGGCGTATAAACCGGCAGTCAGTTCCAAAAAGTTTATGTGGTGGGAGGATTCCACCGGAGACCAAACACCACCTGTGTCTTGGTCGAGGAGGCGGGCGCCCCAACCATGAAGGCCGGTGTTTGATTGCAAGACGAAATCCGGGGTGGAGCCGAAGATGGCTCTTCCATTCCATGCATCCAAATTGTCCAGCCACCAAGAGAGCTCTGACCTGGCTTGTTGATCTAGGGTTACAAGGTCTCTGTACCAAAGACCAGATCTGAGGGCTTGGGATTTCACTCTCTGGAGGGCACGATAGTTGAGTGGTCCCGGAAAGATGGCTTGAATAGAGGAAGAGAGTAGGCCCAGAAGGCTGGCTAATTCTCGAAGAGTAAGAGATTGTTGTTTTAGAACAAACCTGATCTCTTTCCGAATCCTGGTGATCTTCTTGTTGGGAAGAAGAAGGAGGCATTTTGAGGTATCTAAGGTGAACCCGAGGAATTCTAGAGATTTTGATGGAATTAGAATAGATTTTTCCCAATATATAATGAAACCGAGACTCTCTACGAAAGTTGAGAGTGAAGTTGGGACATGATAAGGATATCGTCTAGATAGATAATTAAACAAATGCCTCTTTCTCTCAGGAGAGAGACGATAGTTCTCATGGTCTTGGTGAAGCACCAAGGGGTGGATGAGAGCCCAAATGGGAGGGCTTGAAACTGAAAAAGGTGATTGTCCCAGATGAATTGGAGGAAGGGTTGGGGTTCTTCGGCCATAGGGATGGTAAAATAGGCATCTATTAGATCTAAGTTGACTAGCCAGTCTCCTTGAAGGAGGAGGTCTCTGAGGAGGTGGATGCCCTCCATTTTGAAGTGTCTGTAGAGGAGGTTCTTGTTTACTTTTCGTAGGTTTATAACCGGTCTCCAACCCTTTTCCTTTTTTTGAACTAGAAAGAGAGTGCTGACAAATCTCTTTAGAGACCATGGTACCTCTATAATAGCACCTTTTTGAAGCATAAAGGAGATTTCTTCCTTGACGATCTTTTGATGTTCCACTGAAAGAATCTAGGGTTTGGGCATGTGTGTTTGGGAGGGATGATCCATAAAGTTTATTTTGAAACCCTGATCGGTCCCGGGAACCCACGGGTCTTGAGTTAAAGATTTCCAAACGTTGTAAAAGTGGTTGAGTCTTCCCCCGACCCTGGGAGTGGAAGAAGAGAGAGGAAGACTTACTTGGAGGGTTGGTGTTGGGAGCTCCACAGGAGGAGAAACCTCTGCTGTGGGAACCTCTGCCTCTTTGTGGGTCGAACTGGCGGTTGGAAGGGTAGAATCCTCTGCCCAATGCCCCTCTTTCCCTCTGGATTAGTTGAAGGGCTGGAAGTAGCCACGGCCAGAAGAACGACCCCTTCTTCCAGCCTGTCCAAAAACACTAGTGTTGAAGACACGTCTCATATTTTAAGGCAGTAAAGGTGGAAACGTATCTTCCTATAGATTTAATTATGTCCTCCCAGAAGAGGAGGCCTCTAGGGTTTTGTGATGGTTCCTTCTCGGCCAATTCACCCAGTTTGGGATTTATTTTATTAAGGATGGTCTCTCTCCTTTCGATGTTGAGACTAGTGTTAGCGTTGCCAAGTAAAACAATGGCCCTATAGCTCCAACCTCTGATCCGATTGCTGTTGAGGGGGGAGTTAGAGATATAGGAGTCTTCAGCTAAATCCAGAATCTTGGTAAGGGGACCGAGAATATCAAGGAGACGATCTTGGCAGTTTTTGAGCGCTCTTTCGAGGCCCTTCCTAGGGTCTTTGCCTAGCTTAAACAGACATTTAATGAGATCAGGGTCGAGGTTTGGGGTCTGACAGACCTTGTCTTGAATAGAGGGCCTCGAACATTCAGACCGGAGGGTGTTACGTGTTTCTCTTTCAAGAGAATTTCTGATCCATCTAGTGATAAATTTAGAAACATGATCTTGGGGAAGCCATTTCAAGCTATTGGGGTGGGAGATGTTGAAGGGGGAAAACATTCACCGCCGAGGGATAGAAGAGTCAAGCTCAAATTGAATACTAAAGTCCAGAGCTTCAAGATCTGATTGTCCAAATCAAGGACAAACTCGTCATAGGGGTTGTGGAAGACTTCTTCCTCATCAGAATCGGTACCTGCATAATCGTGGGCACTATTAAAATTTGTGCCGCTAGGGACACCCGCCAAATTTGTGCCGCTACGGACACCCATCCTATTTGTGTCGCAAGGACACCTGTATCTTTTGAGGCATGAGGGTTCCCAACAAATATGAGGTGCTGGACCTCCCATGTCAATTGAGGTTCCACGACCTCCATAGTGCCTTCACAGTGTTTAGATTTCTTACTGCTCTTAGAATGCACGAGATGAGGATCACAAGAAGGGGTATCATCAGGATCATGAAGAAAGGGTCTCTTGGATAACATATCCTCCTTGAGCGTGTCAATCATGCAGGACCTCATTTCGTTTTGCAGGAAGCTTTTAAAGGATTCATTTGTGTGATTAGGGGAGCTGGCAATGGCATTGTCTGATTCCATGTCAGACATGACGGGTGTTTAATCTTGAGTTTAATTGTCCTTATTTAATTCTTTTTTTTATTGGTTGGTGAGTGTTGGCCAAATTAATAGATGGGGGTGTTATTCCCTACACCAGGGGGCAGTTTGATCTAAATATTAATTGTGGCAGCCTGCTCTTATTTATCCTGATACTAGGAAGCAGGCTGTGCTAATATTCTATTCTAAAACTAGAAGTAAATTATAAATAAGGCTCAAAATCCTCAAATAGAAGAGGAAGGGTGAACAAACGGGGAACTCCGGCAGCAGCTGGGCAGCGCAATGCAACTGACGTACTCGAGCCAGCCAATGCCGGAGGATTAGAGGAATGGACGTGACGCCACCGTTGCCAAGGGCCATTCCTCGATGACAGTACGATGGACACGCTCGCAAGGAGTGTGCGAGCGCGTCCGATAATGCCTGTTAACATCAAATTGTGGCGAAATATTAAACCAAAGAGGAGGGGGGCTCTACTCAGACGCATCATCGCGAAGAGCTGTGCGAGCCCCCCGGGACCCGCGAAGACACGAAACTCAGTGACGGAAATTGGAAGTCGAAGGGGAAGGAATGGGGAGTCGGCAACCCGAGGGGTGAGGGCAAGAGGGGGGTAATAAGGGTGTGGTAGATAACTAAGGCGAATAACAAGGGGCAATTACCAAAGGCCACAGAAAATCAAAAGAGGTAGTGGCAAACAATACTTAGGATGGATAAAATGGCATTTAACAGTAAAGGCATCACGCACAATAAACATACAATAATCATAAAGCACTATGAATAGAATAAGGAAGAGCAACTTATCTGCTTGCGAGCCGCCTTTAAAAGAGGCAGCTCTGTTGTTGCTCATGCCTTTTATTGAACATATGTTGTCACTGCATTCTAGATGTTCTATTTATGATGTAAGAGCGGCTGCTTGTGTGACTGCATTAAAAGATTAATGCATAATGTAGCATCCAGTCTTGTAATGAAATAGTATACCCATCAACCTAAAGTACTTAGTCAGTCAAATTTGCTTTATTCGAGATAAAACTCATAAAAGCATAGTACATAATTAAAATAGAACAGATTTGATTGATGTTAAAATATATTTACAGACTCCAATACTTGTCATTTCACTTTGTTAATACAATTTAAAAAGGACAATTATTTACTAAAAATAGTGAAAAAAGCATTTTGACAGCAATACTTATAAAATACTTCAATAAATCAATCAAGATCAAAATACACATAATCGCAGGATAGTTCCAGCAGGTACCCAAATCACATAATCTAGGCGTTCCGATTAGCTATGCAAATGGGAGCTAGGGTGTAAAAATTAATCAATCCAAGAGTTTTTCACAGTAGAAATTTCTTTCTAATGGACCAAGACCACCCCAGAAATTTGGCAACTGCCACAGAGATGACTGGCAAAGTGCTAGTGCAAATTAATCTTAAAGCCACCTTACTGTCTCTCGTGCCTAACAATTTACACATCGCTCTTAGCCAAACACGTCGGGGATTGAATAGGCGCTACAGACAAAAAGAAGATGGGAAATATTCTCAATTCCGTTTTTACAAGCCGGGCAAATATCGGAATGGGCTTCAGCCCATCTACCTGTTAGTGATCTAATTGGGAGCGAGCCTGCTCTAAGCTGGAAATAGAGTTTCCTGTCCCCAGGCTTAGTGATAACATCCCAATAGGGCTCTAGACTGGGCAAGACTTTCGCTTCCAAATAGCAACCTTCCATAGAGGAAGGGTTGCATCATTCCAATTCCGGTAAGCTACCATTTCCCAATATTTTTCTTTGAGAGAGACTTTAGATGGAAACTGGTTCTCCCACAGCCCCATCATGCCCATCTTCCCCAGGGTTTGGCACAATTCCTTTAGCCAGTATATCTTATGGAATTTATCAATTTTAATCACATCCATGAAACCTTGAGCGTAATGCGCAAGTTCAGGGGTAACCCAAATACAGCGCCAATATAAAATGGGTCGTAATCTTGCCATGTTTGATAGGGCTTTCCTGCCTAATTCTTAGCACAATGGTTTCATGGGTATACTTTTGGGAAGGGAAGTAAGATTTCGCAAGAAGTTATTTTCAACAAGTGTTAGTGAGGCTAGATTATCAAAGCACCAGCTTTCAGCACCGTACAGTGCCGAACTTAGGGCTTTCGCCTCATATACTTGGAGTGCTGGCTGTATCGGCTTGGTCAAAGATTTTTTATGCTCAACAATTATAGTACCTGCATTTTTACGGAATTTGAGAGCCGCCATCTCAATATGCTTCCCCCATTTTACACCCTTTGCTACATGAATGCCAAGGTGAACAATTCCGATACCCTTTCCACCTTTTGTCCATCCATGTAAAAATTCCCTTTAAAGCTGGTGTGGGGGTTGAATACCATGACCTTTGTCTTTGTTACATTAACTTCTAGCCCACGATCAATACAAAAGCCCTCGAAGATCTTCAGAGCTCGCTGCAGGCCGCTAGGGGTTTTAGAAATGATGAGCGTGTCGTCTGCAAATAATAAAATCAGAATTTTTACTCCAGCCAAAATGGGGGCATCTGTGCTACCCAACAGCATACGCTCTACTACTCCGTTGACATATAATGAGAAGAGCTTAGGGGCCATGGCACACCCTTGGCGCACTCACCGCTTTACTGGAAATTCAGTGTTAACTTGCCCATGCCTCCCCCACTGGATTTTCGCATAGTTTGACTCGTGCAATCTCATCACTAGCGTTAGGATTTCCAGCGGCATGCCCTTCTCACTAAACACTTTCCACATCTGGGACCGAGGGACTAGGTCGAAGGCTGCTGGCAGATCGATGAATGCAGCATAAAGGCTACATTTCCCTAGCTGCACCGTCTTCGATTGGAGTAGAGTAAAGCGAAATATCTGGTATGTGGTGCTGTTATGTATTTTCAGAACTCATAAGCGTATGTTCAGAGAAAAATGGCTGGAAATATACACTAGTGTGAAATCATGCTCCAATGGCTGATTTATAACTCAAATTATTAATTATATTGGTGCCAGGGGCATTGTGGCTATAGTTGTTATGTGCTACCCACAGGCTGGCAAGGCTGCCTGATGCACTGAGTTGATCTCTGCTGACAAGCTTGCATGGAGTAACCACTAATGTAATCTTGCTGCTGTGGTCACCATTACCATATGACTAATATTAGTAGCTCGGGATGATTTCCATATAAATTAAGTAGCTCCTATTACAGAAAAGGTTGGAAAATCCTGATTTAGACTGTACTCACTTCTCCTGAATTATTTACATCTCAGCGAAATCAGATTCGGAGTATCTCATTCAAAGCGGTCTGTAGGATGCAATGCCATCAGCAACCTGAAGAGGTGCTCACGAGCCCTGTACAGGGCCTCGTAAGTAAAACAGGGGATTTTAAGTACAGACCTCTGCTTAATAATCATCCAGTGGAGCAGCATGAGCACCGGTGGGATTTGTTCTTCCAGTGCCAATGGTTTTGCTCTCTTTGGAGAGTGCACATCCTCTAAGAAGTGAGATGGGTATTTATTCATTTCAATTCGATGGGTTTAAGTTCACGATCATCTTTCTTACTTTTTATAACGACCCCTCCATGAGATCAACACAAACACATAAATATGCATATCTTTGAACATCGCTAAAAATAAATGGAGTATACACAAAATAGTTTTTCTATTACAAATGTACAAGTTAAAAAAATGTAAAGGGCGATTGAACTGACAAGGGCAGTTCTGTGATGAGACAGTAACAGGACGTCACAAAGGTATCAAAGGTTGTCATTATGTCCTTGAGGACTTTGCTTAATGAATAATTTCCCTATGTTGCGAATTACTGTCAGTTTTCAGTCAAACCATGCATGAGGTCATTGGGAGCTAAGAGGGAGGCCCCCAACACCGCTAAGTGGGGTGTCATAGAGCATAATTTGATTGCTGGAACTTATTTTCATAATGTCACATTCTCCTGTTAAGTCTGAACCTGACCTGATCCCTCGACGACTCTTCCATTCTACAATGAGTCGCCATTCTCTGCAATCCTTAAGGTGCCTTATATGGTTTCCAATTATATGGATAAATTGGGATGATCAGAGAAAGAGTTTTAGGGGCATATTGACAATGAAATGGCTCGGTGCGGCGCTGCAAGCAAATCCGCTGCACGAAGCTGTGTCATTTAAAAAATGCAGGGATGCGCCTTATTAACAAGAATATGGTGCATCCCTGTGCTCATCCCTGCGCTAAAAAAGCTGCCTAGCTCCAACGATTGTGCACTATGTGTGCTGCAGGACGCAGCACATGTAGAAAGAGAAAAAATGAGGAGAAATAAATGTATTTCTCTTCTAGTTGAGCCATTCGCCTCCTTGTGAATGGGCTTTGAATGGGGTTATTGTTTGCCGCTGTCTCATATCTACACATCCTTGTAAATCAAACCAAAAAGCAATGAGTGTTGCATGGGTATGCCCACAGCAACAATCATTGCATGACCATTTGATGCAGGAAAATGTGTGAAAGAATACAATATTTACAATGCGGCATTAAGCCATGCAAAGTGGTTTAGCGCTGCATTGTAGCAAGGAATTGCGCCACCTGAGCATTCTAAAAAGTGATTCTCCGGTTGCACAATGCCCTTGTAAATATGACCCTTTCAGTTTCTGCTATCTGCGGGTGAGTAGAGAGATTCAGGTTATTGAGGACCAATGTGCTTGGGTCCACAGATGCTACTGCATTCTTTTTTTTACTAAGGCTGCGGTATTGTTGACATATAGCACAATTAACACAAACTTGTTTTTACCCAATGGGAAAGTGGAGCCAATATGGAAGCATTCCACACAAGTAAGGGCATCGTTTGAAGGGCCGTGCCACTTCCACATGCAGCTAAAATGCTGAAAACACTTGAACATTTGTGTCCATACGCTCCTGGTCAGGCGGGGGAACCATTAAGAGGGTCCTTTACAAAATAGACATTTCGCAGGCCATTTCACTATTAGAAAAAGTGTAAGGAACATGCAAGAGTGGGAAAGGATAGCTTGGAGAGCACTGTAAAACCTCTGACCTGACCTAAGTGGAGGTAAATACATTCATCTACTTCTGTCATTCATTGCATCCCCTATCAGCCAACAGTATGTGTTGGAAAATACCATCATTTGCATAGTTTCCTTCAGATGTTTTGCCTTTTCAAGCCTATTTTTGCTGAAAAGTTAACATTAACACTCTGTGCACCTTACCCCTGCTACCCAGAGGTAAAGTGCTTGTACTCGCCCTTTTTATTTACTTGTACATTCCCAGTATGTGTTAGGATATGTACTTAGAGTTGACAAAGTGAATTATATAAGTAGACTGCAGCACTCATTGTGCAACTCCCTAAAGTAGCACTGCAAAACAGGCCTTAAGCCGCCATTGCAGGCAGTAGTGCAGTGTTAAACTGCTATTTCAACCTGTCAAAATAAACCATTTCCCAGGTCTAACCTTTTCTTTTTAATACTTGTAATTCAGCCCCAGGGTAGGTGCCAAATGCACACAGGACAGGTTGCATGATATTTCAAAAGTAGGACATGTGTACGTAAGTTTTATAGGGCTGTAAAAACATCTAAAGGTTTTTTTCCACTCCTGCAAGACTGACTCTCCCACAGAAAAGCACTGAGATACATCATCATTTCTTATATTGCATATATTCAGTATTGGATCAGCTGGAGAAAATATTCCAGGGCTCATTGGCATAGGAATTTAAACTCCAACCTAATGCCTAATGGTCAATTCCGATTTTAAATTACTGTTTTGAGAAGCCCACTATTAGAAATTGGCATTTTTCTGCTTAATGGAAAATGTGCCTTTTTACCACCTGACTGCTAATGACTCTCCTGTAGTGTGATGTGTATTGCTCCTAGACAGTGGACGAAGGGCCTGGGTGTGAAGAGGTGATGGTCTTCCTGACAGGATGGCTGGAGAAGAACCTCCTGTTCCCCTGCCCTAACTACACTTCAGAGGGTGCAACGGGGGCTATACCAGTCCCTTCGTAAATACATAAGTAGCCTACCCTGTCACTGGCAGATGCAGCTCACATCTGCACCTCCCTGCCATTTGTGTTAATAGTTAGGCAGAAGCCAACCCCCGGGGAAAAAGAACCGATCAGAGCCAGTGTCAGAGTTATACAAAGGGCTGTGCCCCAACCACAGGCTGACATTGGGTGTAGTGGCTTCCCCAGAACCTGACATGAGAATACTTCTGGACCTGAGAAGGCTCAGAATAAGGACTGTCCTACTGTCTGCTACCTGAAGGAAAACTGGACTTGTTTGCCTTCAACCTAAGAGTATTTGGACAAAATGTAGAATTTTAAATATCATGAGTCAGAAATATTGGGAAAACATATTGTGATGCAGAATTATCATTGTCAAGAATATAATTTTTTCAGGAAAGTCATATTGTTGTTAAGAATATCATTGTTGTCATTTTAAATAATATAGTTGTAGAAAATATAATTTTTAATTTTCTTAAAGCATTTTAATTCATGTATATAATACAGTCTGTAATTTTAAGTGGTAAATAATTTTGAATTCAATTGCTGATAGCAATTTAAAGAGTTGTAGCAGATTGATGAGATTGTAGGGGGATAGGGTAGAAAGGAAGTTATGTAAAAATGAAGGGGCCCATTATGATAACGGGTGGATCGCCACCGCCTGTATGGCGGTAGCGATCCGCCTGCTGAAAACGGGGGAGATTTAGGGAGCTCCCTAATTCCCCCCCCGCCAGATTACCATAGCGGGGGGACCCCGGCGGACGTAAAGACCATCGGGCGGTTTTGCGCCCGGTCGCACAGTCGACCGGGCGGAAAAGCAGCTAACATGGTGGCGGTGTCCGGGAGACACCGCCATCCATATTAGCATGTGTGCAGGGATGTGCCTTTCCGTGGCGGCAACGCCGCCACAGAAAGGCACGCGGTTTCTGCCATTGGGGGCCCGTTGCGGGCCCTCAGGGACTCTGGTGGGTTGGGGTTACACATTAATAGGGATTAATAGGGATATTAAAATATGTAATGTGTTTGGAATGAAGAAGTTTGCCTACTGTTGCACAGACTGGGATGGCAATATAAAATGTAATCCTTCCAAAGTCTAACACTTTCCCTACCACTGCACAGACTGGACTCGGAATAGTACATCTTACCTCTCCAAAGTCAAATGCTTTCGCTACTGTTCCACAGACTGGAGTGAGAATAGTAAATCTTACCCCTCCTAATTTCAATGCTTCCCCTTCTGTTGCACAGACTGGAGTGGGAATGGTAAATTTAACTGCTCCGAACTAAAATGCTTTTCCTACTGTTTGCACAAACTGGAGACTGAATATTAAATCTTACCCCTTCCGAAGTCTAACTCTTACCCTACTGTTACACAGACTGGACCACCAAAGTCCAAAGCTTTTCCTACTGTAGCACAGAGTGGGAATAATAAATCTTACCCCTCCAAAGTTCAACCCTTTCTGAACTATTGCACAACTCGAGTGGGAATAGTAAATCGTACCCCTATGAAGTCCAAAGATTTCCCTACTGTTGCATAGACTGGAGAGGGAATAATAAACCTTACCCCTCCAAAGTTCAACTCTTTCCCTGCTGTTACACAGACATGAGTGTGACTGGTAAAATGTAACCCCGCCAAAGTCCAATGCTGTCTCTAATGTTGTGCTGTTTGGAGTGGGAATAATATATTGAACCTCTCCAAAGTCTTACACTTTTTACTTTTGTAGAACCTGGAGTGGGAATGGTATATCTATTATCCCAAGACTTCAATACATTTCTTAATATTGGTTAAATATATTTATTATTAATATTGGAATATAATGTTTTTTTATAGTATTTGTTTATATTTTTATTTGTTTTTAAATTGTTATAAGTTCTGTAGATTTTTTTTAAATGTTATTCATTTTAATTGTTTGGGAATTTATTTAATGTTTTGGAATTGGATGGTTAATATTTGTAATTTATTATGAAAAACAAATATATATAAAATGTGCTTTTAATAGTAACTTATGTAATGAATTTTAAAACCTGACCATCTATGTGAACTACAGGAACAAGTTCCAGAGGCCTCTCTTACTTCCCAACTGCCCAGGTCCCTTCTTCTGGCCTCTGCTTGAGTGAGCCCTGATCCTCAAGCGCTGTCGTCTAGGTCACGGACCCTTGTTTGGAGTCAATTCTTCCTGCCTAACTGAAGGTTTCACCGCATCTGACGCAGAGCTCTGCAGAGTTGCACAGCTCCTAACAAACGCTTCACTGGGTCCGGTGACGAGCGGCCCAGAGCCAGGCTTCACAGCGTCTGACTGGTAACCTCACCTGAATCAACGCAGCACCATGCAGAGCCGTGATGCGCTGCCCTCACATCAAAGTCAGAAGGTAAAATTCTAGCAGGACGAACCTGGCCCTGTATCCAACGTGCACTCAATTATGATTGGTGTGAACTTGTGAATTTGGCCTGATTTATATTTTGTCAGATGGGTTACTCTGTTACAGCAGTGATGGAGAACTCATCCTCTGACATACAAATCCCATAGGATATAATGGAACTTATATTTTGGCGATTGGGGTATCCATCTTTGTAGTGACGGAGTAACTTGTCTACCAAAATATAAATCAGGCTCTTTGTCCTGGTCCAGCGTGACCAGATAGCCAAAAAAATGGCATTTCATGTCGTTTGGAGCTCTTACCTGAAGCTTAAAAACTCACAATTCTAGTTCTACTGATTGGATTTTCGTGGTTTGGTGTCATTTAATAAAATTAAAGTTAACTTCATTTGTCTAAATAGGTTTGGGATTATTCTTGTGTTTTCACTTTATTACTGTTTGAATGCTGCATAAATACTTTACACAGTGCCTCTAAGTTAGGCTGATTGCTTTTTGCAAAGCTACTGGTGGGTTAAACACAGATTTATTTACTGACTTTTGTGGGTCCCCCTGACAATGATTATGATTATTATTTGAAGTGGGTTCTCTCCACTCCAACCAATAATCCAATTTCTTCCAGTATGTATCTAGGTAACACTCGCTTTTGTATTTCATCCTTTTTTCGCAACAAATACTTCTGTGACAATATAGTGAGGACATTAATTTTAGCCTACAATTATATCAAATACTAGAATATTATCATGGTAAGTATATATAGAATAAAAGAAAGGTTTTTCACTGAGGGTTTGTGAGTGACATCAAATAGACAATGAGAGCGCAGCTCAAGTTGTCTCTGATGTCACTCAGAACCTTGAGTTGAAAAACATTCTATGAATATATTACAAACAGTGCCCCATTTTTGCCACAGGCCTCAGCTTTCCATTACAACGCATCAGAAGAACCACCACACCAAAAGTTTTGAGCACTGCATTATCGAGCTCCGTAATGCACCGCTCCAACACAGCGCCTGCTCCATCACTGTAGAATCGATGCAGTGTGTCTGGATTGTTGACGCATTGTACCTGGGGGCCGATTTCTTCATCGACGTGCCCAGCTGTAAGGAACTGAGGTCGCATGTCTAGAGATCAGTGCATCAACTTCCTTAGCAGTAAGGAACTGATGCACCACCTCCCCTAGGAGTAAGGAACTGATGCATCGCTTTGCTTTTCCAGCGCCTCACTTCCCCTGTGCCTGTTTCATCTTTGTATTTTTACGCATCCCAGGTACTTTGTGCTAAAAGAAACACAACTAAAGACTTCTATGGACTGAACTTATTTAACCTTTGAAAAGTGATATATTTACATGTGTACGGTTTGTTCTTGCTTTATTTGGATAAATACTGGCTATTTTACAAAAGTGGTGTGGGCTCATTTTGTAATGTTTTTCTTGTGTTACTGTGTGTGAATGTACAAATGCTTTATACATTGCCTCTGAGATAAGCCAGACTGCTCGTGCCAAGCTTCCAAGGAGGTATGCAGGCATTATCTTAGCTGTGTGACTCCCTTACCCTGAATAGAGTGAGGGTCCCTACTTGGACAGGATACAAACCATTGCCAACTAGAGACCCCATTTCTGACAGTGGCATAATAAGTACTGCAGGCTGACTAGTAGTATTTATTTACAGGCCCAGGGTACACTTCACTAGGGGCATGCCTTCTTCGAACAATAAGGCTACTGCTTAAATAGAATTACATCACCTGCTATTCTCTTCTGTGTTAGAATGCAGGCTGATAAGCCAGGCAAGCAAAGTGTAAGTAGGCATCCCTTTATGCTTAAACAGAATTAGGTGATACGTTTCTGCATGGCATGCCTCGCATCTTGATCTTTTGGCATGAAGTTCATCTCTTGCATGTAACATTCTGTTCTTAATTTATATAGCATAATCTAATCATTGTTGAACCTTTCAGAATAAAGAATTAGCAGCAAAGGGCCTGGTGTTTTTTGCTTATTTAATGTTGTGAATCCATGCCCTTTAAATAACAAAAGGAAAAATTTGATTTTTCACAACGGAATTACAACTATTCAGGAAAGAGAATTTCCGTTCAGATTAAATATTATCAATGTATTTGAGCAATCTTAATTATCATGCTGCAACAATAGTTATAAAACACACAGTCTTTATTTGCCACTTTTATCTAAATAATCAACATATGTACCCCAAAAAAGTGGAATACTTAGAAAGGAGAAAGCACAATACTTATACCGATTTCCAAGAAGAAGGCGTTTAGCTCAGCTACATCACTGCATGCATTAGTCCTCCTGAATCGGGGGTAGGGGGAGCGGGAGCCTGTATACGGTAGGAACCGTGGCGGTGCATGCATTAGGGCGCTTGGGCATTGCCCCACTAATTCATTTGAGGCACGAGTCGAGTTTCAAGTATGCGTGCCATTGCTTCCATCACTCTCTCAGTCTCACTCACTCACCGGAGGCGGTCGGCTCAGAAAGGGCGGGGCAGCCGCAGCAGGACAAAGTTCAGTGCAAGTGCAGAATGTATCAGGTGGCCGGGGGATCGCACAGCAAGAGTCTGCATGTTCTGTTTAGGGCTTAAAAATGTTGCAATCAGCCCAAACATGCGTACTAGGCTCCTCATTAGAAGAGCGAGGGTTGTGCCATGCCGCTCTTTAAATGAGCAGCCGAGTGTGCATGTTCGGGCTGGTCGCAAAAGTCTTTAAGCCCTAAACAGAACATACATACTACTGCTCAAGCCAATCCTGGCGCTGCTGCTGGAGCAGTGTCTAGATTGGCTGAGATGCAGGTGGTACTTGCCAGTCAACAATAACTCTTACAGGGTAACCCAGTATCCCTAAGAACCTGGGCAATACAATGAAAAATATCAACAGTGGTTCTTTCGGGTAAGCAAACAATTTCTTTAAATCATATATATGTCTTCAACACTGATCAAAGCATAACTTCCTTGCTTATTATGCTATTTTGATTAACATAGAAGTGCAAAACCAAACAGAAGAAAGGGTCAGGATAATTTAATTAATCAATTTTCATTTTTCATCATTTTTGTTTCCAACTGACACCTCAAATATATGCATAAAAAACTTTTTACAAAATGCAAGATACGGCGCAACAGTTCAAATAGATGTGCAAAGTGACAAAGTGTGAAAATTTTTGTGACAATGTGACAAATAAGTGATAGTCTATTTACATGTGAATGGAAGAAGGTATGGGGGGAAATTCAGCAAAGGCCGGTTCGTATTTCATTCATACTAAAAAAAAAAGCACCCTGGGTTTGAGTATGAATGAAATACGAACCAGCCTTTGCTGAATTTCCCCCCATACCCTCTTCCATTCACATGTAAATAGACTATCACTTATTTGTCACATTGTCACAAAAATTTTCACACTTTGTCACTTTGCACATCTATTTGAACTGTTGCGCCGTATCTTGCATTTTGTAAAAAGTTTTTTATGCATATATTTGAGGTGTCAGTTGGAAACAAAAATGATAAAAAATGAAAATTGATTAATTAAATTATCCTGACCCTTTCTTCTGTTTGGTTTTGCACTTCTATGTTAATCAAAATAGCATAATAAGCAAGGAAGTTATGCTTTGATCAGTGTTGAAGACATATATATGATTTAAAGAAATTGTTTGCGTACCCGAAAGAACCACTGTTGATATTTTTCATTGTATTGCCCAGGTTCTTAGGGATACTGGGTTACCCCGTAAGAGTTATTGTTGATTGAGTGCAGGTTTTCACCTGCAAGGGTTATTTTACTCTCATTAAATGTTGTGTTGTATTGTATTGTATTAATGTAATTGGTTTTCTTGTAATATTGAGTATACCCTACTATGTCTGACAAAGAGATTCTATCATATACTGAAGAATACATAGCGAAATTGATTAAGGATCAGGGTACCTCTAGTCTCCTATTAGGGAACGATAGATTGCCAGCGGATGCTGGTCTAAATGAAAAACTTGCTAAACTTGAAAGATTGGAGAAAAAATTGATTAGGTCACGACTACATGGTCATGTTTTGACCAAATATCTGGAAGCAAATATAATCCCACAGGGCCTTCAGGTTCGAAACGAACCAGGTATATTTATAGACGTCCCCAAATTTCGTGAAGGTTTTAGCCACGTGGCCAATAACTGCTCCAGGCACTGGATGGTGCTTGGAGTTGAGACAGCTATAGAGTATGTAAGAAAGCTAATACAGGAAATAGCTGATCTAAAGAACGAGATATTGGGTGACTCAGCGCTCACCAACGCAAAGGAAGCGTTGGAGCGTGCTGAGAAAACACTGGCTGAATTCAACACAATCACATTAGGTAGAAAACTTGACAAACTAGCAAAGGACGTCAAGAACTACGATAAAAAGATCACATACCCCTACCTTGCTGACAACTATTACCAGCAGGACAGTCAAGGTTTCTTTACTAATAAAGGAAGACAGGGGCCACGTAGATTCTACACTTTTTCCAACTCATCAGCAGGGAGTGGCTCAGACTCAGATTCCAACCAGCCCTCTACTAGTAGCTCAGATCCTTTTTTAGGGGAGGGCCCCTCCAGAGGAAACAGAGGCGGGGGGAGACAACAAAATTGGGATCGTCCCAGGAGATGGGGACGGGGGAGGCCATCACAGGGCACGTCCCGAGTCAAGTTCTACCAGCCGGACTCACATGGGGAAATATCGACAAGGAGACAGACCTATCGTTGGTAAGGTCCCATGAGAACAATATGCCAAATACATTAATGTTTCCAAATCCCCTAAATCCTTTTATCATGGAGATACCAAGCACCAGTTTAGATCATGCTGTGTCTAACAATAGTGCTGTACCATCACACCAAATAATTTTACCTATGCTAACTGATCAGAGGAGCTTATTAGCATCAGAGGAAATTAGTTTGCACCTTAACACCTTGATACCGGTTGATACCACTCCGGGATTGACCAGCCTTGAAACGACAACAGTGACCGTGAATCAAGATATCAATGCCCCAACAGAAAATTTAGAACCAGTCATCAATCTATCTGACTACACCCTAACTGATGCAGAAAGAAAGGTCTTATCCAGAGGACTGTCATTTGTGCCAACAACTATGCCTGACTCTTTCCAAATAAGGCTAGAATTACAGAGATTCTTCAGGAAAATCAGACTGAAATATTTCTTTACAAAGAACGACTCTTCACCCACAAGATCGGCAACGATGTTCAGACCAATCTCCACTTTTACACCAGCCCCTTTCACAATGAGTGAAAGAATATTGGCATTTGAAAAGGTAGTTTTAGAAGAAGTGATGCAAACACTAGGAGAACGGAGATATATAAAATACAATACTAGTAAAGAAGAAAAAGATGCACTCCATGACTTGTCACGTAATGAGGCTGTGGTGATAAAGGCAGCAGATAAAGGGGGAGCAATTGTTGTACAAAATACCCATGATTACATCTGTGAAATTAATGGACAACTCCAAGCGCAAGAAAGCTACAGCAAGATAAGAGGTGATCCAACTCTTGAGATAAAGACATTAATTGAGACAGTTACTGGGTATGGAAAGGATAATGGCTTCCTAAGCCAAAATGAACACGATTTCCTCAACCAACGGGAACCTAGAATTCCTACAATATATGCACTACCTAAGGTACATAAGCGACGCGAGAAACCGCCAGGCAGGCCCATAGTATCGGGCTGTGGCTCAATTCTGGAGCCTCTTAATAAATTTATAGACTATTTTCTGCAACCTTGGGTCTCGCACACTAAATCTTATGTGCGTGATAGCATGCATATCATACAGCTCTTGGAAGGGCAACCATTTGATAACAAGAAACAGATGTTGGTGACACTAGATGTGTCATCTCTGTACACGTCAATCCCACAGACTACTGCCATAGAAGTCATCAAGACCACACTGGACAAAAGAGAAAGACCGCATTGGATACCAACTGACTTCTTAATAGACCTCCTGGACATAGCAATGAAGAAAAATTTCTTTCTGTTTGAAAATCAATTCTACTACCAATGTAAAGGTGTCGCTATGGGGGCTACTTATGCCCCTAGTTTAGCTAATATCTTCATGGACCACTATGAGGAGGAGCACTTGTATGACCCAGCCAATTCCTACCTGCACAACATCGATGTATGGAAAAGGTACATTGATGATGTGCTGATGATCTGGTCAGGGACAGAGACTGAATTGAATGACTTTTATGTTTGGCTGAACGCTAGAAACAAAGATATCCAATTCACAATGGCATATAACTCAGAATCTATCGATTTCTTGGATCTCACATTTAAGGCTGAAAATGGGCAACTATACACTGACCTATTCCGCAAACCAATGGGACGAAACACGCTTTTGATGTATGGATCTCATCATCCCCGTAATCTGAGGGACAATCTGCCATATGGTCAGTATCTAAGAATAAGAAGGAATTGCTATAGGCGACAGGACTTTTTCAAGGCGGCTGAAGATCTGACATCACGACTGAGGAAACGTGGATATCCATCAAGTTTGCTTAAAAAAGCAAAAAAACGAGCGTGGTATCAACCACGTGAACAACTGTTGGAACCAAAGGAGAAGACGGATGACATAAAGAAGCTTGTATGTGTAACCACCTATAACACCAGAAGTGCGGATATTAAGAAGGTTATAAAAAAGTACTGGAACCTTGTGGCTAGCGATCTACAGATGGAGGAACAACCGCTGTTTGCATTCAAACGAGGAAGAAATATCAAGGACGTAGTGGTGAGGGCTTTCTTAGATCCGCCAAAACAACAAGACCTGAGAAGTATGTTGAATCTGCCACCTCTGATAGGCAACCGCAAGTGTGGTAGTTGCAGAGCTTGTGATTTTTGCCAGGAAGGATCGACTTTCACACATAACTCCAGAACATACAAATTGGCACATTTCACCAACTGTAACAGTACACATGTGATATATACCATCAGCTGTCCATGTGGATTGATATACGTAGGGCAAACCACGCAGAAAGTTAAAACAAGAATATTGCAACATATGAGCCGACTCAGATGCAACACTGTTGGGGCCCCACTAGTTGAGCATTATAACAGCTATAAGCACAAGCCAGAAGAGATTCAGTGGAGAATCGTGGAAAAGGTAACTGTGGGCCCAAGGGGTGGTTCCCTAGCAAGAACTATGAACTATAAGGAATGCAGATGGATACACTCTCTGAATAGTGTTTCTCAGGGTCTTAATGAGAGAGAGGAAACAGCGAGACAAATGCGGCAGCTTTAAATATGGAATCGTATCTAGATGATGTAATTGTTTTGAAACATAACATTTCCTGAAAACTGCTTCCCTTGTATATCTAAATTCCAGTATTTATGCAATACCCAAGTCTTATTAGTATTTACTTGTTATCTCATAAATTGTGTTTACTAAAAGAAGCCTAATTGTTTACATAGATCGAGGTCTGAAGATAGGCTTGAACTAGTGTTTTTTCATCATTCAACCATACTTGGTTCAACGCTTTTTAATACCCCCTAAACATTAATTCTACAAATAGCCAGAACCTATAAGTTGCTTTAACGTAAAATAAATCAGTGAGACAAATGGGGTAGCTTTAAATGTGGAATCATGTTTTGTACTAGATGATGTAATTGTTTTTAAACACAACATTTCCTGAAAACTGCTTCCCTTGTACATCTAAATTTCATTGTTTATGTAATACCCAAGTCTTATTAGTACCTACTGGTTATCTCATAAATTGTGTTTACAATAGGAAGTCTAACTGTTTACATAGACCGTATTTTTTCATCACTCAACCAGACTTGGCCGAACGCTTTTTAATACCCCCTAATGATTAATTCCACAAATAGCTATAACGTAAAATAAATAAGGAATTCCTTCCTGCACTGGTCTCCCGATTGCTTAGCAACGAGAGACGCTTGCAAATCTTCACACATTCGGATGTGGTCACTCCGGAATGTGTGCGTAGACGTCATTACGTTGTCTAGCGTTTGGTTACTAGGCAACATGAACGCTTTCAATATCCCCAGAATTTTAACCTTCTAAAATGACCAGAACCCACAGGTTGCTTGTACATAAATAAATGAGGAAGTTTTCTCGTTTAATAACGAGAGATACATGGAAACCTTCCCGCACTTCGTTACGTTGTCTAGCGTCGGGTTGCTAGGCGACGTGTACGTCCTTGAGGTCGAACGCGGAAGTCCATTTATATCGCGTTCCCGGACTCGCGTTAGTAACCAGATACCGCATAGCCGTCCGGATGGAGTAAAGACACCGCACCCCGCTTGGTGAGTGTAGCGATCCACTCATTGTTCAGGATGTAGGCAACCTTACTGGGTTCGTGAGCATTCACGGCTACTTCCGTTTTTAACTTTCAGATTATTCATTTTGGAAGGCAAATTCGACTTGACATTCCTAGGAAGGTATGGAAACACGTCCATGCCAACTGGTGAGTGTCATTATTTGAGTTTATATGTAGAATACTCACCCCCAATTCAGTATAGTATTTGACTAGTTACACACATACATTAATTTGCAGATTGTTGAAAGTAAAATTAAACGACGTTGGTAATGAGAGAGAAAAGCCATCCACGTACCTGATTATGAAAACAGGACATTCAGAATAGGTGAGTGTGTAACACGGGTGTGGTTTACTCATGAATCCCCCATATGATCTCCTTAGAATAATCAACACAATCTTCTTAAATTGTGTTTATTATGCAGATTCAAGACTGCAGAGGACACGCCTATCAAGTAGAATACCGGGCTGTTCCACAAAGAACTGGTAAAATTGTTGAAAAATTGCAATAACAGTTCTTGTCATACTTTCGTGCAAAACCAAAACCTGACGGTTATAAAATCTTTTTAACCTAACAGGCGCAACAAACCTATTCCTACCCCTTGTCCTGAAGAAGACCCGCCAGTGACCCACAAATAAGGTGTCCACAGGGTCGAAACGTCGACAGAACCATTGGAAGGATCAGTTTACCATACCCAGCTTTAAGTAGTATATATAGCACCCTGGGTTTGAGTATGAATGAAATACGAACCAGCCTTTGCTGAATTTCCCCCCATACCCTCTTCCATTCACATGTAAATAGACTATCACTTATTTGTCACATTGTCACAAAAATTTTCACACTTTGTCACTTTGCACATCTATTTGAACTGTTGCGCCGTATCTTGCATTTTGTAAAAAGTTTTTTATGCATATATTTGAGGTGTCAGTTGGAAACAATAATGATGAAAAATGAAAATTGATTAATTAAATTATCCTGACCCTTTCTTCTGTTTGGTTTTGTACTTGCCAGTCAGCCAGGAGCGAGAGTGAGGTGCTATCCGAGACTTGAGACCATACAGCAGATGGCTGGATGTTTGAGGACACGCGTTGATGTACGGGTCTGGACTCCGGGATAAAGTGGGTGGTTTATAATGTTGGTTTTGGATGGGGGAAACCTGACAACTAGGTGTGAGTGTTACCGCATGTGAGCTGCCTCGAGCACACAACTGTAGTGTGTGCATCACTACTTCTTTATTGATAGCCTGCAACGTGAATATCGGAGGAAAGTCCGACCTGCCTACTTACTCTGAATGAGTATGTATTATTTTGTTTGTGTGTGTATATCATGGCAAGAGCAGAGCCGCCGACTTTGGTGCTTCCAAAGTCGTCAGGTCTGCTCTGCACCTAACGCCGCCATTACTACAGTGCACATGTCGGATTCGCACACACAACACCCACTCCAAAGTCGGCAGCTCAGCTGTGTTTGCTCTGACCAGCATTACGGTCATGATCCCATGATCCAATGCTCAACACACATTTTATTGTGCAGCAGAGTTCATGGGCCATGAACCCCGCTGCAGTATGCATCGCATAATAAAATGTTGAGCATCTATGCAGAGACTCGAACAACTTGGCTCACCTGAAAGAAACCAGCCAGGTTTGAGTTAGTATCAGGCCCTACCGGCGTCATTGGCTCATCATACTGTGATCCGGCCGTTGGGCACGGAGAGTAAGATTTTGATTTTATTAAGTAATTAAAAAGTATTTTCGAACTTCGATGTTTGATGATGGACTTTGCGAAATCTACACGCCAGGATGTAAATCAGCCAGCTGCTGCAGCTCTTAATATGTTCGGTTCGGGTCACATTTCCGCTATATAAACATTAACAGTCTTTGAAGTGCAGAGTGACTCTGTACTTCCAAGAGTGGTAATGTTCTAGGGGAAATGCAGACTAGCGCAGAGTTGCAGACATTCGTAAATGTTTCTGATGCTAGGCCCTGCCATCTCGAGTGCTAAAGAAATTACCTTTCCCTCAGCAGTACAAGCGCAGCTGCGCAGCATTTACAAGCATTTCAGTATTGTAGTGTGCCTTCTTGCTTTGTGGCTGCATTTTTGGACGATCACAGAAAGGGGAACGTATTCGCTCTCATGCAAATGCTGTCACTCAGCCCTCAAACCCTTCTTCCCATTTGAGACCCCGCTTGGGCAACTGGACTGTTATGCAGTGCTGCAAGCTCATACATTCCCACCTCTGTGTGTATGGACTGCGTTTACCAGAACACAGAAAATAAGACTTGCAATGAGAACCCATTTGTCTGGTATTGTACTAAAGATTACCAACTGCACTTGCAATTTCTAAAACAGCTTGTGTATAGACATACAATCATGCTATGGTAAGGCAGAGTGACTATGTCATCCCTCATCATACCTCAGCTCCCCGCAATCTAAAAACCCATCAACATTTCGATTGCGATTTATGTCTTATGTACTGGTACATCAAGGCCCATTTACAGAGGATTTGTTTTTTATTTTATTTTTTAATTTAAAGTTATAATATAGTGCTACTAGACATGAAGATGGAAGAGTTTTTCACAATAGGGGTCATAGAATGAAAAGTTGCACAACATCTGCATGTTGAAGAGAAATGCATGTGGAAGAGGACTGCTATATTAAATACATTAGTAAAGCAAGTGAGAGCTTAGACATTTGTGGTTTGGCATCTGTTTAACTCTAGGACATTTAGGGATATATACATTTGCAGTTGGATGTGAATAAACAACTAACTTTGAAGAACAACAGTGCAATACCGCAGTACATAAGATGTTTAGATTTGAATAAGCAGCAGTTGGGAAAAAGCGGATGGGGTGAGGTGTGGTTAGTACATGGATGAGACATGCACATCATCTCAACCTCTGTGTGGTGATAAAACAAATTGACAATGTGTCTAGTACTGGTGGAACTGGCAGGATTTATACATTACATTGCTTACTCAAATGTGCTTGAAAATGCAGCATTTGCCCATTTTTTCAAAATGTTCTCGGAGGAGGGACCCCCCCCCCCCCCACCTACCCCCCCCCCCCCCCCCCCCAAGCCTCTTTTGTCAGGGTGTTGTCCTTGCGCCTGCCTTAAACTACAGTTCCCAGGTAAAACGGGCCTGTAACTACATGTCCCATGAGCCTTTGCCGCCGATTGGATTTAGCGCGGTCAGACTGATGGTGCAGCGCTCATTTCATTTTCCTGAGTTCCGAGTAGTGATTTCAACGGGAGCGTTCTGCAGTGTTAAGCGTCCAGCATTTGGGTATCGTTACGAACTATTTGGATTTTCTCATTGTTTGTTCATTGGAGCACTATGCGCTCGTGTCTTTGGGACTATTGGCAATCCTTGCTCCATTTGGGTTCATGTTTGTTTCCTTCGTCTTCCCTGGCTAGGGGGGAACTAGTTGTGTTTGTTAGCCCCTGGATTGAAGGGCCATTGCATTCAAGTGGCAGAGTGCAGGGGGAGCCCTCTGCATCCTCCGCATTACCGTCATGAAGATATGACGTTCGTTGATATTTCTATTGTGGAATACAAATGCCAAAGCGGACGGCAGTGGCATTGACGCTACGCCCTACCGTATTTGGTTTTGAATTGGATCTTGAAGGATTGTTTAACACATTCATTGGTGTAGATGACGCAATCTGTACCGGTTGCTTTGAAACAAGATCCAGTACTTTCCTTACTGTTCATCACGTTATTTTCCTCTGGTATTCTAATAAGCTGAATATTGGTCAAGACTCGATTGGCTATATTGGTTACTTTACTTTGAGTGATCTCACTCAGGGGGTATGTTACTTATATGAGCAGCACATACTTTGGGCAGTGTGTTGATGGATGCAATGTATGCTAAACTGTGCTTCTTGTGTTGTGTAGGGAAAAGAAGGCAAGGAGAGTACCGTCGCTTGGATGCTAGAGTCATAAACAGCACAGGTGACAACCTAATTTTAGCGAGACATTAAAGAGAGTAGGATTAGGAAGTTTACTAATCTGTGTGTTTTGTTTTACAGCTTCCTTTCCCTGCTGTCCCTTCCTTTCCCTCCCTGAGTTTTCCCCTTTTGGGGTTTTTCCCTAACCGTATCGCTCAAATACCCTGTGTTTATACGTTCAGGGTGTTTGGGAGGTCCGGAGGTGGAGCTTATCACTGCGAGCGAATCCTGCAGAGTGCTGATCGGACATCTTTAGGTAGTTCTGGCTAGATCGCTACACTTGTGCGCTGCAATTCGCCCCACCACACATTTTATGCCCTACCACCTTCAAATGTCACCAGCCACCACTGGGTGGGAAGCGGTGCGTGTGACCATTAAACACCATTCCGCCACTGTGTTTGGGTCTCTGGAGGCCCAGGCAAGGTGGTGCTTTTATTGTCCAGTAGTTTGTCATTCATTTTTTTAAATATATTTAATGGCCTTACTACTATCCAGTGAACAATGAACATTTGTTAAGTATAACAGTTGTTGCAAGGGTTTTATTCCAGTGGTGCAGTAAGCTAGCACTCCATGAATACATATGAATCATTGCATGTCATACAACGAGAATGGGCTGATAAACTGTACAAAAAAAGCAGAAAAAAACAATTAAAGACAATAAATATTTAACTGACACACCAAGAGTGAATGAGTGCGCCCAAACTATGTGTTAAAAAGGAAGAAGTATAAAAGAGTCAGACCACCACGTATAGGTATTAACCACTCAGACCTCTTGACTATCAGAAAGTCAGATTCATTCCCACACTGGGGACCAATGGAGTTCCGATTGTGTACGATTCCCTGGCCATAACTCTCAATAAAAAAGGCCAACATTAGCGTTGGTGGAGCCTGGTGTGACAGACTATTTTGGTACCCCCCACATGACTTCCTCCTCGGATTTCCTCACTACTACCCGGCAAAAGTGCCCCTCCTTTCTGCATAGACTTGCTATCACACACATTTAATTTGTTTTAAAGCACTGGTAAAAGCTGATTTTACTTATCCACCCACCTAGGTACATTAAATATAGATCTGCTCTTTGGAGCAGGCATATTAACCCTCTGCACTACTTTATGGCGAGTCAAAATGCCAATTTCGCTGTGTAGCAGGAGCATTAATCACAAGAGTTATTTTGACATTGTATCGCTTCCTGCAAGCCGGATGCACAAGGAACACTGCAACAGGTGCTTTTAAATTGTAAGTTATTGATAAACAGAACCCCACCCCGGAGGTCATTGCCCCCTCTCCCTCTAAGGCAGAGCCCAGTGCGACTGCACAGGTTGCAACGCCCTATAGCCGGCCCTGCTCAATAACATCAAGGTGTCCTTTCATCTGACATTGTTTCTAGTTTCTCCAGGTCCTAAAAGGCATTATGTGAGCCCCTGTCAGTAGTGATTTGAGATTTCAGTATAGACCCATTCTGTTAGATCTCTGAGGTTTACGGTGGTGCTGAGGGAGACTTAGCGATGCGTCTCTGAGCAAGTACCATGGCAAGATCAATGGGCTTACACACGTTTTGCCCTCTTCGTATGTTTCAGCGGCCCAAGTAGAAATTGTATGGCCTCCCTAGGTATCAATTTACAGTGCTGTCGCAAATACATGGCAGCCCTTGGTCTTGTTTCCGACCAGGCTACCCCACCGCATCAGCACACCCTGCTGGTGCCGTGTCCCTGCCCCTCGCTACTGTTGCTACTGTTGGAAGTTCGAGGCCCTCCTCTACCCGCAGGCTCCTGCCTGCACCTCATCCCTGGTGGCTCAGTGGTGGGCTATAAGGATTGTAAGTATTGTTCTGCCTGTTTCTGTCTGCTTTCTCTCTTTTTGGGTCATTTGTGCTTGCTCTGTCCATCCGATTGTATTCTGTCTGCTTTCACTCTCTCTGCTCATCTGCGCTTGGTTTTCTGTCCATCTGATTGTGTTGTATCCCTGTCTACCTCACTTTTTTCCCCGTTATTCGTGATCCCCCATTGTGCTGCCTCTGCTCCCCTCCCCCTCCCCCCTGAGTGAATAAAGTTGCCTCCTTGTCTTTTTTGCTTTTTTTCGCTGTCCTTTCCTCCTTTCCCCGCCTCCCGCTCTTTCCTGCTGCTGCGTCCCCTGCGGCACCGCCCCCCTCCCTCCCATTGGCTCCCTCTACTCACCTCCCAGCTGCTCCACCCTCCCTCCACCCCTTCTTAATGCAGGCCGCTGCGCGGCCACGTGCAGCGGACGTGCCGCTGGCGCACCAGAGGCGTGCCGGAGGCAAGTCCGTCTGCGCCCGTCCATGCCTGGACCGCGCCCAGCGCCAGAACCCCTGGCCCCCGTCAGGCCCTCCAGCACGACGGACCTTCGACACCGCCACCCTCCTCGCACTCAATTCCGGCCGCTCCACTGCCTTCTACCAAGCCACCCCGAAGCGCAATCACGGACCATTCTCCTGCCGAAACTGCTGCTACACCAGAACCCGAACCACCGCCTCCCACACCAGCCCAGGAAACAACAATGAACTCCAGTGCATCCTACTCAACACCCGCTCCGTACACAAGCACGCCATCGAACTCTGGGACCTCCTCGACTCAACAGCCCCGGATGTCGCGTTGCTGACGGAAACCTGGATGAACGCCTCCTTGGCCCCTGACATCGCCATTGCTATCCCAGATGGCTACAAAATCACCCGGAGGGACCGTACCAACAAGCCCAGAGGAGGAATCGCCATCGTCCACAGGAACACCCTCAGAGTCACATCCAGCACCGAAGAAACTCTCAGCACCGCCGAACACCTACACTTCCAGATCCACACCGACCCCAAGACCACCCTCAGAGGAACACTCATCTACAGACCACCGGGTCCATGCCCACAATTCAGCGAATCCATCGCTGACTTCATCAGCACGCACGCCATTGCTACCACAGACTACATCCTCCGGGGGACCTGAACTTCCACCTGGAGAACAACAACACCACCACCCTGCTTGACAACCTCTTCAACTTCGGACTGAAGCAACTAGTGAACACCCTGACTCACCATGCAGGCCACACGCTGGACCCCATGTTCTCCGCCAGCACCAACGTCACGGTCAGCCACACCACCACTCTCCACTGGACCGACCACCGATGCATCCACTTCTACTACAAGAAACTCACTGTGCACATCCAACTGCTGCAGATCCCCTGAAGATGCTGGAGCAAAGTCACCACTGACCAGCTGACCGCCTCCCTCGCCCAGGGCCCCCCGACCAACGCCTCGGACACCAACACCGCCGCCCAAAACCTCACACAGTGGATCAGCAACTGCGCCGACACGCTTGCCCCTATCAAGAACCCTCTGAACAAGCACAACAGCAGGAGAACCACATTGTTCACCAGAGACCTCAAGGACTCCAAAAAATCCAGCCGAACTCTAGAAAAAGCCTGGCGCCAAGAACGGACAGCGGAAAACCTCGAGGCCCTTAAGACCGCCACACGTATACACCACCAGCTCATCCGCATCGCCAAGAGAATGGCCTTCAGAGAGCGCATAGACAACAACGCACACAACAGAGAGGAGCTCTTCAGCATAGTGAAGGAACTCTCCAACCCATGCTCCAACTCCAACGACATCCCCCCTCACAGGACCTCTGCGACTCCCTCGCAGCCTTCTTCCATCGCAAGATCGCCGACATACACGACAGCTTCGCAAACCAGATGCCTCCACCAGCCGCAGAACCACCACCCCCCACCGCCCTCCTCAGTCGCAGGACCCTCACCAACACCGAAGACATCACCCAGATCATGAACACCATCCACTCCGGCTCTCCATCCAACCCCTGCCCTCACCACATCTTCAACAAAGCAGACACCATCATTGCACCCCACCTCCGAGACATCATCAACAGCTCCTTTGAATCTGCCACCTTCCCTGAGAGTTGGAAACAGGCTGAAACCAACGCCCTCCTTAAGAAACCGACAGCAGACCCCAAGGACCTCAAGAATTTCTGGCCCATCTCCATGCTCCTTCCCGGCGAAGGTCACAGAGAAAGCAGTCAACAAGCAACTGACCAACTTCCTCGAAACCAACGGCTCCCTCCACCCGCCCCAGTCTGGCTTCCGCAGCAACCCCAGCACAGAGACAGCCCTTATCGCTCCCACCGACGACATCAGAACCCTGCTCGACAACGGAGAAACCGCAGCCCTCATCCTCCTACATTTCTCAGCTGCCTTTGACATGGTCTGCCACCACACCCTAAAAACACATCTCCACAACACAGGGATCCAGGGAAATGCCCTGGACAGGATCTCCTCCTTCCTCACCCACTGAACCCAGAGAGTCCACCTACCCCTGTTCCACTCTGAGGCCACCAAGATCATCTGCGGCTTACCCCAAGGCTCTTCACTCAGCCCGACGCTCTTCAACATCTACTTGAGCCCCCTCGCCGACATCGTCCGCGCACACGACCTCAACATCATCTCCTATGCCGACGACAGTCAACTGATCCTCTCTCTGACCAAAGACCCAGTCACCGCTAAATCCAACTTCCAAGAAGGAATGAGGGCCGTCGCCGAATGGACGAAGATCAGCCGCCTGAAACTGAACACAGACAAGACGGAGGTCCTCATCCTTGGACCATCCCCTACCTCCTGGAACGATTCCTGGTGGCACAGCACCAACTCCCACCGACCACGTACGCAACCTTGGGTTTGTCCTGGACTCATTGCTCACTATGACCATGCAAGTCAACCCCATCTCCTCCTCCTGCTTCAACACCTTCCACATGCTACGAAAGATCTTCAAATGGATCCCCACGGAAACAAGGACTGTCACCCAAGCCCTCGTCACAAGCCGGCTCGACTAGGGCAACGCACTCTATGCAGGGACAACGGCCAAGCTACAGAAAAGACTACAACGCATACAGAATGCCTCTGCACGCCTCATCCGGGACATCCCCTGCCACAGCCACATCACCACCCACCTGAGAGACCTGCACTGGCTCCCAGTCAACAAGAGGATCACGTTCAAGCTCCTCATCCACGCACACAAAGCGCTCCAAAACGCCGGACCCGAATACCTCAACAAATGCCTCTCGTTCTACGCCCCGACTCGCCAACTCCGCTCAGCCAGCCTCGCCCTCGCCACCGTACCACGTACCAGAAGAACAACAACAGGCAGCAGATCTTTCTCCTACCTCACCGCCAAGACCTGGAACTCCCTCCCCACCCACCTCCGACTGACCCAAGACCTTCTCACCTTCAGGATACACCTCAAGACCTGGCTGTTCGAGCAGTAGCTGCACCCCCCCCCTCAGCGCCTTGAAACCCTGGCGGGTGAGTAGTGCGCTCTATAAATGTACTGATTGATTGATTGATATGCTAATACCTCATCCCAAAAGCGATTTATCATGTGATTGAAATATGCCTTTGCTTGTGCACATCGCGGACAAAGATTCGAGGCACCTAAGTACATGTATCCTATCAATTGAGAATCAATCAAAAAATAATACCGCTGGGACCATTGATTCACAGTTTACTTAGTATCGTGGGTCTAACTATTTTACCCACGTCGATCTCAGTAAATGATAACTATAACTTTTAATATTTTGACACTTAAGGTAGACATATAACACCACATTTACTCCTCTTTATGACAATGAACAGCACACCAAGACTGGTTATTTCCAAATATTTTTTTCTATTTTTTTTCCAGAAAAGTTTACCTTCAGTTTTTCAAGAACAAAATTTGATTCTTTTTATGCTCTATTTATACATACACTTTTCATGCATACATTTTCACACAACCATTTTTTCTGTAAAACATGAACAATATTCAAAACCAGCGCAATATACATATATGTTTTTTTATATACCCAAAATCATTCAAAAAAATATGTCTTATTTCATAGTAACCCTACTCTTTTTTCATATCTCTACCGGGATACAGAAAACTGGTATTCCTCGGTGATCTTTCACTGAGCGGTCCTGTAATAAAAACTAAGCTCAGAATGTCATTCAAACATTATTCAAAGTTTAGACCATCTTATTTTTGCTAAACTTGCTGAGTCCATTTTATTGTCCCAATTTTGTACTGATAATCTGAGTCATTTGAAAAAGGAAGTGAATTGTGTAGGTACCAACGCGTTTCGACCTTCGTGCTGCCGACCAGGAGGATTTCTAGGAAGGTCTTCCTCAGGGCTGGGGCTGTGAGTGTAGGATTTTACAGCCTGATTCATGAAGTAAAATTGCGCCTGCAATCGCAGCGAAAATGCAATTGCAGGCGCAATTTCCGTAATCGGCATTCAACATCAAAATTGCTAGCTCCCAAACACATAATAGCGAATTCGCTATTATATTCGCAGAATCCCGGTAGGAGAGCATTAGCGAATCGGAAAAAGCGACAAACCACGGATTCTGCGAAATAAATAGCGAATTCACTATACAATCGCAATCGGTATTCATGAAAAATCGCAAATAGCGAAAAACCCAAAAATCGCAGTTTGCGCCGCGCATATTAAGGACAACACAAAGCAGGTGGTAACCATAAAAGCCATGCAAAAATTACATTTAAAAAACCGTTGGCCAATCACCAACAGGTTCAGGCCTGACCAATCACACATAAGGACAATCAGCAGCAGCAGCATTAGGAGTTCCACAATGCCAGGAATATACATGGTGGTGAGGGGTCGAAGGCTACAGCGATTAGCACGGAGGAGACGCAGGATCCAGGACAGGATTTTCCGCCAGCGGGTCACCTTGCTGGGCCAAACCAGAGAGCAGATATATGCAAAATACAGGCTGAATGGGGAAATGATAATGCAGCTAATACAGGACCTTGACCCCCTGATGCAGCACCCAACAAGCCGTACCAATGCGGTGCCTACACATGTGCAGGTATTGTGTAGCCTGCACCTCCTGGCCTCCGGGAGTTTCCAGGGGATAGTAGCGGCTGCTGGGGGGATATCCCAGCCCACCATGTCATTCTGCCTCCACACTTTTGTTGACGCCATGCTCACCCAGCTACACCGTCACATCAAATTTCCCGCCAGCCAACAGGAATTGGACTTGACCAAGCTACAATTCTACAATGTAGCCCATTTTCCACATGTACTCGGATGCATAGACTGTACCCACGTCGCCATCTGCCCACCAGCTGCCACGGAGTATATGTTCCGCAATAGAAAGTCCTACCACTCCCTCAACATCCAGATGGTCTGCAGTGCTAAGACATACATCACTGACATTGTCGCACAGTACCCAGGGAGCAGCCATGACTCCTTCATATTCCGGCACAGCGGCCTCCACACACGACTGGTCAGGGGAGAGTTTGGGGAAGGACACCTACTTGGTAAGTACACTTTGTCGACAATGTCACATTGCTATGAAGTAACAGCGCAGCACAGGCAATCACCATCTGCTCCTCTCATTCAGGTGACAGTGGCTACGCCCTCCGTGAATACCTGCTGACCCCATACCTCTTTGACAAAAAAGTGGTTCTGTTGGGTATTGTACAATCTCTTTGGGTTAGGCTAAAGACAGCTCTAAAACACAAACAAGCAAAACTCTCTGATATTCAAAGTTTTTATATATATTAAAAACAAAAACCAATGAAACAGTAAAATGGAATTACTTCATTCCACTTACATTACTAACAAACATAAGTGCAGTGACTGTGGTGATTCCAGTGACAAATGTGAAACATGTAGTGACACTTATATACAAGAACGTTAAATCAATACACTTTGCAAACAAGGGAAGGGAGAGGGGGAGGAGTAGAACGATATATTTTTTTTATCGTTTTGTGGCCAGTTTCATCATAGTAAAAGTTCCAAGGAAAGCAAGGAATTATTGTCCGTATTCCTGGAATTATCTTGGCCAGAAGGAAGAGCGTCGACGTTTCGACCCAGGTTGCGCCCCAGTTGGTGGTCGCGGCGGGTCTTTATCAAGACAAAAGGGGGCTGGAAAAGAAGGGAAACCTGTATCAGAGAGATGCTTGTATGGACCGTCATAAATGACGAGAGGTTACTTACATGGGGAATGTTCAAAAGTTAATGTGTTCGGGAGGGTAGCCCGTTGGTCAACCTGGAACAAAATATTTAAATAAGGAAATTTAAGGACCAGATGGTATGGGATTCATTCACACTCATAGTCTTAAGTGCCTAAGTGACAGAATAAATTAGTCTGCCCTGAACAGTGCACGAGTGAATTTAGCCTTATTAATTTAGCCTTTATAAAAATGCTCCCCGGGTTGGTTATGAGGGAAGTAGCATGTGAACCAGTCCTTATTAAAATCAATGGTGGGCATCCGTGATGTGATGAGGGCAATTTGGTATGAGCGCCGGCACGAGAATGCCGTGCGCTGTGCTGGTGCACCAACATACCATTATATGCCAGAGTGATTGGGTATCTCAGCCGGAGTGCCTGCGTGATATTTAGAAAACGGTGCAGTACCACTTAAGCTGGAAGGGGCAATCAGGGTGTGACGTCCGGACTTACCCTCGGTATGAATTCATCAGCGTGGGTGCCTCCGCGATGTGGGAACAGCAATCCAAAAGTAAACGCCAAAAACGAGCTCTCTGAATGAAAGCGCTCGTACTGAGGGGCTTATCTCAGGGCGGTAAATGTACTCGTATCCAGGCAACGTAAACCCGGAACGAGACTGGCCAATCAGGTTTGAAGGCGGAAGGCCTTTCTCCTCGAGGACGCAGTGGACGTCCGTTGCTAGGCAACGCTTGCACGCATTAGTGGAGCTGCGCGCGGTGACGGAGGAGACGTGAGAAAACAATGTCAAATAACACAGAAATTATAACATTTGCGTGATTGTTATCAAACATTCAATATCTCTTGCTAAATTATGAAAATACAATGCTGATAATAGAAAACGCCATACAAATTAGTGGGTCTGATCAAAAAGAGGCATTAATAAATAAATTGGATGGAGGCAGGGCTCCAAAGTTGATGGCAGATAGTAGCAGACAACATAGTGTGCACATATTAGAATCAATGTCTATCCTAGGGTATAGGAGCCAAGCATCGAGAATATTCTAGATTGTCTCATAGGGAACAATAATTGATGCCAAGTGTTTACAGTAGCGCCATCTGTTTACTGATTTCCTCATGCTCATTTAATCCCTGGCTTACAGAATTCAAGATATGGATCCATTTACATTCTTTTCTGTTCAGTGTGGTGGTCAAGGAACCACCTCTTGGATTCATATTGATTTTTTCCAGAATGCGCCAGCGCATGCTTGTGGGATCATGGTTACTACTCAGAAAATGTTCTACCATGGGTGCACCCTGTACTTTGCAACGAATCCGGCTCATATGTTGCAAAATGCGTGTTTTTACTTTTTGCGTCGTCTGTCCAACATATGGTTTATTACATGGACAAAAGATGATATAGATGACGTTAGCAGTGTTGCAGTTGGTCAGGGTGGGTAGGCTATGGGTCTTGTTATTGTAGATGAAAGATGGGCCATCCATGCACATGGGACACGCTTTGCAGTTACCACACCTGACATGTCCTTTTATAGGTGGTAAACCTAACTGGTCTCTGAGAGTCACCGGTTTGGGTGGTTCTAGAAAGGCTTTCACAACATTGTCCTTTATATTTCTCCCTCTCTTGAAAGCAAAAAGTGGAGTTGTTTCAGTATTCAGTTCCGAGGCACACCAAAAATGGCTGCCACACCATTCAAACCACCATCGACTTTCACTCCGGGTTCATATTGTATGAGCCAACGGATTTTGGCATTTGAGCAAATTGTAATGCAAGAAGTAATGATGAATATTGAAGAGAGACAATATATACGATACAACCTCACGAAGGAAGAGACTCTTGCACTTAAAGAACTCAGCAATAACCCTTCTATTATTGTCAAACCAGCAGACAAGGGCGGTGCAATTGTCCTACAAAACAAAGAAGACTACGTGGCCAAAATTAAGAGCCAATTAGCTGTGAAGGAGAGCTACCAGCCAATATCCAGGGACCCGACCGCCAGCATAAAGGCACTGATTGAAACTCTGACAGAGGATGGTGTCAACAAAGGTTTCCTGAGTACATCGGAAAGAGACTTCTTGATCAAAAAGGAGCCCCGGATCCCTACAATCTATACCTTACCAAAGGTACATAAGAGGTTGGACAACCCTCCCGGAAGACCAATAATTTCAGGCTGTGGTTCTGTACTAGAACCGATAAATCAATTCATTGATTATTTTCTGCAACCGCTGGTACCTGAAACCAAATCCTATGTGCGGGACTCTATGCACATAATTCAACTCCTAGAAGGGCAACCATATGACGAGGCTACACAGTTTATGGTCACACTCGATGTCTCTTCTCTATATACATCGATACCACAAGACAATGCAATCAAGGGCATCCATGAGATATTGGAGAAACGGCCAGCACCCCACTGGATACCCACCTCCTTTCTAATTGATCTGCTTGAAATCGCCATGAAGCGGAACTACTTTGTATTCCAGCAACAGTTCTACCTTCAATGTAAAGGGGTAGCGATGGGAGCTACGTATGCCCCGAGCCTGGCGAATCTCTATATGGACCAATATGAGGAGTGCCATCTGTACACAGAAGACAACCCATTCATTGATTCCATCTCGATATGGAAACGTTATATCGACGATGTGATAATGATTTGGACTGGATCTGAAGCTTACCTCAAAGATTTCTTCCTCTGGCTCAATACAAGAAGCAAAGATATACAATTCACCATGAATTATGTATGACAAGAAGAACATTGCCTTTTTGGATCTTGTTTTCAAATCGGAAGAGGGTGTAGTAATCTGTGATCTATACAGGAAACCTATGGAGAAAAACACCCTACTGAAATATGACTCACACCACCCACGTAATCTACGAGATAACCTGCCCTTTGGTCAGTATCTACGCATTAGACGCAACTGCTCTAAAAAAACGGACTTCTTTAAGGAATGTGAGACTCTAACTAAACGCCTACGGGAACGTGGCTACCCGGTGGGTCTCTTGAAACGTGCCAAAAAAAGAGCTTGGTACTGCCCGAGAGAGGAACTCCTGACCCCGAAAGATAAAGGTTCAGACTCTGTTGGTTTGGTCTGTGTTACCACTTTCCATTCTAAGAGTAATGTGGTAAAAAAGACAATAAAGAAATACTGGAATCTGGTTGCCTCGGAACTGAATACTGAAACAACTCCACTTTTTGCTTTCAAGAGAGGGAGAAATATAAAGGACAATGTTGTGAAAGCCTTTCTAGAACCACCCAAACCGGTGACTCTCAGAGACCAGTTAGGTTTACCACCTATAAAAGGACATGTCAGGTGTGGTAACTGCAAAGCGTGTCCCATGTGCATGGATGGCCCATCTTTCATCTACAATAACAAGACCCATAGCCTACCCACCCTGACCAACTGCAACACTGCTAACGTCATCTATATCATCTTTTGTCCATGTAATAAACCATATGTTGGACAGACGACGCAAAAAGTAAAAACACGCATTTTGCAACATATGAGCCGGATTCGTTGCAAAGTACAGGGTGCACCCATGGTAGAACATTTTCTGAGTAGTAACCATGATCCCACAAGCATGCGCTGGCGCATTCTGGAAAAAATCAATATGAATCCAAGAGGTGGTTCCTTGACCACCACACTGAACAGAAAAGAATGTAAATGGATCCATATCTTGAATTCTGTAAGCCAGGGATTAAATGAGCATGAGGAAATCAGTAAACAGATGGCGCTACTGTAAACACTTGGCATCAATTATTGTTCCCTATGAGACAATCTAGAATATTCTCGATGCTTGGCTCCTATACCCTAGGATAGACATTGATTCTAATATGTGCACACTATGTTGTCTGCTACTATCTGCCATCAACTTTGGAGCCCTGCCTCCATCCAATTTATTTATTAATGCCTCTTTTTGATCAGACCCACTAATTTGTATGGCGTTTTCTATTATCAGCATTGTAGTTTCATAATTTAGCAAGAGATATTGAATGTTGGATAACAATCACGCAAATGTTATAATTTCTGTGTTATTTGACATTGTTTTCTCACAAGCTATTTCCTTTATTGCTAATTGTGGAAAATCACGTCTCCTCCGTGACCGCGCGCAGCTTCACTAATGCGTGCAAGCGTTGCCTAGCAACAGACGTCCACTGCGTCCTCGAGGAGAAAGGCCTTCCGCCTTCCTCGCTGACGCTTCAAACCTGATTGGCCAGTCTCGTTCCGGGTTTACGTTGCCTGGATACGAGTACATTTACCGCCCTGAGATAAGCCCCTCAGTACGAGCGCTTTCATTCAGAGAGCTCGTTTTTGGCGTTTACTTTTGGATCGCTGTTCCCACATCGCGGAGGCACCCACGCTGATGAATTCATACCGAGGGTAAGTCCGGACGTCACACCCTGATTGCCCCTTCCAGCTTAAGTGGTACTGCACCGTTTTCTAAATATCACGCAGGCACTCCGGCTGAGATACCCAATCACTCTGGCATATAATGGTATGTTGGTGCACCAGCACAGCGCACGGGATTCTCGTGCCGGCGCTCATACCAAATTGCCCTCATCACATCACGGATGCCCACCGTTGATTTTAATAAGGACTGGTTCACATGCTACTTCCCTCATAACCAACCCGGGGAGCATTTTTATAAAGGCTAAATTAATAAGTCTAAATTCACTCGTGCACTGTTCAGGGCAGACTAATTTATTCTGTCACTTAGGCACTTAAGACTATGAGTGTGAATGAATCCCATACCATCTGGTCCTTCAATTTCCTTATTTAAATATTTTGTTCCAGGTTGACCAACGGGCTACCCCCTGGAACACATTAACTTTTGAACATTCCCCATGTAAGTAACCTGGAGCTACTCTCGTCATTTATGACGGTCCATACAAGCATCTCTCTGATACAGGTTTCCCTTCTTTTCCAGCCCCCTTTTGTCTTGATAAAGACCCGCCGCGACCACCAACTGGGGCGCAACCTGGGTCGAAACGTCGACGCTCTTCCTTCTGGCCAAGATAATTTCAGGAATACGGACAATAATTCCTTGCTTTCCTTGGAACTTTTACTATGATGAAACTGGCCACAAAACGATAAAAAAATATATCGTTCTACTCCTCCCCCTCTCCCTTCCCTTGTTTGCAAAGTGTATTGATTTAACGTTCTTGTATATAAGTGTCACTACATGTTTCACATTTGTCACTGGAATCACCACAGTCACTGCACTTATGTTTGTTAGTAATGTAAGTGGAATGAAGTAATTCCATTTTACTGTTTCATTGGTTTTTGTTTTTAATATATATAAAAACTTTGAATATCAGAGAGTTTTGCTTGTTTGTGTTTTAGAGCTGTCTTTAGCCTAACCCAAAGAGATTGTACAGTACCCAACAGAACCACTTTTTTGTCAATCGCATATACCCAGGTTCTGAGGGACACAGGGTTACCCCATTTTGTCAAAACAGACCCCATACCTCAACCCTGCTACACCACAGCAACGGCGCTACAATATTGCACACATACGGACAAGGAATTGCATAGAAAGGACATTTGGCCTGCTCAAGAGCAGGTTCCGCATACTGCACAAGACAGGTGGGGCCATGTATTACAGTCCTGCAGTGTGCTGCCGCATTGTGGCTGTCTGCGCAATACTACATAACATTGCAACCAAGCGCCGGATACCTGTCGACATCTCTGGCAGTGAATCTGAAGGGGACAACCGACCACCTGCACATGCACGCGGGGAGAACCCAGCTGAAGGCCACAGACGTCGCAACCACATCACAGTGAACAGTTTCTAGTGCACCCTCTTCCCTCACCCCACAAATCACTAATGCATGCAAAATGTAATAATGACACAACGCTAATGTGTGCTGCAAAATAAATGTATTTGTTTCAATCACTAAAAAGGTACTAGTTCAACTATCTTCCACTAACAGTATTACTGCATACTGCAGTGTCAAAGGACAGGGCAGGCTTATAGTCAGCCTGTGCCTGTTAATGTCAAATGTACTCAAGTGCGCCTCCTGCGCGTTCGGCCCAAGCGCCTCTGAGGCGCATCCTCTTCCGGGGCATGTGGACCTGGCATGGGCCAGGTGCTGCGCATGAGTGGCGGGACTTGTTAGGCAGAGTGGCTGCTGATGCTGGATGCCCCCTCACTAACATCATCACCCCCACAGTGGCAGGTAGAGCAGGAGGGTGTAGTGCCGTAACCGCCGTGGTCAGGTGCTCCAGGACCCTGGTCATGTCCTCACAGCACTGGACGAGTTGGTGCTGCTGTGCTAGTGACCGACGCGACAACTGTGAAGTTGCATTGGCTGCAACATAATTGGACCTTCTGTAGGAGGCCAGCCGGCTCATGAGCTGATGGTGGCGCCGGCGTGCTGCACTGCGCTGAGTAGTCATCGCAGCAGTGTTGGCCTCCATGGCTGCAGTCATGCGGGCCATTCCCTCCCCCACACCTGCAATTGCTGCAGTCATGTTGTCCATGCGGTCCCCCATACCTGCCATGGCCGCCATCATGCAGTCCATGCGGTCAGCGACTCCGGCCACATTGCGCTCAATCTTGTGGAGCTGGAGCTGAATGGCACCTTGCTGCCGTGCCTGGCGCTGATGGATTCTCAACATGCGTCTTCCGACGCTCATACACGCCAGCCCCTGTCCATTTCCCCTCCTGCTGATTGCTGCAGTGGTGTGCTGGCGAGACCTGCCACGCCTGCTCTGCTGGCCTGACACTGTGGCTGGCCGCTTTGTTGCAACTGTCGCGGGCCCAGATGTTGTAGCACCAGCTGCTGGTGGTGTCACAGCAGGCGTTGCTGGTGCGGCAGGGACTGGAGGCACACTAGTCATGGGCCTGGCTGCGGCTCTAGGTGGTGCGCCAGATGCAGGGGGCACAATAGTCGCAGGCCTGGCTGTGGCTGTAGGTGGTGCACCAGATGCAGGGGGCACAATAGTCGCAGGCCTGGCTGTGGCTGTAGGTGGTGCGCCAGATGCAGGGGGCACAATAGTCGCTGGCCTGGCTGTGGCTGTAGGTGGTGCGCCAGACGCAGGGGGAACACTGCTGGTGGACCTGGCTGCTGGTGTTGTTGCAGCGGCAGGGGCTGGTGCTTGTGTTTGTGGTGGCACCTCCTCCTCCTGGGCCTCCTCATCAATTTGCAGCCTTTCGCTGTCGCTGCTTTCAGCGCCACCTGTGAGGGTAAGTGGACGATCATTAGTTGCATGTATCTGTCAGACGTGCAGTTGCTACATGCATGCTGGGTGACATTCCCTGAATGGCTGTGGCTTTGCGTACTTTGGAACCTGTCTGGCTGCATTGTAGTACTACTACATTGTGGCCACACTACATCTCCCACAATGCTTCAGGGCATTCCCTGATGTGCAACAATGGCATGACTATGGGACATTATGGGAGCCTATTTGGTCATGGACATTCATAGGGGACAGGGTCGCAGTCGCATGCCACTTACCTTGGGTGTCTTGGGTGGTGCGGGATGAGTCCAGACGTGTGAAGCCAATGCACGCCTCCCTCTCAAGGGTGTCTTCCACCTGGTCCTCCATGGGTGTGTTAGGAGGGACTGTAGGTCCGCCATCTCCAGTGCCCGACGACTCTCCAAGGCGCTCCGCCACCTTCTCTTTGGCACAACCTCGGAGGTCGTACCATCTTTTTTTCAGTTCCTCTAGTGACCTATCGGCCACACCCACGGAGTTGATGGTGGAGGCAATTCCCTGCCAGATCCTCCTTTTTTCTTGCTCCGGGACCCTCCTGGAGTCTTTACCAAAGAGTTTGTCGTGGTTGGCCACCACCCCTTCAATCAAATGTTCGAGCTCCTGCTCTGAAAATTTGAGCTTCCTCTTCCGCCCTGTGGTGTTGCTGGGGCCAGGAACAGGTTCCTCTGACATGGCAGCAATGTAGTTGCAGAGTACAAATCACCAGAATAGCAGCAGCTCTCCCACTTGCTCCCTCGAGGTCTGCCTCACTGTGGTGAATGGGGGTGGGGACTGGCTGCTTCCTGGTTGTGATGTCATCACTGTGCTCGAAATGCGACTTCCCATTTTCCCGATTTTGCGATCTCGCAAATAGCGATATCGCAAATAGCGATATCGCTATTTGCGAGTTCGCAATCCCGACGTGGGTAGCCGGAAATAGCAATTTTTCTGCGATTATCGGTAATCGCAAACGGAATTTGCGCCCGCGTGCGAATCGCATTTTTTATCGCTAATCTTCATGAATTCAGATTTGCGATTTCTCAATAGCGAATCGCAATTTTTCGCTATTTGAGAATTGCAAAACCCGTTTTTCATGAATCAGGTGGATAGTGATCTGAAATTTGTAAAATGAAATTAAGTGTGTGCACTTAAAGATTAAAAAGGTATTGAACATGACCTCTTAAAGGGTCCTTTTTATCGTACCTAATGTGCACAGGATATCAGGGCTCTTGTTCCTTCATCCCTTCTTTGTGGACACTGAAGACTTACATCTTCTTTTTCATGTTTTCCATTCGCCTAAGGATTTAACTACCCAGAATTAGACATCTTCACACTTAAACCTGTGTGTATCTGGTTATATTTTTGACTAATCTGTACATTACCTAACCCTTCTCCACTCTTTGTACGGTCTTTGTCCCATTGCATTGCATTGCTATGCCGAGTTTTATAAGCGCATGCATTGCTCAATTCTCAGGCTCTCCTTTGTGCTCATATTGCTGTTGAAGTGTTCGTGAGCACACTGTTTATTTTTATGAAATGTATCCTATCGTATGTTTGTTCTTTTCATGCTCCCGAGACCATTAGTGGTAACTCGTGGAATTTTTTGTTGACTTTCACGAGTGCTTGTTACTGTCCTGTTTCGTGTGCCGTTAGCGATAGAGTGGCCTGTATTTAAACGTTTCGCTTTGTCACCGTGCCCCCGGTTGCCTTCATTCCTAATACCCCCTTCGGACTACCTTTTATTGGTTTTCTTGCTGCTGCTGGTTAATGGAGCGGTTTGAGATCCGGCTTTTCGAACTCAGCTCCAATGCTCCTTTCCCCGGTTCTCTGGTTCCGGGTGCATCCCCTTTGCTTAATTAGTTTTGTTATTAAAGAGTTGATTGGCTGTGTTGTAGAATTGACATCTTACGTCAGTCTCGGGCAGCTGCCTTTCTTCCTGTTGTTTTGATTACCATGTCAACCAACTTTATTCAGTGTTCTTCGTGACTTTGTCACAAAGGGTTTTGAACTTATGATGATGTTCCTTTGATTATTTTATTATACCGATTTTCCGCTGGAACATATTTTGTGACACACGAAATAGGAAGATGTTTTTTTGGGCTTTCATAATTATGAAATTTTTTACCAGTGATGGTTTTGCTCAAACCTCAATTTAACCTTATCACTTGGACCTCATGTTGTAAATCTATTGTTTTGAATGATATTTTAGCAGTATACATCTTGCAAGGACCCTCTCGTATCGTTAAGGTGGTTAATGAAAACATCAGTCTTTTTCATTTCATTTTCAATGTTGCTAATGTATATTTTGACGGTGTGGGGGAGGCAGATGATTGTACTTCTGCTTGTTTGTATTAATCCTCGACCATTATAGTCCTATCCTTTTCAAGTTTTTGATGTTTTACTGCTGGTCATGTGGCTACAGGCAGTGCATGATCTCAGAGAGTTCGTTTAAGCCATTTTCTGTGGTGCCAAGTCTCAGTATCATTTTGGCTTCTTGATTCATCAATTGTGTGGCTGACATACGTCCTTTAATATATTTAAGGACTGTCCACTTCATATCGCTTAGTGTATGATTTTGTTCCAACCAGTGTTTCATCATCGGTGATGTCAACACTTTACATTTTATCCTTGATTTATGTTGTATTATTCTCGTTTTTACTGGTTGAATAGTTTTTACAACGTACACCATGCAGCCTGGGCATGTGACACAGCACACCACGTTCGGGGTATTACAATTTGTAAATTCCTCATGTCTGATGATTTTATTACCGTACGTGAACTCTGTTCCTTCCATGGTGATACAGCAGACTATGTAGATCCCACATCGGTAGTGGCTTTTAACTGGTGGAAGAGATAACATTGATTGCAAGGACGGTTGGACTTTTTAGGTCTGGCCTATTATATCCCGCAGGGATAAATAGCGAGATTATAGTAAGTGGAAAAGAGAAGTCTACCTAGCCTGCGGATCGGGTACAGTTCATGTGAGCTATGCGCGTGCACAGAGCCAGCCACATCACACACCACTATTTGTCTTTACCACAGCATCAGACTTCAAAGGTTGCCGCTCCCCTGCCCCCGCGTGTTATGTTATGTTATGTTATTTATGGGTTTTCTATAGCGCAACGGCTACTCCAAAGGAGTGTCCCGGCGCTTTGTGCTCCTGACCCAGAAAGGAGACTGAAAAACATAACAACAATAAAAGGAAAACAGAACCCAAGGATAGAGAGACTCTAACCAGAAAATAACCAAGTCTTTAAACCCTTCCTAAAGGCAAGCAGATTAGATGTGGACCGTAAGGACAGCGGTAAAGAATTCCACAACTGAGGGGCCAGGAATCTAAAGGACCGACCACCCACACGAGCCTTCTTGATACGAGGAACTACAGCAAGTGCCAGTGACTCCGATCTTAAGGATCGTGTCGGCCGGTAAAAATCCAGCCTCTTCTGTAGATATTTTGCACCTGTATCGTGCAGGGCTTTGTGGGCTAGTGTCAGGGCCTTGAACATTACCCTCTTCCATATGGGGAGCCAATGGAGAGATTGCAGCAAGTTCGAGGCACTAGCTCGACGATGCAGGCCAAAAATAGCTCGTGCCGCAGCATTCTGGGTCACCTGCAAACGCTGTAAGAGATATTCAGGAAGACCCAGATACAGAATGTTAGCATAATCCAGTCTGGATCCAATGAGGGCCTGTACAGTTATTCTCCGATGTTCCTCAGAAAGCAATGGAAAAAACTTTCGAAGCATCCCGAGGATGCCGAAACATGTTCCTGTGAGAGTTGACACCTGGGATTTGAGCGTAAGCCCGTTGTCAATTTTAATTCCCAGGTTTTTAGCCCATTCAGAAGACTGAGCTGGAGGGAACATGTCGGCAGGCCACCAACCATGCCAATCCGGATCCGATGGGCAGCCGAAGAAAAGTATCTCGGATTTATCCGAGTTACACTTGAGGCTGTTCAGTTGGAACCAGTTAAAAACAGCCCCAAGGCACTCCCGGATACTTTCCCCATCGAATTCTTCGCTCTTACGGCAGGTGAAGAGAAGCTGGGTGTCGTCAGCATATGAGACGATCTGGGCCCCGTAGGACTCCACCAATGTCGCCAGAGGGGTCATAAAGATGTTAAATAGAGTAGCGCTCAATACTGAGCCCTGAGGAACTCCAACATCGCACACCACCATTTGTCTGAGCCTTGGCATCAGACTTCAAAGGAATGCGCTCCCGCTCCCTCGCCCCCCTGCCACAGCAATGCCGAGAGCTTGTCTTTTTTTGCATCCATTTCACAGGGAAGTCGTGTTTTGTTTGGCGTTCTCTGCAACTTTCTCGTTTTTTTCTGGACTAAAGTGAAAGCCTACCATGCTTGTTTACAGTAGCCTTGCTCCTCAAATGCTGTCGCTGTGTTGCCATCTCTCTAGGGACACTCCGCTTGAAAACAATTTTCAACCAAATTTCGAAATGCACCACCCAAATAAAGTGAATTGCCACTAGGCTTAATTGGTAAAGTTCATAAGCAAATAGTAGTTCCAGATGAAAAACGCTGAATCCGTGGTTGCAAAAGAGTTCTTTTAATATGCCAAGAAAAACCAGCCAACGCGTTTCGTTCTGTCAAGCAGAACTTCTTCAGGGCTGTAAATCATAAAGTGAAACATACAAAAACCCGTGTAAGTAGTTTCTAGCCAAAGGTTGTGAACCACAATAAAAATATGTGCACAGACATTACATTTAACAAGAGAAAACACATACAAACCACAGTTAAAAACATGTTTCAATTTTAAAATAGCAGCATTCTCCTCTCAGCAATACAGTTTATATACATTTACCAAAGTGCCTATGCTGCAAACGCATTATCTAACACAGATCTCATTATAAACCCATCTACTATTTGTTGTATACGGGTACATCATCCCCAGAGTATTATATGTGCAATTGCAAACAGCAGAAACAGCGTTGTCCTTAATATTGGTCATAATACAATTTAAGATTTAAAACCTAGCACATGATTCCGCACCAAAACCTTTTTGTTAAACACAAACAAATCATTCTATCTTCCATTGTCAAAGATTTTTGTGTATGTCACCTCTTTTATCAAGACCGCGAATCTATGCCACACTATAGAACGACAGCAAACAATCTCCAGTTTTGGATATAGTAAAATAACACACAGCTATCCTTAGTAATGAAAAAATTAATATAATTCCTACCGCAATAATGTACAAGAAGACGGGGGTATGTTCCGATTCAAAGTATCAGTTTTGAAACAAGGAGCCAAATCCTTCAATGTAAGTGTCCAATAGGCAGAGTAGAGTTCCGACAGTATTTCAAACGAGATCTTCACCTAAAATTGCCTGCAACAAGTGCGTGCATAAGAGAGACACAAATGCTGGGAATACCATAATATATTTGTATGCCGGCTGAGTAACTACTTCTACACCTTAATTGAAAGAAAGTAATAAATATGTACCTTATATATTCAAGAGATGTAATTCTAAAAGGGACGCTCAATTTTCTTCATATAGATTTTTGGCGTATTACGCGCTCCACTGGGCCCAAGTATTGGCCTACAACAATTGTGAAAATTGAAAAACAAACTATTAGTCATGGAGATACTTAGGATCTATAATGGTAACATATTATCACTCTTGGGGTGGAAAGTAAGGTCCATCACTATATCTAATGGCCTACCTTCAAGTGGTGTGACGTGCACTTTATTTGCACCGTTGCGTTTTTCAATTCCTGCAGTCCACAATTGGCTCCAAATATGTAGTCACTTTAAGGTAGTTGCCTGTAAATCAATGTGAATATATATATTTATACTGAGAGGGTTGCATGGCCCTTGATGCTACTCTAAATATCTTTATCTCTATTTCTACCCCTAAAGAAGCGGAATATCCGTTCCCCAAAGTGTTGACTTAAATATCCATTAGGCACATAATAATTAAAGCAGGAAATCATATTGCACCACACTTCGGTAACACCCGTTTTTATTATTGCACCCGGTTCTAATGGGCCCGGTGTGATGGTCACCTGGCCTTAGCGGCATGTGCTCATGGCGCAAACACCTATTGCACTGCGTGTTAATCAATAATGGCAATGCGTTAACACTTGTTCCAAAGCGAAGTACTTAGCTCCATAGTGAAAGCGACCTCAGCGCTGTTTTGTAAAATGCGTAAGCAATGTTAAATTAAGGTTCCTTCAGAATATGGACCCATACCGCCCAGGTGTTCTATAAATTATAATATAAGCCGAACGAAAAGGGTCTAAGCCTAGTAAGAGAAAAAGTCTCCTATGTATCCTACCTTTCGGGGTCGTGTTCATCCCCCCAGTTGGCGTGTCCACGGTCCGCGCGCCAAACCCTTCCCGGCGAGTTATGGGAGACGTCCACCTTCGCGCTGGCTATGATATAACCACACCCTCCTCACGTGTGGACGGCGGAAGTTCGCGCACCTTGAACCACTACTTGCCGGTCCAAAATAGCCGCCATTTTAAGCTAGTCAAATAAGGGCTTATCTCGATGCTAAGTTCTATCGGGTAGGGGCGTGAAACGGGAGTAATTAAAGCAGTTGTGGCTTAGCATTCGTCTGGGTCAATTCTTGTACATCCAAAGATTATAGTAATGTATAATCCAAATCAATCATTAGTATATTGAGAAAGCTATTATATGCCATTAAGCATGTAAACCAGTATAGAAACATTTTTGAGAATATATATATTAAATTTGAAAGTATTGTCTAGATTGAATTTCTAAAGAGATTTATCCCATTATAGGATTGACAACAGTGGTCCATCTTGTTCGGTGGAATACAGTGTATCAATGAGAGGAGATTGTCACTGTCGCTCTACGTGCGGCCCGAAAATAGCGCCAAGACAACAGGGTACACATAACATAATCTGTTGTTATAATGTTGCCCGCAACTCAGTTGAGGGGATAGGAGAGACAAAGTGTTTGTTTGATGTTCATAAATTCGTTATGCAACTAAGAGGGTTATATATGTATCTAACAAAAAGGATGAATAAGTGGGAGGTACAGTTCAACATAATGGTACTTAGTAAGGGGAGCACAGATCACTTTCTTAACATCTTGAAGAGAGGTTCGAGTTTTTGTCCTTCTCAGGTTGGAGATCCAACCCTACTGATGGTGGATTTGTTTAAATTCATAAGACTTTTGAAATTAAAAGATCATTTTCTAAACTATCCTGGAATTCCTGTTTGTAATTTGAACACAAAGACCATTTGCACCACCACCATCTCTGACCTCCAAAATGCACAATTGCTGTTATCGATCGAGACTGGCGACAATCCCTCATTACAGGAGATCCGTTCGGATCTAAATATTGAGGAGGATATAACCATCAACAGTGGTCTCAAGGCCCGCTCTAAATATATCCCCACAAACACACACAAAAACATCGACTTGTTTAATGAAAGAGTCTCACAAGACTTTTGCAGAATGATTGACTCACCAAACAAATATACATGTAAACAAAACAACTTAACAAAGGCAGAAAGACTGGCACTCGATGGACTGGCTAGAGATAATAACATCACAATAAAGGAGGCTGATAAGGGTGGAAATGTGGTTGTGATGAATACTGTGGACTACGATAGGGAAATCGCTCGACAACTAAGCGACACTAGCTGTTACAAAGCACTACAAGACAATCCCATTCCATCTCTTGTCACCCATATCAACAATCGAATACAAGATTGGGGTGAGGTCGGCCTCCTGTCTGAGGAGGAATGTCGATACCTAAAGGTCATACATCCAACTGCACCATGTATCTACGTGTTGCCAAAAATACACAAGGGAGGCAATTTTCCACCAGGACGTCCCATTATATCGGGAATCAATTCTCCTACAGAACGTCTTTCACAATATGTTGATGGGTTTTTGCAACCCCTTGTGGCCAATCTACCGTCCTATATACAGGACTCAGGGGACATTCTGAAAAAATTAGATGGCCTAGAGTGGTCTGCTGATCTGATGTTTGTCACGCTAGACGTGACGGGGCTTTATACTTGTATACCACAACACTTTGGTATCAGAGCGCTCTCGTCATTCCTATCAATGAGGACAGCAGATCACGTAGATCATAATGAAATGTTGATCGAAATGATGGAGTTAATTCTATCTAGAAATTTCTTCTTACATAAAGACAACTGGTACCATCAAATAAGGGGGACCGCGATGGGGAGCAAATTTGCTCCCTCGTACGCGGGACTCTTTATGGGATGGTGGGAGCGCGAACACGCATGGGGCAAATATGCCTCCCCCTGGATGGATATGATCATCTTTTGGGGGAGGTATATTGATATCATCATCATGCTGTGGAAAGGGAGTGAGGCACAACTATTGGAATATTTCAACTATTTGAATGATAATCCTTACAATATACATCTGACAGTGAAATCTGATTACAATCAAATGGAATTCCTGGATATATTGTTCTTTGTTGAGAATAACACCATACAGAGCAACCTGTACCGCAAAAGTACGGCCTGCAACAGTGTGCTGCACGCTACCAGTGTGCACCCCAGTTCAACCATCCACAATATTCCATATGGTGAGATGGTGCGCATAAGACGCAATTGCAGCAAAGAGGAGAACTTCAAACATGCGATACAGGATAGTAAGATCAGGTTTGCCAACAGAGGTTATAACAGTAAAACCCTGGACAAGGCTGAAAAGAGAATTCTGACCGTTGCACGTAGCGATAACATTATTAAAAAGGCCAAAAACAACAAAAAGAAGAACAAATCCAGGATGGCTTTCACCACCCAATACACACAAAACAGCACAGAAGTTTTCAAGGTCCTGAAAAGACATTGGAAATTACTATGTGAGGTTCCTAATCTGAAGGAGGTAATCAATGAGACACCCAGTATCACTTTCAGGAGAGGTAAAACTTTACGAAACATTTTGTGCCCCAGTTATCCCATGAAGAAGAAAACAGGAACATGGATGCAGACAAGACCAAAAGGTTTCTATACATGTGGAGGATGTAACATTTGCCCCCTTGGTATGAATAAAACCAAGAAGTTCAAATACAACACGGAAAGAGAATATGAGATAAGGCATTATATCAATTGCAACACTAGCCATGTGATTTATGTCATAGGCTGTGGTTGCAATAAGATATATGTCAGGAGCACTGTGCGTCCTTTAAAAATCAGGATTCAGGAACACACCCGGGCCATGAAAAACTATGACCTGAAGTACCCCATGACCTACCACATGCAGGAACATCATAAAGACAACAGGACAATATGGTTTCATGGTATTGATCATATACCGCCACACCCTAGAGGGGGGAATCGCGAACTCACCCTCAGGAAAAGGGAAGCGTCTTGGATATGTCGTTTAAGGTGTGTAGAATGGGGACACAACACCGAGGATGAAATGCACTATCACCTAGTTTGAGATAACAGCGCTAGTGCGATTCCTAAGAATCTGTAAATCATTGACATTCTGAAAATGGATTTTGTAAATACTGGTGTTGGCTTATCTAGGATGGACCATTACTAAATTGGTATTTTGTGCCTCATTTACTCCTGACCGCCTGATTGTATTGCCGAAAGTGTGATCTGTGCTCCCCTTACTAAGTACCATTATGTTGAACTGTACCTCCCACTTATTCATCCTTTTTGTTAGATACATATATAACCCTCTTAGTTGCATAACGAATTTATGAACATCAAACAAACACTTTGTCTCTCCTATCCCCTCAACTGAGTTGCGGGCAACATTATAACAACAGATTATGTTATGTGTACCCTGTTGTCTTGACGCTATTTTCGGGCCGCACGTAGAGCGACAGTGACAATCTCCTCTCATTGATACACTGTATTCCACCGAACAAGATGGACCACTGTTGTCAATCCTGTAATGGGATAAATCTCTTTAGAAATTCAATCTAGACAATACTTTCAAATTTAATATATATGTTCAAAAATGTTTCAATACTGGTTTACATGCTTAATGGCATATAATAGCTTTCTCAATATACTAATGATTGATTTGGATTATACATTACTATAATCTTTGGATGTACAAGAATTGACCCAGACGAATGCTAAGCCACAACTGCTTTACTTACTCCCGTTTCACGCCCCTACCCGATAGAACTTAGCATCGAGATAAGCCCTTATTTGACTAGCTTAAAATGGCGGCTATTTTGGACCGGCAAGTAGTGGTTCAAGGTGCGCGAACTTCCGCCGTCCACACGTGAGGAGGGTGTGGATATATCATAGCCAGCGCGAAGGTGGACGTCTCCCATAACTCGCCGGGAAGGGTTTGGCGCGCGGACCGTGGACACGCCAACTGGGGGGTGAACACGACCCCGAAAGGTAGGATACATAGGAGACTTTTTCTCTTACTAGGCTTAGACCCTTTTCGTTCGGCTTATATTATAATTTATAGAACACCTGGGCGGTATGGGTCCATATTCTGAAGGAACCTTAATTAAACATTGCTTACGCATTTTACAAAACAGCGCTGAGGTCGCTTTCACTATGGAGCTAAGTACTTCGCTTTGGAACAAGTGTTAACGCATTGCCATTATTGATTAACACGCAGTGCAATAGGTGTTTGCGCCATGAGCACATGCCGCTAAGGCCAGGTGACCATCACACCGGGCCCATTAGAACCGGGTGCAATAATAAAAACGGGTGTTACCGAAGTGTGGTGCAATATGATTTCCTGCTTTAATTATTATGTGCCTAAGGGATATTTAAGTCAACACTTTGGGGAACGGATATTCCGCTTCTTTAGGGGTAGAAATAGAGATAAAGATATTTAGAGTAGCATCAAGGGCCATGCAACCCTCTCAGTATAAATATATATATTCACATTGATTTACAGGCAACTACCTTAAAGTGACTACATATTTGGAGCCAATTGTGGACTGCAGGAATTGAAAAACGCGACGGTGCAAATAAAGTGCACGTCACACCACTTGAAGGTAGGCCATTAGATATAGTGATGGACCTTACTTTCCACCCTAAGAGTGATAATATGTTACCATTATAGATCCTAAGTATCTCCATGACTAATAGTTTGTTTTTCAATTTTCACAATTGTTGTAGGCCAATACTTGGGCCCAGTGGAGCGCGTAATACGCCAAAAATCTATATGAAGAAAATTGAGCGTCCCTTTTAGAATTACATCTCTTGAATATATAAGGTACATATTTATTACTTTCTTTCAATTAAGGTGTAGAAGTAGTTACTCAGCCGGCATACAAATATATTATGGTATTCCCAGCATTTGTGTCTCTCTTATGCACCCACTTGTTGCAGGCAATTTTAGGTGAAGATCTCGTTTAAAATACTGTCGGAACTCTACTCTGCCTATTGGACACTTACATTGAAGGATTTGGCTCCTTGTTTCAAAACTGATACTTTGAATCGGAACATACCCCCGTCTTCTTGTACATTATTGCAGTAGGAATTATATTAATTTTTTCATTACTAAGGATAGCTGCGTGTTATTTTACTATATCCAAAACTGGAGATTGTTTGCTGTCGTTCTATAGTGTGGCATGGATTTGCGGACTTGATAAAAGAGGTGACATACACAAAAATCTTTGACAATGGAAGATAGAATGATTTGTTTGTGTTTAACAAAAAGGTTTTGGTGCGGAATCATGTGCTAGGTTTTAAATCTTAAATTGTATTATGACCAATATTAAGGACAACGCTGTTTCTGCTGTTTGCAATTGCACATATAATACTCTGGGGATGATGTACCAGTATACAACAAATAGTAGATGGGTTTATAATGAGATCTGTGTTAGATAATGCAGCATAGGCACTTTGGTAAATGTATATAAACTGTATTGCTGAGAGGAGAATGCTGCTATTTTAAAATTGAAACATGTTTTTAACTGTGGTTTGTATGTGTTTTCTCTTGTTAAATGTAATGTCTGTGCACATATTTTTATTGTGGTTCACAACCTTTGGCTAGAAACTACTTACACGGGTTTTTGTATGTTTCACTTTATGATTTACAGCCCTGAAGAAGTTCTGCTTGACAGAACGAAACGCGTTGGCTGGTTTTTCTTGGCATATTAAAAGAACTCTTTTGCAACCACGGATTCAGCGTTTTTCATCTGGAACTACTATTTGCTTATGAACTTTACCAATTAAGCCTAGTGGCAATTCACTTTATTTGGGTGGTGCATTTCGAAATTTGGTTGAAAATTGTCTTTTTCCTAGGATGTTTCTGGGATATACTCCTGGGACAGGGAGTATTTGAAATTGCACGCTATTTACAAGAAATTCGTATTTACTTATTGGTGATATATGGGTTGGTGCATTGAAGGTGTATAAGTGGTCCACTGTCCCGTGTATTTTGTACAAAACTCCGCTTGAAAACACTCGACTTGCTAGCTGCAATGCTACATCCGCTATGCTTTGCCTCTAGACACGTTGATCCTTCACAGACTGCGCTGACTCCGCCCCTACTGATTCTGAAACTGACCAATGCAGTCACAACACAGTCTATTCTCTCTGTCTTATGATGTCTGCCCTGCCACCATTTACTTCAGACCCTCACACACCCTCATCCTCACATTTCCTCACCCTCACACACCCTCACAACCTCTCACCCTCACACATCCTCACTCACCCTCACATCCTCACCCACCCTCACCCACCCTCACAACCCTCTCACCCTTACTCACCCTCACCCCCTCACCCCCTCACCCCCCACACACCCTCACCAGGACACACCCCCTCACTCTCACACCCCCTCACCCTCACCCCCTCACCCTTCACACCTCCTCACCCTCACACCCCCTCATTCTCACACCCCATCACCCTCACACCCCCTTATCCTCACCCTCACACACCCTCACTCACCCTCACATACCCTCTCACCCTCACACACCTTCTCACCCCCCTCACCCTCACACCCCCTCACCCTCACATCTGCTCACCCTTGCATCCCCTCACCTTCACACCCCCTCACCCTCCCTCACACCATCACCCTCACACCCCCTCACCCTCACTCACCCTCTGAACCACCCTCACCCTCACCCTCACCCACACTCTCACCCTCACCCACCCTCTCACCCTCACACACCCTTTCACCCTCACACACCCTCTCACCCTCACCCTCACACGCCCTCTCACCCACCCTCACCCACCCTCACCCTTACACCCCCTCAAACTCACACCCCCTCACACACCCTCACACCCTTACCCTCACAAACCTACTCACCCTCACACCCCCTTACCCTCACCCCCTCACACCCCACACACCCTCACACCCCCACACCCTCTCACACCCTCACCCCCTCACCCTCACACCCCCTCACTCTCACACCCCCTCACCCTCACACACCCTCACCCTCACACACCCTCACATACCCTCACCCTCACACACCCTCACACTCACACACCCTGACCCACCCTCACACACCCTCTCACCTTCACACACCCTCTCACCCTCACACACCCTCTCACCCTAACACCCCCTCACCCCCCTCACCCTCACACCCCACACCCTCACCCTCACACACCCTCTCACCCTCACACACCCTCTCACCTTCACACCCTCTCACCCTCACACCCCCTCTCACCCTCACACCCCCTCACCCTCACACCCCCTCACCCTCACACCCCCTCACCCTCACAGCCCCTCTCACCCTCACATACCACCTCACACACCCCCTCACCCTCACACACCCTCACCCTCACACACCCTCACACTCGCACCCCCTCACCCTCACACACCCTCACCCTCACACACCCTCACCCTCACACACCCTCACCCTAACACACCCTCACCCTAACACACCCTCACCCTTACTCCGTCACCCTCACCCCGTCACCCTCACCCCGTCACCCTCACCCTCCCTCACCCTCACACCCTCTGACCCTCACACCCTCTGACCCTCACACCCTCACCCTCACACCCTCACTCTCACACCACCTCACCCTCACAACCACACACCCTCCCCCTCCCAAACCCTTACACCCCCTCACCCTCCAACCCCCACACACTTGCACCCCTCACCCTCACACACCCTCACACCCCCTCACCCTCACTCCTCCTCACACCCTTTCACCCTCACAACCCCTCCCCCTCTCCCCCTCACCCTCACACACCTCTAACCCTCACACACCTCCTCACCCTCACACCCCTCACTCTCACACCCCATCACCCTCACACCCCTCCCCCCTCACCCTCACACACCTCCTCACACTCACACCCCCTTACTCTCACACCCCATCACCCTCACACACCCTCATTCTCACCCTCACACACCCTCACCCGCACACACCTTTTCACCCCCTCTCACCCTCACAACCCCTCACATCCCCTCACACCCTCTCCCTCATACCCCCTCACCCTCACACCCCCTCACCCTCTCAACCACCCTCACCCACCCTCACACCCTCACCCACGCTCTCACCCTCTCACCCTCACACTCACACACCCCCTCACCCTCACACCCCCTCACACCCTCGCACACACCCTCACCCCCCTCACCCTCATCCCCACACACCCTCACACCCCCACACACACCCTCAAGCAACACCCCCTCACCCTCACACACCCTCACCCACCCTCACACACCCTCACTCACCCTCACACACCCTCTCACCCTCACACACCCTCTCACCCTCACACACCCTCAACCTCACACACCCTCACTCACCCTCTCACCCTCAAACACCCTCTCACCCTCACAAACCCTATCACCCTCACAATCTCTCACCCTCAAACACCCTCTCACCCTTACACCCCTTCACCCTCAGAGCCCCTCACACCCCACCCTAACACACCCCCTCACACACCCTCTCACCCTTAACAACCCTCACCCTCACACACCCTCACCCTCACCCCTGTCACCCTCACCCCCATCACCCTCACCCTCACACCCTCTCACCCTCACACCCTCTCACCCTCACACCCTCACCCTCACACCCCCTCACCCTCACAATCCCACACTATCCCCTTCACACACCCTCACACCCCTCACCCTCACACACCCTCACACCCCCTCACCCTCACCCTCACTTCCCCTCACCCTCACACCCCCTCACACCCTCTAACCCTCATACCCCCTCACCCTCTCACCCCCTCACTCCCCTCACCCTCACACACCCACACCCTCACCCTCACACACCCTAACCCTCAGACCCCCTCTCCCTCACACTCTCACACCCCCTCAGACCCTCTCACCCTCAAACACCCTCACCCTCACACAACCTCAGTCTCACTCATCCTCACACCCCCTCACCCTCTCACCCTCACACACCCTCACTCACCCGCACACCCCCTCACCCTCACACACCCTCACCCACTCTCACTCCCTTTCACCCTCACACACGCTCACTCAGCCTCACACCCCCTCACCCTCACACCCCCTCACCCTCACACCCCCTCACCCTCACACCCCCTCACCCTAACCCCCCTCACCCTCACACCCCCTCACCCTCACACCTCCTCACCCTCACACCCTCTCACCCTCACACCCTCTCACCCTCACACCCTCTCACCCTCACACCCCCTCACCCTCACACCCCCTCACCCTCACACACCCTCACCCTCACTCTCCCTCACTCACACTCACACACCCTCACCAGCATAGCATAACAAAACATAGCATAGCATAACAAAACAAAGCATAGGATAGCAAAACATAACATAGCATAACAAAACAAAACATAGCATAGTAAAACACAACAAAGCATAGCATAGCATAACAAAACACAACAAAACATAGCATAGCACAACAAAACATAGCATAACAAAACAAAGAATAGCATAACATAACAAAGCATAGAAAAATAAAACATAGCATAGTAGAACAAAACATAGCATAACAAAACACAACAAAACAGCAGAAGAAAACATAGCATAACATAACAAAACATACCATAACATAACATAAAACAAAGCATAGCAAAACAAAACATAGCATAACATAACAAAACATACCATAACATAACAATAAACAAAGCATAGCATAACAAAACATAGCATAACAAAACATTGCAACACACAACAAAACATAACATAGCATAACAAAACACAACATAGCATACCGTAACAAAACAAAGCTTAGCATAGCATAACTAAACATAGCATAACGAAGCATAGCATAGCATAACAAAAAATAGCATAACAAAACATAGCGTAGCAAAACAAAGCATAGCATAATAAAACACAACAAAACATAGCATAGCATAACAAAACACAACACAACATAGCATAGCATAACAAAAAAAAGCATATTATAGCAAAACTAAACATAGCATAGCATAACAAAACTAAGCATAGGATAGCAAAACAAAACATAGCATAACATAGCAAAACATAGCATAACAAAACACAACAAATAGCATAACAAAACATAGCAAAACACAACAAAACATAGCATAACTTAACAAAACACAAAACATAGCATAGCAAAACAAAACATATAATAGCATAGCAAAACATAGCATACCAAACACAACAAAACATAGCGTGGCATAGCATAACAAAACATAGCATAGCAAAACAAAGCATAGCATAATACAACACAACAAAACATAGCATAGCAGAACAAAACATAGCATAGCATAACGAAGCATAGCATAGCTAAACATAGCATAGCATAACAAAATATAGCATAACAAAGCATAGCATAGCATAACAAAACATAGCATAACAAAACATAGCATAGCAAAACAAAGCATAGCATAATAAAACACAACAAAACATAGCATAGCATAACAAAGCATAGCATAGCAAAACACAACAAAACATAGCATAGCGTAACAAAACACAACAAAACATAGCATAGCATAACAAAACAAAGCATAGGATAGCAAAACTAAACATAGCATAGCATAACAAAACAAAGCATAGGATAGCAAAAAAACATAGCATAGCATAGCATAACAAAACATAGCATAACTTAACAAAACATAGCATAGCAAAACAAAACATATATTAGCATAGCAAAACATAACATACCAAACACAACAAAACACAGCATAGCATAGCATAACAAAACATAGCATATCAAAAGAAAGCATAGCATAATACAACACAACAAAACATAGCATAGCATAACAAAACATAGCATAGCATAACGAAGCATAGCATAGCTAAACATAGCATAGCATAACAAAACACAGCATAACAAAGCATAGCATAGCATAACAAAACATAGCATAACAAAACATAGAGTAGCAAAACAAAGCATAGCATAATAAAACACAACAAAACATAGCATAGCATAACAAAACATAGCATAGCATAACACAACAAAACATAGCATAGCGTAACAAAACACAACAAAGCATAGCATAGCATAACAAAACAAAGCATAGGATAGCAAATCTAAACATAGCATAGCATAACACAACAAAGCATAGGATAGCAAAACAAAACATAGCATAGCATAACAAAACATAGCATATTATAGCAAAACATAGCATAACAAAACACAACACATAGCATAACAAACCATAGCAAAACACAACAAAACATAGGATAACTTAACAAAACACAAAAAAAACATAGCATAGCAAAACAAAGCATAGCATAATAAAACACACCAAAACATAGCCTAGCATAACAAAACATAGCATAGCATAACAAATCATAGCATAGCAAAACATAACATAGCATAACAAAACATAGCATAGCATAACAAAACAGCATAGCATAACAAAACAGCATAGCATAACATAACAAATCAAAGCATAGGAAAGCAAAACATAGCATAGCATAACAAAACAAAACATAGGATAGCAAAACAAAACATAGCACAGCATACAGCATCACTCCGCACCACCACAGCATCACTCAGGGCCACCCCAACATCTCTATGTGCTGCCACAGCATCACTGAAAGCCACAGCATCACTTGTTCGCCATCACAACATCACTCAGCGCCACCACAGCATCAATCTGTGCAACCATTCAACAACACCTGGTTCAAATATGTTCTCTCAATGTTTCATGCTTTATTACAAATGTAACAAAAAGATGTAACTATTTCACTTCTGTTCTAGGATTTTCGTCACAATAAAAGACACTGAACATAATCTTCACTAAAGTTATTTACAAAATGTTAACCTATTGCCCTTATACATTACAATAACTTTTATCTAAGCATTAATTATTGAAAAAAAATTTAAAGCCATTGTTATTTGTAATATCAATACATGTAAGTCACGTAAATACAACACATATTGCATTACAAATGCTATAGGTGTCACATTTGCGAAAGTTATAACTATTGGCATTGTAAATGACAAAGCTATTAATTTTGCTATTTTCAAAAACAAAACATAAATACAAAATTTGTCATTTACAATACCATTAGCTCAAACTTTCCTAATGCGAGACCTATCGCATTGCAAATGCTTGTTTCTTATTGGTGTTTGCTCTGAACAGATGTTCTGTGATCCTTCTGGAATTATTGGCAGTTCTTTAAATTCTTTGAGACCTTTTACACATTGCCTATCAATAAAAAGGCCGACATTAGCTCTGGTGGTGCCTGGTGTGACAGACTTTTTTGGTACCCCCCACATGACTTCCTCCTCGGATTTCCTCACTACTACCCAGCAAAAGTGCCCCTCCTTTCTACATAGACCTGGTATCACACACATTTAATTTGTTTGAAAGCACTGGTAAAAGCTGATTTTACTAATCCACCCACCTAGCTACATTAAATATAGATCTGCTCTTTGGAGCAGGCATATTAACCCTCTGCACTACTTTATGGCGAGTCAAAACTCCAATTTCGCTGTGTAGCAGGAGCATTAATCACAAGAGTTATTTTGGCATTGTATCGCTTCCTGCAAGCCGGATGCACAAGGAACACTGCAACAGGTGCTTTTAAATTGTAAGTTATTGATAAACAGAACCCTACCCCAGAGGTCATTGCCCCCTCTACCTCTAAGTCAGTGCCCAGTGCGACTGCACCGGTCGCACCGCCCTAAAGCCGGCCCTGCTCAATAACATCAAGATGTCCTTCCGTCTGACATTGTTTCTAGTTTCTCCAGGTCCTAAAGGGCATTCTGTGAGCCCCTGCCAGTAGTGATTTGAGATTTGGACATACCATCAATTTCAGTGTAGACCCATTCTGTTAGATCTCCGAGCTTTTCCTTGGTGCTGAGGGAGACTTAGCGATGCGTCTCTGAGCAAGTACCAAGGCAAGATCAATGGGCTTACACACATTTTGCCCTCTTCGTATGTGTCAGCGGCCCATGTAGAAATTGTGTGGCCTCCCTAGGTATCAATTTACAGTGGTGTCGCAAATACATGCTAATACCTCATCCTAAAAGCCATTTGTCATGTGATTGAAATATGCCTTTGCTTGTGCACATCGCGGACATAGGTTCGAGGCACCTGGGTACATGTATCCTATCAATTGAGCCCATTAAGGGGGGCAGAGAGGTGCAGTGCATGTAACTAAATTGCAAAATTTGCATCTGTGTTCCTGGAGACCTCTTTCACATTCCTTAGAGACTTCTCCCAGTTATGATCTAAAATTACCCAATTGAGGTGGGCCTCCCACCATGTTTTCAATGACTTTATCTCAGAGCTCTGTGATGTTGCATTGCACTGTACAGACAAGTAACCCCCCTCTACTAAACCCATACACCAGTAGCTCAACAAGGCGGAAACCTCAGGAGAATCAGGGTCTTGCCCCAAATCAGGGTGAATTGGCGTGATTGTGCCTGTGTACAAAAAGAAAAGGCCTGAGCTCGCCCGCACACCTACTTCAGATTATCGAAGGGTCGGAACATCTCTTCCTTCAATAGGTCACCCATTGTAAGAAGAGCCACTTCCTACCAGGAGTTCACATTTTGTATTGCTGTCAATCTCGTGCAATGCCCATAAGGTGAGGTCCGGAGCATAGAGAATCTGTTTGCGTCATGGTTGGATAAATGTTACCAAGCACGATTTATCAATTCTCATATGTGTGTTTCCCCTCCCGTCACCCATCCCAAACCTCCTGTCCAAACTAACCCAGCAAACCATTCTTCATCTCCAATCTTTACAAAAAAGCCTACCTCCACAGAATAATGTAGCATCCCATCAGATAATGCAAATCTGTGACCATTCTCATTCACGCCACCAAAGACATGAAATCACGCTGAAACCTCCCCTCAACGATCACAGAAAACACTATACCCAGAATCCTTGTCTCATCACTTCATTCCCAAAGGCCATCAAACACGAGAGTAACTCACCCGTAAACCTCCAATTACCGTTCACACAAAAGCCACAATCAGAATCCTTATCTCTGTTAGAACCAGAAGATCACACTTCACATCCAAATGCCACCAAGCACGAGATGAAACCACCATGAAACCTTCCATTTTATTTATTTATTTTATTTAGAAAGTTTTATAGAGCGCGAACAAGATCCTCGTGGATATCAGAACGCTGTACAAACAGTAAATGTTACTAGTATCAAAGATAAAAGCAAATCAAGACATGTGCACAAAGCACATAGTATGAACAGCATAAATCGGTGTAGCATCAAAAACGACAGTGCAGAACACAAAAAGATTCTTTATCTCTATTGCAAACAGTCTACACTTCAAATCCACAGTCACACAGTTCCACAGCGGTTGATTCAGACAATACTCAAATCACTCCCCCAGTTTGGGTGCCTCATACGCCAAGAACCTGCTAAAGGGAGACAACAAACTCTTTTGTGTTCGTCCCTCCCTCTTTATAAGGAAGTACCAAACAATGTATCCACACACTGCCTTATCCACGACTTATGCACATCTCTTTGTTGTCTTTATTATTTTGATGTGTACTATGTTTTCCAATCTTTAAAGCCCTCTTGCACCCCCATGAGGGTGAACACGTCTACATAAAGGCAATTTAAAATGATAAATGAGTTTCACATGTTATCATATTGGAACCATTTTATTGCTGCCTGTTGTTTTCACTTACCGCCAGCAGATGGAGGACCAAGACTGGACCGCCAAACTTGACTTGTGATGCGAGACACTGCCTTTACCAACATTATTAAACGCTGAGCCTGTCTCTGCTCTGGGTTAGGTGAAATGTATAATTATCAATCTACTTTTTTCTCTACTTAGCCTTACATAATTATACACTTGAAGTATATGCTTAATTTCCAGTAACTGTCGGATGCCACTCTATTGGTCCAAGTAGAAGTTTCAGCTTGGTTTTCGTCTCAGAGTGGAATTTGTTATGCGATCCCCTTTAGAATTTCTACATTTCATTAAAAAAAATGTTTTTGAAATGTGTTACGATAGACACATACACACACGTCTATCTATCTATCTATCTATCTATCTACGTTTATGGGGATGGTTATAAGAAATAATGGCACTCTTCCCAGTGCATAGGAATTCAACATTTTACATCGTTGATTTTGATTCTCTGTCATTCTATCATGTGAAAATAAAGGCTGCACAGTAATTGCGCGAGACAGCATCAGAACAAAAACACTTCTCGACATTAAGGAAGGTTTCACTTCTTGGCCTACAAACAGTGGCTCTTTGCCAACCACATAATATTTTGCCCCAAGACAATTAAACACAATTTCAACAAATACAAACACATGGAAAGCCACGTCTGCAAAAATAGTTATCTCGACTAGGACTGACCCAAATGAAATGTGAAACCCATTCCTCATTGCTATAAGAACTGTGAAATTACTTTTCTACATTATAAAACCTTGTTATTCGTCACTTAAGCTTTCTGCTTGACATTGGCACAATTTGATAATATATAGTCGTGAATATTACTCTGCATTTTACAGCTGCCTAATTCCTCTGCATTGCGTGTGACGTCTTCAGTCGCTCCTGACATTTCTTTATTTAAAGACAATTTGGCACCTAGGAGCCAGGAGCCTCATGCCTCATGTTCTAAGAATACATAAGGTGGAATTGGTCACAATTTATTCACCAACCCAAATGCTCTGGTATTTTGCGAAGCAGCCTATGCACTAATAACTCAGGGGGTGATTACGATGGCGGTGAAACTGCCACCGGGGACCTGCTGGTGGTGGTGGTTTCAATGCCATCTCGAAGCACTTCTCTGCCCGCCATATTAAGATGGCGGGCGGTGTGCTGGCGGATGGAAAGTCCGTCCGTCACGGGTCCACCACAGGCAATCATTGCGAATGCCTGGCAGACCCACCAAGTATCTCTAAAATGATGGCGGTGTCTAGCAGGCACCGTCCCGCCAGCTTAGAATGCTGCATCTCCATCAGCCTGTGTATGGTGGTTCAACCGCCATTTACAGGCTGGCAGGGATTGCATTTGGGGGCCTGCTATGGGCCCCCCTTGTGTTGGGGGATGTGAGTGTGCACTGGGGGTACCCTTGGTACCCCCTCTAAATTTCCCTGCACCAGGTGGCAGGCACTGCGTGGTGCCTGCCACGTAGTGCAGGGAAATGCAAACAGTGCATTTGGGACAGAGACACAAACATTGTTTAGTAGGCAATGGTCCAATGTACCGCTGCCTACTCCTAAAAATGTTTTTCCCAGCATTCACAAAGGGAAGCGGTCCCTTAGAGAACCTTTTCATTTGCAAATGGGTTGCCACCTCCTTTGTGGTGTCAGGAAAATATGAATGATTTGGATCAAATTTTGGTTGCAAAACATTTATTCATTTCATAAGGAATTCAGACCTGCCAACTTGTGAATGTCTTTCGCTGGTGATGAAGGGGCATGGCCATGAAGGGGTGTGGGCCCGCCGAATGCATTGCGGGCAGTCACGTTCCTCTCTACGATGGCCCGCCCGCCATCGTAATGACCCCCTGTGTTTGGAGCCCATCATACAGATGATATCATAGCCTGTTGGGGTCAGCATATTACCATTTTTGTGATTGCTTTCTAATAAAGATAACATTTTTTAAGACACAGCCATTTTTCCTAATGGAAACGGGTGCATCTATAAAGAAAAGTTTACTCTTCTTTTTTGTTTGTCTAAGGGTCGGTAGGGGTCCCTTGGACCTTTGCCTCCTCTCAAATATATATATATTTTAACATTCATAAAAGGGAAGGGGTCAGAAAGGGACAACTTCTTTTTTGTAAATGGGTTTCTACCTCCTTTGAGGTGTCGGGAACATATCAGTGTTTTGCATCCATTTTTCAGTTGCGAAACATTGATACATTAGATACTGATTCGGATTTTGGAAGGGACACCTACAACATGTCCCTTCTAGATACTGATTCAGTATCCCTCTGGAATCCCATTTAACGAAGCAGAAAATCTTTTCTGATTCCTTAAAGGGATTACTATTACTATGTAAGAAAAACAAATTTTAACAGTCACAAATGGCAAATTAGAGCAGCTTGCGAATGTTAAAATGGGTGATGAGACAGAATATCGAGTTTTAAATATCGACTGGCAGAAATATTGAGTCACCAATATCGTGAGTGAGAAATATTGACAGCATGAATGCTGTGGTCAAGAATATCGACTTAAGCTAAGTAATATCAATTTAAAAAATATCGAAGTGTTTAATATCGTTTGGAAAAAAATAGTTGTTCAAAACATCGATTTTTTTTTAATGAATGTTATGTATTTTAGTAAACATTTTAAATGTATGTGATGTGTGTTTTGCATAGGAATTGTTTATATTTTTTAATAAATGTGGGTTGTAGGTTTATAGGAGAATAGGATGGGAAGTACTTTAATTATATTAAATTATTGATTATTTTGTATTATTTAATATTTATTTAATTGAGATGTTATAGTGTTAAATGTGTAAATGAATGTATTATTATCTAATTAATAATTGGTCATTAATTAATATTAATTAATGGTAATTGTGTAATTAATTTTAGGTGTGTGTTTGGGGGTATATAGGGATAACAGGTGGCAAGTAATTTTTTATTTGTTTATTAATAATTATTTATTAATTGCTTTTAACTAAAAATTAACTATGGAAATTGTGTAAATGATTTTAGGTGTGTTTTTTAGGGTTTAAAAGGGTAAAGGGTGGGAAGAATTTTGTGCATCATTAATTAATATATAGTTGTTAATTTATGTTGATTATTGGATATTTATTTTGGGTAATTGTTTATTTTTGTGTGTTGTTTTTACTTATAAATGGGTAAAGTGTGAGTATTAAATACATTTTACTTTATAATTAGTTGTTTAATAGTAATACTTTGTATTTTAAGATAAGTTTTAATTGTGTAATTTAGTATTTTACACTTTAATTCAAGTGTGCATTGTGGGGATTATAGGATTAAAGTTTGGGTAGGTAATTAATTTTTATCAATAATATTTTTTTGATTGATCATTATTTATGTTAATTATGGAAGTATATAGTTTTTCAATATTGAGAAGTGTGTTGCGATTTGTGTGGTGTTATAGGGTAGGAAATAAAAGAAATACATTCATGTAATAATGTTTTTGTAAATATTTTCTAGTTTAAAATATTTAGTTTTGGTAAATGTATTTTATATAATATTTGCAAATTTGTTATATTTATTACTATTATATTATGTTTTCTTTTTATATATTACATATATTGGTATTTTAATTATAATTTTAAATGTATTATTTTTTAATTTTTATCATATTTTTAAATATTTATTTTGCTTTTATTTTTCAACTGACTGGTGTGTGAATATTAATTTTATACCTTCGCTATCCAACACTTTCCCTACTGTTGCACTTATTCCTACATCTGTAGCTCAATGTGAGGAACTGGCTTACATTTTTTGTGGAGAAAATGTGTGGCATATATCAATCTTTCGCCCCTTTGAATATGTCTGGCTCCAATCCCTCTATGAGGCTCAGTCCTGCCTCCCAATTATCGGTAATTCCTGAAATCTCTTGGGAGGATTTGAACAAATTAACCATGCATATTAAGTCCGGTTCTCCGGCTGATCCTCTCAAGGCTGCACAGTTTAGAGACTCCTCTCTGTGTTGCCTGGCCCGCTACACAACCTTATTAATGCCTCCTTTTCATCTGCCATTGTTTCAGCTAAATGGAAGCAGGCATGCGGCTCTCCTATACTAAAAAAACCTACTTTAGACCCTCTGAAGCCTGAAAGCTTTAGACCTATCTCCCTTCTTCCTTGGGCTGCGAAGATTGCTGAGTCCCATGTTAATTCTATCCTCACCAACGTGTTGAACGCCAATATTACTCTGGACGAAACACAACATGGGTTCCGCGCTGGTCATAGCACAAAGACGGCTCTCTTGGCTATGACGGAGCACCTCCGTTCCACTCTTGATCTCGGTCAAACAGCAGCACTGATCCTATTGGATCTGAGTGCCGCCTTTGACACCGTTTCCCATCAGATTTAGCTCCACCGGCTTGAAGAGGCAGGGATCACGGACATGGCTCTTGCCTGGTCCAGATCCTTTTTGACCGAGAGGTCATTACGTGTTTCTACCCCTCCGTTTCTCTCCAGGGCGGATGCCATCGAACAGGGTGTATCTCAGGGCTCGGCACGGAGCCCCATCTTGTTCAAACTTTACGTCCAACCACTGGCTGCGGTCGCAAAAAATGGGACCTTATCATCGTCTCATATGCTGACAACACGCAGCTAGTGGTCGCCCTTACAGAAGGTATTTCCCCCAATCCTGTTATATTCAAAGCGGGCCTGGCTGCTGTGGCAGAATGGATGACATCTAACTGTCTACAATCGAATGCAACTAAGACAGAGGTGCTACTGGTTGGAAAGAATATTCACCTATGGGGAGATCATTGGTGGCCAACTACTTTGGGTAAAGCCCCTACACCTAAGACGGAAGTTAAAAACTTGGGGGTCTGGTTAGACTCATCTCTCAGCTTCTGTACTCGAACGAAAAGGTTACTGCCACATGCTTTGCATACTGCGCAGCTTGAAACCAGATCTAAAATTTTTAGATCCAGCCACGAGGCAGCTAATTTTCCAGTCCACGGTCCTGTCTAGACTGGACTATGCCTACTCTCTGCTGTTAGGTGCTAATCAAGCGGAAATTGCCTGAATGCAACGCATTCAAAATGCGGCCGCCAGAGCCTTAGTAGGGCTTCCCCGGTTTAGCTCCATCTCTGCTACCATCCGGAGGTTTCATTGGCTCCCGGTAGTTCAGCGGATACAGTTTAAGAACTTATGCATTGCGTTTAAAATTCTAAAACTTGCTACCCCCAAAATGCTTGGTACTCTGCTGAACATGTGTGTTCCTACTCGTGCATTACACTCGGCTGGTCAAAACTTGGTCAAAGTACCCCGGATCAAACGAAGCAGAGCGGGCGGACGTTCCTTCCGCATCCTAACAGCAAAACTATGGAATGCTTTACCAGCTCACATTCGTGAAGTGGAAGACCTGCTAGACTTCAGGAAAGCAATCAAAACATATCTATTTCCCCTTAACTAAACCTCTCTGTATGCCTGCCTTGCTGATCCCTTAAACTTCTATCTTTAAGTTGGAAACAGCGCCGGGACGCCTCTTTGCTGGGGCAGCTGAGCGCTTTACAAGACTATCTATCATAACATAACATAACATAACATTTTTACCCCTTTACTATCCAACACTTTCCCTACTGTTGTACTCATTGGGTTGGAATAGTCATTTTTACCCCTTTACTATCCAACACTTTCCCTACTGTTGTACTCATTGGGTTGGAATAGTCATTTTTACCCCTTTACTATCCAGCACTTTCCCTACTGTTGTACTCATTGGGTTGGAATAGTCATTTTTACCCCTTTACTATCCAACACTTTCCCTACTGTTGTACTCATTGGGTTGGAATAGTCATTTTTACCCCTTTACTATCCAGCACTTTCCCTACTGTTGTACTCATTGGGTTGGAATAGTCATTTTTACCCCTTTACTATCCAACACTTTCCCTACTGTTGTACTCATTGGGTTGGAATAGTCATTGTTACCCCTTTACTATCCAACACTTTCCCTACTGTTGTACTCATTGGGTTGAAATAGTCATTTTTACCCCTTTACTATCCAACACTTTCCCTACTGTTGTACTCATTGGGTTGGAATAGTCATTTTTACCCCTTTACTATCCAACACTTTCCCTACTGTTGTACTCATTGGGTTGGAATAGTCATTTTTACCCCTTTACTATCCAACACTTTCCCTACTGTTGTACTCATTGGGTTGGAATAGTCATTTTTACCCCTTTACTATCCAACACTTTCCCTACTGTTGTACTCATTGGGTTGGAATAGTCATTTTTACCCCTTTACTATCCAACACTTTCCCTACTGTTGTACTCATTGGGTTGGAATAGTCATTTTTACCCCTTTACTATCCAACACTTTCCCTACTGTTGTACTCATTGGGTTGGAATAGTCATCTTTACCCCTTTACTATCCAACACTTTCCCTACTGTTGTACTCATTGGGTTGGAATAGTCATCTTTACCCCTTTACTATCCAACACTTTCCCTACTGTTGTACTCATTGGGTTGGAATAGTCATCTTTACCCCTTTACTATCCAACACTTTCCCTACTGTTGTACTCATTGGGTTGGAATAGTCATTTTTACCCCTTTACTATCCAACACTTTCCCTACTGTTGTACTCATTGGGTTGGAATAGTCCTTTTTACCCCTTTACTATCCAACACTTTCCCTACTGTTGTACTCATTGGGTTGGAATAGTCCTTTTTACCCCTTAACTATCCAACACTTTCCCTACTGTTGTACTCATTGGGTTGGAATAGTCCTTTTTACCCCTTTACTATCCAACACTTTACCTACTGTTGTACTCATTGGGTTGGAATAGTCCTTTTTACCCCTTTACTATCCAACACTTTCCCTACTGTTGTACTCATTGGGTTGGAATAGTCCTTTTTACCCCTTTACTATCCAACACTTTCCCTACTGTTGTACTCATTGGGTTGGAATAGTCCTTTTTACCCCTTTACTATCCAACACTTTCCCTACTGTTGTACTATCCAACACTTTCCCTACTGTTGTACTCATTGGGTTGGAATAGTCCTTTTTACCCCTTTACTATCCAACACTTTCCCTACTGTTGTACTCATTGGTTTGGAATAGTCCTTTTTACCCCTTTACTATCCAACACTTTCCCTACTGTTGTACTCATTGGGTTGGAATAGTCATTTTTACCCCTTTACTATCCAACACTTTCCCTACTGTTGTACTCATTGGGTTGGAATAGTCATTTTTACCCCTTTACTATCCAACACTTTCCCTACTGTTGTACTCATTGGGTTGGAATAGTCATTTTTACCCCTTTACTATCCAACACTTTCCCTACTGTTGTACTCATTTGGTTGGAATAGTCATTTTTACCCCTTTACTATCCAACACTTTCCCTACTGTTGTACTCATTGGGTTGGAATAGTCATTTTTACCCCTCAACTATCCAACAATTTTCCTACTGTTGTAGTTATTGGAGTGGGAATAATCATTTTTACCTCTCCGCTATCCAACACTTTCCCTACTTTTGCACTGACTGTATTGGGAGAGTTATATTTAAATGTTGTTTAATATTTTAATGTTTTAATTTATTATAGAATGTTTTTTTTCTAATATTTTAATTTGATGATATATATATATATATTTATATATATATTTTTAAAGTTTTAAAATAAATTAAAATAATAGTTTAATAATTGTTTTAAAGTAAATATATATATATATATATGTATAAATTATTATATTGGTGTGTTTATCTTTTTTAATTAAGTTTATTTGTTATATTGTTAAAATGTGTATTAAATTTAATCTAATTTGCTCAAATTAATTTTATTATTTAATATAATTAATATATAATATTTTACTTTATGTATATATAAATCGATATTTTTTACATCTACATTTTTTACCAACGATATTTTTTAGTCGATATATTTGTACTTACCTTACTTTTTTGCCAAAGATATTTTTTAGTCGATATATTTGTACTTACCTCTTTAAGTATAGGAGTTGATATTTTTGTAGTTTATATTTTTTCATGGGGCCGATTCGGATCTGGGTTGGAAAGCTCACCGACCGAGCCAGAACCAGAGTGATTTCCGACCGAGCCGGAGTCCTGCAGCCCCATGAGTGAGTACCATGTGGCCGTATGCTGCCCGACTCTGTTCGGTCGGACTCCCACAGAAGTCAAAGGGAGCCGGTCGATCAAGGGCCTCCTTCTTAAACCTTTAGATAGAGCTGTTCTCAAACGCTCACTAAAGCTTGAAGATTTCCATCGATTACTTGATGAAAATCCGCTTGGTCCTCTTACCGATGTTGAATCTGGCTACGATCTTTTCTGCAACTGGAATATCCTGGCTCTTGACGTCCTGATCAGTGCCACCTGGAGCAAATGTCGCCCCCTAGTACCCAGTCCATGGTATGATAGTACCTTACTGCCTTTGAAAAAAGCTTGTAAACAAGCGGAAAGGCGCTGGCGTAAAACCTATGGGGCTGGGAAAAAAACACTATATCTTACCAAAGTCAAAACCTACCACAGAGCCATATGTAGGGCCCGTGCGACCTACTACTCCCAAAAGTTAAAAAACAGCCCTAATCCTTCAAAGATGATTTTTAAAGTTCTCAAAGACTTGACTGCCAAGAGAGCCCCTGCAGCTGAAATTTGTTCAGTGTCCCACTGTGAAGACTTAGCGGCCTTTTTTCTTGAGAAGGTTCAGACTATTTATCGCTCTTTTTCCTAGTACTACCTCTTTGAGCGAGGCCCTGAGGCCCAATACCACCACGAATGTGGTTCTTTCGATTCTCCCTGGTATGTCGGTGGAGGTGTTCGACAGGTTGGCGTCTAAGGTCAAATCTGGGTCTCCTGCCGACCCACTTTGACCGGCACAGCTTAGAGAATCATCTATTCTATGTCTTCCCCCTGTGCGTCACCTCATAAATCTATCTTTTTCTTCAGGCATAGTCCCAACTAAATGGAAACAGGCTCTTGTCACCCCTATTCTGAAGAAACCCACGTTGGATCCCCTTAAATTAGAGAATTATCGACCAATTTCCCTTTTCCCATGGGCTGCGAAGATTGCCGAGGCTCATGTTAATGGCATCTTGTCTGAACACCTGCAGAAGGTCAATATTTTAGATCCCTCCCAGAACGGATTTCGTGCTGGCCATAGCACCGAGACAGCCCTCCTCTCGACGACGGAACATCTGCGGTCTGTGCTGGATTGCGGTCAAACGGCGGCACTGGTGTTACTTGACCTCAGTGCCGCGTTTGACACGGTTTCGCACACGATACTGATGCAACGTCTGGAAGAAGCAGGTGTCTCTGGCATAGCACTTGAATGGTTCCGGTCTATCTTAGCAGATCGCTCATTTAGGGTTGCCACCCCACCCTTTGAGTCTTAACCTTACCCTTTAGTACTAGGAGTGCCTCAGGGATCAGCATTGAGTCCCACACTGTTTAATCTTTATGTGCAGCCGCTGGCTGCGGTCGCCAAGCGTTGGGCATGACTGTGGTCTCCTATGCTGATGAAACGCAGCTGGCGGTTGCTCTTAGTGGGAACTCCGACCTTGATGCCCCCAGGTTTCGAGAAGGTCTCTTAGCAGTGGCTTGCTGGATGACAGCTCACTGTCATCAGCTTAATGCTAAGAAAACGGAGGTCCTGATTGTGGGTAAACATAGCAATCTCTGGGGTGACAAGTGGGTGCCTCCTGAGCTAGGTGTCACTCCTATCCCGGTGTCTGAGGTAAAAAATGTCGGTGTCTGGCTAGACCCCGCCCTCAACTTCTGTGGCCATACAAAAAAAGTGGCAGCCACATGCTTCGGGATTTTGTGCGGACTTAGGCCTATTCTAAAACTTTTTGATGCCCCTACTAGGCAGTTGATCATTCAGGCAACTATTCTATCACGGCTTGATTATGCCAGTTCGCTCCTGCTGGGGGCCAATCAGGCGGAAATTACCCGGATGCAGCGCATACAGAATGCTGCGGCTAGGGCCCTGGTAGGTCTACTGAGGTTCTGCTCTGTGAAAGAAACTATCCGGACACTCCATTGGCTGCCGATGGCGCAAAGAATTGACTTCAAGACTCTTTTTCTTCCCTTTAAGATTCTCAAATTGTCTTCCCCTCTGATTTTTGAGAATCTCCTTACCCCCTACGTTCCTTCTCGCGCTTTGAGGTCTTTTGGTCAAAACCTGGCTGTTGTCCCATGGCTTAAGCTCTGTAGAGCAGGTGGGCGATCTTTCCATGTTTTAGCTGCTAAACTCTGAAACTCACTTCCATCTCATATCCGTGCGCTTGATGATTTGCTTGATTTCAGGAGGGACCTACCTGATCCCCCCTGCACTTTAGTATTTTACTTTCTTGTTCTCTGGTTTTTCTGTTGTTCTTGCTGTGTTGTGTTTCTTCTGCCTGTCCTAAGCACTGGGGCGCCCCTTTGCTGGGGCAGCTGTGCGCTGTAGAAGTCATAATAACATAACATAGCATAACGTATGACGCGTACATGGGCTTCCATTGACTGAATGGGTATGTCTCGCACAAGGGTGCCCCCTACAGTGGGTACGCGCCGGTGCCATCCGCACCGTACATGCCTGTGTTGGGGAGAACCTTGGGTCTCCCCCTGTGTCTGAGTCGTAGGGTTGCGGGTGATTAGGGGTCCGACGCAGACCCCCAAAGGCAACTTCCCGGATGTTTTGCGAGCCGGATACTTCCGCTCGCTCTGGCTGTCCGATGCGTGCATCGTACTGGCTCGGTCATATATTGCATCCATTGCATGTCATGGTTTACTTATGGACGTGACGTACAAAGCGGATCAGACCCGGAAATGTCTTGGTCGGTGAATTTCGCGTTGCTTGTATCATACTTGCTCGCTCATACAGCTGTACAAGTCGGGCGGAAAACACGCATACGGCTCGTACTTTTCCGGCCGGATCAGGTTCGGTGCCCTTCCGAGCAAGATTGGAATCGACCCCTATGTTTGTGACATCGATGTTGTGTCAGTGAACCGTTAAAATGCTTAGTTCATCAGGAGCTCTATTATACATAGGGCACACTTTACCTGTTTGCACCACGGCGCACCTTTAAGCAGGTGTGCCAGGTGCAAACAGGAAAGTGTGCCCTATCATTTAGAATGCACTGCCCTGAGAGCAACCGCAAACTCGTGGTTCTCCCAGCACATGGTAGCACTTTCAATACAAATGTAGAGCAGATGTTCAAATGCTCCTCCATGTTTCACTGTGCAGGCGACAACCCACCTACACTATAATGAGAGATTTGAGTTCCCCTTGCAGGCGAGTGCAGCGAGGGACTGCACTCCCTTGCAAGGGGAAGTCTGGAGCATCCATATGAACCCTTTCTCCCATCTAGAGTGCTGCATTCAGGGGGTGCACTGACAGTGCACCCACTGACAATTTCTTTGCCTCTGCACCCATGTCTATAATGCGGCACGGGCACAGAGGCAAAAGGCATCCCTCATTTGCATGGTGCCACACCCCGATGCAAATGAGGGAATGCCCTCTTGAGAAAGCGCTGGCCAACAAGTGCTCCAGAGATTTAAGTATTTCAGAAGGGGCAGCACAAGGGTCTGCAGCCCTTTCTGTAATATCAACATGCCTCAGGGATGTGCAAAGCGGGGTCACATACCCGTTGCAACCCAGGGGTACGTTCTGTAATACAGCCCCTGGTCCAGTATTTGGGAGGCCTAAATCACCAGTTAGAAAGGGGGGACTGCATATCTCAAAGTGCAAAGCAGAACTGCCTAAACTGTAATTTTTTTTATTTTTATTTATTTGCATGAAAAACAATATATTACAATAGCTTGTCTGACAACCTTCTTGTAATGTAAATAGAAATCTCATTCAGCGGGTACAATATCCTGCTGTAGAGAATAAGAGGTTTCCCAGTAATTAGCCAAAAGGAGTTGCTACCTTAAGAAAAATCAGCCTCCATGGTGACTAATCCTTTCTGTTCTTCTTGATACAGAGGGCAAGTCAGCAAAACTATTACTTTTACTGAGCTTGTATTTTTCCTGTTCGGTGCTCACAATAATGTTTTGTGGCTTTAAATTTTATCAGATGACTTCGGGAAAAGAATGAGTCTAGTTTTCAGGCCTGATGAGTTTACTGTTATTTGTGGTTCGGGAGAAAAGCCAGAATATGATTTCTTAAAATAAAATCTAGCCTTTGGTTTTCTAACTACTGGTTTTAGGTTGCAGAGTTCTCGGAATGGCCTCCCGACTTACCCATTCCAAAAGAACACGCATCTTATTTTCGTTTAGTGTAAAATGTTTACTTGAAAAGTAGAAATTTGTTCTAAGTTTCCAAAGGAGGTGTGTTTTGGCCGAATTACAGAGATAATTCTTTAAGTCGGTATATGACATATACCTCACTTCTGGCTTTCCATGGACGCGCATGTCTTCATGGAAATAACTGTTATTTATTGGGGTCCTTAGTGTCTTTGTTAGTAGGGCAGAAGTCCTAAAAAGAGAAGTGGGGAGACTGACCAACTTAGGTAATATTCAAGTGACATCGAGGCGCATGACATCACGATGTGTGACATCGCAAATGGCATCAGAGAAAGTATATCACAGGAAGTGACATCCGAACCCATGACCTCACATGAAATGACATCACAAGAAGTGACATCAGATGTTAACATCTCAACTTTTGCAGTTCTATCAAGAGTCCATTTCAGTGCATTACAAGATTTAACAAGTGAGATATTGCATCGGGGTTGTGCCCAAAAATTGAAGCAACCCCAGACACAAAATCTAGGCTTTAATGTATACATTTAGGAGCCTATTTATGAGCTGTTTGTGTCGGGTTTGCACCACACAACGTGGTACATGCATGACTCACACCTTAAGTTAGATTTGTGAAGCCACACAAGGCCACTTTGTGTGGCTCTCAGTGGCTCCATGAATCTGTAGATAAGTAACGCAGAGCAAATCGCCGCATTGCCACGTAACCCCGTGTAATGTGGGTATTCTCACACAACTCCCACCGTTCCCAGATTCATCAGAACTGGTGGATCTGGGAATGCACAAAAAAATACACCTTCCCAGGAGAGGCGCAACAGGAAGAAATACCTTTATTTCTCCTTGTTACTTCCTCTTTCTGTGCACTGCATTCTGTAGCAGACCTAGAAAGAGGAATATGCCTCTCAGGATTGCTTTAATGCAGGAATGTGCCCCTTACTGCACAAAAGCAATCCTGCATACAACACAGGCACCCTTGCACCATTGTGCAAAGTGCCTGCGTTTGGCACCAGGCTAGCAAAATGACACCAGGACAGAGAAAAGTCTTAAATGCGGTGTATTGCTGCCCTTTTCCCGTCACACAATGCAGCATGATTTTTTTATAAATGAGCCCCTTATGTTTTTGAAACTCTGCCACGAAGAAATTGGCAGCTTGGAGAAATGTGGCATTAAAGCTGTTCTGCTTGATTGGTTGCAAAGTCTGCATTTTAAAATATCTTATGGGGTTAAGCCCCCTGCTGCGGAGATCTTTGCGTGCCCAGTGAATCTCAGGGAATAATAATAATGGTTAGATAACTCTGGAGATTACTGCATTTGCCGGAGAGATCTGTGTTTTTTTTGCCTTGCCCCAGTTTTGAATCAAAGTAATCATATAACATTCAGATGAAAGATTTAAATTGCATGCAGCTAGGTAAGTGGGGGATTGCTTTTAACACAAATTGTAATCCTTCTAATATAGCATGGTGATCTATGAGGGGCATGTGACTCCTACGCCTTTTAACACTCAATGTCTCATGTAACACATCGTGTACATTGATTTGCACACATATTATTTATTGTCAATGTATAATGTTTACATGTGATGTAAAGCGCTCTGACACCGTGCATTGTATTTTGTTATCTGTCCACATCCTGAATGTATGTGTTAACAGCAACAGAAGATGCCGGCTGTCTGTGCAGAGGGTGGCTGCAGCCTGAAAAGAGGTTTTGAGACTTTGATGAATGCACTGCATGAGACAGACGAGTAAATAGAAGGATGACTGCTCGTCCCATGGAGCCACAGAACTTTCACAAGACTTGCAGGGGTGTCGGGTATCTTGAGAATATGTTAATCGTAGTCGAGAACATCCTGTTAAGAAATGCTTTCTTCAATATATGAAACTTTCTCATGTTTTTGTTCACTTTTTCTCTTAATAAATTTCAAGCAGATAGCGACCAGCACGCGAAGGCAGGCTGTGCTTGCATGCTTGAACCCTGCGAACACAAAACTGAATTGTAGATACGTCAAGTTTCTGACTACTATAGAGCAAAGACTACCAAATCTACAATTTGCAGCAACCACTGGTTCTGGAACCTAACGGACGAACTTTAGGCTACAAATGCCTAGCCCGCCCCGGCTCAGGGAAAACTGCTAGATAGCTACCCTCGGTCTCTCACCGTATGGTCTTCGGTAAGGACAATTACACAGACTACCCTTTTACCACATTTTAAGAAACTGTTTTAAATGTAACGATTGTACTGGTTTTAATTAACTATACATAATAAAAATGTACTTACTTACTCTTAATAAACTCAAACTTTAAAATAAAGAAATGCTTTCTTCTGCCGGGACTTTGTTGTTAGAGTTTTGGCAAATTTGCAGGCTTTCGTCTAAAGCTGATGAAAGATTAAAATGGATGTAGAGAAGTCGTCTACAACACATTCATATTTAAGTATTCAAACTTATGTTAAAACACTATTTTTAGGAGTCATCATAGAGGATTATGAACTCCTATTTTGCACTTGTTTTTGCCAGAGCAGGGAAAAGGGCCCTCATCTTATCACAGACTATGAGAAACTTACTAGAGGAACATATATGTTATTAAGGAATTAACTAACATGTGGAGATGATTGTTTGGTGTTGAGGAAATGCTATAATACTAATGTGCATTGCTTATATTACAGATTATGAACCTGGAACATTGAAAGTAATTAAACTATGGAACATATTCATACAATACTGAAGGCAGTTATCTATAGTAGAAAAAACATGATGGCTTAAAATACATCTGGTATTTGGTACACAGTTTACATTGTGTTTTTAGATAAAAGAAAGTATTCACCAGACCATACAGAGGCTGTCAAAAGATATATTATAAACAACATTAGGGATTAGATGTGAAAGTCAGAACAATAACATTACAAAAAGGTTTCCACTTGCCCTTCGATATCAATGCTGATATAGTGTCGCCTAAGCAGAGCTACCAAACAGGCAAAGTGACAATATCCAGTGTCTCTGTTTTTCTCTCTTATTCAGTTCCCCTTTTCTTTGGTCTACTTCTCACCAAAATATTATCAGTGTGTGGTTAGCAGTGGGTGTGGAGAAGTGTGGAAGGACACATAGCTCCTGTTGGATCTAGATTGCAAGCTACATTTCACATGTTATGGGTTATTATATCCTTATATTCAGGGCCAGAATATATATGGACCAGTAATTGTGCTTACATCTCTGCATCCTGAATTTATCAATAAAATGGGAAACAGTAATTCTGCCTGAGAGTATTACACCCACAATTTGAGAATTTGCTCTATTGGCAAGAGTAGAAGAGCTTGTTTGTATTTTATTTTTACAATTGTTTAGCAAGTCTTGTTATTAGCAGCTCTTACACCTTTTTAAAGAACGAATTGGTGCCTGTTAATATATCTCAGTTTCTGTATATGCTCCAATTATGTGGAACTGTAACATTTGGAGAGAGCCATTTTCTGATCTTTTATCCTAAGATTCAGAACCTGAGCGCATCTTCCAAAATATCTTTATAATTGTGGATAATAGGGCCCAAAAATATAATTTTTAGCAACTCTTTTTCTTATTTCAAACTCAAATTAAAGACTAACATGAGATAGTCCAGAGACATGTTTCAGATCATTTGAGAAATTGAATAATTCCTACCATGACTTCTGAAAATGGCTCTGGTGGTGGACAGTGATAATGTAGATGAAGTCCTTGTAATGAAGGCTAGTTAATGTTTGTGTGGAGGCAGTGGTACCTTTGCATCATTGAAAATTGAGCGTAGAAAACTAGGCAAACGTGTGGCAGTGAATTAAATTTGCATAAGGGGGAACTTGCAGGTTTTAGTACCAAACACCAAATTTATTACATTTTAAAAGATGTGTTTCTTGGGTGCATTTAGAACACCTGTATAATAAAGATGTTGCGGAAGCAAAATTCATGAACTAGCAAAAGGAAGTAGAAAAAGTGATGTTGATAGAGAAGTAGAAGCTACTTACCCAAGCAAAGAAGAATTTATCAGTGGCAACAAGGCCCATCAGAAACTTCAATAGAGCATGTGAAATGTTTCTGTTCAAAATAATTTCCAAAGGTCAAATTCTGGTTGTTAGAAATATGAATATTTATTAGGGAAAATTAAAAACGTAGGGGTCTATTAGGATGGCTGACCCGACTTCCATGGTAGCGGAAATCAACCGTCCGCTGGTACCACGGCAAAAGCAGCGGTTCGATTAGGATCAACTGCCAAAAATCCCGGAATGCGGTAGAATGAGGCAGCAAAAGACCGCCAGTAGCGGGCGGAGCTGGTGAAAATCCGTCCGTGGTGGTCAGATATGCAGCGGAAAAACACAAAACCGCCGCGAGGCCAGCGGAGTGACCGCACATAAAATTTGATTCCATTGAGGTGACAGTGGGACGATCCGCTGTTTCTGACCGCCTCAATCGCAAACAGAGATGAATGGGAGAACCAGAGGAAGGGCTGTTGCATAGCTACTGTAGCGGACACTCTGTGACAAATATGGTGGTCGACAAAAAAAACATACCACAAGGCCACCAAGTTCACAGATCAAACTAGCTCAGCTAGCAACTTTAAAAATACAAATTCCAGGACAACCCACACCACACACCTGACAGCAGTACTCCATTTTGACACACCCACATAGCTGAGTATAAAACCAGCCCCTTCCCTGACCAGAATCCTTTGCACTACTCCAGCCCTGAACAAACTAAACCCTGCAGAACATTGGATATGCAATACACCACACATCTCACCAGCACAACAACACACACACACACACACACACACCACCCCCACCACCCTCACAACTGCACCTCAAACCATTTGCACGTCACACACCATGGCACAGAAGAAAATGCCCAAATTCACTGACAGTGAGTTGTCAGTCATGGCAAGTGAGATAATCAGAGTAAAACCACAATTGTTTGGTCACCTGGTCCAACAGACACCATTAGCCACCAGAGCACAAATGTGGGAAAGGATAGTCAACAAGGTCAATGCAGTAGGGACCACCCTGCGCACTAAGCAGGAAATCATGAAGAGGTGGCATGACCTGAAGAGGATGGTGAAACAGAAGAAATACTAGAACCGTCAGATGGCTCAGATGACTGGCGGTGGCCCTCCCATTCCACCAAGAATATTCACTGCACCTGGTGTAGAGTGACAGGGCATTAGCCTTGGTTCACCTCCTCTGCGCCAGCATACTAGGTAAATTCTGCGCTCCTACTTGCCACTGTAAATCATTAAACTTGCTGAAATCAGAGGCGATTTTAAAAACAGTCATGCTCATTTAATACTGCCCCATGTAAGCTTGTGTTTTTAAATTGTCTGACATTGCTTTTATACTTACCGAATCGCACTGTTTTTGCCGCGCCCATAGCCTCATTCCTTCCAAACAATCCAGCGCTCGGCCCCTGCGGTACCCGAAAGTTAGACAGACCACATTGCACTTGGGTTGACTCTCTAGTTGTTTCGTGTGTCTCTATCTATTCCACGCTGGAGCGTCCGCGCAGCGTGTAGGGTGACATGGCATTAGCCTCGGTTCACCTCCTCTGCGCCAGCCTACTAGGTAAATTCTGCGCTCCTACTTGCCACTGTAAATCATTACATTTGCTGAAATCAGAGGCTTTTTTAAAAAAAGAGTCATGCTCATTTAATACTGCACCATCTAGGCTTGTGTTTTTAAATTGTCTGACATTGCTTTTATACTTACCAAATTGCACTGTTTTTGCCGCGCCCATAGCCTCATTCCTTCTAAACAATCCAGCGCTAAGCCCCTGCAGTACCTGGAAGTTAGACGGGACCACATTGCACTGGGGTTGACGCTCTAGTTGTTTTGCGTGTCTATATATCTTCCACGCTGGAGCGTCCGAGCAGCGGGCTTGTCGCAGGCGCGCCGAAGGCAAGCCGTCTGCGCATCGTCGGTGCCCGGAGCGCGACAAGTGCCAGAACCCCTGGCCAAATTGCCCCCCATAAATATGGTAGGTGTGAACTGCAACAATTACGAAGCAGTATGGGTGTTCCCCACTGTATACAACCTCAAAACGTTACAGTGACAGAGCTTCAATGCAAAAACTGCCAGTTTAAAACTACTTCCATAGCGTGTTCAATCCCCAGGTCTATTATCAAACCCTGAGAAGGGCATGAAGCTATAGAGTCTACTACAGACAGTAGCGATGAAAATCGTAGTAGGGACAGGGACTCAAAAGGGGAAAATACTGTTTTTAACACTACGACTAGGGAGCATATCGAGTGTCTATTGCTTAACGTCCACTCTGTAGTAAAGCAAAAACACGAGCTGGAGGACCTAATCCAATTTTCCTCCCCTGATCTAATTTTTATAACAGAAACCTGAACTGGCACCACTTCAATATCTGACTGGAACACTGCCATACCTGCAGGGTACGCTCTTTTCTCACAGGACAGAGGTACAGGCATAGGGGGTGGGCTAGCAATTATGTATCGGGATCACTTTAAAGTACAGATGAAGAAGATCTCCGTCCTGCCCACTGAAGCTTTGCTTTTCTGCATAAAACCAAATAATATCCAGATCTTTCAAGGGGTTCTTATCTATCGCCCACCTGGTTCTAAGGCCACCTTCTCTCAGGCTCTTTTGGCACTTCTGGAAACCTACACCGACTCTCATTCTCTCACAATTCTGGGGGACTTTAATTACCACCTAGAGTCTAAAACTAACACCGACAATACCAGGTTAACGGACAATCATGTGGCCTTCAATCTTAATCAAATCGTAACTGAACCTAGTCATTTGGCAGGGCACACGTTAGACGGGATTTTTACATGCAACCCCGACATTACTTTGTCCAGTCTGATTGTCCTGCCATGGACAGATCACAAGGCCATATACTTCAACCTTAAAGTGAAACAGCCACACCTTGGCGTACAGCTCAAACCATCTAAGGTGTTAACTAGACGGTGGGGTAAACTGAAATATGGCGTTTTCGAGGCGGCACTTGATTCTTCCCCCATCTTCTCAGAAACTAACAACAGTGGGGCTGCTCTGCACTTTAATAACTGGCTGCTGTCAGCCGCTGATCAGGTCGCACCAGAAAAACTGGTGACGGTTAAGAGCTAAGGTATCATCACCGTGGTATACCCCAGAGCTTAAACGCCTAAAGATCCACTGCAGAAGTGCCAAGCGCCTCTGGAGACAGGAGTATGACATCCAAAAGAAATCTTTATACAACTTTGCCATCTCCCAATATAAGGAGACAATTATTGCTGCAAAAAAAGTTCTTTACAATAAAAATTAAGGAGGCGGGAAATTCTACTAAGGAACTGTTTAAATCTGTCAAAATGTTAACCAAACCTCAGCAAGAAAATAGTTTTAAGCCCGATCAAGCTTTTTGTAACAGATTAGCTGATCACTTTCAACAGAAGGTGCAAGGTATCTGTAATGATTTCCCAAGGGTCACAGTATCTCAAGACACGAAAACATTGGTGGATGGCCCCCCATGTAGACTGACTTGTTTTCAGCCCATAAAGAACGAAGAAACCCATACATTTCTACTTTCTTCAAAATCAGGTGCACCCACTGATCCCTGTCCACCCTCTATCATGCATCAGGCTGCTCACAAGGTCTGTGAAAATCTTACCCCAGTTTTGAATCAAGTGATAACATCAGGCTGCTATCCAACCTCCTGGAAGGCTGTATTCATCACCTCTCTCTTAAAGAAATCCAGCCTGGACCCTACCAACCCTACAACTATCGGCCTATTGCTGGTCTAACAATTGTGGCTAAAGTCTTAGAGAAACACCTGAACTTGGTGCTGACCAAGTTGTAGACGCCAACAATCTTCTGGATGTCTCGCAACATGGCTTTTGGTCACAACATTCCACAGAATCTGCCTTAATCCTTGCTACTGAAAAGATTTGTAAGGTGGTAAATGAGGGAGGGAGAGTGGTCCTCATCCTCCTCGTTTGACACCGTGAAACATGCCATCCTTGTGCAGTGGCTGGGGGACATAGGGTTAGGGGGGACCGCCCTGGCTCTCCTGTCCTCCTTTCAGTAGCAAGAGAGCAGAGGTTGTTTTGGGATGATCTGAAGTCGGACAGTTTCTATCTCCCTTGTGGTGTCCCGCAGGGGTCCGCCCTCTCCCCGACTCCTTTCAATCTCTATGTCACCCCCCTGGCCAATCTCGTTAGGAGGCATGGCTTTTCTCTGGTCTCGTACGCCGATGATACTCAATTGGTCATTTCCATCTTCAATTGGCCATAGACCACAGCAGCCAGGTTGCACACTTGCCTCACTGAGATTATAACCTGGATGAGCCAGAACCATCTGAAAATAAATACTGACAAGACCGAGGTGATGGAGTTTGGGCCGGGCCAGCCCCTGTGGAATCGGTCCTGGTGGCCTAAGGAGGCTGGAGACTGCCCCTCCCCAGTAGACAAGGTTAGAAATCTGGGGATTATTTTTGATGGTAAACTAAATGTTGGCCCCCAAATAAACAGCCTCATCTCATCAAACTTTTTTCTTCTAAAAACTTTGAGAAAAATGTTCCTCTATATTTCGCAACAACTACAAAAGACAGTGATGGTCGCTCTTTTTTTATCCAAACTGGATTATTGCAATGCTTTGTTTTTGAGAATTGATAAATGTCTGCAGTAAAAACGTCAGTCCTTGCAAAATTGTGCAGCACGGCTCTTACTGGGCATCCCCAGAGGTCAGTCAACCTCAGCCGGCATTAAACTACTCCATTGGCTGCCCATTAAGCAGCGCATTGAATTTAAACCTCTGACTCTTTTGCACAAGGCAATCCATGGTGGTGAGGCCGAGGACATTCAAAACCTCTTTACACCATATGTTCCCACTCGTGACCTCAGATCGGCCAGCTTAGGACGTATTAAAACCACAAAAGTAAGGCGGGCGAGATGGGGAGGCAGAGCAATCACGCATTGTGCCGTAAAACTCTGGAATAAATTACCGCTTGCTTTGAAGCTTCAACCCAACCTTCAGCTTTTTAGGAAGAGCCTCAAAACATGGCGGTTTACAACCACACTGGCCTGAATTATTACAGCACCCCCCCACCACCCACACATCACAGCGCCAAGACTCCTCAGCATTCAAGCTCTTTATAAGCATATAAACATAAACATAAAAATGGGAAGAGAAGGTGCTTGCCATACTGCATCCAGAGAATCTCACAGGACTAGTCGGAGGAGTGGAGGATGGTAAGTACAAACAATTGACTACCATCACACTGCTATGTACTGTCCTGCACAACGACAATGCTACACCTCCTAGGCCCAAATGCACCAAAGTGTACCACACACTCCCTAACACATGTCTCACAGATCCAACATTCACTGCCTCTCATTCACCCCAAAGGTAGCCAGCAACATTCCCTGGGTTGAATGTGTGCAGGCAGCCAGCATCACAACCCCCACCAGGCCCCTTGTTCCACAGCTCAGCAAAGGGGATGCACTTCCCCCACCCAAAACCAGAGGGCAGGGCTGCACTACAACTCCCAACAGGCCATCCTGTTCCACCCATAAGCAGGATGTAGCAGTACATCCCCCTAGACGCATGTGGCAGCCATTGGATTACAACAATGACACTTATAGGTAGGTAGCCATCTTAACAGGGAGGGGTATTTATGGGTGGGAGGCCGGCACTACATCTCCCACCAGGCCCCCATGTCCCACCGCTAAGCAGGATGTAGCACTCTCCCCCCCACCCATAAGCATGTGGCAGCCCTTACATTACCCTCATCAAACTTACAGGTAGGTTGCCATCTTAACAAGGAGGGGTGTGTGTGGGTGGGAGGTCAGCACTACAACTCCCACCAGGCCCCCTGTCCCACCCATGAGCAGGATATAGGACTCTCCTTCCCACCCATAAGCATGTGGCAGCCATTACATTCCCCTCATCAATCTAACAGGTAGGTAGCCATCTTAACAAGGAGAGTTGTCTGTAGGTGGGAGGACAGCACTATAACACCCAACAGGCCCCCGTGTCCCACATTTCAGCAAGGTGGAGCGCCCACCCCACCCAGAAGCATGGGGCAGCCATTACATTACCCTAATCAAACTTACAGGTAGGTATCCATCTTAACAGGGAGGGGTGTCTGTGGTGGGAAGCCATCACCACAATTCCTACAAGCCCCCCGTCATACCCATGAGCAAGATGGAGCACTCAAACATCCCGCCAGAGAGATGTGTCAGAAATTCCACCCCAATGTGACCACAGAACAGGTAAGTAGACAGTGCATGCACACCAACATTCCTCTCAAAAAGCATGGAGCCATATGTCAACACCAGCCCTCACATTCCCCCAAAATTGACACGGATCCAATAGCCACTTACAGTGTGCAGACAGCTAAGCATATGTAACTGTCACAGCAACAAAAGTTTGAGTCAAAAAATCACATGTTGAAGAAATTCATGGTACAATCATCCACAGCACCGAATGCTAGCTGTAAGTTCCATGGGGGCAGAGTTTGATAGACCATATGAAAACAAAGCAAGCATGGTCTGTAGAACACATAAACCAAAGCACATGACATGACAAAGGTATGCATGAGATAACAATGGCTAGTTCATGCTCAGATGTAATGCCTCCCAGGCAGAGTAATCAACAAAGATTCTTCACATCAAGTCATTGTGCCACTAGTCGTTAGATGACAACATGGCCTCGCAATCACAAAATCTGCACATGGCGCGCGGTATCCATTGATATGGCACACCATGGACAAGTAATGTACATACCTCCACATCATGTCATGATGCACACTACTGTGCAGCCATTCAATTTGAGAACTAGTGAACTGTGTGGTGCATAACCTTTAAATAAGATGCATCGATCACCAAGCTTGAGGGGTGCACGTCAATGACCATTTACCCTCTATCACCAGGTGACCAAGAACTGACTGTAAAGGATGACAACACCAACCTGCAGAGCCAGCCTCCACCCCTGGAGCATGGACTTTCTGATGATGACTCTCTAGATTTTGAGAATGCGGCGCAAGAAGCCGGCCCATCTGGCATGCCAAGAAGCAACAGGTCCCACTGTCCCCCCACCACCACATCAGCAACGACAACGACGCTGACTCCTGCTATTATAACCTTTGCGGCCACCACCACCACCAGTGCTGCCTGCAACACTCTCCCTGCCCCAAAAGATGACCACCCCACCCCACCAACTGAGGAGGCCAAGGAGGGTAGGCGGGTACGTGCAGTGGTGAGGCAACAGGTCCATGACAGCAGGGCAGGTGGGAGGGCAAGTATGAGTCAAAGACAACCGGACACTGGGACCAAAGCCCTGGCCAACATCACCAGAGTCTTTGGGGCCTATGAACGAGCCCAGGGACAAACGGGCTAGGCTTAGGAAGATTCCTGTAAGCTCCGCCTTCTGCTGAGGTCCATAGACACCCGCATGGGCCAAATCGTGGACCTCTTGGGCCAGTAGGTGGCAGTTCTGAGGGACAGGCTTGCGGCCGAAACAACACCTCCACCTCCCTCCGGTGTCCCACAGGACGACAGTTCCACATCCTACCCTGCGGCCACAGAGAAGGGGGAGTCTTCAGAACCCACTGGCCCGCAGCAGAGGCCCCCCTGCCAAACGACCAAAGGGCTGTCCGAAGAAATCCAAGGGAGGATCCCGTGGCAAAGCACCTGTAAAAAGCCAGTCAAGGAGCCAGTCATGATGCTACCCCTCTTCACCATTGCATTGACTTTGTTGACTATTCTTTCCTACACTGCCATGTCAATGGCATCCGTCTGTTGGACTGGGTCACCAGACCAAAAGTACGCTCCACCACATGACATGTCTTCCCATGGGCATCATCATAGCGGATTTCAGACGGTGTCCTGGGAGTCCGCAGAGGGCTCAACAACCAAGGCCAGTTGGGATTTGCAGAGTCACCTTGGTGTGAGATGCACATATCAATTTTGTGATATAACTGTGGCAGAGGACAACATGTCATACATACAGCACGCTACTTGACTCTGCCTACTCACCTACAATCCATGCATGCTCCGAGAACAGATTTTCCATCAGCTGTGGCAAAATGCTGTTACGTAGGATGTACGAGTCATGGGCCGAGCCAGGGAATTTGGCACAGACATGTGAGATGATCATATCTGCCTATTACACCACTTGCACATTGATGGAATGGAAATGTTTCCTGTTCCTGTAGATGTGCTCAAGTGCCTGTGGTGGAACCAGGCCAACATGTGTGCAGTCAATGGCACCAACATTAGGAATGTGGCCAAGGGCATAAAATCACCCTTTATAGCTGCCAATTCATGCCTCTGGGGAAAATGGATGTATCTGCCCTTGTAGCTCATCATAGCGGACAGGACATCACGTAGCACCGTGCTGAATATAGGTTGCGACATCCTACCTGCAATGGACACCATGTACTGGAATGAACCAGTAGCAAAGAAATGCAGGGCTGCCATCACCTTACATGTTGGTGTCAAAGCAGTCCGATAGGTCCTGCGAGGCCGCAGGTGGGGCTCCAACAGAGCACATATGTCTTGTAGAGTGGGGCGATCCAGACGGAATTTCCGTATGACGTCCTCATCCTCCATGTCCGCCAGCACTGTGAAGGGATGATGCACATTTGGTCACCTCCTAGGTGAGATGAAAGGGGACACATGTTGATTCAATCCCTCTATGAGATGTGTCCGACATCTCACGTTTTGACTGACACAACGCCAACAATGAATGGCATCGCTGATCAGCTTACATCACAACTTACATGTAGGGACACCTTCAGCTACAATTGTCGTACATTTGTCCACTGTTCACACAGTGAGTACCTTCAGAACAAAATCTGTCTATATGAATGCCCAAAGGTATATGTCCACATCTTGCAGAACAAGCATTGACAATAGTTCATATAGCATATGTGTCAAACAGCAATACTACTGGCTCCTACCTAGCTGCTGTACGTGCCACACCTTCTTGTGTAAGGCAAACAGGGCACACATCAAAAACCAAATGACCACAGTCTGTGCATTAAGATCAAGTATGCGTATGAGTCAAGGAAACTAGACAGTGAAATATGCACACTTTGCAGTCAGACATTCATCACTGTGATCTGCTTAGCCACATCACACATTGACATGTGTACCCATTGGAGAGTCCATCACAACACTGATCTGTGAACATGCCCAGCAATATCACAAGTGACATGTAAAGGAGTACATGCCAATGTTTCCAATCATATGCACCAACATGGCATGTGTAGGCATAAGTGGACTAAATGTCACATTGGCGTTGTGTGCACAATCGTGTGCCATGAATCAGGTGTCAACTATGCACTGTGGAGAACTGGCCAATGCCATTGACACAGCATGATGTGCACATAGGTGCTGTCAACGTGCTCTGGCACACAAATCACTGTAATTGTCAGCAATGTATAGCAACCATATCGCGGTATCGACCGCCTGGCCGCTGAGGTGTATCACGGCCAATGCCAACTGCACTTGTGGTAGTGATATACACATTGTGAAATGGTGGTTGGCATGCTCCGCCACCCAAATCACGGTCATTGTCAGCAATGTATAGCAGCCATATCGCGGTAGCGATCGTCTGGCCCCTCCGGTGTGTCACTACCAATGCCGACTGCACTCGCGGTAGTTATATACATATTGTGAAATGGCGGTTGGCATGCTCTGCCACCCAAATCACGGTAATTTCCTGCAATGTATAGCATCCATATCACGGTAGCGACCACTCGACTCTTGAGGTGTGTCACCGCCAATTCCCACTGCACTCGCAGTAGTGATATACACATTGTGAAATGGCGGTTGGCATGCTCCACCAGCCAAATCACGGTCATTTCCTGCACTGTATAGCAGCCATATCGCGGTAGCGACCACTCAGCCCTTGAGGTGTGTCACCGCCAATGCCCACTGCACTCGCGGTAGTGATATGCACATTGTGAAATGGCGGTTGGCATGCTCCACCACCCAAATCACTTTTATTTCCTGCAGTGAATTGGAGCCATGTCACGGTAGCGACCGCCTGGCCCCTGTGGTGTGTCACCGCCAGTGCCCATGCCCTTGCAGCCAATGGGAACCACAATCACGGAAACCTAATGCATTTTTTAAAATTGCGGCAGGCGTGCTCCGCTACCGCGGGCCAGTCTTTGGATGCAATTGAAAATGCACGATCTCAATAGCGACCGCCTGGCCCCTGCAGTGTGTCACCGCCAATGCCCATGCCTTTAGAGCCAATGGGAACCGCAATTGCGGTAACCTAATGCATCTTTGAAAATCACTTTAGGCATGCTCCACCACTGCAGTGCCGATCATTGGATGCATTTGAAAAAAACAGACCTGGAACCTCAATTGCAGCAGCTTAGGACCCCTGAAACTACCCCATGGAGCTATATATTTGTGGGAGAGAGTCTCACATTTCCACTGCTTCCAGATCCTGCTGCCTGACACTGCTGCTCCTGTCTCCAGATACTGCTGCCTGACACTCCTCACCACCAACTGTTGCTGCTCCTGTATCTTGTCTCCAGACACTGCTGCCTGACACTCCTCAACACCAGCTGCTACTGCTCCTGTCTCCGGACACTGCTGCCTGACTCTCCTCACCACCAACTGCTTCTGCTCTTGTCTCCCGGACCCAGTGATGCCAAGGACTGAAAACATCAGGGCCCATCCATTCACCAGAGAGGAGCTGGAGGTCCTGGTGGACGAGGTGCTCACACAGTATGAGAGGCTATCTGGTGCTCCAGATTTCATGGTAAGTGTTTCAGAGTGGAAGTGAGAGTGCAGGGAGTGCACACATGAAGTTGATCTGCTGCAGTACATGCCTGAGAGTGTGTCTTTGTGTGATACACTGCCTACCATGCTGACTACAGGGGAAAGGGGTTTGTAACCTATTTCACACATATCCCTGGCGGCATATCAGGATGGGAGGGACATACATTGTTTTTGCTGTCATAAAGTGACACAGCAAGTTTGATAAGCTGGAGTCAGGACAGAAATAGCCTGTACTAATGGATGTGTGGGCCCATGAGGTTATTCACAGGCTCATCTGTGGCATTCCCAAGAGTTTCTGTCCAGAGGTTACTGATGGAAGTGTGTCTGACTTAATATTGCCAGCATGGATATCTCAGCATTAGGCAATAGGCATTAGACACAAGAGTGAAATGGCAGAGAGTTACACTCTTGGTGGAAAATCACCTATGACAGACCAGATTGTTGTAGTGTTTAAACGTCCCCCTTCCATTTTCATCATTATGTGTAGCGACTTGCATGTGTAGGCACTGTTTGCCCTCTCATATTGTCCCTGCATGTGACATTTCTTATGCCCCATGTTACACCTCAGTGTGAGACACCCTGGCCTTCACAGTTAAATCCCAATTTGACAAGGAGCCATCACTGAATGGACAGAGTGAGACACATGTGTTGTCTGCTACCCTATCCATCAAAGGGCTATCTCAGGCTAGTGTATTGCACAAGATAGACCTTGTTAGAAGGGTGTGAGATTGTGAATGCAGGTCCCTAAATGTGGCCTTCGTGACACAGTGAGACATTTACAGGGCAAGGAAATTGAGGGATGTGCAGTGTTGGACACAGTGAATCTGCCCGCAAGATAATTTCCAATGTAATGTAGGTCTTGCTCACTCACAAACTGGATACCAGATGTGGGCCTCCTTCACATTGCTTTCTGTGCTAACATTCTGCATACGTATGAGATGGCCAGGTACTGAGTCCATCCTCATACCTGCATGCATTTTGGTTATGATTATCACAGGCCTATGTACTACGTCTCAAGCTGTATTGTCTCTGCTATATATGTCTGTGGAGTTGTGCTGAGTTGGTGAATGCTCCTGTACTGACAGATAGTGGTACATGGCCAAGTGTCACTGAAATGTCCTCCTCTTGTCTCCCATGCCTGCAGCTCAAAGTCCACCAGCTTAAGGCTTTATGGAGGGCCTTTGCCTGGAAGGCGCGGGCTCTGGGTGTCTCCAAACGACGGCACACAGACTGTCATGGGATGACATCTGCAGGCTGAGCAAAAACGTGGCAGAGATGACGCTGTGGCTGCTCTCTCGGACTGGCAGGTTGACGTGCAAGAGCATGATACCACTAATGGCACGCATCTTGGCAGTGACACAGCCAAAGCTGGATGCACATTTGAAGGACCATCAGCAGCAAGCTGAGGGTGAGTTTTCTGGGAAGGGTAACTTTGGTTTTGATTGACTGCATGTATTCCAAGCCTGAGCCAGTGCTGAGCTCTGTGATGTTGCTAGTGTGATGCAATGGCTTGTAAGTGGCCTCTCGGTTGGGTGCAGATGTCATGTATTATCGCTACATGTACATTCAATTGTCATTGATGTAATGGCCCTTGACGTTGCATTCTGAGTTGTGGCCTTATGGCATCGGCTGCATTGGGGGAATCAAGGACATCCCATGGCAGTTAACGGCAGTGTGCCTTATCTGAGTGTGCTTTCATTAATGTGTGCAGTGCCAAACATCAAAATTGTGAGGTATACATATCTGACACCAATATGCAACTGTAGTTGTGACCCAAAGAACAACATGGTGGATGGCATGAGCTCATGACCATTGCGAACTGATGTTTTGGAGTCTGTATCTGTGTTGTCCCCTTATGGTGACTCCATATGTGACTGTGACAACGTGATGGAAGGTACATCTTTTCCTCCCTCAGGGCCCTAGGTATGCTCAGAGGGATTTGTATGTCTGGTTCCACGGAGGCACAAGCAGGCTATTTGGCTGTGTGGGCATCACATGGGTCACTTATGCCAAGTTTGCATAATAGCATTACATTTTTGACTTTCGAATTAAGGTTGCACAATGTTACTGCACAGGGTGGTGTGCAACATGGGGTATAATCATCTTGTTTTATGGTTTGCTTGCATATGATGTTTGTGTGAATGGCAATAAACTGAACCTATGTCTCTGTCCCTTGCAGCATCGACCGTGGGCACAGAAAGACAGGGTACGGACACCAGTGGTGAGGCATCAGGCACAACTGCTACACACGAGCACACTGACAATGATGTAACCAGTGTCATGACTCTCCTATCCAGTCTCTCCTGGCCTAAATCGACCCCACTGGATCACGTTATGTCCCATGTAAAACCCACCCCTTTCCCGAGCACCCGCACGTCCTGGTAGTCAGTATGTATGTATGTGATTATGGTAAAGCCCGTTTTTTAAAGGTTTACATGTTCTCTACATAATGTGCCAAAAGTGTTGTACAACCTTCAAAAGAATAATCGTTAACTTGTTCAGTCATAAGGTTTGATTCGCAAGACTGTTATTTCCCTTTAAATGCCATGATAACCATTTCTGTACAAATTTGCAGCAAGACTCTGAGACACATTTGAGCACTTGTCACACTGAGCCGCACTGAGCTGGCTGCTCGCGTAGGCAAAAGCGTGATCGTGCGCACGTAATTTCTGGGTGCGGTCTGGGTGCGGTCTTCTATTTAAACCGCACCCAGCCTTCTGGAAGTCGCTTTGCCTTCCGCTTGACTCGAGGAAGGATCGCGTCTGGGCGCTCTCGCAGGAACTTACACTTCTGAAGATTCTGAGCAGCTGGAAGTCTTCTCTTCGGAGTTCCTTCGATCCTGATTCCTGCAAAGACAAGAATGAAACAAAGTTAAGTGCTTATCTTGATTCTATTCTTAGTCGCCCATCGCAAGAAAGACAGGGACAATTTTTGGAACCAATTCTTCTTTCTGAATTTCAAGAAAGAAGTTATCTAAGACATTTTTGTAAAAGAGACGAGAGATTGAGATTTAAGAGATTCAGGCATTACAAGAATATATTGTGGTGTTAGGATTTAAGATTTATTTCTTGGCAGAATCTTGATGTTTCTTTAAAAGCCTCTGGAAAGGTTAGGTTACTACGCAATATTGTATTTCTCCCTGTGTTATTTTATATTAAACAAAAGAAAAGCAAGACAAGGCGCAAGACCTTACAGAACCCCTCATTCCAAGCGTAAAGAAAAGGTTACAAGTAAGTTTAGGTTCGGAAGTCACATGTGTGTTTAAAGGAGTAAAGTAGGAATTGTGTTTAAATTGCACTCTTTTGTTTCTTGTAGCAATACCACTTCTAGAACTACTCACCAGAGAGAAGCCAGATGACTTGAACATCAAGACAATACAAAGACATACTGGACGTTTGCCAAGACAAGACTGATCGCAGGTAGGCGTTAATCTAAAAAAAACGCTCTAACTAAGTAGATGGGTTAAGACGCTAGTCTTAGTAAAATAAGAAGAGAAGAATCTAAAGAGCTTGTAATTACAACTTTGATACTTGTTGCCTCGCAGGTCGACAGCAAGAATCATCCAATAATCTACGTCCAGTACCAGCCTTCCTCCCCTATTTCTAGTTTTATTATTACTGTGAAATGTAATATCAGTAAGAGTATAGTTAGTCATTTGGGAAGTTGGTCCCTTGCGTCTCTGCAAAAATCATCTACGTCATCCAAAAGGCTTCACTAACAGGACAAGGTAAGGGACGACGTAGCCTGGTTTGAGGGAAGGCAAAGCCCACGGATATTTGTTTGCCCAGACACAATGGACCAAGTTTCTTTACAGGAAATAGCCGCTATCCGAAAAGATCTAAGAGAAGAAAATGCTTCTTTACGTAGGGATATGTCTTCTTTACAGGAGGCAATACAATACAAGCCTATCCTGAAGCCTGAAACTTTCCATGGATCTTCCTCAGATTCAGGACCCCATACCCAGATCCAAGTGGTAACTCCTGTACCCACTCCTTTAGCTCAGCCAGAGAGATTTTACGGAGATAGTAACAAATTCTCCATATTTCTGCAGCAATGTCATTTACATTTTTTAGCGAAAGCAACAGCCTTTCCAGACGATTCCTCTAAGGTGGCTTTTATGTTATCCTATTTAGGTGGTGATGCAGCACTTTGGTCTGTTCCTATAGTAGAGAAAGACAACCCTATTTTATATAATTTCAGGAATTTTGAGCATGCACTAAAAAAGATTTTTGCTAAACATGTCTTCGTACAGTCCGCAGACAATGAACTTCTAGGTTTGAAGCAAGGGTCTTCGGATCTGCTTCATTATATCTCACTGTTTAATCGTCTGGTTCTTGAAGCTAATTGGCCTTACGATAAAAGAGTCTCAATTTGTTTCAGGGGGTTAAGGGATGATTTAAAGGACATGGTAACTCAGATCCTAGAGCCCCCTGATGACATCAATGAGTTCATAGATTTAGTAGTTAAATTAAACCATGGGCTTCTGGAAAGAAGAGGAGAGAAGGGAAGATCAGATCACAAACTGGTATTCTTTAAAGAAAAAACCTCATCTTCACGAGAGATCAATCCTAAACTAGATTTTGTAGAACCTATGCAGATAGGTTCCATTAGAGGCCCTTTATCAAAAGACGAAAAAGAAAAAAGACGGAAACTAAATCAATGTCTATATTGTGGTAAAACAGGTCATTTCGTAAAGGAATGTCCTACACGACCCAATAAAGCAAAAACAAAACACTCTGAAATAGCCATTACACAGGAACTGCCGGAAAACTAGAGAACTCGATGAAGGAAGAGGTCAGTTTATCGAGTACGATTTATAGTTTGGCCTCCACTGTTCCACCTGTAGGTTGAAAACATTTTTGTATTTTAGTTGATTTAAGGAGCTTACTTCATACCTCTCATTCAAGGAAAGTAGAAGCAATAATAGACTCTGGAGCTACTGGTAATTTTATTGATGCTCATTTTTTCACTCAATTAGGCTTTACCTCGGTCCTTAAGAGTCATCCTGAAACTGTAAGGGCAGTAGATGGAAAAGAACTGACTTCGGGCCCTATAGACAAACAAACAGAACTTCTTGAAATGGACTGTTCTCCAATCCACAGAGAGAGAATCCAATTTGACATAATAGATGCCCCTCAATTTAAATTAATCTTGGGAATTCCTTGATTAATTCAACACAACCCGAACATAGATTGGGTTTCTAAAGAATTAACTTTTAACTCTACTCACTGTTCAAATCATTATTTCCTTTTAGAGAAAAAAGAGGATGTAATTCAAGGATTTGACTTTACGACCGAATCTACCAGCATTCTAGTTTTAGATGGTGTCCCTTCTGTTTACTCAGATCTGTTGGACGTTTTTGATAAAAAAAAAGGCTAACACTCTTCCTCCGCACAGGGATTTTGACTGTAGAATTGATCTTGTACCTGGAGCCACCCTACCCTGTAGTAGGATTTACGCCCTTACTGAAAATGAGAATGTACATCTTAGAGAATATCTTGACGAATACCTGGCTAATGGCTTCATCCGTCACTCTAAATCACCTGTGTCATCTTCTCTTTTTTTCATTCTGAAAAAGGTAGGGGAGTTGCGCATGTGTATTGATTATAGAGCCTTGAATAATGTAACCATTAAAAAAGGTATCCTTTGCCTCTTATTCCTACTCTTTTGGACCAAATTAAGAAGGCAACCATTTATACAAAATTGGACTTGCGTGGTGCATATCATCTTGTAAGAGTCCGAAAAGGCGATGAGTGGAAAACCGCGTTTCGCACTAAATTCGGCCTCTTTGAATACCAAGTAATGCCTTTCGGACTTTGCAATGCACCAGCAGCTTTCCAATTTTTTATAAATGAAGTGTTGTACAAAGTCATTGATATATGCTGTGTTGTATATATTGATGATATCCTCATTTTTTCTAACTTCGAAAAAGAACATGTACAGCAAGTTCGAGCCATTCTTCAAAAATTGCTTTCAAATTCTTTATTCGTAAAACTGGAGAAGAGTTTATTTCATGTATCCAAGGTGGATTTCCTTGGTTATGTTATCAGTCCCAAGGGAATTGAGATGGACCCAAATAAGGTTGACGCGGTTACTTCGTGGCCAAGCCCAACTTCTGTAAAACATGTTCAAAGTTTCTTAGGCTTTGCAAACTTCTATCGTCGCTTTATACAAGACTTTTCCCAAATAATTACTCCCATCACAAGATTGTTGCGAAAAGGTGAAAAGTTTGTTTGGTCTGATACAGCAGAAAAGGCTTTTCAAGAGCTTAAGAGGAGATTCACTTCCGCTTCAATTTTAAGTCATCCCGATCCCAGTCAACCTTTTATTGTGGAAGCGGATACTTCATAATTTGCTTCAGATGGCATCTTGTCTCAAAGAAATATAAACACAGGACAGATGCACCCAATTGCCTTTTATTCTAGGAAGTTTTCCCAAGCAGATCTAAATTATGCAATTGCTGACAAAGAACTTTTGGTTATAAAAGCGGTCTTTGAAGAATGCCGTCACTATTTGCTAGGAGCTTGTCACCCTGTAACAATTTATACCGACCACAGAAATCTCCAAGCTTTACGGTCAGTGAAAGCTCTGTCAGCTAGACAATTAAGATGGTCAATGTTTTTTAACAATTACAATTTTGTCATTACATTTCGTCCAGGGAAAGAAAATCTCAAAGCTGATGCCTTGTCTAGATTAGGCGAAAATAATGTCAAACAGCTTACTGTTGTTCAACCAGTGATTCCCACATCATGTTTTCAAGCCAGTCTATCAGTTTGTGATATTATTGTTGATATAAAGAAAGAGGTACAAAAAAAGGGGTTAGATGAATGGAAAAAGAAGTATCCTTATTTTCAGGAAAAGGATAAACTAATCTTGGTACATGATCTTATTATGGTTCCAACCAGTTCACTTCAAAAGGCCATCATCCAAATACACCATGATACTCCGTTATCGGCTCATCCCAGCTTAATTAAAACCTACAAATTAATAAAAAGAACCTTCTGGTGGTCATTCATGTTTAAAGATGTTCAAAATTTTGTAGAAACTTGTAGCGTTTGTATTCAGAACAAGGTCTCACATCAGGCTCCTAGTGGTTTGTTAACACCTTTTCCCATCCCACCTCATCCATGGCATACAATCTCTTTTGATTTCATTGTGGAGCTTCCTGAAACTCAGAAAGGATATACTACCATCTTGACTATAGTGGACCAGTTTTCACGTATGGCCCATTTCATTCCTCTAAAGGGTCTTCCCACTGCCATGGAATTGGCTCATCTTGTAATGGAAAATATAATACGATTACATGGCATCCCATCAATAGTTTTTCAGACAGGGGGTCCCAATTCATATCTCGTGTTTGGCGAAATTGAGGTTCCCTATTGAACATGGATGTACGATTATCATCAAGTTATCATCCCCAAACAGATGGTTTAACAGAACGCACCAATCAAACCATTGAACAGTTTCTTCGATGTACGTTAACAAATTCAACTGAAGATTGGTCAACTCTATTAAGCCCATTAGAATTCCCATACCACAATGTAAACCATACTTCTTTAGAGATGTCCCCGTTCTTTTGTAATTATGGTTTCCACCCAAAGTGTATTCCAAAAAATATCAACAAATTTTCTCCTGTACCGGCACTCTCAGAATATGTGTCTAAGTTGTTTTCTATCCAAGAACAGGCTACTTACAACTTAGCTCGTGCAAAAGAGTATCAAAAGACTTCAGCAGATAAACATAGAACTGAGCAACCTAAATACACTCCTGGTGATATGGTCTGGTTGAGCACCAAAAATATAAAGGTAAAAGGGAACCGCAAATTTAACCCCAGATTTATTGGCCCCTTACCCATTGAAAGGGTAATCAACCCAGTTTGTGTCAAATTGTCAATCCCTTCAAAATACCAGATCCATCCAGTGTTCCATGTCTCTTTAATTAAACCATTTAACCCTCTGACTCGGTTGAATCACCCTCCTCCTTCCATCATGATAGAAGGCACTCCCGAGTATGAAGTAAAGACTATTTTGGACTCCAAAAGAATGCGAGGGAGATTCATGTATCTAGTAGATTGGAAAGGGTACGGTCCATAGGAAAGATCATGGGAACCATTGGAACACTTAAAGCATGCTCCTAATAAGGTTAGAACCTTTCATTTACGTCATCCAGGTAAGCCTAAACCTATCTCACCGGTTTTAGGAGGGATCTTGAGGAGGGAGTACTGTCATGACTCTCCTATCTAGTCTCTCCTGACCTAAATCGACCTCACTGGATCGCGTTATGTCCCATGTAAAACCCACCCCTTTCACGTGCACCCGCACGTCCTGGTAGTCAGTATGTATGTATGTGATTATAGTAAAGCCCATTTTTTAAAGGTTTACGTGTTCTCTACATAATGTGCCAAAAGTGTTGTACAACCTTCAAAAGAATAATCGTTAACTTGTTCAGTCATAAGGTTTGATTTGCAAGATTGTTATTTCCTTTTAAATGCCATGATAACCATTTCTGTACAAATTTGCAGCAAGACTCTGAGACACATTTGAGCACTTGTCACGCCGAGCCGCACTGAGCTGGCTGCTCGTGTCGGCAAAAGCGTGATCGTGCGCACGTAATTTCTGGGTGCGGTCTGGGTGTGGTCTTCTATTTAAACCGCACCCAGCATTCTGGAAGTCGCTTTGCCTTCCGCTTGACTCAAGGAAGGATCGCGTCTGGGGGCTCTCGCAGGAACTTACCCTTCTGAAGATTCTGAGCAGCTGGAAGTCTTCTCTTCGGAGTTCCTTCGATCCTGATTCCTGCAAAGACAAGAATGAAACAAAGTTAAGTACTTATCTTGATTCTATTCTTAGGCGCCCATCGCAAGAAAGACCAGGACAATTTTTGGAACCAATTCCTCTTTCTGAATTTCAAGAAAGAAGTTATCTAAGACATTTTTGTAAAAGAGACGAGAGATTGAGATTTAAGAGATTCAGGCATTACAAGAATATATTATGGTGTTAGGATTTAAGAGTTATTTCTTGGCAGAATATTGATGTTTCTTTAAAAGCCTCTGGAAAGGTTAGGTTACTGCGCAATATTGTATTTCTCCCTGTGTTATTTTATTTTAAACAAAAGAAAAGCAAGACAAGGCGCAAGACCTTACAGAACCCCTCATTCCAAGCGTAAAGAAAAGGTTACAAGTAAGTTTAGGTTCGGAAGTTACATGTGTGTTTAAAGGAGTAAAGTTGGAATTGTGTTTAAATTGCACACGTTTGTTTCTTGTAGCAATACCACTTCTAGAACTACTCATCAGAGAGAAGCCAGATGACTTGAACATCAAGACAAGACAAAGACATACTGGACGTTTGCCAAGACAAGACTGATCGCAGGTAGGTGTTAATCTAAAAAAAAAAACACTCTAACTAAGTAGATAGGTTAAGACGCTAGTCTTAGTAAAATAAGAAGAGAAGAATCTAAAGAGCTTGTAATTACAACTTTGATACTTGATGCCTCGCAGGTCGACAGCAAGAATCATCCAATCATCTACGTCCAGTGCCGGCCTTCCTCCCCTATTTCTATTTTTATTATTACTGTGAAATATAATATCAGTAAGAGTATAGTTAGTCATTTGGGAAGTTGCTCCCTTGCGTCTCTGCGAAAATCATCTACGTCATCCAAAAGGCTTCACTTACAGGACAAGGTATGGGATGACATAGCCTGGTTTGACAACCAGCGCCTCAGAGGGGGTCAGGAGTCTGCTTGAGGAATCACAGCCAGAGACACCAACCTCAACACCATCTGACACCAGCGGTGAGTCCTCTATGATGGCGGGCAAAGGGAGCGGAAACTCTGCCTCCGGTTCCACCACACAGCGTACAGTGCCCACCCTCCCACATACTTCCACTAGTGCTGCAAGTGCGCACAACAGTAAGAAGGGAAGAGTGTCTTCCCCTGCCCCTGTCTCCCCTGCTGCCCTCAGCGTTGAGGCGGTGGACCTTTTTGCGCTAGTCAGACAACTCTCAATGCCTTCCTAGACCATGACAAGAAGTTGGCACAGGTAGTTGCCTTCATGGATGGCCTTCATTTAGACGTGGGTGGGCTACACAAGACTGTCCAGGCTTTGTCCTTTACAGTGACGGCAGCCATTCAGCTGTCACAGGCTCAGAGTCCAGCTCCAGTCCCTTTAGCCACCCCCCTGCCAGTGGCTACATCTGACGAGAGTGACCACACACCACTGACCTCAGGCTCAAGATACACCACATGCAGCACCCAACAGCAGCAGACCAAATGGGCCAGAGCGCAGACACCATCACCCACACAAACCAAAGCCACCGCAGAGCGCAAAGGCAAAAGCCCTTCAGGTGACACTCAGCGGCATCAAGCCAAGAAACAGGCCTCAGGCTCACATGCTTCAAAGGCATCCCCAGGCAAGGACACTCCTGTCCAAAAGCATCTCGCGAAGAAAAGCAGTCAGTTCCCGTGCCTGCTGTGAAGCTGGTGCCTGCTACGATTCCACAGAAAAAGCCCTCTAAGGCAGATTCCCCCACATCCTCAACTCCCATTTAGACCCCTGTGCAGCAGGTAAAGGAGGGCTCTGTAGGGGGTTTACCTGGTCAACAGGTGATAGAGGGAAAAGAGCAAAGCCAGGCCACGTGTACCGCCGGATCCAGCAGGCCGCCAGAGAGAGGCCCACCGGCTGCACATGATGCAGCTTTGGGGGAGAGTGTGCCTGTTGTGCCCGACCCACTTACCACTCCTCCCAAGAAAGTTCTTGGCTATCGAGTACCCAAGAAGTGGAAAGGCACCCATACACATTCTCCCTCCTATACTGTGTCTCCCTGCAGTATGACTCCACCTCCATTTGCCACCACACCACCCGGTCCAAGCAGCCCTCTGGCTCCCAAAGCCACTGATGACTCTACCTCAGCTGGTCCTCTATCTCCCATGTCCAGTCCTCCAACTGGCCCTAACAATCAGCCACCTCCCAGTCCAACTGACAGCCAAGTCTGAGTCAAAGTCCCCCCACAAATCTGTACCTCCCACAGTGGTACCTGGACTGTCTAATATAAGGTAATGCTTTATATCTGGGAGCCCCACTTACCACCACCAAAGAATTGCAGCTAGTACAACACTGTGCAGCATGTCTGCTTATGAACACTTTCAAGCGCCTTTCAGCTAAGCCAGTGCTGGCATTGCTTCATTGGCTGCCCTTTCAGGAGAGAATCCGGTTTAAGGCTTTGTGTATTACACTCAAAGAACTCTCAGGTAATGGGCCATCTACTTTCCGTACCATTATTCAACCGTATCGCTCCAATAGGTCTTTAAGGTCAGATAATAAAAAATTGGTGGTAGTTCCAAAAATAACAAAAACACAAAGCAGAGGACATCACTTCTCGTATAATATTGCTAAACTGTGGAATCTTTTGTCTCTTGGTATCCGCCTTGAGCCAAATTACCTGACCTTCCGAAAGCAGTTAAAAACACAGTTTATCCCTAATATGGCCCGAAGTTGAAGCTGCACCACTACTAGCGCTGGGATGCCCCAGGGTAGCCATACACTTTAGAAATGCCTCTTCATTCATTCATTCATTCATTCATTCATTCTTTCATTCATTCATCCTAATCATTCGATGGTCAGGTTTGCTACGTTGTACACGTGTCATGTCTGGATACATTGCCAGCACAGAGGGGTATTCTATCCACAGGATTCCAGGCAGGCTGGCCAGTGCCAGTTATGTCTGTGTGATCCTTCTTGATGTATGGACAGCAGTGTTGGTGTATGGTCATCCTATGATGGCCTGTCATCCTAGTCACATGGGTACATTTCAGTGTGTGCACTTGGGTGGTCATGAAGTGTGTAGTGTGAAGGGGGTGACTTTGTCAGCAGTGTTGATGTGTGTGTGCCCCTAAAATGGCTACTGCACACATGTGTCACCAGGAGCTGATTGCCTGTTAATTAGATTTGTCAGCCCTGTGCTTTTGATTGTATGCACTTGTGGTAGTTGTAGATTGTGCACTGTGCAGTGTGTTGGTGTTACCTTGCACTCCTGGAGGACACCTACTTGGTGTTGCTGCCAGTTGTGAGTATGCAGAATGTGTGACTGGCAAGTCTGTGTTGTGTTTTGTTGTTCAGCCTGTTTGTGCTCACTGTGCAGACCTGCTCAGCCACACTGACATTGTGGGTGTGTTTTCTCATGCATTGCTGTCACTTGAGACTTTTTTGGCTCCAGTATGGTATGTGGGATGTGGAGTTATACCATCCCCTACCTGTGCGCCTGATGCCTACCCAATATGAGTGTCTCCTCCATGTATTGTGTATAGTACACTCCTAACCTGTCCACTACTGACGTGGACACCACTTCACTCTCATGTCAGCTATCCCCTTGGTTTGCCAGTGTGTGCGCCTCCCTACCACTTAACTTGTTACACTATGCTTTGTGACGCTGATTAGTGTACATGACCAATGTGCGCAAATTAGTTATGTGTGAATTTCTTGTACTTGTTTGCAGTCAGTGTTGCTCATGTGCAGTGCAACTGTTTGGGCAGCACCGTGCTCTGGTCATGTTGTTTGCACCTGGGTGTCCCTGAGTTGTGCATCTGTGGGTGTTGAGTTAGCTGTATGTGTGTTTGCTGTGGTACTGCTTCCCTTCCTGAGTATGATGTTGTCTGTGTGCTGTGCTGATTTGTGTTGTGGGGGATCATGGTGGGGCACTGAGATATGTGTGCTACTGGTTTGGTTGTTGTGCACACATTGATTGTTGTGCATGCAGTGTTGTGAGTGTACATTGCCTTGTACTTGCCTGGAGTGCATCCCCCTATGTCCAGCTGTGTTTGCAATGTAAGGGATTGGCATGTGCATCTGTTGTGGGTTTGATGTGGATGTGTGTAGTGTTTGGCCTGTGTTGGTTCTTTCAGCTGACAGATGCTCTGTGTGTGATGTTCTATTTGCATGTCATTGTGTGTGAATTATTTGTGCATTGTGATACATTCAGATGTGTGTTGCAAGTGTAGTGTGCGTTACTTGTGTGCCTGTCACATGCATTTGGGAGGATTCTTGTTCCTGAGGTTGTTTTGACTGCACCTTGGTGGTTCATCCTCCTATTTTTGTCCTGTCACTTGTCAGGATTGTGCATGTGAATGCATGTGGTACACTGTGACACCATGTTGACTTGATGGGTGGTGTGGTATATCTGTCTTTGTTAGCTTGTTGTCCCATTGATCCCGGTTTGTGTCCATGATTGTATTGAGAGGATGAACTTCTTGTTTGTGTTGGGGTATGGTGTCTGTGCATTGGTCCTGAGTGACAATGTTGTGTACTCCTGTATTGTCTTGGGTCTCATTGCCTTTCCACTGTTTGGCAGGCCATATGTGGGCTTGTCGTACTTCTGTGTATGTTGTTTGTGAGGTTTGAGCATTGGTTCAGGCATCCCTGAATGTGTGTGTGATGTTTGTGGATGCACCCCAGGGAGTGTGATTGTTTGTCAGTGTACTCCCAGGACATTATTTGCACCATTCTGTGTGTGTGACACTGGTGTTGAGTGGTGCAGGTGTGAGGTGGGTGGAGGAGTGGTATGTGTGAGGATCTCACTTGTGTTTGACAGTCATGGGGTGTGACAATGAGCCATGTGTGTTGTGCTGATGACATACACATGTCAAGTAAGTTGTGACATCTGAAAGAGACACGTTAGTGATAGATTCCTTACCTTAGAATATCCCCAGGCGTCAGACTGGATCCGGAAATTTTTGCGTAGCAATACCCCTGCGCGCTGGTAGGCGTCGTCTGCGGCTCCGCGTCCGTCGTCGGCGTCGTGAGCGCCGGGATGACGTCATCGGAGTATATAGACGGCGCCCATGAGCGCTGACGTCAGTTCTTCTTTTTTCCGCGCCAGCTAGCGCAGATCCGGAAGAAGCTCTACCCCCAGTCACTTTTTGACTGAAAACTTTTTTGATCTTTTTGATCTTCTACTTAGTCGATTCCGACTATCGGTGCCAGGGATGCCCGGGTTCAAGCCTTGCTCGAAGTGCGGCCGACTCATGTCGGTCACGGACCCCCATCGCCGGTGCCTGAAGTGCTTAGGCCTCGACCACGACGATCGTTCCTGTGACGACTGCCGGGCCCTGACGTCGAAGGCTAGGCGGGAGCGGTCCCGCAAGCGTCTCGAGCTGAGGCAGTCGGCCCCGCGCCGCTCCAGGTCCCGGTCCCGGTCCCACGGGAGGTCGAGGGACAGGTCGCGGGGTCGGAGTCATCGACGCTCCGGGAGTGGTCACCGATCGTCTGGATCCAAGTCCTCAGGTAAGAGGCATGAGAGGTCGGAGCGACACCATCGGTCCTCCGACCCGCCCCGACGCTCGCTCGATGCGGCCGGGGGTTCGGGCGACACCGCCCACGCGGCTCCGCGGGAGTCGCAAGCGTCGCCGCCTGCCCCACACCTTCGGGTCCCTGGGCACGGCGCGTCGCAGGAGGAGGTCGAGAGGTACCTCATGGCCATGAGGGCCCTCCCTCCTCAGTCGGTTCCCGTGGCGCCTTCGGGCCGATCGGCTCCGTCTGGAGGTCCTTCCGGGTCGGGCGCTTCGGCCCCGACGACGTCGGGTGCTTCGGGCCCGGCGCCGCTGGCGACTTCGGTCCCGGCGCCGCGCGACCTCGCTGGATCCGGCTCCGGATCCGGGACCTCGCCGGTCGACCTTACGACCTCACCGGCGCCGTCCCTTCAGGTGTCGTCCCCGGCAGCCGTAGTGGTTGCCGACCCCAATGCTTCCTACGGTCCGCCTCAGGCGTCGGATGGGCGCCGCTGGGCGCCGATTCCGTCGGCCGTCGGGGAATTCTATCTCCACGAGGAGGCCCTGGCTGTTCATCCTGGTCTCCAGGAGCTGGGTGACGAGGAGCAGTGGGAGGGGTCCGAGGACCCTCTGGCACGCGATTGCCAGTCTCATCAGGACTGGACATTTGAGCTTGGGGAGGCCAGTGGTATTGACACATCGCCAGACACTGGATTTACATCGCCCCCGACTGTGGCTTCGGAGGCGGGTTCTGCTTACAGTGTAGTGTTGACGAAGGCAGCTAAGGCCCTAAACCTTGAGCTCCCCGTCGCGGCCGTGAGGACTAATCTCCTCACTGAGGTGCTCAAACAGCAGTCCGGCTCCGCGGAGCCCCTTCTGCCGTTCAATGAGGCCTTGTGTGACGTTCTGCTGGGCACTTGGTCCAAGCCCGCCACAGGTCCCCCTGTGGATAGGAACGTGGCCAGACGCTACCGCCCGGCACCGGGCGACCCTTGCTTTTTGTCCACCCACCCCACCCCCGAGAGCCTGGTCATCCAGGCCTCCACTTCCCAGACCGCATTCCCGACGGCCCCGCCCGATCGGGAATCCAAGAGATACGAGCAGTTCGGGAAGAAGGTCTTCTCGTCTGTGAGCCTAGGGCTCCGGTCAGTGAACACCAACTGTCTCTTGGGCCGCTACACCCACACTCTGTGGGACACGGTTGCGGAGGTGCTGCCACAATGCTCTGAGGAGGTCAGGGCTAAACTCAGCCAAACCCTTGCGGACGGCCGAGATGCGGCACGCTTTTCCATCCGGTGTGGGCTGGATACCACGGACTCACTGGGCAGGGCGATGGCAACGACGGTGGCGGTTCGACGCCACGCCTGGTTGAGGTCCGCCAATTTCTCGACGGATGTCCAGGCTACTCTCATGGACATGCCGTTTGATGGCCGTCGCCTCTTTGGCGACAAGGCAGACCATGCGCTGGAACGTTTTAAGGACTCCAGGGCCACGGCCAAGTCCTTGGGTCTTGCGGCCCCACGCCAGCAATCGGGTGCCTTTCGCTCCTTTCGTGGCCACGGAAGGGGCGCCCCACCACGGACCGTCAGCCACGCGCCGCAGAATGTTCAGCAACGCGGTGGCGGCCGTGGGAACCGCCGTGGCGGTGGTCGGGGCCAGCGGCGAGGCCAGTCCACACCTCCCTCAGCAGCCCCCGCCTCAAAACCTTCCTAGTCCGAGTTTTCAGGCCCATGTGACGCCTGTGGGAGGCAGGGTTCGCCATCACCTCTCCCACTGGCATGCAGTCACTTCGGACAGGTGGGTGCTGCAAATTGTCCGAAGGGGTTTCTCCCTCCCCTTCGAGTCTTCCCCTCCATCCATGCCACCTCAATGCCACCGTGTGTCGGGGGATCACTTGCGACTTCTGCAAGAGGAAGTTTCGGCCCTCTTGGCCAAGAGGGCCATCGAGCGCGTTCCTGGGCCAGAAGTAGGACGTGGCTGTTACTCCCACTACTTTCTGGTACCCAAGAAGGGCAAAGGGGGCCTACGCCCTATCTTGGATCTGCGGAACGTCAACGGCTTCCTCCGTACGGAGAAGTTCAAGATGCTCACTTTGGCTCAGGTCCTGGCTGCCCTGGACCCAGGAGACTGGATGGTAGCGTTGGACTTGCAGGACGCCTATTTCCACATCCCCGTCCTGCCGGCCCACCGGCGTTACCTGCGGTTCACGGTAGGCCACGAGCACTTTCAGTTTACCGTGCTCCCCTTCGGCCTTACCAGCGCCCCACGGGTGTTCACGAAGGTGATGGCGGTGGTCGCAGCCCATCTGCGCAGGCAAGGGGTGTCAGTCTTCCCCTACCTCGACGACTGGTTGTTGAAGGCGGGCTCGCCCCAGACAGTCGTCAGCCACCTCCAGACTACGGCCGACCTCCTGCACTTGCTGGGGTTCTCCATCAATGTGCCGAAGTCACACCTGTGCCCCTCTCAGAAGCTCCTTTTCATCGGAGCGGTTCTCGACTCGGCGCAGTTTCGGGTTTACCCACCCGAGCAGCGGGTTCGGGATATTCAGGCTCTGATTCCTATCTTCGGGCCGTTATCCCGGGTCTCGGTCAGGTTGACGCTGCGGCTTCTGGGACTGATGGCCTCCTGCATCCTTCTGGTGCGTCACGCCAGGTGGCGGATGCGGGCTCTGCAGTGGGACCTGAAGTTTCAGTGGGCCCAGCATCAGGGCAACCTGTCCGATCATGTCCTGATCTCGGAGGGCACTGCGAGACAGCTGCAGTGGTGGCTCACGGACCGCGACTGGGTCAGTGGCAGACCCCTCTCTCTACCCCAGCCGGAGCACGTAGTTGTGACGGACGCGTCCCTCCAGGGCTGGGGAGGCCACATGGGAGAGGCGGAGATCAGAGGCCTCTGGTCTCCGGCGGAGTCCCGGCTCCACATCAACCTTCTGGAGCTGCGGGCGATTCGTCTTGCACTGAAAGCATTCCTCCCGTCTGTCCGAGGGAGTACAGTGCAGGTGTTCACCGACAACACCACCGCCATGTGGTACTGCAACAAACAGGGCGGTGTGGGGTCGTGGACCCTTTGCCAGGAGGCTCTGCGCCTCTGGCAGTGGCTGGAACATCAGGGCGTGACTCTGGTGGTTCAACACCTGGCAGGTTCTCTGAATGCCAGGGCGGACGAACTCAGCCGCCGGTGCATGATGGATCACGAGTGGCGTCTGAACTCGGACGTGGCGCAAGGTCTCTTTCGACAGTGGGGAGAGCCTTGGTTAGATCTATTCGCCACAGAAGAGAACGCGCAATGTCAGCAGTTCTGCGCGTTGGAGTTTCCAAGGCGGCACTCGCTCGGAGACGCTTTTCGTCGCGAGTGGAGCTGCGGCCTGTTGTACGCCTTTCCGCCTATACCACTTCTGCCCAGAGTGCTGAAGAAGATCAAGCGCGACCGGGCCCAAGTTATCCTTGTGGCTCCGGACTGGGCTCGAAGATACTGGTATCCCGAGCTACTCAGCATGTCAGTCGACCCCCCGATTCGTCTGCCTCTTCGGGAGGACCTTCTGTCGCAGCAGCAGGGGACGGTCCTGCACCCGAACCTGTCCAGTCTCCACCTACAAGCTTGGAGATTGAGCGGCGGCAGTTGAGGCCATTTGACTTGCCTCCCGAAGTCTGTGACATCATTCTGGCAGCCAGGCGTCCCTCCACAAAGTCGGTATACGCCTGCCGGTGGAATAGATTTGTGGCATGGTGCGCAGCAAAGGCTGTGGATCCTCTCTCTGCACCCCTTTCGGAAGTGCTGCTCTTTCTTCTCTCCCTTGCCCAGCAGGGCTCTGCTCTGGGCACTCTTAAAGGGTACCTCTCTGCTCTTTCAGCCTTCCTGAGGCTACCAGATCAGCCTTCTTTGTTCAAGTCCCCTATAGTGAGTAGATTTCTGAAGGGCATCACACACATGTTCCCTCCTGTTCCCTTCGTGATGCCCCAGTGGGACTTGAACCTTGTTCTCACCTATCTGATGTGTGCTCCCTTTGAGCCACTTCATATCTGTCCTCTTCGTCTCCTTACGCTGAAGACGGCCTTCCTGGTTGCCATCACCTCTGCCAGGAGGGTGAGTGAGCTCCAGGCTCTTTCTTCTTCTCCGCCTTTCCTGTCTGTTCATCCTGATAAGGTGGTGTTGCGTACACGACCTTCCTTTCTGCCCAAGGTTGTCTCGGCCTTCCACATCGGGCAGTCCATCACCTTGCCCACCTTCTTTCCGCCTCCGCATCCCTCGAAAGAGTAAGAGAGGCTCCACCGTCTGGATCCAAAACGTGCGCTCTCCTACTACCTGGACCGCACTCGCCAATTCCGGGTGGATGACCAACTCTTCGTTGGTTACGTGGGCGCGAAGAAGGGAAAGGCTGTACACAAGAGGACCATCTCCAGGTGGATCATCTTGTGCATCCAAGCATGCTACTCCATGGCGAGGAAGGAGCCCCCGGCTGGATTGCGGGCTCACTCCACTCGGGCCACGGCAACGACAACTGCCCTGGGCCGCGGTGTCCCCCTGCAGGACATCTGTCAGGCAGCCACGTGGGCCTCGCTGCACACGTTCGCAAGACACTACTGCCTGGACAGTCAAGTCCGGAGGGATGGCTTCTTTGGCCGTTCCGTCCTCCAGGACTTTCTGGTGTGATATTGGTTCGCAGACCCACCACCACGGGGTTGGTATTGCTGGGGTATCTATTCTAAGGTAAGGAATCTATCACTAACGTGTCTCTTTCAGATGCACAAGTTACTACTTGTGTAACGATATATCTGTAAGAGACATTAGTTAGTGATAGATTCCTTACCGCCCTCCCATCCTCCCCGTTCTGCGAACCGATATTTAGGGTTAAGGTCATCCCCTTTCAGGGCCCTAGTTTCATGGCACCAGTGTTAGTTCTATCATGGCTCTGCGTATCTGGCGCGGAAAAGCTGTGTTATCAGAACTGACGTCAGCGCGCATGGGCGCCGTCTATATACTCCGATGACGTCATCCCGGCGCTCACGACGCCGACGACGGACGCGGAGCCGCAGACGACGCCTACCAGCGCGCAGGGGTATTGCTACGCAAAAATTTCCGGATCCAGTCTGACGCCTGGGGATATTCTAAGGTAAGGAATCTATCACTAACTAATGTCTCTTACAGATATATCGTTACACAAGTAGTAACTTGTGCATCAGTGTGGCTGATCACTGTTTGACTTCAGTCACTTCCTGTCATCCCTGAGCCTATGCATGGCTTGCTTTGCTGTCTCCCAGAGTTGTTGCACAGAGGTCACTGTTGTTTAATTTCAGTTACTGTGTCAGCCATGTCTGACGTGATGGCCTTAGGGTGTTGTGCTATGTACCTTCTCTTGCATGTGTTGTACACATACTTTATGGCTTTCTCCATGGCATTCCATCACTGTCCACCTCACTTTTGGCTATCCCATGTATTGTCCTCCATTGCTGCTGGCATCTGGTATGGGTATGTGGCTGTGTGTCAGTGTGGGATGTATCTGGGTGACTTCACAGACAGTGTCGACAGTTCAGTGGATGTTCATATGCAGTGTGATTGTTCATTTTGTGATTGGACTCAGTTTGCTTGATATGAGTGGAGGGTAGGTGTGGGGAGGAGGGTTGCCCTGGCACTGAGCATCTGTGCAGGGTGTTCCTCTTCAGCCTCACCTTCTGAGACAGGCTCCCTCGTTGTTTGGTGTGTCTGGCGCAGTGTCTGGGTACACCTGGATGGTTAATTGTGCAGGGGGCACAAGAAGGACACACAGCATATCCCCTAATGGGTGTGGGGTGCCTAGTGTGTGAAGGGCAGAGGTGTGGCCCTATGTTCTTTGTGGACTGCCCATGCCTGGCGTCTGCACCGCTGCGGTGAAGTAACCGGCAGATTGCTGTGAATTTGAGGTTGTTTAGCTGACCTGGATGCGGAGAGGTTATTTCATGACAGATGGGACATGTGTGGGTACACTTGTGGATGTGTTCCTGTACCCACCAGTGTGTCTGGTGTGGACAGGAACTGTATTCCAGCTCATGTGTTGTGTGTTGGGGTTGTGTGAGGAGTTGTGTTATTGCATACCTGCATCGTTGTCCGCGACGGTGCATTACTTGCTGGTAGTGAATCAGCTACAGCACCGGAAAGACGTATAGGGCTGGATCCATTGCAGTTGGGACTGGGTGGAGGGGACCGGAAGTCTTGTTAGGCGCTCCGCTGTCGTGCTTCTGCCGTCACTGGTTGGGTGGTTTTACTGCTGCGGTTTGACGGGCTGTCGTGGGCATCGTGATTTGCACGGCGGTTGGTACGTCATTCCGCATGCCGGTGGGACTCTATTGGCTCCCACCCTCTGTGGTGGTGGGTGCATTTTTATGACGATTCATGTCGCACCGCAGCAGATGGGAAATAGGCTATGTTTGGCCATTGTAGTATGGCAGATGTGAGGACCGCTACTGGCGTGCGGAAAGTGACATTTTCCGCCACCGCCTGTACCTCAGAGGTGCCTCCGTCCACCATCATTATGAGCCCCATAATAACAAAAATAAAGGATGATATTACATAAATATTTACATATTGTTTGAAAGTTGCAATTGTTTGCTGACCCATAGCATATAAATATTTAGGTTGGAATGGATTTCAAAAAGCTAAGAAACATTTATAATGTTGCAACAAAGAAGCCAACTAATTTTGTTTCCAATGCTGTTGATGAGAATATACAACTGTAACAGATTTATTAAAATGTGAGTATAATAGTGAAAATTGTAAAATATTTGGAATCTGCCCTTTAAACTTTATGAAGGTTGTTTATAAATAACTGACATAGAAGGTGTAGGAAGGCATAGCCTCAAATGCATGGTTTCATATGATTGCATATGAAGACAAATTCATAGAATACCAATTGTGGGTGACCATTGCATCTAATGAATTGAATTTACCATTTTCCAGAACGCCATAGAAATATTTATATTGTATTTTACATGTTTCATTTAAGGTATAAATGCCATTCCTTTTGAAAATGCGTTCTCTTTGTTGGTTTTTCTATGAAGTTTTTATAGACCCTTTTCCATTCACTGGCCTTCCCTCCCACATCCTCTCATTGTATGGTGTATCATTTTTTCCCCACATTTCCTGTTTAGGAGTCTTACCCCAATCCATCCCTCATTCCCTATTTCCACTGTTTTTCAATCCCATGTTAAATTTCTCTCTCAGCACTCCCTTCCTCCTGCCTCTCTTTTCGGGATGAATCCTTCTAGCATTCCCCTCAAGCCTCTTTTTTAATTAGTTTACTTTCCCCTCACCTAAGCTTCCCCAATTTCCACTTAGACAAAGGGTGTTTCTAGCCCGAAATGCATTGACAATTGGGGAGTCCAGCTTTCATAAGGAATGAATTGTTGAATAAAAAAGAGGATGACAATTGATTAGCCATTGTAAAGATTTGTATTCTTCAAGGAAAGCAATCAATAACGCAGAAAACAAAAAAACAACTAACGAACTGACAAAATAGGGATGATACAAAAAAGTTGTGCATCCAAGGGTGACACAGACCCGAGGACAACTGTGCACATCATTTTATCAGTTTTAACTTTGTAATATATGATATTTGTTATGTTATAGTTTTATGACTACCCTAAATATATACCAGGACCAGAATGCATGTACTCACAAATATATAAGGGATTTATCTTTAGAGGCATGTTTGCAGAGTGGTGGAAAAAGGGGCATGGTCTATGACCACCTCTCAGCAATCCAGCTGTGTGGGGTTTATATGGAGGTAGCAGGTGGGCAGGTTGGTCCCAAAGGACTCTCAGCAATGAAGAGGACTTCATCCCCCAACCAAGAGCACACCAGGAGGTGCATTTACAGAGTAGTGGAGAAAGGGGGCGGGCCTCAGCGAGTTCCTGGCTTCTGTTCTTTTAATTCTAGGAAGGGGGGCTGTGCGACCCCCTTCCCTTGATGCTTTTGGGCCCCGGTGGACCCAATCCCCAGGGGCCTGATCCATTTATTTTTTTGTAATAAAACGGGAGGGGGCTCCGCGGTCCTCCTCCTGAGGCCGATTTCCGCCCCGGCGTCCCCATCCCCCAGTGCTGGGCCTTTGCTACTTTTTGTTGCTAAAAGAGAGGGTGGCCCCCTCCCCAGGCCGATTTGGGGCGCAGGGACCCCATCCCCCGGGGCCTGACCTCTATTTATTTTTAATTTTTTTGGGAGTGGCCACACGTCCCCCCTTCTGAGGCCCATATTGCCCCGGGAACCCTACGCCTGGGGCATGGCCACATCCTTTACTTAAATTTAAAAAATGGGTAGCGCATGGCACCTCTACCCTGGACATTTTGGGCCCTAAGGACCCCATTCTCCGGGGCATGGCCATGTCCTTGATACCTGCGGGGGGCCCAAAGGCTCCCCGCAATCCCTGCTGGCTCCCCATCTCATGCGGGAACTGGCATTGCTTTTGGGCACAGGGAGCTGCTAACATGCAGCTCTCTCTGCCCAAAAGCAATTCTGCTTTGCTTCATGGAAGCGAGAGTATTTTTCCTGCTCTTGCTTCTATAAAGCGATGCAGGGTTCTCGACATGCCATAGCAAACTGCATAGTCCTGGGGTGATCGCCCGGGTACATTGCTGGAGCCGGCTCTGGGGGCGGCGGTCCCTATGGCCATTTACGGCTCCCGGAGGGGAGCCACGAGACACGCGTCCTATCTTTGAAACAGCCGTGGTCCCCAGGGATGTGTGGGGTTCATGCCCCCTACTCTTTACTTTTAAAAATAACCCCAGGGAGGTGGATGCCCCGGAGGTTGCGTGTTGGGGCTTGCACCCCCAACGCATATTTCTAACTTTAGCTCCTGGGAGGTGGCGGTCCCAGGGGCTGCGTATGGGGCAGTAGCTCCCCATGCATTTCTTTAATGTTATAAGCCCTGGGGAGGTGGCAGTCCCCAGGGATGCAGGGGCCCACCTGGGGCCTACCTGCGGGCTTAAAGGAAACAAAGCGTGAGTGTCTGTGCTTCATTTTTTTTTATTCAGCGGGATTCACAGATCCAACGCGAATCTCACCAAAATGTTGCGGAAAATGCTTTTTTTTTGCTTTGCCAAGACCTGTGGGACCACTTGAGCAGGCCTTGGGTGTTAGGGTGCTTCTACCCTGCCCCTTTTCTTAATTTTTTACTTTTATTTTACCTTTTTCCTCATGACTCCGTTGAACCGAGTCACAAGATGACTGCTGACACTTCCTGGTTTGAAGTGGTGGCAGCCAATCAGATCTCAGGCAAAAGATCTGAAGGGTTTGCGGATCCTCCGCGGCCATATTTGTATATCTGAGAAGTGTTTACATTTCTCAGGATCTACTGAACGGATTCCCACCATTTAACAAAAAGAGTGCACTCTGTACCAAGAGCTACCTTTTTGTCAAATTTGGTGTAATTCCGTTCAGCAGTTTGGACTGTAGCTACGTCAACAGTTTCCTTTGGAAATTGACGTTGAGAAAAAGCCTTTTGGGACCCTCCTTTTTTCTCGGCACCACCTTGATGGACCACCTGGAAATGTAAAAGACAGCAGCTACAGTGAGTGGGCCATTAGTTTGGAAAATTTTGCGAAGATTCATCAAACGGTGAGAAACGCTTTTTGAATAGAACCGAGGTCCTAACTATAACTTACATGTATACATATGTATATATATATATATATTCACAGAAAAAACCATAGGTTATAGTGGATATATAGTTAGGAATTTGCATTTACAAAACCTTGAAAATTCAATGAAAAAACCATAGGTTATAGGCCATATATAGTTAGGAATTAGCATTTACAAAACCTTATTTTACTCGCATAAAACCATTGAAATTCCATATATAGTTAGCTAACTATAAGCGCTAACTATATATCGCGCACCCGCAATCCACTGCTGATGATGTCACATATTACATCATTCATGACATGGTCAGTGACATCACTGATGACATCACTGATTACAACATCCAGTGACTGTATGTTTCTGTAAAGTTAAAATATGTTTCACATATTGAAGAATGAGTGGATGTATAAGTGTCTGGATGAAGAATTTAGTAGGTGCATGACTGACTGTATGAGTGACTGATTAAATGTGTCTCACTGAGTACATGGGTTAGTGACTAAACTGTCTTAATTCGTGCATCAGTATGTTTGTTGTTGTGTAAGCTGCTGCATGTGTTGATCAGTAGCTATAAGAGTAGCCATATGGGTTATTGATTGGTTGCCCAAATATTTGAATGGGAGGCGGAGTGTGTGTGTGGGTGGCTGGGAGGTGCGTGACTCTGTGCATAGATGTGTAAGCAGTTGATTCACTAGGAGTATGAGTTCAAGAGTGCATGTGGAAACAGCTATAAGGGCGGTTGACTGTGCATGGGTGTGTTGGTGAGTGAATGGATTTCTCATTGCTACATGTGCAAGTAAGTACGTATGTAAAACACAATACATGTGAGAGTTGAGATATATAAATAACTGAACATAAGAGCCAGTGAATGTGTGAGTGGCTGTATCGATCACTGTGAGCTTGTATCAGGGATTATATAAGAGAGTAAATATGTGTTATTATATGTTTGAATAAGTAAGATGTGTATAACTGTATAGTTGAGGAAATGGAGGTGTGATTGATTCTTTGCATGACTGACTAGGTGTGTGAGTAACTCCATGGATGAGTGACAGTCTGTGAGTGTCTGTTTATACTGAGTGTATGTAAGGTTATATTAGAGTCTGAAGAGGTTCATTGTATTATCACATGAGTGATGTGATCAGTGATGACAAATGAGATGTCATCAGTGATGTCATTTGAGTTGTCATCAGTGATGTCATCAGTGATGTCATTTGAGATGTCATCATTGATATCATTTGAGTTGTCATCAGTGATGTCATTTGAGATGTCATCAGTGATGTCATCAGTGATGTCACTGACCATGTCATGAATGATGTAATATGTGACATCATCAGCAGTGGATTGCGGGTGCGCGATATATAGTTAGCGCTTATAGTTAGCTAACTATATATGGAATTTCAATGGTTTTATGCGAGTAAAATAAGGTTTTGTAAATGCTAATTCCTAACTATATATGGCCTATAACCTATGGTTTTTTCATTGAATTTTCAAGGTTTTGTAAATGCAAATTCCTAACTATATATCCACTATAACCTATGGTTTTTTCTGTGAATTTCATTGGTTTTTTAATAGCAAATATGAAAAGCTTTAAAATGTCAAGTACGTGATAGATAAAAACATTTTCGTATTTATGCACGCTGATGTGCTTTGAACGCTGCCCCCCCCCCCCCCCTCCCCTCTTTTGCCTTAGTAGTACTCTCTCTTTGCAGATACAGAAGGGTAGTTAACGCAGGCCTTTACCCCCGTTGTAATCCGTCGTACCTCCTTGTCTCTCCATTTGATTGATTGTTGTCCAAGCATTTACTGTTTTAGAATTGGTTCTCTTTGGATCATTCTCTATTTACAAACAAGCACAAAGTCGCAATACTCTGTTTAGTCTTTGCAGATAGTGAAAAATCGTGTAAAAAAATAAAAGTAATCGAGCAAAATCAGTAGGCCACTAATTGGATCTCTTTTTGACCTCGCTAAAATAGAAATATTAGGAACAACCCTTCTTGAGAAATACGAAAATAGTGAGATGAACTGAGCTCCACACCATGAGGGCTGCAAGACAGCTCGGCTCCATCACCCATCCCGCACAAAATAATGACAAACCCTATGCAAATATTAAAAATATAGACAACACACCAGCAAAGAAACAGGGTAAAACATTTTATTAAAAAACTATTTACATAACGTTGGTTTATAAGATGATGTCAGTAGTGGACCGATGTGTGAATAGATCGAAAACAGCACAAGGCTCCAAGATCCGGATAGCAAGCTCCTGGATGTTGGGTGCCATAGTTTAGAGTTCTAAATTTCAGCCTTTTTCAATGCCTGTGCTTTGTTGAATCAAAATGGCGGCTTGACACAAAGCTGACTCAAGCGTTGTTACTGATGCAATGCAGACCAAAACTGGTTTTCAGTTTGTACATTTTTCTAGATTTTTCAATCCAAGTTTGGTTGACTTTGTAGAACGATGGCTTCAGATTTTCAACATACGGTGTGGTGGCGCTGACTGGGAGGGGGCGCTTCGCTCCTGCCCCCTCCCCAAGTAAGATTTTCATACGTGAAAGTACGTTAATGGTTTTGGTCCCTGAGATGCTTCGATGTCACTACCATTCTCAAATAGCATAAGTTCTGGATGTTGGGTGCCATAGTTAAGAGTTCTGAGCAGTGCTTGTAACACTGTCTGAAGCTTATTTCCACCTACTGCAGCTTCACTATTCTCAAAGTAAGTGAGTGTCGTTTGTGGACCTGACTGCATTAGAAAACAATGTCATATGTTACCTTCCTAAACAGCTTGACGGAGGCCCCTGAGGGGCGCTGTGATGGCCATGGACTCGGAGAAGACGCTTGGCTCCGACACCCTCCCCAAGTCTTATAGCACTGGTGTAGCCTGAGATCGCCCCCGACATAGGCGGCCGGCTCCCGGGGTCCGGCGGTACTTTTTGCCTTTTGATGACTCTTCAATTCTGGACCTTGTCCCACAATCCGTTTGACCTGAAGACAAGCTGTAGTGAGGCGCCCCTTTATCGTTTTAGTTGCCATTCCGCCCGCTTTTGCTACACTGTGCCTCTTCCGCCATTCAGCTGTTTTCCGCCCGCTCTTGCGACTACAGCGTCTCGCTCACCATGTAGTTGAGATGCGCCCGCTCTTGCGGTGCAGCGATAGGCGGCTGCCACAGGACTCTCAAAATGGCGGCCGGCTCTTCGGTTTTGGGCCTGGTCCACTAAAATGGCCCTGGGACACCTTGGAACTCGGACGCTTGTCTGCTAGGGCTTGGGTCCCATTCTCGAAAAGCGTCCCCTCAGCCGTGAAGATTCTACAAAAGTCTTGGGGGCCTCCGACTCCCGCAGGCTTCTGGTGGGGAGCGGCTGCCATGATTGCTCGTGGAATGGCCACGACGGAGCTACGAGATGGTAGTGGTCTCATGCTGACGCCAGCTTTAGTCTGAAACATCCAGAAACACAGTAGACTACCAATTCGATCAGTTCCGGTAGCGCCCCAACATGACCCGGAAGGGAAGAACTTGCCCTCCCCTCTTTGACTGATGGTTCTTGTTGCCTGTCCCCTCTGTTGTCATTTAACAGAACTTTTTGGACTGCTGAAAGGGGTTGTGTTCTGAACGCTGGTTGGTGGAGACATTTAGACTATATTCTTGACCTACGTTGTCGCGTAATGCGTTTTATGACACGCTGCGTTAGCGCACCCGGAAGTGATCCGAGGCGCGGCGCGCAGCGCGTAACGTAAGCATAACAGGTCATGTGACTTGTTAATAAAACTTTTCATTGGTTCATTTTACTTTTGTTAATTTAATGATGAAAAGCTTGGTCATATGACCTAAAAATTACGCTTTTTATTTTTTTCGAACAATATTTTTTTTTCAAACATATGTTATAATATTCCAGGCTAATGTACTTTCCCGGAAAATTTACAACTGTCTTGCAAGTAAAATATATTCCTTTTTCGAGAAAAAGGGCGTTTCTTCCTTCCATGACGGAGCCGTTGAGTAAAAGAGATTCGGCCTGCTGTCTTAGTCGCCGATACGCCTGATTATCAGATTCTTATCGATCACTTTATGTTGCAGACATGAAAAACACAACTGCCCTTGACCATTTATCTTTACTGCGTTCCTACATATTATACCTTTTATCCGTCATGTAATTGGACTGCTTTATTTCACTTGCCTTTTACTGATTCGAAAACAGTCACTAAAAGTAAAAACTTTACAAATGAAAATACTACTACCGTGTTTTGTTTTAAAAACCTTTATTGTGAAAATGTCAGTATACAAATACGGGCCTATAACCACGTGGGCCGGCCACGGAGCAAACTCAAATCGTATATGATGAGGAGACATTTACACTGTAGAAGAACGTAACGAGCGGGCCATTAGGTGACAAGAACAAAGGTGTCTAACAGTTGCGGAATCGGTGGACGTACATTTTGTAATTAAAATACGACAGGGCCACTTACAATAACATTTTCTAGATATACATTTGCGGGCAAAGAGTTACGAGTCCCATTTATACCGGCGCCATTTTGGGCGAGGCCGGGCAGGTCCAAGATATAGTCAAAATGTCTCCACCAACCATCGGCCAGACCAGAACCCCTTTCGGCCCTTTATGTTACAAGATGGTGTCTTCCATTCAGAAAATATTGGTGGCAGCATTTTGAAAGGAAACAGAAACAGCCGTTCTCCTAGTGAGTTTCACATTGTTACATTTAGGAAGAATGTTGAAGAGTAGTATGTGGAAAATCTGAAGCCATTTTTCTACAAACTCTCAATCAGACTTGGATGGAAAAAAAAACCTGAAGAATGTACAAACTGAAAACCAATTTTTGTCTGTATAGCACCAACAGTAACGCTTGAGTCAGCTTTGTGTCAAGCCGCCATTTTCATTCAATCAATAGCGTCCCCCTGCACACATTCAGGGACCTGGTCGTGTCTTCAGATGAAACGCATTGTAGGAAAAGAAGCAGAAAGGAAAAGGAAAAAAGTTCCGCCGGACCTAGTGAAGCTGCAGCAGGTGCAAATAAGCTTCAGACAGTCTTACAAGCACTGCTCAGAACTCTCAACTGAGGCACTCAACATCCAGGACTTGCCATTCGGATCTTGGCGCCTTGTATTTTTGTTTTGTTTTTGATGGAGGGGAAAGAACAAAAAACAGACATTGAAAAAGGCTCAACAGTGCAGGGCGCCTTGTGCTGGTTCCGACCTATTCACACATCGGTCCGCTACTGACATCACCTCATAAACCAACGGGGCACCCCACGCCGACTTTCGGCGCAGCATTGTAGGATGGCCACACCAGTGCGGCAATTTGCTGGACACCACCTCGGTGCCATCCAGATCTCGGCGCGTTCATTCATTCAATAGCGTCCCCCTGCACACATTCAGGGACCTGGTCGTGTCTTCAGAAGAAACGCATTGTAGGAAAAGAAGCAGAAAGGAAAAGGCAACAAGTTCCGCCGGACCTAGTGAAGCTGCAGCAGGTGCAAATAAGCTTCAGACAGTTCTACAAGCACTGCTCAGAAATCTCAACTGAGGCACTCAACATCCAGGCCTTGCCATTCGGATCTTGGCGCCTTGTGCTGGTTCCGACCTATTCACACATCAGTCCACTACTGACATCACCTCATAAGCCAACGGGGCACCCCACGCCGACTTCCGGCGCAGCATTGTAGGATGGCCACACCAGTGCAGCCACTTGCTGGACACCACCTCGGTGCCATCCGGATCTCAGCGCGTTCGAGTCACTGTGCCGGAAGAGTGACCGGAACTCAGCTGAACACGCCGTCTTTCGGCGCAGCATTGTAGGATGGCCACACCAGTACGGCAATTTGCTGGACACCACCTCGGCGCCATCCGGATCTCGGCGCGTTGTGCTGCCTTCGGCCTATTCGCACATCGGTCCGCTACTGACGCCGCCTCACGTGCCAACGGATTTTCTACGCTTTTTGTAGCCCTATGTCGCATAACAGGTCATGTGACTTGTTTATAAAACTTTTCATTGGTTCATTTTACTTTTGGTTTCCTAAAGATGGAAGGCTTGGTCATATGACCTAAAAATAACACTTTTCATTGGTTTAGAACATTTTTTTTTCCCAAACGATGAAAGCCCCACCTTGTTTCTGGATCATTCAGACTGAAGCTGGCGTCAGCATGAGAGCACCACCATCTCGTGGCTCCGTCGTGGTCATTCCGCGAGCAATCATGGCAGCCGCTCCCCACCGGAAGCCTGCGGGAGTCGGGGGCCCCCAAGACTTTTATACAATCTTCACGGCTGAGGGGACGCTTTTCGAGAATGGAGCCCAAGCCCTAGCAGGCAAGCGTCCGACTTCCAAGGTGTCCCAGGGCCATTTCAGTGGACCAGGCCCAAAACCGAAGAGCCGTCCGCCATTTTGACAGCCATGTGGCAGCCGCCTATCGCTGCACTGCAAGAGTGGGAGCAACTCCACAACATGGTGAGCGAGACGCTGTGGCCGCAAGAGCGAGCGCAAATCAGCTAGATGGCCGCCACCTGGGGAGGCCCGTTCACGCCGCCTCCCCCCCCCCCCCCCCCCCCCCGGGCCGCCGCACGCCAATTTTCGGAGCAGCATTGTAGGATACCAAAACCAGTGCGGCAGTTTACTGGACATCACCTGGGTGCCTGTCGTACATGTTGTGTCAGCCATGTGACACTGGACACAGACCGCTACTGACGAGGCCTCCCCCCGCACCACCCGGGACGCCCCACGCTGTTTTTCTGTGCTGCATTGTAGGATCCCTAAACCAGTGCGGCACCCAGGCGACATCACCTGGGTGCCGTCCAGAACTCTGCACGTTGTGCTGCCTTGGGACTATTCGCACAAAAGACAGCTTCTAACCATTGTTGCTTTTTGTGTTAATAAATGTTTAAATGTTTTTAGTTTTTGTTCTGTTCATTATCGTTAAAAGTTAATAAAGTTTTATAACCTTACTTTGTTGGAGTGTTATCTATTTTTTTAAAAACGGGTGAATGGGGCTTTGAATCGGGTTATTGTCATGTGTGGGCTTTGGAAGTGTGCTGCTGCAGGATCGGACATTTCAAACTCAAATGCACGTTCTTTTTCTTACCTTTCCGAAGCATGGAGCGCAATAGCAGACAGAGAAAGGGTGATGCACGTGTTGAACACTACCTGACCTGGCAAGTTGCTGGCAGTGCCCCCCCGCCCGCTCCTGAAAGAGGGCACACACACACCGCCGCCCCGAGTACTTCACAAATCTTTAAAAGACCATGCGCTTGTTCATGAGGCTTAAATGGTTTATCACCTCTTCTAGAACCCCTGCATCGACCCTCTGACGTTTCCTGGAAAAATTACCATGTAACACAATACCAAGCCCTGTCAGCTGAAACCCCCAAGGAATCGTGGGGCATATTATCAAGGGGGTTTATCTCCGCTTTTTTGGCTTTAAAAGCCATGAAAGCGGAGATAAAATTATTTCCCTATTATCAAGCTGTCGCTAACACCAGTTAGTGACAGCTAAAAGGAGATAGCGACCATCTTGGGCCCCGCTTTGCATGTCAGTGATACTTATCACTAATGACATGCAAAGTGGCGTGCCAAGATGTTAGCGACTAGAAACAGTCCCTAACATCGCTACCTTCTATTACCAACTTTTGGAGATATTCGCGCTAAGCGCGAATATCTCCAAAATCTAACACCTGCCCTGAGCAGTTCTTAGCCATGTTATCCAATGGGAGGTGGATAACATGGCTAAGAGCATTAGGTCGATAATACATGAATATCGCTGACTTTTCTGCGATAATAGCAAGGTTTATCTGCGATAAAAATCGCCGATGTGCGGCGATAATTTTTGTCTCTAAACAAGTTAGAGACAAAAATTATCGCTAGTTGTTCGTAATATGCCCCCGGGTTTTTGCTTGCAGAAATCGGGAGGCGGGAGACTAGCACTGAAATCAGTACTCACACGCCTGAATCAGGAGGATTGGCATGTCTGAATTCTCTACAGCTGGGGCCATAAACTACATCCGCAGGGGTAGGTGATAGCCTGGGACCAGCCTGGCATCTAAAATGGCTGCCGTGCACGACAAAATTGTGGCATTCGAAAAAAGGCAAGATGGCGCAGCCGCTGGAAGAGATATATCAACATATATCAGCCTCCTCAGCCACCCTCAGGAAACATAGGGGATTAGGATATGTCTCCCGCACCCCCTTATACCTACTACTTTAATTAACGAAGCACAAAATGGCGAATTCCCGTTTCGCTACCAGTTTGCGGACCAGTTCGCGGCCCGTGAAGCGCTTCTACCGTGAAAAATCATTTTTTTTTTATTTTCCCCATGGGACCCTTTAATAACCCCAACAACATTCCTAGGGGGTCAAGAGGGGGATACCTTGCCCCCTTTCATTAAATTCCCCCTTAGTTTTTCACCTTTTCTTCTCTCTCGATCCTACCGAGAGACAAGATGGCGGCCGCTCCGGACTGTCACGCAGCAAAAAAAAAAAAAAAGCTCACGCACAGCCGCTGGAAGAGATGTATCAACATATATCAGCCTCCTCACCCACCCTCAGGAAACATAGGGGATTAGGATACGTCTCCCGCACCCACTTATAACTAGTAATTTAATTTACGAAGCACAAAATGGCGAATTCCCGTTTCGCTACCAGTTCGCGGCCGCGCTTCTACCGTGAAAAATCATTTTTTTTTTTATTTTCCCCACGGGACCCTTTAATAACCCCAACAACATTCCTAGGGGGTCAAGAGGGGGATACCTTGCCCCCTTTCATTAAATTCCCCCTTCGTTTTCCACCTCTTCTTCTCTCTCGATCCTACCGAGAGACAAGATGGCGTCCGCTCCGGACTGTTTAGAATGTTGACAGACACCGGAGAGCCAATCAGCTTTCTGCGCGCAAAGTTCCGATAAGCGAAAAGTAAGCGGACCGGATCGCTGCCCAGAGCGCTGTTACAGATATATATCTTGGTTTGAACGTTAATTTCTCAAAAACTACTGGAGCACATATATTGAGACCTAGCAAAGGCACATCGGGCTAACAGTCCCTACAATTTTGCCAAGTTTCGTGCAAATCCATTCAGCCGTTCGAGCTAAAAGTGAGTCCAACCGCCCTATGGAAAACTCAATGCAAAAAACGCGTTTTGGGACCCCCCTTTTTTCTCAGCCCCCCCTTGACGAAACCCCACCAAATTTTCAGGGGCTGCTCAGAAACAAAATGTGCCATTTTCCTGAAAATTTCAGCCGATTCCGTCCACAAACGCCAAAGTTATTAGACATAGAATTTTCAAAAGTCCCATAGGGAAAAAATTCTAACTATATATACCTACTGGCGACAGCCAGTAGGTAATATATATATATATATATGTATCGTTTTTTACCCATGCGTCCTGTTTCTTTAGGCGCTTGGGCTTTTAATCACTGTATATTGCTCTGCCTACTCCTGACGCGTCATGTGATCAAGCTCTGCCCGCGGAGCGAAACGCGTCAGGGAGAGCACTTGCTCTGCTATGGAAAGCAATAAATTTGCACTGCTGACACTTTAATAGTGTGATGGCGTTTTGATATTATTCAAAATACACTTTGGAGGAGAGGTGGTCTGCGCCCGCTTGTGACCGCGACTAGAAGCGGTCGGGTTTCTTCTGATAAATATATATATATATATATATATATATAATATATATATTTATATATATATATATTTATATATATATATATATATATATATATTTCCACAACTTCTTCTTCCTACGTTAAGTAGACCAAAGGACACGGCACAGCAGCAGATGGTTTTCAGCATTCTTTATTTACACACCAGTGCAAAAAGTAACGTGCATCAATTGAACGGTCTACGCATTTCGGTTCCTGCCTTCCACTGGACCATAGAGTCCCTAGGTCTAGACCTTGTTTAAATAACGTGAACAGTGTAAGTACCCTCTACCATTTCCATGGTCATCTAGACCAACCCACCCAGCATAGTCAACACATGGCCAGTACATGTTAAAGGTATATACACTAATATGTACAATCAACGTAAAGTACCATAACGGTAATTTGGAACCATACATTTGAAATAAAGTATTTACACCAAATTAAGTTCCATTTTACATATCGATGTAAAAAAATCAATGTAAAGTACCATTGGAAGAACAGAGCCGATAATTCTAAATAAGGTATTTACAAAAACTATTTACAAGCAGGTCCATCTAATCATTTGTGGTATTATATGATACCTTTCTATGTGAAGTACTCGGACTGGGGGTTAAATTAAATCAAAATGGATGATGACCCAAGCTTATGACACCTAATCCAGAAAATATATGAGAAAACTAAGGTCTTTAGGATTCAAAAGTTGCTGGAGGAGAGGTGGTCTGCGCCCGCTTGTGACCGCGACTAGAAGCGGTCGGGTTTCTTCTGATATATATATATATATATATCTATATATATATAGATATATATATATAGATATAGATATATATATATAGATATATATATATATATATATATATATATAGATATATAAGTTCCAATCCCATTTTCCCGAGGAGAAACGGGTCCGACGCATGCTCAGAGTTTGTCAGTAGCCTTTATTCAAAAATTAAAGCGCTCGAGCATGATGTTTGGTGGAAACGCTTGGCAGATGCGTTTCAGCCTGTCGGCTTTCATCAGTGCCCAGTTCCATCAAGTGAAAGTTGTTCCTACTGAGTGCTGGTTAAAAAGAGTAACAGTCCACTCTGATTGGCCTTTGATGTTAACCCAGCCTCCTCAGTCATTTTGGCGCTGCTCCATGCTGTGGTTTCTTGCATACCAGAGCGAATGGATCGTACAGTGAGGATCCACTCAAAACAGCCCAGTGGCTTCCCAGTCATGCCGGCAAAGGTATGCAAACATCCCCCGCACCACAGTGAAGAGTGAAATTTCAGAAAAGTGTCACCTCTGTCAAACTCCTTACGCAGCACTCGACTGCGTCCTCTCTCCCCGTCTGGCTTATCTACTCAGGTGAGTGTCCTTTCCATGCGGGGGGGGGGGGGGGCGCCGCGCTGTATTTTCATACACTACCAAAGTCTTTAGCAGGTTATACGTGGAGCTCCAAACCGGGAGGGCGTGCCAGAAAGCGGTTCCTGCTGATGCCGCATAAACATAAGTTCCAATCCCATTTTCCCAAGTAGAAACGGGTCCGACACATGCTCAGAGTTTGTCAGCCGCCTTTATTCAAAAATGAAAGCGCTCGAGTATGATGTTTGGTGGAAACGCTTGGCAGACGCGTTTTAGCCTTTCGGCTTTCATCAGTGCCCAGTTCCATCAAGTGAAAGTGGTTCCTACTGAGTGCTGGTTAAAAAGAGTTTATTACAAAAAGGCTTTATAGTCATCTGCTACATACTTACTTTTTCATTGTAAAGGCATATGCATTGTTAAGGCATGTGTTGTAATAGCATGCGTGGTTCCGTCGTACCACCGTCATGCACAAATATTTAAATGTTACAGTATGCAGATGGGTTGTAGGTGACTTCATCACTAGAAAACCTCTGTGGCATGCTAAGTATCTAGAGCTGATTCACCTCCCAGAGCTAGCAAAACTGCAACCCGGTAGCAGAAGCACACATGCTTTCTCTGGCGGGCACTTATGACCCTATGCATGAAAACCTTTACTTTTCTGCAGCCTCGCTGGTAATTTTATGTCACTTCCGGTCTTACAGCGCTGCACCTTTATTTGCTCATTGAGGATTAAGGGCCAGATGTAGGTGGCCGTTTGAGGCCATTTACCGAGCGGTAACGGCCGATTTTGGCCGTTACCGATCGGTAAATGGGTGACCGGTATGTAGGGGGCATTATTTTACCAATTTTACCGATTCGGTAAAATAAAAATTCGGTAATTTTACTGATTCTGAGGCACCCAGATGTAGGTGGGACTCTTCAGAGTCCCAGAGGCCTCACCGAATCGGTATTTTACCATCAAATCCAATTTGATGGTAAAATACCGATTCCGGTGTGCATGCACATGTGTGCATGCACACATATGCCATGTGACAGGCAGACCTGCCCTCAGTAGCGGTCGGCAGTAGGTGTTTCTATAGGGCGGTGACGTGGGCAGGAGGAGGGGCAGGGTGGGGGGAAATAATGTATGGATTACGGAGTTTTACAGGCAAGTAAACATTTAAATACATAAAACGAATTTCGTTGCGCACACTGCATCACCAAATGTGATGCAGTGTGTGCAACGAAATTCGTTTTATGTATTTAAATGTTTACTTACCTGTACAACTCCGTAATCCATACATTATTTCCCCCCACCCTGCCCCTCCTCCTGCCCACGTCACCGCCCTATAGAAACACCTACTGCCGACCGCTACTGCCTGCCCTTAGGGCATGTATGCCTGCCACATGGCACCCAAGCCTGTTTTGGGGGTGCCAGAGGGTGTCAAAGTGACACCCCCTGCACCCTTGTGAAAATCGGTATTTACCGATTCGGTAAATACCGAATCGGTAATGCCCATTCATTCCTATGGGCTTCAAAGCCCATAGGAATGAATGTGCATTACCGATTCGGTATTTACCGAATCAGTAAATACCGAATTCTTCCGAATCGGTATTCCAGCACATCTGGAATACCTACATCTCCACCCCTTAGATTTACCGATTTTTAATTACCGAATCGGTAAAATTTGGTAATTAAAAATCGGTAAATCTATTTTACCTACATCTGGCCCTAAATGCTTTGCTGGTTATCAGCTGCTCACGGGTGCTCCACTGCCTTCTTCCTTCCTGCTTTCCTTGATTCTGATGTATTCAATGATATTGAAGTTGTAAAGCCATTGATTCACAACATCATAGGCTTTGTGACAACAAAAACACAAATTTCAATCTACCGAAGACTCACTATGAGGCTGACATGTCTTTCCAACTTGCACTGTGCACTTTGGGCCAGATGTAGGTAGCCCTTTACCGATCGGAATCGGCCGAAAATACCGATTTTCGGCCGTTTCCGATCGGTAAAGGGCTATGGAGATGTAGGGGCACATATTCGGTAATTTTACCGAATCGTTATTATTACCGAAAATGCTATGTGGGTAGCCAATTTTCCATTGGCACATGGCTTACAGAATCGGTATTTTACCATGGAATACAAATCCATGGTAAAATACTGATTCCTGTGTACATGCACATCTGTGCATGTACACATGTGCCATGTGACAGACAGACGTGCCCTTAGGGCATGTCTGTGTGCCACATTGCACACATGCCCGTTTTGGGGGTGCTAGAGGGTGTCAAAGTGACACCCCCTGCACCCTTGACAAATTCGGTATTTACCGATTCGGTAAATACCGAATCGGTATTTGAATTGAATCCTATGGGCTTTAAGGGCCCGATGTAGGTAGCCCTTTACCGATCGGAATCGGACGAAAATACCGATTTTCGGCCGTTTCCGATCGGTAAAGGGCTATCGAGATGTAGGGGCACATTTTCGCTAATTTTACCGAATCGTTATCATTACCGAATCGGTAAATTTACCGAATCGGTAATATTTACAGATTCGGTAATGATAACGATTCGGTAAAATTACCGAAAATGCAATGTAGGTAGCCAATGTTCCATCAGCACATGGCTTACAGAATCGGTATTTTACCATGGAATACAAATCCATGGTAAAATACCGATTCCTGTGTACATGCACATCTGTGCATGTACACATGTGCCATGTGACAGACAGACGGGCCCTTGGGGCATGTCTGTGTGCCACATTGCACACATGCCCGTTTTGGGGGTGCTAGAGGGTGTCAAAGTGACACCCCCTGCACCCTTGTGAATTCTTTAATTACCGATTCGGTAAATACCGAATCGGTAATGCCTAATCATTCCTATGGGCTTCAAAGCCCATAGGAATGAATGGGCATTACCGATTCGGTATTTACCGAATCGGTAATTAAAGAATTGTTAAGGATTCGGTAACGAATCCAGATGTTGGGACCTACATCCCATTTACCGACTTTGAAATACCGAATCGGTAAAATTCGGTATTTCAAAATCGGTAAATGGGATTTACCTACATCGGGCCCTAAGGCCCATAGGATTCTATAGCAAATACCGATTCGGTATTTACCGAATCGGTAAATACCGAATTTTTAAGGATTCTGTAACATATCCAGATGTTGGGACCTACATCCCATTTACCGATTTTGAAATACCGAATCGGTAAAATTCGGTATTTCAAAATCGGTGAATGGGATTTACCTACATCTGGCCCTAAGTGACTACTTGTGAATTACCATGAGGGGGACCCCGCCCTCTCCTTGCCAATCACCATGACGTGTATAATTGCTTTACCACTGCAACTGCTGTAAGAAACATTTGATTATATACTGCTTCACCAAAAGGACTAGGCATCAGATTTGAAAAGTGGAAGCTAGCCACAAAGGACAGCTACCACTTTGTAAATACGGGCTTAGGCATTGGAGGGAGAATGATTCTGTCCAGGACACTGCTGCAGCTCTAACAAAAGTCTTTGCATCGTGCTTACATTTTCTTATCGTAACTCCTGCCACAAGGGGCTGTAAAAAACCGGACATTTTTCGATTCTGAATGCTATGATGGAGGTCTGCTGCGTCATGTTGACGTGAGGTTCATCCCAGCAACCTGAGTCCTACCCCATAGAAATGTATGATGTTGAAAGTTTGCATATTTTTTTAGCTGTTCTTTTGCTGTTCAAGGACTTTGTGCCGGACATTGGCCAGATGCCAACATTGCGCCGTGAACAGTATATTTTACACACGAAGCCCTTGTACAGGGGCGGTGAGGAAAGCACCCCGTACGGATAGCAGAAGTGTTGATTTTGTGCGTTAAATGTTAGGGATGTGAGGAAGTGTTAAGAGTCTGGACGTGTGAGAAAGTCACCACTGGCGACTGTTCTACAAGAAATTGTCCTCGCAATTGTAATATTGTCGTCTTATAGTCATATTTATTTTAAAAAAATGCTGCATTGTTTTTTGAACTGGCTTCTTTTAAACAAGCAAGGGAAAAGGCTTCTCTAACATGTTTTGTCCTCGCTGTATAAATCGGCGCTTGCATATTGGTTTGCAAGATGTAGTTTGATTTGATGATTAAACTTGGGGACTTTCTCTGAGTAAAAGTAGATTGTACTTGGATGATAGTGGTCGATGAACTTAGACAATTAATTATACGGCGGAATTTGACTTGGATTGGTGTTCTGATCCATTGTCATTGTTAGAACACCATTCCTACCCAATTCTAGCCAAGATCTCACTAAAATTGAACAGGCAGGACCAGCCTGGAAAGTTACTAATTCAAAGTACCTATGTATATCGCATGTCTTATCAATGATCACTACACGAAGAGTTCACAACGAGACATGTCTCATAGGAAAATTAATTCAATGTCTTGTGACTATTTCTCCACTCCCCTAATGTTATATCTCCGCTCATATTCGCGAATATCTACAGTTGTGAGTTTCATCTTCTTAGTATGACCGTCTCGGGAAAAGTTAGACATTTTTTTTTGTATCTGAGGGACATGCGAGATATTGCAATCAATGTTCTGAAAACTGAAAAGCAGGAAGATATTTCAAGGGGTGCGTATAGACATTTTGGTGCTCCTGCCTGTGGCGTCCTAGGCAGTCTCTAATGACCTCTTTCACAGTGTCCCGGAGAGGGGCGTGACCCGGTATTTCCACTGCCACAATAGTTAATGATGCCAGGGGTTGTCAGTAACTCCATTTGGGGGCAAATATGTGGGAACCTGAGGGTTCCTTAGAAATGGAAAAATACTGGGAAACTCGATAATTTTGCACCTGAATCCTCTATTTAATGCTCATTTCCTCCTGACGTTTCACCTGGAAATTCTACCTGCGCCATTTGTTTTCAGCTGCTGGAGTCTCTGTGGCGAAAGACGCCAATTTCGCAGTTGCCGTCATCATTTCGATAGGGTCCAGAACGCTTGTCCCCCGACCCTTCAGAATCGAGAGATCAATGGTACCTGGGCCATAAACTTGCCTTGCAAACAAGTAGCCCAGCTCCTGCTAAAAGGAAATATTTATTAGTTCAATTTTCCACATATAAAGCTCAATCCTTTTGATAACACAAAGACGTTTGGAGTGATTGCAGTTCCTCGAGTACCAGCTATTGTAATTCATTTTTGAATAAATTGTTTATTCATCACTCACTGCAAACTTAATGCAGTATACCAACTGACGTAAGGTGTTCTTGACTGCTACTGTTCTAGATGGATTGTTTATTAATCCCAGAATGCAGTTCAGTGTATATATTGCTACCGCACCAAGACATTTTACATGTAATATTAATGACTTTGGAATGAAAAATGAACTCTGCCAGTCCAATTGGTTTGAGTACAAGAAAATAATACGGGTTTCGCATTCTGTGCGCAGGGTTGAGGCAGATGTGCAATGGGGATTTGTGGGAGCAGTAGACGCACAGGAGTCTTGTACCCCGGTGGGGTTTTGGGCCAATGGTGCGACCCTGGCCCAAATTCTGCTCTGTTTGGGCTATGCCTGTGGGCTGGCAGGTGGGGTGCAGCCGACAGGAGGGGGGAAAATATTTTTTACTAGCATATAAAAAAAAATATATATATATATATATATATATATATATATATATATATATATATATATATATATATATATATATATATATATATATATATTTATTTCAAAGATTTTTAATAAGAAAGTATTTTATACGGTACAAAAATAAAGTAATGCAAGGGTACTGACGTTGTGGTCGGCGCCTTCGTAGTTACATTAGGCTTACTTTGCACAGGCTTGTTAAGATATACATATACGGTCCTCCTTGGAGTGAGGAGGGCAAAGAGAAAAGTAAAGAAGAGAGAGGAAAGAAAGAGAGGGGGGGAGGGTGGCGGGGGACGGGGATCTAGTTGACCTCCTTTAGCCCAACTTGGTTTGTGTTCTTCTTGTTGTGGTTGTGTGCCTATGGGGGTTTGTGTGACTCTAGATGTATGTCTAAGGCTGCCCACATTTCCTTCTTAGCTGTGTGGCTTGTTGAAAGCTTTGCTGTGATGTTGTCGGCTCCTCTAAGGAAGCTGACCCAGTTAATCCAGCTCCTGAATGTGGCTTTGGCTGTGTTCTTCCAATTTGCTAGAATTGTTTTAACTGCAGCTGTGAGTAGGAGGTCTACCAGGTCTCTATCCTCCCTGCTGTCTAGATCTGGTGCCATGAAGGCTGTTACTACTCCGATAAGCCCTGGCTGTATGTCCTTGCCTACCACTGTGCTTATAAGGTCCCTTACTCTATCCCAGAAGGTTTTAACTTTGGGGCAGTCGAAGATGAGGTGTTGTAGGTCTCCTTTTGTTCTATGGCAATCCTAACATGTGTCATCCTCCCTGATGCCCATTTCTGCAAGTCTGGCTGGGGTCCATAATGCTCTGTGCAGGAGCCAGAATTTGGTCTGTGCTAGCTGCGGTGTTATCTTGTTTTTCGTGGCTGACCCCCACAGTGTTTTCTTCTCGCCCTCACTGAGGGGTCTTTTGTATAGTGTTTCCCAGAATCTCATTGCTTTGGTGTTTAGGTTAGACGTTTTAGGGCGGAGCAGCCTGTATATGTGCGCTGTCTGGTGACCAACCCTATTGAGGTTGCTCATGTATTGTATAATGGTGGGTGTTGCATGCATTAGGTTCGCTTTCGATATGGCTGCTTTGATTTTGAGAAACCTGTACAGTTCTATGTCTTGGAAGTAGTGTGTTTGTTTGAGGGTGACAAATGTAAGTGGAGTGGCGTTCTTTTCAAGTTGTGCGGGGTGAGTAATTCCTTTCTTGCTCCAGAGCTGTTCGTTCAGCGTTCTACCTCTATATTGTACCCTGGTGTTGAACCAAATTGATTCCCACTTGGTGCCTTTGATGCTTTTCCCATCTGCCTGTCTACTCTCAGTAGTGCTTGTTTGGTGTGTTTTATGATGGGGTTGCTCCCTGCCGAGTGTCTGTTTGCCTTGAGCATGGCTATAGGGTTTATCCCTTCTAGGATCTCCCTTTCTAGCTCTAGCCATACTGGCTCATATTCTTGTGTCTTAGTGACCCAGAAGATTCCTTGCTTTGATAAGCATGCAGTTTGGAACGTTTTGAAATCCGTGATGTTTAGCCCGCCCAGGCCCTTGTTTAGTCTCTGTTAGACCTGACATCTTTTGGCGTGATTACCCCTATCTTTTTGCCTCCTGTATTTTTGATGCTGTGCTGGATTCGTTTTTGCTGGTTTAGATGCTTTGGACACTCTGCCACTGCTGATCAGTGCCAGAGTGTAAGTGCTCCCTATGTAAATTGTTATTCTGATTGGATATACATGTTTGGCATATTTGTATCACCATGAAGTCCCTCGTAAAGTGCACTGGGTGTGCCAGGGCTGGTGATGACAAATGCTACTAGTGGGCCTGCAGCACTGATTGTGCCACCCACAGGAGTAGCTCTAAAATGGTGTCTCGGGCCTGCCACTGCAGCGCCTACGGGCAGTTTAGAACTGCCATGTCCTCCTGGTCCGCGTCCCCGCTGACCAGGCCTAACCCTTCCCTTTTCGTGCACATCAGTCATCCCTATGGAAGGCCCAAGGTACCCCCCTGGGCAGGGTGCAGTGTATGTGAAAGGTAGAGCATGTACTAGTGCAGGTGACATGCTCTGGTAGTGAATTACAGCCATTCTCGTTTTTCACTATTGTAAGGCTATCTTGCTCCATAGGTTAACATGGGGGATGCTGGCTACAGTGGTTAACGGCATTTCTTCCCATAGGAACAAGATAGGACATAAGTATCTAGTATCCCTGAACTTAGAATTTAATAACGCATCTTTTAGGAAAGATGGTTTTTGGATCTTGTGTTTGAGGACAGCGCTTTTAGAAAGTTGCCGTTCTCTTGTCTGACCCTTCTGTGTGCCTGAGACTGTTTGTGTATTGACTGTCTGGTTTGTGAGTGACAGGGGCTGGGGAGTTCCCCCAGAGGCTGGATGAGTCAGCACTAGGCTGAGTGGAGCAATTGCTACCTGAGTGGTGGGAGGAGTTAGCACCTGAGCTGAATAGGGCTGTGCCTGCCTGCCACAATGCTGGCTCCACCTCCTGCTGGGCGGCTGAGGACTCTGCCCCTCACTCTGAAAGGAAAGATGTAGCCAGCAAAACAAAGTGCTCAAGATCCACCCAGAACTGGTTCAGACCGGGCTCAGGGCCCACATGCACAGAGAGAACAAAGACTTTAGGGGTATAAGTACAGGACCCCTGACAACAGAAAATTAGATCATCCTGGAAATCAAGAAGGAACCTCTGCCAAGGAGAAAGCTGACTCTGAAGAAGGAAGACTGTCCTGCTGTTGCTCTGCTGGACTGACCTGCTGTTGCTTTGCTGCCAAGGAGAGGGGAAGGACTTTGCTGTGAGCTGTGTCCCCTGTCTTGAAGGAATCTCCAAGGGCCTGAGAAGAGCTGGCTCCCTGTTTCCGAAGTCCCAGGAACAAAAGGACTTCACCCCCAGTCTCCCTGAACTCTGCTGAGAGAGTTCTGTCCTTCGTAGAGTGCTTGATCCAGTTGTGGGGCCTCTAGAAGTTGAACCTGAGCTGGGAAGCTTGAGACTAAGCTGAGAAACTTGTGAAGCTGAAAAGTGTCGCATCGCTCGCTTGCGGAGCGCATCCCCGACAGTGCGAGAAGTTTCCCGCCGCTACGAAGGTCGAGATCGGCGCAGCACCTGACATCGCTGCCGAGGCCGTCGCACCCTTCGTTTGCGGGACGCACCAGACCGGTGCGGGAGAATCGAACATCGCTGCGAGTGTCGTCGCAGAGCCTGTCGCCGGGGTGAGATCGCCGCACTGCTTGCTTGCGAACCGCATCACGTCGCTGCGAACATCGTCGCAGAAACATCACATCGAGGAGCTGCGAGAGAGAGGGTCACCGCTGGACCGCGCATCGTCGCCCCGGAGATCGTCGCAGCCCCTCCGAGATCATCGCATCGTGCCTTTGTGAGAACAGACTTCCCACGGAACCTACGCACCGGAATCTACGCAAGCTGCCTTCCTCCCCATACAGATCGGATTCGTCGCCACACGCCCGCTGCTGCAGCGGGGCTGTCGCCTCGCCTCCCCAGGGTCTCAGGAGTAACGCATCGCTTGTTTCCACCGCACCAGCTTCCTGCTTGTGGAACTTTGTTGCATCTAAAAGGTACTGTGAGTAAACGTGGCGCAACTGTGAACTTTTCACCCATCTGTGGATTATTTTAACGCAACTTAAAGAACTTTGATTACAAGCTGAAGAACTCTTTTTGAAACCATATCCTTGAACTGTGTATGTTGGATTTTTGCCGTTTTGGTCTTGTGTAGTTTAGAATAAATATCTTTATTTTCCTAAACTGTTGTGGAATCAGTTTGTGGTGTCTTCACTGTGTTACTGTGAGTGTTGGTACAAATACTTAACGCATTGCCTCTGGTTAGCCTAGACTGCTCAGGCCAAGCTACCTTGAGGGCGAGCAGGGGTTATCTGAGAGGGTTATCTCCTTGTCCTGACTAGAAGCAAGGGTCCCTATTTGGACGGTGGTACCTACCTCTGCCAACTAGAGACCCCCAGTTCTAACATTGGTGGCAGCGGTGGGATTTGAACTTGTATTTGTACTTGACCCACAGTAACTGGTGTACATCACTAGTGAGTGCAGACCATTACGCCACCGCATACTATTGGTTTTTGAGTTTTTGAATTTTATTTTTGAGTAACTCTTCGAAAAGCATCATGTCTCAGAATGGGAAGGCACCCAGTGAGGGGGCAGAAGAAGCAGAATTAGAGTTTTGCATTGAAGATTTGTGTTCATACAAAGTTGAGCAACTGAGGTACTTCTGCCAGCAGTTTGAGTGCCCCATAAAAAGCGCCTACAGAAAGGAGGAGCTACAGAGAATCTTGAGAGCCCATTGGGAGGCACAAGAGGAAGATGATGTGGATGTAGAAAATGGTTTTCAAAGCAAAGATCTGCCAGTGGGCAGAGTAGGCTCAGGAGCTGGCAGCAACCACTCCGGTAGGGGCCTCACCCCAGAAGAGTTACAGGAAAATCAAAGAATAAGAGAATATGACTTGGAAGTCATGAAAATGAAACTGAGGCAATTGGAGTTGGAGAAAGAAAGGGCAGCGGAAGACAAGAGAGAGGCCCGCGCCTTAGAGGAAAAGAAATTGCTTTTGGATCATGAATTGAGAATAAAAGAGCTGGATCTGAAAAACAAGGAGGTGGATGCCAGTTCTAATGGTGGCAGCGCGCAGCCAGTGCATGGGGGTAAAGTATATATTCCCAAAGACCTGGTACAGAATTACCATAGGAGTGAGGATATTTATGCCTGGTTCACTTCGTATGAAATTGCATTGAAGATGAATGATGTGCCTGACAAGTATTGGGGGGCGGGCCTGTGGAAACATTTTGAGGCGTCTGGGAGGAGTGCTCTAAAGCCTTTAGAGTTGACAGGTGCCATGACCTACCCCAATATGAAGGAGGCCTTATGTCTCAGGTATGGCCTTACTCCAGAGCAGTACAGACTGCAGTTTAGAAACTCCAAGAAGAAAGAGTCTGAGACTTGGATGGAGTGTGTGAATGGGTACTCGCGTGCACTGGAAGGTTGGATGAAGGGCAGTAAAGTAACTGATTTAAAGGGGTTGTTGCATTTAATCAGTTGGGAGCACTTGAGTAGTCTTTGTGTTCCAGAGCTGCGCCAGCATCTTTTAGACAGCAAGCTGACAGACCCCATTGAGCTTGCTAAGGAGGCGGACCGCTGGTCCAGTACCAGGGTCCACAAAGGAGTTGTGGGTACCACAGCCAAAGGTGGGCAGGGTCCCCAGCAGAAGAGTGGGGGGGACAAGGGTAACCAAAAGGAGTTCTCGCAAGGGCCCCAAAGTAGTTCCCAGGAAAAGGATTCCCAACCCCCCAAGCCTAAACAGCCATGGCCCTCTAAGGGTAGGCGGGACAAGAGAAATAACCAGGGCCCCCCTACCTGCTATCACTGCAACGAGGTGGGCCATATTGCTCCGAAATGTCCCAAGAAGAAGCCCGCACCCACTGGTGCTCCCGCCCCAGCGTTAGCTAGTGTAGCTTTGGGCGGGGATTTGGTTTCTAGTGATTGGGGAGAGCTAGCAGTTATGACCCTTGTCTCGCTAGGAGACCGAGAGATGGTCCCGGAAACCTTACTGCCCTCTAACACTAAGAAATATGGGCAGAAGGTGACCATCAATGGGAGGGAGGTTGAAGCCCTGAGAGACACCGGAGCCAGTGTGACATCCGTGAGGTGTCAGTGGGTGTCTGACGAGCAAATCATCCCTGGCGTACTCCGCCCTGTAGTGGCCGCTGACAGCTCAGTGCGCCTCTGCAAGATAGCGAAGGTTTCCTTTGAATGGGGAGGAGTCTCTGGTCTTTTGGAGGTAGTTGTCAGTGATGCCTTGCCTGTGGACTGTCTGTTAGGCAACGACCTGGAGAGTTCTCCATGGAAAGACATAGAACACCGAACTCACTTGGAGATGTTGGGTCTGCCTGCGTGGATCTGCGTGACCACGCGTGCTATGGCAGCCAGTAAGGGTGAATCAGCAGAACTGGAGCCTGAAACAGTGGCCCAGAGACCTGCCAGGAGAGGAAGAGGCAGAGGGCGCGGGAAACCAGCCCCAGCCGTTCCCACGGTCCAGGAGGAAGCAGAACCTGAGGGGGATGCCCTGGAACCTACAGGGGAACAGGTGGCCGAACTGGGAGACCTACCTGAGCTGACCCATTGGCAGCAAGAAGGTGGTCCCTCCAGGGAGGAGTTCTGCCAGGCGCAGAAGGAATGCCCTTCCCTCATTGGTCTGCGGCAACAGGCTGTAGATCAGGCAGCAGGTGGAGCAGTCAAAGATCACTATGTTTACTGGGAAGGTGACCTACTTTATAGCGAGCCTAAGTTTGCTGAGCCCGGTGCAGCCCGTGTGCTGGTGGTACCCGAGCGCTTCAGAAACTTCCTAATGGGTCTGGCTCATGACGTGCCTCTCGCAGGACATCTGGGGCAAGACAAGACCCTAAACCGGCTTGTCACCCACTTCCACTGGCCCCAGATGAGGAAGCACGTCGGTTCCTTTTGCAGATCTTGCCAAACCTGTCAAGCTAGCGGCAAGACTGGAATGAAGTTGAAGGCCCCCCTTCAACCCTTCCCAGTGGTGAGCACCCCTTTCGAGCGGGTGGGCATAGATATCGTAGGGCCCCTGGACCCCAAGACAGCCTTAGGCAACAGGTTCATCCTGGTCTTGGTGGACCATGCCACCCGGTACCCGGAAGCAGTCCCTCTCAGGACAATCACAGCACCCGTGGTGGGCCGTGCATTGATGGGGATCTTTTCCCGTGTGGGGTTCCCCAGAGAGGTGGTCTCCGACCGGGGTACCAACTTCATCTCTAGGTACATGAAGTCTCTGTGGGAGGAGTGTGGGGTAACTTATAAGTTCACCACTCCTTACCATCCTCAAGGAAACGGGTTGGTTGAAAGGTTCAATCGGACCCTGAAAGGCATGATTATGGGCCTAGCGGAGCCCATGAGACGGAAGTGGGACGTCTTGTTACCATGCCTGTTGTTTGCCTACAGGGAGGTGCCTCAGAAGTCCTTAGGGTTCAGTCCCTTTGAACTCCTGTATGGCCACCCTGTCAGAGGACCTCTCTCGCTGGTGAAGGAGGGTTGGGAAAAGTCCCGTGGGAAAACCCCCCAGGATGTGTTCAGCTATGTGCTGGCCATCCGCAACCAGACACAACGCTTCAGGAAACTCGCTCAGTCGAACCTAGAAGCAAGCCAGGAAGAAATGAAAAGATGGTACGACCAGAATACCACTCTGGTCGAATTTCAACCTGGGCAGAAAGTGTGGGTGATGGCGCCAGTGGAGCCTTGCGCGCTCCAGGACAAGTGGTCTGGGCCATACAAGGTGGTGGAAAGGAAGAGTGAGGTAACCTACCTGGTTAACCTGAAGACTCCCAGGCAGCCCCTGAGAGTTTTGCACGTGAACCGCCTCAAACCACACTTTGAGAGGTCTGAAGTAACCATGCTCATGGCTACAGATGCAGGAATGGAAGAGGATAGTGATCCTCTCCCTGACCTCCTGGCAGTCAAAGAGCAAGATGGGTCAGTGGATGGTGTGGTCCTCTCGCCCACCCTGACCCCAGAACAGCAGAATGACTGTCGCCAAGTGTTGGGTCAGTTCTCCTCTCTGTTCTCCCTGACCCCAGGAGTCACCAACTGGTGCGTCCATGACGTGGACACTGGAGACAGTCTGCCTGTGAAGCAAACATTTTACAGGGTAGCTGACAAGGTCAGGGCCAGCATCAAGGAAGAAGTTTCCAAGATGTTGGCGCTAGGGGTGATTGAGCCCTCCAGCAGCCCCTGGGCTAGCCCAGTGGTCTTGGTCCCCAAGAAAGCTGCTACCCCCGGTGGCCCGCCAGAACTCCGGTTTTGCGTGGACTACCGTGGGCTCAATGCGGTCACGAAGACTGACGCACACCCTATCCCCAGAGCTGATGAGCTCGTGGATCGGTTGGGAGCTGCCAAGTACCTCAGTACGTTCGATTTGACTTCGGGGTACTGGCAGATTGCCTTAACTGACGGGGCCAAAGAGAGGTCAGCATTTTCAACGCCAGAGGGGCACTTCCAGTTCCGTGTCATGCCCTTTGGGTTGAAGAATGCCCCTGCCACGTTCCAGAGACTGGTTAACCAGGTACTGTCCGGGCTGGAGGAATTCAGCGCCGCATACCTGGATGACATTGCTGTGTTCAGCTCCACGTGGGCGGAACACTTGCAACACCTCTGCGAAGTGTTGAAGGCTCTGCAAAAGGCAGGCCTCACTATCAAGGCCAGTAAGTGCCAGATAGGGCAGGGATCTGTGGTGTATTTGGGACACCAGGTGGGGAGCGGCCAGGTGGCGCCCCTACAGGCTAAGATTGATACCATTCTGGCTTGGGAGCCCCCAAAGACCCAGACAGAGGTGAGAGCCTTTTTAGGACTCACCGGGTATTACAGACGGTTTGTCAAGGGATATGGCACCATTGTCGCCCCCTTGACAGAACTCACTTCCAAGAAGTTGCCCAAAAGAGTTGACTGGACTGACGCCTGCCAAACTGCTTTTGAGGCCCTGAAGACTGCAATGTGCACAGCACCGGTGCTCAAGGCACCTGACTTTTCCAGTGAGTTCATAGTTCAGACGGACGCTTCAGAGCATGGTGTGGGAGCAGTACTCTCACAAGCCACTGAGGAGAATGGAGACCAGCCAGTAGCTTTCATTAGTCGGAGGCTACTCCCCAGGGAACAGAAGTGGAGTGCGATTGAAAGGGAGGCTTTTGCTGTGGTCTGGGCTCTGAAAAAGTTGAGGCCCTACCTGTTTGGGACTCACTTTCGTGTTCAGACCGACCACAGGCCCCTCAGGTGGTTAATGCACATGAGGGGTGAAAATCCAAAACTGTTGAGGTGGTCCATCTCCCTACAGGGAATGGACTTCACGGTGGAACACCGCCCTGGTACAGAACACGCCAACGCTGATGGTCTGTCCAGGTTTTTCCGCCTTAGTGAAGAGAACTCCCAAGAGGGTGGGTAGTTCTCCCCACTTTCAGCTGGAGGGGACACGTGTTAGACCTGACATCTTTTGGCGTGATTACCCCTATCTTTTTGCCTCCGCCTCCTGTATTTTTGATGCTGTGCTGGATTCGTTTTTGCTGGTTTAGATGCTTTGGACACTCTGCCACTGCTGATCAGTGCCAGAGTGTAAGTGCTCCCTATGTAAATTGTTATTCTGATTGGATATACATGTTTGGCATATTTGTATCACCATGAAGTCCCTCGTAAAGTGCACTGGGTGTGCCAGGGCTGGTGATGACAAATGCTACTAGTGGGCCTGCAGCACTGATTGTGCCACCCACAGGAGTAGCTCTAAAATGGTGTCTCGGGCCTGCCACTGCAGCGCCTACGGGTAGTTTAGAACTGCCATGTCCTCCTGGTCCGCGTCCCCGCTGACCAGGCCTAACCCTTCCCTTTTCGTGCACATCAGTCATCCCTATGGAAGGCCCAAGGTACCCCCCTGGGCAGGGTGCAGTGTATGTGAAAGGTAGAGCATGTACTAGTGCAGGTGACATGCTCTGGTAGTGAATTACAGCCATTCTCGTTTTTCACTATTGTAAGGCTATCTTGCTCCATAGGTTAACATGGGGGATGCTGGCTACAGTGGTTAACGGCATTTCTTCCCATAGGAACAAGATAGGACATAAGTATCTAGTATCCCTGAACTCAGAATTTAATAACGCATCTTTTAGGAAAGATGGTTTTTGGATCCTGTGTTTGAGGACAGCGCTTTTAGAAAGTTGCCATTCTCTTGTCTGACCCTTCTGTGTGCCTGAGACTGTTTGTGTATTGACTGTCTGGTTTGTGAGTGACAGGGGCTGGGGAGTCCCCCCAGAGGCTGGATGAGTCAGCACTAGGCTGAGTGGAGCAATTGCTACCTGAGTGGTGGGAGGAGTTAGCACCTGAGCTGAATAGGGCTGTGCCTGCCTGCCACAATGCTGGCTCCACCTCCTGCTGGGCGGCTGAGGACTCTGCCCCTCACTCTGAAAGGAAAGATGCAGCCAGCAAAACAAAGTGCTCAAGATCCACCCAGAACTGGTTCAGACCGGGCTCAGGGCCCACATGCACAGAGAGAACAAAGACTTTAGGGGTATAAGTACAGGACCCCTGACAACAGAAAATTAGATCATCCTGGAAATCAAGAAGGAACCTCTGCCAAGGAGAAAGCTGACTCTGAAGAAGGAAGACTGTCCTGCTGTTGCTCTGCTGGACTGACCTGCTGTTGCTTTGCTGCCAAGGAGAGGGGAAGGACTTTGCTGTGAGCTGTGTCCCCTGTCTTGAAGGAATCTCCAAGGGCCTGAGAAGAGCTGGCTCCCTGTTTCCGAAGTCCCAGGAACAAAAGGACTTCACCCCCAGTCTCCCTGAACTCTGCTGAGAGAGCTCTGTCCTTCGTAGAGTGCTTGATCCAGTTGTGGGGCCTCTAGAAGTTGAACCTGAGCTGGGAAGCTTGAGACTAAGCTGAGAAACTTGTGAAGCTGAAAAGTGTCGCATCGCTCGCTTGCGGAGCGCATCCCCGACAGTGCGAGAAGTTTCCCGCCGCTACGAAGGTCGAGATCGGCGCAGCACCTGACATCGCTGCCGAGGCCGTCGCACCCTTCGTTTGCGGGACGCACCAGACCGGTGCGGGAGAATCGAACATCGCTGCGAGTGTCGTCGCAGAGCCTGTCGCCGGGGTGAGATCGCCGCACTGCTTGCTTGCGAACCGCATCACGTCGCTGCGAACATCGTCGCAGAAACATCACATCGAGGAGCTGCGAGAGAGAGGGTCACCGCTGGACCGCGCATCGTCGCCCCGGAGATCGTCGCAGCCCCTCCGAGATCATCGCATCGTGCCTTTGTGAGAACAGACTTCCCACGGAACCTACGCACCGGAATCTACGCAAGCTGCCTTCCTCCCCATACAGATCGGATTCGTCGCCACACGCCCGCTGCTGCAGCGGGGCTGTCGCCTCGCCTCCCCAGGGTCTCAGGAGTAACGCATCGCTTGTTTCCACCGCACCAGCTTCCTGCTTGTGGAACTTTGTTGCATCTAAAAGGTACTGTGAGTAAACGTGGCGCAACTGTGAACTTTTCACGCATCTGTGGATTATTTTAACGCAACTTAAAGAACTTTGATTACAAGCTGAAGAACTCTTTTTGAAACCATATCCTTGGACTGTGTATGTTGGATTTTTGCCGTTTTGGTCTTGTGTAGTTTAGAATAAATATCTTTATTTTCCTAAACTGTTGTGGAATCAGTTTGTGGTGTTTTCACTGTGTTACTGTGAGTGTTGGTACAAATACTTAACGCATTGCCTCTGGTTAGCCTAGACTGCTCAGGCCAAGCTACCTTGAGGGCGAGCAGGGGTTATCTGAGAGGGTTATCTCCTTGTCCTGACTAGAAGCAAGGGTCCCTATTTGGACGGTGGTACCTACCTCTGCCAACTAGAGACCCCCAGTTCTAACAGTCTCAGTTTACATAGGCTGATCCTGGGTATCTTTCCTTTCCATAAGAGCTTGTTTATCATTTTGTTGAGTTTTTTGTGACATTCCTCTGTGGATTTTAGTGGGAGCATGCTTAGGGTATAGTTGATTACTGGTGTTATCATCATTTTGATGGTCTCTATTCTTCCCCACCAGCTAATGAATTTAGGGGACCACAAGTCTAGTCTCTCCTTTACTTTTTTTAGGGTGGCCTCCTCGTTGTGTTCTAAGGTCATTTTCAGGTCTCTGCTGAAGAGGATGCCTAAGTATTTAAGGGCTTTAGTTTGCCAGGCTAGGCCGGAGGATCCCAGGACTGCTTTTGTTGTGTGGACATTCATGGGTTTGCACTCGGATTTATCTCTGTTTTGTTTGTAGCCTGAGGCGTGAGCATACTCCTCTATGGTTTCCATTAGCGCAACTATTGAAGTTGTCGGCTCTTTTGTAGTTATCAGCACATCATCTGCATAAGCCGCTAGCTTCACGGTCTTGTCATTGATTCTAACTCCCTTTATTCCTGGGTTGTTCCTTATCATTGTCAGCAGTGGCTCCAGTGCTAGCAGGAAGATTGCTGGAGATAGCGGGCAGCCCTGCCTTGTTCCCCTTCCTAGTGTTAGTGCTTCGGATGATCCGCCGTTCACAACGATCTTCGATTTGGGTCGGTTGTATAGAGCCACTACCATATCCCTGTATTTGTTCTCTAAGCACCTGTCTAGGAAGGGCCATGAGACTATATTGAAGGCCTTATCTGCGTCTAGGGCTATCATGACTGCCTGATCTGTGCTAAAATTTCTTGTAGAATAGTGCCGTGTAGCCATCGGGCCCTGGCGCTTTGTTGAGTTTGAGCGCTGTGATAGCGGTTTCTATCTCTGCCTCTACAATGTCTTCTCCTAGCGTTTCTCTCTGTTCTGGTGTTAGGGTCGGGAGGGTGAGCTTGCCCAGAAGTTCAGCTCCTCGATCTGCCGCTAGGTTCTTGTCTGTGCTGTACAACTCCTCGTAAAACTGTTTGAATACCTCTAGGATTGCCTTGTTTGTCGTTTGCGATCTGTTTGCTTTGTCTGTTATGGCCGCAATCGAGTGTTGTCTCTGTTTTGCTTTCAGGTATGACGTTAGCGTCTTCCCTGCCTTGTTGGCCGAGCATAGGTTAATGGATTTGTAGTTATTGATCTATGCTCCCTCTCTCTCGCTTAGTATCCTATTGAGCTCGTACTTTTTCTTTGTAAGATCTGTTAGTGAATTCTTGTCTGTGAGGTTTGCGCATGGCCTGATCCTAGATCTTTGATCTGTTTTTCTAACTCCGCTATATTCTTATTTCTGCCTCTGTTCATTCTGGTTTTAATGTTCATGAGTTTGCCTCTTATTGTGACTTTTAAGGCGTCCCAGATGACCCCCTTCGCTACCTCTGTGCTATCATTAAATGTCATGTATTCCTCGATGGCCTCCCCAATTTCCTTAATGTTTCCTGGGTGTTGTAGGATGTCACTGTTCAGTCTCCATCTTCGGCTCGGCGTGTCATTATGTTTCCCACTTAGTGAAAGTGCTATGTGTGCGTGATCCGATATGGTGATCGGTGCTATATCTGTTTCGTCAATCAAGTGTGTGTGTGTGGCTGACATTAGGTTGTAGTCTATTCTGCTGTATGAGTTGTGTGGGTTTGAGTAGAAGGTGTATTCCCTCGCGTCTGGGTGTTGGAGCCTTCAGGGGTCTTTGAGTTGAAGTTTTGTGCAGATGTTCTTGAGTATGTTGTGGGCATCCCGTGGGTGTGGCAGCAGCGTCGGCCCGTTCCCTGCCACGGACAATGGACGGGGGACAATGTAGCTGATGTAGGTGCCTGGGGCAAGAGGAGAGGAATAGGTAACGCCCCTGGTCCTCAGACAGCAGTAGGAGGGAGATAGTGTACCGCGGTCTGGTCTGCAGGAAGCATGTGGAGTGGGGGTGCGGTCGAGCGGCTGCTTTGAGGCAATCATTTATATGCTCAGAGGGATTCAGGTCCCGCCAGTGGTGGCAATGTCAGGCTTTAGGCATGGGGCCTGGAGGCCTTGGTGCGGGGGCGGAGCTCTAAGCCCAAGCCCCCACAATGGGAGGGGGATAAAAGGTTTAGATGGGGTGCACCAAAGGGGGAATTCAGGGCTGGGCCACGGGGGAGGGGGGATGGGGGAGGCGGAGGGGGGTCCCTGTGTCCTTGAAGTGGGGGATTGATGGACAGGGCCCCATGGGGAGCTCAGATCATGCTGAGCGGGAGTGTGGAAAGTAGCATGAGGTGTACACAGGGGACAGCAATGGTCAGGAGGGGGAGTGGGAGGGGATAATGGGCGAGGATAAACTTCCAGGCAGCGGGGAAGGAAAGGTCAGGTAGGGCTGCTAGCTGGCTTTCCGAACTTTACTTTGGCATTGCAGGGGAAGTAGCCAAATGGACAGGCAGACTTGGGAGAGTTGCTTGCAGTTCAAAGACCCCGGGGGGAAGGGAGGGCATGGTCTAGAACGGCCAGCCGGACTTTTGGTGAGGGACAGTATTTGAGGCTGCCATGACAGTCAAAGGTGGACTCAGCGGTGAAACACCCTGTTGGGGGTCGAGGCAGCCTCTGGGGCCTCAGGGAGGTCTGCACTGATCAAAAGCAACAAGCTGGAACAGGAGGGCGTAGTACAGCCCTCTGGTACGCGGTGGAGGATATCGAGGAGGTACATCAGCAAGGGCAGGATTAGCAGAGGCATGGGTTAACAAGCAGGCTGTTTCTTGAGTCATGACGGGACTCGAAAAGAGTGTGGAAGGAGCAAGGAGCTATAGCTGATCTGTAATGTTTTTGGCCTCTGGGGACACAGGCTTCGGCAGGTCAAAGGTTCAGATCCCGCCAATGCTGGCAAAGTTTATGGAGGAAAACACTAAAGCAATTTGGAGGAAAACACTAAAGCAAATTAAAAAAAAAAGAATTAATTGTTAGAAAGGAGGGAGTACAGGGGTCGGGGGGATCACAGTACCAATGTTGTGCCTAGTCTGTTGCAGACTCGGAGACGAGAAGAAAGATACCCTGGCCAGGCCAGCGCCATTCAAGCTCCTTCATGACTGGCTAGGAGGCTGGATCCGGTGCGGAGACGGACCTTGACGCCAGGTATGGATGTTTTGAAGGGAGCGGAGATAAGGATCGCACAATAGATAGGGTGTCCGTGGGGGCTAAAGGGGGCGGCAAAGAAGATATCGGAGAGGTCAGTCTCCAGAAAGTTTTATAGGGAAGGAATACTGGGATGGGTGCATATGCACAGTTAATAGAGGGGAGACAGGTCAGGGGCAGACGATAGAGGGGTAAGGGAAAACAGGGGAAAAGACATAAGCACACACGGGTAAGGACAAGGTGGTGGAAATGGACAAAATCAAGCTTTCAGGGTGACAGGGCAAAAGAAAGCCATGAGATGACAATAAAATATCGTGCATGGAAGTGACGAAACACAGGTGGAGCACTTCATAGGTAGCAACTGGAGAGAAATGCAAAGAGGAATATATGGAGATGTTAAAATTGCTTCCCAGAACTTAGGGCAAAGGAAGGGTCAAAAGAGGAGGAACTAGAGTTGTCTAAGAGGACTAGGTGCCACTGACAATAGAGAATGAGACTGCAGTTTTCCTGAATTTTGTCAGTGTTTGCGGTTGGAAATACCTCGAGAGGTGTCTTTTGATTGAAATACATGGATGGGATCTGGAGGGCATGGGTAACAGAGGGGATAGGCCTGTGTTGTATCCTCGTGCTTCCTGCTGAGCTCGCCTCGCCGCATGCTCTGGAATGTGGAATCCTGTGCCTAGGGATTCCAGTGATTCCACTGCAGCGGTTGGCGTGGGCTCTTCATGTCTCTTTCTCGCTTCTTTAATAAATCCTCACTTTCCACTAAATCGTGAGCAGGCAGTCTCTCTCTTTGACGGATACTTCACTGGCGACTTGGTGTGAACGAACCTACGCGACGTCAGAGCCCGCAGCCCCGGTATCCCCGGACCAAGATTACCGTTGCCATCATGAGATGCTGAATTCCCTCTTCTGTGTCTGCCGAGCCTTCGTTATCGAATCGATGTCAGTTTGGTGAAAATCCCGCTTTCTTCACGTTAAGCGGTGAGATTATTTTCATTTTAATCCTTCTCGCTTTGTTTTCCTCTGCGCTAGTTGACGCGTGCGCTCTACCACGCGCCTGGAAACTTCAGCGCGAGCAAACGCATGCGCTCAACATTCTCTGCATTCCAACCAGCCAGCGTCAGCACAAGCAACCAGGCAGCGTCGGCACAAGCAAGTGCAAGCAACCTCTGTTCTATCTGCTATTGTGACATCACAAAGCCTTTCTTCAAGGAAATTCTTGTATTATTCTTCAAGGAATAATTCGTCTCAAGAACTTTTTTTACCACTGTGTTTATGACATCACAATACCTAAGTAAGACATTTTCTGCACTCTGTTAAAGTTACATTCTTCAGCTTTTCCATCCATTCTCCTGCATATCAATGGAAAGTTTTAATGCTCCTCCGCCATTTTTGGCGAGTCCCGGTGAACCACCATTAGAATGGAAACAATGGCGTGAAGGATTTGAAGCCTATCTCGAAGCCATTGGTGGTGAGAACTACACGGACAAACGCAAACTTGCAATACTTAAGCATTCACTTGGCGCAGAAGGAAGACAAATTCTTTCTCATTTACCTCCAATGACATTAGATAATTCATCTGAAGAAGAAGTTGATGTCTATGAAAATGCAATTATGCAGCTCGATAAACAGTTCATTAAAAAAGTCAATGAAGTGGTGGCACGTCACAAGTTTCTTAGCAGAAAACAACTTCCCGTTGAACCAATTGATTCTTTTATCAAAGATTTAAGGATCCTGGCTGCAAAGTGCAACTATCAACAATTCCAGGATCAAATGCTAAGAGACCAACTTGTGCACAACGTCTCTGATGTAAAGCTTCAAGAAAAATTGCTCGATGCAAAAGACTTATCTCTTTCAAAAGCACTTGACATCGCTCACCGATTTGAGGATATGAAGCTTGGCATAAAAGAACTATCTGATAAAAAACCTAAAGAATCTGCTTCCGAAAATTCTAGTGTATCAGTGGTCCAAAATATCAAGAAGAACCCATCTACTTTTTCTTCCAACAAACCTATGTTGACCTCTACTTCTCATCAAAATTTCAGAAAGGATGTTGTTTTTTTCAAATGTGGCTTTCCTGGTCATGTAGCAACGGATAAGAGATGTCCCGCTATAGGACAATTTTGCAACTATTGTAAGTCTAGAGGTCATTTCTCCAGGATGTGTAAGAGTCGCAACAGATCGAAGTATTCTAATTCTGACCCTAGACGCCCCAGATTCTCTGAAGTTCAACCTGTGGACATCGATGACGACGAGTACGACGACATCTGCAACGTCTATGAAGTTGGAGAGGAAAAAAAAGACTCACCCTTCTGTATGCTTCAAATTGGGTCCAAATCTATAAAAGTCATGGCAGACTCTGGTGCAAAATACACTTTAATAGGTGATGATGTATTGCTGAAAGAATTTCCTGATGTCATATCATTATTTCCCTCTGACATAAAGTTAAGGGGGTATGGGAAAAAACCCATTGATGTATTTGGATACTTTCCCTCCACTTTATCATTTAAGGGCAAGTCAATACATGCTAAGGTTTATGTTGCTAAGGATGGATCATGCTTACTGGGTTGGCCACAACAGAGAGAATTGATGATGAAACTTGATCCCAATCACCCCGATCAGGTTTTAGGTTACTCTGACTTCATCAATTCTGTTGAGGTATCCCCCGACAACAAATGGGAAACTATTTTTCCACAAGTTTTCTCCCCTACTTTGGGTCTACTCAAAAATTTTAAACACAAAATTATTCTCAAACACAATGCTGTTCCCAAAGTACACAAAGTACGCAACATACCCTTAGCCCTACGTGAATCTGTAAAAAAAGAACTTCAGAGGTTATGCGACTTAGACGTAATCGAGGAAATTGAATCCTCCGAGTGGCTCTCGCCAGTAGTTGTAGCCCACAAACCTAATGGGAAAATTCGTTTGTGTGTGGATATGCGCGATTTAAATTCAAATGTGTGGGTGGATAGACATCCTTTACCCAATATTGGAGAAATGTTCGCTAAGCTCAAGGATGCATCTATCTTCACCACATTGGATTTATCTAACGCATATCACCAGATAGCACTTCATGATGATAGTAAGCATCTGACTTCGTTTATAACCACTGAGGGTGCATACAGATATAAAAGAATGCCTTTTGGGTTAGTGTCCGCATCCTCAGTGTTTCAGCGTGTAATGCACAACATGTTTAAGAATGTATCTAATGTGTTATATTTTCAGGATGACATTTTAGTTTTTGGTAAGGACGAATGTGAACATTCTGAAGTTTTGTTTAAAGTCCTGTCCATCCTACAAGACAACGGTCTCACCCTCACTAAAGAAAAGTGCAAATTTGGAAAGAATTCAGTGGACTATTTAGGTCATTCCATTAGTAAACAGGGCATTTCTCCCAAATTGAGTTTAGTTAAGGCAATCGAAAATGCACCTGAACCTGTCAACAAAGATCAACTTAGATCCTTTCTCGGTTTAGCCGAGTATTATGCCAAATTCATTCCATCTTTTTCTGATAAAACTTCTCACTTACGCAATTTAATGAAGAACCATCAAGAATTTACTTGGGATGATAACTGCAAATGCCAATTTAATTTTATCAAAAAATGTATCATTTCTGCTCCTGCTTTGTCACCATTTGACACCAATTGTAAATCTTTTATTGTCACAGATGCTAGCAACGTTGGCATTGGTGCGGTTTTGATGCAAAGGCAACACAACGGTTTTGTCACCATTGCTTTTGCATCAAGGCCTTTACGGGGTGCTGAAACAAAATATTCCACCCTTGAAAAAGAAACATTAGCTTGCTGGTGGGGTATTGAATACTTTCGTAGGTATGTATATGGCACAAACTTTGTTGTACGCTCGGACCATCGTCCCCTTGTAGATCTTTTTACGACCAAAGGTTGTGGAAAAGCCACTTCTAGAATTGCAAGGTGGCAGTATAAACTACAAGATTTTCATTTTTCTGTTGAGTACATTCCAGGTGCTAAGAATGTCCTTGCTGACTTTCTTTCCAGACTTCCCATCGAAGACGACAATCATGTTCCACCTGACGATGACCCTGACAAAGTAGTGTCAATTTGTGAAGTGTCCAATGGATGCATTCGTGAAGATGATTGGAATTTGGCCTGTAATAGTGACCGTGACTACTTGGATGTTGTATCCTATGCCAAAAATGGTTGGCCTCCCAAAAATAGTCTTTCCCCTAATGTTTTGCCTTATTTCCATGTGGCTCAAGAACTTTCCATCCAGGGGGAAACTCTTTTGAGAGGTTTACTGTTAGTAGTTCCGGATAACTTAAGAAACACTGTTTTGGACATGGCTCATGAGGGTCACCCAGGTATGTCCAGTATGAAAAATAGAATAAGGAGCGAGTTTTGGTGGCCTGGTGTCGACAAATTAATCGAGAAAAAAGTAAGGTTATGTGTCGAATGTTGTGTGAGTGACAAATCACAGAAGCCCGTTAAATATCACCACGATTCTATCTCAAGACCGTCAAAGCCATGGGAGTGCGTTTCTGTAGACATAGCCGGTCCAATGTCCTTTGGTCTGAGTCCTGTGTACGCCATTGTCCTGATAGACCAGTTCTCTAGTTGGCCGGAAGTGAAATTTGTTCCCCATGTATCTTCTAGGGTGGTTATCGATTTCCTCAATTCAATTTTTGAAAAGGTAGGTTTTCCTTCTTCTATTCTTTCCGATAATGGCACACAATTCACCTCTGCTGAGATGAAATCCTTTTGTTGCAATCATGGCATCTCACACAAGCGCTCTTCTGTTTACTATCCTCAAGGCAACGGCATGGTTGAAAGGTGGATTAGGGTACTCAAGGAGGGTCTGCAACTTGCTGTGTGCAACGGTGAGAATTGTTACGAGGCTGTTAGAAAACTTTTATGGAGTTATCGGAATACTCCTAAGGCTTATGGTGAACTGTCTCCTTTTGAAATAATGCGGGGGAGGAAAGGTGTATGTAATTTAAGCCAACCCTGGATGCGAGACCTTGTAGATGGTAAACGTGCTAGTTGTCGTTCTCCTGTGGTGTCTTCCAATTCCAGCAATCCCTGTAAGGTTGGTGATTGGGTACGTGTGAGAAAGTCTGGTTTTCTTAGATCTGGTGTATCACGTTTTTCTGACCCGTTGTTAGTTGTTAGGGTGGGTAGGCAGGTTGTTGAGCTGTCAGACGGCAATGTGTGGAGTCTCTCTAAGGTTGTCAAAGTTCTACCTTTTCTTAGCAGTTCCTTTGCTCCCAACCATTCAGGAACCTCTCCTTCTAGTTCCAATTCACGTCATCCTCCTGCTTTCCCTCGTTCCCTTCAGCCTATTCCCGTACACACCCCTCATTCCAGTTTTTCCCGTCTGAGGAAATCTCCTGTGTGGCATAAAGATTACATTGTTGGTGAATAACCTTTTCTTTCCAAATTGTTCTCAATGTGATGTGACTGCATTTATTACTTTGCTTGTATGCATTTATTGTTAAGATTAATTCTTTTCTTTTCTAGAAAGGAGGATGTGTTGTATCCTCGTGCTTCCTGCTGAGCTCGCCTCGCCGCATGCTCTGGAATGTGGAATCCTGTGCCTAGGGATTCCAGTGATTCCACTGCAGCGGTTGGCGTGGGCTCTTCATGTCTCTTTCTCGCTTCTTTAATAAATCCTCACTTTCCACTAAATCGTGAGCAGGCAGTCTCTCTCTTTGACGGATACTTCAGCCTGGTGACACTACAGCAAGGAATTAAGGGCCCAGTTAGCATGGGACCCGAAGGCCCAATGAGGGGGGGGGGGGGGGGGGAATGACAACTGTTGACAATGGGTTCGGGTAAGTTTGGGAAACCACCTATATGGCCAGCGGTCTCCCATTAGTATACCAGCCCTGTCAGGACTGCACCACAACAAGGGGAGGGTTGGGGAGATGCAAAAAAAATAAAATGAAAAAAATAGTAAATATATAGATAAACATAGGTATATATGAAATGAATCAGGGGGTTTTAAAGACTCAGCAGATTCCAATTTTAGTTTTTGATCTGTGCAGGCTGACACCCACTTGTGAAATGTTTCGGGGCAGAGTGGCAGCTGTCAAAGGACAGCAGTTCAGCCAAGGGAAACAGCACCCTTTCCTCCTACACTGGACAGCAGGGACAGCAGGGGGCAGGGGGCAGGGGAGGGCATTGGGCCCAAGATCCTAAGGGAACAGGCTTGTACGCCATTTAAATAACGTTTTGAGGCTTGGTTAAAAATTTTACCCCGCCAGAAGGATGCACTGTTGTTAAGTCGAGAATTGCGGGAGGGGTTTACACTAGGGTACAAGGGACCAGGTCCTCCAAGTTGGCAGAAATCTTAGGGCAGTCCATGCACATACACAGTTGGTACGGGAGGAGCTGAGCAAAGATGTTGCGGAGGGAAAAAATAACTTTTTACAAATTGGCAGCTCAAGGATTTGATCATTTCACCATTTGTGGTGGTTCCAAAGTAAGAATCGGGGCAGTTGCAGCACTTGTCTTTGACGGGGGGAGTTACTGTCAATGATTTCACATCTGAATAACTATCCTTGGTTTCATAATTAGCTGTAAAAGTAGCCAGGGGACTGGTTGAGAGAGCAAGGGAATGGGGCAGAGATGGCATAATGTGATGAAGTCGGCTGCTTGATTATTGCGGGGCACCCCGATGTCTTGCAGATATTGGGTATCCTGTTTAATTGACAAATATTTGTTGACACAGAGTTACCCATGGGTGTTCCATATCTTGTGCCTTGTTGGAGTGTTTCAGTGTGATTCTGCAATGGGTTCCTCATGGCAAACGAATACAGTGACAGTGACCAAAACGGTTTGATGGACTGTCAGCAACAGTTGACAAAGTTCTAAGAGTTCATGGGGTGCTGGGAATGCCCCTTGTACAATTGCCACCACTGCCTCCAGTTACCTAACGTTTGTTCTTGTGTTTTGAGTGTGTGCCATTTATTGCAGTATTATACCTCTATTTGTACTTTGTACGATTTTGTAACATGCACAAGTCACTTTTTGCTCTTGTAACGTACCGTTTACTACCTCTTGTGTTTTGTTTGCGCTTGATACATGCACAGTTGTTACTATTGCCTCATGTAACGTAATGTTTGCTTTTGTAACATGCTCACTTGTAATTTTCTCCTCTTGTATCATTACTGTTCCTATTGTGAAGCGCTCTGACACCTTCGGGAAAAGTCTGCGCTATATAAAAACGCATAAAATAAATAAATAAATAAAAATAAATAAGGTCCACACTCTGTGTTGTCATTTCTGGGAACTGTTTTGGTTTCAGTGATAATGGAGGCATGTCTACCAACAGATGAATAATGGCATATGCAGTGATTGCTGGAAGACATCTTGGCTAAACTACAAGTGATGGTCAGAGCAATACAATTTCTGTTAGTCAAATTGACGTTACATGTAGAGTAGTATGGACGGGAAGGACATTGTGTTGTGGCACCATAAGATGCATTTCTCCACAGGGACAAAGGAAGAGTTACGCTTAGGGTGCTGGTTCTGGGAAAATTCCAAGGGCATTACCATGACTGCGCCAAGACTGGGAATAGAACGCACAAATGTACTTGGACACTGCAGGGGCTGCTGGTTGGTTTATAAGGGCAGGTTCGATGATGCGCAGAAGCAGTGGTCAGGGCACTGGCAACATGGGCGTAGGAGTATCGCCTCCTGAATTTTCCTCTACTGGTAGCGGTTTCGGCATGGGGAACATGAATTGTCACAAAGGAAAGTCATTTACAGGGTGGACATTTTGCAGTGGTACACATAGCCAATTAACAGTTTGCCAGGGAGGAACAGGTCTAAGCTCTCTTTGATTGGGGGTGCATGGAAGAGGTCAGAGGCCTGGGTAAAGGGGGAAGAGGTCGCCCAATTTATTTTGCCATTTCTTGACAACGTTTTGTCCAAATTTCGATTGCAGGCAAACTGACGTGGCTTGTCCTGCATGACGAAGCTCTTCTGAGGTTACTCTCTTTCGGCAGGTGAACCGGACAGGGACATGCTTGAAGGGTGGGCAAATGATCAGGGGATATGATCTAGGGTTAGGAAGCTATGTATAAGACAAGTTTGGCGACCATGTTAGGGTTTTTTGCAGGAGAGATGCAAAGGTTATGAGGAGAAATCGCTGTTTTAAATCTTGGTGTCTTGGATGTATGTCAGCACATTTAAGAGGTCCGATAGCTTGGGGAGAGGGGGAGTGCCAAAGTGGGTTGGGACGAAGTTGCGGGCAGGGACAGGGATATTGGTTCTGTATGGGTGTCACTGGGACACTTAAGCCAGGTCAAGGAGGTACAAATAGAGAGGTGCTCATGACAGCTTGCCTTCAATCGACTTGGTGCACCATTGTTTGGGGCTTTTAGCAGAACAATATGGCAGGGTTTTAGTAAAATGTGCATTTACTTGTGTTTCTTTTCAGGTGCAGTAGCGGGGACAGATGCTGTGGATCTGTCTACCTATGAATAGGACATTCATTTCGTACAAAGGGAATGGCATGATGTGTATAATGGGAATGGTCTGAATCTTGGGCAGAGTTTTCACAAAGGGTAGGATGCGTGGCTTGTGCTTCTGCTTTATTGGTCAAATTTAGGAACTGCAACATCCAAACAGCTGTTTTAATATTGCATGTAAGGGAGAAGGGTTTGATGGCGTAAAGTTTTAAGTTGCTGCAGTAGATGAAGAGAGGTTTTACTGGACTTAAGTCAGTAGTGGTCTGGATGTTTTTGCATGTGGACAGCAATGTAATCCTCGGTCACAGTGGAGAGGGAAAGTGCATCCCACAGCAACGGCTAAGCAAAGAGAAAGATATATTGGGACATGAGAAGCTTTGTAGGGAGGAAGGCTTTGGTAGGGTAGAGCTCCTGGAGTTGAGGTTTGCAGCAGTCGACTTTTTCAGAGGAGTTGGAGGACATGTGCTCTCTTCGGGATGGAGCTGTGAGTGGTTCAGATAAATGAGGTACTGGACAAAGCACTGAACATAAGGAAGTATCCTAGATCTTTCTATTGGGGGGTTAGAAAAGTGAGAAAGAAGGAAGGACTTTTCTGAGTGGCATTTGGCAGCTAGTTTTTACATGGTTACAGGTTAAGCTTACGGTTGTGAACAAGTTACACCAGGAGGAAGCTATAAATGAAAAGTTAAGATAGGAGATATTTAGATAGGTAGATGTTTATATAAGTAGGTAAGCGGTTACAGGGGTTAAAGTTCAATAGTTAATGACCGAGTAGGTGTTTTAAACAGTTGCAAGGAAAGGATATAAGGGGCAAATGTAGGAGTGAGGGAGGAGCCAAGTACGAGAACAAATGTATAGTTAGGTGTAGTTTAAGGTTAACATTGTGAGGTGCACCTGTCTTCAACAAAGCAGCCTTTTTCACACATAATGAGTATGTTTGTGGTCTGTGCTGTGCCTCCTTTGGCCCAAATGAGTAACACACAAACATTTGAAGAACTTTTTTTTTATCTCAAAACTCTCATAACGGGGTTTAACTTTAGATCTAGATTCTCTTTGTTTCTTTTCAGGATCCTTAAATGTTACTTTAAGGAAGACTGTAAATTATATTTATGGGGAAATCCTAGTATCCTTATCTTATTTCTCAGTATTTCAGTTTTTTGGAATTCCACGTATTCAATAACTTCCTCCACATAACATTATATGTCAAAAGAAGCGACAATCTAACAATAAAAAATAAGTTTCATACAAATACATGTTCAGGGACTGCTGGTATGACTTTATGGACATTTCAGATAAAATATTTCATTTTTGAATCGTGAATTTTGATTTAAAAGAATGCAATTTTTGGCTCAGTGCAAAGTGTATTGTCATTGGGTGTATTTATTGTAATGCAAATATAATAAGTTCTCATGTCAATCCGGTGTAAAAAGATTCATTATGTAAATAACTGAGGGGAAACTGCCTTCACACAATACATGTACGTTATGCGTGGAGGTAAAACTACCAATGGTATGGTATTTCCGTGTATGATTGAATTAATACATCTGTTGATAGATTAAAACAGTTTGCTTTCTGGCTATAGTCACTCGTAAACACCTCAGCAGGAAATAAATGAAACACTGATGTTTTGAGTACATTTACTTTCATTAACACCGAAAGACCTCTGAAAATTAGTCAGACATTTGTTCATATGCATGTTACTGTGGTTCTATATTTGGACCGAATTCAGGAAAATAATTTAGTTTGTAGAATACAACAAACCACTAACTTCAATCTAATGGCATTTTATAAGTGTCTCTAGTGAAATAGCTGAATATATGATCGAAACAGGTAATATGCAGATAGTAGTGCACTTTGCTCATAAATCTGCAAAGTATCAGGTCTGACAAGGGCCAGGAGATTAGTATAGCTGAGCCCTGTCAGACCTGCATTTTCAAGAGTCTACAAAGTACATATTTATTTATGTACTTGCTGTAGAAAAATGCCTCTTTTTGTATACAATGCTTGATAATTAGGATTCCAAATGGCATATACTTGTGGAAGGTGAATGTCAGATAAATAACCAGAATCATACACTATAGAATTGTAAAAAACACTTTGACTGAATTGATAATATTTGTAACAAAAAACTGTGAACAACATAGTGCTCGGTGTGGTGCCCCAAGTGAAATAAAACCTTAGAAAAAAGGGGAGAGTGCTTCTGATATGGAAGACCTGAAATAAAGTAATAAGGAAAATGACTTGAACTGCCAAAACGGAAAAAGGTTTTTTTTTTCAATCAGGCGCCAACTCAACTTTGAACATTCCCCTTTTTCCCATTTTGGCAGTTCAAATCATGTACCTTATTACTTTATTTCAGGTGTTCCATATCATAAGGTCCTGATGAGACCCCCTATTGCTCTTGGGGTTGAAACTTCATCGACACATACTACAAATGATGAACCACCTTCTCAGCCTTTTAGCATTGAACTAGAGGACTGATATCTTACCCCAAAAATAAATTATGGTCGTTTGACACAAATAGAAACCTTTTTGTACCACCCACTAGCACTCTCCCCTTTTTAGGGCTTGCTGGTACTGCATCCGAAGGATGCGTCCAGCAGGAGCCTTTTAGTGGCCTGACTCGGGGGAATGAGGGACAAGCGTGTGTTACTAGCTTTTCTCCAGGATTTGGGTGCGCGAATGCGCACGTCGGCTCCGTCCACGCGTGCGCACACAGCCAGCCACCACACAGACTGAAACACACGCGCGCTGGTTACTTTCACTTTCCATCCCCCCACCAGTCATCGGCTCTTTCTACACACGCACGCATGCATACATACACACACACACACACAGACACACGCGCACACACAGGCACACATGCGCACAGACACAGACACACTCGCGCACACACACACTCGCGCACACACACACTCGCGCACACACACACACACACTCGCGCACGCACACACGCGCGCACACCCCCCACCCCCCCACCCCACTCACCGAGTTCTTTTCGTGTGTTCCTCTCTCCCTCGGCAGGCAGCGGGTCATCCTCAGCAGCAGGCTGGGCTCTCCACGAGCACGGGAGCCCCGCTAGCTGACACGCAAATCTTCCGGCTGACAGGCACAGGAGCGCTTCAGCACAGGAGCGCGGGGTAGGCTCCCGTCTGCTTCCTGTCTTTTTGCGGCCCCGCCCCGTCCCAACACAGGTTGCCTGGCTTCCTGTTCAAGCCGGGCTGCGGCGGTGAATTTTGTTTTTCAATGAGGGGGTTGAATTTTCACTGTTTATTAATGCGAGCAATGTTATGACAATGTGAATAATGCGAGGCTTGTGTTGGTGAGCTCGATGTCCGGTTGCTAAGGGGACTTCTGGCGTGATTTACATACGCAGGCGGTCATGAGCAGTGGCAGCCAGAGGGCAGATTCCCGAGTAGATTTTTCACTAAAGGGGAAGCAAAATCAACTCGAAAATAGCATGGTGCAGTTTGTGCTGATTTTTCGGTGCAGAATGTGCTACCAGCACTACATCACAACGCGAGCAGCGCGATGTGCATTTTCCGGTCATTGGCGGAACTCTAGAATCTCCCGGAATTTTTATGTGAAATTCCTCGGGTTCTGCCTAGGCCTAGTTCCAACTTTATCTAAAATGAGTGCACTTGCTTCTGCATGCATCTTTACATGTTTTTGTATTCTTTTATTTAAAAACCTTCAAAAAATGTCTGCCTGTGCATGTGCATTCTTTTGTATGCACAGTTGGACATTTTTTAAATGTTTGTAATAAATATTTAGTAAGACTTTACTAAATCATTGCCAATGCCAATAGGGTGCCAATCAACGCTAGATCTATCGGCTTTGACAATGATTGTTTTGCGTGAACTCTAAAAATAGGAGCAGCGATGACACACATTAACGGATGCATTTGAAATGCATAAGACATCCTCGCAATAAAACAACAACGCCACTACGAAATGATTTTGGATATGCCAAATTATGGAGCAATAAAGCTTGGATAAAACGATTTTTATGTTTTTCAGATTATGGAGTGAGTTCTGGTCCAATCTCTATAAATTCTGCATTGCATCTTGTAAATAAACTCCACCTTTCCAAAATTGTCATGTATGTCTAATCCCACAAAAAGAGTAGATTGGTGCCACCGTATGGATGGATGGATTGTCTGAGCAATATTTTAATCTATTGAGGCTTCAATGTTGGGTGTCCCTTGTGGCCTACCTGCAGTTTGATACTATAGACACGTGAGCAGATTAGGAGAGTTTACTAAGGATGCGCGATGACTCCAGGTTGCTGCTTCCATTTGCAAGCTGCCCACAGGAAATTAACAGGTTACATGCTACAGATCCATCCCAAAACAGCATTCCAAGGGTATTTGGATAGGAGAAGGCCTTTGTGTCTAGGATTCAGCGGTAGGACAGTATCAATTCAACAGATTTATGGCAGCATTATTTGAATTTATTGGTTTTATTACCCATATTATGAAAACACTCGTTACATTTATTGGCAATAAAAAATACCGGTACTATTTTGGTTGATTGTGCAAAATTGTATTTATTGAAATACAACTGGCATAAAAAAAATAGAAACAGGATGATGATGGATGCAAAATTGTATTTATTGAAATACAACTGGCATAAAAAAATAGAAACAGGATGATGCTATATGGTCCTGCATAAACCCCTGTGCAATTTACTGCTGGCAAATTATAAATATATTATAAATATACCGTTTACAGCTTTGACCGCAACTGATTTAAATACTACTGATATAATTCTGCATTTATGGTACATTCCATCATATCTCTATACCGAGTTCTGTAAGTGCCACGTGTTGTCACGTGTTTCCAGAATTATGGAGGATTTTGAATGAATGCGGACTCGGGTAGCTGTGTGTTCCACTGAGTAAATGGAGAGGGTTTCAAGATTACTCATTCCCTCAAGAGGGGGGTTTATGCTCATCTGGTCATTCTTTAGAGCTAGGTATATGAAGAACAATGTACCAGACCCACTATATGGCTTTATTAATAATATCCATTCAAATAAAATACAACAAAATGCATGATGCACGTAGGACTGAAAAGTATGTGCATTTTCCTAGGAAAGTGCCTCTTTTTTTAATAAATAGTTTCTAAATTTAAGTAAAAAACGAAATAGATTAAAAGATAAGTGAAATAGAACAACTATGCAGGCTATGCTTACAAACTAAAAATAGGCTCCGTTTAGACTAAAAAGCCATAAAGCATAACACTTAATGCCAAATAATGGGTTGGGCTTGTCATTCCCAACTATATCAGTAACGTTTGCACCTCAAAAATAAGTACAATGAGCTAAACCTAAGGATATGTAACACTAAGCGAAGCGTGTAGCAACCCAAAAGAGTTAATTTAATTTAGTTAATGTACCTTGCCAATGGCATACAACAGCTTCATGAATAGCACCTGTAATAACAGCTGTGACTCTGGAAACGTGGCATTTCCTGGCTGAACTTTGGTATTCGGCATCAGCCAACATGAGGCTTGGAATGACCCCTGAGCCCAGATCGAAGAAAGAACCTGTTTTCTCCAGACTTTTTGCATTTGCAAGTGAATAGATGGGGGCTTGGGGCAGAGAACTACAAGGCAGAACCTGCTTTTCCACATTTCTTGGCTAAGAAAAACAGCAAACACTTGTTGATGTAGCCTGGCATAATACTCAGGAACTGCCGAAGTTGTCTACGCGCCAGAATATTTTTGACATGTTTCATGGCCTAGTTTTTTTTCTTACTTTTTGAACAAAGGGAGATGTAGGAAATGCACTGAGCTTATTGCCGACTCACCCTGTGGGGGGACTGTTCATGACCTTTATCTGCTGAATATTGTGTGGTGAGGACAAACATTTTCTTAAAAACAAAAAGTCACAAAAGAGTCCAATGTTCTCAGAAAAGAGCATTGGTGTTTGGGGTTATGCATAATATTCTGGGTATTATCTAGAGGTTGATTGACGTGGACAGTTTTCCCAAATGTACCAATTGTCCCATCCACCCAATTTAAAGTGTGTACATGACTATAACTGGTAATAAAGGATTATAAACTCAGGGGAACAGGACTTTTGTTGGATGGCCTGCATCAGCGAAACGGAGTATCCACACTAAACAGTTTGTAACAAGCATTTTCAATGCAATAGGTCTCGCATTTGCGAGAGTTTATAACCTATTGGCATTGTAATTGACAATGCCTTTTATTTATGTTTTAAAAAACAACACATAAATAAAATGCATTGCCATTTACAATGCCAATAGCTCAAACTCTAACAACTGCAAGACCTATTGCATTGCAAATGCTTGTTTTCTAAGGTTCTATTTCACTTGGGACACAGAGCACAATGTTTGTTCGCATTTTTTGTTAAAAATATTATCAATTCAGTAAAAGTGTTTTTTGACAATTCTATAAAGTGTATGATTCTGACTCTTTTTCTGACTTTCACCTTCCACAAGTATCTGCCATCGGACGTCCTAATTATCAAGCATTGTATAGTCACCATCATTTTTTCTGCACTGATGCTCCTGTTTTTTTGACTCTTCACACTGAGGTTCTGCTAACCGGTTTCCAGTGATTGTGCTCCTCCCCTAACACACGTCGGAGTTGGTTACAGTCCTGATTGGCACATTTAAATTACCTACAAGTCCCTAATATATGGTAACAAAGTAAACTCAGGGTCTGTAAGTTAATTATAAGTAGAGGACTGCAGCACATATTGTTCCACCACTAAAGTGACCATGCAAAGCATATCTCCAGGTGTGCCCCTTTGACTTGGCAAAATAAACATTTTGCCAGGCTGAAACCTTCCTTTTTAAAAAAAATACTTATAAGCCACCCCTAAAGTAGGACCTACATGTCCATCCGGCCGAGTGTATGGTATTTAAAAGTAGGGCATGTGTACTCATGTTTTACCTGTCTAGCAGTAAAAGATCTCCCTTTCTAATTTGGTGTGGATAGCAACAGTGCTAATCCTATGCTTGAAAACTTTGCTAGAAAAACAGACATTTGAGGTGAGCAAATTTAGAGCCTCACTGTATTGTAGTGTGCTCTATGTAGGACCTTCTCTCCACCTAAACTTGGGAACTGCCCAGAGTTCACTGCTTCTTTTTGCCTAATGTATGTCACTCTAAGCCTGAAAGAATATTGTTAGCCTTTTACTGGGTGCTCTTTTAAATCTCTAAGAAGAGCTTTAATGACAGCGAAACACGTGTCAGGGGATTGCTTTATTTCCACAGGTTGGCTTAGATGGTATTGGCATGTCCGTAATTTACCGTAATTTATGGATCGGCAGGAGTCCCAGTTGTGACCCCTAGCTTTGCCCTTGCTACCTCTGGCCCTGCCTTTGCAACCTCTGGTCTGCAGGTATTAAGAGGAGGTAATACACAATGTATTTATTTATTTATTTTAGTGTTTTATAGAGCGCGAAGCAGACGTGGGTATCAGAGCGCTTTACAGTAGTATCAAGTTGGATACAGGACAGAGGGGGAGGAGAAGCAAGGGATAGGGAAGCAAATAGATATAGTATATGGCAAGACAAACAATCGTACTATCCGACTACCTTATGGGATAGGAGCAAAGCGATACAATAAGCTAGAAAGAAGTCTCATCACCATGGATTGTTCGGAAGTGCAGGGTGGGTAACATAAAGGGAGGAGGCCAAGGGGTATTTCCGTAAGGATAGGTAAAGTCAGGTTACGGAGGTGATAGTAAATTGAACTTTGGGAGAGGAATTTGCCCATCAGGAAAGTTTGGTCTCCTTTTTGAAGTGAGCTAGAGACGGTATTCTTCTGATGGCGGGTTGGAGTGAGTTCCATATTCTTGGGGCGGCCCCAGAGAAAGCCCGATTGTACGTTCTTCTTTTAGCAGAGTCCACAATGGTAGGAGAGCAGTTTAGCCCTGTGATAGCCTTGATCCAAGCTTGAATGTCTGTATTGACGTTAGGAGGAGAGATCAAGAGGAACTCAGTTTTTTTGGCATTGAGTTTAAGCTGGTTAGATGTGAGCCAGTGAACAGTCAGCTTCAGGGCCTCAATCAGGGAACAGATATCCTCTGGAGAAGAGATTTTGATGTAGAGCTGTTTTTCGTCGGCATACATGTGGTAGGAGATATTGGCAGAGCGCAGCACCTCTGAGAGTGGTTTGAGGTAAAGATTGAAGAGGGTAGGGGACAAGGTTGATCCTTGAGGAACTCCAACTGTGATCGGAGAGGAATCGGATAGGTTGCCGTTGATCAGAAGTCTCTGAGAGCGGTTCTGGAGGAAGGACCTAAACCAGGCCAGAACGGTGCTATCCAGGCCCATCCTAAGTTTAAAGCGATTCAGGAGAATTTCGTGGCTAACTGTGTCAAAAGCCAAGGATAGGTCAAGGAAGATCAAGAGACTGGTTTTGCCTTGGTCAAGAGCTTGAAGGGCATCATCCACAATGTGGAGGAGTATGGTTTCCGTGCTGTGTCCAGGTCTGAAACCAGATTGCAAGTCGTCTAAAAGGTGGAAGTTGGTGATGTGTTGGCTCAGATGTTGCTGTACACATTTTTCCAGCGCTTTAGCTAAGAGAGGGATGTTTGAGATTGGTCTGTAGTTGTCAGGAGAAGCAGGATCTAGTGTAGATTTTTTTAGAATGTGGACAACCTGGCCGGCTTTGAGAGAGTCAGGAATCGATCCCTGTAGGAGAGAGGAGTTGATTGTAGTTGTCCAAGAAGAGATGATAGCCTGAGAGGCAGCGGCAAGGAAGTTTGATGGGAGAGGGTCACTGAAGTGATTGTCGGGGCTTAAAGAGGAAATAATTTTTTGAGACCAATTGTTCATCATAGACTTTGAAGTTGGACCATAACGCTTGGTTTTTGAGGGACGTCTGGAAGGGCAGCGCGGAGTGGGGAGGTAGAACCGGAGGGGTTTGGGAATAGGTAGCAGACATGAGTTACTTTCCTAGGGCAGAGATTTTACCACAGAAGAAGGAGGAGAATTGCTCTTATGGGATTGGAGATATTGGGGTTTATTTGGATGACTTAGCTAGTTTGTTGGATTGGTGTTTGACCAACTCGAATAATTTGTGAGGTTTATTCTTAGCGTTATCTAGTTCAGTTCTAGAGAATTCTTTTTTAGAGTTGATGATTTTTTTGTTATAGGCGTTTCTGGCCTGATGGAGAAGTTTAAGATGGTCTGCGGAAGGGTGATTTTTCCAGTTCCGTTCTGTTTGCCGAAGGGACCTCCTCTCATTGTTAAGGGATCAGTTAAACCAGGGGTTCCTGTCTTTGATCTGTGTTCTTTTCAGTTTTAGCGGGGCAAGGTCATCGATTATATTGGATATCGTTGTAGAATAATGATCAGTGAGGTTGTCGACCGTGGTGATATTGGGGGGAGGTCAGTTGCACAGCGGGCAGTCAATGTCTCATGGTCAAGGTTCTTGGTGTCTCTGATTTATCTTTTGGGGATCACCGAATGCGGTGTCTATGTCTTGTAAGTGCCAGGCAGACGGAAGGTGATAGCGTGGTGGTCGGAGTAGTCACATGGATCTATGGAGGTGAGTTTGACCGCAGATTCCTTGGAGATGATCCAGTCTAGGATGGCACCTTTTGAGTGAGTGGGGAGGGAGCAGGCTTGGGTAAGGGCTTGGTCGGCCAAGAAGTCTCTGATGGCGTTGACCTGCGGGCCCTTCCAGTGCAAGTTAAAGTTGCCAAGGAAAATGTCATTGGAGTTGTTGGAGGCCTTGACTGTGATGATTTCCATTAGGCAGTCTGTGAAGGTATCATTCTTGCCTGGGGGCTGTAAAAGATGTGTAGTCTGCACTGAAGGGAGGTGTTGTTGCAGATAGAGAGGGCAAGATATTCGCAGGAATCAGTAGGTTTGGCCAGAAGTTCAGTGATAAGGAGGTTGGATGTGATTATGTGAAAGATATTCAAACAAATGTTATTCTTACATTGAGAAAGATGTAGGACTAAGGGATAATCAATAAATAACAGGAAGTAGTATTTTTTAGGAGTGTTGAACAGATTCAAGCAAGGTGAAGGAGAGTAATCACTGTTGGATATCTGTGGAGAGGATGGTGAGGAGTAATGTCTAGGCTTGGGTATTAGGCCTTATTTAAAATTTGGATAAGTGAGTAGATAAGTAGCTGGAACGGTGGAGTCATTGCCTTTGTCAGCCCTTTTGTGGCCAGTCAACACAATTTATTTTCGGATTTGTTCAGCAGACAATGTTCTTATACAATGGTTCCACCAGCATGGTGGGAGAACTTTCTGCAAAACTACACAATACCAGCATGCCTGATATGCCATCACAGCAACAGAGCCCAGCTGCCATCTTTCTATTTTTAAAAGAGAAAGTAAGGATGTGTTTTTTTTTTAAAAAGGAATGCCACAGCTGTGAGTTTTCTCCCCATTTCTGTTGTTTTCTAAAGGGAGACCGCCACAGATGGTGGCCCCACAAAGAAAACAAGGTGGAAAGAGCAATGAAAGATCCACTCTATCAAAGAAGGGCCTTCTGACACCATAGATACAGCAGTCCTGCAGCTTTCAAGGTTTTCCTAACAGCTGAGCTGGCTGTCTCTGTCACCGGAAACTCAGTGATTAGGCGGGGCACCTGCCAACTTTCGACAGATTCTTATGTTGACATCCAATTCTAAATGACCATCTTGTGATCCTGGTCCCTGAGTCCAGTTGTTAGGACGGTAGGTGGTAGCTTTGACATAGAGAGATTAGTTAAATGGCATGAAAGAACTGTAAAACAGGAAGAGGGATCTGGCTCAAAGGAAATATGAGGTGAACTGAAAAGAAAGAAGACGTGGCCAGGGAAGTTACTGCGGGGATGGATGGAAAGTGTGTTGGTTTAGGTAGGCAACGGAGGGCCACGAGGAGAGGCTGGGAGGGTAGGAAGATGGTCGGTGAAAAGGGAGGAGTTGAGTGTGTGAAGTAAAGGGATATAAGGTAAAGGGTGTTGTGGAGTGATGAAAGTATTTGTGAAACAAGGAATATGTTAATGGTAGGATTATGAAGGAGGATAGGGAATTGGTGAGAGGGAGAGGAGGGATTGTGGAATTGGAAGATAAATAAGGTCCTGGTTGACAGGAGCTACAGGATGTGAAAATAACATCTGGATAGGCATTTTTTCATGGAGATCATGGGATTATTGAGATTGTTATGATTGGTCTAGTACTTGAATGTGTTTATTAACATCCTTTAAAATACTGTATCTAACAGGTGTGGTTTAGAGCATCAGTTCTTAACCTGTGGTCCAGGAATCCCTGTGGGTCTATGGCACCAACTCAGGGTCTGCGAAAGCTTAGAAAATAAATACATATAACATTAACAGATTAATGAAGTGAATGCATATATAAATAAGCAACATTTTTATTTGTTTGATGAATCCTTGTTACTGGAATTTGGTGCATTGTTTTGAAGCTCAAATCATCAAAATTGCTTAGTCTGGGAACCCCAGATTCCAATAATGACTTATAGAAGGCCCCCGGATTCCAATAATGACTCAGTGGAGATCACTAGATTCCAGTAATGATGTGTGGGGGTATAGGAATGGATAAAGTAAGAGAATCCGAAGCTTCCTTGTAGGAAACTTTTTTTTTTTATTAAAAGACCTTTATTGTGAATACCGCCAACTGTCAGCATACATTGTCATTGCAGTTCGACTGTACAGTGCACAGAACTTCTTATACACAGCCTGTGTGCCGGCATCCCGGAGGCCCGGCGGCGTAAACTGATGGCATAATTCAAAACGTTACAATCTTATCGTGCACTGTTAGCTCTCAGCTTAGCATCAAGGCAGTCGGCAATCACCAAATGGAGACATAGTAGTACAGTCTTGCGTGAACCGGGAAAGGGCAGGAAAGGAAAAGTGGAAAAGGGAAAAACTAACCTAAACTACCCCTAAACACCCCCCGGGCCCTCCCCGTTTGCTATTGAGTACCGTGGAGGAATTTCAGTGACGCTTCCTATGTGAGTGATGTCACGTGTGCACTGCGTGTGTTCTGCTCCCACCACCCGCTTGCCCTGTCCACTAAGTCATGACACACCCGACCCACCCTCCCCGTGAACCGCCCGCACTCTCCCTGGACCCACCACCCCCCAGAAGAACATTAAAGCCCCCCCTTCGGTAATTGCCTCCGTTCCATAGCATTCTCTAACTCCTCATCATGATGTTCCTCGGCTGCCGACATATCACTGTCGTCCACCTTCCCCTTCTGTAGGTACTCCTTGTAGAGATCCCAAAAGGACTTCGGTCTACTCTTGGGCGGGAGCAGCTCGCTGTACAATTCCGTCTGAGTGCAGCAGTATCGGAGATCCCTGAGCCATCTCGTCTTGGTGGGGAGTGGACCGCGCATCCAGCACGCTGCCACCACCCTTCTGGCCAACAGCAACGCTACATCTACTAATCTACGCAGCGCGGGGGCTAGCGGTTTGGAGAAGCCCAATAGCGCAAGCAATGGGGATCTCGCCAGCGGCTCCCCTAAAATCTTTTCCAACTCCGCGAAGACCTCCTCCCAGAAAGCGCTCACCCCCGGGCTCAACCACGCTAAATGAAAGAAATCAGCGGTACCGGTCCTGCAGCGCTCACACTCCGGGGAGCCATGCAGGCCGTAGCGGTGAAGTCGCTCCGGGGTATAGTATACTCTTTGTAGAAATTTGAAGTGCACCAAGCGGTGCCTGCCATTAAGCGAGACCCTACGGGTGTTGGCGCAGCAGTAGCGCCACATAGCATCGTCGATGGGGGTTTGGAGATCCGCTTCCCACGCCGCCCTAGGAGCAGAAGTGGGTAGCGTCTGGTATGAAGGTCCAAGCCTGTTAACCATAGAGACCAATTTAGCCGGAGTTTTCGTTTTGATGATATGTGTCAGTTCAGGGATCTCCTCTGGCTCTTGTAGCTCGGGGCCCAGTATGGCCCTGCAGGCCGTCCGTATCCTGTGATATTGGAACCTCTGCAGCAGCGACGGTGCCGGGGTGATAGGGGGGAGTTGTTCCCAGGTTTTCAGTGTACCGCCCAAGAACAAGTCCTCCATATTGTGTACGCCGAGGGCTTTCAAGGCCTCCGTCACCCCCTTCTCATTTAGCGGATCCAGCCATAGGGCCCAGGCCACCGGCATCTGTGGGGAGTACAGTAAGGCACATCCCCGTTCTCTCAGCAGAGCGTGCCAAGCATGGTTCGTCGCCTTAAGCGAGTCCATCCGACCGATTGCTCGGTCTGTTGGGAGACAAATTGTGGCCGGCAGGGGGAGTGGGTCAGCGAACAGCCTCTCTAGTATGAGATGTGGAATGCGGGTATCTCCATGGATCCAGGAATGTAAATGGGTCGCCTGTGCCACCCGGTAGTAGCTCTCCAAGTCCGGCGCCCCCAGTCCCCCCATTTCACACGGGAGTATCAGTGTCGCCCATTTTATACGAGGTTGCTTCCCGCCCCAGGCGAGCCTGACTAGGACCTGGTTTAAGCGCTTAAAGAATGATTTCGACAATACCACCGGAATGTTGACAAATAGGAAGAGGAACCGGGGAAGCACTACCATCTTCATAAGGGCAATTCTGCCCAACAAAGAGAGGGGGAGCTTGATCCAGGCGTCCACATCGTCCACCAGTTTGGTAAATGCGACCCCGTAGTTGTCGCGGATCAGGATCTCAGGATCCGTGTGGAGACGGATGCCCAGGTATCGCACCGAGTCGTCCGTCCACTGTAGGGGATACTCCATCTCAAACCGCTGCGTGACTGGGGTCAGGGGGAAAGCGATGGACTTGTCCCAGTTCACCTTGAGTACCGACAGGGCCCCAAAGCGGACCACCTCCCTGAGTATCGGCGAAAGATTGGTTACTGGGTCCCGGACATACAGTAAGGTGTCGTCTGCATAAGTCGAGATGCCAATCTTATATGTGGGAAAGCTGACACCTTCCAGGCTATGGTATTCCCGCATGGCACACGCTAGTGGCTCAGCCACCAGTGCATACAACAGGGGGGACAAGGGGCATCCCTGCCGAGTACCTCTACTGATGTGTATCGGTTCCGAGACCCTGTCGCCGAGGCGTAGGCGGGCCGAGGGGTGATAATATAGTGCCCCTATTCTCTGCAAAAACGGTTCTCCTATCCCCAGTTTGCGCAATACCCTGACCATGAACGGCCATTCGACAGAATCGAACGCCTTCTCCATATCTAGGAATATCGCCAAGGCAGGGTTCTCCTGCTTCACATGCTGTATCGTTCCCAGCACTGTGCGGATGTTATAGGTTAGGTTCCTACTAGGTACGAAGCCCGACTGTTCCGGCGCCACCAGGTCCGGGACCAGCAGCGCAAGTCTGTTGGCTAGAACCTTTGCATAGAGCTTCGCGTCCACGTTCAGCAAGCTGAGCGGACGGTACGATCCACAGTGGTCCGAGGGCTTCCCTGGTTTCGGGATCGTTACCAGCAGGGCCTCCCGCATTGAGGGCGGCATTTCTCCCTCCTCGCAGACGGTGTCAAAGAGGGCAACCAGATGTGGGAGTAATAAGTCTTTAAATGCTTTGTAAAAGCCAGCCGTAAGGCCGTCAGAGCCTGGGGCGCTCCCCGACCGCATGCCACCCAGGGCATCCAGAATTTCATCCTCGTGAAAGGGGGCCATTAGAAATTCCCTGTCTGAGTTCTTAAGGAACGGCATCGAAATGTAATCTAAATAGTCGTCAATCTCTGTTTCCGCACCCCCCGCCCTAGAACGATACAGTTCCGAGTAATAGCGTCGGAACGTCTCCAGTATCTGATACTCCTCAACCACCCGGTCGCCCTCCGGGGTCTGCAATCCATCTACCACTAACGGTTTACGGGATCCCTTGGCCATACGGGCCAGCAGGGCTCCCGGCCTCTCCCCCTCCCCATAAGCCCGTGCCGTGGCATACTTTCCCATATAGAGGACTTCTCTATCCGCAAGTGCGTGATATTCCGCCAACATGGACACCAGTTCTCGTTCCGCAACTCCTCCCGGGTCCGCTAGCTGTGCCCTCTCTAGGGCCGCCATCTTGTTCTCCAGGCCGGAGAGGTCCCTTCTGATGGAGCGTAGGACACTGGAGTGTTTGGACATGGCCACCCCCCTAATATAGACTTTGAAGGCCTCCCACACCGTGAAGAAGCTATCTACGGAATTAGTATTGGTGGCGAAAAATCTTTCTATATCATCCGCCAATTCCCCTCGGAAGGCGTCGTCCAGTAGCGCATAGGGCGGGAAGCGCCAAGTAAAAGGCGGGATCCCCTTTCGGTCGGTGGAGAGACTGATCAGGACCGGGGAATGATCCGATAACGTGCGTGGGAGAACTGCACACGAGCTGATGCCGCCCAGCACCGAGGAGGAGGCGAGCCAGTAGTCTATCCTAGTGTGTATGTTGTGATATGCTGAGTAATGCGTGTAACCGCCCTGCATCGGGTGCTTTTCCCGCCAAACATCCACCAGATCCAGCTTCGTCATTTCCGCCCTCATGTAGACAGCAGATGCAACTGGTCTTCGAGCAGGGCCCGCAGAACGGTCCCTGTCAGGATCAAATACAAAGTTGAAGTCCCCCCCCCCATAGCATCTTGGTGTGCGTGTGTGACCTACAGGTGGCCGACAGTGCTGCATAGAACTCCGGGCTATCATGGTTAGGGCCATAAACGTTTACCAAGAGCAGGTCCAGCCCCCTCCCCGTACACCTAGCCATCACATATCTACCCTCAGTGTCCACAGATAGCGGGGTCAGTTTCAATCTCGAGGCGGGGTTAACCCAGGTGATCACGCCACGGGCGTGGGAGGTGAAGCCTGCTGCTACTATATTCCCTGCCAGCCCTCTAGCCTGCAACATCTTACTATGGACGGGCAGGTGTGTCTCTTGCAGCAGGGCTACATCCACATGGTGTCTATTAAGAAAGCTCATTACCTTCCGTAGCTTTCGGTGATCATTTAGCCCTCGCACGTTCCAGGTCAACAGGGACAGCACGCGCTGGGTCTGCGGGCGTTCAGGCATTACAGCAGAAGACATCGTAAAGCACAATGCGCCATAGTAACTCCATCGGGAGGTGGCGAACCCTTAATCAGTGCTTCATCGCTCATGGCAAGCAGACAGACACTCCGCCCACGCGCACTCACCATTCGCCAGATACTCACAGCAAACCACAGGCCCTTCAATTTACGAACAGCAACAAACCCCTCAACTTTAGCCCCACCACCCTCCCCCCAGTCCCCACCCCACCCACAGCTGACCACCCCCAACCCGGCCAGACAGAGCCCCCCACAAATCCCCATCAACTCAGGTACCCCAAAGTAGCGGGCGATACAAGTCCCAACTCCCTGGGGAGTGTCTCAACCAAAAGCACAGGGGCAAAGCGTGCCGAAACTGCATAAAACCACCAGCGGTGTAAAAGTTCTTTTTCCTCCAGTTCCGCATCCCCTCTTAGCCCCCCAGTGTTGCAATGCTGCACACTGAATTCACCCAGTTCCCCCCCGCCCCCCCGCCCGTCCCTGAGTACAACACAGTGAAAGCCTCACCGGCATTTGCAGATTGGTCCAGCAACCACTAGGCAGTAGGAGCCGCTGCGATTTTACTCCACCCGTCTCCTAGCAAATGTCTCCAGTTGGGTCGCAGCTCACAATATGGAGACTCACAGTTTATCCACAGTAGCATGGCCTACAACGACCCTTGCAAATAAGTGCAGCAAAAACTAGGTGCACTGCCTCAGTCCTGTTCCTCCAGGGTCGACGCCTCCCCCGAATCCTCTCCGTGCTGCTGTCGGTGTTCCTTGCGTTCTTTGGCCCAGTTTTTCAGTGATTTCTGTAGTTCCTTAGGGTCCGTGAAGAAGTACGATTTCCCGCTGGTGTTAATCCTCAATTTGGCCGGGTACAGCATCGCATAGTCTAGGCCCAGCTCGCGCAGCTGTTTCTTATGCGGAATGAACTGGCGGCGCTCCTCCTGTACTTTGGCCGTGAAGTCAGGGTACAGCGATATTTTCATGCCTTCCACCTGCAGTTGTCCCTTTTCCCGAGCCAGCCGCAGGGCCGTGTCTCTGTCCCTGTAGTTTAGGAGCTTGGCAATGATGGGCCGGGGTGGCAGTCCGGGTTGAGGCTGAGGGCCCAAAGTACGATGCGCCCTCTCCACGATGAACATTGGGGAGAAGGCCTCCTCCCCAAGAAGCGTTTTCAGCAGGCTCTCCACGTAGAGCTCCATCTTGCCTGTCCGAGTCGATTCCGCTACTCCCGTTATGCGAATGTTCGATCTGCGGGAGCGCGCTTCTAAGTCCTCTGCCTTATCACGGATCACTTGGAGCAATCTGCCGAATTGTCTACGGTCTTTGTCCCACTCGGTCTGAGCCTCCTCCGCCTCCGTGAGGCGCCTTTCTGCCATGTCGAGGCGCTCCGCGTGTTTGTCTACGCGTTCCGCCATGCGGTCCATGCGGTACGATAACGCGTCTATCTTGGAGCCCACTGCCTCTATGCTGTTCTGGATTCCTTTCTCCATCGCTGCCAGCAGATCTCGAAGATCCGTAGGTGCCGTGGACGCCGTGGCTCCTTTCGGGGAGGCTTCCGCCGCCGGGGGCTCCGACCCCTTCGTCTTCCGGCGGTCAAAGGAAAGTTTGGCCTGCGTTGCATCATTTTTCCCCATGATGAAGATCCAGCACCAGGGAGGGTTTCTGTCTCACGATAACCACCCCGTAAACGTCCGGGCAGTGCCGCAAGGGTAGTGCGTCGTTCACTCCTCAGCCCCAGAAACGTTGGTGTTGGCGGGCCAAAAATGGCGGCTGCGGCGCAGGTGTAACCTCCGGGGTGCGGCTTGTGTCGGAGTCCGCCAACCGCCAAGAACTGTGCCGGCCCCGACTGGGCGCGCGAGCGGCAGTGTCCCTGCAGTTGTAACGCCGCTGCGTGTGGGCTCCCAAGTGGGCCGTGGCGATCACACGGACCGTGCGCCGCCCCAGTTTCAGCGTGCTGCGCTCTCCGGCTCCTCTGGAAGTCGAGGCGTCAGGTGACGTCGTGCGGCCTGCTCCGCGGGGCAGGTCGCGGCTTCAGGCCTAGTCCGCGCCTCTCTCCGTCGCCGATCGTGTACGGGTCATCAACCACAGCTCTCGGTCACTCCGGGCCACTCAACCGGGTCGGGGGGCACCAGGGGTCACCAGGCCCTGAACTCAGCTAAATTGGCATTCAGTAGGATAGTTTATCAGGATAATTTAGGGGCTTAGGCGAGGAGCCGAAAGCTCACGCGTCCGCCATCGACGCCGGCTAGCTCCGCCCCCCTCCTTGTAGGAAACTTAAAAGGTCTACGTCTAAGATTTTTACTGAGGCAAAGAAGTGCCAAACAAACAGCTGAAAGCTAGATGCTGAGTAAGAGCGTATACTCAGGGATGTCCACAGAAAATCAGAGCAACAGCAACTATAATGTCCACCAAAGAGCCAGGTGAAACCATGGAAAAACAACTTCCTCGAAAGAAGACAATAATTACCAGGAACAATGAGGTGTACCAGCGATAAGCAAGGGTGTGCTTGAGGGAGAAAAACAAAGTTACTAGACACTATGTGGTTCACCCAAGAGCAAGGTGCAACCAACAGAGATACAACTCCCAAGGTGACAACCTATAGACAGCAAAGAATTTGAGGTTCACCTAGTAGTGTCAGAGATGCAACCAGGGAAGAGAATACCAGTATTACTAGATACATAATAGATTTAAGCAAATGTGCAAGAGAATTCACATGTTTCTTTTCACACCTTATATCATGAGTCACAATATTCGTTTTTCTAGTAATAATGTTGGGGTACAGTGTGGGGAGAAAAGTAATTCCACTTACTTTATAATTAGTTGTTAAATACTATTAGTTTTGTCATTGAAAATACGTTTTAATTGTCTAATTAATTTTTTTACAGTTTCATTTTAGCTGTGGGTTGTGGGGATTATGGGAGTAAAGTGTGTTTATCCCGCCACAATCCAACACTTTCTCAACTGTTGAACTCACTGGAGTGGGAATAGTAATTTTTACCCCTCCACAATCCAACACTTTCCCTACAGTTTCAGTAACTGGAGTGGGAATAGTAATTTTTACCAGTCTGCTGTCCAAAACCTACCCTACTGTTACACTCACTGGAGTGGGAATAGTCATTTTTACCCCTCTGCTATTCACCATTTTCCCTACTGTTACAATCACTGGAGTTGGAATAGTACATTTTATCCCACCACTATCCAACACCTTCGCACTCACTGGAGTGGGAACAGTAATCATTACCCCTCCGCTACCCAACACTTCCCTACTGTTATACTCACTGAAGTGGGAATAGTTATTTCAACCCCTCTGCTATTCCACACTTTCCCTACTGTTGCACTCACTGTAGTGGGAACAGTAATTTTTACCCCTCCACTATCCAACACTTTTCCTACTGTTACACTCACTGGAGTGGGAATAGTAATTTCTACCCCTCCGCTATCCAACATTTTCCCTATTGTTGCAGTCACTGGAGTAGGAATGTAATTTTTACCCCTCTGCTATCCAACACTTTCCCTACTGTTCCACTTAAGTTTGAAGATTTTTAAATAGTTAAATTTTTTAATGTATAATAGAATGTTTGTTTAATTAGATTTGATGGTATTGGTGTATATATATATATATATATATATATATATATATATATATATAGTTGTATTTAGCCCAACTAGACCCAAGAGGGTATCAGAGCGCTTTACATTTAGGATCATTGCGTTAAGAGTTACATCAGTTACAATATCATAATAAGGTACACTACACAAAAACAATGTTGCAAGAATTTGTAGGAGGGAGGGGAGGAAGGAGTCATAGCAGGGAGATGAGGAGGAACAGTGCCCAATATCCAGCTGGGCAGGTGACGGTCAAGGGGGAAACCAGGGCCAATCTCCTCATTATTTGTTGAGCAGCTCCAAATGGGCATCAGCCATGTTGCTCAGGTCTCAGCGTTCTGGAAAACCAGTTTTGAGTTTATTTGATTTGAGAAGTGTATATAGCGCTGTCTAGACTCAGAGGTATCAGAGCGCTTAACCATATTCACTGAAAAAACCATAGGTTTCAGAGACGTTATAGTTAGAAATTAGCATTTAAAAAACCTTAGAAATTCACAGAAAAAAGCATAGGTTTCAGGGGTGTTATAGTTAGCTGGACATTTCAGTTATACAAAACCATAAAAACTCCTCCGTTATAGTTAGTTCTGCTACCTATAACTTGCGCGTCCGCAATGCACTGCTGATGGGGTCACATATTACATCATTCATGACATGGTGGTCAGTAACATCACTGATGACATCACTGATGACATCTCAAATGACATCACTGATGTCATTTGTTTTTTAAACGCTAATTTCTAACTATAACGACTATGAAACCTATGGTTTTTTGCAGTGAATTTCAAAGCTTATTTAAATGCTCATTTCTAACTATAATGTCTCTGAAACCTATGGTTTTTCAGTGAATTTCAAAGATCTTTTAAATGCTAATTTTTAAGTGTAATAGTAGTTATTCCTTTTTTATACTGATTTTCTACAGTTTTTTAACTGTTTATTTATAACTATTTTATTCATTAAATAACTATATATTTTTTGAAAATTGCATCAACCAAAAAAATTCAAACTGAAATATTGATAAATGTTTTGTTTTATATTTTTATTTTAATATATTTATATTATTTTCTTAATTTTTTTTTTAAAAATCTGTTTTTTTTCCGAAGTCGCGCACCCAAAGCATACACATCATGGTGGGTGCGCAGATTCTATCCGATATTTTAGAAAAGTCGCGAAGGATCTGCGTAAGGTGTGCGACGGCTACGTGTTTTTCAGGTACACCAAATACATTTAATATTACATGATGTGCGCGATTGGTATGCGACCAATTCGCGACCCCTGCTCCCGCGCATTTGTGACACATGCGCATTACAGTACGGGACTCTTGCGTGGTGGTGGGTCCCGCGTGATGTCACATACGTGCTTGGGCGCACTGGTGTGCGACTCGTGCAAAATAAAATGTATGTTCTAAAATGATATGTATGTGTCTATAATATACATATTAGGGCAAGAGATTATCTAAGATATTCATAAAAATTATATATTTGTACTTATAATAAACTTATATTATTTTTAAATATATTTTCGCCAAGTTGCATCGGGTGTGTGCATCGTGAGCGCACGAACCCTCACAGCAACACACGTTTAGCGCAAAATTCTGTGAATGAAGGGGTCGTATTTACATGGAGAGGAAAAACAACGCTGGGTGGCTTTTCCTCGCCTTGTAAATATGAAGAAGTGCCTGGCGCCATCACTATGTTACAAAAAGTGATGAACTGATGGCGCAGGGTGCTTGTAAATCTGCCCCATAAGTGCTTAGGTATTGGCAGACTGATACAATAAGAACATAGAGCTGGATGGGTGATTGAAGAATTGCGTGAGACTGACAGGAGGTATCCTACACTGCATGGGTACTACTTCAGTATTTAATGAAGTGGACCAATAGTATGTATTTGCTTGGAGATTTATAGGGATTATGCACATAATATGTTACGTGTACTTGTGATGGTGCCTAGGTCATTTTATAAGAATACCACTAGTAAATGATGACAGTGCTGCAGACACAGTGAACACTTAATTGATAAGTGCTTACGTATTGGTGGAGTGATAGGATAAGTAGATAGTGATAGATAAGTGATTAAAGAAGTGCATGGGACAGACTGGATGATTCCTACACTGCATGAGTACTAACTGGGTATTTAGAAGAATGTATCAATAGTATGTAGCTAGTTAGAGGTCTGCTTGGATAGGGCACAACATATTTTAGCTATACTTGTGTTAGTAGCTAGGCCATTCCATAAGTTCATGACTAGGATCTAGAATAATTACAGTATTACAAACAGAGTGTATAGTGAATTTATACCTGCTTAGGTATTGGTGAAGTAATAGGATAAGTAGATAGTGCTGGATGGGTGATTGGAGAAATGCATGGGACAGACAGGAGGATTCCTACACTGCATAGGTACTAACTGGGTATTTAGAAGAGTGTATCAATAGTTTGTAGCTGGTTAGAGGTGTGCATGCATAGTGTACAAAATATTGTACCTGCACTTGTGTTAGTGACTACGCCATTCCTTAAGTTTACGACTAATAACTGGAGTAATTTCAGTGTTGCAAAGAAAGTGTGTGCTGAAATTATAAGTGCTTAGGTATTGATGAAGTGATAGGCTACATAGATAGTGCTGGATGGGTAAATGAAGTGCATGGGACAGACAGAAGGATTCCTAGATTGCATGGGTACTAACTGGGTATTTAGAAGAGCATTTCAATAGTATGTAACTGGTTATAGGTCTGCATGCATAGCGTACAAAATATTGTACCTGCACGTGTGTTAGTGGCTAGGCCATTCCTTAAGTGTATGACTAATAACTGGAGTAATTTTAGTGATAGGCTACGTAGATAGTGCTGAATGGTTGAATGGAGAAGTGCATGGGACAGACACAAGGATTCCTAGACTGCATAGGTACTAACTGAGTATTTAAAAGCCTTTATCAAAGCTATGTAGCTGATTAGAGGTCTGCATGCATAGTGCACAGAATATTGTAGCGGTACTAGTTTTCCTGGCTAGGCCATTCCTTAGGTACATGACTAGTAACTAGTATAATTTCAGTGCTGCAGAGAGAGTACATGTTGAATTCATAAGTGCTTAGGTATTGCGGAGTGATAGGATACGTAGATAGTGCTGGATGGGTGATTGGAGAAATGCATGGGACAGACAGGAGGATTCCTAGGTTGCATGGGTAGTACTTTGCTAAGTAGCTAGTTAGAGGTTTATATATATATATATATATATATATATTTCAGTTATTATAAGTGCTTAGGTATTGGTGGAGTAATAGGGTAAGTAGCTATTTATTTATTTATTTATTTATTTATGAATTTCGTAGAGCGCAGGGCTACCCCCGTCGGGGGTGTCCCGGCGCTAAGGCTGTAGGCGGAAGAGGAGGATCTATCTAAATAGATGAGAAAAGCCATGTTTTCAAACGGCCACGGAACAGTGCTTCGGATGGGGCAAATCTGAGTTCTAAAGGTAAGCTATTCCAATGTTTGGCAGCGAGGACTGCAAAGGCTCTGCCACCCATTCTTGTGCGGCGGAAGCGAGGAACAGTCATGAGACGTAGGTTGTTGGAGCGTAAGTCTCTGACTGAGTGAGATAGTATGAGCTAGTGCTGGATGAGTGGTTGGAGATGTACATGGGACAGACAGGAGGATTCTTACACTGCATAGGTGCTAACTGGATATTTAGAAGAGCGTATCAATAGTATGTAGACGATTAAAGGTCTGCATGCATAGTGTATAAAATATTGTACCTGCACTTGTATTAGTGGCTAGGCCATTCTTTAAGTATATGACTAATACCTGGAGTATTTTCAGTGCTGCAAAGAGACTGCATGCTTAATTTGTAAGTGCTTAAATGTTGGTGAAGTGATAGGATACATAGATAGTGCTGGATGGATGGATGGAGAACTGCATGGGACAGCCAGAAGGATTCCTAGACTGTATAGGTACTAACTGAGTATGTAAAACACTGTATCAATTCTATGTAGCTGATTAGAGGTCTGCATGCATAGGGCACAGAATATTGTAGCTGTACTAGTATTGGTGTGTCTATGGTTTTGAGAATGGTAGACTGTATTTTAGGGTGTGAGGAGGTGCATCAGATGATCACGTGGATGATATCATCAGTGATGTCACTCACCATGTCATGAGTGATGTAATATGTGACGCCATCAGCAGTGCATTGCGGGGGCGTGAGTTATAGTTAGCACAACTAACTTTAAGGACCGAATTTCTCTTGTTTTGTACGAGTGAAATATCCATCTAACTATGACGTCCATGAAACATGTGGTTTTTTCAGTTAATTTCTGAGGTTTTTTAAATGCTAATTTCTAACAATAATGTCCCTGAAACTTCTGTTTTTTCAGTGAATTGTATATATATGTATTTAATCTCCTCTCACTCTCACAAGGAAGGAATCAGCACTCAGGCTGTAGTTTGGAAGTATTTAAACTGCGCAGGATGTGATCCACATGTTTCGGCTCGTCTGAACCTTGATAACGATACAAGACATCATTGTAGCATCCTTATTTAAATGTACAAATGCCTCCAGTTGCCACCATTAACAAAGGACTACATATTACTTTAATTCAAAAAGCTGGTGGCCATATTGGCATGGTCACAATGTGAAAATTCAGGAATTGATACAATAAAGAATAGTTAAAATGCACACAATGTCATTTCAGCATATCTTGCCCCGTGACCGCCATACCTGTCTGTTCGTCAATGTGACTTATTCATAATAAACATACTTAGGATTGCAAACATCAACATAAACAATGGACTACATATTACTTTAAAGTTAAAGGCTGTCACCTTATTAATCTGGGCACGTTGCGTATTATAATGGTTCTTACACGAAAAAAAAGTAAAAAAGAGGTGTTAATATACACACACTATCCCTAAATAAAGTTCTAGCGATTATAGTTCCATTCCATTTACAGTTCATTTGAGATGCCATGAGTGATGTCATGAGTGATGTAACTGACCATGTCATGAATGATATAATGCCTGAGGTCATTAGCAGTACATTGCGGGGGCGTAAGTTATAGTTAGCTCAGGTAACTATAATTGCTGAATTTCACTTGTTGTGTATGAGTGAAATCTGAGTCTAACTATACTGTCCCTGTAATCTTTGTTTTTTCAGCAAATTTCTAGTTTATTTTTTAATGTTAAGTAAGATGCATACCAGAATGGATGGTGGGGGGTTGGAAGCAGGGCCTGGCATTGTGCTGCCCCCACCCAAGCTTGCTGCTCCTGCCTTCCCTCCTCCTAGCCATCCATTGTCCAAGCCCATGTCCCTGCTCCCTTATTACAGCCTTGTGTGGCCTTTGTTCTGCCACTGACCTTCCCACCTTCTCTGAACATTTAGCTTGCTGCCCCATCCACCCCTGTTGTCTGAATCCATGGACTAGCCTCCTCCCTCCTGCCCTGCATGGCCTGATGTGCTGCCACTGCCCTCCATTTAGCATGATGTACCTGTCCACCCCTCCTGCCCCCTGCATGGTCTGTTGTGAAGCCCCTTCCTCTAAACTCTCTGTGCCCAGGTCCTGACCCTCCCTTCTATCCTCCATGGTCCTTTGTGCATGCCCCTGCACCCTCCTTCTTGCCCATCATAGCCATTGTGCTGCCACTAACCCTCCTTCTTGCTATGCATGATCTTCTGTGCTGTCACTGCCCCTCCCACCTTCCCTGTGTGATCAGCTAGCTGCCCCCTGTCCCCCAGCCCTCTGTTTCCATGTGTAGACCCCTATTCCCTCCCTCCTGGCTTGTCTGTTTCATTGTAATGCCCCTGATCTGTCCCTCCTGCCCTTTATGGTCGGTTATGGTGCGGCTTTCTCTTCTGTCTGTCCATTGTAGTCAGCTGGCTACCATTGCCTCTTTCCCCTCTGTTCTCTGTTGTCCATGTGCATGGTCCTGTCCCCTCCCTTTTGCTTTCTATGGATTGTTGTGTTGCACTCCCGTCCCACATGCCCTGTGCGGTGTATTGGGCTGCTGCAAACCCTGATGCCTGCCCTGTAGGGTCAGTTGGGTGCACCTCTCCATGTCCCTCCTGTCCTCTGTTATCCGAGTCCATGTCCCAACCCCAATTTCTCCTGCCTTCCATGATCCAATGTGCCATACTTGCTAACATTTTGAACTTGGTAAGAGGGAGATTTTGAAAAAAACTGGGGTATTGATTTTCCCCTTTGACTTACATTGAAAAAGTGGAGATTGTAGACAGGAGACAGATCAAATAAAACTCATTAGGGCTGAAAACACTGGACGTTTCCTGGCTGAATCTGGTCTGTTGGCATGTATGGTTGTACTACCACTGCCTCTATCTTCTGCCCACAATGGTCTATTATATTGCCACAGCCTCGCTTACCAGTCTTGCATTGTTGGTTTGTTGCCCCTGCCCCCTTTCCACTGCCCTCCATATTCTGTTGTGCTGCCACTGCCCTTCCTGCCTGCCCAGTGTGGTCAAATTGTTGCCTTTGCCTTTGCACCCTCCTACCTGCCTTCAATTTTCAGAGTCCGTGCCCCTGGCCTTTACCTCTCAGTAGTATCCTAATGAACAACTAGATTGCTAACATTCTATATCTATACTACTATTATAAAGAGAGAACTTGCACCTTTTGGCCAGGTAAACTCAAGAACCACAGCGCCAATCTACACACCCGATACATCTATGAAAATGTCAGGGTGTGTAGATGAGCCAATGGACAATAAAGTCTCAACAAAATTGTAAAAGAACTATAGACCTAGTTACACAAGGGGTTTTAAGCAAAATATTTTATATACGTTTTTGCAATTCTCAATTAGTCATACTTCAAAAACATCATAACATGAATAAAAACATTATATGCATGCTGATAAACATGTATGCAAAATCAGAAGAGCCAAGTTTTTTAAACAATTGAATGACATGAGGGACTCTGGAATTTTTTGAAGCCTACAAACGTTATACATATATTGCTTTCACAATCATTATTGTACCATTCATGTCATTCAATTGTTTAAAAAACTTGGCTCTTATGATTTTGCATACATGTTTATCAGCATGCATATAATGTTTTTATTCATGTTATGATGTTTTTGAAGTATGACTAATTGAGAATTGCAAAAACGTATATAAAATATTTTGCTTAAAACCCCTTGTGTAACTAGGTCTATAGTTCTTTTACAATTTTGTTGAGACTTTATTGTCCATTGGCTGTGCACTACCTCGACTGTGGGTAGCCCACAGTCCCACTTTGCAGTTTGTTACATTGAGAAATCATAGGGTCTTTTCTCAACATAGGTAGTAGCACGCAACTCCTTCACAAACCCAGATTAGAATTAAAGAACGTGTATATTTAAAAAAACTTTAACCGATTAACCAAGGTGTGCAATCACACATCCACTTTAGCAGGGTGTGTAGATGGACATAGGCTATATAAATTTAAAAAATAAATAAATAAATAAATTAAGTTCTAAAACAAAGTAGTCCCCTGAAAGTAGCGCCGGCCGGTACCTAGCGCTGGCTGCGACGCGACATGCGTGATGACCGTGACGTGCGTGATGACGATGAGGAGGAGCCGCTGACATTGAGCTGCGGTGAGGTGAGGAGCGCGGGCGCGTCATGGCGAAGAGGAGCGGAGCGGCAACTCAGGTAAAGTAAAGCTTGAAATCAGGGCGGGAGGGAGTCAGGGCGGGAGGGAGTCGGGGCGGGAGGGGAGTGGGTGTGCACAGAGAAACAGGCAGGAGGAGTGGGGGCGGGAGGGAGTCGGGACGGGAGGGGGTCGGGACGGGAGGGGGTCGGGGCGGGAGTGGGTGTACTGCCCCCAGCCCCTTTCTGCCCCAGGCAACCCTGGCGGGCTGCTAGTTTATTACAAAAGTGTGGAACGCCTGACGTCATCTTGATGTAATCAAAACTGTAATACATAGAGCATTTCCTTTAGAAATTACATATATGAGAGGGTCTTATTTGCATCAAAATTATGGTTAGTGCTCTAAAAAACTAAAATGAAGACGTATTTTATGAGTTTTCAAATAGCAACAAAGCACTTTTAAATTATTTGTTATCTTTATTTTTTTATCTAGTTGACCATTTGATTAAATGTTGCACTTAGGGGAAAGGATGTGGTGTTACTTCCAGAGCTGCAGACTTGGCAACTGGGGAACCAAGTTGGAGTTTCTGCTTCAGCTCGACATTCTGTGTTTCTGGCCAAATCACGTAATCTCCCCATGTCTACAACCAAAATGAATTTGTTCTTGTGTGAAACAACCGATGCTCATGTAAAGCACTCCAATACCTGACAAGTCTGCACTATATAAAACTGCAAAAACACAATCATTGGGCTACATTTGGGCTACATCTGGGTGATATTTGTGCTACGTTTGGGCTCTTTTGTCTCTGTTGACCATCTTGGGGGACTTATTTGTTATGAAGTTTCCTAATTTCCTCATTTACTGCAGTCTCTTCAGTACGAAAAACTTTCAGTTTTTTACTTTGGTTCCATCAAGAAGGCATTCAGATGTGTCCCACATTTGCCATACATTCTGAATCTTAGCACTTTAGTTGCTTATTAGATCACTGTAGTAAAGCTACTGCTCAACAGGGTAGTCTGCTGCTGGTATTCAAAGTGCATGTTTCAGTCTGCATGTCAGAATTTTTTAATGAAATAGAAGAGTATTTGAGAAGTCAAAACTTGCCCTGATTTTTCTTTCTGCAGCACTAATCATAATTTCTTTTGCAAAATGAACCCCCTCATTTTGTTCCTTTGCAAATTAAATGTTATAAGTGTTACCACGTTATTCCAATCAAGATGGCTTCAGATGTGCCATACTTTTGTCATAAGTAAGAGTGATAGCGCTCTAGTTATTCTTTAGAACACTTCTGGGACATTCTGTCATTGGGCTATACTTGGGGTACATCTGGGTGATATTTGTGCTACATTTAGGCTCTTTTGTCTCTGGTGGCCATCATAGGAAACTTATTTGTTATGAAGTTTCCTAATTGCCTCATTTATTACTTTCAGTTTTTTACTTTGATTCCATCAAGAAGGCATTCAGATGTGACACACATTTGCCATACATTCAGAATGTTAGCCTTCTAGTTGCTTATTAGATCACTGTAGTAAAGCTACTGCTCACCAGGGAAGTCTGCTGCTGGTATTGAAAGTGAATTTTCAGTCTGCATGTTAGAATGTTTTAATGAAATAGAAGAGGATTTGAGAAGTCACTCAAAATATGTCCTATTTTTTCTTTCTGCAGTGCTAATCATACTTTCTATTACAAAATAAACACCCTCATTTTTTTCCTTTTTAAATTAAATGTTTTGAGAGTTGCCACTTTATTCCAATCAAGATGGCTTCAGGTGTGCAATACTTTTGTCATAAGTAGGACTGTTAGTGCTCTAGTTGTTCTTTAGAACACTCTGGGAAGCTGCAGCAGAACACAAAGGAATCAACTGACATTCTCTGCCCTTGTTGGATGTACATGTTGTACCGAGAATGTCAGACTTCATTCTCATATGACTGAGAAAGATAATGTAAATTTACAGAAAATATGCTCTCAGTTTAGCTTATAGATCACCTTCCAAACCTCTGTGGGAAAAGCATGAGAAAATAGTTTTCTCTCAAACATGATTCATTATATCCCGGCAGAAGGCTTTTTCACATGGTACAATCACCTTAGAACACATCACAACTGAGTATGGTACCATCAACAAATAATGTATAATGTAACTAAAGTATTAAAACCTCTAATAACTGCAATGGTTTTTAATGAGGTGCTATCATATATATTGGTCCCACGATGGCAGTCGACACTTCTTGGATGAAGTGCTGACAGCCAATCAGATGTCACAATAAGATGTGTGGTTAGGCTCTGCCCAGATATATAAATATATTTATTTTTCTATTAATATTTAAAAAACTACTGAACATATTTACACCATTTAATAAAAAGGGCTCTTTCTGAACCAAGGGCTACCTTTTTGCCAAATTTGGTGTAATTCCGTAGAGCAGTTCGGGCTGTAGCTGTGTCTAAAGTTTCCTATGGAAAATTACATGGGGAAAACACATTTAGGGACACCCCTTTTTTCTCGGCCCCACTTGCTGAATCACTCCAAAACATTTAAAATAGGAGCGGATGGGTGCGGGCTATAAGTTTTGAAAATTTCGCGAAGATTCGTCAATCGGCGCAAAAGTTATTGGGAATAGAATGTTGCGTTTTTCCATTGGTAACTTGGTCCTAACTATAACTATATATGTATGAATAGGTATGTACATTTTCATATAATTTGGAAATTATAAAATAAATTAAAATTAATAGTTTATTAATTGTTTTAAAGTAAATTTATTTGAATTATTATGTATGTGTGTTTAACTTTTTTAAATTAGGTTTTATTATATTTGTATTTATTTATATTAAATCTACTTTAATTTTGTATGTTCATTTTATTATTTAACATATGTAATATGTATTATTTTATTTTATATATATTCATATTATATTCATATATAAGATATCAATGTTCAAAATATAGAAGTAAAAAATATTGATGCAAAAGTATAGAATGCAAAAATATCGACTCCCTATACTTAAACAGGTAAGTACAAAAATATCTGAAAAAATTATCGATATTTAAAATATATAGTTCTACAAAATATCAAATGATATATATATATATATATATATTTATATATATAAATATAAAACATTTGGTATTTTGTATATATATATATGTATATATAACATTTGATATTTGATATTTTGTAGAAATATATTTTTTATGTCTATATTTTTTCCGATATTTTTGTACTTACCTGTTTAAGTATAGGGTTTTGATATTTTTGCATTCTATACTTTTGCATCAATATTTTTTACTTCTATATTTTGAACATCGATATCTTATCAGTGAACCCAAGGTACTCTTCCTTTCTAAAACAAATTATAAAGACCACTTGTTTTGAACATTTTAGGACCATCAGCCTTCCCATTTGATAAGTTATTTGATAGTGATAATGGGTGATTTCAACCTTACTAGAGTATTCTCCATTGTTGTACACTATTTGATAGGTTCTTAATCAAAGCTACATTATCTTAATTGAATATCTGAAGATACTACCTGAAACAATGTACCCAGATGAATTGTCCAAAGGATTTGAAGTATTTCTGTTTATATGGTTCTTCTTTTGTGTCTGTAGAGATTTTCCAGCCACTGTGATTGATGTAAGTTAGCAAAAGTGATATGCTTTACTTCCTGTGATTGCACCAATTCAAAGGTCATGCAAAGTTGCTTCCTTTGATTTCATGGGGTAAAAGGGCAGATGTTGCCACTTCCTGTGATGTCACCAGATCAATGTTTGTGTAATGTCACTTCCTGGAACATCATCGGGGTGGGTCAAAGGGCAGGTGATGTTGCTTCCTGTGTTATCATCAGGTCAAAGTTAATGTGATGTCACTTCCTGTGACATCAGGCAAGGGTCACATGGCATGTGATGTCACTTCTGCTACCCCTGGCATTTTGATGAATCGACGTCCATGGGTATTGGAGCAGCGTAATTTGAACTCCACCCTTACATCCCATTTACGTACGCGCACCTAACATATTCACACATTTAAATGCATTATTGAAATGTATTCACTGTAGAAACTTAGAGAATTCTAAACGTGTGCACTAATGTTCTGCTTAACATGAACAATGTACTCTTTATTTACATTTTACACTTACATTTCAAGATATAATTGCATATGAAAACATGTATTCTTTTGCTTATGTTTTGCAGTTCATTTAAAGTTATTCGTGTGCACCTATAAACTGGTAATTGAAGTGCACATTAAATGTTCATCTAAAAGTAAGACTGACGGGGCGTGGCTTGGTGGGCGAAGATGGCGGTCGCAGCCTTGTAGAGCTCCCGCCGGCCCGGACACAATTTGCTAATTTATCCTGGCCCCCGAGCCCGCAGTTGGTACCACGTGAGTGGCATCGGTTCCGGCGAGTGTTCTGACTTCTCCGGTGTCTTGATCCCGCGATTCCATCTCTCCCGGGGACCGGAGGCGTCGACGGCGACGAGCGGCCTAGTGACTGGCTGTGGACCTGGGACCTCGATTTTCAGGACGCCAGGAGGCGGTCGCTGGCAGACTGCTGGAGGTCGCATCGGCGACGCGGATTCCGGCCTGGCCTTGCAGTTCCAGCTGCCCACGGATCGCAGAGGTGTCCTGTACTCCAGTGCTGTACTTTGGGAGAACGTTTACAGGCGACACGGCATGGTAGGGGCCTGCCCCGCCCTTGTGAGGCCGGGGCCTCGAGTTTCGCGACACTGGGACTGGCCTAGCCTGGGAGCAGCACTTATCGCTCCTTCTTCTGAGGACACCAATGCTGGCGTCCCAGCCCAGGGCCTGAGGCTCCCTGCGCCCATCGCTGTGGGTTTGCTCCCGAAGATCTACTGAGGATTGTCGCGGAGGGTGTCCGCCCTGCCCACGGAGAGACTCCGCTGAGCCTGCGAGCGGCCATGACCAGGGGTGGTGGAGGAGGCCCGCCTAAGCAAGGCCCTATCGATAAATTTACGGGGCCCAGTGGTGGATCGGGGACGCCCGGCGGCAGTGGCGGGACAGGGCCGGACAATGCAACGATCCTGGCTGCCATCACCCAATCCCGGGACATGCTCGATGCCAAAATCGGGGCTGTGGGAGCGGACGTTACACTGCTGCGCCAGGACCTACGCAATGCGGTGGAGCGGATCACTGAGACCGAGTCCCGAATCTCGGTGACAGAAACGGACATTGGCGCGCTGAAGCAGAGAATGGCGGAGGTGGAGCGTACCCAAAAGACTCTTGCTGCCCGAGTGGAAGATGCGGAAGGGCGCGCACGGAGGAACAACCTACGCTTTATAGGTTTTCCAGAGCGGTGTGAGAAGGATGGTATGGAGCAGTTTTTGACCCGGTGGCTGGAGAGCTGGCTCCCGGAGGGGGCACTGTCCACTTGTTTCGTGATCGAGCGGGCGCACAGGGCCTTAACTCAGCGGCCGCTGGAGGGTGAGCGTCCTCGGCCTGTTATTACCATGACCGCGATGCCATACTGCGAGAGGCGAGGAACAAGGGTTCGCTCACCTATGAAAACCACACCATTATGATCTTCCCTGATTATACGAAACTGGTGCAGCAGCAGAGACAGTCCTTTGTGGCCGCCAAAGCCAAGTTGCGGGGCCTGAAGCTCCAGTATTCTCTTCTGTACCCGGCCCGCCTGCGGGTGGTGTACCAGTCCCGGACACACTTCTTTGATTCGCCCGAGGAGGTCTTTCGGTGGACCGACGAAGCAGTGAGAATCAGGCCGCATGCCCAGCCCGGGCTCGACCCGGGCGGGTCACGGGGATCATCGCCGGAGCGGACGAACCGCCCAAATCGAAAAGGACGACATCGGAGGTCCAGATCACGTAAGCGGTCAGCCTCCGCTAGTGCGACACAGACCAACGGCACGATAGACTTTGAACACTCCGATGCTGGCAGTTGAACTCTGATGGGGCCTGGACCCTGGTTCTGTCCGGTAATGTGTTGCCCTACTTTGTGATGGATCGGCTAGTGGGGCTGTTGTATTGGGGCTTCGTCAATGCCTGACTGTATGCGCTCGAGACATTTTGAGGCTACCTGTGGGAATGCTGTGGTGCTCGGGAGGCGACTTCTATGGGCCTTAGACCCTCACGAGTGGTGGGTGTTGTCGGGGGGGTGAGTGTGTGATGACCGGGGTGTTGGGATCCCTTGGTATGGCGGGCCCTGGGTCCTCCGTTTTGGACCCGGGTCTCTCCATGCCGCAACAGATACTTCAGTGTTCTATGAGGTATAGGGGTGGGGGGAGCGGGGTAGGGGGGGAGTTGATCTGTTGTTGTTGGGGGGCGGTCCGGGCCAGGGGTGGGGTGGGGGGAGTTGGGGTTGGGGGGATGGGACCACACGTGTATATTGCTGTTGGATGGTGGGGTGCGCCAGGGTGGCGCGGAGGGCCTAATGGGGGGGACTGCTTAGATGATGGCTGATCGAACTGCCGTGCCTCCTAATAAGGCCATTCGCGTTGTAACGTGGAATGTGAGGGGGATGCTCGATAAAATCAAACGTGGAGCTATATTGCGCTGGGGGAAGAGGGAGGCGGTGGACGTGCTGTTGCTCCAAGAAACTCATATGCTGGGCTCCAAGGTCCTTAGCCTCCAGAGATTCGGCTTCCAGCAAGTTTACCATGCCGGCTTCGCGAGGGGTTCACGGGGGGTGGCTATCTTGGTTCATCGCAGGGTGGCGTACGTTCATGAAAAGCAGTGGATTTACCCGCAGAGCCGCTATGTTTTTATTAAGGGAATGATGGGTGCCGAACCAGTGGTCTTTGGTAGTGTCTATGCCCCCCCTCCCATGCAGTGGGCCCTGTCAGAGAGACTGTTTACGTTGTGGGATGAAATTCCAGATGTGTTGACGGTGGTTGGGGGCGACTGGAATGAGGTCATGGATGTGGGTTCGGACCGCCAGAGACGCGTGCCTGTGGCTGTAGATCCCCCCCCCCCCCGCCACCGCGCATTCTAGACTGCGTGCAACGGCGGATAGCTTGGGCTGGGTTGATGTGTGGTGCCATTTTCATCCTGCGGCGCGTGAGTTCATGTATGTGCATGGCTCCTTCTCGAGACTCGACTATATCTTTATGCCTGCTGCCTGACATCGCTTGGTGTGCAGCCGCGCGACGGAAGCATCGGGAGGCCATTACGGCCGCCAACGCTCACGTGGAAACATTGGAACAGCGTGGCCGAGATGGGGGTGATGAAGATGCGGTATGACAGCTCTTGCAGGCGCAGCAATCCTACGCTTCGGTCCTGCATGATGAGGCCAGACAGGCGTGGCTCGCCACGCATAGCAGGATTTATCAATGGGGCGACAAGTCCTGTACGATGCTTCACAGATTGTGTCAGGCCATCTTACAGCCTCTCACATTGCCGGGCCTCACGGCGGAGGATGGTTCGGTGGTGACGGACCCGGCCCGTCTCGCGGCTAGCTTTGCCCATTATTATGAGACACAATATGCCCCCCCGGGACTCCCTGGAGACGGAGGAGATATCCACATATCTCGATGACCGGCTGCCGCAGGCCGTCTCCGATGAAACTAGAACTGCGCTGGACGTCCCGCTCACGGCCGAGGAACTCAGGGAGGCACTGGGACAGCTGAATACAGGGAAGGCACCGGGCCCGAGCGGCTACCCGTGCGAATTCTACAAAAAATTCCACCTCCAGCTGGGACCTCAATACAGGCGCGCGCTTGAGGCGGCACGGGCCGAGGGGGAACTACCGCCCGATTGGCGCCACTCTGAAACCAGGCAGGGCGCCAGACAGGCACGACTTGTACCGGCCCATTTCACTTTTAAACATCGAGGCCAAAATCCTAGCAAAGGCCTTGGCGAACCGGCTGCTGCCCTATATTACAGACCTGGTCCATCCTGACCAGGCCGGATTCATGCCCCGTAGAGCAAATCGCCACAATATCCGGCGGGCGCAGGCGGCGGTTGATGCCATGGGTGCTCGGGATGAGCAGGCAGCACTCCTACTAGCGGATATGGACAGGGCCTTTGACTCTGTGAGTTGGGCATACTTGTTTACACTCCTGGCTCGCCTTAACCTTGGCCCGGTGTTCCTGTCGTATCTGAGACTACTATACACCAACGTCACGGCCTCAGTCCGGGTGGCCGGGGCCACGTCCGGGCGCTTTCGGATTGGTCGGGGCACCCGGCAGGGCTGCCCATTGTCCCCATACCTGTTCGCCCTTGCGATCGAGCCCCTGGCGTCCCGGGTGCGTGCAGATGCCCAGATACGCGGATTTGTCTGGAGTGGTGATTTGGTAGATAGGATCGCACTCTATGCAGACGACATCCTTTTCTTTCTCACCGACCTACAACGCTTGGGTCCCCGGGTTCTGGAGGTCATGCGCGTATTTGGCGAGATCTCCGGCCTTCGCCTCAACCTCCACAAATCGACCCTATGGGTGCTGGGCGGTGGGGTCGTGCTTGACCCCTGGGCTGTGGGACTGCGGGTGGCGACGGATGGACTGAAGTACCTTGGCGTATTTCTTTCGGAGTCGCGCGCCGTGGCTTGGGATCGTGGCATCCTGCCGGTGTGGGAACGGGTCCAGGCCGATGTCAAGACTTGGTCCAGAATGGCCCTTACTATCTTTGGACGTTCGGCCATCTTCAAGATAAATAACGGTGATGGATCAAGCCCTGATCTTTGGACTGGGTAAGAGTGGTCTGCTCAATTCAGACACTCTGTTCATCACCACCCCCTTTTGTAAATCGATTTTGGCCACTACAGGTGTGGCAGGGTATACTCAGACATGAGTCCCTTTCTCACTGCTCCATCAGGATTCAAGCAAGCCGGGCCGAAGAGGCTGAAATGCCAGAAACCGGTCCCCGGTAGCTTGTCTCCTTTCTGGTAAAGAATTGGCTTGGTAGTTTAGTCTGCCCTGTTCCCATGATGCACTGGGCCAGGGACAGACTGATTTGCATATAGCCAGGTTCTGAGCTGGGATGGGGCAGTGAGATAAATAACGGTGATGGATCAAGCCCTGATCTTTGGACTGGGTAAGAGTGGTCTGCTCAATTCAGACACTCTGTTCATCACCACCCCCTTTTGTAAATCGATTTTGGCCACTATAGGTGTGGCAGGGTATACTCAGACATGAGTCCCTTTCTCACTGCTCCATCAGGATTCAAGCAAGCCGGGCCGAAGAGGCTGAAATGCCAGAAACCGGTCCCCGGTAGCTTGTCTCCTTTCTGGTAAAGAATTGGCTTGGTAGTTTAGTCTGCCCTGTTCCCATGATGCACTGGGCCAGGGACAGACTGATTTGCATATAGCCAGGTTCTGAGCTGGGATGGGGCAGTGAGATAAATAACGGTGATGGATCAAGCCCTGATCTTTGGACTGGGTAAGAGTGGTCTGCTCAATTCAGACACTCTGTTCATCACCACCCCCTTTTGTAAATCGATTTTGGCCACTATAGGTGTGGCAGGGTATACTCAGACATGAGTCCCTTTCTCACTGCTCCATCAGGATTCAAGCAAGCCGGGCCGAAGAGGCTGAAATGCCAGAAACCGGTCCCCGGTAGCTTGTCTCCTTTCTGGTAAAGAATTGGCTTGGTAGTTTAGTCTGCCCTGTTCCCATGATGCACTGGGCCAGGGACAGACTGATTTGCATATAGCCAGGTTCTGAGCTGGGATGGGGCAGTGAGATAAATAACGGTGATGGATCAAGCCCTGATCTTTGGACTGGGTAAGAGTGGTCTGCTCAATTCAGACACTCTGTTCATCACCACCCCCTTTTGTAAATCGATTTTGGCCACTATAGGTGTGGCAGGGTATACTCAGACATGAGTCCCTTTCTCACTGCTCCATCAGGATTCAAGCAAGCCGGGCCGAAGAGGCTGAAATGCCAGAAACCGGTCCCCGGTAGCTTGTCTCCTTTCTGGTAAAGAATTGGCTTGGTAGTTTAGTCTGCCCTGTTCCCATGATGCACTGGGCCAGGGACAGACTGATTTGCATATAGCCAGGTTCTGAGCTGGGATGGGGCAGTGAGATAAATAACGGTGATGGATCAAGCCCTGATCTTTGGACTGGGTAAGAGTGGTCTGCTCAATTCAGACACTCTGTTCATCACCACCCCCTTTTGTAAATCGATCTTCAAAATGGTGGCGCTTCCGCGCCTGCTGTATCAACTTCAGAACTTCCCGTACCCTATCGGCCCGCAGTGGTTTCATCAGGTCAACTCGACGCTGGGTCGTTTCCTTTGGGCTGGTGGAGCGGCCAGAGTGGCGTTGAAAACATGCTTCCTGTCTACTTACTGCGGAGGCCTGGCCACCTCTGACCTCCTTTCCTACTACCAGGCTTCTCAACTGCTTATTCTTAATGAGTGGTGGTACAGCGACAGGGGGGACCCGGCGTATGCCTTAGAACGGTCACTTATGGGCGATAATACGCTACACACCATTCTGTATTCAGCCCACCTGCGTCGTGCACTACCGTCGGTTACCAGAGTGGTATTCGCCGTGTGGAAGCAGGCCCTACGCCGCATGGGCTGGTGGGGCAAGTTGACGGCCGAGACGCCGCTCTGGCACAATGGTCTGCTCCCGGAGCTGGCGGCCCTGGCCGGTTTTGAGGGCTGGGAAGCGATAGGTATCACGCTACTGGGTCAGGTCATGTCCGGCACTACCCTTAAATCGTTCGAGGACCTCCGCACGGAGTTCCAAATGCCTCAGTCCCAGTTCTTCCGCTATTTGCAGCTGCACCATGCCCTCACCCCGAGCGTTGCCAACCTAGACTCCCTACCAGAGTTCAGCCCGGTCGAGGCCAAGGTTTTTATGGGGGACCTGGGGGATAGAAAGGTTTCCCAGATATACCAGACGCTGGTCATCAATTGCTCCTCTACCCTGCATTCTCTTCGGGCGGCATGGGAGGTGGACGTCGGCCCCCTCGATGAGGACGATGGAGGGAGGCGCTAGAATCCCCGCGTGGAACCGCCATTGCTGTACGGCTCCGACTCATCCAATTCAAATACTTGCACCGGGCCTATTACACCCGTGAATGATTGTGGAGAGCTGGGTTGATTGCATCCCCGGAATGTCTGCGCTGTGGGACGGTGCCTGGATCCCTGATACACAGTGTATGGTTGTGTGGTCGGCTGGCTGGTTTTTGGAGAGGTGTGTGGAATTGTCTATCCGAGGTTCTAGGCTGGGACCTTCCCCGCACCCATCGGCTAGGATTATTGCACGTCATGGAGGGCATTGGTGGGAACATCTATAAGCGTCATCTGCTGCTTTTGGGGCTGGTTGTTGCCAAGCGAGACCTGGCCCGGGCGTGGAAGGCTGTGAGGGGCCCTCCCCTGTCTGCGTGGAAAGCTGGGCTGGACTACTTCATGGGCCTGGAAAGGCCGATCTTTGAGGCGAGGGGCTGCCCACGCAAGCACTACAAAATTTGGAAGCGGTGGGCCGATTACCGGGGTCTGTCACTGGATCCCCCAGCGGAGCGAGAAGAAGACATTTGATTGTACGGACATTGTTGGCCCGGATCTGCGACACTCCTGTCGCGCTACACCTACACCTTTTCTCTGTTGCTGTATGTACACAAGTGGGAGGGGGGTGGGGGGTGTTTCTGGGTGTTGGGGGGACCGGGGTTGGGGGTAGGGAGGGTTGGGGGTTTCTTCATACTGAGCCTATTCTTGATGCCTACTTGGACATTTGCTACTCATGTGATTTACTGTACCGGTATTGTTGTGGTGATCTCCGGCCTGTGGGGTGCCACGATTTGATTGCTCATTTGCTCAATAAAATTGGTTGTGAAAAAAAAAAGTAAGACTGACTACATGGTATTTTGCTTCCTCGCATGATTTTCTTCTTTTGCAGGTTTAATATTGTTTAGCTAGCGAAAGTCTCATTGTTTGTATTAGACGACTAATAGGGAGGCTTGACATTAAACATGGAGAAACAATGGTCGAAAGAAGCTTTCTGTTCAACATGTACCATGATGGCAAGATGTTAAAGGCTAGAAATGGCAGCCTTAGTTCGAATCGTTGTAATTCAGAGAAATGTTGCAGAAACACTCAAGTAGTTTTCTGATTGGTTACTGGTGGTGTGAACAGAGATAACTCAAGCTTGAATCTTCTGTTTCTTTTCTAGTGGTGTTTCCATAATGTGTGTTAAGAGAGATTTCCCTTAGACTTGGAGCGGTACAGATCCTGCTGCTTTTAATATTCCTGTTGGTGTGATGCTATATGCTAAACACTTATTTTCTTTCCTTTTGGATTTCTACTAAAGTGTGATCATGCTGAAACCTTCTGCTTATATGCTCTTGTACTAGAGACACTAAATAGATGATCCTATATTTGACCCATGTTAGAGTAGAGAAGTACAATTTCAGTATGGAACAACTGTTCACTGTTATATATTATTAAAGATTGTAGCTGTCACCATCCTGTATTTTATTCTATGGCATCTCAATCAACCAAGATGTTCTATTTTCCTATTGTACTAATGCACTTACTGAACCTGCATACGGTTTGAGTATTGACTGAATTGGTTGGTAATCCAAATAAAACACTTTAACCATACTAATTGACTCCTGGTCCTCCTTGTGGAGTAGAGAAAGGAGGTATGCCTTTGTTCATATACTTATATATCATTCATGCATTCACTCACTCACTATCCATTTGCCAACACAGTTTGCTAAAAATGCAAAACTACTATGATTGAGACCCTTACCAATGTATAACCACCAGACTAGAGATATCATGCTTCAACATTATTTATTTCAGATCTCAAAACCTTGGTTTCATTAATTTTACTTCTGTTTTTCTTTTTTACTTTTTTTGAACTACACAATAAAAAGTGCATTTTAGGCATAAAAACTTCAAAATACTTTTCATACAGTTCAAACACGGCATGCAGTATTTAATCAGAAAATAGTATATACTTTCCATTGTCTGTTTCAAGTTGAAATCCGGTGCAATTAAATGACAAACCAACACATAAAATAAACACAATAAAAATTGCAATAAAAATGTAATAGACCCTGATTACACAGTGAAAACACTGACTGTTGTATGAATTGATTCAACACAAAGCATCAAACAGATATTCTGGTAGTTGTTCCCAGAAAATAATGTGGTTGAATTCAGGCTTAGTTTGCGTCGATGCATTTCGGTGGAGCATCAAATAATTAAAAGCCACCTTCTTCAGGAAACAGGTTTTTAAGGGCCTGTAACAATTTGTGAACTATAAAGGAGAAAGAATATATGAGACTGGGATTTTAGTTTCTCCCCTGTCAATCCTGCACACCTCCCCCATTGTCACTGCATTTTCCCCTCTTATTTTACCCACCAAGTAGAAACATTGGAAATCTCTCCATTTATTCAGTTATTTAAACAATAATCCTTTTGCGCTCTCTATCTACCCTTGGTTGCTACAGACATGATCTACCCATTCTTTGCCTCCACTACACACATTCATACTTCTAGTAGGTCTTACTGGCCTTGTGGAGTCACATGAACGTCATAAATTAAATTGTATTGTTGATATTTTCTCCCTTTCAATGCTTCATGTCAGTTATAAAGGTTCATCTAATCTGTGAGTACAATCTTCAATGACTGGGCTAAGAGAGCAAACCGTACAATGCACAGGGTGCTCAAGAAGTATTTTACCTTTTCAAAGCTGTAAAACTGCGCCTGAAGTAGTGAAAGGTGTTTGTCATTTTACAGCTAGGCATGGATGGCACTAGCTTATCTTATGCTTAAAAACTTTTCTGTATGAATGCTAAAAGACTGTGTCCCTTTCTAGCTCGCATTAATAGCACTATGCTAATCCTATGCTTAAAAACTTTGCTAGAAAAACAGACATTTGAGGTGAGCAAATTTAGGGTGTTGTTGATGTTGTAGGGTGCTTTATATAGAAGCTGCTTTCCACCTAAACGTGGGTACTACCCAGAGTTCTCTGCTTTGTTTTTACATACTTTTTTTCTGTTGCTCTAAGCCTGAAAGGGTATTTGTTTTACTTATACTGGGTGCTCCTGTGTGTCTGGACAAAGCTAAACCTCTCTTAATGGCTGTAATGACAGTTACTGACAAACGCGACTAGGCTGTTCCTAGAGGAAAAAAGAAGGGAAGGAAGAGAAAGTGGTCACGGGAAGGGCAGTGGAGGGCTACCCTGGGTATCCAATTTTTTGGATGTAATGGCCTCACACACCCTTGCGAGTGTCATGCTTCATCATAGGCAATGCTCCTCGTCGGTCAGGCGGTGCAATGCCTAACGGGTTCACCTCAAAGAGTCGCTCTTTGGCGGAGATCTTTTATCCAACTGCCTAAGGGTGAAGTGAGGGTGAGGGGCCAGAAGGGAAGGGATAGTGTAAGTAAGTGAGTTTAAAATGTGGCACAAGGTATCGGAGATCAATTTATTCTGGTTGTCCCCTGCCACAAGTAAAAACAGTGGGTAGCCTGTGATCGAAAGAAATTAGGATTCCACGTCACGATCCAGGACTACATTGCATATCGTGAGGTCAACATGTTTCTCGCCTTCGCACACTGGCTGCGATTCTTCAGGACCTAATTAATTACTACTATCTCTAACAAACATGACCTAATAAAGTATCAGTTTATATTTACTGTTGTACTACCTACATGGTACTGCTCTTGCCTAGGGGAGACAAAAGAAATCGTTACCATAATTCAGTGACAACAATTAACCCTTTTGTGACCGTGAGCACTCAGTGTTGATGTGGATAAGGTGACATACTAGTGGTGATTAGTGACCAGTATGTATTTTCTTATATCACATAATTAAAAAAATATATGCACATCATACTTAGAAATAAAAACAGCAGCCGTTTCTTCAGAGCCCCCGGTCAACATCTTGTGGTTAGGGTAACCTGTTACTCACCTAATGGTCAAGGTGTATAGGTGTCAACAGTACCCGGTAGGTCTGACATCAAGGGGGAACCATAGGGGTTTAAGGCTATGAAGGAAAACAAGCAAAAGTACTAGTTTACAGAAGAATGGTTTGCTTGTATATTTATAAAAGGTGCCTGCTGATGTGTAATGAGCAGGGGAGAGGTATCTGGTGCTTTGTTGATTAAGACAGAGTTTTTTGGAGAATAATCTTTCTCGTGAGCCCAGAGACCGATGTATAACGGTCACGCTAAGATTATTGATCCCAGAAATTGTAAATACAATAGGTGTATCAGTTATCCCATGGTTTAGAGAACCCAGCGCGTGGTTCGTTTACAAAGGGAAGCACTGATCAGGGGCAGTGCTGGTCGCAGAATTGAATGTTAGTTGCCCCTGACAGTTGCCGCTTGAAGGACAGGTATGCGGGAGAAAGGACTGTGGTCGTTCCCCGCCAGTTATAAAATATAGAATTGAAAGCGGCATAGGGAGGTTACCGTATTCTGGCCCGGAGTAGGGGAGAGAAGTCAAAGAACGTAACTAGCCAGTGTAAAGAGAGCGGCGTTCGCGTAGCGTGCCCTTGTGTTGTTAGCTGGGTGTGGGTGTAGCCCAGGGGAGAACCACTTACTTCTCTCTGCCTCTGTCAGCGCCCGTTGTGCCTACCCATCACTACCGGGTCCGGAAAGTGGTATTGCCTGGCGTGTTGGTCTGTTAACTACTGTTGGGGGCGTGGCCAGTGTTTGGGGTAATCCCGCCCTGCGCATCACGTGATTTCGGCCGTGACTGTGGTGGCCATCTTGGAAGGGACCAATATGTAAAAGATCCTAGCATTGGTATTGCTATGACGTGTACAGAGGTTACAGTGGAAAGGAAGAATACTGGTTAACCAATGGGAACTATTGTATATTAATGCAAAGTCGTTATTGTGGAGACTACTTAACCCCGTGTTTCACACGACTAATTGTTACATTGCTAGAGCCGTATTGGACAGGAGTCAGGGTTGTATAGACAACCTGGTGTAGGTACTGTAAACCATGATCATACAGTTAGAATAGGGAGGTTGTGGAAGGCAGTGGTTATAGCGCACTCCACGGGATGTCCTCATTGAGTCCCCGCCTATCTGAGGATAACCGGTGTATCCACCTCTGTTCCTTTTGGAACAAGTTCTGTTTGGATTTGTTGTTGGGTGTCTCGAGGATAAGCCATCTCAGTGAGTCAGCAGTATGGTTTTGGTCTACAAAGTGTCTGCACATCTTGGTATTTGTTTTTTTGCAACAAATGTTGCTTCTATGTTCCGAGATGCGGATCTTGATTGGGCGGGTGGTCATGCCCACAAACTGTAGATCACATGGGCATCTGAGTAGACAAATGCAATTAGGGGTATTGCAGTTAGTGTGGCACCGGAGTTCCCACAGGAATGTCTCTGTTAATTGAATAGATTTGGTGATACTGGTGAAAGGGCATGCACTGCAGGAGCCACAAGGGTAGTGTCCCCGTACCAGTGGTAGTTGCCAGAGTGTGGTCTGTCTGTGGGTATCAGCTTGTTTAGGTCTGGTGTGGACCAAAATGTCCTTGATATTTCTTGACCTTTTGAATGCAAACCTGGGGATCGTGAGGTTAAGGTCCCCTGTATTTAGGATCTGCCAATGTCTCTTTATAATTTTCTTGATTTCATTTGAGACTGGCGAGAAAGTTGTCACACAAGTCAAGAGATCATTGTCTTGGGGGGTAGGAGTATTATATTCCAGAAGGGCCCCTCTGTGGTTATTCTGTGCCCGTTTCCGTGCCTTGTAAATTTCCCTGGTTGGATACCCTCTCTCTCTCAGGTTGCGGGATAGGATGGTGGATTCAGTCTTGTAATCTGTTAGGTTGGTGCAATTGCGCCTAACCTGCAGGAACTGCCCAAAGGGAAGTTTCAATCTCAAAGCCCTGGGGTGATGACTTGTAAAGAGGAGCAGACTGTTACAGTCCGTTGGTTTACAATACATGGTGGTATCGATCTTACCCCCCTCCAGCCTGATGGTGAGATCCAGGAACGCTATCCTGGATGTGGAGGCAGTAATGGTAAAGGTAAGGTAGTTGTTGAGGGTAGGGTATTAAGCCAGTTGAAGAACTCCTGGTAAAGATCTTCAGTCCCTGTCCAGAGTATGAGGATGTCATCAATGAACCTCCTCCAGAGTTTGATGTTAGAGTGGTAGGGGTTCATTGGTCCATTGATGTGTTTATCCTCAAAATCGGTCATGTAAAGACAGGCCACCGAAGGGGCAAAAGTACTGCCCATAGAAGTTCCCTGGGTTTGATGGTAGTGTTGCCCTCTAAATTCAAAGACATTTTCAGTGAGAGCAAGATTCGCACACTCCATGAAAAAGGAGGGTGGTGTGGGAGAGGTCCATTCCTCCGTACTGAGGATTCTCTCAATCACCCCTAGTGTGGCCCTCTGTGGGATGTTCGTGTAGAGGGCCTCCACGTCTAGGGTGATAAGGAAATCAATTTGGATGTCTTCTTGTAGGTTGTCCAGGAGACGAAGAACGTCCGTGGTGTCTTGGACATAAGAAGGGATTCTCTTCACTAAAGGTTGTAGGAAGTGGTCACAAATTTGTGAAAGGGGCTCTAATACTAAATCGATGCCCGATACAATCGGGCATCCAGGTACTGGGGTGGTCCCCTTGTGAATTTTAGGAAGGGTGTAAAAATAGGGCACCCTAGGTTCTTTTTTCACAAGGAACTCAGCCTCCTGACATTCTGCAAACTCAACCATTCCAGTGATTGTTGTCTTAAGTCGTTCAGTGGGGTTAGATGGAATGGGGGTGTAGTAGCGCCTATCCCCTAATTGTCTTAGACACTCTGTTTCATAGTCGGTGGTGTCCATTATCACTGTCGCCCCACCCTTGTCGGCCTGTTTGATGGTGATGGTCCCATCGTTGGCCAGGGAGTTCAGCACCTGCATTTCTGATTTAGAGAGATTGTAATGTCTCTGGACAGGTCTCAATGCTCCAATGTCCTTAAGTACAGCCTGCTCGTATGTAAGGATTTCATTTGGAACCATCCCACTGTGTGGAGTGAAGGTAGATGGAATATGGAGGCCTGAGTCTGTGGGGGTCTCTTGTGTTCTCCCATCAAAAAAGCCTCCCAATCTGATCTTCCTAAAGAATTTTTGGATTTTGCAATTCTATTCTATTATTATTCTATTAAAATTATTTATACCGCGCACTATCACCATCGGTTTCTTGGCGCTCCTTGATAAAAATAGCATTGATCCAGGGAGGGGATTAGTCATATGCCGCTTGAAAAAGCAGAGTTTTTAAGAGTGTGCGAAAACTGTCGTACTTTGGACAGAGACGGAGAGAGAGGGGTAGGGAGTTCCAGGTGGCGGGAGCCAGGGCGGAGAAACTCAGGCCACCGTGCTTTTTTCTTTTAAATCTGGGGACCTCAAGGAGATTTAAAGATGCTGAGCGAAGAGCTCTGGCAGGGATGTGACGGGACAAGGCCGATGAGATGAACCTGGGAGCTGCGTCCTCGAGGTCCTTAAAGGTGGTACATGCCAGTTTGAAGGTGCAGCGTTTGGAAACAGGGAGCCAATGCAGACTACGGAGGAGGGGGGTGACGTGCTGGTGTTTGGGTTGGCAGAAAATCAGGCGGGCAGCCTGATTCTGCACCAACTGAAGTCGGTGAAGGTAGCATGCAGGGATTCCTGCGTACAAAATGTTGGCGTAGTCAAGCCTGGAGGTGATGAGCGCAATGACAACCTGGGTCAGGGCTTCTTTTGTTAAGAAACTGCTGATCTTGCAGATGCGCCTGAGATGGAAGAAACAGGCAGAAGTGACCGCGTTGATGTGAGGTCTCATTGATAGATCTTGGGAGATGATCACCCCCAGGCTTTTGACTGAGCTCACAGGAGTGGGTGCAGTCCCCAGAGATGTAGGCCAGAAGGAGGCATTCCATGGGTGATTGGGGCCACCCACCAGGACGAGCTCGGTCTTGGTGGGGTTCAACTTTAAGTGGCTGTGATACATCCACTCCGCAATGGTTAGCATGGTGGACTGGAAGTTGGTGCGGGAGGAGGGGAGGGAGTCTACAGGGAAAATTAACTGCAGATCGTCGGCATAATTATAAATTGTGACCGGAAAGTTACGGAGGGTGGCTAAAAGTGGTTGGAGATATAAATTAAAGAGGAGAGGGGATAGTGCCGAACCTTGTGGGACACCGCAGTGAAGGGGGGTGTAGGGTGCGGAAAAAGTGGAGAGGTGGACGGACTGTGAGCGCTGGTGAAGGAAGGATCTGAGCCAGTCAAGGGCCACTCCCTGGATGCCGGCGTTATGGACACGGTCGATCAAGATGGTGTGATCGACCGTGTCGAATGCCGCTGAGAGATCCAGTAGGACAAGGGCTTGAGAGATGTTTTTGTCGGCTCCTTTCCTGAGGGTGTCCATGACTGCCACTATGACCGCCTCGGTGGAATGGAGGGGTCTGAATCCTGCTTGTTGAGGATCTAGAAAAGATGATTGCTCTATGAAAGAGCTCAGGCAGCGGGTCACGTAAGTTTCCAGGAGCTTACCTAAGTAAGGGAGGAGAGAGATGGGTCTGTAGTTGCTGAGTATTGTAGGGTCTGCATTGGGTTTCTTCAAAATTGGTAAAACGGCAGCTTGCTTGAAGGAAGATGGGACCACTCCGGTAGCGAGAGAGTTGTTGAGTAATGCTAGCGGGGGGCCCGGGCAAGCAAGAAGGGCTCCTTTAAGAACCTGTGGGGGGCAGCAATCATTGGGGGATCCCGAGCTGACTTTATGAAGAAATGATGAAAACTCTTGTAGAGATATCGGTGGGAATTCAGTCAAGATGCTAGTATTTGGGGGGGGCAGAGGAGGAGGCGTAGGAGATGCCGGGATATTATGTTTTATTGTTGTGATTTTTTCAATGAAATAAGAATTGAGTGAGTCGCAAAGGATTTGTGTCGGCTGAGGTTGGGGGGTGACTCGGTCTGGAAGGGAGAGCTCATTTACAATTGAAAAGATGTCTTTCGTTTTGTTATTCGAGTTCAGAATTTATTGTGAAAAGTAGGCCGTCTTGGCTTCCAAAATAGATTGTTTGTAGGTTTTTAAGGTCTCAATGTATACGAGTTTAAGCTGAGGGTCGTAGTGGCGATGCCAACGGCGTTCTGTTTGCCGCAGGGCGAGTTTGTCTGCTTTGAGTTGGTCCGTATACCAACGTTGAGCGTCATGGGGGCGCATTGCTTTGATTGTTTTCAGGGGGGCAGCTTTGTCGCTGGCCTGGCGTAACCATTCATCGAGTTTCTCAGCCTGATTCTCTACTGAGGATAGCAGCGAGGGTGCAGTGGATGCCAGTGAAGCATGGAAGTCAGGAAGATTAGCCCTTTTCCAATTGCGAGCCATCTTGTTCTTAGTACGGGTGGGAAGACACGAGGTGTGTAGATGAAGGTGAAAGGAGATGAAGTAGTGGTCGGACCAGAAGCATGGAAGGACTGAGGGGGGTGAGATGTCGAGGTTAGATGTCCAGACTTGGTCAAGTGTATGACCTTTCAGATGGGTGGGGGTGTGAATATGTTGGGATAGGTTCATGCCTTTGAGAAGTTCAGTGAATTCCACTGATAAATGGCTTTCGTGGACATCGGCTGGCCAGTAATTGAAGTCACCGATTACCATGATATTAGCGTGGTTGATAGTCAGTTGAGCGATAGCGTCGCTGAAGAGTTTGGGGAAGAGAGGCATAGGATTAGGGGGTCTATAGACGATAACACAGACAAAAGATGATTTAGAGGAGGTGAATTGAAGTGCCAAGTGTTCTGTTTTTGGAATAGGGGTCATCGTGATCTCGGAGAAGGTGTGTTTAGAGCGAATGATAGCCGCCACTCCGCCACTGGTCTTCCCAACAGGCCGGTTGGCGTGCATGATATAGTATCCCATTGGGATTGCAGCAAGAATATCGGGGGCAGAGTCTTCAGTAATCCAAGTTTCTGCTAAGAGAAGGATATCGATTGAGTTTTGATGCAGTAGTTGAAAGATTTCAAGCTGATGTCGAATGAGGGAACGGGTGTTAAGGTAATAGATCGATAGGGAGGTGGTGGTCTGGGGTGCAGGGGGGGTTGGGTCGTGAAGATCGCCCAGTGGCGGGAAGTCAGATGGGACGAGAATGCCACATGTCAGGGCCTCTTTAGCGGCACGGGCGGAATGGGACCAGCGTGATTAAGACTCATTAGGTCGGCAGGGGAATATGAGTAAAAATCGGCATTACGACAGGGCCCTGGGCCTGGTCGGCCGCGGACGGGCGCAGACGGGCTTGACTTGTGCGCGACTTCGGCGCGAAGTCGGCGCTCCCGCTGCGCTCGTCCGCTGCGCTTCCTCCATGCCGCCATTAAATACTGAAGGGGAGGGAGCACTAGACCGCTAACCTGCAAGGATTCTGTGCAGGGCGGAAGTGATGTCACTGCCAGGAAGTGCCGCGCCTCGACCTGACCCTCCGCGCAAACGGCACAAGCCGGGGCGGAACGGGGCCACGAGGGAGTTAAGAGGCAGGTAAGAGTGCCTTACAATAGCTCAAGAAGCAATGTGCAATGTGAAAAGAATAAATTGTCGACGTGCTATTAAAATCAGCAAATGTAACAACAGTGAAAATCACATTACAGTTTTTTTTAAAAAGTTTGACCAGCGTGCTGGTAAATCAGCAGCGAAATTTAAAAGTTCAGAGCAGGAACACAGCACAGCCTACTACCGCAGCCTAGATCGCCGCGTTTCATCAATGAGGCAAGGAGCTATAGACAGGTTTTAAATAGACGGAAGGCTCGGCAGCACTAGACCGCTAACCTGCAAGGATTCTGTGCTGGGCGGAAGTGATGTCACTGCCAGGAAGTGCCGCGCCTCGACCTGACCCTCCGCGCAAACGGCACAAGCCGTGGCGGAACGGGGCCACAAGGGAGTTAAGAGGCAGGTAAGAGTGCCTTACAATAGCTCAAGAAGCAATGTGCAATGTGAAAAGAATAAATTGTCGACGTGCTATTAAAATCAGCAAATGTAACAACAGTGAAAATCACATTACAGTTTTTTAAAAAAAGTTTGACCAGCGTGCTGGTAAATCAGCAGCGAAATTTAAAAGTTCAGAGCAGGAACACAGCACAGCCTACTACCGCAGCCTAGATCGCCGCGTTTTATCAATTCTGTTGGAAATTGTCTACCTTAGGAGTTGGAACAAATCCGAGCCCTTTTTGTAAGACTTTTTCTTCACAGTCTGTGAGTTGGCGTGACGAGAGATTCACTACCAGACTTACTTCCGTCCTGTCTGCTCCTGGTTTCCATCCCTTGAGCCTGTGTGTCTTCCCACTGTACCCTCTTGTTTGGAGCGTTTCCTCACCTGCGCCCGCGCCCTCTGCCCCAACCTGTCTAAAAATGGCTGCTGATTTATGCCATGGGGGTGAAATGAGGGGGTACTGGGGTACAAAAGGTGTCATAGGGTGTTGGAAGTGCGGAAATTGCCACATTGGAGGCCCCTGGTAGGGGGGATGTGGATAGAAGGGTTGCCCCCGTCTGCCCCCTCTATTCCCCTTGCGGGGCCCTGGTTGCCACTCGTCCCCCCTCGAGTTGCTGTCACTGTTGGATCCTCGTCTAGAGGAGGTGGCACTGGAGTCAGAGAGATATCCTGTCCCTGGGGGGACAATGTCATCCTTAAGATAGGGGTAAACCTTCTCTTTGGAGAACCGATCAATATCATTCTGCAACTTAGCAACTTTCTGTTTCATTAGGAAGTCTTTATGCTCAGAAATTTCTTTGTTAAGTTCGGCCAGCTTGGTTTTGAAACCTGGGTTCTGACCGGCGCTCTTGAGGGCGCTCATTGCTATCTGAATTTTACTGAGTAGTTCATCAGCCAATCGTTTGGCAGTATTGACTAAGAGGATGAGAAGGTCATTGGTGCACTTCCACAAGATTAGAGACCTTTCTACCTTAAATTGGCCGTCTTCCCAGAAAATCCTGGGGAAATTTTTAACGATCAGGCCATTTGGTGCTATTTTGGCCTTAAAGTACTCAGCCATGAGTGCTCCATGTAGGGTGATTCTGACCCACTCTCTCTTCATGTCAGAGAGTGATTTCCAATCTGCCGAGTTACTCCCTGTGGAGATGTCTATGTCGATGCCCAGGATGGACGGAAGTCTATGAATAGCTGCTGCGTCATCATCACCGAAGCTAAGTCCTTGTCCATCCATTGTGGGGCGGCAAGGGTACAACGGTGAGATGAAGTTGGGAGGCAAAAGTTAAGGTAAGAGTGGAGGGGTTATGGATACTGGAATGAAAAGAGAAGTGTCCGCCCAGTTCTTGGTGTAGTAGCCAGGAACTAAAAAGTGGGGGATAGAACGAATCTTACCCGGGAAGTTAATCCCCACGGTGGTTAGCCATGCAGAGTATATACCAAAAAGAAGGGGAGGTAGTGGATCAGATTAAGATCCAAGGGCTCAGATTAACATTCACGGAAACTTGAGAATGGGAGGTCCAGCAGCAGTCAGAGCCCCAAAAGACAGCAACTGACAAACGCGCTGACATCCCGCTGTGTGGAGTGAAGGTAGATGGATTATGGAGGCCTGAGTCTGTGGGGGTCTCTTGTGGTCTCCCATCAAAAAAGGCTCTCAATCTGATCTTCCTAAAGAATTTTTGGATTTCGCAATTCTGTTGGAAATTGTCTATCTTAGGAGTTGGAACAAATCCGAGCCCGTTTTGTAAGACTTTTTCTTCACAGTCTGTGAGTTGGCGTGACGAGAGATTCACTACCAGACTTACTTCCGTCCTGTCTTGCTCCTGGTTTCCATCCCTTGAGCCTGTGTGTCTTCCCACTGTACCCTCTTGTCTGGAGCATTTCCTCGCCTGCGCCCGCGCCCTCTGCCCCAACCTGTCTAAAAAAGGCTGCTGATTTATGCCATGGGGGGCGAAATGAGGGGGGTACTGGGGTACAAAAGGTGTCATAGGGTGTTGGAAGTGCGGAAATTGCCACATTGGAGGCCCCTGGTAGGGGGGATGTGGATAGAAGGGTTGCCCCCGTCTGCCCCCTCTATTCCCCTTGCGGGGCCCTGGTTGCCACTCGTCCCCGTGATGTCATGAGTGATGTCACTGACCATGTCATGAGTGATGTGATATATGACGTCATCAGCAGTGCATTACACGCGCAAGTTATAGTGAGTCCAACTAACTATAACGTGGAATTTCAATGGTTTTATGTCAGTAAAATTTCCAGGTAACTATAACTGGTATGAAACCTATGGTTTTTTCAGTGAATTTAATAGGTTTTTTAAGTGCTAATTCCTAACTATAACTGGTGTGAAACCTATGGTTTTTTTAGTGAATTTCATAGGTTTTTTAAATGCTAATTCCAACCTATAAGTCTCACTTTATAAGTAAGACTGTTAACGCTCTAGTTGTTCTTGAGAACACTCTGGTACATTCTATCTTTGGGCTATAGTTGGGCTACATATGGCTGATATTTGGGCTACATTAGTATTTTTTGTCTCTGGTGGCCATCTTTGGGCTACATTTGGGCTACATTTGGGCTGCACTTGGGCTACATTTGGGCTGTAACATATATATATCCCAATGTAGCACAATATATATTTTTTAAAAAGTTTTTTTTTACGTAAAAACCACTTGAGTATAGCAAAGTATAGCAAAGGCACATTGGGTTACCTGTCCCTTCAATTTTTCCCATTTAAATTTTTTTTTTTTTTTTTTTTTTTTTCCTAGGAGCGCTCCCGGAGCACGCCCCGGTGAGCGCCCCGAAGAGCGTACTCGCTTGAAGCGCCCTATGATAAGTGTTAAACTTATCATATGTGCTGGGGAGAACCATAAGTGCCCGAAAAAACCCTAATTTTTTGCACACATTTTTTTGCTCCAGTTGAGCCATTTACAATTCCCTGTTTTTTGTTGCTCCCCCAAGAAAATACAAAAAAAAATAAAACTGTTCAGAAAAGCCATAAAAAGTAAAAAATGTTCAAAAAACAAAACAAAAAAAACAACAAAAAGAAAAAAAAACAGTTCTTTTCAGAACTACCTCCCATTTATATAAAATGACTTACATTTTTAAACTCTGCCATTCTCTTTTCTCCCCGGTGCGCTCCCTAGGGGGTCAAGGGGTCTACTCTGCCCCCTAATGGTCTTTTCCCCCTTTGTTTTGGCCACCTCTTGTGTCTCAATCCTACCGAGACACAAGATGGCGGCCGCTTCGGACCGTTTGGAATGTTTACATACACCCGAGAGCCAATCAGCTTTCCGTGCGCAAGTCGCGTGGCGCGCCTGGTGCGCTCCCCGGTACGCGTACCGGGGCGCTGCCATAGATATATATATTTTTTTGAACCTAAATTACTCAAAATCCACTGGAGCACATAACTTGAGACATAGCAAAGGCACATCGGGCTACCAGTCCCTACAATTTTGCCAAGTTTGGTGGGCTAAAAGTGAAATCGACCGCCCTATGGAAATTAACATGGGGAAAATGCATTTTGGGACCCCCCTTTTATCTCAGCCCCAGCTTGACGAATCCCCCCCAAACTTTCAAGGAAGGACTGGAACGCCGCGAGGCCATTTTGAGGAAATTTTCAGGCAGATTCGTCAACCGGCGCAAAAGTTATTCCAAATAGAATTTTGAGATTTAACATTGAAAAAAATCCTAACTATAACTACCTACTGGCGACCGCCAGTAGGTAATATTGTATTGTATTGTAAGGGGTGCTTATAGAGCGCACTGACACCATGGGTTTTCTGGCACTGGTTGGATGCAGAGGGGACAGGGGAACTTAACTAGATTGGGGGAAGAGCCAGGTTTTTAAGGATTTACGAAAAAGAATCAGAGAATTGGAGGTTTTAAGAGAAAGAGGAAAAGAGTTCCAAAGTTTGGGGGCCAGGTATGCAAATCTCCGGCCTCCAGATCTGCAGAGTTTGAAAGAGGGGGTGATCAAGAAGTGAAGATGGGAGGATCTCAGGTTCCGGGATGGGCAGTAGGGCCTGATGAGAGATTTCAGGAAGGCGGGACAAGGCCCAGCTAGTGACTTGAAAGTGAGGCAGCCGATCTTAAAGGCCGCCCTTGAAGTGACAGGGAGCCAGTGCAGTTTGGAAAGGAGGGGCCTGGCGGATTGCCACTTCGAGATCCCAAGGGCCAGTCTCGCCGCTTGATTTTGAACAGCTTGCAGTCTGGCCAAAGATGTTTTAGGCAGACCGTGATAGATCGCGTTCGAAAAATCTAAGCGGGAGAGGACGAGGGCCATGATGACTTGCAGGAGGGCATCAGGTGTAAGGAGGTAAGCCACTTTCCTGATCCTGCGCAGCTGGTAAATGCAGGAAGAGGCCACCGTCCCCACCTGAGGCCCAAGGGATAGACCGGAGTCAATGGTGACCCCCAGACTCTTCACCGAGGCCACGGGGATGGGAGAGGGGGCAAGTTCTGCCGGCCAGAAGTGTGGTCCCCAGAAGGTGGCACTCCTACCGGGAAGGAGGAGCTCCGTCTTACCGGGGTTCAATTTTAGCTGCTTTTGGCCCATCCACTGGAGAATGTGGGACATGATTGCCTGGAAGTTGGGAATAGCGGAAGGGGAGTTGAGAGAAAAGATGAGTTGCAGGTCGTCCGCATAGTTGAAAACGGTGACGTCCCACTGCCTCAGAGAAAAAAGAAGGGGTCGAAGATAGAGATTAAAGAGAAGAGGGGATAAGGAGGAGCCCTGGGGGACCCCGCAGGGCGAGTGCTCCCTAGGAGCCCTGAAAGTGCCTAGGCTAAGGGTCTGAGACCTCCCGGTCAGGAAGGATTTGACCCAAGCCAGCGCCAGGCCTTGGATGCCAGCCTGCTCGACACGGTTATGATCCACCGTGTCGAAGACGGCTGACAGGTCTAATAATACCAAGGCCTGGGGGGTACCCTTGTCCCCTTGTGTATATATATACATATATATATATATATATATATATATATATATATATATATATATATATATAGATATACATATCTATATAGATAGATAGATAGATATATATATATATATATATATATACACTACTGAGGCAAATTAAATGGACATGCAAAAAGGATGCCATTTCTGTGCAGTATCATCATGCCTGTGATCAAGAAGCTGAGTGCTTTGAAACGCGTGAGGCAAATAAATGCATCTGAATGAAAATGCAAGTTTCCTTTAAATTCATCTGCTCTTCAAATGCATCTTCAAACTGGGGAAGCTTTGCTTGTCTGTCCTGTGGGTATTGAAGGAAAACAGACTGTCACAAAAACTTTATCAAAAGATTTTGAAACAATTGAAAACAAATAATTAAAAAATAACATTTCAAAAGTAAAGTTAATAAAAAATAAATGAAACACCTGCATTACAACAGTGTGAATGTTACGCAGATACATCACAGGTGCAATTGGGGCTTCCCATTGTCAGAAAACACAGGTAGTATAATCGCTTGCTGTTTTTCTAGGGTGCATGGTTGCCTCTGCGCTCAGTAGCCCTGAAAAACAGACGCTGTGAAGGGACAGGCAATTGCCCAACGGTTGCGGAGAAGCTGTGAGCAACAACAAAAATTCAGTGTCCATAAGTGAAACTAAAAAGTGGTGGAAAGAAGGGGTTACTGGAGTAGGGTAGGCAGATGGACCTGGTCTGGCGGCTGCAGGGCCGCCCGAAGGGCAATGACCGAGGTCCCTTGATCCAGGGTAGGAAAGATAATGCTGGATGTCGCTAGTGATGTATGGGCAATTTTGAATCAGAATGAAATGCAAGACTTAAAAAACAGAGAGAGGAAAGGAAATGGTGGGCCTCAAATTACTGTAGTGTAATAGTGTACAGAAAACTCTGCTGATTCAGCCTAAGTGGACATGGAGGTCCTCCTCATGGTTGAAGCCTCCCGGGGTCTTGCTTTGTATCCTCACAATATATTCATATTCCAGGTGTTGCAGATGACGTTCCCGATCTCCTCTTCTCTCTGACACTGGAACCCTGTCAATGCCAAAATATGAGATTTTAGAACTGACAACTTTGACATTTGAATGTACCAGATCACAATGTTTTGCTATAGCATACGACATGTCACTATTTCTGATGGCGCGTAAGTGTTCTAAAACTCGCTTCTTCACCGGGAAGATTGTACTTCCCACATAGCGTAGGCCACAAATGCAAGTCACACAATAAACAACAAAGTCAGTGTTGCAATTTATAAAACCATTGATACCCCCTGTCTTCCAATTAGGTAGGGCAAAAGTTTTTACATTGAGCTGTTGTTACATGCTTTTCACCTCCCACATCAACCAGGTTCCAGGTGACTTTGATTTAATGGAAAAGTGACTATGTACTAACATGTCTTGCTTGGAATTACACTTCTTGTATGTCACATGTAGTGTTGGTCTGACCATTTTCCCTATCACAACATCATTTCTGACTATGTGCCAATGCTTCCGTACTATCTGATGGGTTTCCTTTGAAGCATGGTTGAAAGTGGTGATGAGTCTCACTTCATGTTTGCCACTGTCCTTCTCTTTTGGTATTAGTAAGCTGTTTCTGTTCCTTTTGTCTACTTTTTCAAATGCTGTTCTGATAGTTTTGCCTAAGTAGCCCCTGTTTTTTAAACGGCCCCTCATGTTTTTATCTTCTTTCTCAAAAGAGTCGGTGGTGCTGCAGTTACGTTAATTCTTATTAATTCCCCATAGGGGATTCTGTTTTTGAGTCCTGTCGGGTGGTGGCTGTGTGCATGTAAAATGCTGTTGCTAGATGTATACATTCTATACAGAGTGGTGTGTAGTGTGCCCTGCTTTACCTCCACTAGGATGTCAAGGAACTCTATGCTAGTACGATCAGTTTTACTGCTGAATTGCAGATATAAATGAAATGGCAAAAATGCAAGTTTACTTTAAATAAATTCATCTACTCTTCAAATGCATCTTCAAACTGGGGAAGCTTTGCTTGATGATATATATATTTACTGAAAAATACCATAGGTTTTAGGGGTGTTATAGTTAGCTGGACATTTCACTCATACAAAACCATTGAAATTCCTCCGTTATAGTTAGTTGTACTAACTGTAACTCTAGCGCCCGCAATCCACTGGTGATGATATTACATCATTCATGACATGGTCAGTGACATCACTGATGACATCTCAAATGACATCACTGATGACATCATCCAGTGAATGTGGTTTGGTTCCATATTTGAATTTGTATTATATATATAGCATTGAAGAATGAGTGGATGTATAAGTGTCTGGATGAACGATTTAGTAGCAGTGTGATTGACAGTTTACTTGACTAATTTATAGTGTCTCACTAAATATATTGAATAGTGACTAAGCTGTGTGAATATCTAAATTACTTTCTCAGTTGTTGTGTAAACTGCTGAACCATTTGGTTACTAGCTACGTGAAAGTCTATATTAGTTGATTAGTTAACTGATTACTTGTATGGGAGAGCGAATGTGTGTGTGGTTCGGTGGGGGGGGTGTGATGCCCCAAAGATGTGTCAATAGTTGATTCAGTAGGTATATGATGTTAAGACTACATGTTATAATAGTTGTTTGGGTGAGTGAATATGTATATGGATGTGCTGATGAGCAAATATATCTCTCAATGGTACATGCCCAACAAACTACAATAATAAAAGGCAGTGTATGTCACATTTGTTGTATATAAATAGGTATACATAAGACTCATTGATTGCATGAGTGACTGTATGGATAACTGTATACTTGTAATAGTGATTTTATAACACATATTGGGGGTTATTAGGATGGCGGGCGGACTTAGTCTGCCCGCCATCCTATCGGAGTTTGGGACCCACTGCCATAAGGGCGGGGGTCCCGTGGGGGGTAATTGGGATACGCCCGCCACTGTGGTGGGTGCATACTGCATTTTTAGCATTGTGGCGGGCGTTGCTCTCAGCACCGCCCGCCACAATGCTAAAAATGCATATATGCATTTGCCTGCTGCTTTGTTAATGTAAATGCAGGGGGGTACCCCCCCGTGTGCACCCCCCACCTGTCCTTCACTCCGGGGGCCCGCAGGGGGGCCCCAAAGTGAAGACTGCATGCCTTTCCGTGGAGGCATCTGTTTTGGGCCATTCTAATATGGCTGGCGATGTCTAATAGACACCGCCACCATTTTAAATCTTTTCCGCCCGGCCGCAAGGCGACCGGGGCGGAAAAGTGGCGAACGGTCTTTCCGTCCGCCGCGGCCCCCCCGCCTGGCGGGGCAATCCACTCGCCATCTTAATGGGCCCCTAAGTATGGTGTTTGTATAAGTGTGTAGCTGAGTAAATATAAGTATGATCCATTGTTTGCATAAGGGAGTAGGATGACTGCATAAGTAAATAGGATGTGTGCTGGTGTGTAATGTCAATATAGGTGTATAAGTATATTTGATAGTGTTCTATTGATCATTGACAGCATGTATGAGTGAATCTATAGGTAATTGATTAGATGTGTGTCTAGATCGAGGAATCACTGAGTGGGTTTTTAGATACTTGTATTGGTGTGTCAATGGATTCAAATATGCTACTCTGTATTTTACAGTGAGTGATGAAAGATTATAGTAGTGTATGATGAGGTGTATCTGATTGTCACGTGGATGATGTAATCAGTGATGTCATTTGAGATGTCATCAGTGATGTCACGCACGATGTCATGAATGATGTAATATGTGACATCATCACCAGTGGATTGCGGGCGCGAGAGCTACAGTTAGTACAACTAACTATAACAGAGGAATTTCAATGGTTTTGTATGAGAGAAATGTCCAGGTAACTAGAACACCCCTAAAACCTATGGTTTTTTCAGTGAATTTTCAAGGTTTTTTAAATGATAATTCCTAACTATATCCTGCTTGAAACCTATGGTTTTTTCAGTGAATTTCAATGGTGTTTTAAATGATAATTCCAAAGTATAACCTGCCTGAAACCCACGTTTTTTTGTTATTTTGAAACATTTATTCAATAACAATTTTTAAATCTATTAATTGTTATATTTATTTCTTTGATACTGATTTAAAAATGTATTTATTTTAAATATATTCATTTTTAGATATCTTATTTTTAAAATTACATTACACATTTTTCATATATATATATTTTTTTAAATTAAATATTCATATAATTTTTAAAATATTATTATAATATTTTCTGTTTTCTTTTTTTCTTTAATTTTTTTAGCAGTCCTGCACCCAAAGTGCACCTCTCGATTGCTGCACAGAACGTTGCCACCATTTTACAAGTGTTCTGTAGAATGCACATAGGTTGTGCGATGGGTACATATTTTCATGCGCGATTGCTATGCGACCCGTACGTGACTTCAAGCGCATACGCAACATATACGTATCACGCCGCACCGCGCGCGTTTCTGCATGACGTCATGTAGGTGTTCAACACGGTGAGCGTGCAACTTCCGCTAAATTTTTCAATATGAAAAAAGATACGTATAGATATGTATATATATCAAAACAAACCCCTTTCAGGCATTGAGTGACGCATAAATTATGCAAAAAAGAAGGAGAAAACTCTGGGTAGTTCTCCAGTTTAGGAGGAACGCAGCTCCTGTTAGAGCACTCTCAACACCAGGGACACTCTAAATCTGCTCACCTCAAATGTCTGTATTTCTATCAAAGTTTTTAAGCATAGGATTAGCACAGTGCCATCCACGCCGAGATAGAAAATGACAAATGGCAAAAGACTGCTCTAGCAGGAGATGCTTTCCACCTAAACTATAGAACTACCCAAAGTTCTCTCCTTCTTTTTTGCATATATATGTACTGTGTGGAGTACCTGAATCGACTTCGTGCTGCATTGCCGGTAGGAGCGTTTCTGTGTGTGCCGTTTTGCAATCTTGCCCACTGCTGCACTATGTCCACGGACACGTTAAGTGGGCGCATGGAGGCGTCCAGGGGCATGTTTACGGACCCCCCGGCTGGAGAGTCCGTTCCTAATCCGAGTTCAAATGCTGTACCGGAGCAAAGCTCTGGAATTAGAGAACTGTTTAAATGCCTACAGAAATGCAGTAAAAGCGAACAGTCTAAGTGGTGGGAGCATACCTCGCTGTCAGGTTATCTTGAGGTGGGACGTGTCCCGCGGGGTTTGGGCATCCTATTAGCCCCCTCATATGAGAAACCCGACCCCCAGATGCTAGCGGACTGGGCGCAATGTAACCTGGAAAATTCAAAACGCCTAATGGGCATTCTTATCCAGTATGCCGAAAGTGATAGAGTCAAACTACTGGATGAAATTGCCACAATCAATGCAGAAATTGACAAATTTCCTCCCTCTGCTGAAATCACGAAATACAGAGAGGAGATGAACATTAGGCTCAAATGCGAGGAAGATGTCATCAAGAAGAGGAAGGCATATAAGTTTCAGCGTGATAGACTGGATTATGAGAACGGCCAGATCTTCACGTTCGCCAAAAGATACGATAACATCAAACAGCGACGTAGTAATGATGCCATGATTACCAATCCCACCACTAACTCTAATATTAGTACAGCATCAGACACAAGACAGATTGAAACATCTTCGGTCTCAGGGGATAGTTCACAATATGAAAGTGAATCTGATTCGGAGGCTAGGCATCAGCAACTGTTGAGGTTTCGCAAAATTACTCCAGCGCAGGAGATGGAAATGGTCCAGCAGGATCGAAAACTAACCCTACGTTCTGGAGCTCAGGCAGCCGCCGCCAGCGCAACAACAGGAAACGCGCAGAGAGGCGGAAAAGTAACAAACGCCGCAAATGCAGGTGGCAGGCAAAGGAAGCAGCATTCCAGAAGGCAGTGGAACAAGGCACAGCCTCCTCAGCCACAACAATAGAAACAACAGACAATTTACATACTGACGCCCATGCAGTCATTAATTTATCCGACATTAATCTGACTCCTAAGGAGACCTCCATATTATCGTTAGGACTATCTTATAGTCCCAAAGGAGACTTTGATTATGCTACCATTAAAAAAGACATTTTTAAGTTTGTGCGTAAACTCAAACTCCGCAAACATTTTGCTACGCACACTGTAGCAGATCGAAATTCTACTAATGGGATTCAAGAAGCTGCTCCTGTTACAAAATGCATCGAGTGGTGCCAGTGAGTCAGTAACGTTAGGAGCAGCCTTAACACAAGAACTGTTGGAACTCCAGGAAGAAGAATTGTGTCCTACTATAGAGAGTCAGACAGCACTTGGAGGCGAACCCTTACCCACTGTGTGTTCCACACCCTTCAAAATTAAATCCAAATTCTATCCCCTGATGATAAAAGACAATGTGGATATTTTTCATGACCGTGTCACCTCACAATTAAAGGATCTACAGATCAAAACTGCTAATTCAACTAAGCGCTACAACCACAAGGACAGAGAATACCACACTTTGATTAAAAAGCTCAGGGCAAACAAAAATTTGGTGATCAGACAATCGGATAAAGGGGGCAACGTGGTCTTATGGCCGCGCAAGATGTACTTGGAGGAAGCCCATAAACAACTTAACGATAGGGAATGTTACAGGCGCATCTCTATGCAGGAGGCTCTCAAGGCAAGGAATGAAATTTATCTCAAACTGTCCGCTTGGAGGAGCAAGGGCTTGCTTTCAATGGATGAATACAAGTTTCTTAAAAAGGACTATCCAGTCACGCCTGTTATCTACTTCATTCCAAAAGTACATAAAAATCTGCAACAACCCCCGGGTAGGCCTATTATATCTGCATGCAACAGCCTGTTGGAAAATATGAGCAGATACATTGATTTTTTCTTACAGGACCATGTAAAAGGCCTACCATCATTTATCCTGGACACCAGTGATCTACCCAGAAAACTTCAAGACTTTAGATGGAGTCCTAATTTTGTTCTGGTATCTATGGACGTCACGTTGCTTTATACCAGTATATTCCATATTGATGGACTGAGAGCCATACAACATTTCCTTGGGAAAAGAGACACTTGTTTCCAGGAACACTCAAAAATGTTGTTAGACATGATTGCCATCTGTCTTGAAAATAATGTCTTTTTGTTTGCCAATCAGCTCTTCTTACAGACCAGGGGGGTGGCAATGGGGGCCTGCTTCTCTACCAGTTATGCCTGTCTTCATATGGGGTACTGGAAGGAGCAGGTCCTGATGAAACAACATGTTGCCATTATGAATTCCAACGTAAAACTTTGGTTAAGGTACATTGATGACCTGGTGTTTGTATGGGATGGTACTGAAGATGGGGTCATTGATTTCATAAAGGAATTGAATGCTAATAATCTCAACATTCAATTCACTAGCACCCTTAGCAAACAGTCCATCATGTTCTTGGATGTGGAGATCTTTGTCCAAGATGGTAGCCTTCAGACCAGACTATATCGTAAGCCCACAGCGGGGTATACACTGCTGCACGCGGATAGTCACCATCCAGCACATCTGATACGTAGTATCCCCTACGGGGAGATGCTTCGTGTTCGGAGAATATGCAGTGATGAGCATGAATGCCGGCTGGCACAATCCCTCTGTAGGGCTTGTTTCATCCAACGGGGCTACAAGCCAGAAACCATAGATAATGCTATCAAGAGGGCAAACAAGATTGACAGGCTAACACTCCTGGGCTCAGGTAGTGTTCAGCAAAAGTCTTCCACTGAGAGATCATGTGAAGAGACCAGACTTATTATGGAATACAGTAATCAACATAAAAGTATCCATAAAATTGTCATGGATAACTGGTTCTTAGTTTCCAGTGATCCCATTATAGGCCCATTGTTGACAAAACATCCTAGCATTACCTACCGCAAAGCCCGTTCGATGCAGGATAGTCTGGTATCTAGTAGCCCTGAGGTGATTACTGGATCATGGCTTAGTGATAGCAAAGGTTTTTTAAGGTGTTCTACCTGTAAAGCTTATAAACATGGTATCAGCAAAACGGAGGTCACTACTCCCCTATCTCCTTTTCCAATTAAAATCAAACAGAAATTGAACTGCAAATCCGAGTTCGCAGTTTATGTTTTAGAGTGCCCGTGCGGGCTGAGATATGTAGGTAGCACTAGACCACAAGTGCACAAGCAAATACTACAGCATCTGCGAGCTATCACCCATGCAGATGCAACATATCCTGTAGCCAGGAACTTTGAGAACAAACATGGAAAAGATGCCTCACTGTTGAGGTACTTTGCGATAGATTGTGTTCCTCCCCAGAGGAGGGGCGGTGACAGGGAGTCTCTACTTCGCAAATTGGAGACTCGCTACATTATATCACTTGACACCAAGGCACCGCAAGACCTCAACATTGGGGAGGACTGCCACACCTATCTCTAAGTACCCGGATACTATATGTTGCCAGCATTTTGCAACTTCTGTGTTTCAATCTTGCAAATAAGTCTGTCAGCTATAACTCTAGCAATTTAGTAAATATGAACTGTGGATTACAATTTCAATATTTTAAACGTGTTCCCTGTACCCTCCATGACCTTTTGTTTATTTGATTTGATTTAACAAACCTTTTCACTTTCTTGGTAGCACTTTATTGCCATTACAATGTTTTAATATATATATATATATATTACCTACTGGCGGTCGCCAGTAGGTATATATAGTTAGGACCTTGTTACCATAGGAAATTCCGAACATTCTATTGGGAATAACTCTGGCGCCGATTGAGGGATCTGCCTGTAATTTTCCTTAAATTTGCCTCGCTGCGCTCCTTTCCTTCCCTGAAAGTTTCGTGGGGATTCGTCAAGCGGGGGCCGAGAAAAAAGGGGGGTCCCAAAACGTGTTTTCCCCATGTTAATTTCCATAGGGACATTCTGACAAGGCTACAGCTCGAACGGCTGAACGGAATTACACCAGATTTGGCAAAATGGTAGGGACTGGTATGCAGCAGTGCCTTTTGTATGTTTGGTGTAAATCCCTCCAGTAGGTTTTGAGAAAATGTAATTTGAAATGTTTCAAATGGCATTTTCTATGGGACCTTTAGACACGGCTACAGCCCGAACGGCTGAACGGAATTACACCGTACTTGGCAAAATGGTAGGGACAGGTATGTAGTAGTGCCTTTTCTATATTTGGTGAAAATCCCTCCAGTAGTTGTTGAGAAAATTGATTTGAGCAAATTATATATCTATATGCGCTCAACATTCTATTGGGAATAACTTTGGCGCTGATTGAGGAATCTGTGTGTAATTTTCCAGAATTTTGGCCAGCTCCACTCCGTTTCTTCCCTGAAAGGTTCGGGGGGATTCGTCAAGCGGGGGCCAAAAGGGGGGTCCCAAAACGTGTTTTTTTCCTATGTTAATTTCCATAGGAACCTTTAGAGACCGCTACAGCCCGAACGGCTGAATGGAATTACACCAAACTTGGCAAAATGGTAGGGCCTGGTATGCAGATGTGCCTTTGCTATGTTTGGTGAACATCCCTCCAGTAGTTCTTGAGAAAATCGAATTTGAAAGTTTTTCAAATGGCATTTTCTATGGGACCTTTAGACACAGCTACAGCCCGAACGGCTGAACGGAATTACACCAAACTTGGCAAAATGGTAGGGACAGGTATGCAGTAGTGCCTTTTCTATATTTGGTGAAAATCCCTCCAGTAGTTGTTGAGAAAAATTAATTTGAGCAAATTATATATATATATGCGCTCACCGTACGCGTACGTGCGCGTACCCTTACATGCGCGAGCGAGTTTCTGATTGGCTGGCAGTCGATTGTCAACATTCCAAACTGTCCAAACAAGGAGGTGTTGGCCACCATCTTGTTTCTCAGGAGAACTGAGGCACAGGAGAGCCCAATACAAGAGTGGAAAACACGAAAAGGGGGGGGGGTAGAGACCCCCAACCCTCTAGTCCCAAGAGGACCCCCAAGGGTAAGATTGACCTCTTTAAATTTCCTAGGAAGTTAAAGCAACGTAAATATCATGCTTCCAACAAATCACCAAAAAGTGCTTTACCTGTGGACTCTGGTCTTTCCATTGAATCATCTACACCACCTGTAGGCAGCTCTGATTTGTCGCAGATCGTTCATCAAATCCAGATAGGGGCAGCCACATCATCATTGTGTTCTGATACGGGTCTTAACATCGTTACAGCCCCAACACCATTTAAACTGAGGTCGACATTTTGCCCCCTGATGTTGAAAGATAACATTGAACTATTCCAAGATAAAGTCTCTCTCGAGCTGAAGCAACTGTTTTTTGAACAGATGAAAACCAAGAACCAACACCGCTACCGTGATGCTGCATACCACCAGTTAATTAAAAAACTACAGGGCAATACTAACATCATTATCCGTCAATCGGATAAGGGAGGCACTGTGGTGTTGTGGCCTAAGAATCTCTACATTGATGAGGCTTGGGGTCAGCTCAATGATCGAGACTGTTGCAAAAGAGCTAACATGAGCATTGTCAAACAAGCTTGGAATACAGTGACCAGTAAGTTCATGGCTTGGAGAAGTTTGGGTCTGTTGTCGATGGATGAGTTTAAGTTTCTAAAAGTGACAAATCCAGTGATGCCGGTTGCTTACTTCATCCAGAAAATACATAAAAACAACATCAAGCCTCCAGGACGCCCAATAATATCGGCACGCAAAAGTATCCTGGAGAATGTGAGTAAATATTTCTCCAGGATTATGTCAGGAACTTACCATCTTTTGTGCTTGACACTGGAGACTTACTCAGGAAATTTGGGGATGGCTCATGGCAACCGGATTTTCTACTGATCTCACTTGATGTATCTTCCCTTTATATTTCTATACATCATAGGGATGGACTTAAAGCTGTACAGCATTACCTGAATGGCAGACCATCCTGCCTTAAAGACCATAGTGTAATGTTGTTGGACATGATAGATTTGTGCCTACATAACAACTTTTTCCTCTTTTCCAATCAGGTATTCTATCAGGTAAAAGGGGTTGCAATGAGGGCCTGCTTTTCTCCCAGTTATGCCTGTCTACACATGGGTTACTGGGAGGAGTGGATCCTCTTGCCATCCCTCCACGCAATATTTTCCAACAAGGTCGTCAAGTGGCTTCGCTATATTGACGACCTCCTGATTATTTGGAAAGGTTCCGAGGATGAAGCACACAGGTTTATCACTGATTTGAATTGTAATACCTTGAATTTGAGATTCACTAATCAAATGAGTCGCACATCAATATATTTTTTGGATGTGGAGATTTATATTCAGGACTCTAAACTAGAAACTAGACTTTTTTGGAAAACCCCAGCTCATCTAATACGCAGCATCCCATATGGTGAGATGCTGCGTATTAGAAGAATATGCAGCTCAGACTTGGACTGCAGATTAGCTCAGAATGAGTGTAGGGCAACATTTTTTAGGAGGGGATATCGGTCTGAAATAGTAGACAAAGCTATGAACAGAACTAATGTGGTTGGAGGAGGAAGAACGGAAAAATCGTCTGAGCCAATTTCTTCCATCCCATTTGATGAAACTAGACTGATACTAACATATAGCAATCAACATCTGGCTATCCGTAGAATTATATGCAGGAATTGGTCCTCAATTTCTAGTGATGAAATCTTAGGACTGCAACTTTGTAACCCTCCTTCTGTTACCTTCAGAAAATCTAGGTCCATGAGTGACAGTTTGGTTTCTAGTAGTCCTGAAGTCAGAGTAGCGGGAAACTGGCTGTCTTGCAGTAAAGGGTTTCTTAAGTGCTCTGTTTGCAAGGCGTGCAAGAATGGTATTAACAAGAGTGAGTACTCGATTCCCTTTAGTGATACACCAGTCCGCATCCAATCTAAACTAACTTGCAAAACTGAGTACGAGGTGTATGTGCTGGAGCGTCCGTGTGGCCTACGTTACGTTGGCAGCACGAAATTACCAGTACACAAAAGGATACTCCAGCACTTACGGGCCATTACCAACGGCAAAACCCTGTACCCAGTGGCAAGGCACTTCGAGAAAGTCCACAATCAGAATCCCGAGGGCGTGAGGTATTTTGTGATTGATACAGTTCTTCCCCTTAGAAGAGGGGGTGACCGCGAGGCACTCCTAGGAAAACTGGAGACAAGACACATAATACTGTTCGATTGCAAGATCCCCAATGGTATGAATTCTAGTGAAGATTTTTTTGCCTGTTTGTAGTTATTCCTGTTGTTTATAACATACCATTATATTGCTGCTCTTCCAACCTATCTAATGGTTTTTTAACTTTTTTATATATATGTAGGTATTAAGATTTTTTCGACACTTTTTGTATACACTTGGTTTGATATAGCGTGCTGGTATGTATTTATTTGCGGAGTTTGCACAGTCAATTTTATTTAAATTGCTATTTGCACATTGAATTAGGCCCACTTGGGCTTTAGTATCCTAGTAATTGCAGTAACATGGATGGTTAGGACTTAAGGATTGTTGTAGGGTAAGAAAATCAAAATGGGTCCCTTCAAATCTGTCCTCGGTTTTTTACCAATTTCTTAGTAGAGCAAGGCGTATGGTCAATAGTTAACCGGTGCGATATGATTTGGCATGTATATAGAATTTTTGTTAAATTAATATTCCAGTTTTTTCAAATTTATTCCGGAATTCATTCTTAACATGCTTTTACAATTTGTACTGTTTTTTAACCATTCACCTTAGCTCTATTTGTCATTGTATTTTACATGTATAATGAAAGTGTTTTGCACTGCATTCTCAACTATGGATGTTTTTTAGCTGCAAGTAGGGAGACAATAGTCTGTCCCTTTATGTTTATGTTTACCTTTCAGCACGCGTTTGCTTTAGAAAGGTCACCTCACCTTCTCAGTGTTTGCCATGTGATCAAGGCCCTTCGTGGGCTGAAATGCGTCATGGTCGACTTGATGTTTGGGCTTCAATAAAGAATTATTTGCACCAGTCCAGGGTTCGTCTCGTCTCTGCAGGATTGCATTTTGAAGACGTTGTATGCCTCCATATATATATATATGTATATATATATCAAAACAAAACCCTTTCAGGCATAGAGTGACGCATAAATTATGCAAAAAAGAAGGAGAGAACTCTGGGTAGTTCTCAAGTTTAGGTGGAAAGCAGCTCCTGTTAGAGCACTGTCAACACCAGGGACACTCTAGATCTGCTCACCTCAAATGTCTGTATTTCTATCAAAGTTTTTTAAGTATAGGATTAGCACAGTGCCATCCACGCCAAGATAGAAAATGACAAATGGCAAAAGACTTTGTCAGTTTCTATCTCTGCATGGATGGCACTGTGCTATATATATATATGTATTTAATATAAATAATAAGGGGTAAAATAATATTCTTTTAGTTTTAATAAACTTTTCTTACTTTTAAATGCAATTTTGAGAAGTCGTGCTAGATGCGTGCTGTATGTAAGCACCCAACGCGGATCCCATGTGACCAAAAAAAAGAGATTTCATTGGTTTATAACACTTACTTTCTAACTATTGCAGAACCCCACACATTTCAATTACTCTTCTTAGACCTTCCTTACGAGAAGACCTATCCTGAAAAGAGTGTCACTTTTTGTTCATTGGAAACCTGAACTTCTTTTTTGGATTCAAAAATGGCTACACCACTGCAAGAATCATCTGATTCTGATGATTTTGTTGCTCAAGAATTTGTACCAGAACATCACAAGAGTTACATCCATCGTTTGGAAATGCTTTACTTTTCAAGAGGGGCAAAAGCAATGTAATGCCACCAAATTAAGATGCAAGATTTCCCAGGCAGTACTGTCCAGGGGAGACCCAAACAAGAAATACTCCTGTGGCACTGCTAGTATGTGCAAGCAACTCCAATCCATGCCTCCTGTCAACTATGCTCACGAACAATGTAGAAGACTGTGCTAAAATGTACCTCCACCACCGGCAATACCAAGTACCCCTGCAGCATCACCTTCAACATCACAACCACACATATATCCCTAATTTGTGAAAGTTAGAATGCACTACGTGAAGTGCAAACGTTTAATTTGTTATTGGGAGCAATCAGTAGACCTAGATTGCAGAGCAATTGATAACCATCAATGCTAGTTTTTTTTTATTCCCTCAAAGTTTATAGTTTTGTTCGTCCTGTTGACTTTTTTTTGTCTTTCTAAAAAAAACAAAATAAAACAAAAAACGTTCTAAAAATAAAAAAAATATAAAAGTAAAAATTTTTTTTTCAGAACTAACTACTCTGGTTAAAGAAAGTGCTAAATGTATATGCTAGTCTGTGAACGTTTAAATAAATGTATACTGCATAATTGAGTAAAGAATACATTTGTCATATATGGTGAATGTATAACTGCAGAACTATAAGGAAGTGCTGTACCATGACACTATAAGCTCTTTAGCTACAGCGTGCTGAGCTACTTCCTAAGGACAGAGATGCAACATATGTACATTAATATGTTGGAAGTCCTTCCCTCTGGACTGCTGTTTAAACTGCAGGCATGTGGTGATACACGCACCTTTGCACCATGGCGCAACAATATCTGTGTCGTGTGGAGTTTGCTTTTGTGCAGGAAGACACACCTTCCCGCACAAAAACAATCAGGGAAGGCATTTTATCTCCTACAATGTATGCTGTACATTGCAGCGTATATTGTAAGTAAAAAATGAGGAGAAATGAAAAAACGTCTACGGCAGATTTACAAGCTCTCTACGCCACCAGTGCGTCACTTTTTGTATATATATTACATCATTCATGACATGGTTAGTGACATCATCTCTGATGACATCTCATATGACATCACTTATGACATCACTGATGACAGCATCCAGTGAATGTGGTTTGGTTTATTATTTAAATATGTATTATATATACTGCATTGAAGAATTACTGGATATAAAAAATCTGGATAAAAGATTTAGTAGCAGTGTGATTGATTGTTTACTTGAATATTTTATAGTGTCTCATTAAATATATTGGATAGTGACTAAACTGTGTGAATATCTGTATTACTTTGTCAGTTGTTCTGTAAACTGCTGAACCAGTTGGTTTCTAGCTATGTGAAAGTCTATATTACTTATTGATTAGTTAACTGAGTATTTGTATGGGAGAGTGAATGTGTGTGTGTGGTTCGCTGGGGGGTGTCTGATTTCCCTTAGATGTATGAATAGTTGATTCAGTAGGTTTGTGACGTTAAGACTACATCTTATAACAATTGTTTGGGTGATTTAATATCTTTATGGGTATGGTAATGAGCAAATATATCTCTCAATGGTACATGTGCAATAAAGTACAAACATAAAAAGCAGTGTGTGTGACATTTGTTGTATATAAAGAAGTATGCATATGACTCAGTGATTGCATCAGTAACTGTATGGATAACTGTATACTTGTAAATCTGATTTTATAACACTAACTATGAGTTACTATCTATATGAGTAAATGAAGTGCTGTTAGTGTTAGGGGTAGTGTTTTAGGGTTTAGGGTAGTATAGTGGTGTTTGTGTACTGAACGGGTTGTGCAGGGGATAGATTTAGGGTTTAAGGTAGTGCATTGGTAACTCCATAAGCATAGTGCATTTAACTGTTTCCAGCGCCAGATAGGTGTGTACCTATATGCGGATGATATTACATTATATGTGAAGGACCCGCAGTTGAACCTTAATCCGATCCTGCGGGAGCTCATTGTCTTCGGCGGCATTTCCGGTATTCATATGAATTGGAAGAAATCACAATTCTTTCCGCTGACTCCATCTGTCGAGAGGTTCCAACTGGATTACCCGCTAGAGTGGTGCGATGCGGACCTGCGTTATCTGGGCATTGTGATCTCTCTAGATACGGAGGAAACGATCAGGCTCAATTATGGAGTTGCTATCTCTAAACTGGCTGATAACGTTACGCGGTGGATGTCGTTGCCACTTTCTATGGCAGGTAGGGCTTCCTTAGTGAAGATGGTTGTGCTCCCACGCTTCCTTTATTTGTTTCAGAATATCCCCTACTACCCCGGGGCCTATTTTTTTAAACGCCTGCGTTCAGAGCTACTTAGACTGTTTTGGGGGGGCAAACAGCCGAGAGTGAAATGGTCCACCCTGACACTGCCGTATGAGAGGGGGGGGTTTGATGTCCCGGATTTTGAGATCTACTATCTAAGCGCTCAGGCGCATTATGCGTATCATTGGATGCGTCCCACCCCCTTTATTCCGCGGATAGTGACAGAGGAATGGATAGTGCATCCCCTCCCACTGGAGGGCATGGTATTGGGAAGGTCGCGCAATGTGGATGCCAGATCCACTACAGTGCACTGCACTATGGACACATGGTCCCGTATTGCGACCACTCTGGGGCTCGCGCAGCTTTATTCCCCGGCATTGCCTCTTGCATACCACCCGAAATTATCCTTGCTGCCGGAGACTGGGTTTCGGGCTATGTGCAAACGAAATGGGGTGCTCACATGGGGCGACCTCTTTCTTGAGGGCACTCTTCGTACGAGGGATCATTTTTTCAGTGGAGAGCCACCCTCCCCCCTGGAGGTTTTCTACTATGTGCGGCTTTGGCAAGGTCTACGTGCTATACTCCCACAATTTCCGAGTGAGCCTGGGGTTGCCTTACCACTACATGCACTGTTGGTGTCTGATGGTAGACATCTGGTCTCTAAATTATACAACACCATTAGGAAGCAGCGAGATACTCTGCCTAGTCATGCGAGAGGACAGTGGGCTCTTGAGCTGGGTGTAGATATCACTGATGAACAATGGGCATATTGCTGTGGCGTTACTGCTAATATCTCTTCGAGTTGTAGGTTGAAGATGATACATTATAAGTTTGTGCAGAGGTTTTACTATACACCGGTTAGGAAGTTCAGGTTCCGCCTAGCGGACGATGATAAGTGTGCCCGCTGTCGGGCGGAGGGGGCTGGTTTTCTACATCTGGCCTGGGAATGCGATGCAATCCAGTCCTACTGGCTCCAGGTCCATGAGGCGTTAGATTTTATGACTGAAAAGGCTGTACTGTTTGATCCCCTGATTATGCTGTTTGGATACACGAAGGATATACCTCTTCCCTACCGCAGGTTTACGGATGTGGCCATGTTGCTGGCCAAGCGCAGGATAGCCTGTAGATGGGGTAGGGGCAGGGCCCCGAAATTTAAGGACTGGCTGGATGACATGATGTATTGCCAAGACCAATATAACATTTATGCTGACTTGATGCCTGTGCGGTGCAGACCTAAAGATTTCTGGAGTCCACTGCAAATTTACTGGCTGGCCAGGCCTGTCCACTGTGAGGACTCTGATGATGCTGGCCGAGGAGAGCTACCGTAGGGGGTTTCATCCCTGCTGCCATTACAGCCCTAATCTTTCAGATTGTCCATTGCTGGTCTGTGTGTTGTATGCTCTACTGGGTTGCGATGGGCATGTCATGATTGGTGCCCGTCGTCGCTGCTGTGGCATTGTTCTCTACTGCTCACCTTGTTATGATCTTCTCGTCTGCTCGCTAGGCACCTGTTATCGGCTGAGGCTTGTTATTGTATCTCACTGCTCTGCTTTCTGCCTTGTGTTATTTGGGGCCCCGCTGGAAATGCTGGTCTCCCTCTCCAGGGGTGCCATGTTCCTACAGTGCAAAGCTGTCCTTATTTCGTGCTGACCTGTGCCTCCAAGTACACTATGCATTATGTAATTTGATCTACCCGCATTCCAATTTCCTTACTGGCTTTACTATGTATCTGACATTGTGCCTGCTTCTCCTGTGATCAATCTGTGTATGTGCCACTGTATGGTTCCTTGTTCCTAATAAAGGTTTAAAAAAAAAGGTAGTGCATTGGTCTTTGTGTATAGTAGGGGTTCATGTTGGTGGTAGATTTAGCGTTTAGGGTAGTATACTGGTGTTTGTGTAGTGTAGGGGGTCGTACTGAGGGTAGTCTTTTAAGGCTTAGAATAGTGCGGTGGTGTTCGTCTACTGTAGGGGATAGTGTTTTTGGGTTTAAAGTAGTGCAGTGGTGTTTATGCAGTATAGAAGTTCATGCTGGGGGTAGTGTTTTATGGTTTAGGGTAGTGTAGTGGTGTTTGTGAAGTATAGGAGTTGTACTGGGGTTATGTATTAACATTACACTATGACATAGGTTTCACACACGTTTTAGTTAGGATTTAGCATTTAAAAAACCTTGCAAATTCATTGAAAAAACCATAGGTTTCACACATGTTATAGTTAGCTGGACATTTCACTCATACAAAACCTTTGAAATTCCCCATTTATAGTTAGTTCGGCTAACTATAACTCGCGTGCCCGCAATGCACTGCTGATGACGTAACATATTACATCACTCATGACATGGTCAGTGACATCACTCATGACATCACTGATGATATCTCAATTGATATCAGTGATGACATCACTGATGACATCATCCTTACCTTCACCACTGTGCTAACGCGCCCTGTAGAGTGTTCTAAGTTGGGGGATTAAGTCCCCTTACATACTGGGTGTCTTTGTGGGCCAACTAGCCCACCGGGAACCTCCAGTATACGCCAGGAGGCTACGTTGCAGAGAGGTGTAATGAGGCCACGCCCCTTTTTACACCTCTCTGCAACGCAGCCCCCGGGCGCGTTTTCAGAGGGGGAACTAATTCCCCTTGCATACTGGGGGTCCCTGGGGGCCAACTAGCCCACCAGGAATCTCCAGTATGCGCCAGGGGACGGCATTGCAGAGAGGTGTAATGAGGCCATACCCCTTTTCACACTTCTCTGCAATGCAGCCCCCGGGCGCATTTGCAGAAGGGAAACTAATTCCCCTTGCATTCTGGGGGTCCATGGGGGCCAACTAGCCCACAAGGAACCTCCAGTATGCACCAGGGAACTGCATTGCAGAGAGGTGTAAAGAGGCCACGCCTTTTTTACACCTCTCTGCAACCCAGCCCCCTGGCACGTTTGCAGAGGGGGAACCAATTCCCCTTGGAACCTCCAGTATGCGCCAGGGGGCTGCGTTGCTTTGCCCCGGGGAGGGGGGGTGGTCGCCCGGGCAGTGTGGGAGCGGTTGGGGCCCCCCACACTACTTTTTCACTATGCCCCCTTGATTTGGTCCCCCGGGGGGGTAATTTGCAAAAAAGCAGACCGGGTTTTTTGAAAAAATGTTGGGGCCTTGGGGGTCTGTGTGATACCACCTGAGCAGGCCTAGGGGGTCAGGGTGTTTCTACCCTGCCCCCTTTTTGTGTTCTAAACGTTTGTTTTTCTGCTTTCTTGTGCCTTGGTCTACCGAGCACAAGATGGCTGCCAACACTTCCTGGTTTGGAGTGTTGAAAGCTAATGAGCATGCAGCTCGTGCTCGGAAAGGTTTAGAACTCAAAAATGGGGCAGGGTAGAAGCACCCTGACCCCCTAGGCCTGCCCCGGGGGTTCCACAAGGACCCCCAAGGCGCAAAAAAAATCACGGGTTGCGCACATGGTACACGTACGGTACGCGTATTCCGCGATTTTTGAAAAAAAATTTAAACATTTTTGGGTGGCTAGGGGGTCAGGGTGCTTGTACCCTGCCCCCTTTTTGAGTTCTACACGTTTGTTTTTCTGCTTTCTTGTGCCTCAGTCTACCGAGGCACAAGATGGCTGCCAACAATTTCTGTTTTGGAGTGTTGACAGACAGTGGCAGCCAATCAGCATGCAGCTCGTGCATGGAGAGGTACGCGTACGTACGCGCACGGTACGCGGACCCATACGCGTACGGTGCGCGCTTATATATATATATTTTTTTTTTCTTTCAATTTTCAGCAGATATTTATAGTTAGAACCTATTATCCATAGGAAATCTGCAACATTCTATTTAGAATAACTTTGGTGCTGGATGATGAATGTGCGTGAAATTTTCCAAACTTTTGGCCATCTCAGTTCCGCTCCTTTCCTTAAAGTTTGGGGGTGATTGGTTAAGCGGGGACCAAGAAAAAAGGGGGGTCCCAAAACGTGTTTTCGCCACGGAATTTCCCATAGGACCTTTAGTCATGGCTACAGCCCGAACGGCTGAAGGGAATTACAACAAATTTGGCAGAGAGGTAGTCCTCAGTTCAGACTCGTGCCTTTTGCTTATTTGGTGTAAATCTGTTCAGTAGTTTCTGAGAAAATTACATTTAAAAGTACATATATATATCTATGGGCTCGGTGGATCCATAGATTGTGCGAAGATTGGCATCGTAGCATAAGCGCACCGTCCCGATCATGTGCTCAATGCTAATTGGCTGTCAAGCGGTTGTAAACATTCGAAACCAGGAACTGTTGGCAGCCCTTTTGTGCTTCGGGAGAAGCGAGGCTGAGGAAATCACTGGAATATGTGTTCCAAACGGAGAAAGGGGGTAGGGTAGAAATAATTTTACCCTCTAGGCCTGCTTAGGGGGTCCCAGAAGGACCCCCAGGGCCCAAATATTTTTTTAAACTGCGATGCATGTAGGGTGCTTGGACTCTGGTGTAAAATAAATAAAATAAAAAGGAGTTTTTTTTTAATAATTCATCTCCGGTGGTTAAATACCGGGAGCAAAATGATTACATTTTATGTGGGGACCAGAGGGGCCCCCCAGCCTCTGGGATCATCAGCGCCCGGAGCTAAAAAGAAAAAAACATGTTGGGGGAGGGGTCGAAGGTCCTGAAAGCCGTTGGGGACCATCACCCGTCGGGGGTTTATGTATTGTGGGAGGGGGACTATGAGTCTCCCCTCCTGGAGCACTCGAGGGTTCCGTTACCCACCGGTGCTCCAGAAAAAGTATGGCATGGGAAGGGGGGCTGTAAGGTCTACAAAGCCCCGGGGACCACCATTCCATGGAGCTTTATGAATTGTGGGAGGGCCGGTTCCTGCAGTGTTCCGGGGTGTCCATTACGCCCTCCTAGAGCAAGGAAATCTGTTCTCTCTTTCAAAATCAAAATCACATTGCTTTTCCACATGGGGAGTTGTATGTTAGTAGCTCGTGATCTGGAAAAGTAATGCCGACCCCCAAACGCGTAGAAGTTGTGCATCAAAGGCGCTGGAGTCGCACTCCCTTCAGATTATTAGTCGTGCATTCAGCGCATGCACACCAGGGGGCCGCGCACTGAGCGCTGCGCTGGGTGCGCGACATGTACTTTTACCGTAAAAAAATAGCCCCTAACAGTTATTTCTAATATCTCCGGGGACCCTGTTCCCCAGGTCTTATAAAAAATGTTGGGGACCATGAGGGGAGCTACAATGCCCCCAAGGTCCCACCGGCTTCCTGCGTTCTTTCAAAGCCGGCATTGCTTTTCCGCAAGGGGAGATGCTAACTTGTATGTGGAAATGCAATCTGCTTTTTATTTTGAAAGTGAGAACAGATTTCGCTGCTCTGTCTTTCAAAATGCAAACTAAGATTGCAATGGGAGGGCGGGAGCTGTGAGACTCCCGCCCTCTCAAAGCACACAGCAGTGTCCCGGGGGTAGGCACCCCGGGACACTGCATTAGCTGGCTGTCAGGCGTTGTGGTCTCCAGGGCTCTCGGGGGCTCTTGGAATAGGGTCACGCAGTCTGCCTCGCACAATTCACTAAAAAAGAAGAAAAAGTGATGAGAGATAATTTGTGATGTGTTTAGGCTTGAAAGCCTGGATAATCAATAAATGGGGTCTGGCCGTGATGTGCATACTTATTCTGGAAGAAGTCTTTCGGGGTATTGCAAAAGCAAGTCATCTTTAATAATTGCCTCTCGCTGTGTGTACTTGCAAGGATATCTGATTTGCTTGTGTGTTAAAAAGAGAAACTTTTAACACCTCTTTTTGATTGGTTGTGAAGCATTGTAAGAAGACGTGTTAGCGACCAATCCCTTTTCTTGCACAGATTTTAAAAAACATTTGATTGGCTGTTGTGTGGTTAAGTCTACCTTCCTGATCCTAACGTTGATTAGCTTGTTATTTCTACGTGACGTTACGATACACTCACCATGTATGTAGCCCATTTTGTGATGCACTTTATTTTACAATGCGTTTCAAAAACTAATTGTGGTAGGGTGTTTTAACTTAAACTGTGTACTCTGCTTATGAGTTTGTTGACTGTAAAGGTATTTAAAAATATTATTATATTTTGTATTGTATTATAATTGTGCTGACTTTTTTTTATTTAGTGTGGAATAATTTGTCCTTTCATTACATGTATAATTCTTCAAAGAATCCTTGTAAGAAAAAACGCACAAGTATTCAAAATATTTTTATTGAGTCTTTTATATTCAAATGCAACTTTTTTTTCATTCATTGGTATCACGCGTTGGACCACATTTCTTTCATTTTATCATAAGCACTCATTTCTTAAGTTTAGATTATTTAAGTGTTGCCCCATCATCTTTTATTAAATGTTAGGGCTTTTTATACTTTCAGATAAAGTAGAATAGAAGTGCTACGACAAACACTCCCTCACTACTTCATCTTTCTTTTTTTATGTACATTTCATGTCATTATTACATTTTACAATCATTTTTAAAAATTAAAATAATTAATATCCACATTAATATTTCAAGACACAATTATATTATTTTGTTGAAAAAAAGTGCTTGCGAAAATAATCCTCCTGTTCTTCAAGAGTGAAAATTGGTGAAAGCACTACTCAATATAAATACTTTTAACCCATTTTCTCTCTAGTAGATAAGGAGTATTTTCCTTTATTACACAGTATATTCTCGAAAGCTTATTTATTTTACATTTTTCAATCATTAAGAAATACTTGCATACTAAAAAAAATATATACTCGGTTGCAAGTCATCCAACTCCAGTTGAAGGATCATAAAGTTATATATAAATTAAAATATACATTAACAATATGATCCCTCTGTGGAAATGGAAGATAAATTGAAGATCATGACATCGCTCCTAATCATTACTTTGCACGTAGTAATTCCTTAAATAACCTTTATTTCTTGTAATGTTTTTTTTAACTAAATTCTATTTAAACGTAATTATACCACATTCTATAATCATTTAAATATTTTTGCTTTATTTTCTTAAATATATAAAACATTTACCCATTAAGATAATTTACCTCTCTTCGCTATTCTTTCCTTCCTTTCATAATGTTTTATGTATTTTAAAATATACATTAACAATATGTTCCCTCTGAGGAAATGAAAGATATTGTCTAGATGCTTCTACAGTCCCGAATCATTACCTTGCTCGTAATTTTTTCGCCGTATTGATTCTCTGAAACAAAACTATTTATCCAACGGGTGTGGTTTATATACTTTTTGGTTACTTAACAGTCTATGGGATCAAGTTATTGTTCCTCCCACTTTTAAGTCACATTTTTCAGTTGACAGGTGTTCTCATTTGCACTGTTTTAGTGCGTCACGTGTTTATGTAAACGTGCCTCTTTCAATACTTTTTAACTTTCGTTTAATTTCTAAAATGCTTTATTTAAACTCATTTTTCTTATTAAAGCATTTCTATAGGTTACTTTTTTTAATACGAGTATTAACATTCATTCCCTTTTTTTGACTTATTATTCTAGTAACTTCCCCTTTTTTGTAAAACTATTTTTAAAATTCTTCATTACTCTAAACCCCTATTTTACCTACATCCTGTGTAAGAGATACTTTCTATTAAACTTTGAGTATTCTAATTTATATCCGAGTATTAATTTAAATAATTCCATTACTACGAGTTTTAATACATTTATTTATCTAATATTTTTAATATTTCTTTATAGACTGCAAGGGATACTGTTATTTGTGTAGAATAACACTATGAATCGGTGTCCATTTGGAAAATTGAGAGAGATTGATTTGGTTGGTTGATGTGTTTGCAGTTAAATAAGTATATATACTCTTGCAGTAAGCCAGGCTTCAAGGTATGCAGTACTTCAAACTCCTATGCATTATGCATGTAGTTGTGTAACCACCATTACATTTGTGCCTCAGGACTACAATTCCACCAGTCAGTATCTATATACTCCCTCTAACATAGTGTGACTGCTGTTGCAATTTGAAAATGACTCTTTTGGTACCATGTAGTAATTCATTCAGTAAAGTAAAAGTGAACCAATTAAGAATTCACTCAGTGTCTTTAATTATATTAATGTAATCATTCACTCACTAAGCATGTACTCGTGCAGTGAGGCTTTAGGGAATGGCGTGCTTTAAAGTGCTATGCATTATGCATGTAGTGGTGTAATGACCTTCACATTTGTGCTTCAGGACTGCAATTCCCCACTCACTATCCATACCAGGGGTCTCCAACTAGTAGCTTGGGAGCTACTGGTAGTTCATCAGCACCTTGAAAGTAGCTCTCAGAGGTGAAGCTAAACCAAACCAATCGCAGAGATTCTGTGTATATTAAAGAAGATACCAATGCTCATTTCACTACCCTTAAGAGTTACAGACAGCCAAACAAAAGGCAGGGCCTGTTGATAACACTCAAACACACACTGTGGTGGCGTATCAGTCAATCAATCAGGGATGTATAGAGCGCACTACTCACCTGTGATGGTTTCCAGGCGCTTGGGAAGTTTGTGGGGGGGGGGATTTGTGCAGCTTTGGTCATTCAAAAAGCGAGGTCTTACCAATTTTCATTTCTCCTCGTTTTTTTCATTCAAATATACGCTACAATGCACAGCATACATTGTAGGAGAAAAATGCCTTTACTGATTGTTTATGTGCAGGAAGGTGTGTCTTCCTGCACAAAAAGAAACTTCACACGAGACAGATATTCTTGCACCATGGTGCAAAGGTGCCTGTATCACCCACCACATGCGTGCAGTTTAAGCAGCAGTGGAGAGGGAAGGACAGATTTCCAACATATTTATGTACATATGTTGCATCTGTGTCCTTCGGAAGTAGCTGAGCACACTGTAGCTAAAGAGCTTACAGTGTCATGGTACAACACTTCCTTCTAGTTCTGCAGTTATACAGTCATCATATATGACAAATGCATTCTTTAGTCAATTATGCAGTATGTATACATTTATGAAAATGTTCACACACTAGCATATAAATTTAGCTCTTTCTTTAACCAGAGTAGTTAATTCTGAAAATAACTTTTTTTTGTTGTTTGTACTTTTATATATATATTTTTTGATTTTTTAAATGTTTTTTGTTTTTTTTGTTTTTTTTTAAAGAAAAGAAAAGTGAACAGGATGAAGAAAACCATGAACTTTGAGGGAATTAAAAAAAAAACTAGCATTAATGGTTATCAATTGCTCTGCAAACTAGGTCTACTGATTGCTCCCCATAACAAATTAAATGAAAGCACTTCACGCAGTGCATTCTAACTTTCCCAAATTGGGGACGTATGTCTGGTGGCGATGTTAGAGGTGATGCCTCAGAGGTACTTGGTATTGCCTGTGGTGGAGGTGTATTTTGGCGCAGTCTTCTACATTCTTCATGAGCATAGTTTACAGGATGCTGGGATTGGAGGTGCTTGCGCATACTAGCAGTGCCACAGGAGTATTTCTTGTTTGGATCTCCTCTGGACAGCACTGCCTGGCAAATCTTGCATGTCACCTTAGGGGCATTACATTTCTTTTGTCCCTCCAGAAAAGTAAAACATTTCCATACAATGAAAGTGTATCTTTTGGGAGGGTGAGGGTCTGGTAGAAATTGTTCAGTAACAAAATCATCAGAACCAGATGATTCTTGTAGTGGTGTAGCCATTTTCGAATCAAAAAAAGAAGTTCAGGTTTGCAATGACGAAAAAGTGAGGTTTTTCTCAGAAAAGGTATTCTCCTAACACCTTGGCTGCTAATGGTTTTCCCCTCCTGTGCTGATCCTCATCGAACCCCATTGTTCTTGACGTGCTGAGCTCGTCATAAGCACAGCTCCACTGTGCCTCATGATGAGCTGAGCTCGTCATGAGCATGGAAGGGGTTAAGGAAGGTCTAAGAAGAGTGATTATAATAGGTGGGGTTCTACAATAGTTAGAACAGTAAGTATTATAAATCAATGAAATCTCTTTTTTTTTTGGTTACCTGGGATGCGCTGGGTGCACACATCTAGCGCGACTTCTCAAAATTGCATTTAAATGTAAGATACGTTTATTAAAACTAAAAGAATATTATTTTTGTTATCCTTAATATTTATATTAAGTGTGTATGTATATATATATATTCACTGAAAAAACCATAGGTTTCACACCAGTTATAGTTAGCTGGAAATTTTACTGATATAAAACCATTGAAATTCCCACGTTATAGTTAGATGGACTCACTATAACTTGCGCGTGCAATGCACTGCTGATGACATCACATATTACATCACTCATGACATGGTCAGTGACATCACTCATGACATCACTGATGACACCATCCAGTGAATGTGTGTCTTTCTGAAAAATAAATATATTTTATATATGTATATGTAAAAGTTGATGGAAGAATAAATGTTTAAATAAGTGTCTAAATGGATGGTTTTTAAAAATTGATTGGTTAACTGGCTTAATAAGACATCATCAGCAGTGCATTGCACGCGCAAGTTATAGTGAGTCCATCTAACTATAACGTGGGAATTTCAATGGTTTTATATCAGTAAAATTTCCAGCTAACTATAACTGGTGTGAAACCTATGGTTTTTTCAGTGAATTTAATAGGTTTTTTAAATGCTAATTCCTAACTATAACTGGTGTGAAACCTATGGTTTTTTCAGTGAATTTCATAGGTTTTTTAAATGCTAATTCCTAACTATAACTGGTGTGAAACCTATGGTTTTTCAGTGAATTTCATAGGTTTTTTAAATGCTAATTCCTTTGTATATCGAGTTTCTAACCTTTTTTTTTTTTACAATTTGCTGTTTTTTTTTAAGTATTCATTTTTTTTAATAATTTTTTTCTTTTGCGCTCTGGGTGCGCGCTCCGGGAAGCTTTCAGCTAAGCTCTCCTGTAAGCTTCTCCGAGAGCTCATCTGAAAGCGCACCCAGAGCGCAACTGTCGTTCGTGAAAAAAAAATATGAATGAAAAGTTAATAATAATGCAAAACATTTCGTACCATACAAATAAAATTTGTTTTTTTTAATATGGAAAATGATTATGCATTTCTATAAAAGATTGATGACGTCACTTCGGCGCGCAACGTAAGTGCCCTCGGAAGCGCATACGTGCGCGGCGCCGAAACGCACGGAAAAGCGCCTACGATCGCGCCACGTTTGCGCCCCGGAAGCGCCTACGATCGCGCTGCGTAAACGCACCCGGAAGTGCTCCGGAGCGCGCAGCGTAAACGCGTCGGGTCATGTGACCCTAAAATAACACTTTTCATTGGTTGCTAACAGTTTTTTTTTACAATGAATGAAATCCCCACCCATTTCCTTCACTTCTTCTTTCACTTTTGTGACTGAAAGACCTGCCTTTTTTGCTGCTCCATATTCCTGGATTCATCATGGCTGCCAGACCATCCAGCAGTGAAGATGACTCCAATGATTTCATTGATGAAGAGCCTCCTACCCCAAAGGTGAAGGAACATTTCATCTGGAAATTTTTTAAGTTTCCAGCAGGCCAGAAGAAGGTGAATGCACCAAAAGTAGAGTGCAGGATCTGCAAACAGGTCCTGTCACGGGGTAACCCCCCAAAAAAATACTCTTTTGGCAACTTCACCATGATTCGCCATGTGGAGAGGAGGCACCCCCAGAATTTTGCCCGGGAAAGTGTCAGGGCTCTGGCACAGGAGGTTCCCAGAGATGGGGCCTCTACATCAACAGGAGGAGCAACTTCTTCTGGAAGAGAACAATCTCAGGGGCAGGTAGCAAACATTCAACCTGCATTCAACCATGGGGTCGTCAGATGCAGATACTGCAATCAACTCCTCACCTATGGGGAGCAAAGTGTCCTGCTCATGGTTCGGGCATTGGAGAACCATCACTGCCCTTCCCACCCCTAATTTTTTTCTTTTCTTTTTGCTCCTGTTGAGCAGTTTCTATTCCCTGTTTTTGTTCCTGTTCAGTTAAAAGAAGAAAACCAAAAGTTCTTTTCAGAACTACCTCCAATTCTCATCAAAGAGCTATAATCTTAAAAAATGAAGAGTAAGTGAAATATAGTGCATTGATAATTGAAAGGAGAATGAGTAAGAAAGAACAGAAAGGTATGAGAGGTGAAAGGAAGTGAAGTAGGAGGAATGAAAGAAGGTGAGTGTTAGAAAAGAAAGTTATGACACAGTGAATAAACTGGAGGCCTCATTTCTGAAAAGTGACGCATCGCTACGTGAAAATAGCGATGCGTCACTTTTCTGGATGCACTCCTTATGACATTCCAGATATGTCATATTTAATATATGACTAATCAATTCGCAAGGAGTTACAGATATGTCAGTATTTCTGACATATCTGTAAACACAAAAGTAACGCATTGCAGGAGTGCGTCACAAAAGTGACGCAACTCCAGTAATGTGTCCTTTCACATGGAAAAAGCACCATGTGAAAGGTTTGCTGTGAAGCAGGCGCAAGATTTTGGCGCAACTGCATCCTAAAAGTGACGCACTGCGTCATTATTACCAAGCTTTTTGCAAGGAACACCCCCTCTGCATGCATTATACCTGACACTATTTTTTAAAAAGTGACGCATCTAGGTACATGGGTCACTTTTTAAAACTCTGCGCCATATTGTATCTGCATCAGGTATAATGTATGCAGAGGGGGCAATCCCTCGCAAAAAGCTTGGTAATAACAACGTACTGAAATCTATGAGATTTCTCTGCGTCACTTTTAGGATGCTATTGCGTCAAAATCTTGCGCCGGCCTCGCATCACTTTTATGTTTACACATATGTCAGAAATACTGACGTATCTGTAACTCCTTGCAACATGATTCGTCATACATTAAATATGACACATCTGGAATGTCATAAGGACTGTGGACAGAAAAGTGACGCATCACACCAGCAGTGTAATAAAATGTGCCTCGTTGCACTATATTTAAAGGATGCAACAGCATCCTAAAAGTGACGCAGTGAAATCTCAAACATTTCACTGCGTCGCTATTACAAAGCTTTTAGTGGGAGAACACCCCCTCTGCATGCATTATACCTCACGCAGATATAATGTGGCGCTTGATTTTAAAAAGTGACCCATCTACCTAGATACCTCACTTTTTAAATATAACGCAACGAGGCACATTTTTTTACACTACTGGTGCAATGCGTCACTTTTCTGTGCGCACTCCTTATGACATTCCAAGTAACGCATTGCTGGAGTGCGTCACAAAAGTGACGCAACTCCAGTAATGTGTCCTTTCAAATGGGGAAAGCAGCATATGAAAGGTCTTGCCTCAGTCTAACACCTGCTGTAAAGCAGGCACAAGATTTTGACGCAACAGCATCCTAAAACTGACGCAGTGAAATCTCAAAGATTTCACTGCGTCGCTATTACAAAGCTTTTTGCGGGAGAACACCCCCTCTGCATGCATTATACCTGACGCTATTTTTAAAAAGTGACGCATCTAGGTACATGGGTCACTTTTTAAAACTCTGCGCCATATTGTATCTGCATCAGGTATAATGTATGCAAAGGGGGCATTCCCCCGCAAAAAGCTTGGTAATAACGACGTACTGAAATCTATAAGATTTCTCTGCGTCACTTTTAGGATGCTGTTGCGTCAAAATCTTGCACCTGCCTCGCATCACTTTTATGTTTACAGATATGTCAGAAATACTGACGTATCTGTAACTCCTTGCAACATGATTCGTCATACATTAAATATGACACATCTGGAATGTCATAAGGAGTGCGCACAGAAAAGTGACGCATAACACCAGCAGTGTAATAAAATGTACCTCGTTGCACTATATTTAAAAAGTGACGCATCTAGATAGATGCGTCACTTTTTAAATATTGCATAACAATGCGCATTTTTTTACACCGCTGGTGCGTCACAAAAATTGACGCACAGGAAGCGCAAAACTAACAGCGCAAGGCCTTCATAAATATGGTCCTGGATTTTCCCCGTGCTTCGCCGGTGCGCGTACCATGCGCTTCCCCCGCGCAAAACGAAAAAAATTTTTTAATGCCCTGCAGGACCCTATTTTAGTCCCTACATCAAACCTAGGGGGTCAGAGGGGGTCTACTCTTCCCCCTTATGGTCATTTGCCCCTTTTTTTTTCAAACCCCTTGTGTCTCGATTTTACCGAGACACAAGATGGCGGCTGCTCCGCACTGTTTAGAATGTTTACAGACAACTGAGAGCCAATCAGCTTCCTGCGCGCAAGTCGCGTGTCGCGCCTGGAGCGCACTCCGGTGCGCGCACGGGAGAGCGCCTATAGATATATATATTTTTTTGAACCTAAATTACTCAAAATCCACTGGAGCACATATCTTGAGACATAGCAAAGGCACATCGGGCTACCAGTCCCTACAATTTTGCCAAGTTTGGTGGAAATCCATTCAGCCGTTCGGGCTAAAAGTGAAATGGACCGCCCTATGGAAATTAACATGGGGAAAACGCGTTTTGGGACCCCCCTTTTATCTCGGCCCCCGCTTGACGAATCCCCCCCCAAACTTTCAGGGAAGGACCGGACCGCCATGAGACCATTTTCCTGAAAATTTCAGGCAGATTCGTCAACCGGCGCCAAAGTTATTCAAAATAGAATGTTGAGATTTAACATTGAAAATTATCCTAACTATAACTACCTACTGGCGACCGCCAGTAGGTAATATATATATATATATATATATATATATATATATATATATATATATATATATATATATATATATATATATATATATATATATATATATATTACCTACTGGCGGTCGCCAGTAGGTATATATAGTTAGGATTTTTTCTCTATGGAACTTTTGAAAATTCTATGTCTAATAACTTTGGCGTTTGTGGACGGAATCGGCTGAAATTTTCAGGAAAATGGCACATTTTGTTTCTGATCAGCCCCTGAAAATTTGGGGGGGTTTCGTCAAGGGGGGGGGCTGAGAAAAAAGGGGGGTCCCAAAACGCGTTTTCCCATTCATTTTTCCATAGGGCGTTTGGCCTCACTTTTAGCTCGAACGGCTGAATGGATTTACACGAAACTTGGCAAAATTGTAGGGACTGTTAGCCCGATGTGCCTTTGCTGGGTCTCAATATATGTGCTCCAGTGGATTTTGTGAAATTAGCGTTTAAAAAAACAGATATATCTGTGACAGCGTCCCGGATAGCGCTCCAGTTCGCGTACTTTTCGCGTAACGGAGCTTTGCAAAGCGAAGCTGATTGGCTCTCCGGTGTCTGTCAACATTCTAAACAGTCCGTAGTGGCCGCCATCTTGTCTCTCGGTAGGATCGAGCGACAAGAGGAGGCCAAAGCGAAGGGGCAAATGACCATAAGGGGGCATAGTAGATTCTCCCTGACCCCCTAGGTTTGATGTGGAGGCTTTAAAAGGGCCCCGCGGGGCAAAAAAAAAAAAAATCTTTTTTTTTCATGGGGTGCGCCCGGTACGCGTACCGGAAAGCAGTCTGGGGAGCGTACTATAAGGAAACAAGAATGATTGACTTCTAGAATTCTAGTAATTTTTCATAAAGGGAAGGTAGTTCTTAAAAGAACTTTTTTTATTATTTTTGTTGTTTTTAATTTTTTTCATTATTTTTCTGAACATTTTTATACTTTTTTGTATTTTTTGAACGGTTTTATATTTTTTGGGGTTTTTGTCAGGGGGAAGAACGAAAAACAGGCATTAGAAACGGCTCAACAGGAGCAACAAAAAAAATCACTTTCTGGGGCGTTTTGAGCACTTGTGATTTTCAAATGCTCTGTTCAGTAATGGAAAGCTCATTTCGCCGTGACAAAGCAAACCCCCACAATAAATGCACACCAGCTTGATATGTTGAAAATTAGTTTGAATAGCGGGGACCATCTCCCTCGCCTCTGGTCCCGAAAAACTTTCATACTTTCATGGGATGAGGTGGTGGCCACAAGAGTTGGTGGATTTTCACTTAGGTTACGCACCTCCGCCATACTATAATTTATAGGATGCCACCTTTGCATGTGGCGATGCATTGTATAGTTTCCAAAGCTATACTTTTTATCCGTGCCTCCAGACAGAGGTTCTTTAAATATCAGGCATGTAACATAACGTGCATTCACCTTTTTTTGGCCTGCAGGAAATGAAAAAAACTGCCAAATAAAATTGGCCTTGCGGTGTGATTTCCGGGGCTCTTCAGGGAAAATTTTTATTTGATGTACATCTTGTTCTTCTTCTTCCTCCTCTTCTTCAGGGTTGGGAATAAACTGGGGAGGTGGTCCATCCTTCCTAGGAGGTTGTGGTGGTGGTGGGGGTCCACCAGCTGCAGCTACAATTGAAGCCATCTTCTAATAATGATAATAGTTCTTTCTCTCACAAAGTTGAAAGTCAGAGTGAGAAAAATAGGAGGGGGCTTTCATCATTTTGGAGAAAAAAAATGTTCTAAACCAATGAAAAGTGTAATTTTTAGGTCACATGACCTAGCTTTACATCATTCAGAAATAAAAAATGAAATCAACCAATAAAAAGTGTTATTTTCAAGTCACATGACCTGTTATGCTTACGTTACGCATCCCGTAACGCGACCCGGATCGCTTTCGAGTAGCTGCGCTTCGCTCTTTGGTTCGCGTTCCAGAACGCTTCCGGGTGCGCTAATGCGGCGCGTCATAAGACGTATTACGCGGTAACGCAATACGTCGCGCTTACGAGACGCATCACGATATCGTTTTCTAACGCGGTGGTTGCGCTAATGGAACGTTTACCGGTTCGTGGAGCGGGTCGCGGAACCTTATTAAGCTAACAAATAAATAAAAAAAATATTACAAAAATATAAAATATATTTTTGAATTAGAATAAGAATACATTTTACAGCTTTTGATATTTGCTATTAAAAAACCATTGAAATTCACTGAAAAAACCATAGGTTATAGACCATATATAGTTAGGGATTAGCATTTACAAAACCTTAATTTACTCGCACAAAACCATAGAAATTCGCATATATAGTTAGTTGCAATAACTATATATCGCGCACCGGCAATCCACTGCTGATGATGTCACATATTACATCATTCATGACATGGTCAGTGACATCACTGATGACATCACTGATGACATCATCCAGTGTTTGTATGTTTCTGTAAAGTTAAAATATGTCTTACAATTTGAAGAATGAGTGGATGTATAAGTGCCTGGATGAAGGATTTAGTAGGTGCATGACTGACTGTATGAGAGAGTGATTAAATGTGTTTCACTGAGTGCATGGGTTAGTGACTAAACTGTCTTAATTTGTGCATCATTATGTCTGTTGTTCTGTAAACTGCTGCATGTGTTAATCAGTACCTATATGAGTAACTGTATGGGTTAATGATTGGTTGCCCAAGTATTTGTATGGGAGACTGAGTATGTGTGTGGGTGGCTGGGAGGTGTATGACTCTGTGCATAGATGTGTGAGCAGTTGATTCACTAGATGTATGGGTTCAAACGTGCATGTGGAAACAGCTGTATGGGCAGTTGACTGTGTGCATGAGTGTATTGGTGAGTGAATGGATATCTCAGTGCTACATGTCAAAGTAAGTACATATGTAAAACACAGTACATGTGAGAGTTGACATATATAAATAACTGAGCATAAGAGCCAGTGAATGTGAGAGTGGCTGTATGAATCATTGTGAACTTGTATCAGAGATTGTATAAGAGAGTAAATATGTGTTAGAATATGTTTGAATTAGTAAGGTGTGTATAACTTTATAGTTGAGGAAATGGAGGAGTGATTGATTCTTTTCATGACTGACTAGATGTGTGAGTAACTCCATGGATGAGTGACAATCTGTGAGTGTCTGTTTACACTGATTGTATCTAAGGTTATATTAGAGTTTGAAGAGGTTCATCGTATTATCACATGAATGATATTATCAGTGATGTGATCAGTAATGTCAAATGAGATGTCATCAGTGATGTCATCAGTGATATCATTTGAGATGTCATCAGTGATGTCATCAGTGATGTCACTGACCATGTCATGAATGATGTAATATGTGACATCATCAGCAGTGGATTGCGGGTGCGCGATATATAGTTATTGCAACTAACTATATATGCGAATTTCTATGGTTTTGTGCGAGTAAATTAAGGTTTTGTAAATGCTAATCCCTAACTATATATGGTCTATAACCTATGGTTTTTTCAGTGAATATATATATATATATATATATATATATATATATATATATTCACTGAAAAAACCATAGGTTATAGACCATATATAGTTAGGGATTAGCATTTACAAAACCTTAATTTACTCGCACAAAACCATAGAAATTCGCATTATATATATATATATTCACTGAAAAAACCATAGGTTATAGACCATATATAGTTAGGGATTAGCATTTACAAAACCTTAATTTACTCGCACAAAACCATAGAAATTCGCATATATAGTTAGTTGCAATAACTATATATCGCGCACCCGCAATCCACTGCTGATGATGTCACATATTACATCATTCATATGTATATATATATATATATATATATATATATATATATATATATATATATATTCACTGAAAAAACCATAGGTTTCACACTAGTTATAGTTAGGAATTAGCATTAAAAAAAACTATGAAATTCACTGAAAAAAACATAGGTTTCACACCAGTTATAGTTAGGAATTAGCATTTAAAAAACCTATTAAATTCACTAAAAAACCATAGGTTTCACACCAGTTATAGTTAGCTAGAAATTTTACTGACATAAAACCATTGAAATTCCAAATTATAGTTAGTTGGACTCACTATAACTTGCGCGTGTAATGCACTGCTCATGACGTCACATATTACATCACTCATGACATGGCCAGTGACATCACTCATGACATCACTGATGACACCATCCAGTGAATGTGTGCCTTTCTGAAAAATAAATATGTTTTATATATGTATATGTGAAGGTCGATGGAAGAATAAATGTTTAAATAAGTGTCTAAATGGATGTTTTTTTTAAATAAAAAATGATTGGTTAACTGGCTTATTAAGTGTATCTTAGTGAATACATATATTAACGAGTAATGTTTAAATATTTAAATGTTTGTATCAGTGTTTCACTTTGTGTATAAATGGCTGCATGGGTTGGTGAGTAGCTACATGTGTGTGTATATGGGCTATTAGATGCTTTTTTTAGTATCAGTATGAGTGTCTGTATGGTTTGGTGGGAGTGTTACTTAGCACATAGATGCATCAATGACTGATTCACTGTTTGTATGGGTTTTGAAGATGGCATATGTGCAGGACTGTATGGGTGGATAGGTGTGTATATGCGTGTGTTAGTGAGTGAATAACTGTCTCATTAGTGTCTTTATCAGTAACTACATATGTTTTAATCTAGTATATGTGAGTATTGATGTATATGAGTGAGTATATGTGAGAGTGAGAGATTGAAAGAGTTCTTGTTTAAATAAGCATGTGTTTCTATAAGTGATTGTTTAAGAGAGTAAGTATGTGTAAGTTTCCTTAGAAGTAAGGTGGTAGTGTGTGTATAGCTTTATATGCAAATAAATGGATGTTCAATAGTTTATTTGCATGTGTGAGTAACCTTTGGATGACTGTCGGTGTGTAACAGGATGTATAGGTGTATCACTACATATGATGAGTGAGTATATGTATGAGTGACTATATAGAACTGTTGGTGAATGAGTGAATGTGTATATAGATGGTGGAATTATTGAATTGGTTGTTGTAACTGGTATGGGTATCTCCATTAAAAAAATAATAATAATTTATATTTTTCAATATGTGTTTCATGGGTTACATTACAGTGAAAGGAGGTCTGTCACTCTGTCACAAGGATGATGTCATCAGTGATGTCATGAGTGATGTCACTGACCATGTTATGAGTGATGTAATATGTGACGTCATCAGCAGTACATTACACGCGCAAGTTATAGTGAGTCCAACTAACTATAACGTGGAATTTCAATGGTTTTATGTCAGTAAAATTTCCAGCTAACTATAACTGGTGTTAAACCTATGGTTTTTTTTAGTGAATTTAATAGGTTTTTTTAAATGCTAATTCCTAACTATAACTGGTGTGAAACCTATGGTTTTTTCAGTGAATTTCATAGGTTTTTTTAATGCTAATTCCCAGCTATAACTGGTGTGAAACCTATGTTTTTTTCAGTGAATTGAACTATAAGTCTCACTTTATGAGTAAGACTGTTAGCGCTCTAGTTGTTTAGAACACTCTGGTACATTCTGTCATTGGGCTACAGTTGGGCTACATCTGGCTGATATTTGGGCTACATTTTTTTTGTCTCTGGTGGCCATCTTTGGGCTACATTGGGCTACATTGGGCTACATTTGGGCTACATTTTGGCTCTAACATATATATAGCCCAATGTAGCACAATATATATTTTTTCAAAGTTAATTTTCGTAAAAACCACTTGAGAATAGGGCTACCAGTCCCTATAATTTTTCCCATTTTTAAAAAAAAAAAATTATTTTATTTTTTGCTTTGGAGCGCTCCCGGTGCGCGCCCCGGGGAGCGCCCCGAAAAGCGTACTTTTATAAAGCGCCCCGGGGCGCGCTCCGGGGAACGTCCCGTAAGCGCCAATATCTCGAACGAAAACATGATCGTGACGTATCGCGTAGCCGCGTCTGCGTGATACGCACGGCGTAAGCGCACCCGGAAGCACTCGAGTGAATACGATCACGCAACGTAAACATCCAACGCGCTTACGCGGCGCGACCCGGGGCGCGCCCCAGCACCCCGGGGCGCCTAGCGTAAGCGCGTCGGGTCATGTGACCTGAAAATAACAATTTTTATTGGTTCATAACAGTTTTGGTTTCATAATGATGAAGCCCCTGGTCATGTGACCTGAAAATAACACTTTTCATTGGTTCAATACATGTTTTTTTTTCAAAAGGATGAAAGACCCCAACTTTTTTCCTTATTCTGACTTTGTCCTTTGACTTAGGAAGACCTGTTTGTAGCTCTCTCTACTTTTTTGCTCAAAATAATGGCTTCAGTAGTAGCAGCAGCTGGTGCATCTGCACCACCACCACAACCACCAAAAGGACCTCCTCAAGATATCATTGGTGGTCTTCAAGAAGAGGAAGAGGAGGAGGAGGAGTAGGGGACTTCAAGATGGCTGGAAGAACACAATACCCCATACCAGCCAAGACCACACATTATTTGGGAGTTTTTTACTCTCCCAGAGGGGAAAAAAAAAGTAAATGCACCCAAGGTCAGTTGCAAAATTTGTGGCATGGAACTTTCCAGGGGAAACCCAAATAAAAAATATTCATTTGGGAACTACACAATGATACGCCACATGCAGTGCAAACATCCTATAAACTATTCTGCTGCAGAAATGAGGAAACTGGCCAGGAACCCTCCCCGATCAACAAGAACCAGCTCAAAAAGGAAACAACCCACTGCGTCTGCGCCAGAGGAAAGTGAGACGATGCTGTGCATTCAGCCCCGATTTGCAGATTTCAGAATTATCTGTAAATATTGTGGGAAGACCATCTCCTATGGAGAACAGAGCGTAAAGCTCATCGTCCTTGCTGGGGACAGCCATAAATGCCCCAATCAACCCTAATTTTTTCTTTTAGTTTTTTGCTCCAGTTGAGCCATTTTCAATTCCCTGTTTTTTCGTTTTTCCCAATGAAAAATAAAAAAAAATCTAAAACTGTTCAGAAAATCCAAAAAAAGCATAAAAATGTTCAAAAAAACAATATAAAAAATATAAAACAACAAAAAGAAGAAAAAAACAGTTCTTTTTAGAACTACCTCCAATTTCTAAAAAAAGGCAAAATTTTTTAAAAACTCTATCATTCATTTTTCCTCATGGTATGCTCCCCGGTCCGCTCCCCGGTGCGCCTACCGGGCACGCCCCCGCGCCAAACCAAAAAAAAAAAAATCTTTTTGCCCCGCGGGGCCCTTTTTAAGCCAGTAAAACACAAACAATTGAAGAAGGGTCTGAGGGAAATTTAAAGACCTGCCCAGTTCGTATCCCCCTAACTGTAATCCTAACAACAACAGAAGCTCGGGTCCTGCAATGAGACAACGCCGGACAGAGCGGGCCTCCTTTTTCCTGAGCTGGGTTCCAGGAGAGGTGAGGTACACTCCCTGTACTATTCAGATGTAAGAGACACCGTTTGGTACAGAGGAACACGATTTTGGACTATTTATGTATATCCTTTACAGATTGTCGTTACGTTCACTTTATGTATGCAGTAGCTAATGCTTAGAACTCTGGCCCTGAAGTAAGCCATGGGATCTTGTCCCTACCGGCTGAAACATGTAGGGCCATTGGTATACAACACATATATATATATATATATATATATATATATATATATATATATATATATTGTATACCAGTGGCCCTAGAGCTTTGGGAGGGCTCACAACAGCATTCTACCAGCAGACAGTGTGATGCAGCCTGTCTTCCTTCCCCACCTTGCATTAATCTGGCTGACACGTTTCAAGGAAAACCTCTACTTCAAGGGCCCCAAACTTCACAACTCAGGCTTGTATTACTTTCATTTCTGGTTTATTTAAATTGAATCCAGCCCCCAGTGGGCGGCAGTAAAGTGCGCAATATCCTGATGCCTTATGGGACACATAGTACGTAATACGAGAGTCTATGTTTCATTTTAGTAATTGAGTTGATAGTTTGCTTTTAAAACTTAATTCTCTCCTGTAGTAGCACGTGAATCAGTAGGACAGGTTAAATTAGCAGTTTCTGCGTTTGCCTTTATCAATTTACCACCATTTTGTTTTCAAACATATTTAAGTCCGTATTTCATGAAAGACGGACCTAAATATGTTTGAAAACAAAATGGTGGTAACTTGATAAAGGCAAACGCCGAAACGCGTCGTCCTTGTTCCATAAGTGCACAATAAAAGGATTTGTGCTGGATTTTCCTGGTGTGCCGTTTTCTGTGTCCAGCTATTGGAGGTGGATGGGAAGCAGGTTCAAATAAAGTGTGGCGGCTGCTGCCATCAACGGCGCCAGCGTTGTGAGGTTGAGGATCATTTTTGCAGCAACTTGGTGATAATATATATATATATATATATCTTTATTTTGTACCAAACAATTTCGCGGAAGTCGTGCGCCCACCGCACTGAACACGTATATGACGTCATGCTGAATGATCAATACTGTCATACTGTCAATGATCAATAGAACACTATCAAATATACTTATACACCTATATCGACATAAACACTCCCACACATCCTATTCACTTATGCAGTCATCTTACTTACTTATGCAAAGAATGGATCATACTTACATTTACTCAGCTACTCACAAACACCACTTAATTTATTAATTTAGATAGTAACTCATACTTACTGTGTTATAAAATCACTATTACAAGTATACAATTATCCATACAGTCAGTCATACAAACATTGAGTCTTATGTATACTTTTGTATATAAAAGAACTGTCACATACACTGCCTTTTATTTTTCTAGTTTGTTGGACATGTACCATTGACAGATATATTTGCTCATCACCACACTCATAAAGATAATCACTCACCCAAACAATTGTTATAACATGTAGTCTTAACCTCAAATACCTGCTGAATCAACTATTCACACATCTTTCTCAGGTCACACTCTCCCCACCGAACCACACACACACATTCACTCTCCCATCCAAATACTCAGTTAACTAATCAATAACTAATATAGACTTTCACACAGCTAGTAGCCAACTTGTGCAGTAGTTTACACAACAACTGACAAAGTGATACAGATATTCACACAGTTCAGTCAATATCCAATATATTTAGTGAGACACTATAAATTAGTCAAGTAAACAGTTTATCACACTGCTACTAAATTCCCCATCCAGATATTTATATTTATATATCCGGTCATTCTTCAATGCAGATTGCTATATATATAAAACATATTTAATTAACAAACCAAACCACATTCACTGGATGATGTCATCGGTGCTGTCATCAGGGATGTCATTTGATATGTAATCAGTGATGTCATCAGTGATGTCACTGACCATCTGATGAATGATGTCATATGTGACATCATCAGCAGTGGATTGCGGTCACCGAGTTATAGTTAGTGGAACTATTTATAACAGAGAAATTTCATTGGTTTTGTACGAGTGAAATGTCATGCTAACTATAACACTTATATATATATATTGCTTCACACAGCAGGCACTTCTTTGGCTTACAAAATGAAAGGCACACTAGCGCCATGAAACCGCTGGGTAAAAGTGCGCTGAATAAATGCTTTTAGATTCAAATTCAAATACACACGGAGCAGATTTTAAAGCTTAAGAATGCTTTATTCGGTGCATTAATCTTCTCCCCCCTATCGACAGACGCGTTTCGCCTCGCGGCTTTTTCAATGTCGACTACCATTGTGTAACACAACCATTTTTAACCCTCCATGCGTCATCATAGCCATGAAAACAAATGATGGACATTTTACCAACCCTAATGATGTAAATTGTACGGTGGCCATCCTGTAGTGGGTTAATATAGTACAAACAATATATTCAGTTCGTTTTTAAAGTGCAAGTGCAAAATCAAACATAAATTTAAACCAAAATTAAGGAGTTAAAAACCATTTCATTAACAGGCATGTTTTGGTATGCAAAAAATTCATTGCTTGCCATATAAGCTGCCTGTTATAATTCTTGACCACAACAGGGACTGAGAAAAACCTGGACAGTATCTACACCATTCGTAAATAAAGAACAATTTTTCTGTCACAAAACCTGTTGCTGTAGCAAAATTGTGCCCTGGATGGGCTTGTTATTTTATCTATGTCTGGAAAAAACGTTCTGCCTATAGAAGTCTCCTATTTGATTATTTCATATTAAGCAGCAGTTTTTGTCGTAAAGGAATTCCGGGAGTGAAAATATATATATATACACATGTACATTTATGCATAATTTTTACAATGAAGCTGTGTCTTTCATCTTGATATAGCCTGACACTTTTTACTCAAGGTGAGTCCAAAGTTCTTCCTCATTATTGAGTCCAGCCGGACTCATACTTTGGAGCTCTATAATGTAACGGGACTCTTTAGCTCTACGTTTTTTCAGCCTGTCTCCACCCCTTTCATGCTTTTCTACCCCATCAATACAGTAGTATTGCAACAGATCCCTGTTACTTTGGTGATATAGTTCAAAGTGTCTTGCGACGGGGTAGGTTGGATCTTTGTTCGAAATGGCCCACATGTGTTCTAGTATTCGTTTTTTGGTGGGGTTCTTTGTGCTGCCAATATATATTTTTTTACATGGACAGATGAGACAGTATATGGTGTATTCAGAGTTACAGTTATAAAAATGTTTAATTGTTCTTATAGGCCTAGGGTCCCCTGGCCTACCTTCAAAAGTGGTAACTTTTTTACTAAATTTACAGGCTTTGCATTTCTGACATGGAAAGAAGCCGTTTATCCCCAGTTTATTCTGTATTGTATTGGGTTTACTAAAATGGCTATGTATTAGATGGTCTCCGATTGAAGGACATCTTTTATATGTGATGGGAGGGCGTTGTGGAATGTGATCTTTCAGTATGTTATCGGTTTGGAGGATGTGCCAGTTCTTTTGAAAATTTGAATTATTTGGGCAGATTTGTCATTGTACATAGTAATCATGCGTACAATGTTTTCATTGGTTTTGGTTGTTTTATTTTTGGAGGACAATAATGTTTTCCTCTCAATGTTCTGCACCTTTAATTCAGCAGTTTTTAAATATCCTTTTCTATATCCTCTGTCTTTAAAGCGTGTCAATACATCATTTTTAGCACTTATATAGCTTTCCTCGGTGGTACGGTTGCGCTTTAAGCACAACAGTTCCCCGTAGGGTATGCTTTTAATCAGGCTGGTAGGGTGATGACTGCCTGCGTGCAAAACTGCATTGCCCGCAGTCGGTTTTCTGAAAAGATGGCTTAGTAAGGCATTATTTTCAATATAGACTTGAAGGTCCAGATAATTGACCGTACTATTGCTGATATCCACTGTAAAAATCAGGCTCAAGTCGTTATTATTTAAAGATGCGATATACTCCTCCGCTGAGGGTCGATCGCCTCTCCATATAATAAACAGATCGTCAATATATCGCAACCAAAGTGCAATCCTGTCCAACCATTGATCAATAGCCTCCCCCCAGGCTAAGTGCTTCTCCCAGCAGCCGACGAAGAGATTCACGTAGCTGGGGGTGAAGCACGTACCCATCGCTGTGCCACGGTTTTGTAGGTACAGTTGCCCACCAAATATGAAAATGTTATTATGCAAACAATATGAGACCATATGTAAAAGCATTTCATTGTGTTGTGTACATTTTGGATGTTTTTGACCCAAAAACCATCTTATTGCTGTTAAACCATCCGAATGACTAATACAGGTGTATAAACTTGTGATGTCCAAGGTTATAAGCAGTAGATCTTCTTCCCATCTAACCCCTTCTATGTGTCTGAGAAAGTCCTGTGTGTCCTGTATATATGACGCCAGATTTCTCACAAAAGTAGATAGAAATTAGTCTACATAAATCGCCGTGTTCTCCAAGAGGCTGTTGATGGAGGCCACAATAGGTCTTCCTGCTGGATTTTTGTAGTGTTTATGAATTTTTGGCAAATGGTAGAAAGTTGGTAAAGTTGGTTCATCACAAAACAGGAAGAGGTACTCATCGTTGCTTAACATGCCTTCCCCTTTCCATTGCCCAAGTAGTTGATGGTATTTGGTTATGCTTTTCACATATATGCTACGGTGGATTCGGGTGTAACATTCAATATCTTCCAGTTGCCGCATTGCTTCCCTTTGGTAATGTTCTTTATTAAAAATCACCATGTTTCCACCTTTATCCGATGATTTGATCTCAATGGTTTTGTCATTTTTTGATGTTTGTAATGCTTCCCAGTACTTCCGAGGGATGTTGTAGTGTTTAATACCTTTATTTGTATGTTTGGCCAAGGTTTTTAAATCAGTGATGACAGCCTCATTAAAAACGTCTATAGCATCAAAGGATGTATGTGGTATTTTCCTCGATTTTCTTGTGAATTCACTGTTTCCGCTTACTTGTCTAATGCCTGCCTGTTCTAGATATTGCTGAGTGCTGGGTACTGTTGATTCTCCTGCGCCCAGACTTTCCAGTGCTTGCATAGTTGACAGTGCTCGAAAAGTATTTACTGTAGATTGTGTCTCCGTAAATTCCTCATCATTAGTAGCGGAATAAGATGTTAATGTCTCATCCTTAGGATTAATCAGAAAAATCTTTTGAAATTTTTATTTCCGTATGAACTTGAATAAGTCTATGCGAACATTGGCGTAGTCATATCCTGTGGTTGGACAAAAGGTGGGACCTAGTTCCAAGACTTTCTGTTCTTCTTGGGTTAATGTTCTATTAAAGAGATTGACCACGGTTTGTGCCGATTTTTTATTTAATGTTTGTTTTTGGCTTTGTTCCGTTGACTCCTGGTTTCTCTCTGTGTTGGCACTTCTTCTGCCGCCTTTCTTGCCCCGCCTTGTTTTCCTCCTTTTTGGTTTTTCGATTTTTGCTGTACCGGGGTATGCGTCTGTTGTGTTGTTCTTTGACGACTTTCCCTGATAAGTTTGTATTCCCGAAAAAACGGGGGGTCTGTCTCAGTCTCCACATTCTGTCCACTGGAGCCAGCTTCTCCAGTTGGTCGTTCATCTTGAGATAGCTCTACTTATGACTCAGATGTTTCCTGACCCTCGATCTCAATTGCGCCAGCTTTGTTTAGTTTTTTCCGCGCTGTCATATTTTCGTGCGAAAGTCAGTATGCGCCCTGTTGCATAATCCTGTTCATCTCGATCAAATTTACTTTGTTTTCTCCGTCTGATCGTTTGTTCATAGTGCTTCAATCTTTTGAGCATTGTGGTTTTTAAGTCAGCTGCGTTTTCAGTATCCTGCTCTTTTCCGATTAAATCCTCTAGTCTTTCAATTTCAGCGAGAGCTTTCTTCCTGTCACTCCAAGCATAGTGAATTAGCATTTTCACCATGCCCTTCGCTGATTCAGCAGTATACACAGCCCAGTCTTTGAGTAGTTGAGGGTCCGGGTTTTCATAAGCCAGTACTGTGTAGATTCTAAGGCCCCTTGGTATTCGGTCACAGTCTACATAACCTTGTAAAGAGGTGGCCTCCCACCACTTTCTTAACTCCCTCTCGTGGGCTTTTTCCAGTGCTTAAAAGAGTATTGTCAGGTTACTGGCCAAAGTCGCTGTAGTTTGATTAGTTGTAGTTTGTTTGGGCCGCCCTCCGGAGTTTGGTTTAAACATCCCCGTGGCAATTTCCTCCCGCTCCATTACGCTAGACATATCGCCTTCTATTTCGGCGTCGTTCGGCGTGATTTTAATTGCCCCCTCAGTTGCACTTGAACTGGTTGTTGGAAACAAGGGAGGGAGAAGGCTATCATGCACCGTTTTTTCGCTCCTCGGAATAGAGGCTTAGAGCTTAGTTATTAGCAGTCATACAAACACGTGTTGGAGGCAAAAACTCACCAAAGTTCGGCGCCGCAGCTCCTTCACGGAAGTCGTGTCACTTTCCAGCTGGTTCGTCAAAAAATATATATATATATATGAATTAGCATTTAAAAAACCTTTGAAATTCACTGAAAAAACCATAGGTTTCAACCATGTTATAGTTAGGAATTAGCATTTAAAAAACCTTGCAAATTCACTGAAAAAACCATAGGTTTCACACATGTTATAGTTAGCTGGGCATTTCACTCAAACAAAACCGTTGAAATTCCCCCGTTATAGTTAGTTCAGTTAACTATATCTTGCGCGCCCGCAATGCACTGCTGATGGAGTCACATATTACATCACTCATGGCATGGTCAGTGACATCACTCATGACATCACTGATGACATCTCAAATGACATCATCCTTGTGAAAGAGTGGCAGAACTCCTCTAACCCTAATATAACCTTTGATACCCACATTCAAAAATAGAACCTAAAATTTTCAAAAAAATGGAAATACCAATACCAGTTAGAACAACCTATTCAGTAATTCCAAAAGAATTACTTTTCAGGCTCAGTAGTGCGCTCAAAGATGCAGCACTGACGTTTCTTGTGATAACAGGTGAGTAAATCGGAATTCGTAGGTCGGCTGATTTTACTGGAATATTTTGCTCAATAGTGAAGGAAGGGGGCGGGGCCTGAGGTAATATGTGTGCAAACAAGCCCTGTGGCGTGTTTTAGATTAGAGAATTATTTCCTCTTCAATCCTGAGGTCCCCTGTGAGCCAACTAGCCCACCAGGTACATCCAGTATGCGCCAGGCAGCTGTGTTGCAGAGGGGTGTTCAGAGGACATGCCCCCTTTTTACAACACTCTGCAACACAGCTCAGTGGCATTTACTGAAGATACCTGTTGGACTAGTTGCCCCCTAGGGGACCTCTGGATTGAAGAGGAATTAATTCCCCAACTTAAAACGCGCCACAGGGCATGTTTGCACTCACATCACCTCAAGCCTCGCCCCCTACCTTCCCCACTGCACAAACGCACCCTGTAGCATATTCTAAGTTGGGGGATTAGGTTCTCTTGCATACTGGGGATCCCTGGGGGCCAACTAGCCCACCAGGAACATCCAGTATGCGCCAGGGGGCTGCGTTGCAGAGAGGTGTAAAAAAGGGGCATGGCCTCATTACACCTCTGGCGCGTTTGCAGAGGGGGAACTAATTCCCCTTGCTTACTGGGGGTGCCTGGGGGCCAACTAGCCCACCAGGAACCTCCAGTATGCACCAGGGGGCTGTCTTGCAGAGAGGTGTAATGAGGCCACGCCCCTTTTTACACCTCTCTGCAGCGCAGCCCCCTGGCGCGTTTGGAGAGGGGGAACTAATTCTGCTTCAATATTGGGGGTCCCTGGTGGCCAACTAGCTCACCAGGAACCTCCAGTATGCACCAGCGGGCTGCATTGCAGAGAGGTGCAATGAGGCCACACCCCTTTTTACACCTCTCTGCAACTCAGCCCCCTGTCGCGTTTGCAGAGGGGGAACTAATTCCCCTTGTATACTGGGTGTCCCTGGGGGCCAACTAGCCCACCAGGAACGTCCTGTGTGCGCCAGGGGGCTGCATTGCAGAGAGGTGTAATGCGGCCACGCCCCTTTTTACACCTCTCTGCAACGCAGCCCCCTGGCACGTTTGCAGAGGAGGAACTAATTCCCCTTGCATACTGGAGGTCCCTGGGGGACAACTAGCCCACCAGGAACTTCCAGTATGTGCTCAGGAAGGTACAGAGTACGGTACATCGTACCCCACGATTTTTTGAAAGAAAAGGGGGTCAGGGTGTTTCTACCCTGCCCCCTTCACGTGTTTTGCACGTTTGTTTCACTGCTTTCTTGTACTTCCTGGTTTGGAGTGTTGACAGACAGTTGACAGCCAATGACCATGCAGCTCGTGCTCGGGAAGGTACAGAGTACAGTACAGAGTCCGGTACTTTGTCTCTAGATATCACTATGATTTTACTTTTAATTTTCTCAGGAACTACTGAACGGATTTACACCATTTAACAAAAAGCACAATCTGCTAACTGAACTCTATCTTTTTGCCACATTTGGTGTAATTCCGTTCAGACGTTCGGGCTGTAGCCCTGGCTAAAGATCCTATGGAAAATTGCATGGGGAAAACACGTTTTGGGACCCCTTTTTTCTCAGCCCCCACTTGACGAATCACTCCCAAACTTTTGGAGAAGGAGCGGAGCAGGCCATTTTCTTAGAGAATTTCGCGAAGATTCGTCCACCAGCGCCAAAGTTATTCCAAATAGAATGTTGTGGATTTCCTATGGAAACTGGATCCTAACTATAACTACCTACTGTGAATAGATTTGATGTGATATATATATATATATATATATATATATATATATATATATATATATATATATATATATATTCACTGAAAAAACCATAGGTTTCACACCAGTTATAGTTAGGAATTAGCATTTAGAAAACCTATTAAATTCACTGAAAAAAACATAGGTTTCACACCAGTTATAGTTAGCTGGAAATTTTATTTATATGGATGGTGTCATCAGTGATGTCATGAGTGATGTCACTGACCATGTCATGAGTGATGTAATATGTGACATCATCAGCAGTGCATTGCACGCGCAAGTTATAGTGAGTCCAACTAACTATAACGTGGGAATTTCAATGGTTTTATGTCAGTAAAATTTCCAGCTAACTATAACTGGTGTGAAACCTATGGTTTTTTCAGTGAATTTAATAGGTTTTTTAAATGATAATTCCTAACTATAACTGGTGTGAAACCTATGGTTTTTTCAGTAAATTTCAAAAGTTTTTTAAATGCTAATACCTAACTATAAGTCTCAGTTTATAAGTAAGACTGTTAGAGCTCTAGTTGTTCTTTAGAACACTCTGGGACATTCTGTCATTGGGCTATATTTGGGCTACATCTGGCTGATATTTGGGCTACATTTGTTTTTTTTGTCTCTGGTGGCCATCTTTGGGCTACATTGGGCTACATTTGGGCTCTAACATATATATAGCCCAATGTAGCCCAATATATATTTTTTCAAAGTTAATTTTCGTAAAAACCACTTGAGCATATATCTTGAGACATAGACATCTAGGCACATTGGGCTACCAGTCCCTACAATTTTGCCAAATGTTTTTTTGTATATTGTTTTTTAAAAAAAAAATTTGCCTTGGTGCGCTCCCGGTGAGCGCCCCGGAAAGCGTAATTATATGAAGCGCCCCGGGGCGCGCACCGGGGAGTGCCCCGTAAGCGCCAATATCGCGAACGAAAACATGATCGTGACGTGTCGCGTAAGCGCACCCGGAAGCACTCGAGCGAATACGATCACGCAACGTAGGCGTCTGAAGCGCTTACGCGACGCGCTCCTGGGAGCGTAGCGTAAGCGCGTCGGGTCATGTGACCTGAAAATAATACTTTCATTGGTTCATAACAGTTTTGGTTTCATAATGATGAAGCCCCTGGTCATGTGACCTGAAAATAACACTTTTCATTGGTTCAATAAATTTTTTTTTCAAAAGGATGAAAGACCACACCTTTTTTCCTTATTCTGACTTCGTCCTTTGACTTAGGAAGACCTGTTTGTACCTCTCTGTACCTTTTTGATCTTTATAATGGCTTCAGTAGCAGCAGGAGCTGGTGCATCTGCACCACCACCACCACCACAGCCATCAAGAGGACCACCACAAGATATCATTGGTGGTCAACAAGAGGAGGAAGAGGAAGAGGAGGAGGAAGAGGGGAGGAGAAGATGGCTTGAAGAACAAAATACCCCATACCAGCCAAGACCACACATTATATGGGAGTTTTTTTCGATTCCACAGGAGAAGAAAAAAGTAAAGGCAGCCAAGGTGACTTGCCTAATCTGTGGCATGGAACTTCCTAGGGGGAACCCTAATAAAAAATATTCATTTGGAAACAACAAGATGATTCGCTACATGCAGCGCAAGCATCCAATAAACTATTCTGCTGCAGAGATGAGGGAACTGGACAGTAACCCTCCCCAATCCACAAACACCACCTCAAAAAGAAAGCAACCCACTCCGTCGGCACCAGAGGAAAGTGAGACGATGCCTTGCATTCAGCCAGTATTTGCAGATTTCCGAATTATCTGTAAATATTGTGGGAAGACCATCTCCTACGGAGAACAGAGCGTAAAGCTCATCGTCCTTGCTGGGGACAACCACAAATGCCCCAATAAACCCTAATTATTTCTTTTCTTTTTTTTTTTGCTCCAGTTGAACCATTTTCAATTCCCTGTTTTTTCGTTTCTCCCCATGAAAAATACAAAAAAAATATAAAAGTGTTCAGAAAACCCCAAAAAAGTTTAAAATGTTCAAAAAACAATAAAAAAATATAAAACAACAAAAAGAAGAAAAAAACAGTTCTTTTTAGAACTACCTCCAATTTCTAAAAAAAGGCTACATTTTTTAAAAACTCTATTATTCATTTTTCTCCATGGGACGCTCCCCAGTCCGCTCCCCGGTGCGCGTACCGGGCGCTCCCCCCGGGGCAAATAAAAAAAAAAAAAAAACTTTTTTGCCCCAGTGGGCCCTTTTATGGCCCTCACATCAAACCTAGGGGGTCAGGGGGGGTCTATCCCTGCCCCCTTATGGTCATTTCCCCCTTTGATTTTTCCACCTCTTATGTCTCGATTTTACCGAGACACAAGATGGCGGCCGCTCCGGACTGTTTCGAATGTTTACAGACACCCGAGAGACAATCAGCTTTCTGTGCGCAAGTCGCGTGGCGCACCCGGAGCGCTCCCCGGTGCGCGTACCGGGGCGCTGCCATAGATACATATATTTTTTTTAACCTAAATTAATCAAAAACCACTGGAGCACATATCTTGAGACATAGCAAAGGCACATCGGGCTACCAGTCCCTACAATTTTGCCAAGTTTTGGTGCAAATCCATTCAACCGTTCTGGCTAAAAGTGAGTTCGACCGCCCTATGGAAATTAACATGGGGAAAACACGTTTTGGGACCCCCCCAAACTTTCAAGGAAGGACCGGAGCTCCGCGAGGCAAATTTGAGGACGTTTTCAGGCAGATTCGTCAACCGGTGCCAAAGTTATTCCAAATAGAATTTTGAGATTTTGCATTGAAAAAAATCCTAACTATAACTACCTACTGGCGACCGCCAGTAGGTAATATATATATATATATATATATATATATATATATATATATATATATATATATATATATATATATATATTTTTTTTTGCGTAGATTATAGTGGTGTAGAGTGGAATAACAGAGTGGCGTAGCATAGAGTGAAGTGGTGTAGAGTTGAGCATTGTAGAGTAGTGGTGAATAGCAGTTCACAAAGAGTCTATGTTCTCACAGTTGTTTAAGTAGTTTTCCTAGGCAAAAGGATATTGAGAATCTGATTGCTAGGTTGGTCTTGCCTGTTCTTGCTTGGGGTCATGGGTGTGGTGCCATGGTAGCTGGTGTGGGGTTGATGTGTCACTTCAAAGTTTTCTTCAGCACCATGACATGTTATAACCTGAAAGTCAATTATAGGTCTCCAAGGACCGCAGCTGCTGAAACTGTTGCATTCCTTTAGAAACTCCCCTGACCTCTCTTTTGTGACCTGTTCTTTCAGAACACACACAGGTTTAAATCAATGGAAATCGAGGCTGCAAGACAGCCTAGATTTCCCAGACAGGATGCTAGCTGGCCCTCAAAATTCATTATTGCAATTGTTTGCTGATTAATTCAAACATGGTGTGGAGGAATAGAGTATGGCTGGGAAGAGGAGTCAGGAGGTCTTGGTGTGGGCTATAGCACTGACTTGAAGCCTGGATTGGTCTGGGAATTCCAACAGCCGAATGGAGATCACACCAGCATCAGCAACTGGACACACAACCATGATTTTAAAATCTGTGTTTTTAATTCTGCGCTGTACAATTTTCTAAATAAAACTTTTCAGGCACCCCAGTCAGACTAAACCCTGTATATTAATGCAGATGTTTGAAATGTACATAATGTGTTATACAATGCACTTTCAAGCACCCCACAGCCATCCCCCTGCTGCACACACTCTCGTATTCATTTGGTGGAGTAGTTGAACAGGGAACATTTGCTGGACACAGGTGAGAGCAGGAGTGGCGACAGGTGAAAGTAGGAGAGAGCTAAAGGACATGAGATGGTAAGAAATTGTAGTTTTGTAAGAAGTGAGGGGGGAGGAACAGTGGGCTGTAGCCTGTGAGCGAAATGAAAATGGAGGACTGCAGAGGGCAATAGGTGACAGAAAAAGAAAGGCTTTAGGAGAAAGAGAAGGAACGTCTGCAAAAGGTGAGAAGGCGTAGCGTTAGAAGAGAGGTACTTGGCTAGATGAGCAAATAAACAATAGAGCTGCAGATGAATGAACAAAGATGAGAGAGGGCAGAAGTGGCTGCAGTTCAGAGTTGAGAGGAACAGAGAGGAGAAGAAGAACAGCAAAAAGTGAGATGGGAAGTAGAAGGTTGGAATGCAGAAGATCTGAGTGACAGAAAATGGAGGGCTTCAATGAGTGAGGGGAGAAAAAAAGGGGCTGCAGCGATAAAGTATATTTGTAGCATGCAAAGCTGCAGAAGGTGTGAGGAATAGTGAGGGGAAGCTGAAAGAAGTGATGCGATCAGTTGGAAAATGCCAGCCTTTGACACTGTGTCGCACAAAAGGCTGCTCACCACGTTAGAAAAAAACGGGATCCGTGGTGATGCCTTGCAATGGATTAGATCCTTCTTGGACCAACGGACTTTCCAAATAGCATCATCCGTTGCGTGCTCTGGACCTTTCAACTCCCCCCATGGAGTGCCGCAGGGCTCTATCCTCAGCCCGCTTTTCTTCAACCTTTATCTTAGACCCCCTGGCGGATCTAGTGGAGAAATCAGGACTTACCCTTATGACGTACGCAGATGATTCACAGATTATCTTCTAGTTGTCATAATCCCATCCATTATCTCCGTCCCTCCTCAAACAAGGTCTCCTGAACATCTTCAGCTGGATGACCACCACCAGTTAAAATTAAATGGAGACAAGACGGAGATTCTCCTTCTGGGTAAGCAGCCAGATCTTTGGATTGCTTCACACTGGCCTTCCCAGATGGGAAATCTCCCAACACCAGTCACCATGCAAGGAATTTGGGGGTAATTTTGGACAGTTCTCTGTCCATGAAACAACAGGTCAGCAAGGTGGTAGGCCTCTGTTTCACCATCCTAAAGTGGCTCAGAAAGATCCTATGGATGCTGCCCATCTCCATGCAGAAAACAGTAGTCAATGCCCTAGTTACATCTCGGCTTGACTACGGGAACATCCTGTACCTAGGTGCAAACCAAAGCAGTTATAAAGAGGTTACAGCTTGTACAAAACTCGGCTGCCCAACTTCTATGTAACATACCAAAAACCACCTGCGTTTCCCCCTACTTGCGTGAACTACACTGGCTTAGGGTGGAAAACCGCATCAGATTCAAGACCCTGAACTATATGTTCAAAATCAAAGCAGGCACAGCACCTAAATACCTTCAGGCATTAGTTCATCCCTACATTCCCAAAAGAAACCTACGGTCACAATCAGCAGAAAAATTCTGTGTGCCCAGATTCAAGCTCTCCAGGATGGGAGGGAGATCCTTTGCCCACCAGGGTCCATCCGTCTGGAACGCAATTCCACCCCATATACGCAAGGAGGGGAGTTACTCCAGGTTCAGAAAAGAAATAAAAACCTGGTTGTTCGATCAATAATCTTGAACGACCTCAGTGAACGCTTTCCATCTTCTGTGCTGTGTTCTAGGCACCGGGAAACCCTTTTTGGGTAGCTGTTTGCGCCCTACAAGTTTAAAAAATAAAATAAATAAAATAAATAGAAGACGCAAGAGGAGGTAGTTAAGGAGGGTCTGCAGAAGATGAGGTGGTGCAGACCAGTGGCTATTGGCGATGAGAGGGAAATATACGGCAGGGCTTCTGTCACAGGTCAGAGTCTGAGAAGGGATGTCTGTAAATGCTGGGGTAGTTTTGGAGAAAGAAAGGTGGAGTAGAGAAGAAGTAAGGGCTGCATGTGGAAAGAGAAGAGGAGGCAGCATGGGGTGAGAAAAGGGACACATGAGTGGAAGGAACAGGCAAGAGAACTAGCAGAGATGAAAGATTTACTGTTGAGAGGGGCATCATATGAAAGGACTAAAGGGATTCTAATTGCTAGTGAGAAGTGAGTGATAAATTAGATGGGATGAGCAAGAAAAGGAGGGCAGTGGAGGCAATCATCGCCAATAAAGACAATTGCAGAAGAAGCAAATAGGGATACTGAAGGAAAGGGTGTAAGAAAAATGATGTCGTCAAAGAAGGGAGTGTTTCATGAGTTGTGAGTGGTGTAAAGCGGATCATCTCTCATTTGGAGGTATTTGTCCATACACATGTAGGCCTCCGCCAAGGTGCTAGGCGTAGAGTGTATGCTGTCTAAGTAAACAGATGGAGAGGCCTCACTTTGACATCATGGTGGGTATCTGGACTTAAATTTCTATCACTAAATTGCATTCCTGTAATTCAATGTGAATCTCTCAATGTTAGTGTAACTACTCAATACCAGGTGTGCCCTTGTAGGTGTCTTCATGTCACCTGTCTGGGCCATCCAGGTGACTTTTTGTAATGTGCCAGCACACTGCTCATAGCCCTAAGCACCTATACACCATCTCTAGTGTTGTAGTTGTGAATAGTGAGAGGTCTTTCTTCATATTTGTAACCCTCAAACTCACACATGACTTGAGTGTACCATGCTGCCTTTATTTAAACCATACTGTAGCATTTTACAGTAGAACTGCTGCTCTGTCTAGACTCAGTATCTTTTTGGGCCTATGATGGCTTTAGAAGACAACAGTGGGCTTGTGAGTCAGTCAGTCAGTCAAAAATTAACTTTATTTGGTTTATCACAACCATAAAGTATACATATACAAATTTCAATTTAGTAGAAAAAGGATAAAATTAATTTTCTTAAAATATATTTTCCAATTCTTAAAAAGTAAAACATTATTTTCCAGACCCCATTTTTAGGTTGTTTCGGCTTTTAAAAACAAAGTCTCTACTATTTTCATAAATTTTACCCCGCGACATATTAAAATGTTCGAACCCGCTCCCATCCAGCTGATAACAGCCTGCCTGCAGGTGTGGATCTGAAAGGCATTTAGGACTGGTTTCAACAAAGTTCTTCTCTCGTCTTTTATTGACTCGCACGTACACAGTAGGTGACACAACGTTTCCGTATGGTACCCGCATAGTCTACATCTTGACCCCTAGTGTGTATCTTTCCATGACGGAATCAAGTCTTTGGAAGAATGGTCGCCCAGTCTAAAAGCCTGTGAGTCATAAATTAACAGTTAACCTTCTAGCCCTCATTCGACATTGGTAGGTGTTTCCATTCACTCCTGAGTTCTCCGATCGATTCACAGATTTCCCCACTGACAAGTTGCAACAGTAGTGGGTCTGCAAAACATCGTCTAAGTTCCATGTACACTTCAGAACCAATAGGTAGCTTTCTTTTCCGCAATTAGCTCCTCATGAATGGGGTCTAATGCATCCTGTTTGGGTATTTACTCTTGGTTAGTTTGTGAATGTTAAGGAACTTACATTATCGTTCTCCCCTGAGCCTGATCTGGGCTAGGCATTAGAAAACCCAGTGCGTTCCCCCACTTAGACTACTGGTCTGACTTCTCTCAAAGTGTCATAGTTAAAAAAAAAAGCTCTGTGAACGGTAAGTAACTCGATCTGTTCCGAGTCGTGGTCTGATACTGTTTAGGAGTGTCATTTCTTTGAGCCTTTGGGGCTCCAAAACATGTTTTGAGTTTTTGGACACTTTACACTATTATATTATCCCTCCTCTTCTCAGGTGCTTCACCTGAAGCGAATGCTCTGTAGCAAAGGAAGCGCTATCCTACTCCAGTGGTTCTGTGTCCTCATTGCCTAGGACTAAATTGCGCGAGACTATTTTACATCCATTGAGGTGGTAGTAAGTCTGTCTGTAGTTTCTACCATGAAAATGAATTGGATGCTATAGTGCCCCGGCCCCTGACAGGGAGCGATCCACCTTTATTGACACCTTCAAGCCCCATCCCACGGCCTGTCAGTTACCAGTGTGCCAAGGAGCTCACTGAGATAGCGATACCTATGATGGTGCTCATAGAGCACCTTGAAGCTTAGGCTTCCAGGGGCAGATTTACAATCCCTTTGCGCCACTTTTGCGTCACTTTTCCCATGTTAAAAGTGGCGCAAAAGTGGCGCAAGGGCTTGTAAATCTGCCCCTCAGTGTTTGCCTCACACGGCTGGCCATATCCTATGCCAAGGAGTGGCTCTTCAGCTTTAGACCTGAACCGAGAGCTAGCAAAGGGGCCCTTTTAGTGGTACCTACAGGAGGGGTGCAAAGGAGTGCTTTAAGGCAGGGATTTCATTCCTAAGAGACTACCTCCCTTTGAGAAACCAGTTTTAACTAGCCTCGGCATTCTGCTGTCACATAAAACGCACTGGCCTTTGTGAGGGGGTTAGATTATCAGTTAGTGTGCACTGAAATATTACATTCTAGCACAGTCATACTACAGCCATCCTGGCCCAACCCTAAAATAAAGCATTTTAGGCTCATACCAGATGTCCTCGAAACAAACCATACGGTGGCAAATGTACCCATGGTTGGACTAAGTATGCTAGTGAGGCCTCGAGGGCTTGAGTTGGCATGGATTGGTGCCTGCATACCATGACGGCGAGCATGTGACAGAGGGAAGGGCTCAGCTGGTTGCAGGAGGTGAAAGGACTAAACAGAGAACTGATTGGATAAAGGCAGTTGACAAAATGGCGTGCTGAACAACCTACCTGGCCGGGGGGGGGCGGTTCTATTTAGATGAGAGAGCGAAGGTGAGAAATTGAGAGTTTCGGGAGGTTACAAGAAAAGGAGAAAGGAAAGGATGCTCTACAGGAAAGGCTGGAAAGGTAGAGATATAATATCAGACTCAGGGGTGTCCATTTCACTGATTTAAGACATTTCAAATTTTTACATGCGAACGTTATGCCGATTTTACTGGTGTAAATTATGTAGTGTAGGTCAAAGTTGAAGTTGTATCACTTCCGGTGACATAATTAGGTCAAATGTCAGATGATGATATTTCCTGTGACGTAACTGGAGAGGGTAGTTCATGTAAAGGCACTTCTGCTACTCTATACTTTTGGCCGCTGCTGTTTCACACAGCAGAAACGAGGGGTTGATACAGTTGTATCCAGTAGATGCTGGGCTTCATATGACTCTCGGACTCTCCCAATTTGCTGTCAGGCTCCTCGCACGTTGTAGTCTAAATTTACAAAAATGTGAGGTGGGCTGGTGCTGCTGTATAAAACAGCAAGAAGTTCTTACTGCTAAAAAAAACACGCTGAAACATCTGGAAGCAAACCACAGAAACGGTAAAGACAAAACATCTGAAGGAATAGGCTCTTGCAGCTACCCACTCTGCCAAAAATACTCCCAGGAATGCATATATAAGGCCAGGGCTTTACGACACTTTAGACTTACTAACCTTCTACTTCTCCGACAAAAATATTGGTTTTCCAAAAATAATTCCGTAGTTTCCAAAAATAACACTAATAAAATTTAGCGTATGTGGCTAAATTGCAAAAATGTTGCATTCACACGTATTCACTTCATAAAGAAAAACAGCTTGTAAGACCCTAATGCACACACATGAACTTCATATTCTTTGTGAAAATCAGAAAAAGCAAAGACCTTTAATGTTGACATATTGATAACAGTTTGTGCGATAATAGCATGGAGTCTGAACAAAACGACATGTGCCTGTCTGGGGATTAAGCGCTGTTTTAAGGAACGGTTTGGTAAACAACAATGGTGTTAATAACAATGACCGGTCCTGCAATGGCTGTGATTGGTGTGACATTATTGAGTGCAGGCTGGTGTTAAAGCCGTGAACCTGTACTTTGTTTAATTGGTGCTTTGCTGACACACGAATATGTATTTTGGAAGAATTCGATGATCTAAGTAGAAGCGACAGGCACTTTTTGCCCTGGCCACGAGAAGTAAGTATAACTTACTGTGCGCCTAAATTATATTTTCCTTCAGACGTGGCCGCTCTTATGAAAACAGCTTGGGTGTGTCCACATGCTAAACCATTTGGAAACATGAACCTTGCACATGTGTTCTCACTTATTCTGTGCAAGGTCTGCGGGAATGAATGGACCCGTTCAAACACAGCGCCGGGACTGAATTATTCAGTGGAGAAAAAACTCAAGGGGCTCACTCTTTCAGGTGAGTTCGGCGTCTTGTACAATGAATGGGCATAAACATTTGAATATTCTTTTAGGTGGGTTCTTTTCTGCAGTTTCAATATTTTAACTTTTCCTTCGTATGCCTTTCCGCTGTATTGTTGTGCTGGTATTGTGTGTTACAATAGCGTGGAAATGCACCGTTAAGTGGTTTTCTGTGTGTGCAGCTACTGTGTGCTTCCTGAATTTGCTTCAGTTGTTCGCCGAGAATGGTAGCGGGAACTCAGACTTACGAATTGAGACAGCCAGAATGGAAGCGTTGTGTTTACGGTTAAAACAAGTTCGCTATAACATGAACTAAAAAAGGTGCCTTTGAACTCTACAGTTGTTTAAATGCGAACTGAATAGCATTGTCACTGGAGAGCCCAAAGAGCTGTGTTTATTGACGTGCCACTGTGCCCTGACGCCCTTTGTGTTGTCGGTGGTGGGGCGCGTGCCACCGAGCGCATCCTAGTCGGTAGCAGTGTGTTCTAGGGGGATGCTTCTTGAACTTCCGGGATGCTTCTTGGACTTCCGGACCATTAATGACAAGAAACAATACATCAGTGCAAGTAACTGCTTATCTATAATTCAAGCAGTGCCTCTCCATCGGTTATCTGTGTATTTTTTTTATTTAAGAGATATTAATTATATGAAACAAGTTTACACCCGTAATTACTTTTAACACGCTTCATTTACTGCATAAACAGAACGGAACAAATGAGCGTGAGCGGGGAGCAGTGGGTCTGTTCCTTGGCCAGACTAAGGTGCATATTTACAAGAACTGACGCATCAACACCATTGCATCAAATTTCTTGCACCTGCTGCAAATGCCCAAACTACGCCATGGATGCACTTTTTTTGCAATAAAGTTCGCCATGGTGCAAGCATTCATGGATATGTTAGAAATTCTGATGCATCTTTTGGCGCTAAAGTGATGCATTGCTGGAGTTGGTCGTAAGACTGATGTATCTTCAATAATGCGTCAGAACACAGAGGATAGAAGGGCGGGACCCACCCCTCTAAGGGGCAGGTGCACAGCACTTGGCGTAGGATACCCAGTTGCGAGATGCAAACCAGATGGTGTTCCTCCCTTAGGGTTGGGAAGGTGATGGGGGAGTCCCATGTTAAAAGTCCTGCATCAATCCTTACACCTGGTTTGAGAAGGCGCAGGGATTTTTACGCAGTCAACTCGTAGAGCAGTAGCGGCCCGTGGAGGGAGTTCCGTGGGGCGGCGAGGCAGGGGCAGGGTGGGGGGTAGTAAGTACCGGAATATGGATGAACGGAGGTAAGTAAACAATTAAATAATTAAAATGAATTCATTGCACGTGCTGCATCGCATTTTGCACAACAAAATTTGTTTTATTTATATAATTGTTTACTTACCTCCGTTCATCCATATTCCGGTGTTTACTACCCCCAACCCTGCCCCTCCCCCACCCCGCCTCACCGCCCCACGGAAACCCCTCCACGGGCCGCTACTGTCGTAGAGTGACGCAGTGAAAAGGTAGTCATTTCACTTCATCAGTTCTACGTGGCTTTTAATAGGGGAAAGCCTACCCTGCATATATTATACATGATGCAGGTATAATTGATGCAGGCCTCTACAAACTGATGCATTGGGCCCTATGAGTCAGTTTGTAAATATGGAGCAGTGAGGAGCACTTATTGTGCCTTCTCTTCGTAAAAGAAAATATGCTGCGGTGATGCTAGCTCCTTAGAAATATGCCCCTGAGTATTTTGTTCATACAATTGCCCATAGTTTGGAATTTTCAGTGGACCTACACATTTCAGGCATCTATGTATCTGCCACCTAACTCTGAGCATATGTGTTTTGGCATTTTTAGGGCAGGAGTCAGGCCATTGACATGTAAGAGCGCTGCATAGCAGCCGGAACCATAACAAAAGCTACTATGATCACTTAGGTTTGCAACTACAGTCTGTGAGATTAGTGGATGTACCCAATTAGGATGTTGGATTTAGCAAGAGTCTGCAATCTATTTACCAATATGACATCACAACAAATAAAGTTGATGTTTACAAATTGTGTACCAGATGATTGCCTTCACACATCAGAATAAATTAATTTAGTCTCCCAAGGTATAAAGCATTACCATTGCATAGAATATCATATTTGATTCCAACATTGGTATTGGGGTTCAACAACATTTCTTTAGTAAATAATGTGCACAATGCAATAGGCCCATGAATTGAGAAATAGGTTTACTGCATGTCAGGTTAAAGTACAGTCACCCTGGTACGACAAGGGTAACATTGCAATTTGTGTATCATATAAATATCATAGAAACCCCAGGGTATATTTTTGGGAAATGTGTTTCCTATTACATGTCTTTGTCCTATTAACAACAAGAGCAATATGTATGCATGTATGTGGCATTTCTATAGCGCAAACGAGCTAAAAGGCAGTGAAATGCTGTACACGGTCAAAGACAAGAATTATGCCAACAGTAAAAGGAGAGCTAGCTGGTTTGTGGACTGTCAATGTATTGTGCTGTGGTGTTCTTTGAAGAGTTGTGTATTTAACTCTTCCCTAAATTGGAGCAGCTTTGGGTTGGTCCATATGGATATAGGGTGTTGTTCCAGATCCTGAGTGCATTAATGGAAAAGGCCTCTTACTTGTTCTATCATTGTTAATATTTTTAGTCTGCAGTTTGATGATGTCCTGGCTGCAAGTTTGCTGAGAACCTTTGGAGATGTTAAGCTTGTCTGCATGATAAACGGGGTGCTGGTGATGATGGCTTTGTAAATGATGAAGCTGGTTTTGAATATGGTGCAGGACAGAAATAGGAGCCAATGGAGTTCTATCAGGATTGGGGGTAATATGATCATATGAGATGTGCTGCAGTGCATGGGATGCCTGTTTGGAGTGCCAGTGTAAAATCTGGGAGGCCATGGAGAAGGGCATTACCATCATCCAGATGTGAGATTTCGAGGGCTTCAGCGTTACTATCTGAAAAAAAAACTGATTCACATTCTATAGAAGAGAGAGCTGGTAGAAGGTCATCTTTTTTTGGCAGTGTGTCCCTTGAGGATAAGGTTCATGTCCAGAGTAAATACAAGCGACTTGGCATTCCGTGAAAGTTGGGCTATGAAGTTGTCAAGCATGTCATTGAGCCAGGATTGTACTGTTTCTTGTTTGCTGTTCTTTACAAATGACAGTATTCTGTCTTGGTCGGGTAGCACTTCATGTAGACACTTGATAACCAGATCTTGATGATGTGCAGTCCATGCTTAAGGTGGTCGATGTCTGAAACAGGGAAGACATTTAAGCAGAGTTGAGAATCAATAACCTTAAGGTATGTCTTAAAGACAGTACAAATTTAGCTTCTTCACTAGATAATATTTATTTGATTAAAACAAGAAAGCATAGGTAGAAAGCCATTTTGTGGTAGAGCATTAAGCAGATATTGTGAGTGTAGGTCACAAGGAAAATATATAAATTCACTTTTTTCTTATCCTGTCGAGATAGCTATACGTAAGATCATCAGATCGATCCTGGAATTGATGCCTTCAGTGTTTGGTGGTCTCTGGTCCTCAGAATTTCTGGAAAAATCGGCATTTGCTGAGAAAAAAGTTGTCACTGCTTGAAACCGTGAAATATTTTTCCCAAATAGTTTGGCATATTCTGGTGTAGGACCTTTTAGGTTAGATTAGGCAGGCTATCTTTAATATGGGGAGCAAGGGGAAGGGCTTGGCACGATGTGTCATGAGATCATTTGGGCATGTACCCAATGTGACTCATGCTGCTGCAGTCTGTTTGACTTTCAGAGCTGCTGTCCTATTTTTCGGAGACCTGCAAATTTCCTATTTCTGTTGAGGATTCTAGACAGGATTTGTACCTGCATTAGCGGAATGCCCATAGGGGCAGTAGGGTGCTACCCTGTTAACATTTGCCTGCTCTGCAACTCCCTCTATAAATACCTGCTCGAGGTGATGGCACAACTTTTACATGAAAGCAAATAATCTCATCTATCTTTTGTTTTGATGTAATAGCTGCAATATCATGTCAACATAAGAGAGGGCCCCACAAGCTCCATAAGTGTTCTGCATCTGTGAGGGTGCTGGTTGGCATAATACAAAGCTGACATGCTGCACTAGTCTCAGGCACTGCAACATGCCAGCTAATGCCTGTCTTGTCAGTAAAAAGCCCTGAAGCTTTATCAAAAGGTAGGGTAGAGAAGGAGAACCTGTCTCCAGCCCTATGCTAGTTTGGGATTGTGCAGAAGCTTGTGGACCTTAAAAGGACCCTACTGAAGCTGTCAATTATGGTAACTTCCGCTTGTTCCTTCCGGTGAACCGTATGACGCAATCAGGAGGCCCTTAGTCTGGGAATCCGGAGACTGGAAGAGTGGGCCCTGGGGAGATTACTGAGTAAGAGCCAGGGCAACTTTCACCCATCGTGTCCCATGGCAAGTTTCAACACAACTTGTGTGTTTGTGCATGTGTGTATGTGCGCACGGGAGTGTATGTTTGAATATCAGTGGCAGGGGTGTCCCGGAAGGTCGTGTCAGGTGAAAGCATACTTCTGGTATGATTATAAGTGAACCAAATGTATTTTAGGCAGCAAGCAGATTCTTGTATGAAAACTATTTTTTTTTTAAATAACCTTTATTGAATTTTGTAACATAAAGCAGCAATCATGTTAGCATGTACACACAGGTATTTTTGTATTATCCCTCCACAATCCTCACTCATTCGCACTGTAATGTTTCTCCTTCACATTTCAAGAGTTACTGCTGCCTCTTGTTATTCACTATTCTCTGGATAATTCATCATTACCAGATTATTTCCTTCTGTACAACAACCAATTTTACATTTATTGGTGTAAGGTTGCCTATTGTTTGGACCTTCTTTTAACCCAGCAAGCATATCCCCCATTTCATCTTGATCCTCAGTCAGTTTCTCATCACTCCTTGTATTTTTCAGGCGTTGCTCATCCGCTTATGCCCACTAAGCATATCTTTTTTCCATGCATCATGTCACAGAGCTCTTGCAGACACCCAGTGGAACGCAATTCTACACTTGTACATCTAGGGGCGCAACTATACTCAAACTTGGGAATTTCATCAGGGCTGCAAAGATACATTAACAAGTAGCCCTGATGAAATTCCCAAGGCACGAATGGGAATGAAACGCGTTGGCTGTGCCGCTGTACATGAAAATAAAGAACACTTTTTTAAATAAGAACTGAAGATCTGAAACTCCTTTTGGACTCTCTTATAATCATTGACTTCATTGTGTGCGCCTCTCTGCTCTTATACAACCATTGGTCTGAAATACATCCTTGGCAGCGGATGGTGAGAGTAGCCGCACCGTCTAATAATTTTGAAACAGATGAAGTGGATGTGCGAAACCTTGGTCAGCTGCTGATTGCTTCTGTCCTATATTCTGAATATGATGTTACTATAGTAAACAGCTTGGTAGCTGTTTGGGAGAAGCTGCCACACATCCTAGCTCTATAGCACAAAGAATGTTGAATATATATTATTTGGTACTCTGTGACAACTCTCACCAAATGTTTTTGAATTTGAAATGCTTGAGTAGTCATTTAACAAGATGCACAACCCATGTTTGATAAGATTTGCTCTAATAACATACCTTGAGGATAGAAACTAAGCACACAAGCTTGATTATAGATGATACACACACATCACAGATAGGTGTCAATCTGGAATTACCAAGGGTAAGAGATGTTGACCTAGTTTTCCATTTGGTACCCATCGTACTGCACTCAGCACCCACTGTCTAACTGAAAGGATCAGAAAATAAACAGAGCTTTAAAAGTCATATGTATATATACATTCCAGTCCCTCTGTCTAGCCACTGGGCAGCAAATAAGTAGTTATTGTAGCACTAAGCATGGTCAAGGGTTCAATCTTTGATGCCCTACAGCTATTGTTGCCATTTAGGTAAATAAATGTGAATGGGTAGGCGGGGTAGTTTTTAGGACTGGGGGGTCGGGGTAGGTTTCGGGGTAGTGGAAGGGGTTGGGGTAGTTTAAAGGACAGCATGGGGTGGGGGGTAGTGTAAGTAAGGGGCAGGGTTTTAGGCCTTAGGGCAGTGGGAGGGGAATGGGTACTCAGGGTAGTTTTAAATGCTGAGTGTTGGGGGTAGGTTTCATGGCAGTGGAAAGGGTTGGGGTAGTTTAAGGGATAGTGTGGGGTGTTGGGGGGCGGTCGGGGTAGCATAAGTAAAGGGGCAGGGTTTTAGGCCTTAGGGCAGGAGGAGTTGAATGGGCAGAGTCAGCACTGGGTGGGGAAGTCAGGGTAGTGTTGGTAAAGGGGCAGGGTTTTAGGAACAGTACGTGGGGTGGCGGGGCAATTGGGGTATGTGGGGGGGGGCAGTCAGGGGAGTGGGGGTGTCAGAATAATGGTGTTGTTAGCCACACATACCCCTTTACCATTCATGCCTATCCACGAAAGTGTGTGGTTAAGGCATGAGTAGTAAAGGAATGGATGGTTAAGAAGTGTTTTTGGCTTGGGCTGTGTGGTAGAGGCACGCATGGTTTAACCAGGTTGCTTCTATCACAAAACCTGTATTTGTTTTAACTCATGTTGTACTGCACTGTATGATTGGTCTTGGGCCACTAAGAGAATAAAAGACATGACTACAAATATGTATGTTGTAATGCCATGCACAATTCTAATTACCTGCAAGTTTTCTTCCCAATCATAAATCTTCAGGCATATCACTATCTTTGTCTAAATTGCCCTGTGAGTAGGCGCTTGCTGTTCAGCTTTTATTGCAATGAGAGCGTTAAAGGGCACCCCTGTTGTTTATCTGGGGACGGGGCAGAGTCTGATAACAGTTGCTTTGATCACTGCTGCTGCTTTCGCACCTCCTCCATGGACCCATTAACAGGATGTGTTTTAAGGCAAGGTGAATGCCTTGGAGTGACCGATTTGAAGGCCAGGCTGGAAGGCACTAACCCCAGTCTGGGAAGCACAGCCTACGGAAGCTGACGGGGGTGGGGCGGCTGAAGCCCATTCTGCCCTATGGGTGTTACGCGCCTGTGGCCAACACTATATCCAGTGATGCCATTCTTACCTTCATTTTTGATGTGCATATGATAGGGATATGCTGGGAAGCATTGTTTCATTGAATGTACTGGTAAACCATTTGGCATTAACTACAATTGTAAACAAATGCATCCTAAAATTCAGCCACCCGTGGCCAGTCCCAAACCATATGCAAAACGTCTGCCCCTGAACGTGATATCTAGAGCATGCCAAGGTTCTGCCTGAGTAGATACTGGCTAGTTTTTTTGGGCTTAAGGTAGTTTATCTGAAGGTAATGAAAATGAATCAATTTAAAGTGTGCGTATAAAAACGTTGAGCTGACGCCCTACTTCGGCAGAGAAGGGCTGTTCCTGCCTTGTTACCAGAACACATGTACTGGTTTTCTCTGTAATGACATGCGGGTAAGCTCCTTTTAACCCATTAACTGATTCAGGAGCCCTATAAATGTGCCTTCCACTGACAGCCTCTTTTCCTCCATTAGATGAGATCCCACACCACTGCTTGGTTGCTTACTTTAGTCCTGATGAAGACCCGCAGGCCAAGGTCCAAAACACCCTCTGCGTCACTAAGTCGGGTCAAAACTTCAACGATCATACCCCTGTACTTGGACCCAACATACACCAATCTGTGACGTGCCCCCACAAGATACAATCTGTGATTGCAAAATGTTGTAAATAGGCCATGTAAAGTTTTTTTAAGCCAGGTCACCATTGATTGATAATTATTTATCAATCCAACTATCTCAAATCCGAATTCTTTCTCTTTTCCATCCTACACTTGGGATTACTCCCACTCACCACCTTTGAGCACTCTCTCCTTTGCACGTTCGTTTAGAGCAACCTTCTTTTGAAATTGTTTCTTGGATCGCTAAAAAATCTGAAAAAACCTTCATATAACGGAATAAAGTTATGATTCTCCGTCTATATTTGGCTGTTGCACAATTTTATTTTCTCTTGAGCAATTGTTTTAACACCCGGAGCTGTGTAATTGATTAGCTCTGAAAAGTGTAAATAACATAATTGACTTATATTTGGTAAAGGATTGGTTTAAGGACCATTGTTTTCTATATAGAATTTTACCCAGGTCCTCAAACTGTTGGGTTACCCCATTGCTTGTAATGGCCTCATGTTCTCATTGATCATCTCTGTAGGCCTCCTTCCTGTCCTGTCCATCTCCAGACCACCATATTTCACCTGGGGTGTCTCCCCTGAGTGACCCCATGCATTTCAGAGCTTCAAGTTTTCTATTTTAGAAAATCTAAGTAAAAATTGTTCTGTCAATTTCAGTTTTGGGCCCTGTTTTTTACATTGTCTTTGTAGAGTCCCTCGATTCATATAAAGTAGGCCTGGATCAATTGCTTTGTTTACTCATTGTAAATTAATGAATTTATTTAAACCCCATCACTCTCAAAATTACTGCGATGTGCGTTACTGAAGTGCACAGCCGGGCCCCTGTTTGATACCTCCAAGTTCACGAGAGAAGCATGAAATGCTCCTCAGAGCCAAGCCTCAGTCTCTTCTTGTCCCACACTTCCTCCTTAGATTGACCGGCAGCCCCACTACTCGAACTGAGTCCCTTATCCAATTCACAGCCAGATGAGAGCAGGTGGCAAAGGGGGTTAGAAATGATGCTCCCCATGTGGTTCTGACCTGGTAAAAACCAGCTTTGCTTGTTCCCCTAACTTGGAATAGACACATTTCGGTGTGGGGATACTATGTGGAATTATACATTTCTCTCAGCTCCGAGCCCCTTTCACCCATATGAGGTAATGAGCCTGAAACGATTTTTGCTGCTCAAAAAGCCACCCTCATCGATTAATCAGTTTGGCCCCAAAATGTTGTGGCTCTGCATCTGTAAATCTGAATGTTCCATAATTCCACTAGTTAATGTTGTGATGCCATTTACCTAGTGGCAATTAGTGACTCCCTCAACACCATTTTTAGTGAGGGCAGCAGTGCAAGCATGCCTTGGTTTGTTTTAGTGCTCTATTGTAGTGGTCTATCGGCATTGAGTAATTGTATTTAACTTTCCCTAGTCTCAGTGTGTTTTGTAAAATCAACTAGTGCTTCCCCACTTTGTGACTCCTTCAATTTTCAAGGCATACTATAGACCTTTGCCTTTATGGTTTTGCAAACATATCACCAGAGCATAGTGCTCTAGTGTGAACACATTGGACCTACTTAATAAATTCTTGACCCTTACTATTGAGAACAGAGATTTTTTTCTTTGAACATACATACATGGGAACATTAAATGACTATACACCTACCACAAAAACCATTCCCTAAGACGGACTTCTCTCGGATGAAATCAGCAACTACTCTCAACCATCTTGAGTGTGCGTTTTTTTTTAACGGACCGATGACTGTGAGGTCAATAATACATGCCTGGTTCATGCAATGTACAAGTGACAAAGCCAGGTGCACTCCTAGCAAAGTTTGATTCATAATTGGCAGAATATTATGTTTCAACTGATAAATGTTATAAACCACAATATGCAGCAAATCTCATGCACTCTTGATTAACCAGATCATGTGGATCAGGTTTAATGGTGGAACAGAGTCTTGTAATACATTTTATTCATGTGTTACATTTGAAAGGGGATGTGACTGTGTTCCCATAGAGTAAGCATGCAATTTGGCGCTTCCATCCAGCCGCCCCATCCAGCAGAATCTTTAATTTTTTTCCGTCTGAGGGAGCTTATGAGTGAGGGGGAGCCTTTCCTCACCTCTGTAGTGCAGTGAAGGTGGCTTAACGACCACGGAGACTCTGGATCAGAACTTGCCAACGTGACCAGAGACCACACAGCCGCACTGACAAGATGACGGTTGAGCAGATCTGTCAAGTCCTGAGGGACAGCGCTGTAAAACAGAGTAAGAGGCACTCCTGAACTGCTGACCCTGGGGAGAGTGGTGGGGCACAGCGGAATGACCACAAAGTCAGGGAGATACCTGGGGCGTGTCGCAGGAGTAGCGGGAGTGACGAGGGCCCGGGTGCAGCACGACTGAATTGCGACATTCCCTTTCTGTGGGCAGACTTCCGAGTGCAGCCCAGACCCTCACAAAACTCCTGCAGCTCTTACGTTGGGGGTGTGAGGCTGAACATAAGGCCCAGCTTGATCAGCTCTGACCTCAAGCAGCGGAGGGGAAGACGGTGACCCCCTGGGCAAAATGAGTTGTGATTTGAGACATCTGGAGGCAGAGACCACTCTTTTTTGAGGAGATAGTGGCTACCTTATGGAGACCTCCTTGAAATATAGGTTTTGTGTCCTGGAATGTCTGGGGGTTGAACAACATATCTAAATGGTACAATATACTTTCGTACCTTAAGAGGAGGGGGGTCCAGGTAGCCCTACTACAAAAAATGCATTTCACTGCTAAAGAAAGAATGGCATTCCGCAGGCAGTGGCATGGCCAGACCTTTTTACACTAGATATCCTTTGTGAAGGGTGTACTTATCTGGTTGTATCTTGGGGTTCCCTTTAAAAAAAACAAGGAACTTATGGAGCTGGCAGGATGCTATATGGTGGTGACCGTGAGGTTGGCAGGGCAGGACCTGGCAATAGAATCTATGCCATGAATACAGACCAGGTATTCTGGAGGAACTGTCACAGGTTTTGACACCCCATGCAGTGCACTTTGTACTGATTGGGGAGGACGACAACTGTGCCGCTGACCGAACTCTGGATATGTCACATCTACCATTGGGGTACTTGCCAGTCATCAGGGTGGCCCATAAGTTCACAGGTTGGAAGCTACAGAGGGGCCCGGCAGACTTGTCATGTCGCACACACCCAGCCATGAGAAACTATTTCATTTGTTTTGGCCTCCTCAAGTTGGACATGTGCCTCAACACCTTGCTTTGTTTTCCTGGGGCACCCGGGCAGTACATGATGTTGAGTACTTAACAAGAACTCTTTTTGATCATAATCCGGTGCTATAATATTTGAATTGGGAGGTGGAATGTTCTACATTTCTACGTGGATGGTGAGGGTGGAGACACTGGAAGACTCATTTTTTTAAAATCACTCAACTGGGGAAAGTATCGACCAGTATATCGAGGTTAACAAGGACACGACATCCACACCACAACTTGAATGGGACACCTTCAAGGTGGTGATTCAAGAGAGATGTATAGCAGAGGTGGTGGAAGTAAGGTGTGCCCTGCTGAAGGTGTCAAAATCCTGCGAGGTAGAGTTGAGCAATGTGGAAAAGTGAAGTCGTGGGTGCCCTAAGCTGCAGCTGACGCTACTAGTGTCCAAGGAGCTCCTGGCAGGCGAGGCTGGGAAACACAGATATTTTGACTATGAAGAGTGTATGGTCTGGGTGTATGCTGATAGGATCTCAAGAAAAGGCAAGTTCCTCCTTAGCCAAAGGTGGTTACTAAGGGTTTAACCTAATTGACTAATATTCCTGTCGCAGGAAGACCTGTAGGTCAGATCTTGGTGCCTCACACACCCGTTAGGGTGTCATGCTTCATCATTGGGCGCTCCTCTTCTGGCCGGCCCTGCAATGCCTGTCAGGCCTCAGGGCTCTTTGTCGGAGATCTTTTAGATCTGAGGACGCCGTATTGAGTGAGTGGGCTAACGAACCGTGTAGGTACTAAAGTGAGTAAGTGGTGGCTAAAATAGGCTCTGGTATCAAATGGATGAATTTTTATAGAAAATTGATGCCAGGTCTAAATAAAAATAGTGGTGCTATCATGTGATCTTAAAGTACCAGGATAGCTTCTAGGGTGAAATGGTCAACATGCGTCATGCATCGAGAGTCCATAGTGCGGGCTGCACTTTGTCAGAACCAAGGGTTAGTGAGGTATGCCCTTTCCTCGGGCGTCAGGTCTCCCTCTAATAGGGGATGACCCAGGAGGTTGACCTGCTTACCCCTGAGTGTATGCCGGCCTATTGTTCCACCTAGAAGAGAGAAAGACATAAGGTGGAAAGATACATACGACAGGTGATTAAAAGCTAAATTCTCAGTCACCCTAGCAGTACTCAGGTGAATCCATCCTAGTATCAAGGGAAGGTGACATGTGTCTGATCACCCATTCAGTGAGGTGACCAATGCTCGCTGATCGAGGCTCAGTGATTAAAACTCAGAAAGCATGGAGTACAAATCAATATATCTAAGTAAAAAAGGATTGCGTGTGTTGATCCACTTGTAAAGGAATCGCAGCTTGCTTCATCTCCCCTCCAGAAAATTATAATGTAGTCAATGTAGCAATGCCAGATCAGGATGTTGGATGAGTAGGGATTGTTATTATGGACATGTATTCTTTCAAATTCAGCCACGTACAAGCAGGTCAGAATATGGGCAATGGTGCTGCCCATTGATGTACCCTGGATTTGGTGGTATATGGTGTTCTGGAACAAGAAGGAGTTCTCACGGATTTCTATGGTGGCACAATATATGATGAAACTTATTGGAGTTTGAGAGGTCCAGCTTTCTGCTGACAGGTGACAGGCATGACTCTACAACAGTCAATGTGGCTACCTGGGGGATGTTGGTGTATAACGCCTCTAAATCAAGAGCCATCAGCAAGTTGATCTCATTACTCATTTCGATCCCAGTGATCATATTAAGGGCACCTATAGTATCTTGAAGATATGATGGAATCCTCTTCACGAGGGGTTGCAGTAAGTGGTCCTGAAATTTGCTTAAGGGTTTCAAGAGGGACCCAATGCCTGGGACGATGAGACGGCCTGAGGACGGCAGGATTCCCTTTGTGGATTTTGGTAAAATGTAAAAGTAGGCGGTCCTTGGATCCCTGTTAATAAGAAACCCTGTTTCATTTGGTGAGATCCATCCTTGAGCCTCGGCTGAGTCCACCAGGGACTTAATCCTTGTAGACAAAAAATCAGTGGGATCTATGGCGATGCGTCTGTAGTATTTGACTTTGGACAGCTGACATAGGCATTCATTGATCTAGTCCGTGGCCTGGAAAAACGATTGCTCCTCCTTTGTCTGCTGGCTTTATTGTGATTGAACTTTTATGCTCAACTCACAGGAACATTGATGGGTTTGTCGGGAGCACTTGTATATGCCAACATTTTTATGGCACAGTTTGAAGACCTTTTTTCAAAACAACAAAAGAGCGTCAAAAAGTTCCATAAAAGACACTACTCCACCAGCAGATCCACCCGGAACACAGTCTTACCAGGAGGAAAAAAGGAGGGGAGTAAAGGAAAGACACAGTAGGGAGAAATGAGATAAGTGGTGAGAAAAAGAACCCTCAAACACCAAACAAGTAGGTGTTTATTCTCATTATTGGGTTCTTCAAGTATGAAAAAGAAAAGGGCCAGCCATAAGGCCCACAGAGAAAGTGCAAATTTAAAAGGAAGTATAGCAGTTCCTAGTATCGATTTTAATAAAGGGATAGCTTACTTCCATTAAAAACAAGTGAAAAATCGGACATGATAAGGAAATAACAATGAAACCCTAATGTCCTTTACAAAAGAAAATTAAAGTGTGGTCAACATGTTTCTGCTTAAATTGAGAATCATTCACTCAAGCATTCGTCAGGACCAATGAAAAGATACCAAATGAAAAGGTGTAGACAGCCAAGCATAGGCACACAATCTAACGTGAGTCCATTCCTTGCTGTCCTAAAAGGGTTATTCACCCAGTCACGGTTCTTCTTCCATGAGTTTCCTTAGTTGCTCTTAATACGCCTGTATCTGTAAAGAGAAAAACAGATTTCTAATAACAACATGGCCCGAGTAAGGAGTAACACGAGTCCTTTGGTGATCTACTCATGTCAATAATCGATGAATTGACTGGGTGCTCACTTATAACTAAAAATATTCCTCATTTCTTAAGGGCCATGCTTCAGTATTCCCACACACCACATCCAAAAGTCACAACACCAGTTTGAAGACCAACATATTGTGAGTAACTCACGGTGGCAGACAGAAATAGCCTTGCACTTTAGGTTAATTGATGAAACATTTGTAATTTGGACCAACACAAGAGATGAACTGAAAATATGATATCATTTTTGAACACACAGAACCCCAGGATACAGTTCATGCATACCATTGATGATAAACAAATACATTTTTTGATGTATTATTTATGAAGAAGCTAACATGAACAGATCTTCAAAACCAGATATACACGAAGCCCACTGATAGAAACAATGCATCAGTATTCATCAGTTTTCACCCAAGAAGCCTTATTCACAACTTACCATTCTCACAGTTTTTGAGAGTCAAAAGGATTTGTTCGGATCAAATCATGAGTACGCTAAAAATCGCAGAACACAAACAGAGGTATGTTGGAAGAGGCTACCCGGAAGAAATAATATAGGAATGCATTATGAGGGTGGACAAGAAAGAAAGGATGGAATTATTCGCCACATCCAGCAGACCTAAGAAGGGCGCAGTGGTGTTTGTTTCTAAATTTTTCGACATGCTCGCAAGCCATCAAAAGAATGATGAATGCAAGGTGGGAACTTCTAGAAAATTAACCTGATTTCAACAATTTATTCAAAGAAAAGCCATTACATGCTTACACAAGAGGAAAGAACTTACGTGAACTATTGGTGATACGAAATAAGCAACACAACCTGTGTGAATAAAAAGGGAACTATCAAATGCCTTAATTCCATACATTGCAACAATGTCATCATGGGGAATAAGTTGAAACACCCTATTTCAGGAAGAAATATACAGTTAAGGCACACAGCAGAGTGCATTACCCCCAACGTCGTATATTGCATCAAATGCCCATGTGGCAAGGCCTGTGTAGGTAAAACAGAACGCAAAATCAAAGTAAGACTCACTGAACGCAAAACTACGATAAGGACAAAGAGTAAGACCTCTAGTCTAGCAGCACATTGGCAGGAATTGATCAATTCTCTCTCACAATTGAGATATCAAATAATTGAGACTGTAAATATAATACAACAACAAGAGGCTGCTCTAACGTGAGATCTATTGTATACATCAATTGGATACATTACTACCAAAAGAACTGAACAATAGGATTGATATGACCTTTTTCATATGAGTATTTGGCTGTTTCAACAGCCAAACTACATAAGGAATTTGATTGGGTAGACAAAGACCATATGAGCTATAATCACTATAGTGGACATATACCATATCTATATAAAGTACATAACTCACTACACCATTAACACATTATTTAGACTACAACCCAGTTGGTTATATTTTGGTGGAGGGCTCTGTCATCACATTTCTCTGACAACTTGACCAATAAAGTTCATTGACATTTTTTCAATGTTTCAGTTTGTCACTATTGTGCAAACCGGGACACAGTTTGAATAGAGGACAGCACACGGTGAGGCATGTCTATTCCACCTACTGGATCATGGCAAGTAGATAGCAGGCGTAATAGCAAGTCATACTGATGCACTGCGCAGGAACGTACATTCATGTGTCATCACGATGTGTACTACATTTGTTATCAGCCCACACATCATTGGCACTGTGGGTAAATAGACTATCAATGACACCATTGGATAGTAGTCATTTGCATTTATTGCACTGTATGGTGGATTTTCATGCTATTGTCACATAATGATTTCTAATATAGTCGGATTAATTAGGTCAATAGTTCGGGAAGTTTCATTATAGAATTTATTATTATTCCCTTTGATTTCCGATAGTTCGCTATTATCGTGTTTATAACAGTCAGCATATGACCCCCTGAGGCATCTTGCACTCGGGTTGTTGGAGCGTTCAACTTGTAATGTACACTCCAATATGGCGCCCGTTATCAGGGTAGGGACTTGATTAAACAGATGAAGTTGCCCAACTTGATTGTTTACACCAAGGACTTACTTCAACGCAGTTTAGTAGTAGTAATTTGCATTTATTGCACTGTCCGGTGGATTTTCATGCTATTGTCACATAATAATTTATAATATAGTCAGATTAATCGGGTCTATGGCTCGGGTAGTTTTATCACATTAATAATTATTATTCACTTTGATTTCCAGTAGTTCGCTATTATCGTGTTTATAACAGTCAGGATAGATCCCCCAGAGGTCTCTCGCACTCAGGTTTATGGAGCTTTTAACTTGTAACGTACATTCCAATATGGCAGCCGTTATCTGGCTAGGGACTTGGTTAAGGGTCAAACGTTGTCCGTCTTCATTGTTTACACCATGGGCTTACTTCAACGTGGTTCAGAACCCACAAGACACTTCGCCGGTCTGAGGTGAATCGGCTCGTGGAGACTATATATTGCTAATACTGGTAAACGGGCAATGGGCAGTTTGCCTTTAGGCTTTGTAATGTTTATTCACATTGATAGATTTGCATACAAACTGAGTTGCTATTGGTTAAGCATGGGTTTTGTTTGTCTATTGGAGAGACAGAGACTGAGTAAATACTAGGATAACTTCTGATTGGAATACGCTCACACTTTGAAGGTGAGCAAGCAAACATTTACTGTGACATGGCTGTTTTTGGAAACTCTGTTGCTTGAAAGAACCTTTTTCAGCAATGTTGAATCACCTTTTGGCATATTTTGATTATAGATTGTTTTATACTGATGGGCACCGCTATTATCACTGATCTTCCACTGAGTAGTATTACATGAGGTAGGATTGGTTAGATGATAAGTAATTTCTTTAAAATAAGAGTGACATACACTGGGTGATTTAAAATAACGCTAGCTTATTTATGGTCACTAAGGCATGATTGTTTTTTTGCATGAATGCCTAACACATAACTGACTGTGCATACCTGCAGGCTTGAATTGATCGGGTGAGGCATGTACCAAGAAGTGAGATGAAAAACAGTAATGATTCATGAGAACCTTTAGCACATGAAGGGTTGTTGGCCGTATGTGATACTCCATGTATTCTATAATTGTTTAACCTCTTCGACGCTGATGATGGCTCCCGGCCGTCATGAGTCACGGTGAGCCTGTGCTGATGATGGCCGGGAGCCGTCATGACAATGCCCGCGATCGGAATGTTCAGCACTGCGGCGGAATTCGGGCCACAGTGATGAGGTTAAACAGTGATATTTTGTTTGGGTTTTCAGATATGCCCCCGAGGAAGGGAACTCATCCCAAAATGCATCGGGCAAGAAAATTAACAGAACATAAATATTTTGTGTAATGCATAAAATGTTAATATTTCACATTTCTGTCATATTATGTATCAAAGAAATTCATGATATAAAGATTTTTTTGTAAGGAATAAGTATGAGGTACTAGTAGTACGGTACCAAATGCAATGAAACAACAATATAAAATTAACAAATAAATAGATGCTTTAGAATGTAGTAACAAGCCGATTGTATTTTATATTGTGATTAACAAATTCATGAATTTGGTTCAAAGTGAACAGTGCACACTGCATCCAAGTCTGTGTACTTTTTATATGTTGCTAGTTTATGTACTGTTTGTCGACAGCACACGTAGCGTTGCAGCACCACTTGATAATCTAGAAAAAAAATTAATTTGAGAAGGCATAGGATTAGAAAATAGGAGTGCACCCCTCAACAAAACACTGTTTATCATGATTTAGTCACCTTCCGTCAATTGTTTAATGGCTCTCCTTTCCTGGGATTCGAAGGAACTTATGACCTTGATGACAGCTTGTTCAAATGTCAAGACCTCATGTGTCATCATACCTTCATGTGGTGTGAACTTTATTGGGGCTCTTAGGCCTGTGTCCTCATTGGGGCAGGATTCTTTGTCCTGGAAATATGCTATAAGTCACAATTTTCTGAAGAACCTGTGGAAATATCTGTCGAGTTGGAAGCGATCTTCTTGGCGAGTTGGTACAAATCCAGGCCTCTTTCCAGAACTTTTTGTTCAATCGAGGTCAACCCTTTAGGTGAAAGATGCACCAATAGCTTATTTGGTTGTTCTTGATCCTGAATTCCATTTGACGAGATGATTGCAGTCCCGGCGGTCTTCCCACTGGACACGTTTGTATCCTCCTCTTCTTCTGCCTCTGCACGACCTCTTCCTAAAAAATATTGCTGTTGCGGATTGTGTGGGTACATGGGGTATGTGTGGTTGGGGCATCTGGAACATCTGATTCCACAGTGGTTGTTGGCCAAAGAAGGCACCCATTGGGTATCCAAACATTGGTTGCCTCTGTGGTTTCTGTGACGGTTCCAGCTGTCATTACTTGAAGTACTGTTGAATGACCCTTATGTGGGTGACTGTTGGAGGAGCTGTCATCTGAGGAGCTTTCACCCACTGAGGCTTGAAAGCAATTGGCCAGGGTCCAGATCATAAGTTGCCACCAAGTAATTTGATGCATAGGGATAGACTTTCTCATTGTCAAACCTTTTGATGTCTTTCTATAGCTTGTTAATCTTCTGATGCATCAGATGGTCTGTGTGTTCTTCCATCTCGGAATTGATTTCGGCTAGTCTGCTCTTGAAAGTGGAGATATTAACTAACCACTGGGATCTGTATTAGTAGGTCATCAGAGAGGTGTGACTGTGCTAATGATTAATATCAGCCAATCACGGGTACACTTCCATGCAATCTGTGACCACTCTCTTCTAAAACCGATATCTTCCAAGAAGATGTGTGGTGCTGTGGTGACCAGGAGCCCATTCGGAGCTATTTTCGCTCTGAGATATTCAGTCATCATTGCGCCATGGAGTGCTATCTTAGTTTGTAGCTTCTTTTGTGCTGACACTGAATTCCAATAGTCGGTTCTGAAACCTAACGGATCATTTCCTTCATTGTTCAGTAGTGATAAACAACGTTCATGCTGAGTGGGACACGTACATGTCACTACTAGCTTGGCTGGCCAACCCTGCTAAGAGAGGCTCTATTATTTTAGAGTTGGAAATAGATCAAGGGAAAAAGCTCTATAGACAGGATGATATTAATGATAACCTTAGGGAGTATTACACCACCCATTATACAAGGCCACCTACCCACTCTCAACACAAGGGGGATACCTTTTTGGATCCACTCCAAATGCAAGCACACATGAAGGATGAAACTGTGGACTTGGGGGGGTGACATTACATTGTTGGAAGTTTGAAAGGATGTCAAAGTAGAAACCCTGGGACGGATGGGTTGCCAGATGTTTTTATGCAACGTTTGCGGAGGCACGAGAACCCAAGCTGGTAGAAATGTACAAGGCAACACGAGATTTCATGCATCTACCATTCATTTTTACTGAACTCAGTTGTTTTTTTTAAAAAGACCACAAAGTCCATAATGCGTCATTATTGTAAATGTAGAGCCATGTCCCTTTACATCACTGATTGGCATGTTATTGTTATTATCGCTTTATTGTGATTCTCGCTTATCATTCAATACTTCCACAGCGCCTTTAAAGGATTAAATTCCATCTGTGGCACAGTCGTATGCCATTATATCGGTATCAAAGACTTTGTAGTCTTTCAAAAAATGAACTGAGTTCAGTGAAAATTAATGGTATATACAAACAACATTAAATGAAATTGATTAATCCATTCATCAAATTTAAAAGCAAGTGTTCACTGACTTCGATTTAAAACCTCACTACTAATCTACTCGGATGACTATTTCTATCATGAGTCGCTCTTTGAACATTGAGGCATTCTGTGTCCGTCTTTACTGTTGATAAATTGTTTGCATAAATATTGAACAAAATACCACCCTTCTAATTAGCATATGATTAAGACTTGTGTTAAGTTGAAACGTGTTATGCTACATACTCTGCTGCAATTAAAGAACTGTGACTAATGCTTAGCTGGAGGGCTTGTTTTCACAGTACAGGAAAGTGCAGTGCATGTTTTATTTTGGAATATAGATAGATAGATAGATAGATAGATAGATAGATAGATAGATAGATAGAGATAACCAGATAGATAGATAGATAGATAGATAGATAGATAGATAGATAGATAGATATTTTATGTGTGCGTGTGTCAAGGACAGAATTCAGTAAAGGTCTGTTAAGTTTACTTCTTAATTACTTCAATGAAAGGCCAATTCCTTCCAGCAGTAGCGGTCAGTGGTAGGAGTAGCTGCCGGGCGGTGACGTGGGGAGGGGGAGGGGCAGGTTAGGGGTAGTAATCTATGGATTACTGAGGATTACAGGTAAGTAAACATATAAATAAATAAAACAAATTTTGTTGCATGCACTGCATCGCATTTGGGGACGCAGTGCACGCAATAAAATTTGTTTTATTTATTTATATGTTTACTTACCTGTAATCCTTCGAAATCCATAGATTACTACCCCCACCCTGCCCCTCCCCATGTCACCCCCAGGCAGCTATTCCCACCACCAACGGCTACTTCCTTTCCAGTAGTCTTGGTGTCGCCCTGGACAGTAATACACATGTGAAAGGTTCCAGGTGTCGCCTTTAGAGGATCCCAGTTAGGAGGAAAAAAGACATTAAGGTAAAAAACCTCCTTGGCAATCTGATAATGTTTTATTGATGATAGAGAGTTAATTTGTAGTAAATAAGCCAAGTGCAAAACTCCCCCTGATATCAGAAAGAGAGAAGAGAGCATTTTCTTCTAGTAATAGCCTCTGAATCAAACAGGAAATGCTCATGCAAAGGCTAATACTTCAACTTGGATTGGGAACCCCCTATGGCCTTGGTAAGGGTATGCCTTGCTTTTAATATCTTTATTTTTTTATCATAGTCTAACGTGCATATCACAATAGAAGCACTGGTGCATATACAGTAGGTGGCATAAAGTATGACTGATCATTTCATCTACCATTTACCCCCTCTGATTACTGGTGTACATATCCCCCATTTGAGGAGTAATCAACCAGGCACATTATATCAAAGAACAAAACAAGAACTCAACTATCTGCTGCCCTTCCCCCAACTGCATTCCTGATATATGATTAGTGTACGGTCCCCTCCAGTATCACCCTTACTCCTCCACTCTGCGCCATGAAACACATTCCCTGAGCATAGCACATGGCAACTTCTCAACCCGCAGCATGCCATCACCCAATTCTTCCCCAGCCCCAACTGCATCTAGGTGGCAGTCACACCACTCCTTTTGGAATACCTACGCGAGCTGGCTGTGTGCCCGGTATTTGGTACAGTCTTGCGACATAAACTTCCCTCTGGTCTATTAAACAGAACCTCCCATCTCTTGCTATGTTGTCTGTCCGTAGCGCTAACACACTTGACGACTACCTCAGCATCTTTGTGCCACAAGTGCATCAATGGACCTGTAGAACATTTTCACATCATTCCACATCATTCTATTTGGCACTTAGTGAGCACTAGAGCCAGGCTCTGAAAGCCGGCAAGGTCCCTCGTCTTCTCAGCACGCCCACCCACATTAAGCAAACGGATCACTGACATAACATCGACACACAAATATCGATAACATAAATATCATATACTGTACTTATTAAAAAAATACACAATTATCGACACAAAAATATCGTCAAACATTAAGATCAATATCACTAATATCGATAAAAAAATATTGTCATAACTAATATCGCAAATATCAAATAAACATACAAAATGACATAAATATAGAAAACAAAAAATAGAACACACAATTATCACCCCCCAAAAAAATTAGCAACACCTTAACCCCTTGAACACTAGTGGAACTCCCCCACGGTGCGGGCGAATTCCACATGTGCGCGATTCGGACATCTCCCGGCCATCCGATGCTCATGCCCTAAGTGACGTAAGCATGGAAAAGGTTAAAAATATTTAAAAAAACACAATACATAACAAAAAATATAAACAATATCACAAACACACACAACATATTAAATAAATAAAAGAAAACTTAAATGAATTATCATTAAAATAAATAACTTTAACTTAAGTAAATCCACCCAATTAGTTACTCTTTAAAAACGAAATATATGAAATAAATAATAATTATTATACATTCAATATAATATAAATTACAATTTATATACTATTATACTTTTAAATAAGGTAAGAATAAAAAAAAGTTCAACTAAACTTTAATTAGTGTTTCCCATATAAGGAAACAACTGCCAAAATAATTGAAACCATTAGTAACAACCAATGAAAAACACCTACAACTTAAATAACCCAATAAGATTTAAAAAACAATTAAACAAACACTATAGAAACTGAAGAAAATGTAACATTTTCTTCTACAAAACAAAACCAAGAATAAGGGGAATCACTGCCATAATGGACTTCCTCACTGAAAACACTGATTACAACTTCACAAAGTAAGTAAAATATCAATTTATTGTTACAACTGAATAAAATCTTCATAAAGCACTTTTTAAAATAAATGAATAATTAATGTAATATTTTTTTTAATTATATCGCCGCTATAGAAAGTACAAAAGACACTCAACTAACTACAAAAGTCATCAAAAAACCACCTTTCAAAAAAAGTAAGTATTCATTACAATTAAACTAATACAACAGCTAAAAATCCCAACCCAAAGTGCCCACTAACCACACAAACCTCAAAATACAGAAAATGCTGTTAAACAAATTTATTAAATTAATATGTTTTTTCTGCAGAAAATAAAAAGAAACATTAAAGCCACAACTCATTGTCAAAAATCATCTCATTGTCAAAAAACAGAAACATCTCATTGTCAAAAAAAGTTCAACATATTGAAGCATGTAAGTATAATTTTGTGTATGGAAATCTGTATTACAATCTGTATTACAATCAAAACAATTACAATATTTTTCACATACATTTATCATAGCATTTCAAACATCACCGAAGGTGCAAAATTCATTACTTCCCAAAAAGGCAAACATTTATTATGCTATATGGGATATGTCTACACACCAGAAAAATAGACAGGCAACAACATAAATTGGAAATGCAGCAAATATTCAGCAAATGCATGTTATGGGAGGGCTACAACAAATACAACTACTTTATTACATGTTAAGGAACATAATCACCACCCTAACAAAGCTGAAATAGAAGTGAGAGATGCTTTAGAGACAGAAAGAAGCTAGCACTAGCTCTCAAAAACCTACTACTGAAAAATACTAAAAGACAACTGGCCAATTACACTATGTCTCAACATCAAAAAGGCTAATAGCTAGAACAAAAAAATCAACTTTGACCACCCCACCTGCCCCAAAACCTTCAGAGAAATTCAAATACCACCTAAACTCACTGTAACTCATAATGACAAGCAATTTCTTCTTTATGACAATAAATCTAACTAAAAAAGGATTTTTATATTTGCAACTCCCACAAACTTAAACTACAGAATTGGGAGACATGGATATTGGATGGAACATTTAAAATGTGTCCCAAACTATTTTACCAATTACACCCAATCCATGGACTGTATCAGAATAGCAGCATCCCCTGTCCTGTTACAAAACAAACAAACCACTACCTATGTAGAACTCTTAACAAAAGTAAAGCAAGAAACTAATAATGACTATCCTCAAAAAATTATCATAGACTTTGAACAGTCAATGATACAAACCATCCTGAAAACCTACCCCCACCCAGCAATACAAGGTTCCTATTGCCACTTTAATCAATCCATATGGAGACACCTTCAAAAATCTACACTTAGGGGCCAATTCAGATCTCGATTGGCAAGCCATCCATACAAATCGGACCAGGATGGCTTTCCAAGTGAGACGCGCTGTCCGAGTCCAACCGAGCGAGTATGATACAACCGCATGGTTACAGATTCGGTTCGGCCGGACTCCCATAGCACCCTATGGGAGCTTGTGTACGGATGCGTACACAGGCTCCCATAGCTAAAAAAGGTGGGTGGGGAAAAGCGTACACACAGTGGTGGGCACCACATTTTACCCGCTTACACTCGCTGAAAAGATACAGCTGTCCTAACCGTGCAGTGAATTAATCATACATCAGGAATGCAGTTGGGGGAAGGGCGTTTATAATCTGGCACCATTGCGTGCCAGGATTTGGCTCCATACGAGTCGTATGGAGACATTCGGGCTCGTAAACGATTCGGTCGGCGCGGACGCGATCTTTGCATCATACTTGGTTATTTGCAGGAGGGATGATTCAGACAGAAAGATATACTCTGAATCGAATTTGCTCTTTTCGAACCTCGTTTGCAGGCTTTCCTTACCAGATTGGAATGGGCCCCTTAGGGTAGAAAATGCAACTAATACCAATTTTGCATATGAAATTAAAAAGCTAATTGCACTAGCATACGTCCCAACAACCGATGTAAAAGAACACTACAAGTTATTAATAGAAAGCCCCTACTACCAAACAAATGAACATAAACTAAGTCCCCTACTCAACTATTTTGAGTAAGGGTGGGCGTAGTTCGCGAAGTAGCACTACGCGAAGCTACGCAAAGTGCACTTCGCACTACGCGAACTTCACGTAGCACTACGTGAGCTGCGTAGTAGCATGTTCGCACTGTGCAAGATGTGTTTTCAATGATTGCACAGTGCGGACAAGCATCCGGTACTGTGCAATCATTGAAAACGGCATCTTGCACAGTGCGAGCTGTAGTTTTCTGCTGCTCGAGTAGATTATTACTCGAGCTGCAGCTTTCTCAACGCGAACTGGTAGTTTCTCATTGAGAATGGTCGCGAGCATGCGCAACCACTCACAATGAGAAACCTTACCTCCCCGCGTTGAGAATCTCGCCGGGATGTCATTTTGCTTGCTCGCGGTCGCGAACATGACGTTCAGGACCGCGAACAAGCAAAAAATGACCGATGCACTACGCTACGCTACACTACGCGTGTTCGAACTGTGCTACGTGCAGCTAGCGTAGTGCGAAGTTGCGCAAACTTCGCAAACTCCGCGAGCGTAGCGTAGTGTTTCGCCCAGGCCTAATTTTGAGGATACCTGGGTGGGATGGCAAAACAGATCTGGACACAGGAGTCAGCCCAAATACGTGGAATGCATACACCAGTACCCTAAACAAAGAAGCACCAAGCATTTACAATGCAACGGTCTCGCCTTTGCAAAAGTCAGAGCTATTGGCATTGCAAATGACAATTTGTTTTATTTATGTGTTGGTTTTGAAAACATAAATAAATGGCATTGTCATTTATTATGCCAATAGCTTAATCTCTCGCAAATGTGAGACCTATTGCATTTGCACCCACACACACACACACACACACACAGCCACACACACATACAGAGCCACACACACACACACACATGGATGTGGTGGATGTGGTGGATCTGGTGGTGGTCGTAGTGGATGTGGTGGTGGATGTGGTTGATGTGGTGGTGGTGGCGGCTGTAAATGTAAATGTACATGTATTTATATAGCGCAAACCGCCCACATCGCAGGCATCTAAGCGCTTGCTTAGGGAACCCGTCCTGGTATTCCCCTGTGAGATAACCCCGGCAGGGTATCCACAAGGTGAAAGCCAGGCATCCCGCCGCGAGGGGCCGTTGTGGAGATTAAGCAAGCTATTGCCCAGAGTCGCAGAGTGTGAACCCGTGAGTCGAGTAGGCACCGGAGCGAGAATTATCGAGTCCGTGGAATTATTGAGCCCAAGACCCGTCGAGGCGGGGAATTGAACCCTGGTCCAGGGCCGATCTCAGCTTCCGGGTCTGCCGCCTCTAACCCCTGAGCCACACTTCACCTGTGGTGAAGGTGGATGTGGTGGATGTGGTGGATGTGGTGGTGGTGTATGTGGTGGTGGTGGATGTGGTGGTGGTGGATGTGGTGGATGTGGTGGTGGATGTGGTGGATGTGGTGGTGGTGGATGTGGTGGTGGGGGTGAAGGTGGATGTGGTGGATGTGGTGGTGGTGGATGTGGTGGTGGTGGATGTGGTGGTGGTGGATGTGGTGGTGGTGGATGTGGTAGTGGGGGATGTGGTGGTGGATGTGGTGGTGGTGGAGGTGGATGTGGTGGATGTGGTGGTGGTGTATGTGGTGTATGTGGTGGATGTGGTGGATGTGGTGGATGTGGTGGTGGTGGATGTGGTGGGGGTGGTGGATGTGGTGGATGTGGTGGTGGATGTGGTGGTGGTGGATGTGGCTGTGGTGGATGTGGTAGATGTGGTGTGGTGGATGTGGTGGTGGTGGTGTATGTGGTGGTGGGTGTGGTGAATGTGGTGGTGGACTTGGTGGATGTGGTGGTGGATGTGGCAATGGTGGTGCATGTGGCGGTGGAGGTGGATGTGGGGATGGTGGTGGATGTGGTGGTGGTGAATGTGGTGGTGGTGGTGGATGTGGTGGTGGTTGATGTGGTGGATGTGGTGGAGGTGGTGGATGTGGTGGTGGATGGGCTGGATATGGTGGATGTGGTGGATGAGGTGGTGGTGGTGGATGTGGTGGTGGTGGATGTGATGGATGTGGTGTTAAAAAAAACTTCTATCTTTAAAGTAATGACTGTCAAAAGAGCCGTGCAAACCATCATCATAAAAGCAGGGAACATGTTTACAATGAAAAAAACGTCAGAAACAAAACAAACCTCATGCTGCACCCTTTATAAGGCCCAGATCATAGGGATGCGTAGACTCCGCATTTTATCCAGAAGTGAATACCGTTTACTGCTAAGGCAATGGAGAGCGTAGAGCGCGCTGTACACAATTATTAATACTTTGACATGTCCTAATCTCCCAGGCGCTTAATGGCTCATGTTTTGTTGTGACCCTAGCTGCTCCCTTTGCTCAAATGGAGACGGTTGAGGAAGTCGGGTACCTTTGCAGGTACGCAGACTGTTGAAGAGGCCTTCTCAGCTTTCCATCCTCCCGAGGTCGGTAAAATGAGTACCATTAAATTGGTGAACATTAGCACCCGGAATTTACAGTGATTATAAAATGCATAAGTGCAGCAAGAGGGGTAAAATTAAAAATAGAAATCCAACAGCTTTTCTGTATGCTCAGCTTCCGAAGTTAAATGAAAAACAAGCCTGTGACGTTCCACCTCTTATCTCCAAAGCTGGGGGAGGGGTAGTGAACAGCACACAGACCTCTGAAGGAGCATTGTTATGACAATGCTCCCGCTCAACTTACCTAGCACTGTTTAAACTCAATACAAGTTAAAAGTTATGACTGTCAACAGAGCCATGCAAACCACCATCACAAAAGCAGGGAACATGTTCACAGTGAAAACAAGGCAGGCCCGTCTGGGCACCAATGACCCTGCTGGCTTTCTTTAAGAAAACTCCTCCCTCGTTAAATTAGGCTGCGCAACAAATTAACAGTCGAGCCACATAATTTTATTAGGAACGGGAGAATAAGTGCTTTGCCCAGAATCACAGGATGTTGAGCGTCCCTGCCGAGACTCGAACCTGGTTCCCCAGCTTTGAGTTCCACCGCTCTGGCCGTTATGCCACATCCTCTCCCTGAAATCATTACTTCAGGTGCAACTATCCGGCCGTTTAAATCTGAGCAAACCATACCCATAGCTCCTGGGGTGCCGTGTGCTGGCTGGACAAACCGGCTTCTGTCAACATACAAGCCTGGCACCCTGTCCTGGCAGTGTTTAATGCCACTCTCGCACTGACCACCACCAGAGTCTCGTTCGCCTACTTAAAGTGCTGCTGACCTGTGCACTCGTCCTCCAGGCGCTGTGCAAGCTCCTATTACATGCCCGGTCTGTTAATGCTGGAAGGGGGTTGGTGAAGCTGCTCCATAGGTGCCCGTCACTCATGAGTGTGGTGTGACCTGAGGTCCGGTATTTGGGAACCCATGTGAGTCGAGAGAGGTAATTAGAACGAGTTAATGCCCAAGGCAGGCTCGTCTGTGCACCCATGCCCCTGGAACATCAGGATGTAGCACACACAAAAAACACACCTTAACATTGCCGCCCTAACACGTTTATTACTTTTCCTCTAAAAGGGTCCGTCTGTCACGGGCTGGTGCCCTCCGGTAACATCTGTTAGAAAATGAAAGCACTCTAAGGGCCCCATTAGCCATCCTATCAGAAATCGGGACTGCCCGCCCTAAGGGCGGGGGTCCTGCACGCACCATTAGGATGTGCCCGCCACAGTGGCGGGCACATCCTGTATCTATAGTATTCGGGCGGGCGGAGCTCTCTGCTCCGCCCGTCACAATACTAACAATGCTTTGCATCATTTACATAATCAAAGCGGCAGGCACCGCGCGGTGCCTGCCCTTTGAATATGCAAAGTCAGGGGGGTACCACAGGTACCCCCCCGTGTGCCACCCCCCTTTGGTCTTCACTCCGGGGGCCACCAGAGTGAACACCGCCTGCCTTTCCGTGGCGGCATTGCCGCCGCGGAAAGGCATTGCACTCTTGCCATTGTAATATGGCTGGCGGTGTCTCATAGACACCGCCACCATATTAATCATTTTCCGCCCCAGCCGCAATGCGACGGGGCGGAAAAGTGACGGATGCCGGTGTTTCCCTCCGTTGCAGTCTCCCTCACCATTGTAATGTGGCGGGGGGAAAAGGGTGGCGGGCGGGCATTTCTGTCGGGCGGATCGCCACCGCCACCATGGCGGTGGCGATCTGCCCGACATCGGAATGGAGCCCTAAGTGTGGCCCTCGGGTAACATCTGATAGAAAATGAAACCGCTCTAAGTTTGGCGCTCGGGTAACATCTGATAGAGAATGAAACCACAGCACGCAAATTTTCAGGTTTTTGTGGCAGGTATGTATAACCTATGCAATGACTGTTCGCCAATTTTAAGTCAATCAATTAATCCTTAAAGCATGGAGTGTTTATGTTTTTTAAAAAAGATATTCCAAAAAAGTCAAAGTTGGAAATCCACTTCCTCTCTACCAAACTTCCCATCCAGGCAGGCTGTATTCAGTCTGAAAAACGAGACTTTTACAAAACTGCATAAATGTTTCATATTTTTAGCTCTTTTCTTTGGAGGCTCGGCGATGCAAATGTTCAGGTCTTTTAATTTTGAAGTAAAAAAACCTCATATCATTATATACTCAACCTACTGAGTTAATTCCCTTGAGCTGCAGGAGCAGACTTGGACAAAGAGGTGCAGCACACGGTGCACCTTATCTATCGATCCATTACAAATCTCAGTGTGCGATGGTCTGATGGACACTGGGGTATGTCAAGGGAGCCTTCAAGCCCTTTTGCCAAACATTCTATGCTGACCATGCATGTATCAGCAGGTTTCAAATTTGAATCTCAGTAATGCAGACTCAGTTCTCCATCATTCAGAGGTCGATAAATTAAGTACGATTCAAACTGGGTAATACAATGTACCTATTATTTAGAGCGCTTACAAATGTTGAATTGTGGTATTAATCTCTTTATAGAAAATTATTATTATTATCCATAACATGGGTGTAGGTTTCTGCAGGACGTTTCAAGGGGCTGCCCCATTGATGCACTCTAAAACCTGAGGATCGCTTTGACACAAATCTGCTTAGCTTCATGCAGCATCTCTGAACCATTCCCGTCTCTGGAGTTGAGAACAAAGAAGAACTGCTGGAAACTAAGACATAAAACACACTTAATTACCACCACGGGAGGAAAAAAACAGCATGTGCATAAAAAGGACAAGGAATCCTTCATTGTACGGAGTTCTGTGACAACACAAGGAGCAGGCAAAGCATGCACAATGGAGAGAATAACAAACGGTGTGGCGGCCCATGAAGCAGCACAGGAGTGGAGAACACAGAAGAAGGGCTGGAAACTAACACAAACAAGCGCTCGCCATGACACAGCCTTTTGTCTCTAAGCCCCGTCCTTGTCAGACTGGGCGCCCCGACTTCCTGCTGGGGTAAAAGGTTCCTTATCTCCTTTATGGGGCCATCTGGACCCATAAAGAAGATAAGAAACCTTTTACTTCAGCAGTAAGTCAAGGAACCCAATCTGAAAAGGACGGGGCTTAAAGAAAAAGAAGAACATCACTAGGACCTCTTCTCCAATGGCTGGCCATCGTTTAGGAGGCCAGCCAATGCAGAAGAGGGCCAGGGCTTAACCCTCGCTAGTGAAGTTCACTCTGAAACATGAAATCCCGCGAGATCGACTGGGCATGTGCGCAGTACGCCACGCGAGACCTAAAAACGAATAACGCTATGGAAGAATGGCATAATGCTTTCCAAGCCACAACAGGCAGAACCCAACCAACCCTACATAAATGATTACAATCAATACAAAAAGAGCAAAGCTACCAACAACTAAGACTTGAACAGTCTGTAACACAGCAAGGTCCAAAACTAACTAAACAAACTAAAACAATGTTCGAGCACCTACAATACAAAGTAAAACTCTACCCAAACACTAAAGTGCTAGAATATTTAGAAACAATAGCTAAATCCCTACTTTAAAACAGTAATACATAAACATTAAAAAAAAATAATTGTAAACTGAGTTCTTAACGAAACATTTCTTTTCGAACATCTAAAATATAAATATTATATCAATTAATTTAAACTTTAAAAAAAATATTTGACATAAATATATTTTAGATATCCCAAAACTTAGTTAAGAGTCCACCAAAAAGTTTTTTTTTTAAATATCGGAGGCAAGATGGCGACCGGCTAACCAGCACCTTCGTGATGCTCCGCTGAGCATCATCCAGTAAAATCAGAATTCAGCTATAGAAAAGAAAAACTCTATACCGATCGAAGTCAGCCTAGCCATGCCGCAAATATCACAAGCCAAACTGCAGGCAAAACTCTTATTCTTTAACCGGATCTGGTGGCAGCAGGGGGGGAGAGAAGCAATCGCCAGACCTCGAGGACCTTGAACGGGCTCTGACATCCCGGATTGTCGCTGCCCTGCGCATCTGACCTGCGAGATCGGAGAAACTGGAGAAACCTGCAGCTATCGGCGAAGCTCAGAGGGACGCAGAGGAGATGCTGCCACTCGCTGGATGTGCTTGGTGAGCCTCAGGAAGGTTCCCCTGGGGCAGGATCACTCGCTGGGCCACCCGTGGGGATTGTCAAGGAGCACCTGATCAGGCCTCAATCTCCAAGGTGCTAAGAGGGGACATCCAAAATCGACAGCGCTGAAGCACCAACAGACTTCTCTCCGTGCCAATACTCCCTCTTTGCAGTTTCTACTAATTATTCAGGATACTCAAGTATGGATGGCTAACAAGGGGAGCCACAGCGCAAAAATCAAAAGTGCCTTAAATATCACACAGGGAAGCACAACCCTGGCAGCCCTACGTCAAAGGAAGCCAGAACTCCCGGGGTCTAAAGACAGGAGTGTGAGTGCTAAATGCGGGGTGAAAAAAGATGTGGCGGAAAGTCCTGAGAAAAGTGATCTTGCAAATAATACTCTGGCGAAAAGAACACCCGCCCGCCTTACTAAAGAGACAGACTGTAGTCAGCCATTGATTACTAGCAGCTTTGGCTCAGTGGCAGCCTCGAGTGGGGAGGTAAGCGATCCCAAAACAGGGTGTGGGTGCGCTGATGTAACAACTGCTGTGACGAAGTCAAAGGAAGGGGTAACCACAGGGCACCCCAATCCGGCCAATCCAATGCTGTACTACTTCCCGAGCCTCCCTTCCCCCCTATCCTGGCTACTACAATTGGGCCAGCACCTCGCACTCACCTAGCAAGCACTCCCTTGGACAATAATAGTGGCATCAATAACAGCGCTCTCCCATGGGACATGCCCAATGATATAGGGATAGATGGCCCTGCTGCTGCAGCTGCACGATCACCTATGGTCCCAAACACCACCCAGCATGAGTTCAAGCCAAGAACACCTGATAATCAGGATCAATTCTATTCACTCACAGATGAATTTGAATTATCGGATGTGAGTATCTCTCTGTCAAGTGGAGAGGATGAAAGCAAATAGGGGCAACAGCTCTAACTCCTAACTCCGAAGCACAGAGCCACAAACATCGCTCTAAGAAAGTGCAAAAGAAGAAGATAAGGATCATCATAAGAGGACAAATGAACTTTCTGATAAGGAGGATATCAAGTTGAAATCGGATTATGACACATCCTTAACGATCTGTTCCAACGCTTCCGGAATCTCAAGTGACAATCAAACCACTATTGACGCTGGCACTGGTGCTGCCCATGGGGGGGCACAAAAGAGCGTACCCGCTTTAATAGACATTTTACAATTGATTAAAGACTTTCAAGCTGAAGTAAAATCAGACAGCCGCAAATCTCGACTTGCAGCTAAAAAATTGCAAAGGAGCAGTTAGAAAGGTGGGGAAAACATGTGCCGAAATTGTTGACCGTATGGCATTAGTGGAAGAGAGAACTGAACAACTAGAGAAGGATGTTACCTCTCTGAAAACAAAAACAGAGGAACAAGAGGGGGCAATAAAAGGTTACCTGTGGAAAATGGAGGAGCAGGAAAATCGACAAAGGCATAACAACCTCTGCTTTTTAGGGATTCCAGAAGGTGTCGAGAAGGATGACCCCAGAAAGTTTATGGTCTCTTTCCTTAGGGGAGCATTCCCTGAATTTCAATCATGGGATTGGGACAAGGAAATCCAAAGAGCACATAGATTTCCTCTAACCTCTGGAAAGCGCAACACCTCAACACAGCCACACCCCGCGCGATGCTGTTATTTTTTGGTAACTTTTTGCTTCGGCAAGCCCTGTATGATCTTGCCAGACCTACAAACAAGAGAGTAGTTTGAAGGACTTACGTTCTTTACCAGGCCTGATTTTGCACACGCCACAGTTGAGCGCATTTGGAGACTTAGACAGCTCTTTAACCCCTTTCAAAAACTTGGGGCTACAGAATATCTTCAGAGCCCGGCGAGACTGAAAATTGTTCACCAAGGGAACACTCGCAGTTTCATCTCTGAAATACAGGCCAAAAAGTATTTGGATGAAATCTCAGGACATAAGTAAAAGGGCTATGTAAAAGGTGTTGGGGATATCTTGTCTAAATGACATGTATTGTGAGCTTGTGTTGCCGAAGATAATAACTACAGTGCTAGGGCAGGGCCTGGTGTATATTTGGCAAGGTGTGCAGTACCCTTTAATGTTTTGATGTTTTGGCTTTATGAGCAGTGTCTCAGACTCGGGTTTTTTTGGGGGGGTACCTTTTTATTGACGTTTGAATTTTTTTTTTTTTATAGGCACTACTTACGGGCTGGCCAGGTAACCTCCAGTACAGGTGGGGTGTGGGGAGGAAGGGGGTGACGGAGGAGGTGGGGATGGCTGAGGGTCAGGCAAGTTCTCCATACAAGTAAGAAGCAAGAACAACCAAAGCAGGGTTATTCGGTATGCTGGAAATATCAGAGTATGGCACGAGGAGGGGTCTGTGCTAGATCTAGAGTTAGCAAATGGGGTAGACGGAACTTAAAAAAATGGGGGCACTAAGGGTGTTATCCCTAAATATCTGCGGTTTAAATGATGTAAAGAAAATGTTGCTATATGTTTACAAACAATGAGTGCTAATGTTGTTTGTTTGCAGGAAACCCACATTGAGGGCTCTCAAACATACCTCTTAAAAACACTAGGCTATAAATTGGTGTGTGCAACGCAACACGGGGCTCGGGTGAGGGGGGTTTCTATTTTAGCCAAGGGTACAGGATACACTTTTTCCCGATGTAATAATGACAAATTTGGTCGTTGGGCAATTACAGAATGCCAGGATGGAGAGGGGCAAAACCTAACGATTTGTGCCATTTATGGGAGCAATAGTGATGACCCGTCTGTTTTCAATGGCATTTCTAATGAGCTCTCGCACTGGCCGTTACCCCTATTGATCTGCGGGGACTTTAATATAAATCTCCTCAGCGACTGGTCTAATAAGGATGATTGGCTGTATAAAGTCAGAAAGCCCAAGGTGTTTAAGGCGATAAAACACATGTGCTATACACGACTGGTCTATTATGGATGATTGGCTGTATAAAGGCAGAAAGCCCAAGGTGTTTAAGGTGATAAAACACATGTGCTATACACACAGCAATATAGACGGGTGGCAAAGTTCCAATTCTAATGATCCTGGCTATACTTTTTTTTCCAATCCACATCATACACACGTTAGAATAGATTTTTTTTGGTTGTCCAACTCATTGAAATCTAGTCCCAAATCATGAAATTGCCTAGAAATCTTTCAGATCACAATATCCTTATCTGTACACTTAATTTTGCTCAAAGCTACTCCACACCCAGATCATGGACATTTGAGAAATCCCTGTTGTCGGATCACTTGCATTGTACACAAATGCGAGAATGGATCCCCAATTTTTTAAAAGACAACCTCGGGAGTGTCTCGATAGATGTTATGTGGGATGCCCTAAAAGCAGGGATTCGTGGTGAAACGCTGCAATTTTAATTAAAGGCAAATAAAATTGCCAAAGAAGCTATGAGGGAGCTACAGGAAAAACTTAGACAGGCCGAGGAAGGGTTAATAAGTGCCACTAGGGGGAGCCAAGGGATAGAAGAGATTAAGAGAAAACAGAACCTAGTGGCCATCGCAAGGGCTACTATCACCGATATCTTCACCGCTAAAGCAATAAAAAAAGCGACAGCCAATAGAGAGATGGTGTATGAGGTTAATGAGATTCAAAGCTGTTTAGATAGCAGCAATAGTAACCATAATTACAAATCTACAGAGAGGAAAAGCAACAGGTGTAGATAGTTTACCATCTGAATTCTTTTTAGTTTTTTTTGACCAGTTGAAAGGTATTTTACTTTATTTATTTGTCTACATTTTCAAAGGAGAGCAACCCCCCAATTCATGGTCTAGGGCAAAGATAGTAATTTAAAACTATGGAACGTACCTTTTCCAGTTTCATGTGGGCCTACGCACAACCTCGGCGCGCCTATACATTTCTGACCCTTGCAAATCTTAAAGCATATGATTGGGCCTCTGTACTGCTCTATAGCTAGGAATTGTTACAAAATACGAGGGATGAGTGGAGCCCCGGGCATGGCCAGCCTCCTATCTATCAACTAATTATAGGAAATCAAAATGTCGGATACTTATGGCGACTTCTTCACGATAGTTATCATAAGAAAGTGAAGTTCAAGACGCTATTTAGTGGATTTAAAACATGGAAAACTATGAGAAGAATTCTGGGCATTGGGCGAGTCTCATTCTATACCCCTTTAAGGGATAGCACTGACCTGCCAGAGATTTTTACAGACAACTGTATGAATAAGTGGGATGCGACCGGAATAACACATTTTGGATGTTTCTTCTCCAACGCTGGGTATTTATTGTTTGAACAACTAAGAGAAAAATTCCAGGTGGACAGGCGGGATTTTTTTTAAATATCTCCAAATTCGAGACTATATTACACGAAGAGCGGCGGGAGGGGCTACATCCGAGAAAATTGCACTAGTAGAAACATTGAGTCACGCTTTACAAATGTGGATTATAGTAATAAAAACACCATTGGAGGGATATACTCCCTTGAAAATATGATGTTTCCAGATGATCTAGAGAAAACCGCCCAATAGTGGCAGGGGAAAATAGGTATATCTCTGGAGGAATTCAATAATGCCTATTCTATGTCACAAGCATGACTTATGTCAACTAAACTTCAGGCGCAATTTTATAAAACCTGTTTTAAAAAAATTGACAAATGGGGGTCTGACAAAGGGACTTGCTGCGCTAGATTTCAATTTTTCAAGGCTGATTGCGTACATATTTTCTCTACATACGACGGATTAAACCTGCTGAAACAAGAGATCTAGAAATTTCTGTCCACTGTATTAAAAAGACCTATGATTTTGTCTAATGAAGTAATCCTATTGGGGGCCGCAGATCCTAGCTTTCCCTCCTCAGGGGCAGAATTTATTTTTATTTCCATGGCTGTCTTAAGGATTTGCATAACCTCAGAATGGTTGGATCCGATTGACCCTTCATTTCAGCAATGGCTCGCAAAGCTATTGGCTATCTTTAAATTGGAAATTGCTATTTTTAAAGGAAAGGGCAAGAAAAGACTTAAACAGGGGATGAGAATTTGGGCCCCGCTAATAGATTGGTGTCAAACCCAGAGTAATAATTTATGATTTATGAAGAACATTATCTCACTGCATACATTGTTTTGGTAAATTTGAACAGTAAATGTGTAAATTGCTTCTGACAATACTTTTTGAAATGATGAATTGTGGACTCTATGACTATGTATAACATTTAATGTATGTCCACTTGTCTGACCAGGAGGGAGGGGGGGAGTGTGCTTATTTTGACAAAACCAAATAAATATATTTTAAAAAAAAGTCCACCTAAAAAGTGCATAATACAACTGAATAAAATATAATCCGCCGTCAATACATCCATAGGGTTGAATCCATAAAAAAAATCTGAGAAATTTTATCAAAAAAAGAAATGCTCCAGGAATACTAAAAATATATAGGAAATGTAAAATAATTCTTAGTTTACTAGGAACTAACACACAGTTCCTTAAATAAAACATATTTCTCCCAACAGCAACTTCTAGGGGGCAATTCCGATCTCGGTTGGTAGGGCACTGAATCGGGCTTGGCATAGCCGATCCGATTTGGAGGCTGAATTTCCGTCCGAGTCGTACACGGGTCCGGACGTCAAAGTACGATGCAAACACGTGTGAAATCTCCAACCGAATCGTTTCAGGGTCCGAACCTCTCCATACTACTTCCATGGCGCGGAAAGGAGACGTTTCACGACCGAGCTAGTACGATGCTCGATTCGGACAGCTGGATCGACTCGAAGTGTCTGGCTCACAATAGCTCCTGGAATTGGACTTCAGGGATCCACGTTGGACCCCTTGTTACCCGCAACCTTACGACTTGCACACAGGCATGTACGGTACAGATGGCACCGACGCCTACCCACTGTAGGGGGCGCACTTGTGTGAGACGTACCCATTCAGTCAATGGGAGCGCTTGTACAGGTCGTACGACCGGCTCCCATTGACTTCCGACCGAACCGAGTCCGACAGCATACAGCCGCATCATACTCACTCGGACGGACTGCAGGAGTTGGAATCGGTGGAAAAACACCCTGGATCCGGCTCGGTCGGAGTGCTTTCCAGATTGGAATTGGCCCCTAAATGTCAAAAACCTGTGGAAAAAACATTACAATCCCTCCCGCACAAATATACTGTAAAATCATTAAAAACACACATAAACAAACTAAGAACACCATACTCTAAACATAATTAAGCATAAATAGCAAACCCTAACACCGACCTATCAAAGAAGCAACCGCATTCCGCATACACAAAACTACAAACTAAACCTCACAAAAAACACAAAATCCAAACATTACATACACTATATACTACCTAACTACCTATTCCTAAATTAAGCCTAAAAGCAATTAAATTAAACTTACCTTAACCGATGCGATGCAGCTTCCAACTGCGAGCTTCTCCCCTCAGAAATGACCTATAACAACACAGATAACAAAATAGTACTAAGGTTAAAAAATGGCTGCCAAATTGAAATAATAAAAATACTTTTCTACAACAAACTCAATGTGCATTACAAATTTAATACAATTTTTTTTCGAAAATACTAATTAAAATTACTAATGTGCATAATGTTTTTGCTTTGCTGTTTAAAATTGTTACATTATAATAGTAAATATTAGAACACAAATAATATGTATTATTATATGTTGAAAATAACTATGTTAACTTACCAATGTAAGAAAAAAAACTGTACTGCATGCTAAAAATGTGAAAAACTGTATTAATGTTAAAAAATATTTTTCTTTTACAAAGTGCTTTCTCACCTTTATAATATTTACAGAGACAGTTTAAATATTATTACTCAAATTATAATTTTATTTATTAGAAATTATGCAAACAATGTAAAAAAAGTATACATTGGAACATTTGAAACTAAGGGGTCAATTCTGAATCGGGAAAAAACCGTCCGTACGATTTGTATACGGAGCCCTCTCCGTATGAATCGTACCCGTCCGTCCGGGTCGCGTACTACGATCCGTATTCCGTGAATCCGTCCGAATCGTCGCGATCCGTACGTATTGCAAAGCTGAAACCGTGAACCGTACGACTCGTACACATGCCGTACGACTCGTACACATGCCGTATGACCCGACGAGTATGATCCAGACCGGGGTATGAGTACGCGATTCGTACGGTCCACGTCAGGTAAGTGCGAGTCATACGGAAAAGCACACAAACACATACACACCGTTCGGTCCGTACCCCCCATGATTACAGGGGTACGCACCGTACCCCTGCGATCATGGGGTGTACGAGCCATACCCCATGCACGATGGGTGTATGAGCCGTACCCCATGTACGATGGGTAAACCCATCGTACATGGGGTATGGCTCGTACACCCTATGATCGCAGGGGTACGGTGCATAAACCTGCGATCATGGGAGGAACACACCGTACCCGGGGGGGGTCGTTCCGTACCTGTTTCGGTGCAAACTTTGCTTTTATGGCTGTTTTCAGCTCCCGTAGAAAAAGGGTCATGCGGTGCGTACCCGACACGTATCGTACTTACTGGGTCGTAAAAACCAGCCGCGAACCGTACAGATGTCGCGTACAGCGGGTTCCGAGGGAGAATCGTACCGAGATTAGAGTCGTACTGACCTCTGTATGACTCGTAAGGAGTACGGCTCCTGGTACGAATCGTACTTCGTCGTACGTACAGGGACTTTGCAGGGTACGATTCATACGGGAAAACGCTCCGAACGGCTATTCGGAGCGGTTTTTCCCGAATCGGAATCGGCCCCTATATGTAATTATATAATGCATGTTTACAAATATATATATACATATATATAAATAAATATTCTACAACTGTATTCATTTTTTTTATAAAAAACAGTGGATAATTGCATCTTTTATTTGTAAAAAATGTACATATTTAACAACTTCTCCATTATATAAAACAAGAAAATGTTTCATACTTACTATACTTAAAAATTGTATGTTTATGTTTAAATATGTACTAAATATGTAATGTATCCAAAAATAAAAAAATATGATTCCTCTTTATAACAATATATATATATATATATATATATATATATATATATCAAACATTGTAAATTATAAAATGCATATTTTTTTTGCTTAATTTTTTGAATGAAAATAAAGACATAAATAAAATATAAATATTGTTCTGTATTTAATTCCTGCACTTTTTTATTTTCTATATTAACAAAAAATAATTATCTTTCATTAACTTTCTGTTATAAATCTATTTTTAATACACATATATAACATACTATTACCACTCAAACATACATTTTTATCATTAACATTGCTCCAAAATAAAGAATTAGATTTTACTATTCCCACTCCAAACTGTATTAACTCAGGAAAAGTGCTGGACACTAAACTTATATAATTTACTATTCCCACTACAAAGTACTAAAGGTCAACTATTACCTCAACATCCCGCTCCTAAAACACAATTTTTAATTTCTTTAATATTAATAAAAACATTGAAATTCAAAAAACTTTTTTTTTAAACACTCCCCTTATCCCCTACAACACGAACATCCTGCTCCTAAAAAATAAATTAAAATGTATTTAATAACAACTAAGAAAAGTCTTTTTTTTAAAAACACTCACCACCCTTATGCCCTATAAACCCAATATCCCACTCCTAAAACAATTTATCAATAAAACATCTCCTATTTATTAGAAATTATAATTACATTTACAAATTGATATTTTTGAAAAACAATATTTTCAAAATCAATATTTTTAACAACAATATTTTATACAACACACTAAATCAATATTCTTGACATTGATATTATAAACCACAATATTTTTGACTATCGACATTAAAAACTCAATATTATAATACAATGAGATTTAAAACTCGATATTATGTCTACTTACCTAAGCAAACATCTAAGTGGATTCTTCGGAAATCTCCCTCGTACATTTTTCCTATCCTGTCTGGGGATAGATACTTATGATGTACATATTAGAACTGGGTGAAGCAAAAGCGAGCATTCCGAGATACCATCTTAATCGACTCCAAACTTTGCTCTCACAAATCTCTGGTATTTCATCTGCTAGTCAGTTTTCCCACCACTCCTTGAGGGCCCGGGTTTCCATGATAACAGACCCTTTCAGCAGTGCCTAGTACAATCCTTTGATCACTTGCCTTGTCCATCTCGAATCACATATCATCTTCAGCTGAAATGCAGCCTGGGGTAGCTCATGCTCAGTCCCTCACATCTTACCCACAGCCTCACAGAGTGTTGAATACAAAAGCAATTGGCCAGGGTCTAGATCACAGGTTGCCACCAAGTCATTTGTTGTTTGCAGTATCCTGCCTTCTACCACGTCCCCCCACAGCTTAAGCCATGCAGCAGTCCAGCCCTCTGTGTGGAGAAATTCTCCTAACTTCCTGCAGACAGGCAGGGCCCATAGCGGAAGACTGGGGCACTACCTTCGCACCAGCATGCACATATTTTTTCCAGCATCATACAGCCACCCTCAGCAGCACATTCTGAATGCCTCTCGGAGATAATCTGCTCAGAAGCCAATTCAATCAAGTCCGATTTGGACCATAGTATGAACTCAGAAAATCCCCCAGCCACTGCATCGGCCACTGGAGTTACGATGCAACAGAATTCTTAATTAGGCACCCCAATCCCTACTCCTGGAGTGGAGCGCACAGAGTGGTAATTACCACCCTAAGTCGCCCAGTGCCCTATCTAAGGGATGTGAGTAATTGCTGAAGCTCTTTAAAAAAGGCTATGTTCAGTATGACTGGCAAAATAAGGAAGTCTAGGAAGGACCAACATTTTTGCTATAGACACCCTACCCATGGTGGACAAAGGTAACTGCATCCAAAAAAAGCTTGGACTATCTTATCGAAGTCAAAGATTTCTTTAGGTTACCATCAATAAAGTTGCACTCTGTGTGATAAATTTGGACTCCTGAGTATTTAATAGTGTCAAACTTCCACCACAACGGGTCCTCCAGACCCGCATGGCATTGCATTCTGGGCATCTGGAGAAGTGGGAACAGGCATGATTCATGCCATTTAATATTAAGACCAGATACTCGTCCAAACCCATCCTGTACGTCCATCACATCGGGCAGTAAACTGGGGTTTGGCCCCAGTTATATCAATGTCTGCATACAGAGGCACCACTTGAGGTTGCCCTGAAATAAAGATACCCCTTAAATGCAGAAGGCACGCCAATGACTCCATGGTCAAAGCCAACAGTAACACCCCTACTAATAAACGACCTATGGTACATTTTTGGGAGGGGGTTCAATGACATTGCCTCTGCACTGCCCAAGACAACCGGACCAGACCCCCAGATCTTCCAATCACAAAACCGAGAGTACAGACACGAGCAAGGACAAAGGAATTACACAGCACACCAAAATAAGGCTAAACAATTGGTGATTATTCTTTCATTGACTACACTAACTGATACTCATGACCAAATTTTAAATAAAGGATTATCCTTCTGTCCTACAGAACGCTGGGACCTTGTTCAAACAAAAGTTGACTTGTTTAAATTTACAAGGAAGTTAAAATTGAAAACCTTCTTCACTGACAATCCTATTAGGCACACTTCAGTACCTAGAACACAACAAAGCAGTGATCTCACTGCATGTGATCTTGAAAATATTAACCTTTTGGCAAATCTGTCAACGGACGTTAAACCAGATAATTTGGAATCTTTAACCACAACTGCTGAGGAATTAGGAATAAACAACTTTCACTCAAGACCTAATCCTCTAAAAAAGAAATCAAAATTCACTCCATCTCTATCAATTCAATAGATATGTTTTTTTAATATTGTCAGCAAAGGCTTGGATTAACAATTTGAATAATTCAAAAGAAACAGAAATACGTACCAAAAAACATAACAAACCATGAATGAATGAATGAATGAATGAATGAAAATGCATTTATACAGCGCGATTGCTGCCCTGGGGCGTCCAAGCGCTAGGGAACCAGAGGGGGGTGTAGTGAGGCTGACAGAGACTGGGAGGAGGGGAAGGGGGCTGAAATGATTACGGGGATTTGAACAGATGGGTTTTAAGTTGCTTGCGGAAGGAGGCAAGGTTGGGGTTAGATCTCAGGTGAAGGGGAAGGGAGTTCCAGATTTTTGAGGCGTTGAAGGTGAACATTCTTCCGCCTGCTCTAGACCTTTTAATTCTGGGGACTGTTGCCAGAAAAGCCTGACTAGAGCGTAGTTCTCTGCCTGGGTGGTATTGGCTAACTAGGCTACGCATGATTTTTGGGCCCGAGTCCCAAAAGGCCTGATGGGCGATACACATTGCTTTGAAGGTGACTCTTTTACGTACTGGCAGCCAGTGAAGGCTGGTCAGTGCCTCTCTGGCTGGGGTTCTTCGAGGAATTTGCAGTAGGGTACGGGCCGCACAGTTCTGCACCAGGTGCAATCTATTCAATGAGTACTCTGGGGCTCCCAGATAAAGAACGTTATTTGAGTCCAGGCGTGATTGTATTATGCCCTGAATAGCTGTTTGTTTAGCCTCCATTGGGAGCAAGGGGAGGACCTTCTTCAGTGTCCGGAGGAGTCCAAAGCAGGTGGCGGAGAGCTTTGTGGCCTGAGTGTTAAGAGTAAGATTCCTGTCCAGCCATACCCCCAGGCTTTTGATGTTATCTTTCGGAACCGGGGGGGCCTAGACAGGTGGGCCATAATGATTTGAAGAGGGTCGGATCGGCCGGGCCTAACAGCATGAGCTCCGTTTTGTCCCCATTCAGCTTTAGTGAGGACAGCGTCATCCAGGACTTCACCTCCTCCAGGCATTTGGTTAGGCCCCCCGATGGAGAGTGTTGGGCTTCCTGCGCTAAGGAGACCACCAGCTGTGTGTCGTCCGCATTGGAAATGATCTTAACTCCATACGGACGAACTACCTCAGCCAGTGGCCTCATATAGATATTAAAAAGCGCAGGGCTTAGAGAGGAGCCCTGGGGGACTCCACACTTGAGGGGTATGCTGGAGGAGACTGCTTGTCCGTCAAACACCTGGAACGACCTTTTGCTTAGGAAGGATTTTATCCAGAGCCAGGCCTTGTCCACGATGCCGACGTTTGATATGCGGTTCAGTAAGGTGTTATGACTGACCGTGTCAAACGCCGCACTAAGATCAAGGAGGGCCACTGATCCTCCTTGATCAATGATTTTCCTGGACTCCTCGACGACCATAAGGAGGGCAGACTCTGTTCCATGCTTAGGCCTGAATCCTGTCTGGGTAGGGTCTAACAGCTGATTGCTTTCCAGATAGTTGACCAATTGGAGATTGATGTATTTCTCCGCAATTTTGCTCACCCAGGGGAGTATTGAGATCGGGCGGTAGTTGGCAAAGTCCGAGGGATCTAGATGAGGCTTTTTTATTAGTGCTCGAACCATTGCCCGTTTCCAGGCAGGAGGAACAGTGGCAGAGTCAATGGATGCATTCACGAGATTCTTGATGATGGGTAGAACCGTCTGGGATGCAAGTAACATTGTCTCTGGGGGGGGCCGGGTCGGTTGGTGAGCCGGATTTCACTTTCCGAGCTGTAGATTCAACTGCTTCTAGGTCCATGCAGGGGAAGTGGTCAAGTGTGGGTGAGAAGGTTAGCTCAGGGTCTGACCCTCCGTTGTTGTTATGAGGTAACGGAGAGGCAGTGCTGGTTGGGAAGGAAGTGTATATCTTATTCACTTTGGCCGAGAAGAATTCTGCCAGGTCGTTACATTGGGCGGTTGATTTCTCCTCGTGAACACTGGAAGGGGGTGGTTTGATCAGGGTCTGCAGAGTTTAGAAAATTTCCCTGGGTTTGGAATTTGAGGTTAGGATCTTATTGGAGAAGTATTTTGTATGGGCAGTTTTTATCTCCTCTTTATAAGTTTTTATTTCTTCCCGATATCGGGTTTTGTCCTCCATAGAGTAGTTTGAGCGCCATTTTCTTTCTGCTTTTCGGCAGTGTCGCTTTTTGTCTCTGAGGGCTTCCGTATACCATGGAGCTGTTTTGTGGGAACGTTTAGCCGATGATTTCTTGAGGGGGAGGATGGTCTCAAGGGAGTGCAGAATCCAGCTTTCGTACTCCTGGTTTGCCAGACAAGGGTCTTCGTTATTTGAGGGGAGATTTTCCAATAGTTTGTTTGTCCATTCATCCACTTGTATCCGTGCCCACGATCTCGCGTATCTGGTCGAGGGGGTAGGGAGAATGGGTTTCTCAGTAAGCCAGGTGAGGGGCACCAAGGAATGATCAGTCCAGGGGAGGGGGAGAGGGGGTTCGGTTGAGAGCTCCGCGCAGTTGCTAAATACTGGGTCCAAGAGGTGTCCCTTCGTATGGGTAGGAGTGTTCACTCGTTGAGTAAGTTGTAGTGCGGCCAGGTGGTCAGTCAAGGTAGTGGCCGTTGCGTCTGATGGTGAGTCAAAGTGTAAATTAAGGTCGCCTAACACAATGAAGTTGGCAGCAGCGCAGATGCGAGGTGCTACTGTTGCTAAGAGACCACTATGAAATTGTTTCGGGGGGCCGGGTGGGCGGTATATCAAGGTGCCCGAGAGGCAGTGGTTGGGGGAAAACTCCAGCGCGAAAGCTAAGTTTTCACAATCTGGAATGTTTTCCATGATGAGTCGGCAGCGATATTGGTCTTTTACTATGATTGCTAGTCCTCCCCCTCTGCCGTCTGGGCGGTCTTGACGAGTGATTTGATAACCAGCGGGGAGAGCAGCAACCACATCAGGGTCGGAGTCAGACGTTAACCATGTTTCAGTAAGAAACAGTGCGTCTGGCTTGCGTTCTTCTAGTAAGAGGGATATTTCCAACCTATGTTTGGGGAGGGATCTACAGTTTAAAAGAAGCATGCGGTATTCATGGCGTAGGGGTTTTCTCTGCCTTGTGGGGAGGGGTGCGCTGCATTTTGGACAGGTGGCTGGAAGGGGTGTGGTGTCAAGAGCATACCTTCGACAGTCATGTTCCATGGGTCTCAGGTCGTGGAGGGCGGCCGAGCTGTAGGCTAGGGTCTGGTTTGCCTGGGTTGTAAGTGGTGTGGCCCCTGGCCCGGACTCGGCGCGGACGAGCGCAGACGAGCTTGCCTTATGCGCGCCTTCGGCGCGCATTCGTCGCGCCCGCTGCGCTCATCCGCTGCGCTTCCTGAATGGACACATTTTTATAGGCAGTAAATCGGGAAGTGCGTGAGGGGGCGTGGCCTGTCCGGTGGGCGTGGCCTATGTGGTCACAATGGCGGCGAAAGTAAACAAACACGCTCCGGTGGCAGCGTATTGCTCAGCTGGCTTCCCGGGGGTTTGTGCAGCGCAAGGTGCTCAGGGGGGGTAAGTGCAGCGGATGGTGTATTAAAACACAAGCAAATACAGTTTTTAAAAAGTGGTCAGCCTTTCCGCTCTACTCCCGGCTCAGGCCTCAGGAGGTTCCAATACAGCACTGGCAGAACTAAGAAACAACCCTGACCTTATTATAAAGGAGGCAGATAAAGGGGGAAATGTGATTGTCTTAAACACCACTGACTACTTAGAGGAGGCCCATCGACAACTAAGTGATGCAAGCTGTTATCTAAAAACTGACCACAATCCAACAACAGAAATTCAAAGCAAACTTCTCCACCTACTGTATGAAAAGAAACTTCTAACTCTGGAAGAAAAACAACTTCTATATATTGATCAATTATTTCAACTCTATACCTCCTTCCAAAAGTACAGAAACCAGGAAGAATACCTAAAGGTAGCCCAATCATTGCTGGAATTGATTCAGTTTGCTCAAATGTTGGTGCATTTATTGATGCTGAGTTACAACCCCTTATGCGTGATCTTCCCTCCTTTATTAAGGATACCAAAGATGTGCTACAAAAACCTGAAAATATTGTCTGGCAAGAGGACTATATACTGTCTTCAATTGACGTCACTAGCCTTTATACCTCAATAAAACACACGGATGGGATTGCAACTACAAGGAACCAGATCAATTCGCCTAACAGCCAGAAATAATATGATCTTGGAATTGCTTGAATTTTGTCTCCATAACAATTACTTTCAGTTCAATGGCAATTTCTACATTCATCTCCAAGCTACGGCTATAGGAGCAAAATTTGCACCACTGTATGCTTGTCTCCTAATGGGAGAGGTAGAGAGATATTGGTTATGGGCTGAAAAAATTATCAACTTTACTAGTAACATCATACTGTGGGGCAGATACATCGATGACATTCTGCTTGTTTGGCAGGGCCCCAAAAGCCTACTGAAACAGTTAATTGATTCACTCACACCAAACAGATGGGGAATCGACATCACCAATACCATCTCAACAGCTGAAATTGAATTCTTAGATCTTACCATCTACGTTGAGAACAATCAGTTACAAACTAAAATACACAGAAAACCAACAAGTGCAAATTCGATTCTGCACGCTTCTAGCAGTCATCCACATCACACCATCGCAAATATTCCAGCAGGAGAATATCGTCGAGCCAGAATGAATTGCAGTTCTACTGAAGAAGATATGATCAATTCAAATGAAATAACGAGTTGACTAAAAAGTCGAGGATACAAGACAAGAGTTCTAAATTCAGCTCAGAAGAGATATGCTAATACCGAACGACAACAGCTGTTACACAACAGCCGAACTGAAGAAAGCAGACCGGTGGTTTGCTTTTGCACACATATAACAATGGTCACCAACATATTCGCAAAATACTTAACAAAAACTGGCATCTTCTAAAAGAGAATCTCACAATATCGGGAGTATTACATGAGAAAGCTCAACTTAGTTTCTCCAGAAGTAGAAACTTGAGGGATATCCTATGCCCCTCCTTTTTGGATATAAAACAAGAACCCACTAAGCTTCTACAACAGCCAAAGGGCTTCTATATCTGTGCCAACTGCTCAATATGCAAGTTGGGTAAATCCAAAACAAAAGAAATTGATATCAACAACAATATGTACAAAAATAAATGAATTTATCAGCTGTGAAAGTACTAACACAATCTACCTGATTACTTGCCATTGTAATCAACACCACATTGGGAGTAGGATTAGGCCATTGAAAATTCACATCCAAGAACACTACCGGAATATCCATAAATCTGATACCCGACAACTGCTGGTGGAGCATTTCCTGAGACACCATTACCATCAACGCAATTTCACTTTTGTTGATTTAAAAAACTGAAGCAACATAAACGAGGTGGAAATCTGGAATTACACCTTTGTAAGGAGGAGAGAGCACTCATAATAGGTTTTGGAACAGTGGAAAGAGGTCTGAATATTAAACATTAATGGCTTCATTGGCTCTGAGATAACCAGAGGAATCTCCTGTACGTTACAGAGACTGTTATATACCTACAGGCCATCTGCCCGGTGTTAATTTGATCTGAACCAATGATGAACACTAAATTTACTTATAGCTTCATAATGTTTACTAAAATATATTGATAATATAGAAAAGAAATTCTGGTTTAAGAGACTTTCAAAGGTTTACACTGTGTATATTTTGAAATCCACTTATTCCATTTAGCTATGAAAATAGAACAATTTCTGTCAAAAGCGTTATCACAGGTATTAGATACAAAATAATAAATCATAATTACTTTATGGAAATATACTTTGTCTCACACTGAGTGACAATTAGCATCTAGCTTTATTCAAACTATAAGGCTCAAAAAGACATATGAACTACATTGACTAAATTCAGAGTTTTAAAATTGCTTTGGAACACAACACACACTTGGCTGAGACTTAAAATCCATTTGGGTAATGACCATCATGCCCATTCTAACATGGCGGCTGCGAATACACAAACTAGAGAACCTTTTTTATTTCCTGTAACTTTTTAAACAATGTTTCCAGTAATTAATTCATTTATGACTATCAACTTTTTTGAGAGTTTTAATGAATGCATAGATGCTGAATACGGTCTATATTCCATGTTATTTGTGATCTATAACCAATTCCAGTCAATCTTGACTCCTCTTTGCCTGTTTAATCATGGCGGGTGTGAAATTACCCTCCATAAAATTTTCTTCGCAAACATCGGGATCCCAATATTTTGTCTTCCCATTCGATTTAATCATGTTTTGTTAAAAACGCTTTTGTTGACCTGTAAGATTTAATGAGCATAAGATGGGGCTGTGGTCTTTTCGCTTAGTTTTGCTCTTTTGCATGTTTCTGAGATTAACAAACTACAATCACGTGGTTGAGTTGTTCCGGTTCAATGAGGTCAATTAGGGTATTTAAAAAGGTCACCACAAAATTAACCTCAAGCTCAGCGGATTTACCTGTAGATACGGAGCACTATTCTTCTTTGACCATGACTTAAGTAAGTGACTCGTCGTGCTATTGAGATTTTGAGAGGTGTATTAACACAACTTTTAACTCATAAGACCAGTTTATGTGGTACACACCCGTGGCAGTAGTGCTATGCCTTTTGTAACAATTTTGTTTCGTTAATAATGTATTTTACGACCCTCGGCTTTCGAACACAGCTCTAGCGAATATCATCTTAATATGAATATCATCTTAACAAGAATACATATCTTTTCGAATATTGACGTTTCACTCAAGTGCCCTCTCGACACAAAATGCTGAGCCCGGCATAAACAGTGACTAATGGGCTATACGCCACATAACAAACCAAGACAAAAGCTGGTTACCGATCCGTGTTGGATTCTGGGTGTTAGAAATTCTGCAATATGTTTGAAAAAATTCCTTCTTTTTGAAAACACTTTGTGGACTATTACCTCTGTCATAGCATAAAGCACAATTACGCCGTATGTGCTTACATTAAGATGTTTATTTTTCGCATGCTTGGATATAAGTTCTTGACTGAATATGTGGAAATGTTAGAAAATATCGCTGACAAACTGCAAATTGGATGATTTAAACTAGGTAGATCTTACCTTGCTCGGTGCCCCTCTCTATGCAAATCCTGTCCGAGATAATCTTGCCCCTATGAACATTATCTAAGGGACACTGAGACATGATCACAATCCATCAGCGGAACTCCGACCTCACACGCATTTTAGTCAGGACAGTCTGTAGCTACACCCACCCCAGAGTATCGATTGTCTTTTCAATGTCCGGGGACACCACCTAACACTGTGTGTCTGTCTTATGTGCCCAGTCCATAATCTAAAACAAGCAGCGTGAGTTCAGAAACGTCTTCCTGTCTGGGAAAAAAACTGTTTTGATCTGGATGCACTGTGGTCTGTACTAGTGGTTCAGTCTAATGGCAAGCACCTTTCCTAGGATTTTGTAATCGAGGTTGTGTAATGACAGGGGACAGTATAATGCAACGTGAAGCGGGCCATGACTCTGTTTCAGGAGTACCATTCTCATAAACTTACAAAAGACTTGAGGCCAGGCGAGTCTGGTACATGGTATAAAACTCAATGGGCTATACATCTGTGCCTGGGCACAGCAGATCTTCTCAAAACTTGATCTCCTCAGAAGTAAATGGGGCATCCAAGTCCTGTCTCTTCAGCGGGTTGAGGTTTCATTGAATTCTAGGTAATCTAATACAGTTGCCTGATCCCTTTCCCCATCAGACTGGTAGAGGGCCCTAAATAGTAGGTCTTGAATTCTCTACTTTTGTCCAATTGACTGTTGACCACTAGCCCCCTACTAGTCCAGATCTCCCTTATGGGAACGCATGAAGTCTCCTCTCAATAACTGAGCCAACAGACTGCTAGCTTTATCTCCATGATCATGTTGGTGTTTAATGTATTCGTTTTACTCCAGCGAAGATAGACCTTGAAGCTCCTTCCTACACTCCACCTTAAGGTCCAGTAAAAATGTGTTTGTCTCCTGGTTAACCATCTATTCTCTTTCTGCTGCTTTCATTTGATTCTCCAGGCCCAGTATTTCCTCCTGCAGTCCCTTCATCATACCATACTGCATTGTCATACACAGCCCCTGAGCTCCACTTCAAAGGTGTCCCATTCCACCACAGTATCCGATACAGGATCTTTATTGTCAGCAAAGTATCAAGTATCAAGAAATGTGATAACCTACATGAGTCTTCACTAGGCCATCAGTTAAAGTCAGAGGTTGCAAGCGCCATGTAGGGATTACCAGGCATTGCCGGCCCCAGGAGAAGGTTACTGTAGTACATGGAATCGGGATTGTTATCGCTCTAGTCTTTATGTAGAATGCTTCATATTAAGAATGTATTCACTTCAATGTTCTTTGTATTCTGATGCTTGTGGGTTCTGCTCTGTGGCAGTTTACTGGTTGCTGCTGGAGAGAAGTGGTTTGAGTTTCAATGATGCTTCCGATCTTTCTTCTTCCACTACCGTTGGTTATCTTTTGGCTGCTTATTCTCCTATGGCATGTCAAACTCAGGTTTCTAATCCTGCTGGTGGAGATGCTCCTGTGATCTTCCCTGTACTCAGGATCTATCTGTTTCTGGTTTGCCGAGTGTACGCTCTTCAAGGTCCCGCAGACCACCTGTTTATTTGCAAGATTTTGTTTGCTGATTTGTTTTTGCTTTTCTTTTATTATTTGTTTTTTTTCTCGTTATCTTTTGAAAGAAAGGAAGAAGATGTGTAGTACATGGTATGGGGTTTGTTATCGCTCTAGTCTTTATGTAGAATGCTTCATATTAAGAATGTATTCACTTCAATGTTCTTTGTATTCTGATGCTTGTGGGTTCTGCTCTGTGGCAGTTTACTGGTTGCTGCTGCAGAGAAGTGTCCGCTCTTGTTCTTCTACTCAACTAAATAAATAACCTGCTTACCTACCTACTTCAACTTGGGAATCTATTTTACCAACAAGGGTGTAGTATGGCCTAAGGCCTGCTTTGTGCGCATGTTATGTTAGCATGGCTTATTAGAAGTTTAAACTCCAGTTTACCTTTTGCAGCTTTTGCACATGATACCGCATTGCTGTTTTTGTAAGTTAGCCTTCGTGAAGGTCTACACATGAGAAAGGTTTTTTTTTCGACATCGCTAGACTTACATCATGCCCCCAGTCTGCACAGTGAGTGCTGAAGCCGTCAAGGTTATCAAAACATGTTAGCATGTTTTCGACATGTTCAAGTAACGCTTTCCAGACACAACAATTTGGCAGCTGTGAGCCAACAAAGATTCTGGCACCCTTATTATTGCACACTTGCCATGATTTCACACACTTGGAAGATTTTCCGTTTCCAGGGATGCAGAGAGCTTTGGCTGATCCGAATTTGATTTACTCTTACTGAGCGGAAAGGTAATGGGGTCCCCCAAACAAGCCTAAGAGACCTTCTTTAGTTTATAATACATAGTTCCTATATAGGGAGTGTGTTAAAATTAGGCTCTATAAGACCTGTTTTCACCATCATTGCAATATGATTTCTCCTTTTGTATTTTATGGAATTGTAACAATGCTGACCATATTATTTTTAATCATATGTCTGCTTATGTTGGCTAAGATACTGCATTTGAGATCACATTGTTAAAATAAATATTTTAACCTTACAGTGCCTCTTCTTTACTCCTGTTGTGGACTGGTATGAGAGTATAACGAAAGAGTGTTCTCACTTCCCACCATTCCTGAGTTTGTACTAAGTTGCATGTTCTAGGTTGTCTAATCATTGGTTTCTTTGCTATATGACAAAGAGCTAATGTGACACTGATGCTAGCTATTTGGGGTTTTTCTAGGTACTGAGGTGAGTTTCTGGTACACCACAATTCATTGATGTCCTAGGTCTCTGTGCAGAGTTCTGTGTATGAGCAGGATCCTTGCAACATGGTGCCCAACGATTTGGTCTTGTTGTGAGACTCTTGAGTAGTGCTTGTATCAGTCCACAACCCCCTCACTATTGTTTCTGGTTGACAGTGGTGACGGATAAATCTACATATAGATACATAGGTCTTTTCAAGCTTAATAATATAAAACGATTTTCTATTGAATTACTACCCAGTTGTGCTTTTTCTATTGCATTCTACTTATCTTTCACTGTGTCGTTGTGGCTGCAGTGGATATCCCAGTACACAGTTGGTTGGCTGTGCGCAATCATCTGCTGGATTTCCTAGTCTCTTTGGAAGGACAGGCAATGGTTTTTGTTGTATCTGCTGATGCAGCATACCCGTTTGAGCTCTTTTACTCATGGGTCACTGTTCCTGCGGTTGATGCTGGTACTGGTGTGTTTCACACTTACACTCCATCTGCCGTGCCTGCAGGGTACGCTCCATAAGACACAGGAAGTTCCGCTTTCTGTTTGGCAGCATGCTGTTTGGTTTAAGGGTGCCCTCCCACGCGTAATAACAGCGGTCAGACAAGGACCGTTGTTGATTGCAGACACTTCTTAGCCTGTTTTAGATGCTTATACCCCGCATCCTATTGCACCAAGGTTGACAGCTCCTGAATTGAGCCCCCTTTATGCCTCTGATGTGACAGTTATAAGGGGTCTGGTTCCTTACATTTCCCGCAACCTCCCGGGTGGTGCGGCGCATCCAGTTCGGACAAACGGGCTGAAGCTTAGTTCCGTTATGGTTAATGCGGTTATGGGCAAGCGTCCCCAGGATAAGGATAAGATGCCTTTTTGGCTTGCCGAGAAATTTGATCAACTGGAGGTAGTATTCCTGAATACTTCTCCTGTGGAGAAACACAGGATCCTTACCATTAGTTTGCAGAAAGACTTAGTGCCGGATGTAAATTACTGTGCCACTTGGGGTGTGATTTTTGCAGCAGTCTATACTAGGTGCTTCGGCACCCCGTCAATGGCTGTTTTGGCCTCTGTCATTAAGGGTGTTCAGGATGAGCATGGGCCGGAGGCGTCTGTGGAGTTGGGAATGCAACTCGTGGGAGCGTTTGACATGGTTCATGATCTCTTCCTTGGAAGTGTTAAGGCGGATGCAGTAAGTTTCCAGGTGTCTAATGCTTTGCGCGATATTCCCAAGGCTGATAAACCCTGTCAGTTACCGAGAATTATTACAGAAGCTTATAAGACCGTTGGCCCTAATAGTTTGGATGTTAAGCCTTTTGCTAAAAACAAACACAGCAGCAGACTCAGCAGGCGTCATCTGATAAAGATGATCGCCAGAAAGTCCTGAAACAAAATTGGAGTAAGAACAAAAAACAGGGAAAACAACAACAAAAACAGGGGTCCCATCCTGCTTCACTGACACCTGCTTCTACTGAGCGTACATATGAGTTGCGCGACCGCACTACAATTAAGTCACCTGATAGATTTTAGGTTCCTGAACAACGTTCTCCTCGCTTTTTGCAGGAAACATCGGTCTCACCCACCGGTGGAGGAGGCGGCGGCAGAGGTCAAGGTGCCCAACAGAGCTGTGAGCAGCCAGCGAGATATGCCACAGATAGTGAGAACGCAGCTTGGGAATCTGGCATGGCCACTGACACTGTTGGACAGCGCAGCGGAGATTACCATATTTCGAGAGGCGTTGCGTCCACTATGAAGGTGACAGTGAATGACACCTTCGTTGTAGTTGAGACAGCGGACACTAGAATGTCTCCCTCTCAAAGACTTTATGAAATTGTCCTTATAATTAAAGGTGACATAGAACGTACCATAAAAGTTTTTTTTGGGGGAAAATCTAACTACTACCTATGATATTTTGTTGGTGGAGGTCGATTGGCCCCCACCCTTTGTCTTAGCTGCTCCCCAAGGTGAGGAGGTAATCCTCCCTAGTTTCGCACACACAGTCCCGAAAGAGCAGGCGCTGCATTTTGCAGAATATTGGGCTAAGGCGCTTGCGCCAGCTTTGTACCGTACTCACTGTGGGTGGGACAAATTTTCCCCTAGACATGAGATTCCTTTGCGGTCAATGCCACAGCCTCAACCCCAATAACCCATGCGGCGAGAAGCAAAAGCTTCCATTGCGGAAATCCTTGAAGAATTAGAATATCAAGGTGTAATAGATACGTATGTGTTTCCCTGTTGAATAACCCTCTTTTTACTGTTACCACACTAGATGGCTCGTACCATTTGGTGTTGGATTACCGCCACTTAAACTCACATTGTCGTGCATGCGCAGTGCAGAATAATCACAGTTCTGCTCTTGTGGATAGTCTGGTGCATAAAAGGTTCAAAACCACTCTTGACAGAAAGGGCTCGACGCAGATGCATGTTCATATGAGGATGACATCTATCTCACAGACGTCGAATTATGGCCGCATCTGTGCCATGTGGACCCCCTAATTTGCAATTTTGCAGATTTTAGTAACAAGTTTAACTTTGCAAAATCTCACATTGCAGAGTACACAGTGTTGTTCCTGGGCTACGAGCTCAACAATGAAGGGCGAGGTTTGGCTCCTCACTTTCTGGAGAAATGCGCACTTTTGCGCTCTCCCACAACACTGCCGAAATTACAATCTTTTCTGGGCTTTTTGAATTTCGGGCATACATATATTCCCAAATATGTCCAGGGTATCAAGCCTCTTTACACTTTGATACAACCTACTTTTTCCAAATCGTGCTGGCTGACTGAACATTCAGCCATCTTGCAATCTTTGCAGGCTGATCTTCTAGAATCTAAATTCTTGTTGACCAGTGATAACCACACCAACCTGGTGATAAGAATCGTACCAGGGGGGGGTGGTTTTCACGTACCTCACCTTTAATGAGGGTGACACAGTCCCTATCACTTACAAGTCACACTTGTACACTTCGGCTGAGTTGCGGTTTTCCACTGTGGAAAAAGTTTTAACAGCAGTGCAAATGGCGATTCTTAAGGAACGTGCACTGTCGCAGGGAAAGCCCATTTTGGTAGTTACTCCGTATCCTGCCTTGGATGCAGTGACGAAAGCCAGTGTACCAAATTCCAAAGCTTTGCACCCGCGGTGGATACAATGGGCCACGTCCTTGACATCTCTGAATGTCACGTTCATTTTTGATTCTTTTCTGCAGACTCAAGAGTACTTGCAGTATGAAATTGTTCTTCCTGCTGTTCTGCACCCATTGGAGGATTTCTGTTGTAATAATTTACACTGATGGAAGTGCGCAAGCGGCTACGGGTTCAAAGCACGCATATTCTTCGGCCTGCGCAATAGTTGTTGGTACTATGGTGGATGGTGAATTCAAGTCTGATGTCATAAATACACAGACATTAAGGGACTGTACAGCCCAATTGGCTGAGCTTTGTGCTCTGATGCTTGCATTGGAGTACACTAATCCCAGTGTGTCTACTCTTAAGTGACTCTTACTACTGTGTTCAATCATACAAGGGTTGCACAATAAAACATAAAATGATCTGGGTTTGAGTAGCTGAGCTTAAAGAATCACTGCCACTTGTCTTTGTAATTCATACTCTGTGTCACCAGCGTGTTGGAGTTCACGCTGTTGGCAACTGTCTCGCGGACAAAGCCGGTAAGATAGCAGTTGCAATATATGCAGTAGCAGTGGTTACACGTTCCAAAAGTAAGACTGATGATGACATCTTAGCAGCTATTGCTACTACAGAGAAGGGAGGTAATTACCATAGAGGTTTCCCTTCTAAGTACTGTTATCATTTAAGTCCTGATTAAGTTCCTTATGTGAGAATTAACGGCGTTGGTGACAGGTTAATACCCAACGCAGACCGCAGGCTGACTTTGATTACAGCGACCCACACTGGGATGGCCTCATCGCATGCTGGCGTGTCAGCCACTGTATCGCTTCTCCAGCAACGATATTGGTAGCGGGGTTTGTACAAACAGATGCGTGATTATGTCCTTCAATGTGGCATTGGTCAGCAAATTAAACCTTCTACTGCTGTAAACCCGCCCTAAACTCAGTTGTACATATCTAATAAACCACTTGCGCGTGTTTATTTAGATCACTGCCATCCTTTCTCATCTGATACTGCGTATAAGTTCATCTTAGTAGCAGTTGATTCTTGCACGCGCTTTTTGTGATTGTGGCCGCAACGTAGTGCTGATTCCAGAACTGTCGTAAGGGATTTGCGTGACTTTGTGGGAATTTTTGCTTGGGGTACCTTCCATTCGGTACAGGGTCCAGTGTTTCCTCTAAGGCATACAAGGATGCATGAGTTCTTTGGGGGTCCAGGTAAAATGTTTGTCTCCATACCGCCTGAGGGTAATAGTGTTGTGGAGCGGATGAACCGTGATTCAAAGCAATCCATGACAGCTAAGGTATTAGGTACTGGCCGAGACTGGCTGACCCATCTCAATAGCATACAGCGTGCACTAAATAATCTCCATAGAAGGTCACTAGGTGGGCAGACCCCATACGAAATGCTCTTTGGCATCAAAATGTTTGTTCCATACCTTGAGAGTCTAGACATGGTGGCGACAGCCGCATCCTTTGACGTAGATGAACATTCTGATGTTTTACAGAACCTACAAAAGACCAGAGACAGTCTTGCAAAGGAACATTTGCCCTCCACATCTGATGCTGCGTTGCAGATTCCGGTAGTCGGCTGGCTACCCCAAGTTGGAGAACTGGTCCGAGAGAAGATCGAGAACAAGAAGGAATTTGGTCCCTCCTATCGAGCTCCAGTTCCTATGCTTGGAGTGCAGGGTACACGAACAGTCATTTTACCTCATCTTCCTGAGTGAAAGGGGAACAGGTACATCTCCATTGACAATGTCAAACTACACAGGGTGGTCGATTCTTCATAGTATGACTCCTGCCGTTTCGTGTCCAGCAATGGTGCTACACTCTGTTTTGGTCCCGGATCCTGCCATCAGGCCTGATATTGTCATTGAAATTAATACAGTTGTGAACACTTTATTGAATTCAACTGCTGGTGATCCTCTTAATGATACTGAAAAAACTTACCCCACTGACTTGTCTATGCCTGATTTGGAGACCCGTGTGGCTAATCAATCACGTTTTACATTTGACATTGGCTCTACAACATCTAAGGCCCCTTCAAAAGTTTCGATTTCTTGTTACCTGGTTTAAAAAACATTTCTTGATTCCCCCTTGGACTTACATTTGGCTGGTGCTTTTTTCAAATTTTTTGATTCATGTCCATCAGATTTGTGGTGTATTTTTTTCGGTTTGTGCATGGACACTATGTTCAAGAAAGAACTTCAATTACACTAATTGATTGAACTTTGGCCCCCCACTCCTCTTCGCACATCATGAAGAGGGACCAGACATTTGGCCCTTTTGATGCTGAAGATTTGTATCTAGATTCTGCTAACTATGGCGATTTGTTCTGTTACCAACATTTTGGAAATCACTTTCTGCATAAGAAAAATACATTTAGAAATGTGGTTTACTACACACAGTGGGAACATTGTCCCACACCTGTTGAAGGCAGTTCTAACACTCTTTTGAATTTTTTTTCTTATTTTACTGACTTTGATCAATCAAACCCTGATGCTTTTTATTTTAAAATGACAGAGAGGTCCTCTTCCAAGGTTAGACTTACCCACACAAAATTACTGTATTCAAAGTCCGTTATTGACCAGTTGGTTGTTGAGGGCTATGAGCTGTGGAAAGATACAGTTGATCTTAAATCAGTTTGGGGTTGGCAAGTGCAAGGCACAGAGGCTTTGCATCGCGCATGTCTCATCCCGAACCATATGTTGTTTCTGAATGTTACTATTTCACAAACCACCTGCTTTGGATTGGCTACTTCTAAAAAATTAAATGCTCCTTCATGTCCTGATTGGGATGAATACCGACATTGGAATAATTACACCAGTACTTCCCTTAGTGATTCACAAGCCTTGTTGAGAAATTCCTCTTCTAATGTTTCCAGCATTAATCCCGAAGGCTGGTTGCTCTGGAAAAAAAGTGCAGATTCCTGCCAGCACCGTTTTCTGGGTCTGACCCCTGGCTACACAGAGGTTAGAGTTGATCCCCATTTTCAGAGTCAACATTCAGTCACCACCTACTCTGTAGGCAAATTGTGTCGGAGTTGGCTCAAACACTATACCTTGGCATTAGATAAATCGCATTTGTCTAAACTGACTGACGGCGTTGTTTGAATTGTTTTGTGAAAGGTCCTGCCGCAGGCAGATCAAAAAGATGGATATAGGCGACTTACAATGAAGTTCGGAAGCTGTCCCAAATTGAAGCTGCTTCTAGGCTCAGGGCTATTGATCAGGCCAATTTAGAAAAAGTGCTTGATGTTGTAGATAATAGCATTAACACCTTTTTTTCCCGTATTTACACATTAGATAATATTGTTTAATCTGTTGTTGATATTGTATAAGAAGATGTTGCAGTTCTGTACCATGGGCAAAATCAATTACGCTCTATAATGCAGTTTGCTTGGACTCTTCAAATGTTAAAATTTGGGAAGGTGCCTTGGGATTACATGAACACGACATCTTTATTTTTGCCTTTTAATTTGACTGTTAAAGAACAATTTATGTCAATGAAAGATGCCACGTTTTTACTGCTGTATATTGAAAAACTGGAACCGTTACCTTTTTTAGTAGCCGAGTCCAATTCTGCAGTTTGGCTCATTCATGGGTTAATAACTCTACCTTTCCCCCTGTTTAAATTTGAGTCATGCATGAAACACTATGCCATAGGCAGATTTGAACCTTTAGGTAATGCCTTTTTACATGAAGTGTGGAATCTCCAATTTACATATGGGTGCTTGAGAGAAGGAAAATAAGTTTATTTGAAAGGTGAAGACTGCACTTCCACACCAGATCATTCTTTAGTTTGTAGAATTCTGCAATTGCACGGTTCATTTTTTTTTACAGCACCGAATCTTGCGTGTGTTTTGAAAGGCACCCCCATCCCGGCTATTACACCAACTTTCGAGTTGCTTGCAAACAGTAGTTATTTGTTATTAAATCATGAAGATTGCTGTGGTATACTTGCTGGTATTCCGTATATTGTTACAGTTTCCCAACGTGTAGTTGCTGTAGGAATGTCCTGTTTCCTCCTCCACATGGGAGGCTCGATGTTTCCATCTGGCCTTCTATTCCGACCCTGAAAGCAGAGTTCAACAAGATGAGTAGAATAAGAGTTCTTTTGTCCCAGGAAGAAGTCGCCCTACAGCTGCGCGTGAAACATTTGTCCTTCATGTTGCAAACACTCGTACTGCGGGACATGCCTTATCAAATACTGATCTGCCCCTGCATTTTGGTGCTTTGATTAACACTATCTTTAATGCCTTGTCTATAAGCATGGGCGAATTTTGCGAATCTCACGTTCGCGAATTTTGCGGATTTGCGAACTCGCAATCCGCAAAATCTGCGAATTCTCGCGAATTTGCGGATTTTTTTTTGTGTTTGCGCGGGTTTCTGCCAGTTCGCGAGGGTTTTGTACAATTTCGCAAATTGCGAACTTACCTGTCGGGTCGCAAGTTTCGCGAACTTGTTGTTTCTACGTGTCCAGCCTGTTTGGGACACTCTTCTTCATCACTGCCACTCTCTGTCACCACTGCCACTCTCTGACTACTCATGCCACCCTCTGGCCCACCCATGCCACCCTCTGTTTCATCACAGCACCCTCTGGTTGTCCAGGCAGTGTACATTATTGTGGCAACGCAAGGACACCTTCCCTGCCTCAAGTGACCTGAATTAATTTGGGGCTGATTAATGTGTCACAGAATATTTTTTTAGCTGGCACCTGCTTCCTTAGTGCTTCCTGATTAGTGATCTTTTGCACTTGCTAAGTGCTTTCATTGTTGCAAAATTAGTTACAACACCTGCCCTGCCCCAACTGACAATAATGAATTAGGGGCTGATTAATGGATTTGAACTTCCAGCCTGGCTCCTGCTTGTCTCCCTTAGCTGTAATTCAGGACCTTTGTGGCATATGTGTAACTATTCTGAGGTTCAGAGCAGGGTCACATAATAGTTGCAACTGGCAACTGAACTCTGGAGGGGCCCCTCAGGAAGCACTACAGGAAATGGCTACTAATGATGAGCCTGAACTTTTGAACCTGGTAAGTAGTTTCAGTTTTGCTAAGATCGTATTTCTGCAATTTTGCACTTATTCGCGGGGCGCGAAGTTGTACTGGGAAGCCGCGAACTCACGCGAACAGTGCGAGCAGTGCGAGCAAAATCCACTGCTCGCGGATTTACGGATTTTGCGGGAGATTCGCGAATCTCGCGGATTGCGAATTTACCGAAAATCCGCAAAATCCGCGAGTGAAACGGATTTTCCGCCCATGCTTACTTGTCTACCACGGGCCTGGCACACTTTTTTAAAATAGTAAGTTCTGGCCTTGTGACCTCATTCCAAACTATATTTGGTGTGATCCCAGCATTTTTTCATTCGATTTTTTTGAGTGTCTTCGGCGGTTTCCCGTTAATTCTTGTCTTGGGAGCGGGTGTGCTGCTGTTAATTTGTTTACTTCAGAATGGATGCATAGTCTGTGCCCCACGACAATCTGTCCCGGCTGCTCCACCTTCGTAACCGGATGCTAGAATACTATGGATCGCTTCCTCTGGTGACCCTGAGTGTGGCGTATGATTTATCTTTCCGGTCGTTATGTTTTACTTGCTTTCAGCCTGTTTTCCATTGCCTGGATTGTGGATTTGAATGGGCCCTGGATTTGTGTCTCTGCAACACGGTGTCTCCTGACCTGGATTTTAATCTACTAAAGTAATGAGTCCCTTAGTTGCTCATGAAATTGATTTTTCTGGTTTCGGGATTATGGCTTGTGCAGTGGCTCATGATGTTCTAGGCAATTGGAACATATGGACTACGGCCAATGACTTGCTGGCATGCAGTTATCTTGAAGAAAGCCCGAGTTGTCCTGTGATGGTACAGTCCCCGGCTGTTGAGGAACATGTATTTTCATTTCCGTTACTTAATTGGATGGCTGAAACAACTTCCTATTGCAGGCGGTTGCTACGTACGGTGCATACACGCTGTTGAATTGAAGTGTGAATTTTTCTGCTTCATAGACACGTATTGAACTGATGAAAAAAAAATTCTATAATGCCTTAATGTTTTTCTTGATTTTTTAGGTCTTTTTCACACCATGGCCACCCGTGATTGTTTTCACTGAATTGGTTTCTTTTTTAATTTGAATTGTTACTCCCAATTATCAAGTTTGGCAAAATTCCTGATCTTGGTTCTGTCTCATTCGAACTTGAACTCTGCTTTCTATGAATCTTTCCCCCTTTATTGTGCGTTCCCGATCAAGGGAGGGTGTGGTATGGCCTAAGGCCTGCTTTGTGCGCATGTTATGTTAGCATGGCTTATTAGAAGTTTAAATGCCATTTTACCTTTTGCCGCTTTGGCACACAATACTGCATTGCTGTTTTTGTAAGTTAGCCTTCGTGAAGGTCTACACATGAGAAAGGGTTTTGTTTTCTACATCTCTAGACTTACATTGTGCCCCTAGTCTGCACAGTGAGGGATGAAGCCGTCAAGGTTATCAAAACATGTTAGCTGTTTTCCGACATGTTCGAGTAACGCTTTCTAGACACAACAATTTGGCAGCTGTGAGCCAACAAAGATTCTGGCGCTCTTATTATTGCACACTTGCCATGATTTCACACACTTGGAAGATTTTCCCTTTCCAGGGATGCAGAGAGCTTTGGCTGATCCGAATGTGATTTACTCTTACTGAGCGGAAAGGTAATGTGTTCCCCCAAACAAGCCTGAGAGACCTTTTTAGTTTATAATACATAGTTCCTACATAGGGATGGTGTTAAAACTAGGCACTATAAGACCTGTTTTCACCCTCATTGTAATATGATTTCTCCTTTTGTATTTTATGGAATTGTAACAATGCTGACCATATTATTTTTAATCATATGTCTGCTTATGTTGGCTAAGATACTGCATTTGAGATCACTTCGTTAAAATCAATATTTTAACCTTACCATGTCTCTTCTTTACTCCTGTTGTGGACTGGTATGAGAGTATAGTGAAAGAGTGTTCTCCCACCATTCCATATACTTTTACTGAATCAGAACTTGGGGGCATAGCTCAACCCACTGAGCAATGATTCCTTTGGGAGAGGTATCATTCAGGGGAGCGTCTACCATTTTTATTGTTACATCTGCCCAGTGGATTCCTGCTTGGGGATTGCTACAGACGAGCGCTCCCCAAGCAGGGATCCACCCACTAGCCATCAGGGATGGGGGAGCAATCCCCTAGACAGGGCTTATGATCCCACCGTACAATTAATTACCCCAGTCTTTCTGTCCATCCAGGAGGGCAAATGGTGGTAATTACCTTCATCTGCCCACCAGAAAGCCCACCAGACAGCAGAGAAATATATTTTTTAATATAGGGGTGGGGGCTGCACAGTATGGGCATGTCCTTGCCCCTGAAAATGGGACATCAGTCCTTCTACCACCTCCCCGGGGAGCAGATGGGGAAATTACCTATGTCTGCCCCCCGATGGGAGGACATAAAGCTCACTAGACTCCAGGGAAAGCGTATTTTTAAAAACATATAGGGATGTGGCTGCCCACCATGGGCATGGATTCCCCCACCTCAATTAATTGGGGCATTAGTGTTTCTGCCCCCTGGGGGGCATGTGGGGATAATTTCCTCCGATTTTCTCCCCGGGGCAGAAATCCCACTAGAAGCCAGGGAAAGTTTTTGTTTTTAAACATAGGGGTGGGGCTCTCCACTATGAGCATGGCCATGCCCCCACCACAACTAAATGGGGCATTGGTCTTTCTTCCCCCTCCAGGGGAGATGGGGTATTTACACCAGATATGCCCTCAGGGGGGTAGAAAGTGCACTAGACACCAGAATAAATGTTTTGTTTTCAGTATAGGGTGGGGGCTTACCAATATGGGCATGCCGATACCCCCACCCCAGGGCAGAAAGTCCACCAAACACATGGGAAAGCATTTTAAAGAAAAGATATAGGGGTGGGGTTGCCCACCATGGGCAAGCCCATGCCTCCACCCCAATCGAATGAGTCCTCATCTTTCTGCCCGCTTTGGGGGGTAGAAAGCCCACTACATGTCTAGGAAAGATGTTTTTCTAAATATTGGGGTGGAGACTGTCCATGCCTCCATCCCAACTAAATGGGGCATCAGCCTTCCTGCCCGCCGGGGTGGATGGGAGGAATTGAAAGCCCCCTAGATACCAGGGTTTTCTAAATGGCAACAAAACAAACAATAGAATGCAGCGATCCACTCTGGCATCAAGCCATATGCCTGCCTCAGTGGGGTCAATAGTGTCTTTCTGCCCCCAGGAGGGCAGGTAGAGGTTTGTCCAAGTTAGCGGGTTGCCCCAAACTTGGGAGGGAAGAAAATCCACCTGACACCAGGAATTTTGCCTTTGGGGCAAAACATAGTTCTTCGACTCTTGCACTCCGGCATTGGCCATACATCCACCCAAAAAAGTACAAACCAGCCTTTTTTCTACCTCAGTGTGCTTCCAATTTACTCTAGGGTCAGAAAGTCCACTGTATGGCAGGAATATATATTTTTTAATAAATGAATGTGTTAGATCAGGCCTATTCTAACATCAGGCTCCACCCTTACCACTATAGCCTCAAAAGGCTTTCAGCTCCTCTGCGGACTAAAGCATTTCATCCCACTTTTGATTATTTTATTTATTTGGGTGCTGTTTTTACATATGGACCAGGAGAGTGCAGCTGACTCCAAAATAATGAATGGCTGCATGTTTTAGGTGGACCCAGACAAGTCTGAAAAAGAGACAGGGTAGTCCAGGGTGGTGTGCTTATCAAGGGTCCCAAACCATGTTCTTACCGACAGTGCCTTACACACCTCAAACCTTAGCTAAAAATACAGATTTTCCTCACATTTCTGTGAGGAAAATGTCTGTAATCAGTTGGGAGCCACAAACTTCTCCTACCACACAGCATTCCCCTAAATCTCTCCATAAAAATGGCACCTCACTTGTGTGAGTTGGCCAAGAGACCTTGTCACAAAAGGCCCTAATGCACTACAAGGAGAGATCAGCATTAGGGGTGGCTGAGAGATTTGAGGCCTTGCTTGGCTGCCACCCGTGGAAAACCTATCAACCAGAAACATTTTGGAAAAGTAGACAACCAGGGGATTCCAGAGTTAGAGATTTGCAGAGCATTGTGGGTAAAAGACCTCATGGGATCCACGCAATACACACCCTGGAATTCCCTGGTTGTCTAGCTTTCAAAAATGTCCATAGTTCACAGGTTTTCAAAGGTGGTGCCACAGCATGGCCTCAAATACCTTAGCTACCCCTATTGCTTATCTATCAATGTACCGCTGTAGGGACTTTTTGTGCCCTGGTCTTGTGGGCCACCACACAAGTGGGGTAACGTTTTTATCAGGAGACATTTGGTAACTAAGGGCCCGATGTAGGTCGCCAATTACCGGTCGGTAACGTTACCGACCGGTATTTGGGAATTGACATGCAGGTGGCATTTAATTTACAGAATCGGTATATTTACCGATTCAGTAAATTGACCGATTCTGTAAAATACCGAATCGGTAAATTTACCGAACAGGTAAATACAGATGTAAGTGGCACTGGAAACAGTGCCACAGGCCATTACCGATTCGTTATTTACCATGTAATACTATTACATGGTAAATAACGAATTCCAGTGTACATGCACATCTGTGCATGTACACCTGTTCCATGTGGCACACAAACATGCCCTAAGGGCATGTATGTGTGTCTTATGGAACACAATCCAGTAACAGGGGTGCAACAGGGTGTCAAAGTGACACCCCATCCCCCTTGTAAAATCGGTAATTTTACTGATTCGGTAATTGAATCTTACCGATTTGGTATTTTTTCTGAATTTTTTACCTACATAGCAATTACTGAATAGTAAATACCGAATCGGTAAAATTCGGTCTTTACCATTCGGTAATTTGCTATTACCTACATCTAGGCCTAAGGGTGGTAGGAAATGTGTGGCTCTCTGCAGATTCCAGAACTTTCTGTCACAGAAAAGTGTGAACATTTGTTTTCACCAAATTTTGACATTTGCAAGTGCTTTTGGGTAAAAATACTTCCTGTAGGACTCATCAGACGTGTACTCCTAGACTCCCCTAATTGTTTCGTTTTCAAAAATGTGCAGATTGGCTAAGTTTTCCCAGGTGTCAGCTGAGCTAGGTCCCAAACTCCACAGCTAAGGAAGTGTGTGGCTCCCCCCAAACTCCAGAAGTTTCCATCACAGAAATTTGAGGAGAATATGTTTTTTGTCAAGGTTTGAGGTTTTCAAGGAATTTTGGGTACAAAAGTCTGTCGCGAGCCACTCAAGTCACCCCACCTTAGATTTCCCCAGGTGTCTAGTTTTAAAAAATTTGCATGTTTGCTTGATTTCTCTAGGTGGTGTGAGAGCTCGAGCCCAAAATCCACAGCTACCCACTTTGCGAAAAAAAGGTTTGGCTTTGAGTGGAAAAATTTATGTATCCATGTTGCATTTTGGGTGGTTTCCTGTTGCGGGAACTAAGCCTAACCAGACAAGTGTGGTACCATTTTTTGGAGAGACTTGAGGGAGTGGTGGGTGGAAAGAAGTGTGTCCACCCCCCCTGTGAGAAGTTGGCCTGGTATATAATGCTCACTAATTCTTAGTGATCACTTTGTACCATGCCAAGCAACCCTTATGATGATTGATTGTAATTCAACCTTGTAGACCAGTTATCCTAGTGGTAACGTGGACAAAGCAGTCTTAGGCTAAACTCTGAAAGGCATGTGAAGCCAGCTGTAATACCATACACAACCCCCTTGAATACCAAATGAAAGGGACACCACACAGATATATATTTAAAATATATATTGATTTATTAACTATCAAATCCCCTGGACTCTTTATGAGCACAGAAGCACAAGCGTTAAATCACAAGACAGTTTAAAATACACAAAAGTTGCACAATATGGATGAGCCCTAGGGGCCACCTAAACCATATACTAAGAAAGTGGTATAAGAAAGGCCCGCGGGGCTCGGTGCAGTGTTCAAAGTGCACGCACTTTCCAATGTAAAGTCTATGGTGCGTAAAAAGTACAAAGTTAAAGAGTTAGGAACCTTCCGAGTGACCTAGAACGCTGAAACTTAAGACACACGCCCTTGAGATGTGTACCAGTGTAGGAACACTGGCGGAGCGTAGTTACCTCACCCACAGGAAGCGGGTGCACAGGGTCGAAGTAGTGTCGGGTTTCGTCTTGCTGGTCGATGGTGCTTGGAGCTGAAAATGCTGCAGGCGGCTCGATGGGAAGAGTTCCGGTGGATCCAAGGGTGGATCTGAAGATGTGAAGACCTGAAAGCAGAGGGGACAATGCTCAAAGTCACTAGCCAGTGACTACCGTGGAACCAGATTGGAGCCAGGCGATGTCGGGTGCAAACAGGCGTTGTTGGGTAGCTTCTCTCTGCAGTCACGTGGACACCAGGGGTCGAGGATGTCCAGGAGTCGGTCACGAGCTGTCCCACGCAGGCTTCTCGCTGTTGGCGGTGTCGGCGACCTGATCGGAGTAAACAGGCCTTGGCTAATGCAAGCCACGCAGGAATCAAAAGATGCTTAACACTCGGACCAGCAAGGTCAGAGCGAGTGCTCCTTTTCACAGGAGCTTGGGTGAGTCTAGAGCAACCAGACCCACTGTGTAGTTTGTCGGTTTTGTCGCCAAGATGGCCGCTGACCACGTGGCTAGTGGCCGGGATGGCGCGTCGAGTGGCACAATGCAAAAGGGCCCCACGCAGATCGTTGAGATGCTGGGGGGCTGATCTTCGGTGCAAGGGCTGCTCGATGGTGGGGGTTCTCAGTCCCCAAAGCACAACGTCGAGGATACCTCAGAAGCTGCGCAGTCAGCTTTTGGAGTGTCTTCCAAGAGGTCCGGTCCCACGTCACTCGGTGCCTCCACGGTCCCTTCTTTGCAGGGACTGTGGATCGGGCTCTGAGAGGTCTGGGAGTCTGGTTCTTGTCGGGCTCTGGGCTCGGGCTCGGGCTCTGGCAGGAGGCGGCGGCAAAGCAGACGTCGAGTTGCTGGTTGGTGCCTGTGTTCACAGGGTGGCCACTCCTAGGCCACAAGGGAGATTCTCTTCAGTCTTCTGAGCAGCAGAATGTCGAAGTCCAGTCGTCTTCTTAGTTTCAAGTTGATTCAGGATGATCTCCTGTGCAATGGCACTGCTCCCACTCTTATTCCCAATCTGAGGGGTGGATCACCTACTAGGTCCCTCCTCTGGGAGGAACCAGGAAGGGGGCGGTTACACCCCCTTTCCTTTGTCCAGCTCCTCGCCAGCCCTGGGTCTGGAAAGTCCCAGGACCGGCTTGGACTGGCCTATGCACGGCACACACTCGACCCAATCTTCACCTCCAGCAACCATGTCTCCTTCAGCCACACCACGGACCTCCTCTGGACTGACCACAGCTGCGTTCACTTCACCTACAACAAACCAAAACCCAACATACTCCTCCAACCTACCCTGCAAAGAAACTGGAACAAAATCACCACGGACCAAATCTCCGCATCGCTCCTTCGAAACCCCCCAGCCCTATCTTCTGACACCAACGAAGCCGCCGCCAACCTCACCCTATGGTTATCCAACACCGCCAACACCTTAGCACCACTGAAAAAACGTCAAAGCAAACCTGGCAGCAAGAAGGCCTCATGGTTCAACGATGATCTCAAGAAGTCCAAGAAACTCTGCCGTTCCCTTGAAAAGACTTGGAAAAAAGACCCAACCACCAGCACCAAGGACGCCTTCAAAAGCGCCACCCGCACTCACCACCAACTGATCCGAAAAGCCAAGAAAACAGCATTCAAAGATTGACTTGACAACAACGCCCACAACAGCAAGGAACTTTTCAACATCGTCAAGGAATTTTCCAATCCCTCGGCCAACTCCAACGACATCACCCCATCTCAAGCCCTCTGCGACTCCCTAGCCTCATTTTTCCACAACAAGATCGCAGACATCCACAACAGCTTTGACAACCAACCCAGAAACCAACCCACCCCACCATTTGCTGTTCATCTTCCCCCCGTGAACACCCTTAACAACTGGAACCCAATCTCCACTGAGGACACCATCCGGCTGATGAATTCCATCCACTCAGGATCCCCCACAGACCCATGTCCTCACCACATATTCAACAAAGCAGACTCCGTCATAGCACCACACCTCCGAGACGTCATCAACTGCTCCCTCAACTCCGCCACCTTCCCGGAAGACTGGAAACACGCTGAACTCACCGCCCTCCTGAAAAAACCAACAGCAGACCCCACCGAACTCAAAAATTACCTCCCCATCTCGCTTCTTCCATTCCCGGCCAAAGTCATCGAAAAGGCTGTCAACAACCAGCTCGCCGCCTTCCTCGAAGCCAACAAATCCCTCGACCCCTCACAATCTGGCTTCCGAGCAAAACACAGCATTGAGACCGCCCTCATCGCAGCAACAGACGACATTCGAACTCTACTGGACAATGGAGACACAGTCGCCCTCATCCTCCTTGACCTCTCTGCAGCATTCGACACAGTCTGCCACAGCACCCTTTTACAACGCCTCAATAACATCGGAATCCAAGGAAAAGCACTTGAATGGATCACCTCGTTCCTCACCGGAAGAACCCAGAGAGTCCGCCTTCCTCCATTCAAGTCCGAGGCCTCTGAAGTCATCTGCGGCGTACCACAAGGATCCTCACTCAGTCCCACCCTCTTCAACGTATACATGAGCCCCCTCGCGGCCATCGCACGCCAACACAACCTCAACATCATCTCTTACGCGGACGACACTCAAATGATCCTCTCCCTCACCAATGACCCCAGCACCGCCAAAACTAACCTACACGAAGGAATGAAAGAAGTTGCCGAATGGATGAAACAAAGCCGTCTGAAACTGAACTCGGACAAAACAGAAGTCCTCATCTTAGGTACATCCCCCTCTGCTTGGGACGACTCCTGGTGGCCAGAAGCCCTCGGAAAAGCACCCATCCCGACAGACCACGCACGAAACCTAGGCGTCATCCTGGATTCTTCACTCTCAATGAACAGACAAGTCAGCGCCGTTTCCTCTTCTTGCTTCAACATTCTTCGCATGCTCAGGAAAACATTTCGCTGGATCACCTCCGAAACGAGGAAAACAGTCACCCATGCTCTGGTCACGAGCCGACTGGACTACGGAAACACCCTCTACGCAGGTACTACCGCAAAACTCCAGAAGAAGCTCCAACGAATCCAAAACGCCTCAGCCAGGCTCATATTAGACATCCCACGCAACGAACACATCTCCGGTCACCTTAAAGACCTCCACTGGCTACCCGTCAATAAGAGGATCACTTTCCGTCTGCTTACCCACGCACACAAATCACTCTACGACATCGGACCAGATTGCCTCAACTCACGACTGTCCTTCTACACCCCCCCCGCCAACTACGTTCTTCCAGCCAAGCCCTCGCCACTGTACCTCGCATCAACAAGACCACCATGGGAGGCAGATCCTTTTCTTACCTGGCTGCCAAAACATGGAACTCACTCCCCGCGTACCTTCGCCTTACCCAGAACCACCTAGCATTCAGAAAGCAACTTAAAACATGGATATTTGACAAGTAACCCTCCTCTCCTTCCTAAGCGCCTTGAAACCCTCTGGGTATGTAGTGCGCTATACAAATTCCATGACTTGACTTGACACCTTGTGTGCCCCGGGCATGTCTGATTCTATTCAGCCCTGTCCTACCCAATACACAAAACCCTGTCTGGGGTGGTGCTCGCACCTCCAAAGGCAGGAAACCCTTTGTCCAGGCCACCATCTGCCGAGTTTCGGTCAGCAGCAGGAGGCCAGACTCGTGTCTGTGGTGGCAGCATCCATTTTGTGATGCTGAGGCTCTGGTTAACTTTAACCGGGGTTAAGGCTACGCACATGTCGTGTCCCTCTAGAAGGGTGGAATGCTATCCCCGTCAACAGAACTGTCCAGGGGATAGTATTCCAATTCGTATGACACCTTACTCGACATGTTTTGATAAAGCCAAACCAAAGATAGCATTTAACCACGAGGATTATAATGCACTTAAGAGTATATGGTATGGCAATATCTCGGAACAGCTTAGGGAGTGGTTCCCGACAGCTGCAGACAGGCTCAGCTCATGCTAGAGCACCATCCCACATATTCCCAAGCACTCTGCCTCCAGGATTGATGAGGCCTTCCATAGGAGTGGCTGATAGGAACATATGTGTCCAGTTTAGGGTTAGGCACAGGCATACTGTACCTAAGCAAGAGGTGATTACACCAACTTACCCCAGCTGAGTGATCAGCCAGTTGTGTCAAATATGGAGGCCCGGCCAGGGGTGGCACAATACATGCTGCAGCCCCTGGTAGGCCTTGGAAGGTATACACCTGTTACAACGCAACTTTTACAACTACCTACTATTACAACGCAACTTTTACAACGCATACCATTACAACGCATTGCGCTGGGGGGCGCTCTAGGATAGGGAATAAGTATAATTTACTATCCAACACCTTCCCTAGTGTCCACGGGGACTGGAGTTAGAATTGTAAATTATACTTACCACTATCCAGCACCTCAAAGCGCTATGCGTTGAAATGGTATGCGTTGTAATGGTCGCGTTGTAATAGTAGGTAGTTGTAATGGTATGCGTTGTAACATGGTACATCCGCCTTGGAAACACCTATGCCCTGGGTACCTAGGGTACACTACTACAGGGGCTAATAAGGTGAACCAGTTCCAATTCGTAATGCACCTAAAGTGCATTGGCAGTAATTTAGAGAGAGAACAGCAGGCTGTGGGTCTGATTAGCAGGCCCACAGCCACATTAAGTCATAAACCAGTGAAGCAAAAAGCAAAAATTTGGGGTGACCATAGGATACCAGACCCTACTCTCCTACACCCCCCCCCCGATTCCAGAACATTCTATCACAAAAATATGAGAACATTTTTTTAGTCAAGGTATCCGGTTTGCATGGGATTCTGGGTAAACAAAACTTAGGGAGAGCCACACAAAAAACACCCTACCCTGGATTTCACAGAGTGTCTAGTTTTCAAAATTGTGTAAGTTTGCTAGGTCTCTCCAGGTGCCGGCTGAACTAGGGCCCAAAATCCACAGCTACCCACTTTTTAAAAAAGGGCCAATTTTGAGTACACAAATATATATATCCAGTTTGGGATTTCAGCCGTTTCCTGTCATGGGCACTAGGCCTACCCACACAAATGAGGTACCATTTTTTTTGGGTGACATGCAGAAGCATTGAATAGTAGAACATGTGTTATTACCAAGTGGATTTCCCTGCATTTGTGCCTTCCAAATGCAAGCACGTGTATATGAAGGAAGACATTTTGAAAAACACCCTCTAAATTACATGCTAGAATGGGTACCCACAAATTCAGAGATATACATAACCACTCCTCCTAAGCTCCACATCTTGTACCCTTGGACCCTTGACCTTGCCAGGTAGGTGGTTCCCCACCCGCTGCAGCTCCACCAGCGCTGTGCCCTGCACCCTTAGTTGGTTTTCCTGCCTATCCCTGGGCACTGTTTTCCTCACCCCCCTATGCCCACTGCTCTCTCTTTGCCCACCACTGCTGCCCCTGTGGCCCCACCACCCCACACCCATTCTCTTTCCCCTGCCTCCCGCCTCCCGCCTCCCAGCTGCTCCTCCCTCCCAGCCTCCCAGATGCCCTTAAGATGGCGGCAGCTGTGCGGCTGCACCGCTGGCGCGCCGTAGGCGTGCCTAAGGCAAGCCCGTCTGCGCCCGTCATGCCAGGACCACGCCCAGTGCCAGAACCCCTGGACCCCGCGTACGTCACGACACCAGATTCCACTATGACGCAAGCAGCCTCCACGCACTCAACGCCGGCCGAAACCACACCTGCTTCCAAGCCACCCCGAAACGGACCCATAGACCCTTCTTCTGCTTCCCCTGCGACAGAACCACCAAACCCCCAAGGACTGGACCCAACTACCTCCGCTGTATACTCCTCAACGCCCACACTGCACGCAAACACGCCATCGAGCTCTGGGATCTGCTCGACACCTCTGCCCCTGATGTGACCTTCCTGACCGAGACCTGATGGAACGACTCCTTGGCGGCTGACATCGCCATAGCCATCCCGGACGGCTACAAGATCACCCGCAAGGATCGCGCCAACGGAACCGGAGGAGGAATAGCCATCGTCCAAAAGTCCACCATCGAGGTCGCCACCCACGCAGACTTCACCCTTCACATCGCCGAACACCTGCACTTCCGGATCCACACCGACCACCCTCAGAGGAACACTCATATACTGAACCCCCGGACCAGGGGCTCAGTTCAGCGACTCCATTGCCGACCTCGCCAGCACCCACGCACTCGACTCCACGGACTACATCCTCCTCAGGGACCTGCAATTCCACCTCGAGAACAATAACGATGCCAACTCCGCCACCCTGAACGACAACCTCGCCAACCTCGGCCTCAAACAACTCATCCCCGCACCCACCCACGCCGCTGGCCACATGCTGGACTCCCTCTTCTCCACAGGCACCCACGTCGCCTTCAACCACACCACAGAGACCACAGAGACTCCACTGGACAGACCACCGCAGCATTCATTTCACCTTCAAGAAACCAACCACGCACCACGGCACCGAACAGCTGCCTCGCCGCTGCTGGAGCAAAGTCACCGAAGATCGGCTGATCACCACCCTTGCCCAGAACCCACCCACTGACCCCACAAACCCAGACGCCGCAGCCCGCAACTTCAGACAGTGGATCGAAGACTGCACAGACACCCTCGCCCCGCTCAAGAAACCCTCCAACAGCCATGCCAGCAAGAGAGCCATCTGGTTCACCGACGAGCTCCAGACCTCCAAACGCGCATGCCGGAAACTGGAGAAAATATGGCTCCACGAACGCACACCGGACAACCACGCAGCCCACAAGGATGCCACCCGCAGACATCACCACCTCATCATATTAGCCAAGAGATCCTCCTTCAAAGACCAGTTGGACAACACCGCACACAACAGCAAAGAGCTCTCCAGCATCGTAAAGGAACTCTCCAACCCCAGCGCCAACGCCAACGGCATCCCACCCTCACAAGAACTGTGCGACTCACTAGCCATCTTCTTCCACCGCAAGATCGCTGACATCCACAACAGCTTCAACACCACAACCGCCCGACTATGGCAGACTCCACCTCCCCTGTGAACACCACCAGCGCCATCCGCCTGACCTCTTGGTCCAACGTCAATGACGACGAGACACACAAGATCATGAACTCCATCAACTCAGGATCTCCGTCAGACCAGTGCCCACACCACGTATTCAACAAAGCAGACTCAGCCATCGCACTCCAACTACGGAAGGTCATCAACATCTCCTTCAAAACAGCGACATTCCCGGAAAGCTGGAAGCACGCCAAAATTAACGCCCTCCTCAAGAAGCCCAAGGCAGACCCCAAGGACCCCAAGAACTTCCGGCCCATCTCCTTGCTCCCGTTCCCGGCAAAGGTCATCGAGAAAAATGTCAACAGGCAATTGGCCCGCCACCTGGAAGACAACAACATCTTGGACCCATTCCAGTCCGGATTCAGACAAAACCACAGCACCGAGACAGCCCTCATCGCCACCACAGACGACATCAGGTGCCAACTAGACAATGGTAAAAACATCAGCCCTTATCTCCTGGACATGTCGGCCGCCTTCGACACGGTCTGCCATTGCACTCTAAAGACACGCCTCCTAGAAGCCGGAATTCAAGAGAAGGCCCTTGACTGGACCACATCCTTCCTCTCCGGCAGAACCCAGAGCGTCCACCTCCCACCATTCCGATCCGAAGCCACCGACATCATCTGCGGCATCCCCCAGGGCTCATCCCTCAGCCCGACGCTGTTCAACAACTACATGGCCCCCCTCGCACAAGTCACCCACCATCACAACCTCAACATTATCTCCTACGCAGACGACACCCAGCTCATCCTCTCCATCACCAAGGACCCACACACCGCCAAAACCAACCTCCACAGGGGAATGAAGGCCGTCGCCGACTGGATGAGGAGCAACCGTCTGAAGCTGAACTTGGACAAGATGGAGGTACTCATCCTCGGACCCACCCCCTCAGCCTGGGACGACTCCTGGTGGCCGACCACACTGGGACAGCACCAACACCCACCGACCATGCACGCAACCTAGGATTCATCCTCGACTCCTCCCTCTTCATGGCTAAACAGGTAAACGCTGTCTCCTCCTCCTCTTACAACACCCTCTGCATGCTCCGTAGGATCTACAAGTGGATCCCGACCGAAACAAGAAGAACGGTGACACAGGCCATCGTCAGCAGCAGACTGGACTACTGCAACGCACTCTACGCAGGAATCCCAGCCAAACACCTATGACGACTACAACGCATGCAAAACGCCCCTGCCTGACTGATTGTCAACGTCCCCCGCCGCAGCCACATCACCTCCACCTGAGAGACCTACACTGGCTCCCCATCGACAAGAGGATCACCTTCAAGCTCCTCACCCACGCATACAAAGCTCTCCACAACGCCGGACCAGCCTACCTTAACAGCAGACTCAGCTTCTACACCCCCACCCACCAGCTCTGCTCTGCCAGCCTCACCCTCGCCGCTGTCCCCCGAATCCAACGAACGACCTCCGGCAGCAGATCCTTCTCCTACCTCACCGCCATGACCTGGAACACCCTCCCTACCCACATACGGCAGACCCAAGACCTACTCGCCTTCAGAAGACTCCTCAAGACCTGGCTCATCGAGCAGTAGCAGCACCCCCCCCCCCTCCTCCCCTCAGCGCCTTGAGACCCTCATGGGTAGGTAGCGTGCTCTACAAGTACTCTGATTGATTGATTGATTGATTGATTGATTGATTGTAGAAATAGATAAGATTCCTTGATACCCATTTTCCAGTGTACATATTTAACCATATGAATTGGTCTATACTCGGTACACAATAAAACAAATATTGCCTGATGCAGCTCAGTTGTTTGCTTGGGTACCTTGAGTTCTTGGAGATGTACCAATCCTACATATCTCTGTAACTGAATGTGTCTAGTGGGATATTGCTTTTGTAAATCAGTCATCATGACAAAAAGTTGTAGATGAAAATGTTGTCACAAATGGCTGTTTTTTCCTACTCAATTTCAATATTTATTTATTTCACAAGTTAGTTTCTTTGGGAAACCCGGAAGGGATCTACTCATATAACCCATTGCTGAATTTGCAAGTCTATCTACTTTTCTGAAATCTATAGCTTCCCTGAATCACTCATTGGTTGCAATACAAAATGATGATGGGCAGAATGTTGAACATTGTTAAACATCACCACCAGTCACAGAACTGGATTTAATCCATCGTTATTTTGCTCATCACGCCATTCCAGTTTGGACCCAGGCATATGCAAATCAGCCTTGACCCTGTTCCCCATGGGAATAGTCCAGCCAGAACTACCAGGCCAGGTCCTTCCCACTTAGGGTAAAAATGCAACACAAAAAGATGCCGGCCAGGTCGTCCCTGGAGCAGAAAACCACCATCCTGGGTTTCACACTGGTTTCCACCACAAATTGGAAGTAAGTTGAGAGCATAAAAAATAGGAACAATTGGCTACCTCTTTGAAAAATGCTAAAACTTAAGCAGAAACTTTTTTTTTATTTAGCTCTGCATGTTCCTAAAAGCTGGGAAGATGATGACTTTAGCACAGCAAATCGTTTATTGATTCATTTTTTAGGAAAAAAAACAGACACTTTTATTTTTAGTATATTTTCTAATTTTTCCCAAAAAACTCAAAATGTGCCTGCATTTTGCCTATTTTCTGTTTTTTTTCCATGGGAATACACAAACCCTGGGTAATTTCAGAATCCCTCTGAGGTTGGAAAAAAAGGACAACATTTTTGGGGTGGAATCCTTATGTGGAAAAAAGTTATGTAGCTCTGAGCGTGAACTACCCCAAATAGTCAAAAAAAGGGCTCAGCACTCGAGTGGGGGCAGCTAAGGGGTTAAACATGTCTGTTTAAAGTCAAATTTGTATATGCAGTAGAAAATATTAAATGCCATAGGATAAAATACCCCCTTTGTACATTATAGGGATATTGCTAGTCACAAAGGAGTTCAGTGACCACATGGAGTCTTTGATGGACGGTGTCCATCCATTCCTGCAGGCTGTCTTGGATAGCTTGCATTCCTTCCCAGAGACACGGAGCGAACCTGGAACATTGCCCCAAGCACTATCTCTTTGAAGTGACAATTTATTTTAAAAACTGCTGCTACGCGCATAGTGCTACATTCAAGCTCAGTTGCGTCATTTTCTTTTTATACGTTCGTTCTAACATCAGAACCTGGCTATAATAAGAAAAAAACAATATATTATAGAGTGATTACGAGCTCTCTTACATTGTAAGAAGCATTATATGTCTATTAAGGTTGCACAACAGCCTACTAATATGTGCACACATTTTTGGTTTGAAATGTTATCCTTTATCTAATGACTTACCTTCCTTTTAAAATGTCAGAATGTGAACAAGCAGAGATGAGGAGACATGGTAACAACAAAAGAAAATATTTGTGCATTTCGACGCAGCTATAACATACTTAGCCAGTGAATGCAGGAAGCAGTACACTATCAACCAATTTTATCAAGTAAACATACTTAATAAAATTGTTCATAAAGGTTTTACTGCCATAACCTATCCATTAAATCTATAGTGCCACGGCGGACACGCCCACCTCAGCTGGCCACGCCCCCTCTTGACACTATAAAGTGCGCGCAGCTGGAAAGCGCGTCACTTTAATCCGGGAGTCTCCTGAGGCGGAAGCCGGGAGTGAATCTGTTCTTTTTAAAAATATTGTTGTGTGATACCTTGTACTTTTAATATCACTTCCCTGTGCACTGAAACAGCGCTCCTAGCGCTGCAACGAACGCTACCTTTCGCCATTACTGAGGGCGAGGCGCCACGGCGGACACGCCCACCTCAGCTGGCCACACCCCCATGATTCCTCTCACACTGACATAAAAAGATGTGTCTTGCTAGGAAGCGCAGCGGACGGGCGCAGCGGGCGCGCCGTCAGCGCGCCGAAGGCGCGCCAAAGGCAAGCCCGTCTGGGCCCGTCCGGGCCTGGACCGGGCCCAGGGCCAGTCCCCCTGCCTCCTCCACTAGCCCCGTCCGCACCTGCTGGACCCATACCCAACTTCACCTACTTAATACGCGCCCTTGCTTGACCAGCTCTCGCTGCATCCCAAACCACCTGGAGACCGCTCATTACCATTGCTCGCAATGCAATTTCACTCTTCCGCCCTGCCAACCTTGTCTCTCTCCATGTCCCCCGCTACAGCTATCCTCCTCTAATCAGCGCACCCTGAAAGCAGGTTTGATTAATTGCCGTTCTCTTCCCCGGCATGCCAATGACATCTGGATGTCCATCTCTTCTGATGAATGGGATATTCTCTTTCTCACCGAGTCTTGGATCACAGACTCCTCCTCTCCGGATATCTATCTGGCTATTCCCCCAGGATATGATATAAAATGCTTGAACCGGGCTGGTGGTAAGTCTGGAGGCGGTCTAGCCGTCATTTTTAAATCCCTTTTCCAGCTGACTTTTACCAAACTCACCAACATTGGTACAATTGAAGCCATGTACTTCTCCATTTCCGACTCTGCGGCAGTTATCCTGGCTGGCACATTAGTCTATAATCCCCCCCCCGCCACCTCCCCCTCCCTCACTGCCCTCGTCCACCAACTGGCTGACTTATCTCTTAAACACCAATACTTCATTGTCCTGGGCGATTTTAACCTCCACATAGACAATCCGCTCTGTGTGAAGGCAACCAACCTGTTGGAAACTATGGATAGCCTCAATCTCAAGCAATTAGTTGTAGGTCCCACTCATGTGGCTGGCCACACTCTGGACCTCATATTCGCCAATTTTCCACTTATCACTGTCCTCCCGCCCCTCCCTCTTACTTGGACTGATCATTACCTCATTCCCTTCTCTCTTACCCTGGGACGAAAATCTGCCCCTATGGCCCCAAGGAAGGAGTTGGGAAGAAAGTGGCACAAGGTTACATGTGCCACCTTGGACCCGTTATTCCATTTTCAGTCGGAGTACCTCTCCTCGGACATTGATGAAAATGTCTCTAGGCTGAATACTACCCTCGTTGAAGCGATTGATTCTATCGCCCCCCAGAAAATCATCACCTCCACTAGGTCGCGACCCTCTGCTCCCTGGTTTTCCACCTCTCTCCGGGAGGAGAAAAGCAGATGCAAGGCTCTCGAACGCAAGTGGAGATTAAACTATGACCTCGAAGCCAAACTTCTATATAGAACTGCCCTAAAAAAATTCCTTAAACAAAAAAAAAGCGCGATGAAAGACCACTTTGCCTCTCAAATTAATAAAGCTAAAAACTCATCTAAAACGCTCTTTAGCATTGTTAAAGATTTTATTAACCCTCCGGCCAGGGCTCCTCAGAACACCGCGAGTCAGGCTCTTTGCGAGGGACTCTCAGACTACTTTCTCGAAAAGATTAACAAACTCTGTGTCTCCTTCCCCACAGGGCCTGTCACCTTGCCTTTTCCCACTAGTCCCCCAGAGTCACCGTCCTTTCTTTCTTTTAACAAACTTAACCAGGACGAGGCTATCAGACTACTTATTCACTGCAAATCCGGTGCCCCCTCTGATCCTGTCCCCGCAAAAATCATCGGAGAACTGGCGCCTTCACTCGCCTGCCCCTTCCTCTCCATCTGGAATGCCTCCCTTCACCATGGCTTCTTCCCTACCACCTGGAAGGAGGCCTTGGTGATCCCTATTCTAAAAAAAGCAGACGCTGATCCCACTGTTTTTGCTAATTATCGTCCCATTTCCCTTCTTCCTAAACCCGCCAAAGTCCTGGAAAAAGCCGTGCAGCTGCAACTCACGGAATACCTAGAAAACCATTCTCTGCTGCATGGATCACAATCCGGATTCAGAGCCGGATTCAGCACTGAGACGGCCCTGCTGGAAGTATCCGAAACAATTCGAGAATGCGTGGACAGGGGCGAGGAGGCCATGTTGGTTCTCCTCGACTTGTCCGCAGCATTCGATACGGTCTCTCACCCCATCCTCCTTGACCGACTTAAGCAGATAGGCATTGGTGGCACTGCCTTCAGCTGGATCGAGTCCTTCCTCTCATCTAGAAGTCAAAGGGTACTGTTGCGTCCCTTCAAGTCTGAGAAAAAACCTCTGTCATGTGGGGTGCCGCAAGGCTCCGCCCTCAGCCCCCTGTTCTTCAACGTCTATCTTGCCCCCTTGGCCGACGTTGTGGAGTCCTACGGAGTCAGGGTGGTCTCTTACGCTGACGACACACAGTTGGTGTTCTCCTTCAGGGACCACTCGGACTCCGCATTCGTCAATTTTCGCCAATGCCTTAACAACATCAGTGTCTGGATGACCGCGAATCACCTCAGATTGAATGCAGACAAAACGGAGGTTCTGTTTTTTAATCAGAAAACCTCCACCCCCTCCTCTTGGTGGTGGCCCACGGCGCTTGATCCCGCCCCGTCCCCCGTTCACTCGGCTCGGAATCTAGGTTTCCAATTTGACGACTCCCTGTCATGCAAAACCCAGGTTAATAAAGTCACCTCCGCCTGCTTCATGAAACTGCGCATGATCAGAAAAATCCTTCCCTATCTCCCCCTGGATTCCCGCCGTACAGTCACCCAAGCCCTCATCACGTCCCACTTGGACTATGCCAATAGCCTCTATGCTGGTGCCCCCCAGTACCTGATAGGCCGGCTGCAGATTGTCCAGAATGCTGCAGCCAGACTGATCGGTAATATCCCGTACCGTCAATCTGTTTCTGCTTATCGGAGGGAACTCCACTGGCTTCCAGTGGCTAGCCGCATTCAGTTCAAGGTCCTCACCCTCACCTATCGAGCCGTCAACGACTGCGGACCTACTTATCTGAAAAAACGGGTTTCGATATCCCGCTCCACCAGAGCCCTGAGATCTAATGACCTCCGCCTCCTGATCTCGCCCCGTTTTAGATTATCTAGAACTGGTGGCAGAGGGTTCAGTGTCATTGCTGCCAAATTGTGGAACTCCCTTCCAATTGAGCTGAGATTCTGTCCCTCTGAATCCATCTTCCGAGCCAAACTTAAAACCTGGCTCTTCTCCGGACTTTAGTCTCTCCACTGCTCCTCCTGCTTCACTCCCCCTTTCCCTTGGTAACTCTGGATTTTAGCGCCGGGACACCCCTTCGGGGGTAGCTGCGCGCTCTACAAACTACATAAAATAAAAATAAAATAAATAAATAAACATATAACGTGATACAAATCATCCCCTTTTGTATCGCTTTGTTCTCCCTAAGTTGGCAAGGTATGCTCATACGTGAGTCCCTTGCTCACTTTGCCACTGGATTCAAGCTAGCCTGGCTGATGACGACTGAAATGCGAGAAACCGGTCCCAGGTGCTTGTTTCTGGTCCAGGGAAGACATGGCTTTGGCAGTTCGGGCTGGACTGTTCCCATGAGGCACAGGGTCAGACTGATTTGCATATGCCCATGTCTGAACTGGGGTGGCGGAGTGAGCTAAAGAATGGTGATGGATTGAACCCAGATCAGTTGACAGGGGGTGAGCGTTTGATTTGCTCAAACGCTCCATCCATCATCCCCTTTTGTATCGCAGTAAACATATAACAGCGGCATTTCCACACTTGGGAAGTGAATGTATACAGATATGTTACTTTCTACGAAGGTTTTCAAATAGTAAACAAGTTGGTAAACGAGGTCCACATTAGCACAGGATACCAATCAGTAATAAAGCATCAATCCTAGACAGTGCGGATTCACTTTATCTCCACCCTTAGCCAATCTATCTCCTGCAGTGCCCTAAATATATGTTACAGATTATGGAAAGAGCACAACAGGCCCCTTTTACAAAAGCACATTTATATGTGTAGATTTACTCACATGTATTCCTTTCTAGGAGTCATTTAACACATTGCTATTGTCATTTGTGAGTGTAAAGTTAATCCTGAGTGTACTCTTCCAAGTTCCCGCCCCGTGGCAGAGTCTTTTACACCAAGATTTATCATTGCAAAGCTACTACTTGGAACTTTTCACATAGACTGAGGTCTCTTCTACCGGGATGGAGATCTCCATATGGTAAAGTTTAGGAAAATGTCTGAAAGTTTTATTATAAAATATTAATGAGAAATCAATATATATATATATATATATATATATATATATATATATATATATATATATATATATATATATATATATATATATATGTATATATATATATATATATATATATATATATATATATATATTTCAAATTTATAATTAATAAAATACAATGTTTTGACACATTAGGCTATAATGCGGATTAAATAATAACATTTTAAAATATATTTATTTAAATTAAAAATAAAATTTCAAAAACTAAATTTAAAAAACAACCATCTGTATTAATATTTTAAAATGTTTTAAATGCTATTGAAAGTAATGGATATTAATAATTTAAGGAATTAATAATTAGCAAACGCTATAATTTTAGAGCTAGAAAGAGGATAGATAGATAGATAGATAGATAGATAGATAGATAGATAGATAGATAGATAGATAGATAGATAGATAGATAGATAGATACTGGCCTCACAGCTCATCTCAAGGCCACTGTTGAGAGTGGTAAGTGCACATGTGTGAGACCCTGTTATAATCCATAAAGCAATCTTCAGTAGCTTCCTCAGTTAGAAGAATTACATATACTCATGAAGTCACGATAAATACTTCTTTTTAATGGAAAGCTGGCTGCATGTTTCAAGGTTTATGGCTTGCTTCTTGGTCATGAGTCTGACAGTCAAAATATTCTGATAGCAAAGCAGAAGGGCTTTATTCTCTTACCTAGCGCTCTTACCCGGAGTAGGATTATCTTCCAAACCCAGCAAATTCAGCTTCCTAATTTCAATCCAAGAAACATTGAAAATGTGGACTTCTGCTAACGCGAAGTCTACATTGGTGTTTACATTTTTTCATTTTGATTGGAGCATTTTCAAGCTTTTTTGACAGCAACCATAACTTTTTCTCAAACAAGCCGATTCCCAATGTTTGACTTATGTGGTTATTCCCAAATTTATCTAAAGAGGTTTGATTTGGTGCAAACCTAGATCTCATGATATTCTTTTTTTTATGAACACTCCTCTCTCTACCTTCTTTATGTGATCTCACTCTCCTGATCAGATGGTTTCACTAGTTTATTAGCTTGGAGTAATATAAAGTGGTCAATATCCACTGGTGGACTGGTGGCAGAGGTCTGTTTGTGGTCCTCCACAGAAACGGAGATAGTTAATAACCAGTGGTAATTTTATTACTGCTGAATAGTATGTTTTCCTTATTTAGGGCACGATTTATACTTTGATGGATGGAGTAAAGGCAATCAGGACAGCACCTGGATTACATCCACCACCCTGCCTTTACTCCACCCTACACATTTAGAGTTAACCTCTGACCCTGTAACTGTCATCATGGCAGTTCATTAAAAACATTTAAAAGTTTTATGCGCATTCATCAATCATGATGGATACCTACACCAAACTTTTGAAATGTTTTTCTTTTCCAAAAACAACTGTAAAAGCAGGAGTTTGCTTTTCAAAAAGAATAGAAAATGAATGGCCCCATAACCTTTGTCTTGCTCTGCCTTTCAGAGAATACAGAATCGCCCACACAGTGGCTCAAACACGGCGAAGCAGGAGACATAAAACACAAAAACACCTAGAAAAGTGTTTTAGTTTACAAAATTGAAAGACTCTCTTTTTAGACTAAGGCGTGGGTTTTTAATTTAAGCAATGCTCTCTAACAGAAAGGCTTTCCCAGATGCCAAAATGAATCACATTCAAATACACATAGAGATATATATTTATTAACAAGCAATAATAACACACTTGGTAAATGCAACAGTTAAATGCATGGATATGAAATACAAGCTGCAAATAATATGAGATAAGACTCAAGCAGAGCAAGAGATAAGGAAGATATATTCACTGACTTCTTCAAATTATTTCTTTGGGTGTGCACTCTGACTCATTTACACATCACAAAGAAAACACCTCGAATTATCAAAGCCACTTGCCACACATCACACTGGCATTAATCAAAACTCAAACACCTCAAATGATCACAGCCACTGGAACCACGCATCATAATGGCAATAATCAAAACTGAACACTTCACCTGGTGCAAACACTGCATCATAGCCCACTCCTGACCGAAGGATTAAACAGTCGGGAATAAGAGCCTCAGTAACCAGGGTTCCACTGTACCGAAGTAGACACGTCCGTCCCCATTCGGTTTCCAAAATCCCAGTTTCTAAGTTAACAATCCTCAGCTTTTTAGACTCAAAACACACACTAGAAGGTTCAAGAGTCTTCCTCCCTGCCCAAGGAAACTTACTGGGACTGGCCAGCTTCCAAACAAGCATTCCACAGCAGGAAGGAGTTCCCACGTCCCCTTTACATTCTCGCATTTTCCTGCCTTTATCTTAACGAAGCTCACAAAAGCCTTCAAGGGTACATTAAACAATCTCTCACAAAAGAGTCCTTGAACATGATTAACCCAAACAACTTGCAAGTGTGTCTGTGCGTGCAGATAAAGCTCAAGCCAGGCAGAGTCAGAGTTCAGGATGACAGGAGACCATGTCACACCAATAGTAAGAAATTAACAATTCTTCCCAGGGTACAACACAGTGCACATTCGTACAACACTGCTTATAGCATCACATACTTCATCTCTCAATGTACAACACAATGCACATTTGTGCACCACTGCTTATTAAAACTGCACTTTGAGGCCTACCAATACATTTGACACCTCTCTCTAGCATGCTTTCAAATGCACATCCCTCACATTCTGATCTTGACAAGGCGGTCCAACCCCATGACAGCCCCCACTGAAAGACTGCAAGATTAAAAGAAAGAAACCTTTAAGAGAAACAAGGCATATGCAGGACGTTGCACATTCAGGCTAGGATAAAATAACACACCAAAAAATCAATTAAAATAATGGTAGCCAAAGGTCATCACAGGGTGTCAGACCACAGGAGTGCCTCTAGCACTACATACCTTAGAACATTTGTATTGTGCTGTATGGGTAATTTTTCATGTTTACTGCCCTCTCTGCCAGGATAATCTGGGTGATGACAGACAGTAAGTCATCCAATCACCCACTTCAAATAGGGTGGACAACCATATGGTTTAGTTCCAATGGTCAGTACTCCCTCAGGTCATCAGATGAAAGTTTACACAGACTGAGTAATTTTAATCTGTCGGCATAAACCTGGCTGCTTAGCCAACTCAAAATAGGACTGGAGGACCGAGAGTTTGTATAAGCCAAACTAAATCGAACCCCATGTCCTACTCTCTAAATATCCATTACAGTTTAACAGTTCGGCTATAACTGGGATGAAGCTGTTGTGTATTGCAATAAGGTTTTGTTAGTAATGGCAGTGAAGGTCAAAAACAAGGAGGTAACCAAAGAAAAAATCTGGAGTTTTACTGTAGGAGAATGGACTTTTACACATTCTATAGAATGCGTAATTCATTCTCCATAGCAGCCAAGCAATATCTTTCCTGCTCACCATCAGCCCACTGTTAGCTGTTCCCTAAATTGTCATTGTGTGCATATGAAACCTAATGTAGCAGTTTAACAACAGACCTTCAGTGTCACTTCTGTATCACCACAAGATAGCACAAGTGTTCATTACTGCTTCAACAAATATACACAGGAATTTCAATGACACAGGTTGTAATGTCACTATTTAATATTATTAGACATGTGATTCTCAGGGTGGCATTTCCACAACATTTTTCCTTCCTCCTACATATTTGCTGAACTTGTTTTTCTTGGACTTAGGACTCTGTGCACTTTACCACTGCAAACCTGTGCTAACGTGCCGGTGACAACTCCTTAAAACATGGCGACATTGGCTTATCCACAATCGGCAAATGGAATTTACTTCTAAGTCCCTAGTAAAGTGACACTACATCTGCCTAGTGCCTGTAATTGCTATTGCAGCATGTGTATACACTTTTAAACTGCCATGTCAATGTGGCAAAATAAACCTTTTGCCAGGTCCATACCTTTCCTTTTTATACATATAAGCAGCACTATGGTAGGCACTGGACAGCCCAGAGGTCAGGGTGTTGGAGCACTATTACCTGAAACTTACTAAAAGTGGCATTTTCAATCATGCAATTTAAAAAAACAACTTCACTAAGAGCTATATTGCTAAATTGTGAGTAGATGGATCCCACATTCCAAATCTCTATCTATTCCCAATTGTAAGTTACACTTGCAAGAGGTTACAAGTCTGCTCCAATGATAGTCTATGTGGGAGATAGCTCTTGCAAAAGTGAGAAATGAAATAAACACTATTTCAGTATCAGGACATGTAAAACACACCTGTACATGTCCTACCTTTTAAATACACTACACCCTGCCTTGGGGCTACCTTGGGTCTACCTTAGGGTTGCCTTGCATGTAGTAAAAGGGAAGGTTTGGGCCTGGCAATGGGGTTCACTTGTGAGGTCGACATGGCAGTTGAAACCTGTACACACAGACACTGCAGTGGCAGGTCTGAAAAATGTTTTCAGGGCTACTCCTGTGTTTGGCCTAATCAGTGCTGCAGGCCCACTAATAGCACTTGATTTACGGGCCCTAAGCACACACAGTGCACTTTACTAGGGACTTGCCAGTAAATCTACTATGTTAATCATGAATAAACCAATCACAGTATAATTTACACAGGGATCATAAGCCCTTGACCCTGTTTTCAGGCAGGTCGCCCCCCACGACGCGCAGCTCCACCCGACTGCGCCTGTGCTCCTGTGCCCAGCTGCTCTGCTGAGGGTGTTCGAGGCCCACCTCCACCCGCAGGCTGCCACCTGCGCCTCATCCCTGGTGGCCAGTGGTTGGCCCATAGGGTTGTGTCTGCCCGCGCTACTGTTTTTCTTCTCTGTTACTCTGTGCTGTATTTTGCTTGTGCCTGTTGCTTAATGCCCTGATTTGTTGCCCGTATTTCAATTGTGCCTGTTGCTTAGTGCCTGATTTGTTGGCTGCTTTGTTGCCTTTGCCCGTGCTTGTTCCCCCCTCGCCGGTCCTGTTCCCGCCACTGCGTCCCGGCGGCCTCGCCCCCCGCTCCCATTGGCCTGCCCCCCCCACCCAGCTGCTCCTCCCTCCCACCTCCCCTTATTATGGCGGCCGCTGCACAGCCGCGGGCAGCAGGCGCGCCAAAGGCAAGCCCGTCTGCGCCCATCCGCTCCTGGACCTCGCCAGCGCCAGAACCCCTGGAACCCGGAGACACCCCTGCACCTGACTGCACTATGGCGCCAGCACCCTCCATGCACTCAACCCCGGACGAGAACACGCCTGCTACCGGGCCACACCGAAGCGCACCCATGGGCCCTTCACCTGCCGGAACTGCAGCTTCACCAGCATCCAGCCCGCCAAACCGTCAAGCAAAGCTCCCAACCACCTCCAATGCATCCTCCCCAATGCCCGCTCCGCTCACAAACATGCCATAGAACTCTGGGACCTCCTCGACTCAGCCGCTCCGACGTCACCTTCCTGACGGAGACCTGGCTGAACACCACCTCAGCATCAGACATCGCCATCGCCATCCCAGAAGGCTACAAGATCTCCCGCAGAGACTGCACCAACGGAGTGGGAGAGGGGATCACCATCATCTTCAAGAACACCATCAGAGTCTCGACCAACACCGACGACACCCTCAACACCGCGGAGCACCTGCACTTCCAGATACACACCGACCCCAACACCACCCTCAGAGGACACTCGTCTACAGACCACCCGGACCCCGACCACAGTTCAGCGACTCCATCGCCGACCTCATCGGCACCCACTCCCTCACCTCGACGGACTACATCCTCCTCGGGGACCTGAACTTCCACCTCGAGGACAACAACGATGCAAACACCATCACCCTAATTGACAACCTCGCCAACCTCGGACTCCAACAGCTCGTAACAACACCCACCCACGCCGCTGGACACGTGCTTGACCCCATCTTCTCCGCAAGTCTCCACGTCTCCTTCAACCACACCACCGAACCCCACTGGACTGACCACAGATGCGTCCAATTCACCTTCAGGAAGCCCACCATGCAGCACCGCACCCAACAGATGCCATGCTGCTGCTGGGGCAAGGTCACTGAAGACCAACTGATCACCACCCTCGCCCTGAGACCACCCCCAGACCCATCGACCCTGACACCGCCGCCCTCAAACTCAAACAGTGGATCAACGACTGCGCCAACACCCTCGCTCCACTCAGGACCCCCGTCGCCAACCACTCCAGCAAGAAAGCTGGTGTGTTACCGTTACAACGGAACTTTTACAACGTAATGCTGTTACAACGCAGCTATTACATCGTAAATACCATTACAATGCATGCCATTACAACGCATGGCATTACATAGCAGATGGTATTACAACGCATACCATTACATCGTAAGTATTGGTAAGTATTTAATTTTTATTTTTATTTTATTTAATATGTTATTATTGATTTAATTATTATTAATTATAAAAAAAAATTATTTCGTTTTTAAATATTATAAATTAAATATATTAATTTAAGTATTTTTAAAAATAAGTATGAGTATAGGAGTATATGTTTTGGGGTACTGATGTATATGTTTTGGGGTGTTTGGGTATTTTTAGGTTTTAGGGCAGTGTTTGGGTTTTGGGGTACAGGGGTGTTTTTAGGTTTTAGGGCAGGGTTTGGGTTTTGGGGTACAGGGGTATTTTTAGGTTTTAGGGCAGGGTTTGGGTTTTGGGGTACAGGGGTGTTTTTAGGTTTTAGGGTAGGGTTTGGGTTTTGGGGTACAGGGGTGTTCTTAGGTTTTAGGGTAGGGTTTGGGTTTTGGGGTACAGGGGTGTTTTTAGGTTTTAGGGCAGGGTTTGGGTTTTGGGGTACAGGGGTGTTTTTAGGTTTTAGGGCAGGGTTTGGGTTTTGGGGTACAGGGGTGTTTTTAGGTTTTAGGGCAGGGTTTGGGTTTTGGGGTACAGGGGTGTTTTTAGGTTTTAGGGCAGGGTTTGGGTTTTGGGGTACAGGGGTGTTTTTAGGTTTTAGGGCAGGGTTTGGGTTTTGGGGTACAGGGGTGTTTTTAGGTTTTAGGGCAGGGTTTGGGTTTTGGGGTACAGGGGTGTTTTTAGGTTTTAGGGCAGGGTTTGGGTTTTGGGGTACAGGGGTGTTTTTAGGTTTTAGGGCAGGGTTTGGGTTTTGGGGTACAGGGGTGTTTTTAGGTTTTAGGGCAGGGTTTGGGTTTTGGGGTACAGGGGTGTTTTTAGGTTTTAGGGCAGGGTTTGGGTTTTGGGGTACAGGGGTATTACGACTTTATAGAAATTAAATTAATTAAATTAATTTTATTTAATTTAATTAAATTAATAACAATATTTACAATTATTAATTTAATTGTATTAAACGATTACAATTAAATTATATTATTTAAAAATGTTTAATTAATTAAATTCTTTTAATTTTATTAATTATAATAATATTATGTATTATTTATAACTTAATTAAATTATAATTATATTTATTGTAATTAATTACATTATATTATTTTTTATTTATAAATTTTTTATATATCATTAATTATATTATTTTCAATTACTATAATTAAATTAATTACTGTTGTAATAATGTTATATTATTTTTATTATTTTAAATTAATTTAATTAACTTTATTACATTTTTTTAAAAAAAGATATACTTACCAATACTTACGATGTAATGGTATGCGTTGTAATACCATCTGCTATGTAATGCCATGCGTTGTAATGGCATGCATTGTAATGGTATTTGCGATGTAAAAATCGCGTTGTAACGGAACGCGTTGTAAAACATCGCGTTGTACTGACACCAATCCAAGAAAGCTACATGGTTCACCGAAGACATCCAAACCTCCAAGGGCACCTGTCAAAAACTGGAAAAGAACTGGCTCAGCGAACGAACACCAAACAGCTACACAGCCCACAAGAACGCCACCCGCAGACACCACCAACTCATCAGGACCGCCAAGGGGACCGCTTTCAAGGACCGCCCAGACAACAATGCACACAACATTGTGAAAGAACTCTCCAACCCCAGCTCCAACACTAACGACATTCCACCATCTCAAAACCTGTGCGACTCACTGGCCAACTTCTTCCACCACAAGATCGCCGACATCCACAACAGTTTCACTGCCACAACCCTCACATTTACCGCCGAGCCCACCACCCCTGCGACCACCATGCCACCAACCGCCTGATCGCCTGGTCCAACGTCAGCGACGAAGACACCATCAAGACCATGAACTCCATCCACTCCGGATCCCCGTCTGACCCATTCCCACACCATATTTTCAACAAAGCTAGCAGAGCCATCACCCCCCATCTCCAGAAAATGGTCAACATCTCCTTCGAAACTGCAACCTTCCCGGAAAGCTGGAAGCACGCCGAGATCAATGCCTTACTGAAGAAACACAAGGCGGAACCCAAGGACCTCAAGAATTTCTGTCCCATCTCCCTGCTCTCGTTCCCGGCGAAAGTCACAGAGAAAATTATCAACAGAGAACTGACCCGATACCTCGAAGACAACAACATCCTGGACCCATCCCAGTCCGGCTTCCGCAGGAACCACAGCACCTAAACCGCTCTCATTGCCGCCACCGACAACATCAGGACCCTGATGGACAAAGGAGAAACAGCCGCCCTCATCCTTCTGGACCTTTCAGCCGCCTTTGACACGGTCTGCCACTGCACCCTAACAACTCGCCTCCATGGCGCTGGAATCCAAGAGAAGGCCTTGGCCTGGACCACATCCTTCCTCTCCGGCAGAACTTAGAGCGTCCGCCTCCCACCCTTCTGCTCCAAGAACACTGAGATCATCTGCGGCGCATCACAAGGATCCTCTCTCAGCCCAACGCTGTTCAATATCTACATGGCTCCACTCACCCACGTCGCCTGCCAGCACAGCCTCAACATCATCTCCTACGCTGATGACACCCAGCTGATCATCTCCCTCACTGAAGACCCTATCACCGCCAAAGCCAACCTCCACAGGGGAATGAAGGCCGTCGCCGAATGGATGAAAGACAGCAGGCTGAAGCTGAATTCTGACAAGACGGAGGTCCTCATCCGTGGTTCAATCCCCTCAGCCTGGGACGACTCCTGGTGGCCCACCTTGCTGGGAACAGCCCCAGCACCCACCAACCACGCACGCAACCTGGGGGTCATCCTCAACTCCACCCTCTCCATGACCAAGCATGTCAACACCGTCACCACATCCTGCTTCAACACCCTCCGAATGCTCCGCAGGATCTTCAAGTGGATCCCCTCCGTAACGAGAAAAACCATCACCCAGGCCCCCATCACCAAGAGGCTGGACTACGGAAACACCCTCTACGCAGGAACAACAACCAAGCTCCTGAGACGGCTGCAACGCATCCAGAACACCTCGGCATGACTGGTCCTCGACATCCCCCAATGCAGCCACATCACCCCCCACCTGAGAGACCTACACTGGCTTCCCATCAACAAGAGGATAACCTTCAAACTCTTCATCCACGCACACAAAGCCCTACACAACGCCGGACTAGCATACCTCAACGGACGACTCAGCTTCTACACCCTCACCCCCAGCCTCCGCTCAGCAAGCCCCGCCCTCGCCACGGTCACACGCATCTGTAAAACAACCGCCAGCAGCAGATCCTTCTTCTACGTCGTCACCAAGACCTGGAACACTGTAATAAAGATGAGTACTTCCAAGTTGAAGGTAATATAAAGGTAGTTTATTTGTAAATGTATACACTCAGCACCAAGAGTCCTGTCTTCTCCAGCTCCAAGCTTGCAATCCTTCTTCTAGCCCTAACATTCTATATGACCTAGTAAGAATTCTATCTATGTAAATTACAACACATCTCCCTTACATACATAATAAAACAAAATAGCAAAATAATAACTATAAAATAAAACAACAAATTAACAGATGCCAAAATATCTACAAAGAAAGTTACCTCACAAAGATATAAGGATTAACATGGAAGCTACCACATGAGGTATAAGAATTAACATGAAACGTAATCTTTAAACTTCAAAGGAAGATAACGTTTCCTTTGAGGGAGAATTCTTTGCTTCTCCATAACAACATTTCTGCTAGAACAACTCTGAGGATCTTGTGTATCCACGGAATTCCTCAAACACTTAACCAATCTTGACATACTCCACACACATCCTGTGTTCACCTTCACTACATTTTTCTTAATGGAGACAATTGTGAAAGGTCCTATGAAAGTGTTTTTCCCTTTCAATGTATGTCTGGGATTCTTGACCAAAACTCTGCCCCCAACATTCCTTTTTTTATATTTAACACACTTCTTGTCATCGTAATCTGATTTATACTTCTGTTGATAATTAAATATTCTTGAGCGTCTGTCTTCATTAGAAAACTTTGAACCAGCACACACTGGTAACCATATAGGATTCAATTTGAATACCGCCTTCTTCCCTCTTAAAGCCTCAAAAGGAGAAATCTTGGTGACAGCATTCGGTGTGGTGCGATGTGCCCACCACATATCTCTCAAAACACTAGCAAAAGGAAGTCCACTCTCAAGAGCACTTTGGACACAATCTTTGACAAGACGATTCATTCTCTCAGTCAATCCATTTGCCTGAAGTGTATACAACACAGTTTTCTGATGAACTACATTGTGTTCACAGAGAAATTCCCTCATCTCTTGAGATGCAAATTGCACCCCATTATCAGTAATCAAAAACTTAGGTACGCCTTCATAAGAAAATACATTTCTAAGAAACTCAATGACAATCCGGGTATTCACTGAAGACGTACATTTCGTAACCACCCACTTTGATGTATAATCAACTGACAAAATGACATACCGTTCACTGGACGGTAAAAGTTCAAAAGGTCCCATTATGTCCAGGCCTAACTTAGTCCAAACTTGCTCAGGAACCTCAACAGGAGAAAGTGGTGCACAACTAACAACATGTGATTTATCACTGGAGATACACAGCACACACTCAGTAACTATGCCTTCAACCATGTGATCCATTCCTGGCCACCAGTACCTCTCTCACTCTAGCTTTTGTAAGACTTCGACCAAGATGTCCCTCATGAGCTGTATTTACAATCCTCTCTCTAAACTCAACAGGTGGTACCACCCTGTCTCCTCTCATAAGGTTCCCACCAATGAATGACAATTCATCCTTCACAGTCCAGTATACTTTGAACTCATGACTTAAAGTACTATAGTCAGGCCAACCTTGAAAAGTCCATTATCTGAGTGACAATAAAAAACACTATTCTTATTCACACCTTCAGTCCACTCCTTATCAGACAACGTGGACTCAGCCACCCAACACACATTCTCAACACACTCAATTCCATTCTCTTCCTTCACTTCTCCCAAGGGCAATCTTGAGAGACAATCTGCTGACCTATTAACAAAACCAAAAATAAATTGCTCACGGAAATTAAACTCCTGTAAACCCTCACTCCAATGTTTAATCCTCGGTGTAACATGTTCACTCTGTTGACAAGAAAAAATGTGTACCAACGGGCGATGATCCGTCCTGACAATAAAGGGAATACCCCAAAGATAGAATTTAAAATGTTGAACAGCCCAAAAAACGCCTAAAGCCTCCCTTTCGATGCAAGAATAATTAGACTCAGCCACCTTGAAAGCCCTAGACGCAAAGGCAACAGTCCTTTGTTCACCATTCACCTCCTGAGAAAGCACAGCTCCCAAACCCTTGAGACTGGCGTCAGTAGTTAGTACAGTCTTTTGTTTACATCAAAATGTCCTAACGTAGGCATACTTCCAATCTCAATCTTAACGACAACAAAAGCCTTTTGACAATCCTCTGACCACACAAAATGAGAACCTTTTTCTACAAACTCTCTCATAGGCTCCACCACACAAGCAAATCCCTTAACAAATTTAGAATAAAACTCAGTGAGTCTCAAAATTGACCTCACTTCCTCCTTATCCTTAGGTATAGGAGCATTCCTCACACTCTGCGCCAACTCCAATTTTGGCTGAATCCCCGACCCAGAAATTACATGTCCAAGATACGACACAGTTTCAACACTTATCTTACATTTTTCTTTCTTGACAGTTAGACCGTTCTCAGCTAATCTCTCCAAAACTTTAACCAAAGTTTTACTATGTTCAACCTCATTCTCACCATAAATCAAAATATCATCTTGAAAACACATGATGTTAATTATATCACCCAATACCTTCCTTATGACCCTCTGAAAACACGCTGCCTCCGAGGCCTACCAAAAGGCATCCTCAAAAAACGATATGCTCCCAATGGTGTTACAAACGAGGTTAAATGTCTTGAGTCCTTATGCAAAGGAATCTGATGATACGCGGATGACAAGTCCAACACACTAAAAATTCTAGCACCTTTCAAAACACTCAAAGACTCTGAAATATTTAGCAGCGGCTGTCTATCGACCCAAATCCATTCATTCAGGCCTCTCAAATCCACACACATTCTAATGGCCGTGCCCCCATCCTTCGGGGCCAAAACAATGGGGGCCAACCATTCAGATGCCTCAATTTCTTCAATCACCGCTAGCTTCAACAACCTTTCTAGTTCACTTCTGAGTGGTTCCATCATCATGTGAGGTACTTTCCTTACTTTGTACACACAAGGTACTGCTCTCTCTTTGAGAGTAATACGGTGTTCAAATCCCTTTAGACAACCAAGTGTGTCAGAAAAGACTTGGGGAAATCTTTCAAAATATTCACAACTTCTATCCTTGAACACCCTTTCCTCATCTTTGCATTCTACTAACATCACCTGACCTTTGGGATCTTTGGCCTTAGGGAGCATTATACCAAGATCTTGCTGATGCCTCCAGCCTAATAAGTTGTCTCCCCTCATAGCCACATACACTTTTCCCACAGTGTTTCTGTCCTTAAATTGAATACAAGCCTCAAGATAACCAAGAACTTCGATCCTTGCTCCTCCATAACTGACAGGATTTATATCTGGAGGAGAAAGCATTAGATTGTTCAGACCTACAACTTCATCCCATTGTTTGTTCCCAATCATTGTATACGGGGAACCAGAATCCGCTAAAAGAACAAATTCAAAATCATTTACAAGTATATCACATTCAGGCATAGATTATTTGTCCCTATCCACTTTCCCATCACACTCATTGAGATTTAAAATAATAGTGCAGACAACTTCTGTCTTCTTTTCAGATCCTTTTGTTGACTTACACACTCGAGCATAATGTCCTTTAATTCCACACTTCATACAAATTGATTCCCTGGCATAACAATGTGGATAATTAGAGTAATATGAAAAACTCCCACATCTGAAACACTTAGGTTTTAAGGAATCTTTAGAAGTTTTATCTTTGGAACTAGCGTTCAAAGAAGAAAAAGTGGAATAATCAAGTTTTAACTGGTAATCCCTTAACAGGATTAAGTGTCCGTGAATCCTTGTCAGTATCCTCACTCAACATGTGAATTTCATTAGGTTTGTCCTTTTTATCATCGTGATTTTTCCTCATCTCCTTCACCCATGAAGACGTGTTCTCCATCCCTTCCACAATTGCAACAGCTTCCACCACGGTGGGATTTTTAGACAAAAGCTTTTCTTGCACACGAGTACTATTAGTGCACCTCACTAATTGGTCTCTAACTAAGGAATCAGAGAGATCGTCAAAATCACACGTGCGTGCTAGTGTTTTGAGAGAGGCCACATAACTCTTCACATGTTCATTTGAGCCTTGGATTCTTGTGAAAAATTTATGTATCTCCAAAACCACATTGATGCGGGGGCCAAAATATTTTTCTAACATAACCAGAGACTTTTCATACACATCACTGGGTTCCCCATCACCAACACCCACGGGAATGAGATCTATGCTATAATAAATATTGCGGCCTTCTACAAACAAGTTATGCAACAAAATAGCTTGTCTTCTGAATGCCGAAAATTTCTCCCCACCTAAGGCCACAATATATGAATCAAATAAATTTTTCCACATTTCCATGGCAGGATGGGTTTTCCCTTTTCTGAGAGAAAAGCTGGGGGTTGGGACATACTAGTGGAAGATGCCATCGTAAATTGTAAAAAAAGAGTAAACTCCAGATAAACTGGATAACAAGAAAACTCCTAATGATAACTCAAAAGTGATTAAATAACACTAGAATAGTCTTGTAAAGTTAACTTGAGTCCTGGAGTTAAATCAACAATTTAAAATACATAAAATAATCCCCCAAGTATTTAGTTACTCAATAACGGTAAATTGAAAACTGCAAGTAAATTCTTTAGTTGGTAAATCAGCGTAAAATTGAAACCTGCCAAGATAAAATAACAATTTAAAATAAATAAAGTAGTCACCGCAGTCTTTTAGTCAGTAAATCCCTGTAAATTGAAAACTGCAGAGCTAAAATAACAATTTAAAATAAGTAAGGTAGTCACCACAGTCTCTGTAAGTTGAAAGCTCTCCAGTTAAAACAACAAATTTGAATAAATAAAGTAGTCACTGTAGTCCTCAGTCAATAAATAAGTGACTGGCAGTTTCATCAAGTTAGGCAATAAAGGTAATCCTTACCATGATGCCGATCAGTTCATAAGGAAAACGCAAGCCAACAGTACAGTTTAACACTGTAAAAACAGTAAACCGGAATATTGTACAAAACTTTACTGCCGAGATGCCGAACTTCAATACCGAGATCCCGAGATTACCAAGATGACGGTCACGCAAGGTCACGTTGCATGACCCCACGTGATAACGTGGTTCCTGCGATGACGTGGTAAACTAGAGAGAAGAAAGCAAGATGACTCCTCGCTCTCGCTTCTCGCTCTTGGCAACAGGTCCAGTGGCTCGAGCAACATGGAACACCACCGCTGCCCAAAAAATGCAGCCGATGGCAGTTAGAGGCCGTTGAGTAATGTGGTATCAGGTAAAGATTGCGGTCCAAAAGTACATGAATATTGGAAATACAAGTATCGCTATGGTTGCAGTAAATAGCGAATCTCGTCAAAAATCCAATTTAAGGTGACGCATAGATTAAAGATAGTAAAGCGTCAGTTCAATAGAAGAAATCAGTATCCAGAGTGTGGATAACATCCCCTGCAGAATATGTTTGCTTGGTACTCTGCATCGCGGCCCCTCCGCTCCTCTTCAGCACAGTTACTTGTAGTCCCGAGGTTTCAGAGAGTTAGGATGGGTGGCTGCTCATTCAGTGTTGCAGCGGCCAAACTTTGGAACTCCCTGCCTCTCTCTTTGAGAAACCACAGGGATTACTTGCCGTTCAGGAAAGCGTTAAAAACGCATCTCTTTCCTAAAATTGCTTGAGCAGTGAAAAGTGCAACCGCCTGAAGTTCAAAGCGCCAGGATGCCTCTGGGTGACAGGACCGCGCTCTACAAGTACACTAAATAAATAAATAAATAAATAAAATAAGCATATTTACATAGGAGAAAATGTAAATATAATAAAAAGACAACTCACAAATCGTAGAAAGTCCAAGTCCAAGTGATATAATAAAGTCCAAATAGTCCAAATTCAATTAAATCTTGAAATAATCCTGTAGGGGAATTGATGCTGAGAATGCTTCTCCCCAATCAAGCAAGGTCCCTCGTCGCTAGTGTAATAAAGATGAGTACTTCCAAGTTGAAGGTAATATAAAGGTAGTTTATTTATAAATGTATACACTCAGCACCAACAGTCCTGTCTTCTCCAGCTCCAAGCTTGCAATCCTTCTTCTAGTCCTAACATTCTATATGACCTAGTAAGAATTCTATCTATCAACAAACACCCTCCCCACCAACCTTCGACAGACCCAAGACCTGCTGGCCTTCAGGAGACTTCTCAAAAACTGGCTCTTCGATCAGTAGCGGCTCCCCCCCCCCCCCCCAAGCACCTTGAGACCCTCACAGGTATGTATTGCGCTTTACAAATTCCTTGATTGATTGAGCTCTTTCACACTGGTTAGCAGTGGTAAAGTGCACAAAGTCCTAAAGCCAATAGAAACAGGTCAGAAAAAAAAGAGGAAGAAGGCAAAACGTTTGGGGATAGCCCTGCAAAAAGACCAGATCCAAAATCTACTTCTACTACACAATCAAACATCTATTCAAAAACAAGTAGTGGATTGATTGAACTTCTGGAACCACACAATACAGATGCCAATGTTTAGGAAGGGCTTCAGTGACATCATTGGGATGCCATGCAAAGCACAATACAATAACATTTAAATCCAGGCTAAAGCACTTATAACATAATTACCTATACTAAAATAGCAAGTAGAAGCCTGAGCAACAGTTGTGAATATAGCAGCACAAGTATATTCACGACTCTTCAGTGGATTAGCAGTTTTTCTTATCCTTTATTATTCCATTCTCATAGCCTCTTCAATGGTCACAATTCTTGTTGGAAGATGCTCAAACCACAGGTTAACCACAGAATTGCCAACACGTGTTTCGTCAGGCCATTCAGACAAGACTTCATCAGGGCTAAAAACAGATACAAACTAGCCTTAGTGTTACATAAATTACCCTGCCGGCCTCTGCAATGGTGAGGGCACATTACATGCTCCACTGGTGATGCTGCAAGAAGGGTAGGCCTTACCTGGCACTGTGTGTGCATGGCAGAGCTAATCTGCCTCAGAAATGCCAGCAAGCCCATTGCTAGAGCTCTTGTCCCCGAGCTGCACTGCCTCCCCACTCTCAGACGGAGCTGGGGATATTGTGTTACATGGCTGTCTTCAGGAGGACAGAAAGCCGCTTATGTGGCTGCCCCCCCCCAATGATTACATAACGTTGTATGTATTAAACCTGCAGCAGTTTTTCCCAAGTTAACACGTGTGTGGAGTGTTGTTATTTGCGGGATGCATGCTAGGAGGGGTGGGGGCCTGTTGCCATGATGGTACTAAGCGGTACTTGCTCATATATGCACCCAGAGCTCTTCCATTTGGACAGTTGTACTTCCTTCTCAGTGCTTATTCCCCACATAACTCATCTATAAAAATCGTTCTGCAACATGCCTTCACATTTCCCATCTATTTCGGTGCTGTTTCTGATGACAATCAGCCCTCATCAGAAGCGTCGTTCACATAAAATGACATCATTTGGAACCCGGTGCTGCATTCAGGAGCTCTGGTATTGGAAGAGGCCGAAAATCTAATTTACCCTCGCCGTTAAGCAGAGACAGTCCTAGTTAAGTTATGAAAACAGAGCTTCTGTCGTAAAAGTAGAAGTATTGTGTGGCAGCAGCATGCCTGCCCTGTTTGCTGACCTGTTAAGCATCTTATTGTAATCGAATATACAAACTTGTTTTTTTATGTAGCTCCTTGTGCTTCATGTGCGCCTTTACAACACTGCGAATTACAAGGGTAAGGAGAAGAAAGTAACGCACGTCACTTTTTTTTTGGTCGACTGTGATTTAGGCTCTACTTTATAAAGGGGCGGGGTTGTTGCAGGGGTCTTCAAAGTGCGGGCACCCTTTGGGTATGTGGCACAAGTGCCAATATATGTGGAGGGGTGGTAAGGGGCAGAGACTGCGCCACTAGTAAGACTGAACTGAAAGTGAAAACCCGAGCACCGATTTGCAGAGTAAATCGATAGTCTCTGGGAGCTGGACCGAGGCAGCAGCATCTGCTTTACCTCAGCACCAAAAGCGCTCTTGCAATGTGTTTGAAAAATGTGTCCATGCCGGCCAGCGTGCACTCTTAACATACATATTTGATCGTTGTGATTTAAAAAATATCCTTGGAAAAGCATCATGCTGCCCCGCCTCTTAGCATCTCTGGAACTTTGTACCTCACTCATTCTGCACGTGGTTCACAAGGTTATAACGTTCTTATTTATTTTGATAAAATTAGCATTGTAAAACACCAGTGTTTTACTGTATTTGTTGGAGTTTGCCCCACCTCATTTCCCAAAAGATGTTTCCATTCCTTACATTAAAGAAACAAAACCACCTATGAAGCGGTCAGTGCTGGCTGCGTCATAGCGCTCCCCCCCCCCCCCCCACCCCCCCCCCCACCCCCGACTTTAAGCCATGTTGCACAGCAGCTTGTGCTTCTGTGCAACTTGTTTAAAAACAAAGACAATAGATCTCGCAAAGACGAAACCTTTTGGCTCTGTCAATGTTTGTTTATTTGACTGGCTTGTGGTCAGTGTCTGGAGGTGTACAGTATGAACTGGGCCATGTCTATGGAACGAAAGGAGGGGAAAAATAATTGTTTACAGTATTTTGGATGTGAAAGACAAACATTCACTAATTGGACTGATCCATTTGCCAAGTGCGCATGAAAGAATGGGAGAACAGAAATAAAGGCAACACAACCTTAATAAAAAAATATGCACTTTGGGTTTCTAAAACAAAATCCAGGTTCATTGTATTTGTTTAATGCATCCTTGAATATATACAGTTGTTCCTATAGCTATATGTTCAATTACTGTTTGTCCCAATCATTCATTCAAACTACTGTCCCATATTAATAAATACACCTCAAATACATTATTTACAGCTACTGCCAATAACCTATGAATGATTTATGAAAGCCACATAAGATAAATGCACACATATCTCTGCTCAATCACTCAATGTCTGCCAATTCAACCAGGGATTGCTCTCGGGTTGGCTACTGTCTTCACGGGGCATTGGATTGATGAGCAATTCTATGACGTGATCCTAGAGATGAAAACCACGATGACCACGGAAAAGCCAAGGAAGCCCGTGTAAAATATTAGCATGCCTTCTTCTGGTATGTTGGTCTTTTTTATATGTCATCCATCACCATTTTGAGCACTAATGCATACCATATTTTATGGCTAGCAAGTCTTCGTTTATATTTCTTAGAATTAAACCAGAGCTTTTATTCACACGACCATCATGAACTAAGAGCATTTTAGGTCTGGATATTGGTATCTTTTTATCCCTGGCAGAGCTGATGCATTTACTTTTTAAACAATGTCTGTAATGTGCCAGTCCGCCTTGGGATGACAGAGCCTGAACATGCATTGAAGAAAGCGCTGAAGACCTGGCTATTTGCCTGCCCCTAATATGCAGCTCTTACCTCCCCCCCCTCCCCCCACCCCCCACTGCAGGATCCGCTGTCAGCGCCGGGACACCTCCGTTGCTTGCCGTGCGCTTTACAAGTGGCCATGACTTGACTGACTTGAACACAGTGTAGCATATTAAGCCTTTCATTGGGCCACTGTATAGTGGATTTCTCAATTGTGAGATAGCATATTGTGTTGTGTGTGTGTTAGCCAAGCACACAAACTCCCTGCCAATTGTACTAGCCCTCCAATCTAGCCAGAGGAAGAAATGGTAACCAGCTCTAATTTCACAATTGGTTTATGTGTGTGGCTAGTGCAGTGAACAGGTTCTACTACAATCAATCAAGTGGTGGCCACCTCCAGTGAGAACTGAAGAACTGCTTCTGAATATCTGAGTAGTGGCCCAATGGATGGAACTGCTCAATGGGTGTCACTCGAGATACTGAATGTGCTATCAGGCTGCTTAGCATGTTGCTAGGTGTCCAATGGAAATAACCCATTGGAGGCATGAGTAGATGATACAAGAGAGCCAGGATAGGACTGGTCGGAAGGGTTGCCCTGACAGATGTGTGAGTGGACTGTTCTTTTTGTCTATTTATGCGTCTTGTTTATGGACTGGTAAAAAGATTTTTCTTGTTGATTTCCCTGATATTACGAAAGAGGTAGCAAAACACATGCACAACATGTCTTTTCCAGTACTAAACTTGCCTGATTTGCAAATGTGAGTGAGACGTTTCTAGCTATCTGATTCACTAGTGGAGGCCACTTCTATTTTGGTGCATTAAATTGAGAAGATGACTCAGATAAGACACCCGGGAAAGCAAAAAAAGAATATATATATATTTTTTTAAATTGAATGTCCTCATTTTGCCCAATATCTAGATGGATTTTACCTCTAGTCCCTCCAGGTCTTATCTTATCTTGGGGGCCCTAGTCGTAGACCCTGGAACCAGACTCAGAAGAAAGTAACCCACAAGTATACAACTGTTTCCAGTTCCATCTCCCTATTATAACTGTGCCAACCGGGATGCCAGGAGATAATATGGGCAACAGAGTACGTGGCATAATCATTGGACTCACATTACCATCTCTCTCCACTTTACCAATGGTTAAACAACAAGGGGTGGTGATGGACAGAGTTTCTGAATTAAGCAGAATACTGTCACCCAGTCAAGAGATCAGGGCTAGACCCAACACCATTTTTTAGCTCACTGCACCATCCCAGCTCAGAACCTGGCTATATGCAAATTAGTCTGTTCCTGTCCCAGTGCATGATGGGAACAGGGCAAACCAAAACCAAACTACAAAGCCAATTCTTTCACTGGGAAGGAAACAAGCTTCCGGGGACCGGTTTATGGCATTACAGCTATCTTCGGCCCGGCTTGCTTGAATCCTGATGGTGCAATGAGCAAGGGACTCACATCTGAGTATACCCTTCCAGGCTTACGGTGGACAAAATAATTAAACAACAAGGGGTGGTGATGGACAGAGTTTCTGAATTAAGAAGAATACTCTCACCCAGTCAAGAGATCAGGGCTAGATCCAACACCGTTTTTTAGCTCACTGCACCATCCCAGCTCAGAACCTGGCTATATGCAAATTAGTCTGTTCCTGTCCCAGTGCATGATGGGAACAGGGCAAACCAAACTAAAAAGCCAATTCTTTCACTGGGAAGGAAACATGCTTCCGGGGACCGGTTTCTGGCATTACAGCGGTCTTCGGCCCCTCTTGCTTGAATCCTGATGGTGCAATGAGCAAGGGACTCACATCTGAGTATACCCTTCCACGCTTACGGTGGACAAAATAATTAACACCATCGATGCTAGTGTTATTTTCCTCCTGTGCTGGAACTTGAGATTCCCCATTGTTCATGACGATCTCAGCTCGTCATGAGTGTATGGAGGTGTACATCATGAAGAGCTGAGCTCGTCATGAGCGTCCAAGGAGTTAAACAACAAGGGGTGGTGATGGACAGAGTTTCTTAATTAAGCAGAATAATCTCACCCAGTCAAGAGATCAGGGCTAGATCCAACACCATTTTTTAGCTCACTGCACCATCCCAGCTCAGAACCTGGCTATATGCAAATTAGTCTGTTCCTGTCCCAGTGCATGATGGGAACAGGGCAAACCAAACTACAAAGCCAATTCTTTCACTGGGAAGGAAACAAGCTTCCGGGGACCGGTTTCTGGCATTACAGCCGTCTTCGGCCCAGCTTGCTTGAATCCTGATGGTGCAATGAGCAAGGGACTCACATCTGAGTATACCCTTCCACGCTTACGGTGGACAAAATAATTAAACAACAAGGGGTGGTGATGGAAAGAGTTTCTGAATTAAGCAGAATACTCTCACCCAGTCAAGAGATCAGGGCTAGATCCAACACCGTTTTTTAGCTCACTGCACCATCCCAGCTCAGAACCTGGCTATATGCAAATTAGTCTGTTCCTGTCCCAGTGCATGATGGGAACAGGGCAAACCAAACTACAAAGCCAATTCTTTCACTGGGAAGGAAACAAGCTTCCGGGGACCGGTTTCTGGCAATACAGCCGTCTTCGGCCCGGCTTGCTTGAATCGTGATGGTGCAATAAGCAAGGGACTCACATCTGAGTATACCCTTCCACGCTTACGGTGGAAAAAATAATTAAACAACAAGGGGTGGTGATGGACAGAGTTTCTGAATTAGGCAGAATACTCTCACCCAGTCAAGAGATCAAGGCTAGATCCAACACCATTTTTTAGCTCACTGCACCATCCCATCTCAGAACCTGGCTATATGGAAATTAGTCTGTTCCTGTCCCAGTGCATGATGGGAACAGGGCAAACCAAACTACAAAGCCAATTCTTTCACTGGGAAGGAAACAAGCTTCCGGGGACCGGTTTCTGGCATTACAGCCGTCTTCGGCCCAGCTTGCTTGAATCCTGATGGTGCAATGAGCAAGGGACTCACATCTGAGTATACCCTTCCACGCTTACGGTGGACAAAATAATTAAACAACAAGGGGTGGTGATGGACAGAGTTTCTGAATTAAGCAGAATACTCTCACCCAGTCAAGAGATCAGGGCTAGATCCAACACCGTTTTTTAGCTCACTGCACCATCCCAGCTCAGAACATGGCTATATGCAAATTAGTCCGTTCCTGTCCCAGTGCATGATGGGAACAAGGCAAACCAAACTACAAAGCCAATTCTTTCACTGGGAAGGAAACAAGCTTCCGGGGACCGGTTTCTGGCAATACAGCCGTCTTCGGCCCGGCTTGCTTGAATCCTGATGGTGCAATGAGCAAGGGACTCACATCTGAGTATACCCTTCCACGCTTACGGTGGACAAAATAATTAAACAACAAGGGGTGGTGATGGACAGAGTTTCTGAATTAAGCAGAATACTCTCACCCAGTCAAGAGATCAGGGCTAGATCCAACACCGTTTTTTAGCTCACTGCACCATCCCAGCTCAGAACCTGGCTATATGCAAATTAGCAGACCCCTGATATGCACTCTTTACTATGGGCCGAATAACGACTTATAATGAATGAATTGAGCACATATGAAAGAGACCTCCTACAAAGAGGAACATCATTTGTACCAATTACAACTACTGATGCATTGGAACTGGAAGTAAGTTTCTTCAAACTTATGCGTAAACTAAGGTTAAGACATTTTTTTGAGAATGTTCTACCAAAAAGTGATATACAGGCATAGGATCAACTATTGTGTTTAAGAACAACTAGCACTTTTCAAGCACCAGTCAGTCATAAGACTTTAGATCTTTTTGAAAAACTGGTAAAACAAGATCTGCCAAAATTCAAATACGGGGTACGTACCAAAAAAAAACATCACTTAAAAGGATCTAGACACCCTAAGAAAACTAGTGACCAATCAGGAGATCACGTGCAACAAAGCAGATAAAGGTGGCGCGTTAGTTATCATGAACACCACAATGTATGAAGAAAAAGTCAAAGAGCATATAATGGACACAAACACATACATGAAGTTCGATAGTAATCCAACTGTGGAATACACGAGAATCTTAAAGGATATCATTGAGAAAGCTTATGAAATGGGAACAATCAATGACAAAACCAAGCATTTTTTGATCAAAACCAACCGCAGGAGTCCAGTATTGTATATGATACCGAAGATCCATAAAAACCTTTGGGATCCACCTGTACGTCCAATCGTTTCAACCTGTGGGAGTTTGCACGAACCAGTTGGACAACTACTTGACAGATATCTCCAGCCCATAGGTAAAAATATGAAGACTTATGTGAAAGATACCACTGACTTTCTATTGAAGCTTGAAACAGTCCCAATTGAACCGGGTGAAAAACTGATCTTATGCACAGCTGATGTTCGCTCACTTTATACATCGATACCCCACTCATTAGGGATAGAGGCAGTGGAAAAGGCTCTACTCAACTTGGACTTAGATCCATCCTTTCAGATGTTCCTTATGGAATTGATGTTATTTACTTTGTACCAAAGTTACTTTCGCTATAAAGATGACTGGTATCAGCAACTGATTGGAACAGCCATGGGCAATTCAGCGGCACCTAGAGACATGTTTTGATACCGCAGGGTTCTAACCCTGCGGTATCAAAACAGATACCGCAGAGAGGTGTGGCTCACTGGTTAGAGGCGGCAGACCCGAGTGCAGAGAACGGGCCGGGACCAGGGTTCGATTCCCGACGCGGCAGGGTCTTGGACCAGGATCAGCGGACTGATAATTCTCGCATCGGTGCCTACTCCGACCAGGGAGCACACTCGGCAACTCTGGGCATTAGCTTGCCTCATCTCCCCAACGGCCCCACACAAACGCCGGGGATGCCTGGTTTCACCTTGGAGACCCCCAGGAGGGACTATCTCACAGGGAAAGCCAGGACGGGTTCCCCAGCGGTCTATAGCGCTACGAGGCCTCCGGGTAGCAGTGCGCTTTACAAGACACAACAATTAACCCCCAGGCCGTCTTTATCCTCCTGATATTTAATTTTTAATTTTTTGATTAGCATTGGAATTCTTAGTGCGTAATTTAGTAGACATTGATATCTCGTAGATGTTAGCATGTATACCAATAGATTGGAGTTTTTGTACTTGATGATCGAGCATTGAGTATGCCTTCTATCTCTATACCACGTGATCGGAACTCTGACCAATGATTGTTCCTATGGATAAAAACAAGATGGTTACTATGGAGGGCTCTTGAAGGTTTGGTTTACACTCAAGAAAGCTTTTTACGAGCGAGAATGCATCAGGTTAGTTGCGGAAATGGATTATTGATAGTATACGCATAGAGTGGTGATAACGGAATCTTTGCCATTAGAGCTTTGCTTTTTAACGCTTTTGCTTACTGCTTTTGCTTTGGATAGCTCTTGACCACACGTTGAACGTTACGCGGCAGAACTGTCATGTGAGTGGGCTACATGGCCAAATTTTGAATTCACACGGGATATAAGGTTATAGAAGGTGGCAGATTAAACTCACTGTATTTATTTTGTTCGATGGGATAATATTTGCAGTTTTCAGAACTTAAACTGAATACGTTGGTTTCTAATGGACAACACAGAGGTTCAAAACATTAGGATATAGTGTTTGGAATTAGCAGATCGTACAATGTTTCTGATTTTGTTTCACTTTTATTTTTTTCATTGTAGTATTGTTCCCTGAAGAAGGGCAGTCTGTAATGCCCGAAATGCATTGGATGGATTAAAAATAATGCTGCATTGTGTAAAATGAAGTGAATACATTGAGAATGAACAAAAAACAGAACTTTATTTTACAAAGAGCATAAAAGAAATTTGAGCTGATAATATGTGAATAAAACAGGGAAAACATTCAACTAACATGGTGATAAGAATCCTCATTTCTCTCTGAGGAGAGCAAGGTGTGCCCGCGGGGATGCTTCTAATGTCACATTAGAAGCACGTTCTTTTTCCGAATAACGACAAACCAGATTCTTTGGAAAAATTGGAGTCTTGTCTATTGGAGACAGCAGCCCTCATTGTATAAGAAATGAAATGAAATGAAAAATTCCACTTGTATAGCGCATAACCACCCGGAGGCCTCGCAGCGCTTTAGACTGAATTGGTGTGTCGGTCTACTGGGTGAAAATTAGTACGCCTTTGAAAACAAGTAGGTTTTTAAATCTCTCCTAAATGACATTCGGTTGCTGTTTTGTCTGAGAGTTAGGGGCAGGGAGTTCCATAATTTTGCCGCTGTATGAGTGAAGGAGCGTCCACCCCAACGGGCTTTCTTGACTTTTGCCATAGCTGCCAAATGCAATGAGGCCGAGCGCAGGGCTCTGGATGGTGAGTAAGGCCGCACTAGAGGGCGCAGGACTGCCGGGCCAGTTTGATGGAGAGATTTGTGCAAAATGCACATGGCCTTAAACTGTGTCCTGGCAGCCACTGGAAGCCAGTGGAGTTCCTTTAAAGCATTCCTCGCTGATTGCCAGCGGGGGATGTTGAACAATAGTCGGGCGGCACAGTTTTGGGTGACTTGAAGTTTTTTCGTCACTGCTACCGGGGCTCCTAGATATAAAACGTTTCCATAATCCAGGCGAGAGAGTATCAGGGCCTGGACCATGACCCTTCTTGCCTGGAGTGGAAGTAGGGGGAGCACTTTACGGAGCATTTTCATTAGCCCCATACAAGTAGAGGCAGTTTTGGTGGCTTGAACTGAAAAATCCAGCGCTCTATCAAGCCAGATTCCCAAGCTCTTTATCTGGTCCTTAGGAAGAGGGGGGACACCGAGGCATAAAGGCCAGCTAGAAGCTAAGGAAGTAGGGGAGGGATTACCTAGCATCATGATCTCAGTCTTCTCCCCGTTGAGTTTGAGGTGGGAGAGTTGCATCCACCTAGCAACAGCCTCCAGACAAGGGCCCAAGGTGTTAGACGAACCCTCATTGTGGTCCAGAGAGACCACAAGTTGGGTATCGTCTGCGTAGGTGACAATCCGCACACCAAAAGGGAGGACTATCTTCTCTAGAGGCTGCATATAGACATTAAAAAGTGTGGGGCTCAAGGAGAAGGGGAAGGGGAAGATTTCAACTTAGTCTTAAACAAGGGATTATTTTCAGGTAAAGCAAAATATTTTCCCTATGGGGAATACTATTTCCTGATCCTAAACCAGGACTCAAAACGTCATACTCAGTCTTCAACAATCATTCAACTCGCATTTTGTTGGCTTAGGAAACCACTCACCAGAAGGGAAGAAAAACAGTCTATTTGTAAAAATATACAATTAATTTTAAATAAAAAACATATGAATTCCTATGTATGGCTAATTAAAAACATATAATACACAATTAAAAAAACCACCTAATGTGGAAATGAAGAGTTTTTTGGAAAAGACACTACTATCTGTCTTGATCATGTCATTTCGGGCCCTCGTTTGGCAACAATGGGAGAAATAGTCTTTCCTTATAACCAAGTTATTTGTTGACAACACCGAATATGACTTGTTGTAAGTGCGTCGACGCGTTTCGGAAGCCTTAGTTGATTATGGCTTCCTTCTTTAGGACAGTCTCTATATGTTTCTCCACAAAACTGTATCACACCAATGCAGTTGTATTGCAAGTAGTAGTCTACGTCGTTCGTAGTGTTTCAGTTGGGGTCGCGCTCTAATATTCACGATCTACCACAGTCCTCAATATGTAAACCCTCGAAGTTCAATTCAGGTGTTTATTTCAGATTTGATTTCAGTTATATCTTCAAAATCCTTGCACTTTCCTCATGGGGCGTGTATATATTGACTCATTATGACTCATTATACGAACGATGATCATAAAGACGCCACGCTTGCAGCCCGGGGAAAAATAGCCGTGTGAAATAAATAGCCACAAGCATAAAACTACCCGGCTGCGTGAAAGGAACCTTTTCCAAAAAAATATCATTTTAACATTGTATCACTACAGAACGGATACTCGCCTGAATGGTGGCATTAATATATACACGCCCCATGAGGAAAGTGCAAGGATTTTGAAGATATAACTGAAATCAAATCTGAAATAAACACCTGAATTGAACTTCGAGGGTTTACATATTGAGGACTGTGGTAGATCGTGAATATTAGAGCGCGACCCCAACTGAAACACTACGAACAACGTAGACTACTACTTGCAATACAACTGCATTGGTGTGATACAGTTTTGTGGAGAAACATATAGAGACTGTCCTGAAGAAGGAAGCCATAATCAACTAAGGCTTCCGAAACGCGTCGACGCACTTACAACAAGTCATATTCGGTGTTGTCAACAAATAACTTGGTTATAAGGAAAGACTATTTCTCCCATTGTTGCCAAACGAGGGCCCAAAATGACATGATCAAGACAGATAGTAGTGTCTTTTCCAAAAAACTCTTCATTTCCACATTAGGTGTTTTTTTTAATTGTGTATTATATGTTTTTAATTAGCCATACATAGGAATTCATATGTTTTTTATTTAAAATTAATTGTATATTTTTACAAATAGACTGTTTTTCTTCCCTTCTGGTGAGTGGTTTCCTAAGCCAACAAAATGCGAGTTGAATGATTGTTGAAGACTGAGTATGACGTTTTGAGTCCTGGTTTAGGATCAGGAAATAGTATTCCCCATAGGGAAAATATTTTGCTTTACCTGAAAGTATATTGGTGCTCTATTTCCCTACGGGTTACTACGAGCCCCTCTCTTTTGTTTATAATTATAATTAAACAAGGGATTAGAAAGGACGTCAAAATCAAAGTATAATAGCCCCCTAAAAATGTTTTCCAGACTGACTACCATGATAAGAGAATTTAACCTAACATATATATGGCGTAAAATTGAAAAAGGATAAGAGAGAATTCACCTTCTATAGTAAAAAGTAAGGACACCGCTCCGGTGTAGATTACTTTTTGATTAATCAGGAGCTATGTGGAGATGTTCTGGATGTGAGCCATATCCCAGCAATAGTATCCGACCATTCTGCATTGATACTATCCTTAAGATATCACTAAGTAGAGGAGTGTAGAAGTTGGAATCTGGATAGGGCGATTCTCTTAGATGAAAGGTTAGTAGAAGAGTTAAGGGAGAAATCGGAGGGCTTTTTCATCACTAATGAAGGAACAGCTGAAGAAGAAATAGTCTTGGATGCTTTCAAACCATATTTAAGGGGTACCTTAAAATTTAGTATGATAGGAAAAAACTGAGTAGAAAAACAGAATAGAGAAGGTGCGATCCAAGATATTAAGAATAAAGAGGGGGAGCTACAGATGGCATCTATAGAGGGTCCAAATAAAGTGGGTGCCTTAAGTAAGGAGCTAGAGGGGTTACAAACTGCATTTCGGGCGAAGATGAATAAAAAATCTATAGACAGGTGGAAGGCAAGCAAACTCCAGCACTTCGCCTAAGGTGAGAATCGTGGGGCACTTTTAGCCTGGAATGTAAAAGCGGATAGGGCAAGAAATACTATACGAGAATTGATCAGCAGAGAATCAGGTGCCCTCCTGAATGTTAATTCAGATTTCTGTAAGGAGGCCTGTAGATATATGAAAGAACTGTATAGAGAGGATATAGCACCGAGTCAGGCAGACATAAAGGATTGGCTTGAGTTAAAGAGAACTATTTTTGAAGTGCTTCTACAATTGGCATGATATTCAATTTTTTAATTTTCCTAATTTGTAGGGGCCTTCAGATAGGACAGCCAGTACCTGTCTTAAAATATGTGATTTCTTTAGATCCAAAAGTGATTTCACCAACCACAACAATGCATAACTGATTAAGAACACTCATTTTCAACAGGGTTTGGTGCCAGGATACAAGTACCAAAGCCCTCAACGTCTCTCTTTAGGTCTTTCAGTAGGGTTCCCCAAACACAGCAGCTTGTGATACCGACAAAATTCCAGCTGACAGACATCTAAGTGGACAATTGCTTTGCATTGAACTAGTCCCTCTTTTCAGAAATCTTAACAGGATCTTCACCTCTAGTAAAGATTTGCAGGTGCCTAGCATGTGGGATCAAAGGATGACTTAATAACAAGAGGTTGAATCAAGGCCCACTTTGAGATGGCAGGCAAAACAACTTCAAAAAGATATCAAGCGACTGCTTCTCACATAAATGGCTGAGAGAGATCAGCATAACATATATCAGTAACTTACTTGAGCAGGTTCACCATCGAGAGTCTCTAACCTTTTCTTTAAGATAAGCTACATATGTTCAGTGACAATCATCCAGAGCTAGTAATATTATTAGTGTTGTAATAGTGAGCACATCAGATAAGATTACATTAGTGGCCACTCCCAGGCTAGTCTTTTTTGTATTCCAGAAATAAAGTCCCCTTTGGGAATTTAGCTGTGAAAAACAAAAAGGTTTGGTGCATAACAGCCTAAATGTCTGAAGACTGAGCAGCAAACTTTCAGTGCCTTCAGACGAGCCACCATGGTGGCTGCTCCTCTAAAGGCTCAGAAATCACTTTAGGGCTGCCGGTGATCGCGCAATTGAGCCTGACTGGGGTAGCAGAGAAGATGACCTTCCTCACTCTGTAGCGCCACTCACCAGGTTTAAGCCAGGCCTACATTTTTATTATCCTCAGATGGCAGTGTACCTTCAGATACTGGATAAAAATTGAATGTTGGGAATGACACTGATCATAAGTTTGACACCTTTCAGATGCGACCATCTTTGCAGTCGCTTCAGTTGTATATTTTATTAATTTAATGTCTGCAAAAAGTCCCCAGATTTTATTTCACACCTCTCCTGTGGGTGCAGTGGAAAGAGAGGTGTCCAATTGTCTGCTCAGTTCAGTTCAAATAACTTTATTTGATTGTAGACATTACAATCATAAAAGTACATATCATCAACAAACAATTAAAAACAGTCCGGGTAATTCATTTTGACAAGTAATAAATCCAATACACAGTAAAAGGTAAAAAAGAGAAAGCAGCGGGCAACATGAGCATAAGCATTATTAAAAGTACATTAAAAACATAAATAGATTCATTATAAAAATTAAAAGTGCCTAGAGCATTAGCAGCATAGTTATCCATCCATACTTTTCCAGAAGGTAATGGCTGATTTTAAAAAGTTACAGACAAATAAAGTGCAATCATAATTCAGCAATTGAAGATAGTAAAGTGCGGGTTTGATTTGTGCAAAGTTCAGTTTTTTAAGGCATGGTTTAAGATATAATTTCCGTGGTAAAGTGTAGTAAGGGCAAATGAATAAAAAGTGTGCCAGGTCTTGCAGAGACTTCCCGTCGCAGCCACAAGCTGGCAACTTCTCACCCCGATGAGCCCCACTTGGGACCGCCAGTAAGAGATGGAATAGGTCAAAGCGAAACCTTGTTAACAGGAAGCGTTCGTAGCCAGTCATATGCCATGACAAGTAAGGTTCCATTTGTGGACAGGTTTTGAGCAGTAGGTGTTTCCTAACACTGTCCTTCTGTAGCTCAACCTCTTCTCTGTCTGAGCATCTTAGTATTAACATAGCATTTTTTACAAAGATAACATCGGATTTCGTAATCAAGTTGGGAGCAAAGAACAAATCAGACCGGCCCATAGCCGTCAAACAGTCCTTTATATACTTTAACCACGGAACTTGAAACCTCCCATCAAGTGTTATGGCTTCTTTTAACTAAGCTTGGGTGAGAGGTATATCTTTGTTAAGCCAACAATTCAACCAGCACAGTACCAGGTTCATTGCTATTCTGTCACTTAAATAAGGGACACCCAGCTCCTCATGTACCGAGAAATTCCCAGTGCCCCTTGGTAGCCTCAGTATCTTTTTCAGAACATTATTTTCTGTAACCTCTAGGTCCTTTATCTTGCAGTAGCCCCAAAGCTCGCTTCCAGAGCTGGCGACAGCAACACTTTTTGCCTGGTATATTTTGAGCAGGGCGGCCGTTGGACAATTTCCGATTTTTTTCCCAAAGCCAAGGATGGCCGCATTTACACGTGTTGCCTCACCCTTCTTTTTGATAACTGCGGGACCCCAGGATAATTTATGATCTAAGAGAACTCCAAGGTATGAAAAGGTGTTGGTGGTAGGGATTTTCTCCCCATTTATACAAAAAGAGTTAGTTTTCCGTATACCCTGACCTATTTTCATAACGTAGGACTTGGCGTTGTTTATACTTAGTCCACGGGACTCCATGAACTTAAAGAAGGAATTTAGTAGTTTCTGAAGGCCATTTGCTGTTCTAGAAATGAGTACAGCATCATCTGCATAAAGCAGCATAGGAACCCCTTTGCGCTCTACAAAGAGGTAGTCTGCTTCAATTTGTATAAGAAATTCCTCCAATTCGTTGATATACAAATTGAAGAGGAATGGGGCCAGGATTCACCCCTGTCGTACACCCCGATTTATTCTAAATTCACCCGTTACTTTTAGGTCTTGGGTGTAACGGACATTGGCTCTTGTGTCCGAGTGCAGATCGGCCAAAAAGTTAACAAGATTCCTCTCTACGCCCATTTTTATCAGGGTAGCCCATAGTGTGCCTCTGTCCACGCAGTCAAAAGCGGACGATAAGTCCATAAATGCCATATAGACTGTTCCTTCTTTGGCCAGGGTATATTTACTTAAAATCAAATACAGGTTCAGACACTGTGTAATTGTCGAATGACCAGGTCTGAACCCGTATTGTATGGGTGATAAAATATTATTTTCTTTAGCCCATGTAGATAGCCTGTTCAGGATTATACCTCCTACCACTTTAGCTACTGAATTTATTAGAGATATCGGCCTGTAACATAATGGGCTACTACGGTCGCCCTTTTTAAAAACAGGGACTATGGTCGATAACCCCCACGCAATTGTCTGCTCCTTTTCAGGTCCCACTCAAAAAAGGCTGATTTTTTCTAGGCCAAAAATGCTTAAGGACTGCAGTAGGTCTCCTTTTGTTCGAAGGGGGATTTGAGGTGGACTTTAATGTGCATGGCATATTGTCATTTAACAATAATATACAAGATGTTTTGTCAGATTTGCCCTTCCTGTGTTCATTCCTTCGTTGCTTTTCATTTTTTTTTTTTTTTAATTTTTATTTGGTGATTTACAATTGCAGATACATAAAGAGAGAGAGAACAAAGATTTAGATAAAAAACAACAACAAGTAAAAGAAAAAAAATACAACAGTATTATAACGAGGGTTGCTTTTCATGCGAAGAAAATTCCAGTGAAAACAGAAGTGAGTTCAGAACGTTTTATAGTGCCCTGTTAATAATGACTCTCAGAACTAGGCCAGGCCAACAAAATGTTTACACAAGTGTTATTTCACCGAAATGAAAATTATTGGCTTTCACTTATTTGGCTTATATCAGTATTTTTTGCGCTTAAACTTTTAGCATAATTTTTGTTTGTGGGACACTGTTTCGATTAGAAATCGGTTTGTTGAAACTGTAAAACTAGTTTTGTACCTAGGCAACATGTGCTGTGAGAGTAACTGTATTGAATATAGATGGAGCAGATATCAAGTTTTACTTCAGTACACATAACTTGGGCACAGTTTTCAAGCTGTTGACAGCACGAGCGTATTTTTGCATAATATGCACAATTTTCACAGTCTTGCTAAGCATGGAAAACGCAGTGCAATTCCCAAACCCATGCTAAAAATCCTGGTCAAGCTACTACCCCTACCCCCATTTGAATGCAATGATGAGAAGGAGGGGTGTAGGTGTTGAGGGGCCGTATACGGTCACAGGCAATGTTGGCTTGTAGCTAGTCACAATTCTCTAGTCACTTCCAGCCAGGCCTACGGCCTTTAGCTAAAGTTCGCAGCATTCATTAGTGCTTGCATTTCAAAAGCAGATACTTTGTGAGTCAATACTGCTAACTGAATTACGATTCGGAAGGCTGTCTAGACCCGAATACAATGTTCCTCTTGCATTCCGGAATTCAGCTACAGAAAACATATTTCTCTCGAGTCCAATTAAAGTAAACTAAGCCAGATTGGACTTCTAGATGCTATTCCTCAATGTTTAAAAAAGGCAGTTTATAAAGGCCTACCAAAAGTAGGAAAATGAGTCAAAATTTAGAGAAGGAAACACCTGTGTTAAACAAAAAAGTTAACACATTCCAGACATTGCCAAGCAGCCTAACTAAACGCTTAATCATTTTACGAAAACATACAGATCTCGTGTACATTATGCATAGCATCCTGAAAAAAGAATCCCATGCACAGCACATGGATGGATGCTGCGGTTCACACGTGGTGCCGGTGGGACAGCAGAGGCCGAAATAGGTGCAGATTACGAGATGGAGTCTCGTCGCCACCCCTCATTAGCTGTTTCCCTCATTTGCATGTGGTCTCCACATCAAAAACAATGCGCCATGTGGAGGCTCCTCGCGTGACTCGCGCCCCGGGTCAAAGCATTGAGGTTTTAGCAGAGGCCTCAGTTAAAGTTCCCACAGTCTGACTACTATAGAATTTGGGGCCTAACAGCAGCGTTGTAAAAATATTTCCGCTGCGAGGGGAGACAAAAATAGAATTATTCCGCGTCGATTTGGAGTGCGGCCTAGCTCAGGCTGCGCAGGGCTTGACTGGCAGAAAGATGTTGTCTTTTGTGGAAGCCGAGGTCTGTGGCCTTTTCGTTCTTTGGAATCAGTTGAGTGCGCGAAAGGCCGGAGCAGGAAGAGCAGGGACTCGAATGTCGCCCGGCGACTACTTGCACTAGCCTGTGTAGCCTGACTGACACTTTCTGCGGAAATAAAAGGGACTACATCTTGTGGCATCAACCGCAACCTCTCAGGCGGCTTCATCAACCGGTAAGTACTAACTGGATACTTTTAATTGAAAGCATTTGTCTGGGCTTTAAAGCTCTTTAGCTCAAGACCAAAGTGCGCGATCACGCTCTACCGTTTTATTACTACACGGTCTTACAGAGCGCCAGAGGATGCACAAAACCACTAGCTTTTATCATTAAGTTTAGTCTGATTTGAGGAAAACATCAATTGCACTGTGGGAAAGCGTCCGCTGTTAGTGGCAAAACAACGCCGTTAAAACAAGCATTGTGAACACACTATGAACAGAGTTCACGAAAAAGTTGTAAATCTGCAGTCGCTGATGTCTTCTTGCGGTTGCAGATGTACTACTGCTTTTTGGAATTCACAAACATTTCCATATGAATGTCTGGAAAGCTGAGCCAGGTGCACATTTGCAAATGTACTTCTGGGAATGCTATGTGACTAATTCCGAGGGCTCCTGGTTCTTCTAGTTCTCCATAGTAGAGCAGTCTGTTTAGAGGGAATGGAGCCCTCTTGCATTTTTTGTTCTTTGTTTCATCTGTGGACAAAACGTTTTTGCCCTGGAGAAAGCTAACACATTTGGGAACCATCTATTCTCCTTTCCACCCCAGAAGGGGGTAAACTCCAGCCCTTGGCAGGAGTAAAATCTCCAGTAATTTCAGAGTGGTATAGGGTCAGAGAGGAGATTGGGAATATTCACAAACATACAGGTCTTCGAGTATTCCCAAACTAAAAAAAAGGCAAAGCATGGCTAGAAAGGCCCTCCAGTGGTACTTACGTACTTACGAATGCAGATTTCCATGTACTAGCTGTGCCAGTGAGATATGCTCCCATATATCTATTTATTACTTCCACCTGGATTACCGGTGTGGATTCTTGGCAGGCCCAAGCAAGGTAAATTCGATCATAAGCTTACATTTACAACCAAAGTTACCTTTGTGATTTCTGACCGGTGTAAAACAATAATTGCACTTCATAATTCTCTGTGGTGGTGGATTAAAGAGGTATGAGGTATAATCAAGACTGGGCAGCCTTGGTCTTGACCTTCGACAGGGCTGGCTTCACAACACTTAGGGGTCAGCTCTTCATTTTTTACAAATCAAGCACTGGATCCCAGGGAATATGATACATGACATTCTTAGTCGTATGCCAAACACAGTGGTTGTCTACGTTTTTCAGGCTTACTGCGGGGAATGTGAATTTTCGAAAAACTATAAATATGCAGTCAATAGGGATAGGGAATCTATGAACGTATTTTTACACTTTTTTGTGACTTTGGCCACATGCCTAACTACTATGGTGCGTTGTTAGTTTTGTACTCTGATAAACCAGTGAGAGAGAATTGTGTGAACGTGTGTTTATGTTGTTTATTTATTATGGGCAATATGTCAACAAGCCACCTCAATAATCGTTGAAACATTGAAAGACTGTTCAAGTCCATTCTAAATGTTCAATAATCCAGCAGGTGAGATTGGGGTGGTGGTTCCCGCCTTAGAAACAATGGTGGGCAATACAGCCCTTCCCAGATTTCAGAATACATTTAAAGAGCTGGTGACTCTGTGACGGTAAGTATGTACAGTGAGTCAACTCTGTGAGGCAAACCTCTTTGATCCTTTCATACAGACCCTTGGGACAAAAGAGCCTGAGAGGGAAGTAAAAGGTGAGGTCTTAGCAACCCTAACAAAAGGTGGCTTTACAGGGACCATTCAATCTTCTATCTGCACTGATTCAACTGTTCAGATCATTATTGACAATGCATAGACATTATTCCTAGACATTGGCATTCAGTAAAAAAACTTGCTTTTTACAGATGCCACTGGACTGAATTTACATGGCAGGAAGGCAGGCATCACTCCGGAGTGCAGCTACAAAACCACGAAACTCAATAAATGCTGCCACCAGCCAGTTCTTGGTCACAGGATTGTGAGGCATGCTTTGGAGGCTATTGCACAGAAAACACTAGATTTCTGCCCTGTCTTAATGTACACCAATGGTTTTCGTAGAGAGCTATACAATTATACTTTATCTGTCTGTTTGAGAATGGGTTATTGGTAGGGGTAAGTGTTCACCCACCACTAGCAATAGTGCTATCCAGGCAATATAAGATACAGACAAGGTCTCTATACATTAGCCCCGGCTCAACCCTTAGTAGCTGGATGTGAGAAGTCAGGCTTAACTCAGGAAACAGGTATGAAAAGCATTTAAGTACACCAATACATTAAAAAAGTAAGACACAAGACAATAAAAATCTCAGACAAATTACTAACAATAGGAAATATCCTCATCCTTAAAATTACACCAAAATGACAAATATTCAATGTAGGGAACCGGAGATAGGATTTTTTAAAGAGGAACCAATTTATAGTGCTAAAAAACATAGAGCTCCAACCTGGGACATCTGGTCACGCTTGACTGGGACAAAGTCAAAGTTTGAGGATGACCGCGATGGAGCCCTGGTCAGATGCACTAAGCAGGAGACCCCAGTCAAAATGTTACCTTCGGACTTAAAAACTTTTCTGGTGGATTTACTTCCAATATTGTGCGGTCCCCTATAGCAGGCTGTTTTCAATGTGACTTAATTGGATTTCTTTTCCACAAGGCCTAGGTGAAATCCTGGAAGTCTGGTGCTCTGGAACTTTCAGTGGCACGAACCTGAAATCCAGGATGGGTCTCGGTTGAAGGTAGTCGTCTTGACTCTTAACGTCCGACTGGTCCACTTATGGAGCTTTTTGCAAAAGTTCCTCCAAACTTATGGGACTTCTTCCTGAAGTTCCTCTTGAGGGTTCAAAGTGTCCAAACACAAATCCATGGGTCTAGAAGATCTGAGATTCTCCTTGGAATTTTGGGCTACAGTACCCACAATGCATCTGGCCAAATCCTCAAAAGTCCACTAGACTCACTCTAGGATGGGGTCGTCTTGATGAAGATGGTGCAGGGAAGCTCTGTTTTTTTAAAACAAACTTTATTGAGCCATTATTCATGGTGCAGAACATCCTAACAAAAGCTCTTGGCGTTTTCCATTTTACGTTGTGGTGTAACATGATACATCAGTCACTATAAGTAAGTATACATACTTCGATTTTGGTTTCCATCAATTCCACAATACAAAACATACTATATAATAATTACAGCACGCAGACTCATCCATATTACTTACTAATGTCTCTAAACATACCGTGACATAAATATGTAGTTTCTCATCCCCAAACTAAGTCAACTACCCCCTCCTTTTCCCTCCCCCCTTCCTGGTCTGTCGGTGTGTTGTCATCTATACAGTCTCATATACATGCGTTATCGTGGGTGGCAACCTATACCTTTGGTGTACTAGGAGCCTTTCTTCACAGTCTACTCTAGTTGCCTCTGGCGACGTGATGAATGACCGCGGATCAGGGTGGTGCCTCAAGCAATGGAAGTGGGATATCCAATTGTGTGAAGTCTTCCAGCATAACGTCCCATTCCATGGAGATGGGATGCCTCCGCAACCCTCTTGCCTCCTCCCGTCTAAGTGCCGCACTTTCCGCATTACCCTATCTGATTACCTCCTCTCTCCATATATGTAGTGGGGGACTCCTAGGGGATTTCCATCTCATAGTAATTGCTCTGATCGCTAGTATAAGCGCTAGGTCTAGAAATCTCAAGTGTACCTTCTGGGCTTTGGTGCGCATGCGTAGACCCAGTAGGCCTTCCAATATGTTGTCTGACATTGGAAGGTGTGTGATTTCTCCCATCATGTTGCGGATGTATCCCTAGTACTCCCGAGATGCGGGCAAGCCCACAGCATATGTACAAAACCAGCCTCCTCCTCCCTACACCTTGGACAATGGTTCTGGGCTTCCGGGAACATGCAGTGTATCTGTTTCGGGGTAAGATGCGCTCTATGGAGTACCATATACTGTATAAACTTGAGTTTTGCGTTACGGGAGACCCCCTTGGGGTGTTCCAAAATACCCTCCCAGGCTTTATCTGAGATTACCATATCTGTAGTTTCTGCCCATTTCCAACAGGAGGATCCATAAGGCAGGCAGGGACCTGCGTCCGGATGCCGGTGTATAGCCACTTAACTAGCTGTCCACCTTTCCCCATATAATAAAGAAGATGTACCATGTCATGCTGTGGAGGCTCACTACGCTGTGGTGCCCATGTAGTCCTGATGTAATGCACTATCATTGCATGCAATAAGTAAAGGCGATCAGAAGCCCCTGTGGTCCACACAAATGTGTCATGACCCAGAAGTACCCCATCCCCAAAGAAGGAACACACCTCTATGACTCCCGCGGCCTCCCAAGCCTGTAGGCTTGCCATTGTGAGTCCACAGCCCATGACTGGCAGCCCCAATAGTGGGATATTGGGCGGGTAGGGGATCGCATCCGATGTGTACTGCAGTGCCTTTTTCCAGCAGTGCAGCGCCGTTTGTAATAGCGGAGGACCATCCGATGGTATCTTCACCCTTGGAAGTAGCATACTATGTAGTTTACCCCTTTCCAGATCCTGTGTAGTATAATTTATCTCTTGCAAGTTCCTGCCTGAGGTCCAGAAAGACAGCCATTGCAGCTGGGATGCATAATAGTATGCTCGGAAATCAGGAACTCCTAAACCTCCCCAGTTAGATTTTAACTGTAACTTCTTGAGACTTACCCTGCGCCTACCACTGCCCCATATAAGCTCCATTAAGAGTGTGTCTAATAAGCGAAATGTAGTCTGAGGCACCATCAGGGGCAAATTTACAACAAAATACAATAGTCGGGGCAACATCACCATTTTGGAGATGGCTATCCTCCCCATCACGGACAGAGGCAGGGATGTCCAGAAGGAAACACTAGGGCACAGCGAGGCGATGGCCTTCATCAAGTTGCCTTCTAGTTGGTCTGCAGGGGTCCCTTAGATTTGGATACCCAGGTACTTAAATGTATCCTGTGCCACCGGTATCTGAAATGTGCCAAATTGTATTACATCCGGATGAAGACCCTCCCGGAAATACAAGGCATAGGACTTCCCGGCGTTAACCTCCAACCCTGATATGTTTTCGAAGGCGGAGAATACCACAGGGAGCGGGCTCGCCTCGCCCTCTAAGTCTCGCAGATATATGAGGATGTCGTCTGTATATATTGAGATGAGGTGTGTAACATTCAGTATAGGAAATCCCAAGCCTCGGATGACCGCCTCAAGGCTATGGCTACCGGTTCCACCGCAAGCACAAACAGGAGAGGGGAGAGTGGGCACCCCTATCTGGTGCCCCTATGCATTGCGTATTCTGAGGAGATATACCTCCCAGTACGCGCCCTCGTGGTAGGGCCAGTGTAGACTAGGCCCACCCATCGCAGAAAATCTTGGGGGAAGGCCAAAACGTGACAGGGCTGCGAACATGTACCCCCACATTATGGAATCGAATGCCTGACGTAGGTCTAATGCTAGACATCCCACCCCGTCGTGCTCGCTGGGAGTAGACCGCATTACATGATTTAGTCTCCTAGTGTTGAGTGAAGTGCTGTGTGCAGGGAGAAACCCGCATTGGTCACTGTGTATTAGAGTGGGGGGAGCTGGGACCGATCGGTTTGCTAAGGCCTTGCTGGGGATTTTGTATTCGGTGGCCAGTAGTGACTGTGGCCTATAATTAGACATCTCTGTGATGTCCCGTCCTAGTTTAGGGAGCGACACCACCATAGCTTGCATCGTGTTGTGCGGCAGTCTACTGGTCTCCCAGGCTTTCTTATATAGTTCCGCTAGTTTAGGTGCTAAGACATCCGAGTATGTTGCATAGAATTCCACGGGTAGGCCGTCTGGTCCCGGGGTTTTATTATGGTTAAGGCCCTTTATCGCTGCTCTTATTTTCTGTTGGGTAATGGGGCCTATAAGGTCTTTTCGCATGGCCTCTGTGATCTTGGGGAACTGTAGGCCATGGAAAAAGGTCTCCATGAGACCATCATCTGCTTGCGGTGGTGTCACATATAGGGCAGTGAGATAAGTGCACTGGGAAGCTCTGTTAATCTGTTGCTTTCAGGGAGTTCACTTGTTAATCCTTTTTGAATCAAAACAAAGTCCTCATTTGTATAGTTCCAAGTGTGCAATTGGAGCAGTCTTTCAGAGAGCTATCCTGTGTGGTGCAGACTAGAGTTCCAGCAGGGCAGACCTTCTTATTGTATTTTCGGGCAGTGTAACCAAGTTGCTATGCAGCTCTCACATATTTATTGAATGATTTGGGTTAACAAACAGGGGGGCACCCCTGTTCAATGAAGTGCTGGGTGCCACCCAAAAGCATGACCGCTTCCTTGAAAGTGTGGCATATACTTATCCCGCAAAGCACTGCACTTTAAAATTCAAGATGGGGATTTTCTCTCATTTGAAGTAAGAGCTGGCTAAATCACCCTATTCGTGTGGCTCATTTCCATTAAAACTCCCCCTCCTTCAAATTCAGTTTCCAGGCCTGCTATTAGGTTTGGGTTACAGAAAGAGGGGGTAGGCCTTGCTGGCATTCTTTACTATCCTGCTCTCTTTGAAGCCCAGTTTGATTTACCCAGCCCAACCTGGCCTGCTTTTTGCCGCTGCAGAACTCTCCTCATCACATAACCTCTGCTCTGTGCGGCCACTTATCACCTCATCAAAGCAGCCTGGATAACCATGTTGAGGCTGACCAATCGGGGAAGGCTACTTGAAGGTTGGAGTTTGGCTTCAGAAAAGAAAGTTCTATAACTTCTTTTGTTTACCAGTTATGATAAATTCAACAGTGCTAAGTTGTTGGATTTATCATTGCCCATCTTTTAAATATTTGAATGATAATTATAACCCCTTCCTAACAATATTTGTACTTATATAAAATATTCCAATGCTAGCCTATGGAGCTAATTGTCTTTAATGGGGGGGGGGGGGAACACAATTGGCAGTTTTTCCCTCACCAGGGCATATAAAACATGTTTTATAATGTCCCTACTTATAGTTACATGGCACCCCACCCTGGGACACCTAGGGGAGAACGTAGGGGTGACTTATATGTAAAAATAAAGTAGATTACTACTTTGGAGGTGTCTTTAATTCCAAAGTCGAATTTGCAAAGAATGTACCTTTTAAAGTAGGTCTGCAAAGCAGGGCCACCTTTAAAAATGACAGTAGGCCCATAAAAGTGCACACCCCAGTGCAAGAAATGTACTGGGCCTTAACCCACCTTGCCCTATTATATACTAGGGACCTTTAGGTAGTTTGAATCCCACCTGTCCTATTCTATACTAGGGACTTACAGGGTCTGTCACTGCCAATTGTAATTATACCTAATTCTCATATAACCTTTTCATTAGAGCACTGGCTCTGGGCCTGATTAACAAAGCCCAGGGCACAGTCAGAGTCAGTTACCACCAGTATCAGTCACAAAATGGGAGTGAACAGGGCCCAAAAGTATGACTTTCTCACACCATCCTAATATTAAATAAACAATGGATATATGTGATGGAAGTATGAAGATATAACAGCAAGGTTCAATTCAGGGGTGTTAAGATGTGCAAGTATTGGTGAGATAATGGGAGACATTTTTGTAGCCATAACACCATCTGCCTGTCACAAAATACAAAAGCTCTCTACTGTAACAGACAAACTATTCACTGACACTGCTGGTGGATTCTTAGCAACAGATACTGAAGTTTTTGAATGAGATCCATGGTTCTCAAAACCGCCTTGCTTTAGACGTGCTTATTGCAAAAGAAGGCGGAGTTTGTCAAATGCTAAAGGTGCAACATTGTTGTACTTACACTTCAGATAAAAGTAAGGACTTGAAAGGATACATTAAGAACATTATACACCTTGACAAAGATTTAAAAAATGTAAAGGCTGATAATGCTTGGGAATCAGTAGGGAAATGATTTTCCTCCATAGACAAATGGTTTGCAGATTTGGGAATGCATTTTGGGGAAAAATCTTGAAGCCCGCCTTGGCAACTGCTATATGTATAGAAATCTTTATTATTATCTTCAAGATTTATAGGCATATGAAAACAAAGAAAGAAAGAAACCAGAGGTTTAAAAAGAAAAAGAGCTAACATAGAATTGGAAGACAAGCAAAATAGATTCTATGATGAGATGAAGACTCTAGAAGAGTCTAGGCTAAAGATCATGAAGACTACAGAACTCTCAGATAAGAAAATGTGATGGCTTAATTCGCCATCAAAGGGGGTATGGATGCAGCTGAAAAGCTGTCAGAACCCTTGCTTGACATACAAACAATTATGAGGAAAAAATGGTGCGCGCAGCAGAGGCGGCGAGCGAAGATCTGTAAATCTGTGTCACGAGTGACGCGGGGCATCGGCTCGGAGCGAAGTGTGGCTCCGGTCCAGGCCCAGCACTACACCCCACCTAAATCCGCTGAACTGCTACCGCCAAGGGAGATGAAGTAAGGAGCGGGTGGGAGGCTCAACGATTGGGTATGGGAGTGACCAGACCTATTTATACCCCCCACCCCATCTGTGAGACGTGACTGGCGATATACACTTGGGCGAGGAGAAGAGGCCTATAGCAATATAGGCAATAAAGATGTTTTTCCGCTAACCGCTGAACTCGGCCAATGTATACCTGCCTGACCCTAACATGGCGCCCGATCTTGATTGCTAGAATGGTGGTCGATCAAGAATACCACAACGCTTCTACTAAAGTCTCTTGCTGCTATGTAGTGTTAGTGGCTGTCATTTTCTCTGCCTGAATGACTGCCTGCTGAGAAATCCATCGCTCTATCAAATCTTCACTAAGATCACTCACCTGTCTCTGGACTCAAGACTTTTCGGTCTCCTCCCGATCCTTTCTCCTATACGGTGGAATCCGAACCTTATCTGAACAATTATCCAGCAGCACGTTGCATGACCCTAAGATGGCATTTACTTTCTGTTGTAGTAGTATTCACTCCCGTCATGCTGACTTAACATCACCGTGCAAAAGCGTGCCTCACCATTGCTCTTTTGCTATCAAGGGAAACCCACATAATTTTACCATTGTTGAGTGGTTCAAGCTTTTGCAACTACCTGACTTCATAATGGTGCCTGCATATCTGCATATCTGTTTCTTGGAAGCTTTTCCACCGAGCACACAACAACCATCCAGCAAGGCTCTACCTGCTTCCATTCTACACGAGAGCCCCACAAGTCAGAAGGGGAGCTGCGCACTTAGCAGGACAGATTCATGCCGCAGCCCTTACGCCACTAAGGTCTCCAACTATTGAGACACACTGCCTGGACTGACAAAGACGCTTCCCCATGGGCGGATTCTAAAACTGTTACACCTCGCAATACATCATTATCCCTAAATTTACCACCATTGTGTGTGCCCTTTACCAAAGCACTCCTTCTCCCCTTGTTGGGGAGGGATCCAGCATTCATAACCAGGAGTCTCAGAGATCCCCCTGAGAGAGTCCACAGCGTCACGGGAGCCACACACAGCGGAGGTGTGGCAATGGCGCCCTTGCCAAAGCACTCCTCCTCCCCTTTTTAGGAGGGATCCAGTATTTATGCCCAGGAGTTTCAGAGACCTCTCCGAGAGAGTCCACAGTGCAAAGGGAACCACAAACAGTGGAAGTGTGGGAATGATACCTCTTCCACTGGGATCACAGCCCACTGGATGTCGGACACTGTTTCTCCTCGTCTCCCAGTTATTTTTTACTTCACCCTCCCCCTCCTCTTTCCCCCCTCTAATTTTTGGTCTACTCCCCCCTGCTCATATTCTCTCTCCCATGAATCTCTCTCCCCTTAACTGCTTTTTTCCTTACATCTATGTTCTTAACTCTTGTAATTTCGCTCCAGTAACTCAAGTAACTTGTAACTATGCTCTGAAACAATGTTCGTCCTCATGTAAAGCGCTCTGATACCTCCGGGTCTAGCCAGCGCTATATAAAACTTTTCAAATAAATAAATAAATATCTGCCTGTTAAAATATAATAAAGTGTTGCAACTTTATTTGGGTAATTTTATATGGGATAAAGTATCTTTGTCATACATTATAAGGTTATTGCAAGTCCCTAAGGAGTTCCATGACCATATAGAGTGATACAGCATTTTCTAGGCCCACTTGCTTACCATTGATCCTCCGATAGACCCTTTGAATCTGACCGAGAGGTGATGGAAGTTAGTCTAGCATGCAAACAAAATTTCATTTCACAGTGCAAATCATTTGGTTACACAATGAGGACCAGGAAACGATAGCCAGGATTAAAAAGGTTTATTACAAGTTAGTAATCAAGCTCAAATACACTACCCTCGTTACCATGCTATGCTGTAAAGATACAAAATAACAACTAGGAGTTCAAGCCTCCTGAAGAAATTTAGGCGGACCAGTATCAAACAAACAAGCAGTTCTGTTGTTGCAAAGCAAAATAACAATATAAATATTTGATGTTCAGAAAATAATCGTAGACTCTCTCATCTATACATTAGTAATCTAAATCTCCAAAATCCAAAGGATAGGCCCTAAGGAAACTCCCACTCCGGGAATTTCCATGAAGGAAAACTAGAACAGGACAAAAGGAAACTAAGTAGAAAACATTAGCATTTTCAAACGGGAAGGGGGTGGGCGCACACTGCCTCACACTCCAGCACTCAGTTTGCCCCGATGCATCATAATAAATGCAGTGCATGATAACACTTTCTCCGGTGTTGGGCTTTAGTTTTTCCCCCTTGTTGGTGCAGCCAGTGCTGTGTATCTCTAGACACGTGTTTCAGGATAATTATCCTTCTTCAGTATAGAGCAACACTTTTTTGGTGGGTGCTGGAGATGCTGCCCAAAGTCTTCTCAGGTCTCAGTACCACTCCTGGGCGCATCAACTAGAGCTCGTCAGCTCGTTAGCTCAAGGGAGCCTTTTCAAACGAGAAGGGGGTGGGCGCATACTGCCTCACACTCCAGCACTCAGTTTGCCCCGATGCATCATAGTAAATGCACTGCATGATAACACTTTCTTCGGTGTCAGGCTTTAGTTTTTCACCCTTGTTGGTGCAGGCCAGTGCTGTGTATCTCTAGACACGTGTTTCAGGATAATTGTCCTTCTTCAGTAGAGAGCAACACTTTTTTTGGGGGTGCTGGAGATGCTTCCCAAAGTCTTCTCAGGTCTCAGGCTGGGCGCAGGTGCATCAACTAGAGCTCGTCAGCTCGTTCGCTCAAGGGAGCCTTTTCAAACGGGAAGGGGGTGGAAGCACACTGCCTCACACTCCAGCACTCAGTTTGCCCCGATGCATCATAATAAATGCAGTGCATGATAACACTTTCTTCGGTGTGGAGATGCACCTGTGCGTATGTGAGAGGTACTGAGACCTGTAAGAATTGTGGCAGCCTGCTCATCAAACCCCAGAAGAAAATCGTTTGATCTCTACTGATGACGGATAAAATCCAGAAACACATGTGTCTAGAGATGACAGCACTAATCTGCACCAAGTTTGGTTGAACACTCCAGCAAAATACCAAGTAAGCACGCACTGCAAACTGCATTTACTATAATGCTAAGGGGCGAACTGTGCTGGGAGGTCAGCAGTGTGCTCCCACCCCTTCCTGTTAGAAAACAGCATCTCAGAAGCTCGATCAAGAGTCTTCTATGAATCAGAAATAAGTGTTAGCCTGAACCACACGTGGGAAGGAATCAAAAAAACCCATTGAGGTCTAAACCTCATAATGTCCATTCAGATAGTAGAGAATCAGGGTAGGTGTCTGCAAGAGACTTGCGTAGTGGGTCCTGTTAATATAGATGGCTATAGGTCATATTATACCCCTGCTATTGCCTCAACGGCTGGAAGGGCGAAGGGTGGGATTGTGACATTTTTAAAGAACTCTTTGTGGTTTGAGGTCTTACCTTTTTTTAATGAATGTCAATATTGTAATATTTTACTCCTGAAAGGTTCCGATGACAATTCCATTTTATTGATGAATTTTTATAACAACCTATTTGGGGGTGAAATGTACAAAGTTGTTGCTACTGTGGAGGAAATTATGAAATAGCCTAATTGGTTCATGTAACAGAGACCCCACAGTTCTGTGGGTGGATGATTTTAATGTGTACCCCTGTCCTCTGCTATCATTCTCCACTTGTGGTTTAACAGATGAGGATGGAGGTGGGAATGCACATTTTGTTCACAATCAATATGGCAATGCTCTTAAGAAACGTATTGTTGTACACGATTTGGTGATTATGAACCCCCGGTCACAATTTAGTGGCCTTCCGAGTGATACTTTTTGCTCTACCCTGCATAGCACAGTAATAGATTTTATAATAGCCTAAGCCACATTGGTAGGAGCTTTTAGCAATATAAATTTTGAATCCTTGGGTTTCAGTGACCATGCATCTCTAACGTGGATTATGAAATGGCGAGGTATTCATGGTCCCAACCTCTCACATATAAAGTCGGTCGTATAAAAAAAGAATGGGATAACAATTAAGTGGGAAGGTATTGATAAGACTGTCCTTATTCCCCAGATTGTATCTAATAGAATGAAGGAAATAGTTATTTGTTTAGACCCAAATTAGGATCCACAGCCCACGATAGAGGCCTTCAAAACTATTCTGCTAGAAGCGAAAAATAATCTTTCGAAGAGTGGTGGGGCACACAAACCTAAAGGACCAAAATGGTTTGACCATAACTGCACTAAGGCACTTACATCGATCCCTCAAGTGTGTTCCAAATGAAATACTGCCCTGGTGAAACAGGCCAGGTAGAGTTATTTTAAGGCCAGGAATAACAGGTTAAAGATATTAAAAGAAGGGATAAATTACTGAAAGCTACAGTTACAAATAATACGAGGGACTTCTGGTTAATGATTAAGGGGCCATTTCTAAAACAAAACTCCGATCCTAATTTGGACACACATGTGGATGAGGATTCATAGGTGGAGCGCTTAAGTAAAATGTTTAACAGTTTGAGAATGGGCCCACAAGCGATGGGAGATGAGCTTGACCAACCATATAGTATCCCCCTTACTTTTGATAACACGGAGATAGGGGCAGTCTTAGCTAAATTTTCTATTAATAAAGCTCCGGGCATAGATGGTACCACAATAGATTTTTTTTACATACTGCCCAGACCTGTGGGGCCCTTTGCTCACTAATACTTTTAATGCCATAGCCAAAGAGGGACCCCCGGCCTCTTGGCACATAGCAGTTTTAATCCCAATTGATAAAAAAGGGCAAAAACGAGACCCCAGAAACTATAGGCCAATTTCTCTCCTTGACAGCACGGCCAAACTTATGGGAAGAGTGCTATTAAATAGATTGGAGGCATGGGCTTTGGCAAATAACATCCTAATAGCGGCACAATATGGATTTAGAAAAAGTAGAGGGACCCAAGATCAGTGCTTGAACTTGAGCCTGCTTGTAGCGAAGTATACCCAAGCTAAGCAAAGCAATCTCTACCTGACCTTCATGGACCTTAGCGTAGCCTTTGTCTGTGTCTCTTACTCACATTTATGGAAGATAATGAGGGATACGGGGATAGATAATGGAATAATTACCTTCATAAGACAACTATATGTGAGGAGTGAAGCTTGCGTAACGTATGGCTTCCAGGGTGAATGCACCAGATGTTTCCCAGTTACGAGAGGCATTTGCCAAGGGTGCGTTCTCGCCCCCTTTCTGTTTCCACTTTACACTAATGGGGTGGAGTCTCGACTGCTTGAATCAACAATAGATGTACCTAGAATAAATAAGATGTGTATTCCAATTTTATTGTATGCAGATGATGTAGTTTTAATGGCATGCACGGGAAGATTGCTCCAGATACTGTTGAATAAATATGTATAATTCATGTAAAGTCTGGCTCTTCATACTAATGAATCTAAATCATTCGTATTAATTGCAGGAAAAAAGCAGAAAAGTCCTTCTCCTTTCTTTATTTCGAAACGTAAAGTGGTACAGACAGTTCTATTCTCCTACTTAGGGGTGACCTTTGACTATCGAGCATCTTGGGGGAACATGGTGGTAATTCAAGGGATGATGCTGGAAAAGAGTACTAATGCAATACGCTCTTTTAAAAAAAATTGGGAACAAGTATCCCAGCTATTGTAAGGAAAGTCTATGGGGCTAAATCTAGTGCAGTAGCAGCATATGGGGATGGAGTGTGGGGCCATTTAAAAGTAAAGGATCTACAATTAATAGAGGATATTTTCTGGAAATCTATGTTGAGTCTTCCCAGTAGTTGTCCCAATTTTAAACTATATGAAGAGCTAAATATCCCCTATATAACTGACCAGATCAAGGTAGCCCCTATCCTTCTCTGGCTGGCACTCAGTATGGTCCAGAGATACAGTGCCCCTCTCCCAACAAATAATAACTGACTGTTTAGCCTTGGAACACAAAGAGAATATTCTATGGTTAAAATGTGTAAAAAATACCCTATACACTCTAGACTCTGGGAGTTTGTTTGAGTCACGGGAAATTGTGTATCTGTTTCAAAAAAGCTTTAAAAAACTCACTTTTTAGCCTTTTCTAATGATGCAAGAATGAATGCACTTTATAATAAACCTACCCTAAAGGAATATTTGGAGGGCCCACTGCAGGTGGAAGGGATACCCTCCTATTTGGAGGTTGTTACAATCCCTCGGCACAGATTTATTCTGTTACGATTTCGCCTAAACTATATCTCATGTATGCTGGGCTACCCGGCTGGTATTTTTTCTAGTAATGATCTCCCGTGCTGCCCTGAGATGATTCCTCGCTGCAAACTGATTTGCACATTTTCTTCTTTTGTAAATTTGATTGTAATCACCAGTTCTTTACTCCTCTTTCACGTAAATTTGATTTTAGACAATGTCGCCCTGCTTTACATTTTTTATGAATGTTGTCCGATCCTTTACTCTGTTTTAGTGTCACCTCATATTTTTATGTGCGTCTCTGAGAACAAGGAAATTGACCAATTGCTGATATGCTGATATGAATTGTCTGGTATTTTAGAAATGTTATCTGTGATGTGTGTCTGTAACTTTTATGATTAATACTGTATTAATCGAATAAAGTAATTTTGAATTGAATTTGAGTGCAAAATAGTTGCTAAAAATATCTCCTTTCTACTGGTCAAGGCTACAAAAACAGGGCAGAAGAAAGAAAAGCCATGTTTGGCTTTTGTTCCTTAAACAGCTGCTTTCATTATGCTCCATGACCTGACCTGCCTTTCCTCTCAACTGCTGGTTCTGTGAGCAGGCATTGTGATGTCAGAACTTAATGGTGATAAGTTACTACAGTTGAGCGGCTACGTAATTGTTTTTTTATAAAAGGTGACAGGATACATCACATGTCATCTATTAAGGTCTTTATTATTGATTTATAGGTAAACAACAATAGTGACCACCTACATCCAACAGCCGATGGGGGTAACAAAACATTATAAAATAAGTAGAGAGAGAATCAAACAGTATGAGTAGATAGAGAAGCTGTAAGGAAAGGAGAGTAAAGATAGTTCCTCAACGGTTTAGTGAAATATTCTCTCAAGAAGATAGAGTATGTCACATATAGGTGCCATGCATATCATAGTGAACGACCCTCAGATACCTTGGGCGAGTTAGTTTGTTAAATTAGTTTGCTAGTAATTATGTAGTGTCCTATCAAAGCGTGACAGTGTACATCTATTACTCACCATCTGCTTTTCCATGCTCACCACCTCCCATAATTTGTGCAGCCAATCCAATCTAGATGGGACACTCTCAGTACCCCATCGGGAGAGCAGGACCTGCTTGGCAGCCCCCAGGGCCAGTGTGATAGCTCTCCCTTGGCAAGATGAGAGGATAGGCCATTGCATTTGGCAGTCCCAATAATATGTAGCTAGGAAACCAAGGTAAGTCTGTGTTATAGGTGTTGTCTATGTCAGACAGTACTACCGCTCAGAATTGCTAAATTTTTGGACATTGCCACAACACATGAGTAAGGGTGCCCTCCTGTCCGTAGCACCGCCAGTTTTGTGAGTCCCCCCCCCCTGTTTTCCAGCAGGCCACCCTAGCTCGGGTATAGTACCAGCAGTAAGCTATTTTAAGAAACATTTCCTTTCCGGCAGTGCTACAAGAAGAAGCCCTGGCCCTGTGTATAATGTCCTGCCACTCCCTAAGGGAGAATACACACGCACATTCGGACTCCCATCTACACTGCACCGGGTGTAAGGAGCAAGGAGTATATATCTGAGAGTAATTGTTTGTCTGATTGGCAGATGATAAACCACTTTTCAAAATTTGTCAGTGGGCGGCTATCATGCGGGTGGATGTGGGGTTGCGAGACCCAGTGCCTCAGGACAATGTATTGCCAATAATCCTCAGTGTGGAGGCCTTAACCAGAGTGGAGTTGGGCAAAATCCATCATCCCTTTGGCATCAAAGAGGTCTCCAATTCTTTTATAGTTAGCTTCTTGCCACCTGATGTAGTTATGACCCTCCTTTGCCGGTGGGAACTCTGGATGGCCTATAAATGAAGTCATGCGTGCTGTGCATGTGGAGGGGTGGTGAGACTCTTGTACCCAATCCCACACTTCCATTGTGGCCCTAGTAATCAGTGAGATAAACACCCCACAGGCGAGTATTTTTTAGGTAGCTGGGATACCTGCCAAAGATGGATACCCTAGACAGCTTGATCAATAAAATACCAATGTTTTTCAGAGGCAAGTCTGTACCATTCGATCATATAGTGCAATTGGGCCACCTTTTAGTATCTATCTAGCTGTGGGATCTCCAGTCCACCATCCTTCTGCTTCAGGTATGTCTGAGTGCGGGCCATACATACTTTCTTCCCGCCCCATAAGGTGTTGCAACTTCGCTAGCACTAGTGTGGGAGGCTGAAGTGGCAGAGTTTGCATCACATATAATATACGAGGGAGAAAGGTAATTTTAACCGCTGCTTGTCTAGAAAGTAAAGAGGAGCAGGGAATCGAAACAAAGATGCTCTCGCTGATTCTCCAGAATCTTAAAAACCAAAGAGAAGAGACTAGAGAGCTCTTTGCCCAGGCGCGATCAGATACCCAGGGTATTCAGCAGTCTCTAAAAGAAGTAAATACCAAAGTAGGATCACTGGTGGGTGAGATGGCTGAACTTCAACAGCAAGTGGCGGATTCAGAAGAAAAAGCTTCAAAAACTTTTAGCATAAACGAGAAGCATGACCACGCTACTGCAACTTAAGCTGGAAGATCTGGATAATAGGCAGCGGAGACAGAATTTGAAGATGTTTGGCATTCCAGAAGGACAAGAGGGTATAGACCCTGGTGGGAGGGCCAATCTCTGGTAGAGATTGGGGGAGAGGGAGGGAAGGGTTCGGGGTATAAAGGAGAAAAGGTCAATGATTGGGTAAAAAGCAATGATAAAAGTATTCAGATAAGTAAGGCGGTTACTAAAAAGAGTAGGTATCTTATTTTATATGGAGGGGGTTAAATGCTTAGCATGGAACGTTGCAGGGCTATATAGCAGGATAAAAAGATGATTGGTGACAGAAGAGCTAAAAATGTATAATCCTAGTGTTGTTATGTTAACAGAGACACGTCTTTCGTATAAAGACCGGGGATGGTTAAAACAGCTAGGATTTGAGGTTATAGTATGCACTACTCAAAGTGCTTCTATAAGTGGAGTTGCAATATTAAAGAATAAACGGCTTAGGGCAACAGTATGTAAGACAACATCGGATAAGGGAGGTCGCTGGGCTATCTGACAGCTTATATTAAAAGAGAGGAAATATGTGTTCATCGTAGTGTATGGTCATAATAATGCCGATTCTACGGTGGTTGATAACAGAAATATGAGACTTTTGAACTGAGAGGGGGATCGGGTGGTGATCAGTGATTTTAATTGTATTATGGATTATGGGATTGATACTACAAGGAGGGGGGCACATCAGAGGATGCAGAAAACATGTAGGGCAATCTGGGAACTGGGTCGACTACAGGCTATTAGCGATACCTGGAGAGCATTGCACCGAAGCATACCAGGGTATACCTATTTCTCTGCCCCACATAAATCCTACTCAAGAATAAATATGGCCTGGGTGTCTGCACAAATATAGTCTGCAGAAATAGATATATGCCCGAAAGTAACATCAGACCATAATCCTATTCTTCTTACTCTCAATACAGAAAATAGGCCTCCAAGATCTTTGTCATTCCCTAGGTATCTTTTATCAGATGCGGATTATGTAGCTAGTACCCTGGAACAAATCAAAACTTTTTTAAAGAGAATAAGGGGTCTGCTACTCCCATTGTGGTGTGGGATACAGTTAAAGCCGTTATTAGGGGGCACACCTAACAGTATATCTGGCACTAAAATAAAATTAATCGAGGGATATTGAAGGAGACAATCTCTGCAATACGTAGGGCAGAAGATTTACATGCGGAGGCTGTTCTGAACGGGGCGGGTGAGTCAGAACAATTGGGGTTTGAGGTAATTAATCTTAGATTGGGTCTCAAGAAAACACTTAAAGAGAAGAGCATGGCCACATTTATTAAATATCGTCAGATACAGTATGAGTATGGGGAAACAATCGGGAAAATTCTGTCCTATAAAGTAGCTGATAACAGAGCTAAAGCCCATATTACAACTATTAGGGGGCCTGCAGGTAGACTGTATGAGCATCCACTGCAGATTTTAGAGCAATTTGTGAGGTATTATCAAGCACTGTATACTTCATCAATAAAGCCAAGGCAGGCAGATATTTGTGAGCATATTCAGGGATGTTTCTTGCCAAGTATAGGGGAGGAGATCGCTGAGTCCCTGGATGTAGAGATACTGTGGGAGGAGATTGAAATGGCAATTGGGGCTTTTACTTCGGGTAAGGCTGCGGGGGAAGATTCTGTTCCCTTAGAATTTGATAAAATCTTTAAGGATGATCTGAGGCTGCCTTTTAGCCAGACAATAAGGTTTATCAGTGTTAATGGGCAAGTACCTGATTTCTGGAATATGACGAAAATCGTCTTCTTCTTAAAAAAAGATAAACCAACAGAGGAATGCGGGTCATATAGACCAATTTCGCTCATTAACACTGATGCAAAAACTTTTGCAAAAATACTGTCTAACCGGCTTGCTCCGGTGATGCCTAGGTCTGGATTCTCCGCGACAACATGGGTTTATCCAAAATAGAGATACAACTACTCATGTAAATATGGCAGTGACAGCGTTCGATGTGGCAAATATTACATCTACCCCACTTGGTATGATTCTATTAGATGCTGAGAAAGCATTCGACCGAGTGGGGTGGGAGTTTCTCTGGGCTGTAATTGATGCTTTCGGAATTGGAAGTCACTTTAAGAAATGGGTACAAGCCCTATATGATAAGCCCAGTGCTAATTTAGCGTGTTTAGGTTTATTATCATCTGTTTTCCCGGTGTCCTGTGGCACGCGCCAGGGGTGCCCTCTCTCACCCCTATTATTTGCTCTATATATAGAGCCATTCATCTGTGCTTTACAAACCAATCCTCGAATAAGTGCTTTTAGTAATAGAACAACTTCTTTAAAGGTCACCGCTTATGCGGACGATTTGGCAGTATTCTTCACAGACCCAGGGCGAGCATTAGGGGAAATAACAGCGGCGGCTGTCGGGTTTGGTCAGATATAAGGGTATAAACTAAATATTAATAAGACCCAAATATTAATTAATCACAAACCGCTAGATGTTATACAGGGGGTATGTCCAGTCTTCACTTATATAGGGGTGCGGATATCAGCACAAATAGAGAAAATGATCTCTCTGAATTATGAGGAGCTGCTGAAGGATACAATTAAATCATTTAAAAATTGGCACAAGCTACTGATAGGCATTATAGCTTGTATTAATATAATTAAAATGAAAACCCTGCCCAAGTTTTCTTACCTTTTATGCTTCATTCCACTACGGGTCCCCAACTCCTTCTTCAAATGATTAGAAGGGGCAATAGGTAGCTTTATATGGGGATACGAGAAATCTCGGCAAGCGATAGAAAGATTAAAATTACCACTTGGTCAAGGAGGCTTGGAGTTACCAGATTTTAAGATTTATTTCTGGTCATCTTTCTTTAGTCGCCTCCGTAGTTTGATTAATCCTGCGAGTATTCTATTTTTTCATGCATTTATGCTGGGAGAAGAAAGCAAGATGTTTTTGTATAGAATAATGGACACTAATTATTTTAAAAGGGTTAAATTCAAGACCGCTCGGGACAACATATATATTTGGTGGGTGATTTTGCATAAAGGCAATGTATCTCCATATCATGATAAATTTCCTCTGTATTCTAACCCTGCCTTACCTAATATATTTCATGATGGGGTGGGGAAAAATTGGGGCAGATTGGGAGTGGGATGCTTGGGTGATCTCTACGATTATAATGGTATTATTGCTTTTGAAAGACTACAACTTATATATAAATTACCAAATCATATGCTGCTAAAATATTATCAAATCCAACATTATCTTCTAAAGCACCTGAAGTTGATTAATATAACTGGGTCTGAGGTTTGGGATTTTATATATGATGAAGGAATCTATGATTAACCAGGTTCATAAATGGCTGAGTAGCAACAGAGCAGATTATTGTGAAAGATTGGAGAGTCCTGTAGGGGTTAGCACTATAATACAGGCATTGGGCACTATAGAAGAGGTAGTGCATTCTACTAATTTGAGATTGCATCAACATAGGACGATCTGTCTTCTCTATTACACACCAGAGAGGATAGCCAAGTGGGCGGTTAACAACATAATTAACGATAGGATGAAGTGCCCAAGGTGTGACATGCATAAGGCAGATATCAAACATATGTTTGTAACCTGTTTATGTCAAGACCACGGGCCCTCCTCCAGATCCAAGCGATGCTCAACGGGGTCCACCTCTCAACATCCCCAACTCTAACTTTAAAGTTACGGAGTAATGAGGCGATCAAGTGAGGGATAGGAATTAGGGAGGGAACAGCTGGGAAAAGGAGACCTGTAACCAAAAAACACATAGATTACAATACGATTGTATAAAAACTACTCTCATATAGTCTCGTTAGAAAGGAAGTATTACCTGCAATACAATCACCACCACTCTTGGTGTTCCTCAAACTCACTTCTTCAAGCGCGATTTGTCTCGTACAGAAGATAGATAACCCTACAACATAAAACACACATGTTATTCCATATTCCCCATTCTCTCCTGTTTATCATATAATCTCCCATTACTCATACATACCCTGGTTGTTCCATTCCTGTCATAACAGAAGTCATCAAAATCAGAAGTGCCAATAGCATCAAGGAAGGGAGAAGAAATTAGTTCCTAGGACAGTACTGCTTCCAGTATGACAAGGACCAATGTCTCTGAAAGTCTTAAAATGAACAGGTAAACCTATTGCCTCATTAGCTCATGTGCAGGATCCTCCCCTCCGACTCAATGCTACAAACAGAAATGTATTCCTTTAAATTTAAGGAGTAATGGCCTTGGGAAATTATAATCACAGTCACTATTGCCAAATGCTTTCAAAAGAAAAACGATTGTTCCTAACGTGAACTGTCTTTGTTAAAGAACATATTGCAAGCTCCTTGGTAAACTGTTGCTTCACGGAGTCCAAAGAAGCGAGCACACAGCCTACCCGAAAGTGCCAACGCTGCCAGGAATCAGATCGTCTCAGAACTCCTTTGTCGGCGAGGTATACTGGACAGACTCTGGTGTGGAACAGAACCGCAAGTCTACTGAAGGAACGGCTCAGAGACACAGAAACGGCAGCTCCAGACACACGATTAACCGCTCCAAACCATGGGATGGACGAGCACTTCCTCGTACTCAGAATTTTGCACGTAATGTGCTGCTTGATTCTTGCTCTTAACCTGGATGGCTCCACCCTTTCTGGAATACTGGGAGTTGTAGTCTTTATGTACAAAACTGACTGATCACGGCCTGTGAAGCAGGTGCGCACGTCAGACCCTGACAGTTTAGAGCTAAAAACATTTTGGCAGGATGTTCAGAATATCATCCACCAGAAATTGGGGTTAGAAATACCTTTGACAGTAGGGGAAATTATGCTGAGCTGTAGCAATGTTGGACTTAAAAGCAGTGGCCTATTAACTATTTTGTTAGTCTCGGCAAGGCGGATTATTGCTCGAGAATGGATATCGCCAAAGCCTCCAAATGTAATGGATTGGTGGCTTTTAGTCCAACAGACATATGATATGGAACAGGCATTGGCCAAGTCAAGAGGCATACACTCAGTTGCTAAAAGTAATAAAATATGGGGGTCTTGGCTTTAGATAATCTTCTGGAAATTCGAGGATGCCTAACGTGGTGTAAATAAGTGGGTCCTAGTATGTACTTTGGTATTTAGTTTTTACGTCCTCCTTGTTTAATTACTTTATCTGTGATATTATGTTTTGATATTGGCTGTATGCAGTATTGATACTGCTTTGATGTATTTGATTGTACTTTACATTACCCAATCATTGACAAATAAAAAAATAAAATAAAAAAATATATATTTATGATGATTCTTTCTCTAATTAAATACTGTTTAAAACTAAACTAAAACTAAACTTGCTTTTTATATAATTCGAACCTCAGTCTGTGTTCATACTCAGCTTATTCCTGAGGCAGAAATTAGTTAATGCATGTAATTTTTGTTATAAACTTACCGGTTTGTAATTGAGTATGGCTAGCTCATCAAAGAAATTGGAAATAATATGCCTGTGGCCTGCCTTGGGGGAATGCATTTAGTCTTTCTAAGAGCAACAAGGAGATTGGCCAAACATAAAGTCACTCCATCCCTGATTTAAACTATTATTCATTTTAAACTTATTTTTTAATCCTCCATCACTGTTAACTCAGACCAGCGCCCAATTATTTTGTTGCATTGAATTAAAGAGAGAAGGCTGGGAGGTATGCCTTTCAATCCGAATCTACCCCACATGATGCCTTTATTCATTCTATAAACAGCAGCTTAAAAGTCTTTGAAGTAGCAGCACAACCTCCCTACAATCAAAGTGGACTTCTAAAGTAACAACATAAGACGAAACAGCCGGTCGCAAGTACTGTAAACTTGATTAAATCCAATCTGTGCCCCATGGAATAGCTTATTCTCTTCAGCTATATTTTCAATTATCCATAAAAACAGCTTAGCAAACAATGTTGAAATAGTGTCCAGCAATGAAATCAGTCAATAAGTGTAAGAAATTGGGCTTTGGGTTAAGGGGTGAGAACCCTTCTCAAGTAACAATTACCATCCCTGTCAGGGTTAACCTTAAAATGTCACTAAATTAACCAGTGCTTAACTATCAAGGAGCTCAGCACAAAGGCAGGCAGGCTGCCTTAAATTAGAGGCAATGTTTAAAGTATAAATGCAGCACTTAAACAGTAATACCATGAAAACACTACACAAGAAAGTCCCACAGCAATTTAGAAACTAGAGTAAAATTAAGTAATAGTTTGTCACTAAAATGACAAAAATCCAATCAGTAGAACCGGAGATATGCAGTTCCAAAGATTTAGATAGGTGCAGCGCCTAAAAGTACAAAGTAACACTCGCAGTCATCGGGTAGCTCTAGGCCGTGGGAAAATCATAAGTGCAATTGATGGAGAACGGGCTGGATACAGGGGCCAGGTTAGTACCACTCAAAAAGTTACCATCTCAAAGCCCAGAATGAAAAATCCAGTTTGTGGTGGATGAGGGAGCAAGGAGCAGGAAGAGCATCCCGGATCTTTGTTACTGTATCGCCAAGACTAAGCCGAATGTCGCCGATGGTCAGTGCTGTAGCATGACGATCCCCTCAGACATTATGGACAGTCGTTGCTGGAGCTTTGTATTGGTGGTCAATGCAGGCTATTGATGCTGTAGCACGTAGTACAGATCTCAAATTGCTGGACATTGCTGGCAGTCACTGTGGCCCAAAGAGTCGGGTTTACCTCACCTTCATATTGGCAGTCATCGGGTGGCTGGATCGGGGAGTGAACATGCCTATTCATGGTAGGCAATAGCACTCTGAGGCCAGCTAAGGGGACAGTACTTCAGGAGACCCTTCTGGCGGAGCAGCCTGTTTGAAATGTAATTGGAACAGGGAACAGCTGCACCCCTGCCATCCTAGCAAGATGCTTCCATAGTCATGTAACACAGGCTGCAGGCACTGAATGGTTAGGAGAAAAAAAATGTGTAAATTTCAGAATTGTGACTTACAATCTGACTGTACCATTAAAGAGCATTCAAAATTACAATCCTTTAGAGAGCAAACATGACATTTTTACCTGTTCCCCACTAATCGTTATCACTTATTGCATATAATATTTGTTATCGGTAATATTGCCCCGTGCAGACCAAACAGTACTTTAATTAGATGAAAAGGCACTAACTCAGGTGAAATATTAAAAAATATTGTCCTTGAATGTGGGAAAGAGATTTATGATACTTTAGAAGTTGAGGTCGAACCAGCCAAGACACTAATTAACTTTAGTACAATCAATGATTCAATCTCTAAATTACTTAATGCACCACCACGCAGGAAGGATACACAGATCAGGGTTTGGTTTAATCATTCCTGTACCGACTCAATGAATCAGTTGAAACTAGCACTCTCCAGCAGACCCAGGGATAAGGCATTAGTACATAAACTAAGACTAGAATACAAATCAAACTTAAAACGCAGGAAGAGGGAACTCCAACAGGAGGCATAGGATAATCTTGCACTGGCTGCAGACTCATCTAATAACTTGCTCTGGGAAACTTTGAACTCAACATCCCTAACAAAAAATCTATCCCAGAACTTCTGTGCCACGTCAGCTGCGACGAGTGGGTGGCACACTTCACTAGCATTTTTATCCCATGCTATGCAGTTGTAAATGATCCTGCTAACCCAAGTAAATGGCCCACCATTCCTCTAAATATTACCCTTGATGAGGTGGAGCTAGGTATCGGAAGCAGCAAAGGGGGAAAAGCACCAGGCCCAGATGGTGTACCCATCAATGTTTCTAAAACGGTTCCTGAACTATGGGGCCCGATACTAACAAGAGTTTTTAATGCTGCAGTAACAGAGGGATCTCCCACTACCTGGGGTGAATCTGTTATTATCCCCATTTATAAAAAGGGTAACAAATCAGAGGCCAATAGCTACCGGCCAATTTCCCTACTTGACTCATCAGTAAAGATCATGAGTAGGGTTTTACTAGTAAGACTGGAAGAGTGTGTTGTGGATAACGGTATATTGTCACAGACCCAATACGGTTTTAGAAAGGGTCTGGGCATGATAGAACAGTGTATTAACCTAGAGATTTTAATTGCAAAATATACAGGTGCTAAACAGGGACGGCTATTTTTATGTTTTGCTGATCTTAGCAGCACTTTTGATTTAGTGGATCACACTATTTTATGGCCAGTTTCACTTAATCCCGGTGCCCCGGAGCCCATCATTTACTTTTTAGCGAGGCTGTACGAGAAACTAACGACTAAAGTACGGTATGGCCAAAGGGCGAATGCACCCCTCATTTTTATGTAAAACGTGGTATCCGCCAAGTCTGCATCCTGGCACCATTGCTTTTTACCCTATTTAATAATGAAGTAGATGCAGCACTTAAAAGGATACAGGCGGACTCTCCCCAAGGTGAGGGCCAGGATGTTCCAGTCCTGCTTTATGCGGACGACGTTGTGCTCTTATCCAGAACACCAGTAGGCCTTCAGAGGTTAATTGATGGGTTTGCAGATTTTATTAACGGGAGAAAACTGTTGATTAACAAGGCCAAAACATACACAATGGTCTGTGGTTTGAAACCCAGGAATATGAAATCCTTTTTAATTGATGGTAAAAAAGTGCAAAATGTAGATAATTTTTGTTATTTAGGGTTATCTTTTGCCAGTGATGGTCAAAGGAACCATGAAATGTCTAATGTCTGGGCTATGACGACCAAAAGTGTGTATGGGGTCTTTGAGTTTGCAGCTAAATTGGGGGACTGCCGCTCTGAAGACATGGCCTATATCTATAAAGCCAGATGTGCCTCTGTTGCATTATATCAGGCAGGTGTTTGGGGCCACCACCCCAGCCAAGAATTTCAAACCGAGAAAAACTCCTTTTAAAAAAAGCTTTTATGTCTACCGGCCTCAGCATCCTCTGAACTAATCCATTGCGAAGTGGTGCTCAATTACTTGTCAGATCTGATCACACTGAGACCCCTACTGTTGTGAAGATCAACATGGCCAAAAGAGGAGACTATGGGCCCGATGTAGGTGCCCTAATACCGGTCGGAAACGGCCGAATTCGGCCGTTTCCGACCAGTATTACGGTTTTCAGATGTAGGGCATGCATTTACAGAATCGGTATTTTACCGATTCTGTATTTACCGATTCGGTAAAATTACCGAATAGGTAAATACAGACTCAGTAAAATACCGATTCTGTAAATGCAGATGTAGCTGGCACATGTCAGAGTGCCACAGGGCTTTGAGAATCGGTATTTTACCACCCAATCCAATTGGGTGATAAAATACCGAATCCAGGTGTGCATGCACATCTGTGCATGCACACCTGTGCCATGTGACACACAGACATACCCATAGGGCATGTATGTGTGCCACATGGCACACAAGCCTGTAATTGGGGTGCTAGAGGGTGTCAAAGTGACGCCCCCTGCACCCTTGCAAGAATAGGTAATTACCAAATCGGTAAATACCGATTCGGTATTCCACATTGATTCCTATGGGCTTCAAGGCCCCTAGGAATCATTGGGGGATACCGATTCGGTATTTACAGAATCGGTAAATACCGAATCTTACAGATTCGGTATTTACCAAATAAGATTTACCTACATATCCCCCCCTCTAATTTACCACTTCTTAAATACCGAATAGGTATGATTCGGTATTTTAGAAGTGGTAAGTTAGATTTACCTACATCGGGCCCGTCATTTACTAAATCTATTATTAATGACTGCCTGCGACTGGACAACTGTTTAAAGATTCCCTGGCTTAAATTTTTAGCTAATATCTATAGAGCTCTATTCAATCTGATGATCCTGGAAAACCCAAATGATGTAACAGGATTGTCTGAACAGAAGACTAAGAATACCTTCCTGTACCATAAGAAAGAGTGCATCTGCATATAGATACCAATGGCTTTTAAAGCTATCTAACACTTGTCACGAGACCTTTCCACCGTTTTGTCTTAACAAGAATGAGATTAGGCCTTGTCCACCACTTAGTAGCGTTCCCCACAATGAAACAGCGACCAGTCTCCCCTTGTCCATTTGATGGGATACTGATCAGAGCACTTTTTGCTTTTTACTTTTATGTGACCTGTACCTGAATTTTAGAATTGTCTATCAAACCATTGTTCAAAAAATATAACGCCAAAACCACTAATGCTGCTATGAGCTTATTGTTCACTCTAAGTGAGCCTGAGATTTGTTTTTACGCTGCAACATTTATTTTAGGTTCAATTAATGCTAGGAAAAGTATGATGTTTTAACCCGTTCCGTGCTTCTGTCACGAGCCACGGGCGCGCTGTGCTGATGACGGAGTGGTTCCGTCACACCACAACCACCCCGCCCACGCTGCAGTAATTCCACGCCTGCGTGGCGGAATTAATGAGCGGGCGGTGCCGTGACGGAACCACTCCGTCATCAGACCAGCGTGCCCGTGGCTCGTGACAGAGTGGTTCCGTCACGAGCATGGTGGCGCCGCACGACCTCCCCTCCCCCCAGCGTCGTGGCGGAATTTCCGCCGCGGCCAAGGGGTTAATTAAATTTCGAACTGTAATTGAATTTTTGCTGCCTGTAATGAATTTGGAACAGCATCCAGTCTCCCCATGACTATGGGATGGGCATACTAATAGAGCACCTTGCACTTTCTACCTCCAAGTGACCTGTACTTGAATCTTAGAATTGTCTATTTGAAACCATTGTTAATGAAATATAACACCAAAATCACTAAGCATGCTATGAGTTTATTGTTTACACTAAGAAAGCCGAGATTGCTTTTTGTGTTGCGACATTTATTTTTAATTAATGCTGGGAAATGTACGATGTTTTAATGAAATTCTGAAACTCTGATTGATTTTTTGTTGTTCTTAATGATTTTAAACTTTGAATCTGTATATGTACATTTGCTTTTATGGATGCTACATTTTAACTGATTAAAGCTTATTGAATTGAATTGAATTGCATATAATAAGGTAACCAAATGTTGGAAGGCCTCCAAGTAGTGAGAAACTAAGTTGGAGTTTTTCACTATCTGGACACATAAAATGTAAAAGTACATGTCCAACTTTTTTAATACAATGCGCCCTGCCCTATGGGCTGCTTACACCAACCTTAGGGGTGATTTATGACAATTCACTACAGATAAAACTTTACTTTATTCAAGAAACTAGGTTATTGGTTAAGGGGGCTGGAAGCCACACTCAGGCAACAACGCAGTCAGGGTGAACTACAAAAGTAACTCAATTAACCTGTGTTTAACCCGCTGGTAGCTTGGCACAAAAGTAGACAGGTAAATGTAAATGTACAGGAATTTATATAGCGCAAATCACCGAGCGGTTTCTAAGCGCTTGCTTAGGGAACCCGTCCTGGTATTCCCCTGTGAGATAACCCCGGCAGGGTATCCACAAGGTGAAAGCCAGGCATCCCGCCGCGAGGAGCCGTTGTGGAGATTATTTAACAACAAGGGGTGGTGATGGACAGAGTCTCTGAATTAAGCAGAATACTCTCACCCAGTCAAGAGATCAGGGCTAGATCCAACATCGTTTTTTAGCTCACTGCACCATCCCAGCTCAGAACCTGGCTATATGCAAATTAGTCTGTTCCTGTCCCAGTGCATGATGGGAACAGGGCAAACCAAACTACCAAGCCAATTCTTACACTGGGAAGGAAACAAGCTTCCGGGGACCGGTTTCTGGCATTTCAGCCGTCGTCGGCCCGGCTTGCTTGAATCCTGATGGTGCAATGAGCAAGGGACTCACATCTGAGTATACCCTTCCACGCTTAGGGTGGACAAAATATTTAACAACAAGGGGTGGTGATGGACAGAGTCTCTGAATTAAGCAGAATACTCTCACCCAGTCAAGAGATCAGGGCTAGATCCAACACCGTTTTTTAGCTCACTGCACCATCCCAGCTCAGAACCTGGCTATATGCAAATTAGTCTGTTCCTGTCCCAGTGCATGATGGGAACATGGCAAACCAAACTACCAAGCCAATTCTTACACTGGGAAGGAAACAAGCTTCCGGGGAACGGTTTCTGGCATTTCAACCGTCGTCGGCCCGGCTTGCTTGAATCCTGATGGTGCAATGAGCAAGGGACTCACATCTGAGTATACCCTTCCACGCTTAGGGTGGACAAAATATTTAACAACAAGGGGTGGTGATGGACAGAGTCTCTGAATTAAGCAGAATACTCTCACCCAGTCAAGAGATCAGGGCTAGATCCAACACTGTTTTTTAGCTCACTGCACCATCCCAGCTCAGAACCTGGCTATATGCAAATTAGTCTGTTCCTGTCCCAGTGCATGATGGGCACAGGGCAAACCAAACTACCAAGCCAATTCTTACACTGGGAAGGAAACAAGCTTCCGGGGACCGGTTTCTGGCATTTCAGCCGTCGTCGGCCCGGCTTGCTTGAATCCTGATGGTGCAATGAGCAAGGGACTCACATCTGAGTATACCCTTCCACGCTTAGGGTGGACAAAATATTTAACAACTAGGGGTGGTGATGGACAGAGTCTCTGAATTAAGCAGAATACTCTCACCCAGTCAAGAGATCAGGGCTAGATCCAACACCGTTTTTTAGCTCACTGCACCATCCCAGCTCAGAACCTGGCTATATGCAAATTAGTCTGTTCCTGACCCAGTGCATGATAGGAACAGGGCAAACCAAACTACCAAGCCAATTCTTACACTGGGAAGGAATCAAGCTTCCGGGGACCGGTTTCTGGCATTTCAGCCGTCGTCGGCCCGGCTTGCTTGAATCCTGATGGTGCAATGAGCAAGGGACTCACATCTGAGTATACCCTTCCACGCTTAGGGTGGACAAAATATTTAACAACAAAGGGTGGTGATGGACAGAGTCTCTGAATTAAGCAGAATACTCTCACCCAGTCAAGAGATCAGGGCTAGATCCAACACCGTTTTGTTCAAATCTGTTTTTATTGTGAACACAGTGATAAGCCTACAACCCCGTTTCGGGGCCGGCCGCGCAGAGAAAAGCCAGTAGGTAGTACCAACCAGGGGAGGTGGAACCATTAACACAGCGCCCTGCCTACAACCCCCGGAGGGGGCCGGCCGCGTGGCTTAGGGGAGAGTATGGCAAGAGGCGGCCATATGCTGGCAATGTGTCGCTGTGCGGGGGAGGCGCGTATGTGAGGGAGAGCAATGGTGTCACATTTTCAAAGGCCCAACAGGGACCAAACTGCCCCAAAGAGGGGCGGAAGCCAGAGTGGCAAGTAGGAAAGAAGAAAAAGTCGGAAGAGGAGTGAGCAGTGGCGAGGTGGAGAGGGGTCTGGGGGGTGCGTCTGCGGTCGCCAATAGGAGATGGAAAACGCAAATCGGCACTGGGGGAAGTGACTAAGAGCCTAGTCTGCTCGGGTCAGCAGGGATGAGGGCATCCTCGAACAATTGCAGAGCGCGGAGCCTGGGAGGCATGTGGCGGGCATAGCTGATGGAGCACAGGTGACGCACGAGAGGTTCCCACACTGCCTTGAAGCGTACCCCCCTTGATTGTATCCGCGCCGTGAGCAGCTCCATAGTCAGGACCTGCCAGAGGCGCACGAACCAGGATGCTATCGGCGGTGCCTCAGCCCGCTTCCAGTACAGAGCAATGAGTTGCCTGGCAGCACCTAACATGTGAAGGGTGAGGATCCAGTCGCTGCGCGTGAGGGCCCTAAGTGTGGGGGGTCGAATGCCCAGCAGGAGTGTGCAAACCTCTTCAGGGAGGGGAAAACCCAACACCTTCTTAATGTGACTAAGGACCTCCTTCCAAAAGACAGCTAGGGTAGGGCACGACCACCAGATGTGTACGAAGTCACCAGTCGCAGTGCCACACCTCCAGCACAGCGGCGAGGAAGTGGGGACCATTTTGCTGAGTCTCAGGGGGGTGTAGTACCATTGCGTTAGCATCTTGTACGCGTTTTCCCTCTGCGGGATGCTGCGGTAGGTTTTGGGGATGTCGTTTCAGAGCCGAGTCCATTGAGATGGCGTGATATCAGCGCCAGTCGCCGACTGCCACTGCCTCTGATAGGGATGTGCGGGCGGAGCGATGGGGTGTTGCAAGATGTTGTAGATCTGGGAGATGAGCCGTTTCATTCCCCCGAGGGAGCGTGCCAACTTCTCAAATGGGGTATATGCCCTGGTAGCAGCCTGATACATGTCGTCTCCCGAGATCCAGTGGCGCAGCTGCGCATACTGTAAGCTGGCGGTTAAAGGGAGGCTAAATTCTTCCCTTCAGTCCAGCCATGATTTAGGCGACCCACCAAGAAAAAGATCTCCTGCAACCCTGCAGTCACCTTGTGTCCAGCTCTCGAAAGCTCGGGTCTGGGCAGCAGGGGGAAAGTGCGGGTTACCTGCAATGGGGGTGTGTGGAGAGGGGAACGTGGTTAGACCCTTAGACACTGCCACTCTGTCCCATACTTCAAGAACCGTCCTCGTGGGGACCGCCATATATGCACTTCTGGAGCGCGCCACACGCGGTAACCAAGGTAGGTCCCATATGGTGCGCCCCGTGACCACTCGGTCCATGTGGAACCAGTGCTTGTCGCTTTCGCGTGCACCCCATTCTATCACGAACCGGAGATGCGCCGCCCAATAGTAGTGGAGGAGATTCGGGCAGGCAAGGCCACCCCTGTCTCTCGGTTCCATGAGGACTTTCTGCGAGAACCGGGGCCGTTTGCCCCCCCATATGAAGGACGTGAGGTCGCGTTGGAGGTTTCTGATGCAGTGAATCGGGATTGGGGTGGGGAGGCACTGGAAAACATACAGAATGCGGGGGAGGACCGACATCTTGACAGCGTTGAGCCGCCCCAGCCAGGAAATCATCAAGGGTTTCCATTTCCGCAGGTCTGCCAGAACTTCCTTGCGGCAAGAGGCCCAGTTCCTCGAGGACCACGAGTCAAGGTGGGGTGTGAGGTCCAGACCCAGGTATTTAATGTGGTCATCCGCCCAACGGTAGGGCGTGACCCCCTTCAGGAAGGAGACCTCCTCATCGGGGATGGTGAGGTTAAGCGCCCAAGATTTGGTGTGGTTAATTTTAAGGCCGGACGCCTGCTCAAACAGTGAGAGGGCTTCGTGCACCGCTGGGAAGCAGACCCGAGGGTTCGTAAGAGTAAGAATCAGATCGTCCGCAAACAGCGCTACCTTGTTAGTGCGCCCCCCGTGGGGGATACCATGAATGTCAGGAGCGCGCCTAATCAGCTCCGCCAGCGGCTCGACCGCAAGAGCGAACAGGAGCGGCGAAAGCGGGCATCCCTGCCTCGTGCCCCTGTGAATCGAGAGCGGCGATGTCAGTTGGCCGTTGACCCGAATTCTGGCCTGCGGCCCAAGGTAAGGGGCCATGCACCTGGAGATCATGGTAGGGCCAAGACCTAGTTTCTTGAGGACCGCCCGCAGGAAGGTCCAGTCGACCCGGTCGAAGGCCTTTTCTGCGTCCAGCGAGAGGAGGCAGGCCGGGATTTTCCAATGGTGCACCTTTCCCACTAAGTGCGCCACCTGCGAACATTGTCGGCTCCCTGGCGGTCCCGTATAAATCCCACCTGGTCCGGGTTCACCAATCCCGGCATGTGCGGGTCCAGCCGTTTGGCCAGGATCTTAGTGTAGATCTTGAGATCGGTGTTAAGGAGGGCGATGGGGCGGTAGGAGGCACATAGGTCGGGATCCTTCCCAGGCTTGGGGATCAGGGCAATTTCCGCCAGGCCCATATCAGGGGACGGGCCAACGGAGTCAGAGAAGGAGCTGTAGAGCCGCAGCAGATGCGGGCGAAGCTGGGTCAGGAACAGGCGATAGAAGGCCAACGGTAGGCCGTCCGGCCCCGGGGTTATCCCCACGGGGAGGTCTTTGACAGCTTCTGTTATTTCCTCCTCCTGCAAGGGGCCCTCTAGCGTAGCTGCACACGCCGGGGACAGTGGAGACCCCTAGAATTCCGCGAGGACGGCCTCTCCTGCCTCCGCAGAGGTGGGCTCCTCAGCATACAGGGAGGAGTAGTAAGCGACAAATGCGGCCTGCTTGGCCTTCTCAGAGGTGGCACAGGTGCCATCCTGCCGCTTGACATTGGCAATGTGGGCCCTAGCGGCACGTGCCCGCAGCCTGCCGGCCAGTAGACGACCAACCTTGTCCCCTCCCTCGTAATACCGTTGCTTGAGCGCTAGTAGGGAGTGTTCCGCCTTGTTGGTGCGCAGGGTGCGGAGTTGCCCCCTGAGATTGGCGAGAGTTCTCTTTGACGCCCGTGAAGGGGAGTCCCGGTCCCGGGCCTACGCCAGTTTGATCTCGCTAGCCAGGTCGGTTTCCATCTTGAACGCTTCCTTCCTCCGCGCCGCCGCCAGGGAGGTGATGTGGCCCCGAATGGTGGCCTTGAAGGCATCCCAGACCGTGTGAAAGGGCAGGTCAGGGGTGTCGTTAACGGCGAAATACGAGTCTATGGCGTCACGGATGCTGGCGACGTCATCCGGGTCCCGGAGGACCCTCGGCGGGAGCGCCCATCTGCGTTCACGAGTGGTACGGGCCAGGGGGTCCTGCAGCAAAAGCTCCACGTGAGCGTGGTCCGACAGGGAAATGTCGGAGATAGCGGCAGCTAAGGAGTCTCGGGCCAATTCAAGGGAGGTGAAGAGATAGTCGATTCGGGAGTATGTCCGATGGGAATGTGAATAAAAGGAGTAGTCTCGGGTCCCCGGGTTGTGGTAGCGCCACACGTCCACGAGTCCCAGGTCTGTAAGCTGCGTTCTAAGGGTAGAGGACATTGCTCCCGCGCCGTTAAAGGGGGCTCCCGCACGATCTAGCTCGGGGTCCCAAACAAGATTGAAGTCGCCGCCCAGGATCACATTAGTGTCGCTCGATGGGAACTGATCCCGCAGAAGTGCCTGGAGGTATTTGTCCTGCGACTGGTTGGGTGCATATACACACCCTAGAGTGAACTGTGCACATCCCATCTGTACCGTGGCTCGGCGGAAATGCCCGTCAGCGCTTTTGAAGGGTTTCACGGATCCCCACCTAATGCCAGCCCTGCAGAGGATTGCCACCCCCGCTGTCTTGGCGTCAGAGGATGCCCAGAACTGTGTAGGGTATCTAGGGTGCGCCATGCGTTTGATGTCTCCCCTGAGAAGGTGTGTCTCCTGGAGGAGGATAATGTCAGGGGAGTGGTGTAGGAGGTAGCGCCATATCTGCTTCCGCTTGTTGGGGGAGTTGAGCCCTTTGACTTTGAGGGAGAGGACCTTCAAGGGTGTAGGGATGGTCGCTGTCATAGCACTAAGGGGGAGTGGAGTCGCGCAAGACCCAGCATAGCAGACCCTCCCGCAGACAGGACAGCGGCAGCCTCATCTCGCCTCCAGCGCGCCAACCCCCGCAGGACCCACCCTGCCACCCCTTCGCAGGTGCGGGGAGAGAATAGTAAGAGAGGGCAGTGTAAGAGGAAAGTAGGAAGAGGAGAGAGAGAGAAAAGAGAAAAGGCGCAGAGAAGAAACAGAACCAAAACAGGCCAACAGGGCCAGTGTACATTGTCCCAGGTACCGGACATCCTCTACCCGAGGGTTTGGATGAACTCAGGAATGTCACTTCCTACGGGACAAAGGGAGGGAGCGGAGATCTGGGTAAGTGAAATAGAATCAAGTTGTCTCAGAGCCCATCCACCCCGCTGCCTCAAGGTAGTCCGGGGTGCGTCGGGCCGTGGGGTCCACATGGTCCGTTCAGGCGCCAATGGGGCGCTGGGGCTCCGTGATGCAGTACATGGCCTGGAGGAGGCAAAGGGTGTCGTCCATTCCTTCAGACCCCCGCGGGTGGGGGGGGGGGAGAGCCACGGATGTGGCCCGCCAGTGAGAGGGGGGAGCCCCTCCCCCAAGAACAGTGGGGTTAGGTCACCATGGTGCATGAGGACACATCAAAGTGCGCAGTGGGCGAGCGTGTGCTCAGGGCAGCTGGAGGCACAGTAGCAATGGTCAGCGGCCTTTCAGAGTCGAGGGGCGATCCCCACCCTCAGATCCAGAAGCGATGGGCTGGGAGGCCTGTTCCTCGCGGTCGCCCTCAAGGGAGCGGATGTGTGCGATGATGTCCTGTTTGGTCTGTGAGGCAGAGAGTGCGTCCACCGTCGACGTTTGCGCACAGTGGACCATTCAGAGCGTGGAGGAGCCTTCTCCGAGTGGGGAGGGCGGGTTGGACTGTGATCCGGGGACTCCGGCATGCCTAGCAGTTGTGCCGCTTCTCGGTAGGACCTGAGTGCCCTGCGCTTGCCCTCCCACCTGAAGATGAGCGCAAAGGGATGGCCCCACTGATAAGAGATGTTGAGGGTCCGGAGTCTCTCTGTGATCGGGCGGAAGACCTTTCGTCTATGGAGTGTGGTGGGGGCCAAGTCCTGGAAGATCTGGATCTTGTGGCCTTCGTACCGCAGGTCCGGGTTGTCCCTAGCCGCCTTCAAAATGGCCTCCTTCTCAATAATGAAGCCTGGTGACGATGTCGGGCAGGAGACCCGCTTTTCCTCCCGCTCCAAAGACTCGGTGTGCGCGGTCGAGGCGCGGCGGGCGGGCGTCTTCCTCGCCCCACACCGCTTGCAGGATTGGGCCACATAGGCCATGGTATCAGTCCCCTCTTCTCCAAGTGGCACACCCCGTATGCGGAGGTTGTTGCTGCGTCCCCTGTTTTCCAGGTCTTCCTGCTTGATCTGGAGCTGGATATGTTGTTCTTCGAGGGTCGCCACTCTCTGCCAGATCTGCTCTAGGTCTTCGGTGCGGGAATCTACCGTTTTTTCCAGGCCGTCGACCCGGTCGCCGAGGTCGGTGACTTCCTTGCGTAGTTCTTTGACGCATGTATGGACCTCCGTCCTGAGGGACCCAATCTCAGTCTTTAGATCAGCCATGAAGGAGGACATGAAGGCCTGTGTCACCGGTGGAGAGTCGGCTGGCGGTGGGGGTTTCCCCCCTGATGATGATGGAGGGCCCCCGGAGGATGATGGCGAGCCCGCCTTGCCCCACATGGAAGCCACTGATGCTCCTCTGGTCGTCGTGGGCGGGGGTCCGGCTTGTTCCCCTTGCCGCGGGTCATGGTCCACTCAGGGCGGCAAAGGGCAGTGGGGGGCAGGGTCAGTTACTGCGCACGACCCCTGGTCTGTGGCGGGGGATATTCTGTGGGAGGCCGCGCTGGCGCCTCTGTGATCCAGTTGCCTGGGTCCCACGATCAGGGGCTCAAGACCACGAGGCAGGAGATGGCGGTGCGCGCCGTGGCCCTCACGAGCCCGAAGCCGGATCGGCCGCCAACAGAACGCGGGACACACTCAAGCAGGAGAAGTCCAGGATGTGAAGGGGCCGCTGGAGCGGGGGTAGATGGCGCAACCGGGGAGGCAAGGTAGCGTGTAGGTAGAGGAGGCGCCAGGGAGGCGATGGCAGCAGGTGTTCCACGGCAGGCAGGGCCTGGGGCCTACAGGCGGAGGGCCTCCGATGGCTCGTGGCGTGGCGCAGCCTCCTGGTCCCGCCTGGGTCAGGGCCTACCCCCAGCGCGGCGCCCAGCCGGCCCCGCAGCAGCGGCCGAGGAGTGTCCAGGAGGGCCCTCCCTAGCGTCCCAGCGTCTCAGTAGCAAGAGGCCCAGGGTCAGGGGGTAGAAGATGGCGGAGGCCCCCGGGGTTCCTGTATGCTCGCGGCAGGGTCGTCCAGTCTGCAGCCCACCAGGCTCGGCAGGGCTTAGTTGTAGCGGAGAGGCGGCCAGGGGATGCGTCCTGTTGAGCTGGGGCCCACCGAGGCTCAGGTCTCGCCAACACGCAGCGTCTGGTCCGCTCCCCAGATCGCTGCCTATGTGCCCAGGGCAGCAGGGAGCACTCAAGTAGGGGTCGTCTGCACGTGGGAGTCTGTCCTCCACCGAGGGGGGAAGATGGCGGGCAGACCAGCGGTCGGGCCCCGCTATCGCCGGGCCCCTCCGGGAGATGGAAGGGGGGGGGGCGGCGTGCTGCAGCTCACCAGATGGATCCAACGACGGGCGATGGAGCCGTGGCCAGGGCTCGTGGGCAGGGGGCCTCCGGCGACCCCTCCGGTCTGGGCCTGCTGTTCCCGCCAAAGCCGGGGGCTCTCGTAGATGCGGCGTCCAGGCCGCTGCTGTGTGCCCCGCCGGTGGCAGCCCGGCTCCGGCAGCTTCGGCGCGTCTCAGCTGGCGCCAGGCTGGTTCCGCTGGTGGATTGTAGCCGCAGGCGGGATCAGGGGTGCTCCGGAGCCTCACCCGGGTCGCAGTGCCGGTCCCCTCCTTGAGAGCCAGTCCAGACGTCTCGGCAGCGGACCCCGCAGCAAGATGGCGGCCAGCGGCCGATCTCGGGGATCCCGGAGCTTTGTGCTGCGACCGCGTGAGTTCTCACAGCCGCGGTTCGCCGCCAGGAAGGATCACCAGCAGGGTCGGCAGTGCACAGGGGGTCCCCAGGAGTGGATGTCCCCCGAAACTACGCTGAAACAGGCTTAATAGAGCAGCGGGGCGACGGAGCTTGCTCGAGACACGTCTGCTCACATCGCTGTCTCGGCCACGCCCCCCAACACCATTTTTTAGCTCACTGCACCATCCCAGCTCAGAACCTGGCTATATGCAAATTAGTCTGTTCCTGTCCCAGTGCATGATGGGAACAGGGCAAACCAAACTACCAAGCCAATTCTTACACTGGGAAGGAAACAAGCTTCTGGGGCCCGGTTTCTGGCATTTCAGCCATCGTCGGCCCGGCTTGCTGGAATCCTGATGGTGCAATGAGCAAGGGACTCACATCTGAGTATACCCTTCCACGCTTAGGGTGGACAAAATATTTAACAACAAGGGGTGGTGATGGACAGAGTCTCTGAATTAAGCAGAATACTCTCACCCAGTCAAGAGATCAGGGCTAGATCCAACACCGTTTTTTAGCTCACTGCACCATGCCAGCTCAGAACCTGGCTATATGCAAATTAGTCTGTTCCTGTCCCAGTGCATGATGGGAACAGGGCAAACCAAACTACCAAGCCAATTCTTACACTGGGAAGGAAACAAGCTTCCGGGGAACGGTTTCTGGCATTTCAGCCGTCGTCGGCCCGGCTTGCTTGAATCCTGATGGTGCAATGAGCAAGGGACTCACATCTGAGTATACCCTTCCACGCTTAGGGTGGACAAAATATTTAACAACAAGGGGTGGTGATGGACATGAGTCCCTTTCTCACTGCACCATCAGGATTCAAGCAAGCCGGGCCGAAGACGGCTGAAATGCCAGAAACCGGTCCCTGGTAGCTTGTCTCCTTTCTGGTGAAGAATTGGCTTGGTAGTTTAGTCTGCCCTGTTCCCATGATGCACTGGGCCAGGGACAGACTGATTTGCATATAGCCAGGTTCTGAGCTGGGATGGTGCAGTGAGATAAATAACGGTGATGGATCAAGCCCTGATCTTTGGACTGGGTAAGAGTGGTCTGCTTAATTCAGACACTCTGTTCATCACCACCCCCTTTTCTGAATCGTTGTGGAGATTAAGCAAGCTATTGCCCAGAGTCGCAGAGTGTGGACCCGTGAATCGAGTAGGCACCAGAGCGAGAATTGTCGAGTCCATGGACATTTTAGGACTCAAGAAACCGCCGAGCCGGGAATTGAACCCTGGTCCCGGGCTGACCTCTGCTTCCAAGTCTGCCTCCTCTAATCAGTGAGCCACACTTCTCCACAGGTGTAATGTAGGGGCAATGTGTAAAGTATGTATGCAGCACACAAACAGTAATAAAGTGAAAACAATACAAGAAAAATTCCAAACCAATTTAGGAAGCCAGAATAAGTTTTGATTAATCAAATGGTACCAGAATGACAACAAATCAATTAATAGAACAGGACATATTGCATTTTAAGGTTTTAGGTAAAAATAGAGTATAAAAGCACAAAGTGCTAAATGACGGTATCTGGTTGTGCTGGACTGGAACAAAGTCACAAGCTCAGGCCAACCTGATGCCTTAAAGGCCAGGTGCAAGATCTAGTTTGTCCAGCTGGGAATTATACAGTAAGTCCTTGGTGAGTTGGTGTGAGGTCAGCATGGCATTGCTTTTTGAAGCTTCACGTCCCTCTGTGTTGGTTCAAATGAACCTTGCAAATGTGTGACGAGGCTTTGCAGTACCTAAGGGCACCTTATGGAGATAAGGACTCACTCTAGCAGAAGGGCTTAGGCAGGTCCAGTTGTAGGTTTGGGGAGGTCTACTTGAAGCAGGTCTGCTGGGCAGTTGCAAAGAGGCCTTTGGATCTTGCTGTGTCCCTGTAGCTCACAGTCAGCCAACTGACCCTTGGAGTCACTCGGGATAGCCTGGGATGAAGGCAAGCAGCTCCAAACTTCCTTCTCAGGCTGCAGGGCAGTCCTCTGGCAGCAGGTCAGTCGTTTTTCTGTAATGTCCACAGGTCCAGGAGTGCTCCAATGAGTGGCTCTGGAGGTCCAATATTTAAAACTGGTGCAAGCCTTTGTGTGTGTGTGTGTGTGTGTGTGGGGGGGGGGGGGGTTACGCCCATTCAAGTGTAAGTGGGGCTAGGTACAGCCCAGTCATCCTGTCAGGATAGCCCATCTTGTCCACACCTAGACCCCCTCTGTTTTTTTGTCTGGAAGCAAATCACAAACCCCAGCAGCTGAGCCATATATAGTCATGTGACCCAGGAAAATACAGAAGGCAAAAATGGATAGAACAAGAAAAGGCCAGCTGTGACCTAAAATCCAACTTTACAATTAAAGAGGATTGTAAATTGCAATTCATTTGAGTACAAATAAAAGAGCTCTATCTGTGCCCAATTGAAAGTTAGCACTCATTAAATGTAATAAGGTAACATAGTGGTAGTCCATTGGAGAGCTAGGCCTTACAACAACAAAAACGGACTTTAGGAGTTTGTCACTGCACACACATGTAAAACCTAAGTATACATCCCCTACTTTTTAAGTACAATAAAACCTGCCCAATCAGCCTTTAGTGCCTAGCTTATGGATGACGTATAAACATTAAAAGGAAGGTTTAGTCATTCCAAAAGGTTTATTTTGCTGGTCAAAATGGCAGTTAAATCTGCCTGACAGGTTGCACTGGCAGGCCTTACACAAGGTTTAAAGTGCTACTTTAGTGGGTGGCACAATGAGTGCTGCAGGCCCACGAGTAACATTTAATTTACATGCCCTGGGTACAGGTAGTACCATATACTAGGGACTTCCAAGCAAATGAAGTGTGCCAATTAGGTGTAGGCCAATGTTATCATCTTTGAAGAAGAGAGCAGAAGCACCTTAGCAATGGTCAGCAGTGGTAGAGTGCACAGAGTGCTAAAGGCAACACAAATGAGTTCATCAAACAGGAGGTATGAAGTCAAAAATTTGGGGGAAATACCACACCAAGGATGCTAGATCTAATGGCGGATATGTATAAAAAAAATTATTTCTAGAGTTTTTTGAGTTCATACAAGTTCCAGTGTTTCTTGATGTTTTAGTAGTAAAACTCACAAACAATGATCATTCCAGACATTGCATTCAGATCATTATTCAATTTTGGGAGTAAACCTAATTTATTTTGCACAGGAAGGGGGTCTTTAAAAAGAAGATGAGCTTTACCCATGTAAGCACTCTATTTGATGTAAGTTAATGTTCTATATACCCCGGTTCCCTTTCTATTTTACTTATCTGAAATGGTCTACTTTATCTACTTACTCCGAGAATCTATGTTTTCTAAGAGAATCAACCATGTTTCTAATTTGTTTGAGGAACTTATGTGATGTAAAATGTCATATTATATATTTCTTTAGGTTTGATCTATAGCATGCATAAATCTCCTTAATAATAAAAAGGGCTACCAAAGCAAACTTTTGGTTTTGACTCATCCACTATAGATGAAGTCCACAAATGTCTCCTCAATTTCAGGATGGAGGCCCACAATGTTGAAAGCACATTTTTATGCTGTTCTGGAAAGGTTATATGTCGTTTCCACGAATTCCGTTGCAACGCATGCCTTTTCCACGCATGCGTTACCACGGAATTCGTTTTCCCCTCATCATCTTTACCACGTCGTTGTTACGTCATAAAGAGGAAGCAGAAGTTTATTCCGCTTCCTCTCTTACGACGCTGATTTCTATGGCACGGCGGGATCGTTTTTTTATGAGGGGGGAGACCCCCCCCCCTTTTTAATCCTACGGGTTTTTTTTTTCGTGGTAAAGAAGATCGTTGTAGGCATACGCGTTGAAAAGACCTTTACGTGGTAAGTGCCTCGTTGTAAACGTTACGCGTGGTAATGCCTTCGTTGTTAATGATGTTTCCCTTCTGGAAAGAGTTGTGAAATGGATTAAGCATACTTGTATTTTATAAGTGTACAGTCCAAAGACACTTATCGCATATGTTCACGGCACTTGTCTCAACATTTCTCAAATTCTTAGGTGCTAATCCCGAGGGGTACAACTGTCTTTAAAAAACACATTTTCACAAAGAAAAACACAAATCTTGAACTTTCTACAGATGGGACAGCACTCAAATGTCATTAACTAAATCACTTATTCTTTCTTCTTTTAAATACAAGTCCAACACATCCATAGTTCCTCTCAATTGCGGTTTATAATGATCAGAAAAGTATGTGCACCACATATGCACATTTTAAATTCCAAAGAATTTATTATTCTTTCTTCTTTTAAATTCAGCCTTCAGCCAATGTATTTCGTCCGTGCTGAACTTTCTCAATGCCTAAATCATGTATCCATATTCTGTGAGCATCAAAATGTGTCAAGTATGTAGTCTTTGATAATAAGTATCTCATCTCAAATAGTCCTCCATAATTACATCACTGGCAATACCCTAAAGTGTTCCTGGGCCAAAGTCCTAGTCAATCATGTGTGGCATCAGTATTTATATTTGAGATGATGGGCGACCTCAAGTCTTAGGTAGAACCATAGGAAACATATGGGTCATGCCTCCCGTCTCTGAAAAAAAAACCACTATTTGTCCTACCTATTTCCTTTGTCACAGTCCTCAGGATTGTAGTTAGGTAAATAGTAAAATTGTTATATATGGAAGGGCTGAGAGGCACTGAAGTCACCAACGATAGACTGCAGTAAATCAGTGCCAGAAGTAACACTATAGGATTCTACAACTGTGAGGTAACTCAAAGGTTATACCACAAGAAAGCTAGGAATTTTTATTTTGGATAATGGCATGGAAGCACCCAAAGACACAGCACACAGACTTTGAGTGGCCTAAAAGCTATAGAAGGAAACTTTCATTTGTTAAGTGACCAAGGTGGTCTGAGGTAAGGTATTGCCTCTACCTGAGGCAACGAATAGTTTTAATGATACCTCGTTTTAAATAACTTTTTAGAACTCAGTTTTGATATTTCCATTCTCTTTAAATATTGTGTTCTAATTGGACTATGTTATGGTACTAAATGCATCATTCTTGGTGGCATACAACATGAGAATGTCCTGTCATAACGTGGGATCTGTAGTTGCTCATTGAGTCATCTTACTGGCGTTTGAACATTAATGTAAAGTCAGAAGCCATTTCATGACCCAAACAAAGATGAGCTAGTATGTAACTATTATAATTCTAATATGCGTACACATAATGTGAGCCTGGATTCCTTTGAAATTAGAAATCAGCATAGAACTGAGAGTGGAAGTGTGCTGGTCAGATCTGCAAAATGTGTAATGTAAGCAAGTACCTGAAAATACAAGGAGGAGTCGCTTTGAAACATATCACAGAAGCGGAATAAACATATCTATGGGCAAAACATGAAACCTTTCACAGAGAGAACATCTAGGCCCCCCCATACCATTTTAATTCCAAGGTGCAATTGGCCAAACTGTTAGCCCTTCACTGAAAAGCTTTTAGTACTCAAAGAAAACGAACAAAGCACAGTTTTCTAAGACATATTCTTCTGGTCCACATAGGCATCCCAGCTAAATTGGAGTGAGTCAGATGATTTGGGAATTCAAACTTACTAATGGATAGGTATTGCAGTCTAATGGTTTCTGTGTCACAATCAGGCTTAATGGCCTGGATTAGAGAGACCCTTTGTGTGTAGATCACCATCCACACTGGAAGACTTTTATGAATTGTTTTATGTAGAAAATCTATGTGATACGATACCAGGCCGGTTACAAGGGCCATAGCCACTGGATGCAGACATTCTTATTAGAAAAAAAGTATGAGACTCTGGGAGCATTATGAAGAGTTGTATTCTTGTTCTAGGTTTCTAGACAATACTATTATGGATCTAGACTCTAATGATCACTTAGAGATTGGCAGAACTGTGCACCCACTATAAAATGGAAGATGCACTATTCGGCCATTCTAATGAGTTCCCTACCCTTTAAGATATAGGGAACCACAGGGGTTACAACTGTGGAGCCTCAGTTAGTTCTGCCATTAGAAAACTCTGACTTACAGTCCATCTGCCATAGGGTTGTCTGTTCACAGCAACAGTTGTGCAGCTGTTTTTGGGTGGGGCATCCATTAGTCATTTTTCCTGGACGGCTCTGTGAGACCGGGAGAAGAAATCACACCATAGTAATTGATATTTTTTCTGCTTTGTGAATTAGTTCCTGCAGAGCAAAATACCTCTTCAATTGGATGCTTTAAAAATGTAACTCACTTGGCAAAGGTGGATGCATATGGTGGAACAAACACTGGTGGCTCCACTGAAGACACAGAGATCCCTGTCTTTATGACATTGATCTCTATATTGCTCCACCAGGAGAGAGGGGACTATTGCCTTTATGGCAAGCCTTTTTGATCAACTGCAAGAGTTTGAATGATGTCCTCAGTCATTCTAGGATATCATTCTTTTGATGTTTGAAAAGGGTGTCGTTCTTGAATGACCGGTGGCTGTGCAAGTAGTTGAAGAGCTTCTGATAAGTTTGCGATAACTGTGCAAATTAGATGTCATCCATTGTTGTCATCTTTGAAGGAGATAGCACAAGAACTTTGGCGCTGGTTATTGTTTTGTTTTCTTTATCATTGGTAATTGTTTTGTTTAAAACCTCAGTCTGGTGGGAATGATATAATTCAAAGGTTTTTTTGAGCAGTTATCCCTCAACCCGGGCCTACTTCAGTAAAAGTCTCTAAGCTTTGAAGTAGATGCTCCCTGGAAGACGTCATGCGAAGACCTTGTGTGATATACCTCTTACACCACTTGGGAAGTGCGAGAGGACATTCATACTTAAGACAGTATAGGCATTGCAGTGCAATACAATGTATTGTGTCCTCAGTCTTGTGTTATCCCACCCAAGTATTTGTTCAATGCATCCTATTCAGAACTACAGTCTCTTATAGCTATGCCATGTCTTAAGGGGCCTTTAGTCCTCTCATTAAATAGCCGTCTTTCAAACTTCTCAGGATCTTGTAATGGGATTACATGACTAATACTTTAGTCTGGGAGAGAGTTATGTGGAAGAAATTCTGGTCCATTTTGTCTCATAAGCAACCCCTTAGATTCTATTTGTAGGAAGTGTAATCGGTCCAGCATTTTCATTGTAACTGGGCCAGTCTTTACTTGAGGGGCTTCCTCAAGATCCCAGCCTTCCTCTATTGAGTTCCAGTGGCAAGCAGTGATCTTAGAGACAGAGTTGTATACAGAAGACCTGAGGTGATGATAATCTGTATGGCATGTTCCTAATAAGGGGGATGTCAAGTGTATGTCCTTTTTTTATATTTCTGCCTACCTATCACCACAGGCTTCTTTTTTCGTGTACAACTGTTATTGTTATGTTATGTTATGTTATTTAATTATTTCTATAGCGCGCGGCTACTCAAAAAGAGTGTCCCGGCGCTTTAGCGGAGAAAGAGACAATGCTGCAACATAAAAAACATAACATCAGATAAAAACCAACGGAAGAGTGGGGCAGATATTCAAGGAGGACAGGCTACTGAGTAAACAGCCAAGTTTTAAGGCCTTTCCTAAAAGCCAGTAGGCTGGTGGCTCCCCGCAGGGTCAGAGGTAAAGAGTTCCACAGCTGAGAAGCCAGCAGTCCAAAAGAGCGGCCCCCGAGGCGCGTTTTCTTGACCCGGGGAACAACAGCAAGGTGCAGGGCTTCCGACCTCAGAGACCTGGTCGGGTGGTAAAAGACCAGTCTCTTTTGGAGGTACTTGGCTCCCTCCTTATGGAGAGCTTTGTAGGTCAAGGTCAGCGCCTTGAAGGCAATCCTCTTGCGGATAGGAAGCCAATGTAGAGTTGCCAGCAAGCCAGAGGTCCTGGAGCGCCTACTGAGGCCAAAGATTGCCCTTGCAGCGGCATTCTGTACCACTTGAAGCCGCTGCAACAAGTACTCTGGAAGGCCCAGGTAGAGAGCGTTGGAATAATCCAACCTGGACCCAATCAGAGCCTGGACAGTCAGCGTCCTGTGTTCCACGGATAACAGAGGAAGAAACCTCCGCAGCATCCTGAGGATGCCAAAGCAAACGCCCGACACCCCCAAGATCTGGGATTTCAAGGTGAGCCTGTTATCCATCTTCACCCCCAGATTCTTAGCAACCTGAGAGGAGCAGGACGGAGGGAACATATCCCGTGGCCACCAGGTCTGCCAGTCCGGTTCTGTGTCGCACCCAAAGAACAGAACTTCGGACTTGTCGGAGTTGCACTTAAGGCTGTTTAGATGGAACCAGTGGAAAACAGCCCCAAGGCAATCCCGAATGCTCTCCCCTTCAAAGTCGCCTCCTCTCTTGCAAGAGAAGAGGAGCTGGGTGTCGTCCGCATAGGATACGATCTGGGCACCATGCGACTCCACCAATGCCGCCAAGGGGGTCATAATGATGTTAAAGAGGGTCGGGCTCAAGATAGAGCCCTGAGGGACCCCGACTCCCAGAGGCGGCATCACGGCGGAATCCGGTGGGGCCCAGATCGACTGCCGGCGGCCGGCAAGAAAAGAAGAAAACCAGTCGAACACCGTCCCCCGTATGCCTATCTCGAAAAGTCTGTCGAGAAGACCATGATGGGGAACGGTGTCGAACGCCGCCGACAGATCCAACATCACCAGCATGACTTTGCCCCCAGAGTCCAGAACCCCTTTAATGGTTTCCGAAACCTCCAGGAGCGCAGTCTCAGTACTAAGATGGGGACGAAAGCCCGATTGGGTGGCGTGCAGGATCTCATTAGATTCAAGAAAGTTGGAAAGCACGCCCTGGACGTGTTTTTCCAGAATCTTCGTGAGGGCCGGCAGCAGGGAGATTGGCCTATAATTAACCGGGGCCTTCGGATCTAAGCCAGGCTTTTTAAGCAATGGAATCACCATCGCCTGCTTCCAAGCCTGCGGGACCACACCAAGCCTCAGCGAAAGGTTTAAGAGCGGATTAGCCAACGGGTTGATCACCTCCGCAACTTTCGCCAGAAATTTTGCGGGGCAAGGGTCGAGGGGAGAACCCGATTTTAAGTTGCCCATGAGAGCCAGGGAGACCGGAGCAGAGATAGAAGGAAACACGCTCAACGTCGCCCCTGGCCCGATCTGTGGCGGTGTGGAGGTGTCAGGTTCAGTCTGGCCCGCAGACACTGGTGCCAAGAATGACTCCTGAATGCGTTGGATCTTACTCGTAAAAAAGTCCGCAAGGTCCGTGGCCCAGGTACCAGATGGTTTTTGGTCCGAGGTGTTAGACCAAGGTGAGGTGAATTCTCTCACAATGGAGAAAATCTCCTTGCAGGAGTTGGAAGCCGCATCAATTCTCCTGGCTAGGTAGGCTTTTTTTTCCATACGGATGTCCCGGTGATAGGCCTTAACCACCGTTTTGTAGGTCAACTTGGCACCAGAGTCATATTGTGCCCGCCAGGCTCTTTCGGCTACCTTGCACTGCTGCCGCTTAGCCGACAGTGCAGCGGTAAACCAAGGCGCAGAGACCCGTTTCGGTGTTGGGCGAGATGTTACAACTATTGCTCCAATGAGCGTGACTCATTTAAGTGACAACCATTCAAAAACCCGAACTGTCTGAAGAGGTGGGTACACAATGGTATATGTAGATGTATGTTTGTCACTATGATTACATATGAATTTGTAACACTTCATCATTCTAAGGTTATCAAATGAAGAACATTTACATTGTGTAATGGCAACACCTGTTATTTTTCATGCATACAAATGTCATATATGTCTATGAAGTGCTATAAGCTATTGCCAAATTGACATCTACCACCTAATACTTTAATCTTCCCAGAAACCTTAAGCTATGGATCTCTCACTCACACTTGAAAGCTTTAATAAAGATGCTTGTACTCACCAATCTAGAAATAATGCGCGATATTCCAATTCTAATTTTATTTCTCTAAAAACTATCCTCCATGTTGTCATTTGGTTGGTTATGGGAGCCAAAGTAAATCGTACTAAAACAGTCCTATCGTAAGAATTTTATATTGGCTACCTCATGAAACTAGAACTGAATTCAAGACAACTTTTATAGCAAATAGAGCAATCCACAATTGCCTACTGTCCTACCTGAATGGCAAACTCCAGTTCGTGGGTTCTGAGAGAAACACCAGAAATCGAAAACATCTAATTCAAAAAATTCGGCGATTAGAAGAGGGTACACATCAAAACATGCCTTCTTACTCCGAGCTTCACTGATTACATTAGACTGAATCACAAACTTTATGCTGTCTGAAGGTATCGGCAAACTCACTTCTTCAGACTACTCCATCCAGGTTTAGTGTATCACTTGGTTTCTCCTCCTTTTTGACTACAATTTCATTAAATGGATCTATATTACTTGAGCTGTACAATAGAAATGCTTCAATAATATGTATGTGCCAGCAGAGCCATCTGTCCACATTTGTATCTATTATGAAGCGGAATGCCAAATTCTTCTTTATCTGAGTGTGTGTTGTCCCCTACTCAGTGTGTAATATTATGTGGTTACTATGATGAAGACCAAGTCCAGGAAGCGCTGTAATATGCTTCTGCGTGGCAGCTTTTGTAGTATGCATCTGTAGTAGTACATGTGCGAGGATCTATTTTAGCCTCAGTTATTATAAAATTGGAATGAACATGTGGAGCTCTTTTTTCCAGCCTTAAAACCACAAAGAATTCAGTTCTACTGCCTGTGGGTGGCTGGGGAGAGGGCGGTGGGCAGTTGTGGAGAGAAGGAGAAGCTTCTTTCTAGCAGTGGGGCAGTATACAATGCTCATCCATGTCAGAAAAAAAAAATCGAATGAGGCTTGTGGGTTCATGTCATTAGGCTGCCTGTATGAACCTTACATTTCAGAATGAGGTCTACTACGAGGAAGTATGCACGCACATTTCCTGACATTCACCCATTCATTCACTGGACTAGTCCTGGGGCCTCATTTATGAAAAGTGACACATCGCTGCGTGAAAACAGCGATGCGTCACTTTTCACTGCGCACTCCTTGCGACACCAATGATGCATCATATTTAATGTATGACGCATCATGTCGCAAGGACTTACAGATACGTCAGTATTTCTGACGCATCTGTAAGCACAAAAGTGAAGCATTGCTGGAGTTTGTCACAAAAGTGACGCAACTCCAGCAATGCGTCCTTTCACATGGGGAAAGCCCCATGTGAAAGGGCTTGCGTCAGTCTTACGCCTGCTGTGAGGCAGGCGCAAGATTTTGACGCAACAGCATCCTAAAAGTGACTCAGTGAAATCTCATAGATTTCACTGCGTCATTATTACGAGGCTTTTTGCGGGGGAACGCCCCCTCTGCATACATTATACCTGACGCAGGTATAATGTGGCGCAGGGGTTTAAAAAGTGACGCATCTACCTAGATGCGTCACTTTTTAAATATGGCGCAACAAGGCGCATGTTTCACGCCGCCGATGCGTCACAAAAGTGACGCATCAGCAGCGCAAAACTGACGCAAGGCCTCATAAATGAGGCCCATGGTTTCCTGACACGTAGCTAAGTCTACTCCTCGGGAAATGTTAGCAAAATTAAACGCAAGGCGAGAGCCTGGTTAGAATTTAACTTTTAATATTAATGTAACTACTGTTACTAGTGACCAGATCGGCACTTTTATCCTCTTTACTGTAAAAAGTTGTACCATTTCATGTGTATTTATGTATAAAATAAGGAATGATGAAAATAAACTACACATTAGTCACGACTCGAACAGAAAAGGGAGGTTACAGCATTCTGCATACACCTCTGGGAGGAAGTGGCTACTTGTGAACATTTCACTTTAGCACCAGGACATCACAGGGACGTTCCAAGTGTAAAGGGACTGAGCGTATTCGAGCATGTGAAGTTGCTTTTCATTTGAGTGGCACACTGGCATGTAGTTCCGCTACGCAAGAGGCTTGGAATAATAATTGAGAGCCTTTGAGTATCTTGGCGAAAGATAAAAGAACAAATATGTCAGTATCAATAGCCCCAAGTGCTGTTATTTGGAAATGATGATTTAAGGACGAAGTATGTCAGGTCCAAAAAGTGTTCTGTAATTAGACTGATAAAACTGATGGAACACAAATGACTAGCATACATAAATACACAGATCCAATATTTTGTCAAGTTTCCAGGAAGACATAATTTGTTTAGTGAGCTCATCCATTGCTGAATTGTTTCAGGAAGAGGGATAACTTGTTATGATTTCCTTAGACAGCCAGTGTACAAACAGCATGCTCTGACCGCAAGTTGTCAAACATTCGACATTGCATCAGTGTGCAACTTAATTGATATGTATTATTGATTTATATAAAATCACAGTGCCTGCGGTCAACTCCCCCACCCCACAGGTGCCCACCCACAGACCAGTGAGAAGTGGTAAGATAGGTTAGTAGGAAGTTGGAGTAAAAACTCCTCAAACTCAATATTATGGTCCGGATTTACTAACCTCCTCATACAACTCTACGCTACGTGAAAAGGAGAGAGCAGAACTGTGGCCTATCTACTAAGATATGAAACACGTCTTCTCTCTCGTTGCGCTGGCACCTTCAGACAGCCTAACACAAATGCAGGCACTATTGTGCAAGGGTGCCTGTGTTACAGGCAGTATTGTTTTTGTGCATTGAGGCAGAACTTTCCTGCACAAAAACAGCTGTCAGAGGTATATTTCTTTTTATATGGCAGCACACATTGAAAGAGGCAGAAATGAGGAGAAATTAAGCTGTTCCCCTCGTAACTCCTCTCTCGTATAGGCACACCACTCTGGAGCAAAACTGTCTTTAGTAAATCTGGCTTTGCATCAAAATAAATGGAGAAGTGTGGCTCACTGGTTAGAGCAGGCAGACCCTGAAGCAGAGGTCAGACCCGGGACCAGGGTTCAATTCCCAACGCGGCAGGGTCTTGAGCTCAAATGTCCAGGGTCTTGAGCTCAAATGCCCATGGACTCGATAATTCTCGCTTCGGTGCCTGACCTAATCATGGGTTCACACTCTGCTACTCTGGGCATTAAGCTTGCTTAATCTCCACAACGGCCCCCCGCGGCGGGATGCCTGGCTTTCACCTTGGGGATGCCCTGTAGGGGCTATCTCGCAGGGAAAAACCAGGACGGGTTCCCAAGGCAAGCGCGGAGATACCCCTTCGGGGGCCGATTCTGGCGCTATATAAGAATATAATAATAATAATAATAATAATAATAACAATGCAGATTCAACGTGCTGCAACGTGAAATAGGTCCTCTTTTTCGAATCAGGCCTCTCCTGTTTGATGTCCTACTTTATTAATATTGACAGTTTTTAGCTTGAACTTTCTGTTATTTTTATTGTGTGAGATTGTCTTATTACATTTATTTATGTATGTCTGTTGCATACGTATTATTATATAGATGAACAACTGCACAGGTGCCATGAGTGTCGAACACTTTGCCCAGGAGTGTTTAGTATCATAAGGTTAAGTTTGTAATTTTGGTGGATAAATGTATTTATTTATTTATATATGGGTTGATAATGACTTGATCTAAGAAAAGCATGGTCATTATGCAGAGCATGTGTTCCCATTATTCCTATGTTTTCTACTTTATTAATTGAACTGCTCTTAGTAATGATTCTGGAATCCTCAGTGGAATTCAATTTGCCCGTAACATAGACATATTCACTTTATTAAATGCCGACTAATTTTCTAAATGTTTGCATCAATTTTTCTGTTTGCTTTTCTGAGCCAAATTGTTCAGATCAAATATATTACCTATGGTACCCCTACCCTTGAAAAACCCAAAATGGTATAGAGGTAGAAACGTTCTCCCTTCTACCCAGGTTTCGAGTTGATTGAGAATATTTGCATAAACTTTGGATTCACTACGAAGTTTGGCAATTGTTGGAAGGTTTTGAGGGTTGGACATTTTTACCTTTTTAAATATTGTGTGTAAAATTGATCCCTTCCACATTCCAAGAATTATGTTGCGCTCCAGTGTAACACTGAGTAGAACAGTGAATTGCAATAGCCAAAGGTTAATGTTCCTTAATATCATTGATGGGCAGCCCATTTAGTCCACGAGTATTTGATGGAAATGCTGAAAGGATTTTAACTTAATTATCTCATAGTTTATGTTTAAGTGTAGGCAGGGTGGTTTAAGGGGTTCCCAAGGTGAATGGCCAGGAATGTAGTACAATGACTTAACATAAGACACCCATGCTGACGATTGGATATTAGTGTAGTTCATGTAGTTATCTCTTTTGTCGGAATAAGTGATTACATCCCAAAACGGTTTAGAGTTGTGGCTACATGCTCAGTCTATAATGTTGGCCCATCTTTATACATAAAAACACTACTTCGTCATCCATACTTTTTTTGTTGCTTTTCCTTAATTCTACAATCTCAACCTGTGTCAAATGTTACTAATGAAGTGCTCAATTTCATTCTCAATCTACTGATCTTCAGCTTTTTTTTGCTTCAGCTCTAGTTTATGCAAGCTCTTTTCCTTGTGCTTTCATTCTTCCAGTGGTTTTAGCTTGTTCAAATATGATTTCTTAACAGAAAGGACTACAAAATCCATTGCATATCTTATAAGGTCTCCAATTGTTTTACAGTTTCCATCCCCATATCTTCTTGCAATGTGGTAGATAGATTGTTGCTCATGTTATTGTTCTATAAGATTAATTTGAAAGGATGTTCTTAATGACTGTTTCAGGTTTTTATAATGGTTCTTTATCTTGCAATCCCTATCCTACGGGAACTCCCTTTATTTAGGTTTGCCACAGCGGCTGCTGGACAAACTACAGGGAGTCATGAACGATGCAGCTAGGTTGATATTTAAAAAACCCAGAAATGCCCATGCCTCTCCCCTGATGCAGGAGTTACACTGGCTACCAGTTCGCCAGAGAATTGTCTTCAAAGGGATGTGCATTGCTCACAAGGCTTTGCATGGCAAAGCACCAAAATACCTAAAATCCCGACTATCCCCTTACATACCGGGTAGGACTTTGCGTTCGTCGGACGCCACTCTTCTGGCTCAGCCCCGCTTTAAATTGACCACGGTGGGGGGCCGTGCTTTCTCCAACACAATCCCAGCCCTATGGAACAAATTGGATCCAGAGCTCAGGAAGGAGAGTAATTTACTTTCCTTCAGAAAAAAATTAAAAACCGCACTATTCAAACAAGCATGGAGCAGACCTTAGGTGTACAGCTGGTTTCAAGTGAATATAACATCTATCACGTAAATATGGTCAGACAGCGCTTAGAGACCCCTGTGGTTATAACGCACCATACAAATTAAATAAATAAAATAAATAAAATAAATAAATAAAATCCCATTTGTTTGAATACCCTATGTTTCTTTGTTATTGAGAATGAATTTGGGGTTTATGATCACTGTCATATGGCTCAGCTGTTTCACAAGATTCAATCAATTTGAGGACGGATAACCGTGGATAGTGAAGAAAACTGCAACTTTAGGGCAGGAGTGAGTAACGATAACTGTATTTATTTATTTTAAAGGTTTTATATAGCGCTGGCTAGACCCGGAGGTATCAGAGCGCTTTACATGAGCATCAGAATATAGTTACAGGTTACATCGTTACAAAGATTACACAGTTATTAGAGCATGGCAACATAGTTACTTGTAAGGTCAAGATAAACAATAAGCAAAAATACGAAGGGAAAAAGCAGGCAGGGGGAATGATTCAGGGGAGGGGAAAGGAGCTTGGGAAGTAGACAGGTAGTGAAGGTGGGAAAGAGAAGGGGAGGGCGAAGGGCATCGCATGGAAAGAGGAGAGGAAGGGTGATGGGGACGCAAACCGGTAGATGAGTCAAAGCAACGTCCAAAGTCCAGTAAGCAGGGATCCCAGAGGAAGAGGTATCACTTCCCTATCTCAGTTGCGGGAGGCTCCCTTTACGCAGTAGACTCTCTCAGAAGGGTTTCTGATACTCCAAGGCCTACATACTGGATCCTACCCCAAAAAGGGGAGAGGGAGTGCTTTGGCAAGGGGTGCTATACCATACCTCAGCTGTGAGTGGTTCCCTTGGCGCAGTGGACTCTCTCAGCGGGTTCGCTGAGACTCCAGAGTATAAATATTGGATCTTTCCCCAACAAGGGGAGAAGGAGTGCTTAGTCAAAGGGCACAAAGGACAGGGGGCTAGGCAGACTAGCAAGCAAGATGAGAGATTCAGGGGAGAGGGGATAGGAGCTAGAGAGGTAGACAAACAAAGAAGAGTACTAAATGGGAACAAATATAATTAATGAGTTCTTATATAGCGCTGGCTAGACCCGATGGAATCAGGGAGCCTTACATGAGTAATAATAATGTTGCAATTTACATCAGTTAAAAATATACATAAGTATCAAGAAAAGCATTTAAAGAACATAGGGGACAAGGTGAATGACCAATTGTTGTCCCAGGGAAGTAAAACAACGTGTGTCGGCCACTATGGAAGCCATCTTGGGGTCAGGCGGGGGACTGTACTGTACACTGGTGGCCATCATAAGGTCAGGCAACTGGTCGTTAAAGTCAATATCCAGGACAGCGGCCGCCAGAGAATTACAAATCCAGCGTGCACACACCATCACATGCACAGACATGCCAAAGCACACACAAATGTGAACAAACTCTCTCATATGCGCACTGACGCACATACCCAAGCACATAGAAAACATCCAAGAACACAAGCACACATAAAATCTCATGCTCTAATACAAAAACACATAAATACATGCACACGCAAACATCATCACATGCACAGACATGCACAAGCACACACAAATGCGCTCACACTATTATACATGCAGACACGCACACACACAAAAGCACACATACAGAAACAAAAACACAGGCACCCATACAATCACCAGCAATATTTTGCCATTTGAGATCCTTAATGAAAGTGCATAAAGCTCCTTCAAAAATGACATTCTATTACTCAGCTATTGAATCTTGACTTAATTTCTGGATTGTTCCATGTTGTGCCTGTTGTCAAACTGGTCACCTTGAAGATTATAGACTTCATGAAAGTCTCATCTGCCAATATAACTGGTGTTTATTTCAGTATGATTTTGTAACCTGGTCTTGTTCAAAAGCTGTTTTCTCTAACAGTAAGGTGGGATACACACATTATATATTAAGTTTTTGAGAAAAAGTTTGTACTTAGTTTGTTGGGCCATGTAATATCTCTGTTCTGGATGCAATAAGAGTTTGTTGCCTTCTATGACTATCAAATGCCATTTTGCAGATGTAAGCAAGTTTAATCAGACAATCTTGTCTGTCTTTCTTGTACTTTAACTGTTGGGAATCTCCATATAATGTTGTGTAGTTATGTACCAAAAATCCCTCTTTCCAAAAAGTTTCTGCAGGCAAGTAATGTCAAATGTAGTCAGAATATTCAGAGTGTCCTGATTGTACTGTATTTTACAGTTGCCTGCAATGTTCCACGATATAAGCTTGATCAGATTTTTTTTTAAGTATACGCTTAGTTGCTCATTTTCTCATTTTACTATTCCTAGTTAACATTCACTTTTATGTTTGACCACCTGAGTGCCTTCTTGCAGTCACTAGACCTCATTCAAGTTATTACTATTTAATTGGTGTAATGTTCCATTGAACATGATCTAGCTTGCCCCAACATCATTTTATAGTTCTCTTGTTTGCAAGATCTGTGGACCTGCCCCCCCCCCTTTTTATCTGGCTAAGGACTCTAATAGAAATTTGTTTTACTAGATTTAATACCTGTTGTGTACTTTGTTTCAGAGCATTTTTCTCTTGTCTGAGTATTGAAGAATAGCTTAATTTCATATGTCTATTTAATATAATCCCCACTCCTCAAATAGTTATTTTATTGCCCATACTGTCTCTGTTACTACTTTAGAACTTGAAAATATTTGAGCATCTTCTTGATGTATCCTCTGTTATGTAAAATGCTGATGATTGGAACAATAAATGTAACCATTAAAATATCTTCTGATTTTTGGTTGCTTAGATTTCATATTGACTGCTGCAATTTAAGGATACAGCCACTGTTTAAGATATTGTATCTGCCCTCAGAGTTGTAATTTGGACTATATATAATACCCGTATCGATGTACTGTGGTTCAATCGTGTCAGTTTCCATTATTCTATTGCTATGTACAATATCTGAATCCAAAGTCAGTTTATAATAGCTCCACCATTTCACCCAGATCTTACAGTGTTTATGCTGCCTGCCCCTGGCTTTGCAGATGAGTTCTTTGAGTTTTGTACACCAGTACATTACTGTCCGCTTTTTAGCAGTGGGGTTGGGTGGGGCGATTTCCAAAATTGGGTGATGTCTTATCTTGCCAGCACTGTTGAACTCCCCAAACTGGTACGTGTCCCTCTGCAGCACCCACATCGTCCAGGGTACCCAGGAGTGCAGTGCAGAGGGAATTGCCAATTGGTCATCATTATATGTTGGAAAGGGAGGAGAGTATCTTTGACTAGTATAAAAACAATTCTGCCTGCACCCATACACCATTATGCAAGGTTGCCTGAGTTGGCAGTAAACACCCTAAAGTGCTCCAGAGCCGGATGAGGACAAGAATGCACTGTATAATGTTAAAAACAGTGCATTCCTATCCTTTTCCTCTCATGCAGTGCAGCAAGATGGCTTGCTTCATTGCACTGCGGGAAAGTTTGGTAGATGTGCTCTCAGGTTTTCCTAGTTTCCTTCCTCTGTCTTCTCCTCCACCTGTCTCTGTGTGTTCCTCTCCAGGTCTGACACTGACCCCCAACTTTCCCCCGTGGGGCAAAAGACGGGGCAGAGGGACACGCCCTGGAAAAATCCATCTGTTCCTGGGTCCGCTGGAGACAAAGGGACATATTTTTCATTGAGTTGTATTGCCCTTGCGCCATCAAGGGGGTGCATGGGCAACGCAACTGGTAAGTCTGATTCATCAAGCCACGCAAGGCCACCTTGCATGGCCCTGATTGTCTTGATAAAGATAGAGTAATGAGGAGCGGCAGGTAAAGGTATGAGCTATGAGTATGGGGTGGGTATTGGTGGGATTTCGGCAGATGACAGAGGGAAAATGAAATAAATAATTAATATTTCCATATTGTCGTCTATCAAATCCCCCCCACACCACCCACCACTCTTACCTGAACGGCCGCTCCTGAGAGTAACACATAGCAGTGCAAATTGCTGCTTTGAGTTACTCTGCCCAGGGAGGTGTTTCATGGTTGGGCATTGGGTGTTCCCACGCACCCACTCATGGATTTTGATGCATTCCCCGATTTACCATTGCTGGTAGACCTGGGAATGCATTAAAATGCTAAGCCTCCCCAGGTGAGGAATAATGAGGTGAAATATGTTTATTTTTCCTTTTTTTTTCCACTTTCTCTGTGTGCTGCATTCTGCATTCTGTAGCACCCATAGAAAGAGGAAAACGCCCAAGAGGATTGTTTTTGTGCAGAAAGGTGTTTCTTCCTGCTCAAAAATAATCCTGCTTACAACACAGCCACCCTTGCACCGTGCAAGGGTGCCTGCATGGGCGCTAGTCAACACATTATGCACCAGTGCAAGGAAAGGACCGAATGCACCTCATAATGTTAAGAGCTGCACATTCTTGGACTTTGCCTTTCAAACAGAACTTTTGCAGCAAAGTGACTTGCTCCATTGCAGTGCGTGAATTCTTAATAAATCTGCCCCAAAGTTCTTAGTCCATCTTTGCAGGGCATAAGGTGGCCTCTCCTCCTAGGTGTCTAGGATTCTGCTGCCATTGCCTTACGGGTCCACAGTAAATGTCTCTTCCTTGTGCATGGGTTTATAAGTAGGGGTGGAATGTTCTAAATACCAGCCACTTCTTGTCAAGCCTAGAATGCCACATCATCCCTCCGTACCTGTCCCAACCCTCTTTCACAGCAATAGTCGCAGCATTCTGGGACAATCCAAAATGGCACTGTCAATATTTATCTGTGAAGAGCTCCTCAGATGGCAGCAGCTCCACCTCTTCCTGACTACCTCACATAACTGCCAGATCCCTTCCTACCAAAATCTCAAAGGGCAGCCCACTCCAAATGTCTGGCTTCTTCCTTTTTTCAGTAGGCCTGGGCTGTCCCAGCTCGGGTTCAGTGTGACAGCTAATTATCAGATGCAGGTTTTCCCCATTCCACTTACCTCTCCCAGGAACTGGGTGAATCATTGGTAATTGCTCCCTTTGTGTAGCAAGAAATGTGTTCCCTCTGCTAGGGAGCAGAATGATTAACACTGCCCAGCAAGTGGGATGAAGGAATCTACGTATGAGCTGAGCCAGAAACATATGAAAATCCTTGACGGCCCATGAGAAGTTTATGTATGTTGTTGAAACCTGCAAAATCAGCTCAGCATGCATGTTTTACTCCTGTTTAACACATCACTGAACTGCGTAGGGCGAAGTGGAATGAACCTTCACTTTAAGGCAGATTTCACCTATATGAAGAACACACAGAGAGCACTATAGGCTTTCCAGTAAATTTACTGACCAATCTATGAATGCCCACTAGTATTATAAGGCCTATCCCAGGTCAGAAACCTATCCTTGCAGAGTCCCTTCTGCACCAGGCCACCTGGGCCCAATTACCTGACTGCACACAAAAGTAGTTTCACATGTGTGGACCACAAACCTGTTCACGTGCAGTCAGCCAGTGCCCCTTGCCCTAGCTTAGCCATCCAATTACCAAGACATTACAGTGAGTGAGACTCAGGTAGTGAGACTAACCCACAGTAAAATCATCACCAAAAACTGGGCGATCAAAAGCAAAATATCCTGGTGGATTAAAAGGACAACACATATTTGCAACATATTTCCCATAAAGTGGACCTAATAGGCTACCCTCAGATCTCCATACGGAATGCTCGGTCATCACAACCCTTGTTCAGTCACTTGTTTAATACCTAATTTGGGATGCACAATATTAGAAATGGAGGCTGGCCATGCTTATACCCCCATTGTAAGTGGATTGGGTACACTTGCTGAAGGTGAAACGGAGACTGAGGTTCACTCAGGAGCGCTACTGATGCCAGATGTCCTGGAGGGCCGCTGAGGGACTGCTCTGCCACCGGCAGACTACCTGGGTGAGTCGAACCCAGAGAACTGGATGGGGAGCGGCTGCTCTGAGTAGAGGTGAAAGCCGTGGAGAGGGCCCAGGGTTAACTGCTACTGCGGATTCGATCAAGGCACAGACAGTGACCTGAGGGCTGTGTATAGGAGCTACCTGGAGAAAGGCGGCTCCAAGAAAACGTGATCGCTGTCATTTGAAAGACAATGGCACCCCGGGGTGTGTCATAAATCCAATCAAGCCCAGTTCTCTGCCATATTGGACCTGTGGGCTTCCATTGTGGGAACGCAGCATGGGGATTAAGACGTTGGAACAGGAACTCAGCAGATTTGAGATGAGTGGACCGCCGGCTGGCTTTGGGAAGCAAGAAGACCCAGAGGTGCGGCCGTGAGATGCCAAACCTGAGAGGCAGACATCAGTGAATTGTGCTAGCAAAGTGGCCATGGCTCAGGAGCAGAGGGGGAGCGGCAGAGTCAGGGACCGTCTATTGGAAACCCGCCATAAAGCACAGAAGGGTGGAAGGTGGAAGCACATTGAGGCTGACGGGCGAAGATGCTTGACTCTAATATGTCCCAAAGTTCTTAGTCCATCTTTGGAGGGCATACGGTGGCTTCTCCTCCTAGGTGTCCAGGATTCTGCTGCCATTGCCTTACAGGTCCACGGTAACTGTCTCTTCCTTTTGCATGGGCTTATAAGTAGGGGTGGAATGTTTTAAAAACCAGCCACCCCTAGTCAAGCCTAGAATGCCACATCATCCCTCTGTACCTGTCCCAACCCTCTTTCACAGCAATCGTTGCAGCATTCTGGGACAATCTAAAATGGCACTGTCAATATTTATCTGTGAAGAGCTCCTCAGAGGGCAGCAGCTCCACCTCTTCCTGGCTAACTCACATAACGGCCAGTTCCTTCCTATCAAAACCTCAAAGGGGAGCCCACTCCAAATGTCCGGCTTCTTGCTTTGTTCAGTAGGCCTTGGCTGTCCCAGCCCAGGTGCAGTGTGACAGCTAATTATCAGATGCAGGTTTTCCCCACTCCACTGGATTGGGTACACTTGCTGAAGGTGAAACGGAGACTCAGGTTCACTCAGGAGCGCTACTGATGCCAAATGTCCCGGAGGGCTGCTGAGGGACTGCTCTGTCACCGGCAGAATACCTGGGTGAGTCGAGCCCAGAGAAGTGAATGAGGAGCGGCTGCTCTGAGTAGAGGTGAAAGCCGCGGAGAGGGCCCAGGGCTAACTGCTACCGTGGATTCGAGAAAGGCACAGATAGTGACCTGAGGGCTGTGTATAGGAGCTGCCTGGAGAAGGGTGACTCCAAGGAAACTTGAGCGCTGCCATTTGAAAGACATTGGCACCCCCGGGGTGTGTCATAAATCCAATCCAGCCCAGTTCACTGCCATATTGGACCTGTGGGCTTCCATTGTGGGAACGCAGCATGGGGATTCGGATGTCGGAACAGGAACTCAGCAGATTTGAGGTGAGTGGACCACCGGCTGGCATTGTGAAGCAGGAAGACAAAGAGGTGCGGCCGTGAGATGCCAACCCCGGAGAGGCCGACATCAGTGAATTGTGCAAGCAAAGCGCCATGGCTCAGAAGCAGAGGGGGAGCGGCAGAGTCAGGGACCGGTTATTGGAAACCCGCCATAAAGCACAGAAGGATGAAAAGGTGGAAACACATTGAGGCCGACAGGCGAAGATGCTTGACTCTAATATGGCGGCCGTACCACCACAGAAAGAGGAGGCGTTTGGCACAGCACGAGGCCCAGTGAATAGAGAGACCCATCGGTGCCCAAATATAAAGCCAGGACTTTAGCCATGATACTAGTGAGCAACAAAGGAACTAGATGCACTGGCTCTTCAAGGGACCTGCCTGACCTTAAGATGGCGGCTGGGGGAGTACGAACACACTAAAGTCCTCATTACAGAGTGACCTGGTACAGCGCAGAGAGGAAGACACCCACTGGGGCTGCAAGAAGTGAGCAAGCTGGGAGGAAAACCTAGACAAAGAAATGAAGTACGAGCCAGCCCCAAGCATTGCCGCTCGGAGTTGTTGCTCCGTGATGCACCCTCTTACCAGCTTCCTGAGAGACATTCTGCCACACTGTTATCCCACCCAGAACCACAATCCCTCAACGGGATTGCAGACAGATCACCTGAAGATCAATATTACCCTGCTCTGATCTTACATTGCTCAGAAATGAGCTGTGATGTCCCTGCCAATGAATTTGCTAAGGTGGCACCCGGGGAGCTGAGAATACACCCATTGCCAAAAGAAGTGCACTGTGATGCCGCTGACCTCCGTTTTCTCCAGCAAACAACACAATACGAGATGGAGGACGAGGCGGACGGTGCCGCCCAGTAACACCGGAACTGATGCCTTCTATGGAACTATGACGATGCCCCACGTGCTGAAACTAAAATTGTTTGTACTTACCATTGAGCTCGAGTACCCTTGGTTGCTGCCCAGTGGAGCTGTCCTATGCAGCTATAGCAGAGTCTGGCTCTGGGTCACCCCATCGGCCGTCACCTACCCAGCCGGACATCGGACATTATTTTTCACGGTTCTCCATGGTTTTATCTGTCTCTCTTTTTGACTACTTTGACTGCTTTATTCCCCTGGAGTACTTTCCCCCTTCAGATCTATCTGACTCTGTCTGCTTGCCTCTCCCCCACTACCTTTCATTTCCCATATGATGTGTGTCTTGGATCTGCTACGCGCTAATTTCTTGTATTATTGTGTAAACTCACGTTTTTCTCCCTAGCATTTACTGGTAACTGCAACTGTAACTGTAACTGATGTAACTATGTAACAATGTTCTGATGCAATGTCCTATCGCAAGTACAGAGCTCTGATACCTCCGGGTCTAGCCAGCATTGTATAAAACTTTTCAAATAAATAAAATAAATAAATAAACTGGAAGGAAGGAGCATACTCTAGATGTCTGGTGAAATAAGCAGGTCTTGGGGATTGTAGCACCATCATTTTAAAGAGTGCCACTCTGCCAAGAATACTGAGGAGGAGTTGAGACCTCTTATTCAAATCCTTACACGTGGGGTGAGGTTGAGTCTTCAATTGAGCCGGGGTTCTAGTGCAATCCATATTCCCAGGTATTGGAAGCTGTGCCTATGGAAGGGGAAGTGGGTTTACCAATCCAGCATCCCACTTTCCAATTGAGCAGAATCAGAAACGATTTTAACTAATTAACATTTAGATGGGAATTTTCCCCCTAGGACTCCTGCATATGAATTAGACACGGACGGGTGACATGGGGCTCGCACAAAATGAGGAATTTGTCATTGGTATAGAGAGTGATTTGGTCTTCCATTCCATTAGACAATAAAATCCCCACACCTCAGCATTGCAGTGCGTCCAAGATGGCAAGTATTTGATGGCCAAAGCTAATATGAGAAACAACAGGGGGCAGCCTTGCCCGGTTTCTCTGTAGATTGAGAAGAGAGGTGAGAGGATGCTGTTTACTTTCACTTTCACATGAGAATTGGTGTTTAGTTCTTTCACAAGTGCAATCAAATGTGGACCTAAGCTCATGGAGTAAAATGGTTTGAATTGGAAGGACCATTCAAGGGAGCTGAATTCCTTTTCAAGGTCTATGAGCATGAGTGCAGCAGGGTCTCGAAGCCTGTGTTGCTGAGCGTGAGCAATGTATACCTCATGAATGGAGTTTTGCAGGGGAGCAGTAAGCCGCATTGAGTTAGGTAAGCCAGCGAAACTAAGCACTCGGAGGAGCCTTTTCGCCAGAACTTTGATGTAGATCTTGGTTTCTGCATTAACGAGCAAGTTCGGGCTTTATGAGGAGCAGCGATGTGGGGGCAGCACCGACTAAAGGATAGCTATGATGGTGGCTAACGGAAACCCACCTTACTCTACGGCTTCCAGATACATATTCAGGAGATCAGGAGAGAGGATAAACTTGAACTTCTATAGTATTCAAGTGGGAATCCATTCAAGCTGGGCGTCTTCCCAGCTTCCATGTTGACAATGGCTTCCATAATCTCCTCCAGTGTTATGAGTTGGTCTACAGTGTCCCTCTCTGTGGCATGCAGGTTCTCCAGTTGAAGATCCTCAATAAAGGGCTTGAAATATTTCAGGGCAGATCACAGTTGATGGGCATACAGATCCCTATATTACGAAACAAAGGAGGAGGTGATCACCTGTTTCATTTTGTATAGCTAGAATCACTCTGGAGGCAACTTTCCGGGTCACAAGCCAATAGAGTAGTTTATCAAATTTGTTACACCATTCATAAATGTGTCTATTTTAAGCACACAAACATTGTTGGGGCTCCTCTGCACAATTGACAAAGAGAAGCCTGGTCGATTGTCAATTGGCATTGAATTCTCTCTTTCTTTTTGACCAGGTGTCAAAATCGTGTGTGAGGATCCTTGCCTCCAGAGCAGTCAGATGGAAGGTTTTGGCCTTGCCGTGCATAGTAGCTTTGCAAGCTGCTCCAAGCATCCCTGCGTTTTTCACTGAGCCCATGTTGAGATTAAAATATGCTTTCAGTGCTTGACATAGTTATTCCATGCATTGTGCATCAACACATACACCAAGCATTCTTCTGACCAATTGGGTGACATCCGGGGCCTGAGGTCCCGATACACAACATAACCAGGGGGTGATCTGAGAATTGTTAGGCCAGGGTTATTGCTCCAGTTGTGTAAACCACATCTGTGGCTGGGAGGAAGATAATTGATTAAAGACTTATGTCCATGCACGGCCAACAGGTGGTATTACTTGCCTGTTCCAGGGTGCCAGATTCTCCGCACATATCATATGCCCGGAGTACAACCATTCAGCCAGCATGAAAGTCTGTTGTAGTAGTGCTGCCCTAGCTCTGGTAGTTTTCTGTGTTGGGTCGGGTTCCATATTGAAGTTTCCATCAATGATGGTGAGCCCCTGGGGGACTCCCAGGAGTGCCTTGCATAGGTCTTCAAGAGACGATCTGACCAATTGGGTGGGGGTAGGGGACATTGTTTCTCGCCCAGTTGACCCACCATCACAATATATCTATCCAGGGCATCAACCCTGGCCTAGGTTGCAATCAGTGGGAAAGCTCAATGCAGGTGAACTACAGTACTTTTGTAGTGCTTATTGTTCCCAGCATGGAAGAATATATTGTGTCAGTATCAGGCGAGTGCGGGACAATGCTACCCAAGGAGATGTTTTAATGGAGGGGCAGTACTGCCGGGCGATGGAGTCTGAAGAATTTGAGAACTGCGCCTGTCTTTATGTGGTCATTGAGGCCATTTATTTTCCATGACATCACCATAAAAACCATCCCACAGGGTTCTTAGTGAATGTTAGAACATGTGGGTCTTGGAGGTTGGCTTTGGAGCCAGGCCTGAAGCCTATGCACAAGAGTTGCGCTATATCGTGTATATCATACAGTAGGTACACCGTGTGTAAGAACCAAACCTAACAAACATACAAATATGTAATCTATCTGCCCAAAATCCCCAACTCTCTTCACCCCACACTTCTGCCCCAGCAATCCCTAACCTGCCCCATTCAACACACTCAAACTAATGAGTTTACTGAGGGGAACATCTTCCCATTCACCCTGCAGTTTGAAAGGATATGATGCTGCTGGTGAGGAAGGAGCTGGGCAAGACAAGTAATGGCAGAGAGTAGTTAAGCAGCTTGGTCTAGGTGGCATCTAAGTTATACTCCAGAGTGGAGACACTGGTGATGGGTGATGCGAGATAGAAGGGACCCTCCATCCGGAATTTGGTTGGTTTTCAGCTCTTCTCTATCTCCAATGAATCTGGCAGACCTGTATGGGGGTCCCCTCCTGTGACATCTGCATCTCTGCCTCCAGGGTTTATCGGTGCTAGTGCGTTTGGTGCCTCCAGTGACCTTGACCTCATTTCCCATGAGGATGAGAGATTTATGTGTCCGGGTCATCCTTTCAACCACCCAGCCCCAGTCACCTCAGGAGATTCAAAAAAGAAAGAGTGCCTGTTTTGCTGGAAAAATGAGCATAATCATAAGGTTCATCACTACCAGTTTTTACTTCACAGCCTCAAAGGAATTCCTTTGCTTCTGAACCAGGCGAGTGTAATCCAGGAAAATGAAGATGCAGGTGGATTGAAAGGAGAAGGGTTTCACTGACCTTGTACCATTTAGGTTCATGCGTCTGTTTTCGTAGTCCAGGAATTTGATAATGAGTGGTGGGGTGTGGCGGCTTGTATCAGGCATCGGTTCGATGCAATATGGGACCGCTTCAACATAAAGCAGGATGACAGGTTATATGTAGCAAAACATTATGAAAGCCAGAACTCAAGGACCTTCTCTGCGGAAGACCCTTCCACTTCCTTTGAGAATCCAATGAATCACAGGTTATTCCTTTGTGCCTTTTTCAGCATACTTTGCATGTTCTTCCAGCATCTTGGACATCAGTGTAAGTCATGAGGATATAGATTTCATTATGGTAACTGCATCTTTGAGTTTAGTAATGCAGCTCTCCATTTCTGATACTGTGCCTACCAAATTGCAAAGCCCTGCTGCTGTAGGGACACACCCATGCCCACTTCTCCTGTTTTGGTCTCAAGGGCCACCAGCTAGGCTTGTATTGCCTGAAGTATAGCATCAGTGTCAGATGAGGCTGAAGTTTGTGTTCCGACAGGTTAGGATGTGTCCGGAGGCAGAAAAGGACGATTTTGGTTTTGGACTTTCAACATGATAGGGGATCTCTTCAGATGTCTGTAGCTTCTGGTAGCAACCTTAATAAATGGTATGCGTTGCTGCGGTGAGACTGCAGGGAGACTCTTGGGCAATATACTAGTGACGAGAAGAAGTTGAACCTTGATTGCCATCATTGGACTGACCTCTATCTATGGTGTTCAGTACCTAGGGCAGCATCCTGGTGAAGAACAGCAGTAGAGCGGGCATGTAGTGACAACATCTAGCACAGGCATCCAAGGCAGCCGACCTCCAAGACAGTGCTGATTGGAGGAGTCAGAGGATTCCACAGCCACTGTACTCTGCCATCACGCATCCAACCTGGGTGCCTCTTGTGCTTTGGAGAGAATGAAGGTGTACAACGCCAGCCTGCTTACACCGCTGGCATGGGGGTTTCCATGGGTAGCACATTCAGGTGGTTCCTCGAGCACATCAGGTAAGGGGGGGCCCAGAGTTGTAGAGTGAAGTTAATTTTGTCAGGCATTTGTATATGGTGCTCATGCATGTCCCAGGCTCATGTCCCCCCTGGAGGTCACGAAGTCATATAGTCATGCAGTGGATTGTGTCTAGGGCCCCTCAAGGATTCGCCCATTTGAGCTATAACAGGCTTCCAGTTCAAAACGCGATGCCTAGACCCATTTTCTTACTTTACTCATACTGAAATGTGTGCTTGTACAGTGCAGCACACATGCAATGTTTGAAAAGTTAGGAAAAATTGAAATATTTCTCCAACGTAAAGTCTTTTAAGAGTAGGCATTGTTTTCTGGCACAAAGCCCTGTCTAGCATTGTTAGTAGATACGGATTTTTGTAAATAACCATGGGTGGTAATATCGGAACGCCCTTGTACCTCCTACAGCACATACCTCCGACGCAAGGTGGTGCAAAGTAGCACAAATAAATATTTGCATTACTTTACAAGCTACTTTCCAGTGCAAATTCGCTGAAACGAAATTACTTTAACATCACGTTGCACCTGTTAGCATCAGTTTTTATGATTTTGCAACAGTGCAAAGTGTTGATAAACCTCCTCCGAAGGGTCGTTTATTAGTAATATTGGTAGTTAAATAAACTACATTTGTGTCACTATGCATGCATGGAAGATGGAATCAGAGGTGATTCAGTAACATAAAGAGTGAGAGAAAGAGAGAGAGAGCAAAAGAAAGAAAAGAGAGCATAAATAGGTTGTTCAAAATACTTTTCGTCGCAGTGCCTACTGCACTAACCAATTCTGTTTTTGGTTTATTTATGTCTGTTTGAAAACTAGACCTAATTTTTCGAATTCGAGTCTACCTTGGGTATTGCAGTCTACAATGGCGTATTCTTAGGACACTCTATTCTGATTATTACTTTCTTTTACACTATAGACTATGAGAGCCAGCTATATAAATAACGAGACGTGCCAATTTCAGATCATACATTAACTGGTGACGTTTTTAAGAAGATAGTTCAGTGTACAACAATTCTTTGATGTAAGGTTTTCATTTACGTTCACTCTGCTAGAGCTCTTGGTGTTATTTCACTTGAGGGAATCAACAAAATTTATGTTTTAACACTGAGTTTTTATTACTTATGATTACGTACAACTAAACCTTTCTAGGTGAAAGTGTATCTGCCACACTGTTGCACTGTGATTCACAAAATATATCAATGTTTTCTTTATAATGTTTCGTATGTGCCTTTTGTTACAAAAACGAATACATTTTTAAATAATTTGCCCCATTAACGGCTTTATTGAACGCGGTGTGTTTACATTTTAACATTGAGAACAACTACTTTATTCAAACCTTAAAGAACACAAAATTGTTTGAACAAGAATTGCAACTAGTTTTAGAAGATTATTGATTTTCAACATATTGAATGCTGATTTGTTTGTATAGCACAGTGTGGCGTGTGCCTGGGGATTTGTCGCTTATAAACAAGGGCCTAATTCTGATTATTGTGAATACGATTAATATCATTAAGTCCAACCCCCAGATTTAAAAGGGTGGACTAATATATCTTTGGCGACGTGGGGGAGGGGGAGGAGGGTTATTAATAAGAAACACAAATGGGACCCTGACGTTCCACTAGGAATTGAGGAAATTTAAAGGGAAATGGTAATTCCAGGTTGAAGTCCTTATTATTCCCCCGACACCTGGAGATTTTGCCTGTTGTCTGATTCCGCTCAGTGAAAGTAAACAGATCTGGGGTGTTTCCATAGATCTCATTATAGGTCTTATTATGCTGTTACTGGTCCTATAAGACAAAATTATCAGCAAAGCGTTGAGGATCCTAGATGTTCCTACAGTTGCTAAATTGAAATCACTGAGCGGTGGGGCCCCTTGTACATCTTTGGTACTGCCTCCTAATGCAAAGTCCTGCAAATAGCTCTGCTGGGCGTCCCTCACAGGAAACATGGACTCTTCCAGTACATCATTTGACATGAATAGGATTGTAAGGGATGAAAGGATATGCTGGGTGTATGCTGTAAAAGACTATTGAAATCACAGAAAGGTGTCAAGGGAGTTTTATTTTAAATAATCGAGATAAACCGAGAACACTAATTCTGAGGTTTGCTTGAGCATTAATTTTGCTTAGTTTTGATACTTCAAAAAGACATTCATAAATCAATTGAACATGTCTTTTAAAAGGAAACATCACATTAGTAAATCACACGATTGCAACACATTTGTATGCGTGATTTAGAACCATTTCTTTTGTGAGACAATATATGCAACACATACATAATACCAAAACGTGATTTGTGACAAAAATATTTAGGTGGGCCAGTCTGGGGAGTACAGGACCCAAGCCTTCCCTGTTTGCAAAAGACTATGACACTGACGAAAGTGGAATGGCTAGTTGTGTGCCAAATTCCATCTCACAAATAGTGTTGCTACTGGTCAGGTGACCAACGGTCCAGGAATCACAGTAACGAAGGAGGACAGGGCAGTGGTGCAGTAGGCCGTTAGGGTGTGTCTGTGACCATTGCTGAGTTTTGTTCAGTTCACTGGCTTCATGGCTGATGACAAAAAACATCCCTTAACCCACCAACTCCAAAAATCATTCTGTTTGGAAGGAGACCACCGTGTGCTAGATCAATGTGTTAACGCACAATACATGGCACATCCTGAAAAGTTACCTTTATGTGTATCTCCATGGGTTGAGTATTGCTGCTCCCACCCAAGTGATTTTTTTCCCTTGTTGACTCACACCAATTATGCAGGTAATTCTATTCGCACCTGGTAGCACTGAGCTTTCAATGTGTGCATGCTGGTGTATGGAGGGCCAACATGCATTTGCGAAATATGTTGTCTTGGTTTGGTAGATTAGGTACAAAATAACATTTCAATGTTAAATCACTGTCTTTTGAATGTGAGTAATCAAGTTAAAGCCAGTGGCTCATTGTAATGAAATCTGATGGTGATTCTTTGCTCTGTTTGTCTCGTGTGTCTGGTTTTTTAAGATTGTATTTTCTTGCATACAAATAAATCCTTACAGTGTAGTAATCTCTCTCATATTTTTTTTCATTGTATTACACATTAGGGAGTGGCTTACTTTTGGCTTGAATATGAAATTAATGTTAACCCTCTAGTTGCTCAATTGAACTCCGTAGTTAAAGCTGCAGTTGATTACTAAGGAGTTAACTGACAGGCTTTTGGTAGCACTGAGATTTCAATGTGTGCATGCTGTTGTTTGCAGGGCCAACAAGTATTAGTAAAAGATAAATATGTCATCTTGGTTTGGACGATTAGGTACAAAATTACATTCCAGATTTAAATTACTGTCCGTTGAATGTGTGTAATCAAGTCCAAGTCACTGGCTCATTGCAATTAAATCTGATGATGATTCTTTGCTCTGTTTGTCTCGTGTATCTGTTTTTTTAAAGATTGTATTTTCTTGCATACAAATAAATCCTTCCAATATGATACTCTCTGGCTTATCTTTTAAATGTAGTTATTACTTTTGTTCTTGACATATCTCCAGAATCTCATGAACAACTGTAAAATTATTCTTTTCCACCTCCTCCATGTTGATGTTCTCAATTTGTTTCTTAATAATTTGTATTTCCTTTTGTACATTTCCATGTTTTTCTCAACCTTAACATTCGCATGAGATTGATGATGTCTCTTTGAGTGCCGTTTCCCATCTCCCATTTATAATCCTTTGCCTCAATCATGTCTTAAGCTGATGGAAACGTATTAATTCTAAGAAGTCTAGGTGTCATATTTTGTCTAAATATTGACATAAGCTTTTTGCTTCCCACCACTCTGCAGCTTTTTTCATCTTCAAATATTCCAGTTTCAAGATTAAATGGACTAGTCCTTAATTTGAGCCTGTGGTTGTTGCCAGTGGGGCCAACTGGCACTCCTTTCTGGGGGCACACACTTATTTTTCTTCATCAGACATTGACCGCAACCAAGAGAGGAAAAACCACACACAGGGGAAGGAAGCAGGAAGAGAAAGTCAACAAACTTCGCAGAGGGAGAAGGCAGGAACCTGCAAGACAGATTTACAGGGGCAGGGCGTGTCCGGTAGTGGATGGAAGAGCCATGAGGCTGATTCAATACTACATAGCTTTGGTATTCTGTGCTCCGATGTTTAAAAGCACTGGACGTGGGTTTCTAATAAGAGCTTTAGGCACCAACTGTTATTTTATAACAGATTCAGGAGTGCCTCACCTTTGTATTTAATACAAAAGCCCTCGATGCTCAATAGGACTCTGTTGTAGGAAGTTAACTGACATGCAATTGCTGATGTTAACAGTTTATGTTTCATGTGCATGTCAGAATGTGTTACTGAAACGAATGAGGAACATATTTGAGAACTCATAGAAAACGAAAAGAAATGAAATGAGAATATGTGTCTCCATTTTAGCTTCTGGAGCATCTTACATAATCTCTTTGAGAAAATGACGAGGGAAAACAGTTTTCTCTCAAACATGGTTAATCCGACCCCAGCATAGGATCACCATTTTTCACAGGGGGGAATCACCTTAGAACACACCACAATTCCTAAAAATAGCATGGTACTACCAGCAAATGATTTATATTGTGACTAAAATAAGTCATCATGCTTTATATGTGCTCCATTTTGGCAAAATTGTAACAGGCTGTCAGTACATGCACTTCAACGAGGACCATGTCCCCGAGTTCTGTAATGGCTGCCACAACATATTGTTCATGTTGTGGCCAGCCAATCAAGGGAATGTCCTAGTGTTAATGTCTGGTCCCAGTGTTAATATCCAAATGTTAATTATTCCATGACACGGTCCATGTGCCAATGTCAGCATCTAATATTAATGTTACTCTCCCCATGCTAACTTCAGGGTGTCTGTGTCAATGTCCTCTTGGGCCAGATTCAGTGTCTGTGTACCTAGGCCCTGTTGCTGTGGCAGTAACGGCAGGCAATTTTGCAGTGTTGTATATGCATATTAATGAGTCAATATCAATATCAGTGTCCTTATTTCAGTGTGTCCACGTCTGTGTTCTTGCATCAGTATCCCTATGTCAGTGACCTATGTCAGTAAGTCAATATCCAGGTGCTGTATCCCTTGTTAGTATACAAATGGTGTTTCTTAGTCCTGAGGTTGTGTCTAAATGACTGTATCATAGTGTCCCTTTATCTATCTTCCCAGTGTCACTACAGCATCAGTGTTTGTGTCCTCTGTCATTATCCCTTGTTCCAGTGTCACTTTCCCAAAATCAGTATCCCCCAGTGCCGAAGTGTCAGTGCATATATGTGTGTGTTATTGTGTAATTGCTGATGCTACTGCCAGTGTCCTAGTGTCAGTATCCTGCAGTAAATATTTTCGATCTATGTCAACATTCCAGTGACACTATTCCTATTTCATCATGTTCATGCTGTTTGTGCTATTTCTGTCGGTCTCCTTTTGCATTTGTCCCAGTAGCAGTGTCAGTGTTTCCATACCAATGTCCTAAATTAGTGCCCCCTGTCAATATCCACATGTAAGAACACTAGCACCACCCCTCCCTGCCCTGTCAGTGTCTTTATGTCATGTCACTGTTCTGGTACTGTGTACTACAGTCATTATCTTAGTTCCAGTTTTTGTGTCTACTATTATCTCAGTGTCAGTGTCCCAGTGACAGTGCCTATGCCAGTGTCCCAGGGTGTGCACTTCTACTTCATGTCAGTGTCCTAGTGTCACTGCTTCCATGCCAGTATTGATGCTCTGGTTTCAGTGTGACCAGGGCCAGTGTACTAATGTCACTGTTCATTTGATGGCATCAGTATCCTAGTACAGTGACCATTTGCCAGTGCACTGAACTAGCTTTTCCTTGTAAGCGTCCAAATGTTAGTGTTTCTTTGTGGCTACCCACATCAATGTCCTCATATTAGTGTTGGTGCTCTTGTGGCAGTTTGCCATTAATGGTGTTAGTACCCTTTTTTTGGTTCCCACGTCATTGTTGGTGCAATGGTGAAAGTGTTATAGTGTCAGTGTGGGTCTCCCAATGTTAGACCAGTAGACTCAGGGCTTGATTCAAATGTTTGGCAGAGAGGGAACTCCATTGCAAACAGCAACTGGGTTCCCTTCCTGCTAATATTATGATCTGCCCACCCGATTTTAGAATTGAGTGGAACATAGGTTTGGCGACAACAGAGACTACTGACCTACGAAATAAGGGCTGTCGTAGGTTTAGCTATATGTCACCCACCTAATTTAGATGAGCAAATGAACAGCCAATATTCAATGTCTGTCACTGTCAAGAAAAACCTGTTATTAAGGGGCACTAAAAAGTGCTTAAAACCCCTCTTGCATTGGAAGTACGCTGCCATGGCGAGGATGGAATTTTCTTTCTTTTGTCAAAAGGGATTTTCTTTTGAAAATAAAAAAACATTGTACGTTTGATGTATGGCTGTAATTTTGAAGGAGCCATCTGTCAAACTTACAATGCATTAACAGGAACCACCATAATGGTGGTTTCTGCCAGTGCTCGAAATGTCCACTGGGCAGTGCCTAATTTGAGCCTGTGGATTCCGCTGCTCGTCACTGGCACTTAATTGTCAACACCAGTGCTTGACAGTCTACCACAAGGTGGTGCTGTCCGGCTAATTTAGAGATGACCACAACAACAATTAATTAATAATTCAATCTACATTAAAAATGACTATTATGTGCTGCCCAAGCCATTGTTTAGCTTTGGGGGCCTGATATAGTCAAAATTGTCACGCTTGTAGGAGTGTGAAGGTTAGTAGTTGTGTTGTTACTAACCATTGGCGAAGTGGGCATAGCGGGGCTAAGCCCAGGTCCATGGAGTTGCGAAAAAACTCCGTGGACCTCCACTCCTCTACGCCACCTACCTCCACCCCCATTAACAAGTAATTCTACATTAATTGAAAGTAAATTAAAAACCACTTACCTGTACTGTTGTGTCCCCGGGCTGCCCTCCTCCTCTTCCTCGCTGTTTGGGTAATCCTTGAGAAAACGTTGCATACATGGGCGCGTGCAGTACAGGTAAGTGGTTTTTATTTTATTTTTAATTAATGTAGAATTACTTGTTAAATGGGCGTGTGGAGGCGGGGGCTGGCCAACTCCGCTCCGCTGTGGAATGTGTGGAGTTTTGCCTTCTCCGTGGAACGTGGAGCAAGCAAATCTCTGCACACTGTTTGGGTGGAGCAGAGTTTTCCGCCCGGGCTAAGTTGTTACCATCATTGGCAGCGCTGGGAGGGGCAATGTGTAGTGCAAGCTGCAGTGGCCTCCTGAAGAGAGCCCTGGCACTTATTTCTTTACAAATGATCCACAGCCGCTGGGGCATTTCCAAATGTAGCAGGCTGCACCCCAAGCATGGCGATAGAGTAATTTGCTCCTTTGCCCAAGCGTAGAAATGAGCAGCCTGTCAATATTTAAATCAAGCTCTCAATTGCTCACATAATGCCATTGCTTGATTGTAAACTACTTATGCCATCCAAAGCCCACATTGAAACAGTAAAGGGATAGGGAAAAAGATGAATAGGAGATCGGACTCATAATATAAATACTGCACACTGTTCCAATTTGCTCTACTGGGTGCTGACTGCAACAGTATGCTGTAGTACATGGAATGCACTATTTCAAGTGGAAGCTAAAATGTGTGCCACATTGGAAACAGCACATTGGTGAAAGACGGCCTGGCTGTTTGAAGCTGCCAGTCTGTGTATTGCCTTGTAGCACCATCCGACCTGCATTTCAAAGGGGGACAGAAATTCCCTTTTATGGTAGGTGAAATGTGCGGCTATATCTACCAGCAAGGCAATATCTAAGAGGGGTTTGGAATCTCTTCTTCCCTTTTCAAGTGGTGCCCACTCGGAGTGTAGTGACTGTGTGACTACTTTATGTGGACTCCTGACAGCTCCTTTGCACCCACAGATGTTATATGATGCAGAGGCTCAGTGTTTCCTCATTTGATTGCAGCCACACTCCCATGCATATGAGGGAATGCCCCCTTGTGATCCCAGTGGTACAAAATGCACGCTGGTAAGATCAGGATCATAGAAGGGGCTTAGACTTAGTTGCCAGTCCTTCCATAAACCAAAGTGACCTAGAGGCAAAGGAAGCAGACACAAAGACCCATTTACTGTAATATGGCTCCTGTTGAGCTCAATAAATGTATCAAGGATGATGAGTGTCCTCACTAGTCACAGAGTGAGATGGGGTCAGTGAGATTGCTGACCCCTCCATGGTCTTTTGAATGTAGCCAGGCAATAGGTTTTGATATTTTATGTTACTGCCTTTCTGTTACTTGTTTTGCTGCTGCTTATGTTGTACTAGCAGTGGTGCTGGTAATTAGAGCATGAGTGTCTGGGGAACATTCACACTCACGCTGCTCCCTGCTAAAAGAAGTGGTATCGTAGCGCTTCTGCCAGACTGCTCACTGCCACTAATTCGAACTGCGCACTGCTCGCTCTGCTTACTGTATTTATTTATTGTGCCTGAATCGCACTGCTCTCTCTGGTTACTGTATTTATTTATTGTGCCTGAATCGCACTGCTCGCTCTGTTTACTGTATTTAATCATTGTGCCTGTATCGCACTGCTCGCTCTGCTTGCTGTATTCAATTATTGTGCCTGAATCGCACTGCTCGCTCTGCCTGCTGTATTTAATTGTTGTGCCTGGTGATATCGACATCGTAGCTCCGTGCTCGTAGACTGCTCTGCATTTGTTTAGGAGCTGTGCACTGCTCGCTTTGCCTGCTTTGGCTGTTTGTGCCTGTTTGTGCCGGTGCCACTGCCCATTTCATAGCAATTTCAGGTGGTGTCCCAATCTCGTCCTGTTTCGCTTTTGGGCTTGCTGCCATTTTGTTGTTTGTTGTTGTGCCTCCCAGCCCGGCTCTCCACACCACTCCCACCTCCCAGCTGCTCCTCCCTCACCCCTCCCCCCTCCACTTTCTACATATGACAAATGCTTTTGCGTGCAGCGGACGCGCCCCATGCGCGCCGAAGGTGCGCCAAAGGAAAGCCCGTCTACGCCCGTCCGCGCCTGGACCGCGCCCAGCGCCAGATCCCCTGGTCCCTGCAAAATCCTCTACACCCGCATAACGTACGACGCCGCTACCATCTCAGTACTTAATCCCGGCCGACTCCCAAACTGCTACCAAGCCGCCCCAGGACACACCCATGGACCCTTCACCTGCCACTCCTGCAAGTTCGACTGCATCAAGACCCACATCAAATGGATGTATGACGGTACCACGCGTACTTTTACAACGCGTACCATTACCACGCTACTTTTACCGCACAAGTCGTTACAACGACTTGCGTGGAGGGGCGCTGGATAGTAAATTATTTAATTTACTATTCCAACTCCAGTCCCCGTGGACTCTAGGGAAAGGAGTTGGATAGTAAATTAAAGTATTTACTATCCTGGAGCGCCCCCCAGCGCATTTCGTTGTAACGACATGCGTGGTAAAAGTAGCATGGTAACGGTACCGCGTTGTAAAAAATGCGTGGTAACCGTTGTATACCACATCAAATCCACTAACTCCAAACAGAACTCCGACACTAACCACCTGAAATGCATCCTACTCAACACCCGTTCGATCCACAGACACGCCATTGACCTTTGGAACCTCCTCGACACTACATCGCCGGACGTCGCCTTCCTTACGGAAACCTGGATGAACGCCTCATCAGCTCCCGACATCGCCATAGCCATCCTGGACGGCTACAAGATCATCTGAAAGGACCGCACCAACCAAATAGGAGGAGGCATCACCATTGTCCACAAGAACACCATCCGCATCACAACCAGCTCCGACGACAACCTTGCCACAGCCGAACACCTTCACTTCCAGATCCACACCGACCCCAAGACCACACTCAGAGGCACCCTCATCTACAGGCCACCAGGACCCCGCACACAATTCAGCGAAGACATCACTGACTTCATCAGCCCACACGCCCTCCCCTCTGAGGACTACATTCTACTGGGAGACCTCAACTTCCACCTGGAAAAGACAAACGACAGCAACACCACCACCCTTCTGGATAACCTCGCCAATCTCGGACTCAAACAACTTGTTGACACCCCCACCCACTATGCCGGGCACACACCCGACCCAATCTTCACCTCCAGCAAGCACATCTCCTTCAACCACTCCACAGCTCTCCATTGGACGGACCACAGCTGTGTTCACTTCAACTACAAAAAGACCACAACCCACAACCTCCCACATCCAGTCCCCCGAAGAAACTGGAACAAAATTACCACCGACCAGCTCTTCACATCGCTCCACCAAAACCCTCCTGCTAAATCACTGGACCCAAACCAAGCAGCAACCAACCTCACACAATGGATCACCCACAGTGCCAACGAACTAGCATCCTTGAAAAACCATCAAATCAAGCAAGGTAGCAAAAAAGCCCGCTGGTTCAACGATGACCTTAAGAAATCCAAGAAGTTCTGTCGCACCCTCGAGAAAGCCTGGAGAAAAAACCCCACTACTGACAACCTGACCACCTTCAAGAACGCCACCCTCAAACACCACCAACTGATCCGATCCACCAAGAAATCAGCATTCAAGGATCGACTTGACAACAACGCCCACAACAGCAAGGAACTATTCAACATTGTCAAAGAATTTACCAATCCCACCGCCGGCACCAACGACATCACTCCCTCCCAAGACCTCTGCGACTCCCTAGCCTCATTCTTCTACAACAAAGTCGCCGACATACACAACAGCTTTGAAAACCAGTCCGGAGACCAGTCCACTCCACTAACATCCGAACCAAAACCCCCTTCTAACAACCTTTGCGCCTGGAACCCAATCACCACTGAAGACACCATCCGCCTGATTAACTCCATCCACTCAGGATCACCAACCGACCCATGCCCCCACCACATCTTCAACAAAGCAGACTCCATCATCGCACCCCAGCTCCAAGACGTCATCAACTGCTCCCTCAACTCCGCTACCTTCCAGGAAAGCTGGAAACATGCAGAACTCAGCGCCCTTCTGAAGAAACCCACTGCAGACCCCACTGAACTCAAGAACTACCGCCCCATCTCGCTCCTCCCATTCCCTGCCAAAGTCATCGAGAAAGCCGTCAACAGTCAACTCGCCGCCTTCCTCGAATCCAACAAATCCCTCAACCCCTCACAGTCCGGCTTCCGAGCCAAACACAGCACCGAAACCGCCCTCATCGCAGCAACAGATGACATTCGAACACTACTGGACAACAGTGAAACAGTTGCCCACATCCTACTTGACCTCTCCGCAGCCTTCGACACTGTCTGTCATAACACCCTCATACAACGCCTCAGCAACGTCAGAATACAAGGAAAAGCATTGGACTGGATCATCTCGTTCGTCGCCGGAAGAACCCAGAGAGTCCGCCTCCCCCCTTTTAGATCAGAGGCCACTGAAGTCATCTGTGGCGTACCACAAGGATCATCACTCAGTCCCACCCTCTTCAACGTATACATGAGTCCCCTGGCGTCCATCTCGCGCCAACACAACCTCAACATCTCATATGCAGACGACACCCAGCTGATCCTCTCCCTTACCAAAGACCAAAACACCGCCAAAACAAACCTTCATGAAGGGATGAAAGAAGTATCCGAGTGGATGAAGAACAGCCGTCTAAAACTGAACTCAGACAAAACGGAAGTCCTCATTTTAGGATCATCCCCCTCCGCTTGGGACGACTCATGGTGGCCACCGGCCCTAGGAAACGCACCCATACCAACGGACCACGTACGTAACCTGGGCTATACCTGGACTCCTCCCTCTCGATGACCAGACAAGTCAACGCTGTCGCATCATCATGTTTCAACATCCTACGCATGCTCAAAAAAATCTTCCATTGGATCCCCACCGAAACAAGAAAAACGGTCACCCACTCACTGGTCACAAGTCAACTGGATTACGGAAACACCCTTTATGCCGGAACCACAGCCAAACTACAGATAAAACTCCAACGCATCCAAAACGCCTCAGCCAAACTCATACTAGACATACATCGCCAAGATCACATTTCCGGTCACCTGAAAGACCTCCACTGGCTCCCCGTCAATAAGAGAATAACGTTCCGTCTCCTCACCCACGCACACAAAGCCCTCTACGACCTAGGACCCGAATGCCTCAACACGCGCCTGTCCTTTTACACCCCCACCCGACAACTAGGGTCATCCAATCAAGCCCTCGCCGCAATTCCGCGCATCCACAGATCCACCATGGGGGGTAGATCCTTCTCCTTCCTAGCGGCCAAGACTTGGAATTCTCTCCCCACCCACCTTCGCCTTACACAGAACCACCACTCCTTCAGAAAGCAACTCAAAACTTGGATATTCGATTAGTAGAGTACCCCCCCCTCCCTCAAGCGCCTTGAGACCCTCTGGGTGAGTAGTGCGCTATACAAATTTCTGAACTTGAACTTGAACATTCATATACACGCATGCACCAAACATTAAATAAAAACATAAAACGTACCTGCTGCAGCATCTCGGGGAGAGAAACCTTGGTGATGCCAGAAGTGTTGGGACTGCCGGTTTCTCTCATTGGCTAACGGTAGATTTACCAATGAGAGGAGGCAGCAATCCCTCACTTGTCTCAGAGTAGGATGAGTGTCAATGAAACTGCTGACCCCACCCCAGTCTGTGACAAAGTGTGACTGAAAGACACTAGGTCTAGGGGCACTTCAGGTCTTAAAAATAAAGTGCCCAGGTCCAGGGCTATGAGTTACGATCCCCCTCGTTCTGAGGGGCAGAGCCTTAGAGGCACTTTGCTGAGTTGGTCAATCAATCAATCATAGCATTTATAGAGCGCACTACATATCCGTGAGGATGGGGAGGGTGTTCCATGTCTGGGCGGCGAAGTGGGAGAATGATCTGCCGCCGGCGGTCACTCTTTGGATGTGGGGGCAGTGGCGAGGGCATGGTCTGTGGAGCAGAGCTGGTGGGTGGGCGTGTAGAGGCTGAGTTGCCTGTTGAGGTACGCTGGTCCGGTGTTGTGGAGTGCCTTGTGTGGTGAGGAGTTTGAAAGTTATCCTCTAGTTGATAGGGAGCCAGTGCAGGTCTCCCAGGGGGGTGTGATGTGGCTGTGGCGAGGGATGTCGAGGATTAGGCATGCTGAGGCGTTCTGGATGCGTTGGAGCCATTTCAGGAGTTTGGCCGGGGCTCCTGCATAGAGTGTGTTTCCATAGTCGAGTCTACTGCTGACAAGGGCCTGGGTGACCGTCCTTGTTTCGGTGGGGATGAGGTCACACCCACAGGGCTTAGCCATCTTCAACTGGCAAGGATCAGCTCAGGCACCCCAGCACCTGAACATGTGGACCATTTACAATGCTTGGCTGCCTAGCCTGAACACAAAATGAGTCTATCAAGCTAACCTTTGCTCAGCCTGACAGACAGTCTTCATGTCGGGTAAAAAGGTGCGGAGGGCCATGGCCCCTTTGCCCTTAAGCCCCCTTTGGCCATTGTTGTGAACTAAGCTGACCCTCAGTAATTGATTATTTTTTCAGCAGATTGGTTTTTCTTCACACATTACGCATTTATAAAGCAACTTGGAGGCATATCTCTTTGTGGACTTCAGTTTTTGCAAGAAATTAATATTTGCCTGTCGGTCACATAGTTTATCAAATTGATTTCTGCTTTCTGTTTGTAAGTGTGGTTAATTTTTCTATTTTTCGTCACGGTTTTTTCTGTTTTCCAGATTTTTTCATTTTCATGTTAGTCTTTTTCGTGATTACGTTGGATGCGTTTAATTTTGCAATGCACCATGTGTGATAGTGCTATACCAAAAACAATAAAAATCTGATTTGTTCTGCTTGTTATAACTCACTGTTAAGTTGTCCCCAACTCAAGTTTTGAATACACATTGTTAAATTAGACGTTCACATGTCCATTATCAGGGCCTTAGAAGTGCCAAACTTGTGTTGGTGTCTACTGATGCTGGGCACCCGCACATATTTCTAAACACCTGCACTTATTTATCAGAGTCTATCACATGGTCACATTGTCTGGCCTTTTTTGAGAATAGCACATCAGTAGATTATCATGTAAAAATCAATGCACTTTAAACAAATAATAGAACTACAACTTTCAGGCCATCAATACATCTTGGGGAGAACTGCCATAGTTCAAAATGCCACACTTGTGTGAGTGTGAGAAAGTCAATGCTGGCACTTGCATTTGGTGGCAATGGCATGAGCTGTGGGTGTTGCTAGCTGCAGTGGAATCATAAGAAATATGTTGGATCTTGACAGATATTTTTGCTAATGAAGCACTGGGTCATAACCATTTAGGCAACACTTAAGATTTTGGTGAAACTACGCCACTGCTGAAAACTATTTAACATACAAGTAACCCATATAAACATTGAAAAAACACATTAGAGGAGTGGTGTGGCTCACTGGTTAGAGACGGCAGACCAGGAAGCGGACACCGGCCCCTGACCAGGGTTCAATTTCTGACGTGGCAGGGTCGTGGACCAGGGTCAGTGAACTTGATAATTCTCGCCTCGGTGCCTACTCTAACTAGGGATCACACTTGGCAACTATGGGCATTAACTTGCCTCATCTCCACAACGGCCCCCCACATAGGCCGGGGATGCCTGGTTTCACCCTGGAGATACCCAGTAGGGTCCATCTCACAGGGAAAGCCAGGACGGGTTCCCCAGCGGTCTACAGCGCAGAGATACCCCATGTGGGGTGATTCATGCGCTTTACAAGACATCATTACATTACATTACGTGTAGTTTTTCTCTACATCATGTCTAAACACAATGGCAGCATTAGGGACATACATAGAGTGAACGTACAGGCATTAATGCACTACAGGCAATTATATTGGCACACAAGTACACACGGGCAAGTCATATAAAGGAACACAGATGGGCATATGCAACACAGACAATATTTAAAGCCACTTATCCCCATTATGCATTAAGTCTCATGCATACACTCAAACAAAACACACACACACAATTCACATATGTGCACACACATACAAAAAATCCATTAGAGCAAACACGCACAATTTTACACCGCAGAAAGAGTTAAACATTTTACACTGAGAAATCGAGTTAGGGAGGTCTTGGTCGAGACATACCAGGCACTCGGTATACAACAGCTTCTCACTTATGCTACACATCAAGCAGCTCATAATTTGGATACTATCATCTCAACTGTGTCCCTCTACTGTGGTCTAACCACTATCTGCTGCCATTCAGCTGGGATAGTGGTTGTCTGGAGTGTGATTTACGAATGAAGAATCATACTGAAGCTACAGATTGGAGCAAAGCCAGCCCAAACGATTTCTCTAAATTTCTAGAGGATGCACAACCCATCCTGTCTTGCAATATTAATTAGGAAGCTGAGGAGTTGAACTCCTGGTCCACAAGGCTAGTTAAACTGATGCTCCGATCAAAAATATTTCTACTGAACGCAGAGGTTCTTCTGCCCCTTGTTTTATACTGGAACTCTTGTCACTTTGTAACAAACATCTCATGTATAAATATCGCTCAAATTACAGCCAGACAAACAAGGAACTCTGCAAAACAGCCCTGAAAAGCTTATCATAAGGAATTTTAAATTGCCTAAATCTGTGAGGCTGAGAAGTACTCCCGGAACATCTTCAAAATTACTAAAGCTTACATGAATCCCAAAGACGCAATCTGATAAACCCCGCTTCTGTGGACTTCCATGAAAAGTAAGCCACTTTTTCTAAAGAAAAAATCCTCAACATTTATTTTGGCATTTTCACTCCATTGACTCTTAGGCGCTTCCCCGCAGTAGGGGTAGCACATGCACCTATCTCTGCAGTTGCATCCCCGGATACATGTTGACCTAATTCTCTCACCCACACTGAACAGCCAATTTGCAATGCAACTAAGGATTACCCCTCGATCCCTGTCCTCTGTGCCTTCTTGTATGTTTGGCAGAAGTTATAGTGCCTATTTTCAACCAGCTTAACAGTTCATCAGAAGCTGCTTTAATGTCTTCTAGCTAGAAAAGAGTGAAAGTAATTCCCTCAACTGAAGAAACCATTGGCCAACCATTCCATTTTGTCTAAATTTCACATCATCCACCTCCTTCTTGCTCGTGCAAACATGCTGGAAAAGATGGTCAATACCCAGCTTTCCAGCAATTTAAGGATAATAATATCCTCCATCATACTCAGTTGGGCTTCAACCCACAGCATAACATTGAAACTGTCCTGCTTGAGGTAGCAGAGGTCCTCAAGTTTACTCTCGATATAGGTAAAGGCGCTGTGTTACGTTTGCGTGATCTATCTGATGAGTTCGACATGGCCTCCCATTCAATTCTGTTTCAGCGCTTGACAGAGTTAGGTATTGAACTGGCAATGGTTAAATTTCTACCTGGAAGGAAGAAAGCAAGACATTTGGCTGACTCCAAAAGTCTTGCTTAGCAAAGAGTTGAGTTTGTGCACCGGTGCCTCAAGGTTCTTCTCTCAGCCCAACTCTATTAAGGATATATACAGCCCCCCTAGGTAAACTAATTGGAACCTATGGGATGGTCACCATCTCTTATGCCGACGACAGCCAGCTGCTCTTACTTTTGACCCTGCTTCTACAGATATACCGTCAACCTTCCATCTGTGTCTGTAAACATGCTGCATTTGCCCTGAGAGAGATGTCTGAAAAGCAATACAGAAAAATTACGATTATTTTATTTGGACACGTAAATGAGCATTGTGTTATGTCCTGCTGTCCCAAAGCTCTCCCTTCTTCACCTATGGCTACCTTAGTAGCCAAGAAGCTGGGTGCCGAGATTCTGATGTATCAAGAAACTGCTTTTCTCTGCTGCACTCCAAAAGGAAATGTCTTGATCTTCTCCCTCAGGTGGCCCTTAGGACAGTTGTCCATGCTATGTGGATGAGTTATGCCAGTGGCTTTGGGAAAGGGTGGATTGTATCCATGGCACAATTACCACTGGGCTCAGATTAACGTTTTATGCAACAACTTGTGGTGTAAGAAGAGAGGAGGTGTGGAATAGGGCCATGTGGATAGGTATGCCATGTAAGAAGGATTATGGTGGGGAAGGCAGCCACCTCCTTGATGGCCTGATTGGAAAAGGCTGTGTAGAGTGGTTGAGTTTGGAAGGCTTCTCTTGGAGGCTTTTCTTGCTTAATATGTGATGGCTCTGCAAGGTCAGTCCTGAATGCAGCTGAGGCGTTTTTCCCTTGTGAGGTTCCAAGATACATCTGCACTAGCAGGATAAGAGTGGGTTTGGTTGGTGTCCTTCGGGTCTTAGCATTCCTGGGGTTGTTGTTGCAGTAATATGGCAGTCATTAATTCATAGTGATCTGATAAAATAGAGGGGTTTGGAATGAAAAGTCTAAGTGAAAGGTGTCTGCATGTAGCACAAAGATCGCCAAGCTGAACCAAGTGAAGGGAAAAATTAACCATAAAACCACCACCGGCTCCCTGGTTCACGGAAGCTCTGCGTCTAGAGAAACAAAGTTGTCATAGACTAGAAAGGTGTTGGAGAGTGAACTATGAAGACAAGGAAAAAGAGAGTTACAAACATGCGTTAGCTAATTACAAAAATCTTTTAGCCACGGAGAAAAAGACTTATTTCACTAAAGAAATAGAATCATCTAAAAACTCAGTAAAACAACTGTTTCAGGTTGTGAAGAAGCTTACAACTCCGATTAACAGCCCACTATAAAAGAGCAGTCAATCTTTATGTGATAGTAAAGCTAGCGTTTTTAGGAATAAAGTAAATGATATATACAGTATCTTTACCACTACTTCCAACAAGGCAACTGAGAGACACCCCATTGTTGTGCCCCACAGAAAAAATGGGCTGCTGACTTTCTCACAGGTATCCAATGAGCTTGTGGACAAACTTATTCAGGATACCAAATCAGGATCCCCTTCATGATCCATGCCCCCCGTCACTTCTTAGACACATTGCAGGGGAAGCAAGCACACTCTTAACTAACATTTTTAATAATATGTTTCTATCAGGAACTTTTCAAGCAGTCTGGAAAGACACAATTATTCTCCCTCTGCTAAAAAAAGCTAATCTAGAACCTTTCTCAACCAGCAACTATCGCCCGATTGCAAGACTCCCTTTCCCTGCTAAGATGGTTGAGAGAATTATGAATAGCCAACTTACTCAATTCATCCAGGAGAATGAACTACTCGACCCATCCCAGTTCCGTTTCCGTTCTGGGTATAGCACGGAGACAGCCCTCATCAAGGCCACGGAGGAGATCAGAGCAGTAATGGATAAGGGTGGTGCAGCTGTTCTGATACTCCTTGATTTATCAGCTGCCTCTTCTCGTACACCTTGAACATCTAGGGATTAGGGACCTCGCCCTTATATTACTTTCATCCTTTCTGAAGAACAGAAGGCAGAGATTTTCCCTTGACCATTATCAGGCAACTCCCTATGTGCTACCATGTGGGGTCCCCCAGGGCTCGTCGTTAAGCCCCACATTGTTTAATGTTTATGTCTCTGAACTTGCGCCTTTAATTCAGCAGTTTGGCTTCAATTTGAAATCCTATGCCGACGATACACAGATGGTCGTTGCGGCTTACAAAAACACTTTATCCCCGGCAGTGCAGTTTCAATGCTGCATGAGGGAAATCAGCCTCTGGATGGGTGGACACTGTTTAAAACTCAACTCGGATAAAACCGAAGTGGTTACCTTTGGCAATTTACAGCCAAATGGGATGGGCTATGGTGGCCGGCCGAACTGGGACGGACTCCGGAACCAGTGAAGAAGGCAAAAACCTCAGAGTCCTGATAGATAACGGTCTCACTTATGTGCATCAAATTAATGCTATAGTTTCTGCTGCTTTCTATCTGCTGAAGAAACTCAAAAAGGTCTTACCATTTATCCCTCAGGATCTTAGAAAAACAGTGGTGACCACCCTGGTGCTGCCTAAGTTGGTCTACTGTAACGGTTTATACCTTGGGTACCAGAAACAACATCTAAAGAAACTCCAGATGGTACAGAACGCTGCAGCCAGGCTTCTACTGAAAATCCCTAAGTACCAATCGATCAAAGAAGAGATACGGAATCTCCACTGGTTGCCTGTGGTGCAACGTTCCAAGTTTAAGGCTCTCTGCCTTGCCCATAAATCATTGAATGGGACAGGACAGGTACCTTTTAAACATCTCTTCTCATGGTACCACCAAGGTAGGCAGTTAAGATCGACCAAAGCCAGATTAATGCAGGTTCCTAAGATCCGAACCGCCAGCTGGGGAGGTCGGAGCACGGCCTATTGTACAGAAAAATTATGGAATGCTCTCCCTGTAACATTGAGCGGGCTGAACTCCCTCTCTTCCTTCAGAAGACAGTTAAAAACTTGGCTATTTTCAAGTTAACCGCTTTGCTACCTCCCCCGTCCACAGGTTTTAGATTCCGATCTAAATGTTGATGTTTTTGTCAATTAAATAAAAAAGAAAAAGTAAATGATCAAGATTTCGAAAAGGAGCGGCAACCCAATACAGCATCTTCTTATCATTGTATTTCTGTGTGGAAGGCGCATGACAATTGCTATATACAAAACCTTTCACTGTATCTGTGGTGGCCAAGACTGAGTATGACACTACTTGGCTTTGCACTTTAAGCTATTTGCCAAAGAGACGGAAGGAGCCGCTAGGTACTGCGAAGATGCAAACTTCTTTAATACGTTGCACCAATCGCATTCTTTCCACAACTTTATTTAATCAATTACCCTAAAACTTCAAAACAACAAACAAAAATGTATGATAGTTCTGTGGTTCTCTATTTTGTGGTGAAACAATAGTAGTGGCAACAAAAAACCTTGCAAACGAAACCCCAGTAAAGAAAGAAAAGTAACATTCAATGCAAACTATAAATGACGAGATAACTACCTGTCACACAATTCGTGTCTCTAAGGAAATTCAGATTTGTAGATTCCCAGTATAACTTTGCACTCATAAATCGAATTAGTCGTGCATGTTATTATACCATCAGGGTGTAATAATAAATGAGAGTTCATGTTTTCGAAATGAAGGAGGTGCATTTGGATAACATTTTTTACTTTTTTTGTGAGTCGGTCTCCTTACATTTTAAGCAGGGAGCTTAGCTTGTTGGTCAATTTCTTCTGTTTCGGTTGGGTATCTCACAGTAATGTTAGTGGTAATGCTATGACACGTGACGTCTCTGTTCTAGTGCCAGAGAGATAATTGTCTGCTGTCTCTTGCTTTGGTCAATAAAACCCGAATTCTGTAGCTTCCAATTACATTTCATTTTTAGGTATGTACAATTATCTAACTTGTAGGTTGTTTACACAGTCAAACGATGTGATATTTATGACGGGGCTTGTTGTTAACCACATGGCTGCTGGGCGTTTTCCCCCCCTGTGCTGGGAAACTCTTGATGCCATTTATTCATGACGAGCTCAGCTCGTCATCAGCACACGACACCCGTGGGTGATGACGAGCTGAGCTCGTCATCAGCATCGAAAAGGGTTAAAGAGTGTTACGTTGAAGACTTCTGAATCACATGTAACTTTTCATTTAGACAGTGAAGGGGCCTTTAATGATAGATTGAAGTCACCAAGTACTTGGAAGGCAGGGGCAGCCTTAGACTTGTGCAATCTGTGCTCCTGCACAGGGCCGCCAAACCCCAGGGGCCGCCACGCCAATATATATCCTTAATATAATAATCCTCTGAGGAGGGATACATATTTGTGTGGCGGCCCCTGGCAGGGATTTAGCGGCCTCCGGCTCTGTTCCACTTCCAAACACCCTGACCCCACCTCTTCACTGGCCTCCGCGCCTGCGTTCCGCCAGGAAATAAGACATTTTCGAGAGGCAGAGCCAGCCACCAGCGCTCCCTGGCCAGGGCTGCCATGAGCCTATAGCCGCCCTTGTGGGAGGTTGGGTATTTCCAGCGTCATGTTTTGGCAGATTGATTCAGCTAAGCCGGATAGAATCATTGGCCCTTAATACTAGTTGCCGGAGTGGTATCAACTGCAGGGTATCACTTCTGGCATCTACAAGTTTTTGATGTCTCCAAGCCCGATATTTTTTAGCTCTAAAATTGCAAACCTAGTAATTCTTGGCTCAGAGATACCAGACCTGAGCACTCTGAGGGCTTGAGGTTCCTGCAACCAGCTGCTACACCCGGACCCTGCCTGACCTCATACTTCAACATGGGGTAGCATAAAAAGCTCCCTCTGGCAAAAGTCGAAGAAACTGTGCCCTTCCACCACCTCTGCTCCCTCCAACACCACCAGGCAAATACAAAATCCCCACAACATATACTGTCTGCTCCAAGCATGTGCACATGTAGCCACAATGTTTCTAACGGGATGGGGAAACATTTGTAATTGAACCTGGCACCACTGGGTCCTCGAACTATTCCCCATGCTTGGTGACAAAAAACTGTAATCTCTGTTATCTCAGGGGAGAAATCAGCCGTATAGAATATTCTTACTGTGGTATCTCTCTGCCGGTATTGAATCACTTTTATCCGGTATCTATTGTTCCTTTACCACTCATCTTGACTATCCTAACAATTTGAAGGTCAAATATTCACAAAAGCTGCAATGATTTTCTTTTAGCGTACTAACAAAGCTTACTTGGATTGCTTAATACAATTTTTTTTTGTGCTACGAGTTTTGTATACACAAGACAACATTTAAGTAAAAGGATCTTCTTTTTCTCTTAAAAGCTCTGCCCTTGAGTTGATGCATTATCCAAGGCTATATCAGGACCTGGAGCTGCCAGTACCTCCAGGGTGGAGTCCAGACCAGGTTATTTCTTGCCTGTGAACACTGGAATATGTTCAGAATAGAAGTTGATGCTAATGTATAGAACTGTGTATGTCACAACATTGTTCACTGTGTGATTGCTAGTTGTTTTACTGTTCATTGCTGCTTCCACACCAAACTCATAATGTTTCACAGGATACACCTACAAAAGCCTATTCCAAACCACTGTGTCGAATGAAATTGAGCTTTTAATTTTTGGCATCACTTAGTTGTGACAAGTATGTATGTACATGCTTACATGTTCTCATACTGGTCACATAACGTGTTCTTTAAAACATTTTCGCATGTGTAATATTTGCTCAGGAAGCATAGAGTATTTCTGAAATGGTGCTACAGATACCCTTTAAAACTGTGTTGTGCAGATTATGATGGATTGTGGTGTGATTGCGCAAACCTATCCTTAAATCCATCTCATGGGGACACCCCAATGACTAGGACTGGGAGCTGTGTAGTCCCAATATATTAACTTCGGTGCTCCCTGACTAAAGCCATCTCCCCAAGGACACTACGCTCATTAGCAGGTGATAAACATTCTTGTAAGAATGACAGACAAGGATGATCATTTCAATGCTTTATATGATGATTAATATGAAAATCACCAAGGGCATGACATAAGTCAATTTAGTAGCAAAGCATACAGATACCGAGACGAGTACTGGTTATAGTTCTAAATTAAATCCTGCATAGATTTGCCTTCTAAAGGTGGGGATAAGGTTGCCTCTACATAGAAATCTACATGTCCTTTTATAGGACTTCTACCAAAGATGTCTATACATTCTACATGAGTACAGCTTTTGAAGGATATGCACCAATAGGGAACAAGCGAGAAGAAGCATTTTAATACATTCAAAGTTTCTCTCATAGTAATAATACTTTGGGTTTTCCAGCATTCTTACAGTTTATTTGAATATTCTAATCAATACATTCAATTCAATTGATGTATGGTATACAGGTCTTGTGCCAATTCTCGTTCACGCTTGCCTACTTACCTTTGGTGAGCCGCAGGCGACAAAAAAACTCTACCACGCGGTGGTTGGTGGAGTTTGTTCGGAACTCCGCTTACAAATGTAAAACGGAGTGGCCAAAACTCTGCAAACTCTACCGGCTGAGAGGAATTTATTGCCCACCCCCAGTTGTTTCCAGAATCCTCCAAGTGCACTTTACAGGTTTAACTATTTCAAGCTATTTAGTTCCCTTTCATCGAACACTTACCCATACAAATCTATTACCCCCCCTATCCAAATTAAAATATAGCTTTAAATCCTACGGCCTGTATCTAGAAAGTCCAAGCCAATGAGTAGTCTACCCTCCCCATCATCAACAAACCGAACATTTATAAATACATATGAGGGTGTAAATGTTTTATATTGAAATGTCAATGTTGTATTCATATTCCTCATAAACTGTATCTTTGACATAAAATATCTTATCAATTACTACTTTTATGTATATTAGTGTGTGAACCAGCTCACAACTTCTCTCATTTTAAACAATTCTAGAATGTTGCTAATTGTGGCACTTCTGAAGGTGGTCATGCATTGCTTTGGAAAGTTTCTAACTACTGCTCAGGGCCAACAGCAGTTGCTTACTTCTGTAATTGAGGGGGGGGGGCTCTGCTCAGTCTTCAGTGGTAGAAATGTTGTTTCTCTGCTGCCACTTAGGTGATAGTGGTAAAGTACAGATGCCTGCAGCACAATGTCCTATCCATCCAGGGCAGGTGAAGTTAACTTACCACTGATGGCAAACTATGGAAACTTTTCACGGAAATAAGACATTTTCGAGAGGCAGAGCCAGCCACAGAGCAAGAGGACCGCTTTGTAAACTACTCCATCTGATACCACCACCATCCTGGTTGACTGTTATGTCTCAATGAGTCCCCAGGGGCAATAGAAGTATTTCTCCTTCTTCTGAATAATTGATGAGACTAATAACCTACCTATATATTCAGTGATAGCCACGCACAGGAACCTCTACTCTGATCCTAGCAACCACTGCATAGTGGCAAAAAGAGTGACCAAAGCTTATTCCCAGCATCTCCGGGAGTAACCTCGACTCGGCAAACCATCCCTGTCAAGAGGACAATGGTACCGGCTTGAGAGACGGTCAAGGTGGAGGAATTGCATGATGGAGTAGCTTGACTTGACTATGCAGTTCACCCTGGAAAGGCAGTCCAGCCCGGACGGCCTGGCAGTGCTATACTGCAGGTACTTGGGGACACAGCGTGGGGAAATTTGTGCTACATCAAAGGTACCTCTATAGTCAGCACTGACAGGTGACCCCCCCTCCAGGCATCACACTGATCATTACACCATGGTTGTGACCCCTACCAGGGATAGAGCAGGCCAGACTGAACACAAAGGTCATTAAACGATCATTGCACACTCTTGGGAGTCGCATGATTGTACCACTGGCCATAGACACCCGTCATGCACACCATATGCACAGGTGAGACTTTGCACCAATAGCAAATAACCACAACCTGCAGTATCTGCATGAGGCCAGCAGTACTCCATCACTATATGGCAAACATTGAGGCACCCGACTTCTCCCAGAGAGAACCTGATGCAATCAGGGCAGATCTTACATCCAAGACAATTATAATGCACAGAACAGGGCTGCCTTGACTGATGTCATTACAGATCATCACCTGATAGTTGAATGTCTCCTTGCCCATCAGAGGGACATGGACTACACCTTCCTCAGTCGCAGTACCTTATTGAGGCTCAATCTCTTTCTCACTTGGGGGGTCCACTGCTTCAACTGGCATTTGGGAGCAGACATACTTCCTGGGAGATTATGTGACAAGTACCCAGTTTTGCTATCTATTTCCCTGGGTCACCAGAAACCAATGTGGGGACATTGATGGATGTCCACCCCATCACAAAACCCCAAAAGAGATTCACACTCTGAATGAGCATTTCCGTACATATTGTGTAGAACACTCACATTTTGTCACAAGCCCGCAAATCATATGGGCATCAGGATAGGCGAGCTGGAGAGGCTTGATGATGACGAATACTGCGATCAAAAAAAGGGAGTCCAAGCTGGAAAGGAAACACCCAGACAGCAATATCACAAAACTGATGGTGGAGTACAATTCCACCTCTACCCCTAACCTTCAGCACCAACTCAAGGCAGAGAAATGTCCCCTCTATGCTCACTATACCAACAAAGCAAACACTCCCTGGCAAAATTATAATGGTGTTATTATGAAAGGGGGAAAAGTGGCAAGGATGCTCGCACTTCAGCTTCAACAGAGAAAGGCAAAGGTGGAAATCCAACAGTGCTGGGCGGTCAGAAACACCTATTCTTGCACCCAGAAGATATCAAAGACACATTTAGATCTTACTATGAATCCCTTCCTGCAGCATCATATACAATGTATCATGTTAAGGAAGATAGATTCCTTGTGTCGCTAGGAAGGTGCCATTACAGTGGAAGTGATTAGTGAACCATCTCCAACCTCCCGACTTGCAAGTCTCCTTTGAAGGATAGATTCCAAATTGAATTTTACAAGGCCTGCAAGGCCCATATTGTATCCATGCTTTGTGATGTCTTTAAAGAAGCAAACGAGACACAGGGGCATATGTACAAGCCCCTATTGCCACCACATCATCACCCATAGTTGAAGGACTGGGTTCTTTAAGACCCAGCGGTGCCAGGGCACAACACCTGAAACCTTCGTGGGTAACCTGCTCCGGCGTACAAATGACAGAGACACGGGACACTTCCTTCGACGTCAAAGATTCAAGGTTTATTTGCTGCAGGGAACACAGAGGTCACGACAAGTACACCACGTGCAACTTGGGGAGACTGCTTCAAATTGGTTCTGTGGATCGCTCCTTTTATACAGTTTTTACCCATAGAGTTACATTGAACACAAAAGTTTACAACCCGGTTCCCATCATTATCCCCCAGAGGGGTCGCTTTGGTCACTTTGAAAAACATCAGGTCCGGAACATAAGTGCGGAAACATTTGGCGGTTCCCAACTGTAAAAACCCATCTTCCCAACATTAGCGAATTCCAATCAGCAGTAAAACAGATCGAAAATAGGAACAAAGACAGGTGCAGAGGAAGACGGAGACAGTGGGGAGATCGGAAAGGGTGTAAAAGGGGAGGTATCGAGAAACACGAGATACAGGCATCAAAGGGACGTGCCTAATGAGATGCACGGCTGAGACAATAAGTCCGTGCGGCAAGATGAGCCTCGAGCAGCGCCATCTGCCTTACAGTAGCATCCCCCTCGTCATAAAGACACTTACAAAGAACATGTGTCTTCCACAAATATCTTGGGAGTCCCAGGGTCGCGAAGCGGACATCGTCCGTTCGCTGGCTACTTGAGGGCAAGAGACAAAATGGATGCCGTATCTAAGATGGAACCCGTGGGTACGGATGAAAAACCCACATAGCAAACGAACGGTTTAAGTTAGCACAGCGAAACTGCGCACACTTACTAAACTCGTCATTTGCGGTTCATAGATACCAGACTCGACCATATTCGTATGAGTCGAAAACACCACTTACAATTGTCACGGAACCTCAGACGCTCCTTTTGCCCTCATGTAGGCAAGCACTAGTCGGAATCATATTCGATATTCATCAGACCATCAAGATGTTGCTGTAGCATTGCTCTGTCCAACCGAGTCCCCTTGGTAACAGGTGGTTGTCTCATACACGTTGTAGCACAGAGGCCACATAAGGCAGGACCACACTGCACACAAAGGCAACACGTGAACAGGAACACTACAACGACTCCGATGATCATCAGAATCTTCCAACCCCAAGTCGACATCAGGCCCCAAAACCATCCAAGTAGCGTCCAATCCCCTACATCCACGTGTATGGATTCGGAGATCTTATGCAACCTCGAGATGGCTTGATAGACAGTAGGAGCATTATCTGGAATGAAAATGCAGCAGCTCGAATGGATCACCTTACATACCCCACCTCGATCTGCTAAGATGACATCTAAAACCATACGGTTTTGTAACGTCATAAGTCTCTCCGCCTGAAGTTCTGTGGTGATATTACCAAGGGCACTGGCAGTAATATTAGCTGTCGATTCTACCACTCGAGTCAACTGTCTCAGGTTCCTACTATTGACCATAGGTCCCCAAAACGGGAGGAAACCCTTGAAAAAGTCTCCTGCCTCTTGACCGGCAGTATCCTCTTCGCTAATTACGCCTCGCACAACTCTAGTCTTATGATAATCGGCATCTACAGTGAACGTCGGATACCTAGAAAGGCACGCACATCTCTTTGGGTTTTTGGCACAGCCATTCGCGCAATTGCTGCAATTCTCTCTGGGGTCAATCTCCTTCCCTCCTTTGACAATAAGTGACCTAGATAGGTTACTTCTTGACAACAATATTGGAGTTTAGAAGGTGACACCTTGTGATTTAACTCACAGAGATGTTGCAGCAACGACACCGTAGCAATTTTGCAAATGTCCTGAGTGTCAGCAGCCACCAATAAGTCGTCGACATATTGGATCAAGGCTGCACCGACCGGCAACCTAAACGCATCCAGTTGACCCTTCAAGGCTTGGCTGTAAATAGATGGACTTTCACAGTAGCCCTAAGGAGCGCGTTTGAACCGGAAGCTGCGTCCACCAAGAGAGAAACCGAAAAGGTCCCTGCTCTCCTCGGCAATCGGGATGCTGAAAAACGCATTTTTCAAGTCAATCACCGAAAACCATGATGCAGAAGCTGGAATCAGAGTCAGTAGCGCCGTGATGTCAGGCACAACGGGAAATTGAGGAACCACAATCTTATTTACCTCCCGTAAATCGATAACAAAGTGATAAACAGGTGGTTTTGAAGGATCAGTACGTTTAAGAATGGGCAGCACAGGGCTGTTGCACACGTTTCCCCGAGTCTCTTCAATAACATCTTTCTCGATCAAATCGTAGATGATCGCTAACAGTGCTCGTTCACCATCAAGGGAGATACGATATTGGGGAATACGTGGCAATCGCACATTAGATTTCAGCTGTACAACATAAGGGGAGATATCAAGTAGGCCCACGTCATTTGGACCTGTTGCCCACAAAGACGCAGGAAGAGAACTCAATTCCGGTGGGAGCTTATCGAGGGACAAATACATAGGAGAGACAACCCTCTCTCCTAACGTAAGCTTTACACCCGCAGGAGAACAATACAACGTTGCGTACAAACGTTTAAGCAAATCCAGGCCCAAAAGATTTTCGCCACAACCCGTGGTTAGAATCAACGGAGCTTCTAGCTCACGTGGCCCAATTTGAAGGGGCAAAGGGCGCGAAACTGGATTGCTAACAGGGGCGCCAGAGAATCCAACGGAAACATTTGTTAAGCCAGACAAAGGTGCGCCAGGGAGTTTCGAATGCATGATAGAACTTTTCGCTGCACCAGTGTCCAACAGAAAAGGCTCAACGACGCCCGATGTAGCAACTGCGACGTAAGGCCCTCTCTGATCAACCGGAACTGATACCACTCCCTCTCCTTGTCTTCGGCTGTCCTAGTAGTTACAGTCGTCAGTTCCCTGATCGACGTAATAATCGTCTACATTGTACTGCGCAGATCGTCCTTGCGATGATCCGCGTTGATCGAAACAATTATTAGAATTAGACGAGTTGTCTGAGCGATCATTCTGAGCACCACGACCCCTACCACGTGATGTTTGCTGCGAACCACCACGACCTCCTCTAGATGAATTCCCACTATTACGTTCATTTAGAACAGGACAATTGAATTTAATGTGGCCCTCCTGTCTACAATAAGCACATTGATTGTACCCTAACGAAGATCTTTGGGAGGAGGAGTCATTACGAGTTTGGGATCTGTTCGATTGCGGCTGCGATCTATTCTGTTGGGAATTATTCTGATTCGAACGTGGAGGATACGCTTGCTGAAGCAACACTTTAGTTTTCAGTTCCTTCGTCTTTTTGTCAGCACGGTCGCTCTCTTCTTTCTCTCTATTCTCATAGTATTGTGCCGTAGCCAATATCTGAGCCGAAGTAGAAACGGCCCATGCACTTTCCGAATTCCTCAATTTATTACTCAATGATGATCATCAGAATCTTCCAACCCCAAGTCGACATCAGGCCCCAAAACCATCCAAGTAGCGTCCAATCCCCTACATCCACGTGTATGGATTCGGAGATCTTATGCAACCTCGAGATGGCTTGATAGACAGTAGGAGCATTATCTGGAATGAAAATGCAGCAGCTCGAATGGATCACCTTACATACCCCACCTCGATCTGCTAAGATGACATCTAAAACCATACGGTTTTGTAACGTCATAAGTCTCTCCGCCTGAAGTTCTGTGGTGATATTACCAAGGGCACTGGCAGTAATATTAGCTGTCGATTCTACCACTCGAGTCAACTGTCTCAGGTTCCTACTATTGACCATAGGTCCCCAAAACGGGAGGAAACCCTTGAAAAAGTCTCCTGCCTCTTGACCGGCAGTATCCTCTTCGCTAATTACGCCTCGCACAACTCTAGTCTTATGATAATCGGCATCTACAGTGAACGTCGGAGGCAACAGATTTGCAATGAAGCATGAGCCCATGAAGTCAGCGGGCAACCATGCGTATGCACGATCATAGCAGATAAAGTATGTACCCTTGGCAGCCAGAAACACAGGGGACGAGACCATCGGCAGTATGTAATTTTCAGTGCAAGCACTTGCTCCAAGTCGGGCTTGCGATCTTCGACCACGACCCATGAGACAGAAATTACCAGTGTGGGGTACGACCCATATCGGAGGCGAGCTTTTAAGCTGCTTTTCGCTAGTGAACGCACTATATTCGCCTCTACTTAGGACCCTATAGGCTTGTATCTCTTCTTCAGGGATAAGCGAGGGATCATAGATATCACTATCTAAATCCTCTATTGCTATCGACAAAGGTTTTTGATACGAAGTAGGACCAGAGTAGGGGGAACGTGGTTCTCGAATGGGGTGGAAACCCAGTGCGCTTCGAAACATTGTTTGAAATGCTCGAGCTGACCCTTGGGAACTATACGGTAACACCAGATATGGGATTCCCTTATCCGTAGTGTGTGGCATCAACCCACACACCCAACAATTAGTAGTGTTAACCACTAACTGATGTTGATGAAGGAGCTGAATAAAGGAATTGTTGCGGAATTCTACACGTCTAGCCTGCTCGTGCTCCGGTAACATGTGAAAGGAATGAGGAGAGACAGTAGAGGTAAGATTAGGGTCAGGAGTAGGAGTAGGTGTAGCAGGTAAGAAGTGAGACATCATGTAATACACCCCACCCGCCAATAATGCAGAAGCAGTCAAAAACAATACAAACAGTTGGAACATAAAACATTTGGTACGACTGAGTTGCTGCAGCTTGAATCTGTGGACTTGAGCTCCCTCCAAATCATTCAGCTTCGAGAATGCTATTCCCTACGACCGTCCGCAACGTTTCTTGACGCACTTCGTTCTGTGCAGCAATAGTCAATCCCTAGGAGTTCCCAGGAACCGACGGCCTTTAACCTAGCGTCAAGACCTACTATCCAGAAGGAAGTACGCGCGCGGCCCTACGGCCTTCAATGCACAATATGTATGTATGCAAAAACAAAGTCTCTCAGCTGTAAAAGCAAAAGTATAAGGAATGAAGCTCAATATATATATATATATACAAAATAATCACAGTAATACGAAAGTTCAAAACTGATCACGGAAAACGGGATAATGCACTTGTCAATACAGAAAAGCAAGATCTTTTTATTTGTCCTTAGTGCGAGATCGCAAAAAATATCGGGTTTTCCCAGGACGTGTCTGCTCGTCAAACAAAGGATCCGTTGAAGAGACAGCGTCCTGCTGATCAGTTGAGTGTTCTGGTCTTGAGTCTTGCGATGCTAATTGTTCAACGGTGTCTTTCTGCTGCGCTGAGGATTCTTCAACAAGCTGTGCGTCGCTAAAAGGCACAAACGCCGGCAATGTTTCTGTTTCAGATGACGCAATGCCTCTCCTTACCCACGGGTCTGCTGGCAAAGGGATGGGGACTCTTTTGGTGTGCGTGGCATGCACCCAATTCTTACGTCCCTCAAGACGAACAGCAGTCCTCGTGGCCAGGAGCACTTGGTAGGGTCCGGTGAACCTCGGGTCCAGGTTATTTTTGCGTGAAAAGTTTCTCGTCACCACCCAGTCTCCGGGCTGGAGCTGGTGGCCTGGACCCTCCGTCTGCGTCGGCAATGCGTCGTAAACCTGTTGGTGAATTAACCTCAGTTTAGCAGTCAAGTCATGTAGATAATCGATCAACATTGGGTACTCAAGATCAGAAAACATTCCTGGCCTAGGAACCCCCCACACATTCGCAGGACGGCCGAACACTATCTCATAGGGACTAAGCCCTACTCGGGAGTGTACAGTCGCCCTAGTTGACAGTAATGCTAAAGGTAAAGCGTCAGGCCACGAAAGACCAGTCGTAGCCTGAATCTTTGCTAACTTTAGTTTAAGGGTGCCATTGTACCCTTCAACCAATCCAGCTGACTGGGGATGATTGGCGCTGTGGAATTTCTGGTTAATTCCAAGGCCCTTGCACACACTCTTCATCACACTTCCAACAAACTCACTTCCGTTATCTGACCACACGACTCTAGGCATTCCATACCGAGGAAAATATTCCTTCAGTAGGATTTTCGCAGTGGACAAAGCAGTATTGTCTTTGAGAGGATAGGCCTCAATCCATCGGGAGAATGCGCAAACCACAACTAAAACGTATTTCAGGTTATTGCATCGCTCCATATGGATGAAGTCCAATTGAATCACCTCAAAGGGATACGAAGGGGGAGCAAAACTGCCAGGAGGAGTTGGGGTTCCTTTCCCAGGATTGTACATTATACACACCATACAATTCTTCACCAGACGTTCAGCACATTTCGTAATACCATCATTCTTCCACACAGGAGACAATAATTTGCAAATACCTTTCGCGCTAATATGTGCTAACCCATGCGCCATTGTCACAACGGCCAGCACATACGCATCAGGCAACATCCATCTTTTCTGATCGGACAAATCAATCCAACAACCATTCGCATCCAACTTTCCCGTACTTTCTTTCCACTTCATCTTTTCAGTCTCGGTGGCCTCATTCTGAATTACTTTCACACTCTCGATAGTGTCTTCACACATACTCAATTCTGTAGGCCATCTAACCGAACTCGTCACATACATTCGAGTGCTAAGGTTCCGGGCAGTCTCCTTAGCAGTCTCATCCGCAAACGCGTTACCACGACCAACATCATCCGTCACCTTACGATGCGCACTACACTTAACAATCGCAACTTGCGTAGGCAAAGTCAATGCATCCAAAAGATCATTCACAAGCTGGCCATGCTGTATCTTCGTACCATGCGACGTCAAAAAACCTCTCTCTCTCCACAATCGTCCAAAACTGTGAGCGACGCCAAACGCGTATTGGCTGTCGGTAAACACATTCACACGTTTCCCTTTCGCTAACACACACGCTCTAGTAAGAGCAATCAGTTCTGCAGCTTGAGCAGAATTTTGATTCAACCTTGCAGTCTCAACAACAGTATTCAATGTTACAACAGCATAAGCAGTAGTCACATCGCCATTCGGCAACTTAAAACATGACCCATCCACATACAAAGTACCATCCGGATCTTCCAATGGGGTGTTTTTAAGGTCCACTCGACCTTTTGTTTCCTCTTCAGTCCTCAAGTAGCAGTCATGTTCTGCTACTTCATCTGACTCTGTGCTAAGTGGTAACAAAGTTGCCGGGTTCAGAACGTTACAACGTTTTATCTGAATGTGGCTTGCCAAGAGCGTCAATTCGTACCCAGACAACCTCGCACTCGTCAAGTGCTGAGTTTTCGTTCGGTTCAAAAGAGTATCGACTGCATGCGGAACCATCACCGTAAGCATATTATCCATGACCAATCCTGCTGATTGTCGGATGGAGACCGCAGCTGCCGCTGTTGCTCGTAAACAACTCGGCAATGCTCTAGCTACTGGGTCCAAGGTCGAGGAAAAATATGCACATGGACGTTGCTTACCACCAAAAGGTTGCGTTAAGACACTCAAAGCACAACCTTCCCTTTCGTGAACATATAATGTAAACGGCTTACTGTAGTCAGGGGTACCCAACACAGGAGCCGAACACAATGAATCACGCAATTCAGAAAAACTTTTCTGACATTCTTCCGTCCATGGTAAAGGAGTCGAAACATCCTTGCACGTAAGAGCCACCAATGGTTTCGCTAGCAATGAAAAATTTGGAATCCATTGCCTGCAGTACGACGTGATACCTAGAAAGGCACGCACATCTCTTTGGGTTTTTGGCACAGCCATTCGCGCAATTGCTGCAATTCTCTCTGGGGTCAATCTCCTTCCCTCCTTTGACAATAAGTGACCTAGATAGGTTACTTCTTGACAACAATATTGGAGTTTAGAAGGTGACACCTTGTGATTTAACTCACAGAGATGTTGCAGCAACGACACCGTAGCAATTTTGCAAATGTCCTGAGTGTCAGCAGCCACCAATAAGTCGTCGACATATTGGATCAAGGCTGCACCGACCGGCAACCTAAACGCATCCAGTTGACCCTTCAAGGCTTGGCTGTAAATAGATTGACTTTCACAGTAGCCCTAAGGAGCGCGTTTGAACCGGAAGCTGCGTCCACCAAGAGAGAAACCGAAAAGGTCCCTGCTCTCCTCGGCAATCGGGATGCTGAAAAACGCATTTTTCAAGTCAATCACCGAAAACCATGATGCAGAAGCTGGAATCAGAGTCAGTAGCGCCGTGATGTCAGGCACAACGGGAAATTGAGGAACCACAATCTTATTTACCTCCCGTAAATCGATAACAAAGCGATAAACAGGTGGTTTTGAAGGATCAGTACGTTTAAGAATGGGCAGCACAGGGCTGTTGCACACGTTTCCCCGAGTCTCTTCAATAACATCTTTCTCGATCAAATCGTAGATGATCGCTAACAGTGCTCGTTCACCATCAAGGGAGATACGATATTGGGGAATACGTGGCAATCGCACATTAGATTTCAGCTGTACAACATAAGGGGAGATATCAAGTAGGCCCACGTCATTTGGACCTGTTGCCCACAAAGACGCAGGAAGAGAACTCAATTCCGGTGGGAGCTTATCGAGGGACAAATACATAGGAGAGACAACCCTCTCTCCTAACGTAAGCTTTACACCCGCAGGAGAACAATACAACGTTGCATACAAACGTTTAAGCAAATCCAGGCCCAAAAGATTTTCGCCACAACCCGTGGTTAGAATCAACGGAGCTTCTAGCTCACGTGGCCCAATTTGAAGGGGCAAAGGGCGCGAAACTGGATTGCTAACAGGGGCGCCAGAGAATCCAACGGAAACATTTGTTAAGCCAGACAAAGGTGCGCCAGGGAGTTTCGAATGCATGATAGAACTTTTCGCTGCACCAGTGTCCAACAGAAAAGGCTCAACGACGCCCGATGTAGCAACTGCGACGTAAGGCCCTCTCTGATCAACCGGAACTGATACCACTCCCTCTCCTTGTCTTCGGCTGTCCTAGTAGTTACAGTCGTCAGTTCCCTGATCGACGTAATAATCGTCTACATTGTACTGCGCAGATCGTCCTTGCGATGATCCGCGTTGATCGAAACAATTATTAGAATTAGACGAGTTGTCTGAGCGATCATTCTGAGCACCACGACCCCTACCACGTGATGTTTGCTGCGAACCACCACGACCTCCTCTAGATGAATTCCCACTATTACGTTCATTTAGAACAGGACAATTGAATTTAATGTGGCCCTCCTGTCTACAATAAGCACATTGATTGTACCCTAACGAAGATCTTTGGGAGGAGGAGTCATTACGAGTTTGGGATCTGTTCGATTGCGGCTGCGATCTATTCTGTTGGGAATTATTCTGATTCGAACGTGGAGGATACGCTTGCTGAAGCAACACTTTAGTTTTCAGTTCCTTCGTCTTTTTGTCAGCACGGTCGCTCTCTTCTTTCTCTCTATTCTCATAGTATTGTGCCGTAGCCAATATCTGAGCCGAAGTAGAAACGGCCCATGCACTTTCCGAATTCCTCAATTTATTACTCAAATCGGGCAGTAAGTTTGAAACAAATTTATCCACGAACAACCTTTGACCGCCCTCAGTACCCATATCCTGTCCACTATGGTCAATGAATGCCTCCTCGAACCTCGTAAAGAAGTCGGAAACACTCTCATCTTTCTTCTGCTTACAGGCTGACAATTTGTCCCAATTTACCTTCATAGCTGGCATAAGAGTTTTCATTAGCGTAATAATTCTTTGAGGAAGGTCAAGAATCAACTGATCGGGTTTAGTAGCAGCCACTTGTCCGGCATCTGCCGCTACAATGGCAGCCCAAGCACCACCTAATTCAGCCGGATGATTTTCCTGGCGAATCTTAGCCCATACCGGTTGCGGTACGACATTGCCGAACAACATATCGATATCGGCAAGATTCATTACCGTAGCATCTACGAGCTGCGATAGTTCTTTGTAATACCCTGTAGGATTCTTGCGTGGGTCAGGCAAAGATTGCTTCACCTGTAACACTTCCGAGCGTTTCCATGGGAGATGTATCCATACTCTCTGGAAGTGCGCCAGTACCGGAGGTTGAGCATTAGGATTTGCCGGTTTCCAAACCGGTGGGACTTCACGCATAGGGAATTGACCAGACTCATCTGGCAGTCCTTCGACATCCTCAACAAACAAAGCTTGAGGTATAGGAGCGGGACGAAAAGATAGCAACCGCTCGACAGCACGTCGAACGTTAGTATCCACTATCAGTCCATTTGCGAACTGAAGCTGAAGATCAGACAGAGCGGTGAGCACCTCGTCAGGCGCATCAGCCGCTATCTGATCGTGAAGGAACTTACACATTTCATTAAACACATATCTCTGGGTTGGTACATTGAATTGACAAAATGTTTCGAGGACAACACGGGGTGGACTTCTCTGAGGATTTACCATCCAACCCATCGCCATATTGTATAACGAAGCACGTTCTCTATTACCAGGAAGCTGACTACGTCGCTGGGGACCATCGGAACCAGCGGACCCATGAACAGGTCCGAGCGAATGAAAGAAACTAGCCGCAAGAGGAGAATTGCGACTACGAGTAGAAGGAGAAGAATAAGACACAGGACTAACAAGAGAAGGAGTAGAAACAGTAGCAACAGCAGGAGTTAACAAAACAGGAGCAGTAGCAGGAGCAGTAGCGGGAACAGGAGTATGTGGAAGCGGAGGAGCAGTAGGAATAGAAACAGACAAAGGAGCAGGAACAGTCGGAAGAACGGGTGCAGGTTGAGGAACAGGCACAGGCGGATTAGGTGGAAGAATAGGTACGGCAGGGACCACAGGAACTGCGGTACCCTGTACGTACGGAGGTGGTGACTTCATAAGATAAGACATTAAGGGATCCTCAACTGGCTCTTCCTTTTTTTCCGACTCCGTAGGCAAAGCAGGATAACATTTATCTACAGTCATACGCTGTAATCGGTCAAACACTTCCTTATCCTTAACCTCCTTATCACGCTGAAATTGCTCTGCTTTCTTCACTATGGTAGCAACATTATCTCGCTGATTACGTTTAGTCTGTCTGATTTCTTTCTGTCGGGCTTCTTTACGCCACAACCGAAAGGCGTCAAACATGGCCGGCCTTGACTTTCTTTCGAACAATTTAATCTCTAAGTTATCTAGGATCGGGGCCTCGAAGCTACCATGAGGTGGCCAACGAAGGTCGCCGTCCTTTTTTGTGTATTTAATCCAATAATCGTTAAAGGTAATTGGGCCTAGCCCATGCTTACTATAGAGCTCATAAGTGGGAGTTCCAACCGGAGGTATCGGACACGAGTCCTCCAGTCGGGAATCCATACCACAAGGTCTGAAACAACGAAACAAAGTACTGCGACCAGGCATTCTGCACACTAGCCGGGTTTCACAAACTTCAAGGGTTACGGGATTTACCAAGTCCCAGCAAAGAACAAAACCCTCGGTTTTTGGCGGCTGCAGTCGTCAAACAACACAACAAAGTACGCTAGCAAAGTGTCACCGACAAAAACACTCACACAGCGTTTAACAACAAAAACACTCGCTAAAGTGTCAACAACCAAGAACTATGGGAGCGACCCACAAATACTTAACTCAAAAATCGATGGCGTCACCAGGAAGGCCCGTCAATCGTCTCGCTATACCAAGGTCTACGCCAGGCGCCAAAACAGGTCTACAGTCAGGGCAGCAGTCCGTCGCAGCCATCCGGAGGCGGGAATCTTCGCGGGAAAAGTCTTCGGGCCACTTATTTCGACAACAGGATCGATGAAGCGGAGTGCACCTTCCCTTGGAGATTTCACACGAAGTTCCTCACGATCGTCGGGCTTGGACCGGTACCACTGATGCAGCCCCACGTTGGGCGCCAACTGAAGGACTGGGTTCTTTAAGACCCAGCGGTGCCAGGGCACAACACCTGAAACCTTCGTGGGTAACCTGCTCCGGCGTACAAATGACAGAGACACGGGACACTTCCTTCGACTTCAAAGATTCAAGGTTTATTTGCTGCAGGGAACACAGAGGTCACGACAAGTACACCACGTGCAACTTGGGGAGACTGCTTCAAATTGGTTCTGTGGATCGCTCCTTTTATACAGTTTTTACCCATAGAGTTACATTGAACACAAAAGTTTACAACCCGGTTCCCATCATTATCCCCCAGAGGGGTCGCTTTGGTCACTTTGAAACACATCAGGTCCGGAACATAAGTGCGGAAACATTTGGCGGTTCCCAACTGAAAAAACCCATCTTCCCAACATTAGCGAATTCCAATCAGCAGTAAAACAGATCGAAAATAGGAACAAAGACAGGTGCAGAGGAAGACGGAGACAGTGGGGAGATCGGAAAGGGTGTAAAAGGGGAGGTATCGAGAAACACGAGATACAGGCATCAAAGGGACGTGCCTAATGAGATGCACGGCTGAGACAATAAGTCCGTGCGGCAAGATGAGCCTCGAGCGGCGCCATCTGCCTTACAGTAGCATCCCCCTCGTCATAAAGACACTTACAAAGAACATGTGTCTTCCACAAATATCTTGGGAGTCCCAGGGTCGCGAAGCGGACATCGTCCGTTCGCTGGCTACTTGAGGGCAAGAGACAAAATGGATGCCGTATCTAAGATGGAACCCGTGGGTACGGATGAAAAACCCACATAGCAAACGAACGGTTTAAGTTAGCACAGCGAAACTGCGCACACTTACTAAACTCGTCATTTGCGGTTCATAGATACCAGACTCGACCATATTCGTATGAGTCGAAAACACCACTTACAATTGTCACGGAACCTCATAGTGACGTGGTGGTGATAGGGGCTGCACCTTATGTACAAGGCAGCGTTAAGCCACTTAAAGTGGGTTAACACTGTCTTGTACATGCGGCCCCCTTTCACGCTATGGTTAGTGTGAAAGGAGTGGGCAGTGGGTGTTGGGGGTGGCGTTCCACCGCAACACCCATTCATTTTGATGCTGCCCCTATGTACAATGGTGGCGTACATAGCAGGCAGCACCAAAATTAAGACCAGGTAAAAACTGGTCTTAAGATGTCAAAACAAGGAGAAATGCATTATTTTTCTGCGTTTTTGTTTTTTCCATGCATGCTGCCTTGTGCAACACACATAGAAAAAGCAAAATGCTATTGTTGTTTATGTTCAGGAAGGTGTCCCTTCCTGCATAAAAACCAACTTTAAAAAAAAATGCAATTTTGTCACGCATGAAAGTGACAGAATGGCATTTCTAAGATTGTTTATGTGCAGGAAGGGACACCTTCCTACACATAAACAATCCTCCCCTGCACGCAGACGCCCTTGCACTCTAGTGGAAGGGTGCCTGCGTTGGCGCTAAGTTGCTAAACTTAGCGCCATGGCGGGGGAAATGCACAGCTGCACCACATTCTTGTAAATATGGGGCAGCCTTGCGCTTCAGAAGTGGAGGAGAGAGGCGTTAAGCCAGGAAGATTAAAAACTCTCTCCCCCACTTCCTTGTCATATCAGCAACAATCCCTTGAAACTCTCTCTTATAGATCAATTATCACTGTACTGCCAAAAGCGGATAAAGACCCACTGGACTGAAGGAGCTATCGTTCTATATCTCTAATAAATGTGGACATTAAGATATTGGCCAAAATATTAGTGAATAGACTGGGTGAAGTTATTCCATTCATAATACGTGCATCTCCAGTCTGCTTTGTCCCCTGTTGTTATTCTACGAATCTCAAGAGAACCCTGGTCCCCCCTTTTAAGAATCTCCAGGAACTCAGATCGAGAAACATTGACTGTTTCCATAAATGCAGAAAAGGCCTTTGACCAGGTTGAATTGTCAGACCTGTTCAAGGTCATAGACAGATTTGGACTGGGCTAACATTTTATCTCTAATGTCCGATGGTTGTATCAGACTGGTTGTAACAAGTTGTAACTCAACTGTGGTGGCTTCCTCTTGTGAAGCTTTCCCATAAAACGGGACATGAGACACAGTTGTCCTGTTTCCCGACTCTTGTTCCTTCTCACCCTGGAACTGCTGGCTACAGCACTCAGACTTTCACCTCATATTAGGGAGGTGTTGGTCAAAGCAACTATGGTAAAGACTTTTCTCACTGCCTTCATTGACCTACTAGACAAATGTTCTCGGTTCTCCGCGTACAAGGTGAACCGGGGTAAATGCAGAGCAGTGTCTCTGTCACGAGTCATCACCAGAGCATGTATTGTTCCATAATAACTGGATGCCTTAGGGGATGACGTACCATAGGATCCTCCTTTACAGAAGTCTCTCCAACATAATAGAGGACAATCTCCTACCCCTTTTAACCACAACATGAAATGCCATTGACTGGTGACCACCCTCCAGTTATCCCCATGGGGCCAAATCCAGCTTTCAAAATGTTATTGTGCCAAGATTTAACTTTGTCTTTGGAATGCATCTGATCCTATTCCCCAAAGTACTACTGGTAAAAATGGTCTCAGTCATAAACTCCTTCAAATGGGGGCTGGGTGGACTAGCTGTGCCCAACTAAAAATTGGCACTCCATATGCCCACGCGGAATCTGAGGGACTGAGACTGCCCCACATGGCCTCATACTACATGGCCCATGACCTATCACAACTGGCACATTTGGGGATTTTTGCAGCCAACATACTTAAATCGTTCTATGACTTTCAATGGTAGTTCAGCCAACCCCACTCGCAAGGATGATCATACCACTAATTGAGCATTACATACAGGGGCAGTTATCTGAACTTGTCCAGGAGCTACTACGTTCTCCAGTTTGCCATTACCTAGAGACTTGGGGTGCCTCTAAAAGATAATCCCAGACCTTTATAACCTACTGATTGATAAACAATTCACCACCCTTCTAATGGGAGCTTGTCAGGATGCCCTGACATCCCAGGTTAAAATGGGAGTACACACTGGAGGCCTCAATAGACCTCCTGAACATGATTCCTGAACATAATTCCTTACTCTGAGAGGCAAAACTAAAATTCCCATATTTTAAGATCCTCCACAATTAGTACTTGGCTCCTCAGTAACTTCACGGGTCTGCCTTTCACTGCATAACACCATAATCTCCAGTGGAGTGAGGTTGCAGGCTGTGGCAAACTAGCTCCCCATAAGGCTGGATACCCCTCTGTAGAGGAAGGGCTGAACAGGATTTGCTACAGTGGAGAAGAACATAGAGGGAGACACCACAAAGTCAGGCCGAACAGCGATGCACCAGAGGTGGTTGGGCAAGCAGGTAGGTCCCAGTCACCTGTCGGTTCTCTGGCCACTTTTTGTCTAAATTTATTTTAAATCCCAAGTTTGGGTTTTTTGGTTGTTTTGGGCACCTTTAGAGCTACTTCCTAGTGTTAAGGACTGGTTTAGCACCACTTCAAGGGCAGAACTCACCACAGGCAGGGTTCAGATGCGGGATCAAAGTTGTTGGTGCTTTTATGTCCCTGTAGCTTAGAGCAGCAAGCCAACCAAGTAGCCCTTGGAGTCACTTTGCGAGTCTTGGGATCAAGCAACAAGGCAGGTTTCAAGCAGCAGGGTAGTCTTCTGTAAGCAGCAGGGCTGTCCTCTGAAGCACAATGCAGGCCTCAAATAGCAGGGCAATCCTCTGAAGTACAAGGCTGTCCTTCTGGAGTGCTCTGAAGGTACGGAAGTGAACTGAAGAGTTTGCCTGAGGGTCCAATATTTATACTTCATGCCAGCCTTTAAAGTGGGAGAAACTTCAAGGCCATTCTACATTTGGTTTTTGGAAACTTTCCCTTCTACTGCCCAGGCCCCAAGAGGTCTAGGGTGACAAAATGCTGGTGTGAAGATTTTTTTGAGTGTGCTAAGGCAGCCCCTGTGAAATGTAAGTGGTGCAGGAAACAGCTCCACCTGACTCTTCCTGACAGGATGGCCCATCCTCCAGAGATTAATCAACCTTCGTCTCACTGTCTGGGAGGAATACACAAAGACCAACTGCCATGCTAATCGCAGTCATGTGACCCAGGACACAGGCTACAGGCCAAAAGGTTAGAACAAAAAAAAATGCCAACTGTCTAAAAGTAGCACATTCAGAATTAAGTTTGACTTTACCATCAAAGAGGGGTTTAAAATACAATTATTTTGACCAAACATGACATTTGTACCTGTTCCCAATCAAAATGTATCACTTGTTAAATGTAATAAGGTAACCCAATGTTTTCCTATGGAAAAGGTAGGCCTCACAATAGGGAAACACTAATTTTGGAGTTTGTTTAACTACCAGGCCACGTAAAACTTAAAAGCACATGTCCAACTTTGTAAATACAATGTAGCCTGCCCTATATACTGTTTGGGGCCTACCTTAGTGGTGGCTTATATCTATTAAAAAGGGAGGTTTAGGCCTGGCAAAAGGTCAATTTTGTCATGTTGATTTGACACTTTAAAACTGCACATAGAAGCTTCAATGGCAGACCTGACACAAGCTTGAAAGGGCTATGTAAGTGGGTGGCGCAATTAGTGCTGCAGGCCCACTAGTAGCATTTAACTTACAGGCCCTGGGTACACGTTGTACCACTTTAATAGAGATTTATAAATACATTTAATGTGCCAATTGGGCATATGCCAATTTTACCATGTTTTAAGGAGTGAGCACATGTTAAAGACTTTTTAGCAGTGGTAAAGTGCATAGAGTCCCGTAGGCTAACAAAAAAATATTTCTGAAAACAGGGGGGGAGAAGGCAAAAGGTTTGGGGGAAGACCTCCCCAAAGGCTGTAGGCCAAGGGGACCAGCTGTACCACTGATCCTTCTTGCCCTTTTCCACAATATGGAAGACTATATAGTCCCTAACAAACATTCTCAAAAGTGCTTTGCAACGACTCTGGCCATTGCCAAATTGCACATATTGCGCCACTGGCCAGAATCAACCCTTCCTACCATTGCAAAGTGGATGTCTGAGCTGGTCAGGGTTCGGATGTGAACAGGCTATATGTAGGTTTAATGGTCAGATAGCACACTTCAACATGAAGTGGAAACCTTTTATTATGCCACCAGTTCGTCCAGGATGATGCATCCCTAACTGGCGCCTGCTGCGACCAGGGGGTTGACAGCTTTGGGGTACAATACCCCACACTCCCCCATTTTCAGTTCAGAAGGTGCTACTTTGGTGCTCCCTTTCTGCTCCTTGATGCTGCAGTGTGTATATATTCATCTGCATTGGTCTAAATGCACTGGGTATAGCCTTGAGGTGGAAATTTCTTCGCAGATTACCTTGTACTTACTCATTGCGGTACTTCTAAGGTGCGGCAACCATACAGATAGCATTATCCTATTTGTCTTCTCCCCCCTGAGCTCTCCCACAGAGGGTCCTTCTGAAGTTCATAAGAACATGGACGCTATGCTGAGAGGGCATAGAAATACAGACATGTAAGTTTGTTTTAGATCTGGCCTTTGTTGGCATGATCTCCCCTAATCTTTTTGGCTACCAACCTCATGTTTTGACTTTGTTTTGCTAGCCTTTGGACTGTTGTGCAGTGTCAAAGTGCTGTGCTCATCATATACAAACTGTGGATCGGTGTATATATGATTGGCTGATTCGAGTTATCTGTACGCTCTATGCCTTTGGGTGAACCCTATACCAGGGACATGTATATCTAATGTGCCTCCGTGGGCCTGCCACACTGGTTGTGCCATCCACTGAAGTAGCTCATTGATTGTCCAAAAGGTTTGCCCTGGTTGGGCCTATGTGCACAGGTTACCGTTACTTGGATTAGCATTTAAAAAGCTATGTGCCAAGGTTCTGCATGTCTCTTTCCATGTCAGAGTTCTCCCTGGTGACAGGGTGCGGTGTTGGGGAGAGGTTGGGCAGGTGTGCGTATGCGTTACCTGTAGGATTTGTGAATTACACCTGATGGTGTGTTTAGTACCATGGGGCCAGCTTCTCGCACTGGATTAGCATGAGGGGTTTGGGGAAAGGCTGTTGAGCGTCACTTCCTACAGGAAGAATAGTAATAGTATAGTGTTTGGAATCTATGAGTTTGTAATGACAATTCTTCTCCGGTAGTGGGAGGTGGATTAACATTACTGTGATGGAAATGTCACTTTGGGAAAGAGGTCATTTCTATGCTTGTGGCTCTGTGTGCCTGTGGCCTGTCTCCTAATTTACAACAGGGTGTTAGGGGGGCATAAATGGAGGGGTTCATGGGAAACTACGAACCTTTGACTCTGTAGGGCCTTTCTGGGATGGTTACGTGAGGCAGGGTCTTGGCCCACAAGAGATTATGATCAAACCCCCTGGGTAGGATGGCAGAGAGGACACAATTTAGAGAGGGCCTGTGCATTTCTAAGGTAGCCTTTTGAACTGATTGTATCTACAAAGCCCATGGTGGATATAACTACTGGGGCTTCTGTCTCCGAAAGTAGAGACACCTTTGGATTTGGAACAATACTACACTGGTTTGATACAGGGACATTGAAATGAGGAGTCATTAGGGCAGGAGGGACTGTAACTGGACTATCCACAGACTTGTGGTGGCTTGAAGCTTGTTGTGCTCCAGGAAGGGGACTATCACTTGGTGGATTTTGCCTGGACGTTGCTGACCTGCATCTAAGTGCCGACTTTCGTGGCCTATGTCTCGATATACTCTCCAAGGGCCAGTGAGCTGGCCTACTGTCCACGAGATCCCAGGGACACAAAGGATCTCACCTTCAACATGAGATTGCAAGGATAGCACTGGGTGCGGCGGAGACAGGTAGAAGTGATTGTGATGGGACAAGGACTGTCCTGACATACACCATCATATTGCTGTGCAAGAGGAATCTATGTACCAAGATCTGCCGCCATCTGAGGTGCGAGGACATGAGGATTTCAAGCAGTGCAGGGGAACCTTACAGAGTCTGAGGGACTTATGGTTGCAACCAGGGGACCTGTGCTCTCTTGTGCTCCACAGTGTGTGTGTCCAAGTGGTGGTAGGGGAACCTGACCTGGGACCTGAGACTGTCTTTGGCCTCCAGATCGGGAGAATGACAGTGCCTGACATTGCAGCCTCTGTCAGAGATCGCTGGCTGTCTCTCCCTGGGTATTATGCCACAGGGTGCTTTGTTGCGGAAAACACCATGATGACACCCAAAGGATTCCATGTGCCTTGTGGGCATCTGCAGCTGACTGTAGAGGGTCTACGGCAGGTCACACTTCTGCTTGAGCCGTAAACATTTCTCCAGATGGGGAAGCGTGCCACATTTTTTTTCCTATGGGGATAGCAAGCCCACACTCGCGCAGGTGCCGTCACACTCCTTGAGGTCTAAGACGGATGGATGAAACTAAGTAACTGGTTCTTTCTTTGTTAGGTAGTTCTGACTGTCTAGTGAACAGGGTTCCAGTAACGGCAATGTATATAGTTCGCTGGTGGAGTTGAAGGACTGAGAGGCAGAGGCTGGTGACTGTTTGACCTTTCTGCAATGGGAAAGATCAACAACTGCACATCATTTTAAAGTGTATATACAATGAGTGTTTTGTTTTGATTTCAATAGAGAAGTTTGACAAGTGGTTATAACTGTAAACAATGTGTATCTCGTTTTGATTTCAGTGTTTTTATACATGTGGTGTGGTATATTTGTGGCGAATGCAGTGTGTTGTGAGGGGGGGGTTCTATGCCAATACTTTACACTCTAGCCTGAGGACAAGCCTGACTGCTAAATGCCAAGCTACCAGAGGGTGAGCACAGGTTATCGGACAAGTGTATCGTACTCATCCAATTTGGAACAGTGAATTCTGACTAGCTTCGATGTGTCTTAGCCAGCCCATAACCACTGGGTATAACAGTTTGTTTGATAGCATTGTTTATATGCCTCTATAACTCAGCAGCTGGCTGTGCCGTTAATGCTGCGAAGACTTGTTGTAAAGGATTTACACATTAAAATGTTAATAAAGAATTGTTTAAAAAGAATTACTTTCCCACATTTCTTCAGTTTTGCGGTTGTAATTTAACCTTAGCTCACCCCAACCTATGTAAAGCATGTCTGTTACAAGGTCCCCTGAATGTCCCTAATGCAAAACAATGCTCAGACGAATTACCTGGACCACAACTTCTATTTAATTTATGCAGAAAACTGAAGAAATAATTTTTGGGGTGAGAAATCAATTATTATATACAATAGCAATTTTCTAATTATTTAGATTGTTTATATATACTTTGGACCAAATACCTTATTTGTTTAAAAAAACAAAAATATTTTCATGCTTTGCATTTCAGAATTTAATAACTTGATTATAAAAAAAGTCATTGAGTTATTTGAACAAATAACGCTGCTGTTTGAATTTATGGGAGAATCAGAAGCATTACTCCAACATTTATTTATTTTATTTATTTATAAAGTTTTATATAACGCGAACTTGACCCAAGAGGGTATCAGAGAGCTTTACATTTAGGATTGTTGCATTACAAGTTACATCAGATACAAGAGCATAGTAAGGTACAGTACACATAAACAATGTTTCAATAATTCGTAGGAGGGAGGGGAGGAAGGAGTAAAAGCGGGTAGACAAGGAGGAACAATGCCCTATGTCCGGCTGGGCAGGGGACGGTCAAGGGGGAAAACCAGGGCCAGACTCCTCATTAGCTGTCAAGCAGCTCCACCGGTCATTCGCCATGTTGTTCAGGTCTCAGCGTTCAGGAAAGAACAGTTTTTCGTTTATTTGAATTTGTGAAGGTTATATAGCACTATCTAGACCCGGAGGTATCAGAGCACATAACCAGGGGAACGTTGCATTAGAAGGTACATCAAAAGGATTATAAAGCGCTGGCTATACCCGTAGGTATCAGAGCGCTATAGCAGAGGAACATTGCGTTACAAATTACATCAGTTACAACAGAGTAGTAAGGTACAGTAAACAAACAACGCGGTTGAGAAAATTGATAGGAAAGGAGGGGAGAAAGGAGTCATAGCAGGGAGAGGAGGAAGAACTGTGTCAAATGTCCGGAGAGACAAATAGAGAGGGAGAGGGGAGAGGTGGTGTGAGAAGGGAGAGGATGAGGTATAAGACGGAAAAGAGATAAAGGGAAAGTCAGCCCAAAGACCGAGTGGGTAGGTGACAGCCAGGGAGATAATCCAAGGCCAGTCTCCTCTATAGCTCTCTTGGAAACTCCAATGGGCATCGGTCAGAAAAATGGAAAGAAAGGAGACAAGGAAAAGACAGAACAGCAGAAATATGCAGGGGAAGGGGATGAGACAGGGAGAAAGGGAGAAACTGTCCAGGGTCCGGCTGGGCAGGTGACGGTCAGGGGAAAAACCAAGGCCGATCTCCTCAATTAGCTGAACAGAGCAGCTCCACCGGGCATCAGACAGAATGCTCGATATAGCGCTGGCTAGACCCAAAGGTATTAGAGCGCTTTACATAAGGTTCCACAAAATTAAACAGTACATTAGAATCAGGTAACATCAGTTGCTAGAAAAATATTTCAAGAGCATAGAAGCAAAGAAGGGTAAGGGGGTAGGGAAGGTGAGGAAGGGGAATATAGGACAGGGACACTAAAGGAAGTCTGCCCCGAGTCCGGCTGGGTAGGTGACGGCTAAGGGGGAAGTCCAAAGCCCATCTCCTCTTTAGCTATCAGGTAGCTCCACCGGACCAGGGCCAAACAGCAAGGTCTCGGTTAAGAAGCAAAACATTTTAAAGAGTATAGGAAGACAAGAAAAGGGGAGCATAGAGGGGGTGGGGGAAAGGAAAGGGGTAGGGAGAAAAAATGACAGAGAGACGACGGAAAGTCTTCCCAACGTCCAGCTGGGTATGTGATGGTCGTGGGGGAAATCCACAGCCCAACTCCTCTTAAGCCAGCAGATAACTCCACTGAGCATTGGTCAGATAGATAGGTCTCAATGGTCGGAGGAAGGTCCCAAAGTCAATATCAAGGTGGGTGAGCCAGGGTTGGAAGGTGGAGGGGGAGCACCTCCAGCCTCGCTAGAGTAACCTCAAAGTGCCAGTCCAGGGAGTCCAGTGTGGGTGGAGGGGGTTCCAGGGTGAGGAATAGCAGAATAGAAGGTGGGAGCCTAGGCGTTTAGTCTGGGAAAACACACGGGCCTCCTGTAAAAAGGATAATACCCTAACAAGGAAACAACTTATTTGGAAAACAAATTTGCACTGGGTGTAGTGCACAATAATAAACTGTGTAGCAGTTAGACCTTAGAACCAAGATCAAATTATACAACCAATACTGCTGTGATACAAAAATATTCCTTTTTTATTTAACTTCTTTTATTTTCTTCTTATAATTTACTTCAAATATTATAAAAAACATACATACATATGATCAATGATTTTTTCCATAAAATACACATTCTAGATCCTTCTCTATATACATTTACACCACAAGTTGTTGCAAAGTATGATATACCTGTGAGGTATAAATGCCTTCAGCTAGTAAGCAAAAACAGTCATCGTTGATCTAGTACAATATATCTAAATGTTTTTCAATCAGACACAAAACATATGTCAATTTCAAATAAACTGATGGCAGTTGTTGATTGCCAGATACCACATATGCACTGATTTTCAGAAGACACTGGTTACAGATCTTTACTATCACCAATGCGTTTCGGCAAAAACCTTCCTTAGGGTTTTCCTACCAGTGGTTTACTAGAATGGAAAAATATTTTACTTCAATTTATTGTGCAAAATGGTATAATGGTCTATGGTACAACTGCAAACTACAATAATAGCATTGAGATGTCTCATTAGAGACTATCACCCTCCCCTATATACATGGTCAACAAGGTTCAAAGGTTCCAGTTCCGCTGTAAAGTGCAACAGTTTTTATTAATACAAAACTTGTGAACATATAACATCCACACTCTTATAACACCCCTAATTTGATATTTGTCCAAAAGTTGATACTACACAGATGTAAATTAGTTCTTAGTTTTTCCCTTTTGGGTTTATATACCTGACATAGATGTTAATCATCAGTTCAACATAGATTCTATTCTTCTAGACTAGATGTTATTTCTAACTCATGCTTTCAGTCATCTTTTCTAGGTTGTTGGTAATTTAATGTTAGCGTGGGATCTTATTTTCCTAGGTTTCTCTTTATACCTCTGCTCCAATATGCTGGAATTTATGGGGCAAAGAGGTATGTTTCTATCTGTAGATATACTCCATTTCATTTTCTGATGAGCCCTGACATCTTTGTGCTAACATTTGTATACACATGGTTGCATTTAATGGCTCCTTACCAGATCTATTTCGTTCACTTTCCTCACTTCAATATATGTAACTACTGGATCAAGGAACTTCACTCAATCAATATCGGCATGCCACTGCAATGGTAAAATAATGTATATTAACAAATGTTTCTATATATGGAATCCTGATTATTATACCTATTAGTTAGTTACCCAATCTATCGTTATTATGTCCTTTGATTGCTTGTGTTCCAACATGGGATTCAACATAAAATCAAGTGAATTGGTTCATGGAATTTGAAGAATATATAATATTGCTGTAACAATAAATTAATCTCTATTACCTATAGAAACTTATAATTTTCGAAATCTAACTATACTACAAGGAGACTGTTGAGGGGACAAACAAAATACTCACCTCTTAAATTATCGGCAGAACCTTGAAGAATCAAGTAGTAACATTCAGATATTTAATTGATATATATGTCTGAAATTATAATAAATCGGACTATATTAGATTCAATAATTTGCATACAAATCTCTCCTAAACATCTAAAAACACATGGTGGAGAATATACTAACCTCGATAGCTGAAATCAATCTATGTTCACTGGATGATATTCTAAATCTCCATGTCTCAAAGCCTTTAGAGTAGGTAGGAGTGAAAAATGATATATCCTAGTGAAAAGAGAAAGAAAATAGAGCTGATAGATACAGCCATGTGTCTATCCTATATTTTACTTCTATCTTTTCTTTTACGTTCAATTGCGGCCACCTATTTTGGAAATCATGGTCTTTCTGTGGTCCAGCACTATATCTAACATGCATCAAGTTTTCTTACTTTTTTGACTTGGATTCAACTCTCTGTCTGTTCTATACTGATCAAACCTTATACACTAAGGTCGAACAAGCCAATCAAAATGGATTGCATGACACTATGTATTTTTTGTCTACCGTGTGACCTTATTAGTCGACCAAACAAGCTGTCAAATTGCAAAATAGGGATAAAGATGGAAACAACTTTAATTCATCCACTACAATGCTCAATCACTTAGGAATTCACCATTTGCAAAATGTAGGGAAAGAATTCTACGTCTACTTCTCCTCGGATGTAGTATAGTGTATAGCTCTCCTATCGGTAAAAAATTGCATTACAAAAAATAGGGGCAATAGACTAATGATTATAGATTCAACGACCTAGTATTTAAAGATAACAACATATAAACATTTCAAAAATGGGGGAATGTATGCTCGATATTGAACAGGTGCGCCGTCAAGAATCGCTAATTAAAGTTTTATTTTCTTAACTCCTTAAAAGATAGTAGCGTGTAACTTGTATATTACAGCCAGTGACTTGTGCGATAATATTTAAGTGAACGGTCAACAGGCTCAAAGTTAACCGTTCTCTTAACTTACTACCTTTCCAATATTATGCAGGCGCTTCGTCAAAAATAGCTAATTTAAGTTTATATCCTTTAATTCCTTAACGAATATTGGCGCCTAACTTATCTATTGCAGCCAGTGACTTGTGCAATATTATTTAAATAAACAGTCAACAGGCTCAAGGTTAATCGCTCTCTTACCTTCCTAGCTTGACGCCGATTCTTGCAGGCTCTCGTACCTCACGACGATATTTTAGAATACAAACTTCGCCTGGCCAATTTCTCCATTAAAATAGCCTGACGTAGCGTGTATACGTTACGTAATGACGACACTATTGTGCGCCCTATTAAGCTGCAATATGTAAATGGATCCACCATGTTGGGTATACTAGTTAGCAATGAAATATTTATTATCTACGATAGTTGTTGTTTTGTGCGCATTTCTGCCCACAAAACATTCCCAAGTGCCCTACCTCTCCTCCTCTGAAAGTCATATCCCTGCTACCTAAGAAACCTAACCACCTGTGGCTCATCCATTATTCCTACCAACCATGCGCCTGTGTCACGTACCACCCCCACTGAAGATCACAAATAACTTCTATTAATCTAATCAACACAATAAACTGGAGTGAATGGGGACTTCAGACTATATCCAATAGTCAACAGAAACCAATAATACTTGCAGTTATCACTAACCTTGGGTTCCAGATCAGCGTGCTGCCCGGCGTAAAGTACTCCAGTGCCTCGTCAGGGGTAGAAAGCGCTATATAAGTGTAATTACAGTCTGTGGTCGACACCATTAAGTCCAGACGGTCGCATATCTTGCAAGAGAAAATAAAACAATGCTTGCGTCCTTACAGATTACATTCTTCTAGATGTGAAAAACGACACTGACTAAAGTAAAACCACACTGAAGAGGCCTGTGACTATTATCAAACTTGTCTCCCGTGTAAAGTCATTGCAGAATGTAATCTGTAAGGCCACAAACATCGTTTTACTTTTCAGTGTACTGTAGAAATAAAAGGGTGGATGTGCGTTTATAAGCACTGTTGTTCTAAATAACATATTTTATGTACAATAACACACGCACACATTTATATCATGTATGCGTGTCTGTAAACAACATTGCATTCAGTGCAAATATTTTTTTTGTGCTACAATCCAGAGAGTTTATAAAATATCTTTATAAAGGATTGCCAATTACCGTAATACGTGAGGGACCTTAGTCCTCCAGCACCCATCAATACCATAAGTTAATTACATAAAGTCTATCGTTGATCAATGTAAAGCGTAATTGGTTAGAGCAATCATGTTCTAATTAATTTGCTTCCTTTGAGGGATCTTTTATAAGAAGAGTTCTTCCCATGGCCTTGCAGTTCATGGAGGCTAGCTGTGATTTTGTCCAGTTAAGCGGGTGACTTGAGTCCTAATCGTCGCTTCTCTATTTGAGCCCAATGTTTAATTTGCAACAAATAATTTACCTGCTCTTGCCACAGCCCCGCCTTGAAAAAATTGACATTGTTTAAGAACTGGTCATTTACGTATAAAATGGGCGAAATTTCACATATATATATTTTCTGTGCAGATTCACTGATCAAATTAATTGCCATTGTTGAAGGGTGGGGGAGCGTAGCTCAGGAGATGCTTGTTTCGATGCGTAAATGTTATAAACACGTTATTTTATTCGTTAGGTTCACTTGTAAAATGGCTGCAACATGAAACCCATAAAGGAATGAGAGGTGATTTCTCCATTTTAGTAAAATTGTACCATGATAAGAGCAAAGAATTTGTGCCTTTCATTCCCTTATAAAATGTTTGAATGCAGGGATATTAGAATGAATGTTTCCAATAATGCGTTCTTTTTTTTCTCGTATTTATAACACCATGAGTGGTTATATTTTTATAGTTATATTTCTCTCCCCATAAGAATGATTTTTTAATTCTTAGCTACTTTTGAGACAGCTGGCAAAACTGCACAGAACTGTCCTTTTTTGATAGCAATTATTTATTAAGTTTTCAAATAAAATGAATACTTTTCCATGTTCACAATGAGTAACATAAGAGAAAACAATATCCAGCCATCAAATTCCAACAGAGATGCAATGAAGTGCACACACAATAATAACCAATCTCCCTCCTCCCACTAGTGCTCATACATCAGTCTCGATCTAGAGGAGTGTCACCCGTCCACAATACTTTCACATTGTGCCAGAGTGCAGAAGGAAAAATATAGACCAATGTGTAAGGTGAGGGAAAAAGATGACAAACAATACCCACAGGTCGTGCATACTCATTAGTACAGAAAGCACCACCAGATTTCTTAAAATGTAGACAGATTATCATTAACTTTATAAATCAGTTTGATTGTAGCACTACAATACATATCCTCAAGACAATGTTTGCGGATTGTTACACTAGTAGATTGCCAGAATCTCAGAATGCCCACTTTCATTTTGCTTGGGGCAATGACAACCAGAGCCTTGCATGTAATGCCAATTCAGAGAGGGTAGAAAAGTCATGTAAGAGAGCAATTCTATCTGTGAGTAGGGGTGGGTGGAATTTGCAAAGTTTCACTCCACAGAATTCCATTGAGTTACCTAAAAACTCTGCAGGATTCTGCGAGCGGTGCAGTTCGGTACATCGCTCTGCTCACGCTGAATTTTAGTGCTGGGACTTTGTCCTGCGCTGTAAAATCTGCTCGAATGGCAACACACGGCAAACCAGAGGGTGCTGCTTCGTCCTGCCACTCAAGTATATTTTGTACTTGAGCAGGAGCTTTCACAAATGAGCGGTTGAGACCTGCTACAACCGCCCGCGTTCAGAAATCTTGCTGGGAGGTGGTCTAGTGCCTGATGCTCTCGCGAACACTCGCCAACTTAACGTTGGCGAGCCGCATCAGAGAAAAGACTCTGGGGCTTATGATCAAGAAACGGCGTTAAAATTATCGCCGTTTTAGTGGCAGAAAACTGCTGCTAAAGCAGCGATAATAGGCTTGATAATATGAACTTGAGAATTCCCATAGAAGCCCATGTTCTGGTGTCAACATGGGCTTCTATTGGAATTCTCTACGGCATATTATCAAGCCCATTATCGCCGATTTAGCGGTAGTTTTCTGCCCCTAAAACAACAATAATTTTAGCACCGTGCTTCATAATATGTCCCCATGTCACGTGGCTGTTGGTGACCTTATCCCAAAACTCCACACTCTAAGCAGGTCAAAACTCCTCGAACTTCACTGGAAGAGCAGAGTTTACTCTCTAACCCTAGCTGTGAGGTCAAGTGTCACATCTAGTTGTTCCTTTAATGTTTCCAATAGCTATCTTTAGTAACCCTGCACCATTTGCACAATCCGAGAGAAGGTGGACAATATCATCCCCTTCTCTGCCACATCTCCATCATCTAGAATGCACACACCGTTTGGCCATTTGGAGTTTAACAGGAAACCAGTGCCAGCAATGGAGCTCCTTGATTCTTTTATGGCTTTCTTGATGCTTGCCCGATTACGATCCTGGTTGGAACTCGGCTACAAGACCATCGCTGGACCACTGCCACCACCAAAACTCCTGCTACCACATCGACAGTGGGAAAGCCAGAGACAGGACTTGGAGGCAGTCTCGCCAAGGTACCCACCATCTGGATTACAATCTGCTTTTCCTTTGAAAGTAGATGGAAAGGCACAAAAAGTGATGAAAACTCACCTTTTTTAAGGGTCCACTTCGGAATCTGTGTCGGACGCTGTAGTCCAGGTCCCTCCTGTGCTGCTGCCACCAGATCACAATGCTCTTCAACCCCATTGTTGTTAAATGCAAAGGTAGGCTTCATCATCTCTTCTCCTATTTAGTGCATTGTAACAATTTGTTATATTTAACATGCCATAAAACATACAGTACACATGACCTACATATGCATTGTGACACATACACAACATATAGTTGTGTTTCAGATATACACATGTTGAACACACCTGTCTTTCCAGTAGCAAAACATCACTCCTTTGGGACACCGCTGCCAAAAGACCACCAGCCAATTGGGAACATCGTAATACCGTGGGTGGAAGACTGCCGAGTCGGCGATCTTCTTCAGACAGCCGCCACTGTGACACGACAGTGAGCCTGCCAAACTCGGAAACAGGCCCTTTATTCAGTCTCACCTCCCTCAAAACCCAGTTTTGGTCCTCCAAAAGCATCCTCCAGTCATCATCGTCAGAGGTTATTGTGAGACGGAATTCCCAAAATTGCAGCAGCTCAATGGATGTATTTTGGGAAAAAGCATGAGCAATAAATACTGAATACAACCCAGAGATGGTACCCCCAAAAATGTTACAAGTATTTATGTATGACTGGAGTGGGGAGAATGTCAATATGTGCATCCTCTTCCCTAAATGCAAACGCGGTGCCCCAACTAGTTGCATGTACCCGCTATCTTTGCATGTTTGGAAGGTTCTGTTGGTGCTGTAGGTCTAAGAAGGTTTAAAATTCCCTGTCCTTGATCGAGTTGGTCACATGGTGTATATCACAACTGTTTGACTTGGCCCTTTTTGACAGGTTCATCCCTAAACATTTTTCCTTTACTGTGACCTGGTGTTGGTGGTTTTAGGCCTCAGGGCACTTTAGCACGCCTGTCCAGTGTAAAGTGTGTGCACTCTCTGTGTTACATTGGTGATATTGGCCTGCCCTCCTATAGGAATGCATTGGGGATTCCCTGATCAGTGTGTCAGTGGTAATTCCTAATATGAGAGGTGCAGAGTGGTCGAGTTTAGTATATTTGAAATTGTAAAAATAAATGCGGCGCAATGGTGTGCGCATATTTATTATGGCTAGTTGAGAAATGCCACTTTTAGAAGTTGCAAAAACAGCAGTTGATGGACAGAATGCAGAACAAAACGATGGATTTAGGCCCAGATCTCTGTACTGGGGTGAATGTATGACATTGTTCTGCATTCTGTCCATCAATTGTTGTTTTTGCATTTGTTTTTGCACTTTTAGAAGTTAACATTTCTGTGTGCTCTGTGTCTGCCTGCCTGATGTGAATTGCATGTCTGGCTTGGGAGATAGATAATACTTTTGTCAAGACAACCATACCGACCCACATGTTGAAGTGAACGCAGCCTTGTATTTTACCCAATTTTCAATCGCTGGGCCTTGATGAAGTCTCTGTGGGAGACGAAACACGTGTTGGCGATGTTTATGCTGAGAGAACCTTTTTTTAATGAAATTTGAATAAAGGAGAAAACATAAATAACGCTATCTGAAGAGGACCTTTTTTGACTCTACATTGGATTACTAAGTCACCCTTCTGCTGTTTAAATTTTGCGTCGTCTTGTAAACTCTACTGGTGACAACAGTTTAAATCTTCATTTGTGCAATACGCATATAAAGACTAAAAGAATTTAAATTATTTGGTGTGCAGTAATTAGAACCTCACTTCTTTAAAAAAAGGCTATTTTTATATATAACCTTGTGTGGAGTAAGTATGGGCTAATTTTGCGGATTCGCGGTCTGCAAATTCGCGCGAAATGGCAAAAAAATTGCAAGTTCGTGGATTTTCCCGCGCACTCGCTGATTGTTTTGCCATTTGCACAAATAATGTGACACGTGTGTCTGTAACTTTGCCACCGCGCCGAAAGGCGCAAAGGTCCCTTGAGTGAGATCTCCATCATACTGAGGAAAGGGCGGGAAGACGTTGCATACCCTAGTGTGTGTGGCGGGGCCAAACGGGTGGGGCTTCTATGCAAGTTCACATGCCTCTTGTTTATAAATGGTCAGCGACCGATCAGAGCAGCAGATGAGAAGAAAGCAGCCCCCTGGTCACAGGATGTACACAGGGATTGCGCTCGAGAAACTTGTGGATGCAATGACCTCCATCAAGGATTACATCTAATTGTAGGCGGTAGATATGGGGAGGAAGCACACCTGGATCTTGCTCATTAGTTGTTTGGACTGATTATAAAGTGCGACTGAATTTGAGCTTCAACTCTGGCACGTTGCATACCCTAGTGGATGTGTGTGGTGGGGCTTCTATGCGAGTTCACATGCCTCTTGTTTATAAAGGGTCAGCGACCGATCAGAGCAGCAGATGAGAAGAAAGCAGCCTCCTGTTCACAGGAAGTACACGAGGATTGCGCTCGAGAAACTCGTAGATGCAAAGACCTCCATCAAGGATTACATCTAATTGTAGGTGGTAGATAATAGGGAGGAAGCACACCTGCCTAGCCTAGACCGTGCTCACTAGTTGTTTGGGCTGATTATTTGAGCTTCAACTCAGGCATGTGCAAAAATCCGCCCGCAAGCGAATTTGCGAATTTTTTGGCAATTTTGCGCGATTTGCGGATCGCGAAATTGTCGAAAATTCGCAAATTCCGTGAGTGGAACGGATTTTGCACCCATACTTAGGGGTCGAATAGGATCGCGGACGGAAACATGTTCCGTCCGCCAAGGAAGGTGGCAAGATACTCCGGACCGGTCCGCGGATAAACCGCCATAGCGATTAGGATAATATATGAACGAAACTCCGATCGCGGCAGACGGAGCACACCAAACTCCGTCTGAGGAGGTCGGAGTACACCTGAGACCGCCGCAAGCGGACGGAACCGAAGAAACACCGGCCGCCGCGTACGCACATGACCGCGTGAACATCCACATCTCCCGCTATACCTGCGTAGGCTCCGTGTCCGCGATTAGGATAACTCCGCAAGTACCCCGGTAGGCACCGCAATCCACGTCCGCTGCGGTAACAATGCAACGAGAAACCGTGCATCACAGCGGAAGGCCAACACGAACAACATCCCTACCATCAAACCAATGACAAACAGTGCGACGGTAGTAAATAGCAAACACAGGAAACAGAACTACCACCCACCTGAAACATCAAAACCAATCACAAGACACAATGACCCACCCCCAAGTACCACATAATGCACACCAGTCAACACACCCACCTAGCACATGACTGCCAATAACCATTGAGACAGGACCAAGACACAGACTATAAAAGAACTCCTACCCACTCCCGAAATCCTCTGCATCACAGCATAGCTGCTAGCAAGAGACACAAGAGTACCTACAGCACACACCGATAGAATACACACAACCACCACCCAAACACACCCACAACACAAACACCCACCACACCATTCCTACACACCACACACCTGCACCTCCCAACTCACTCAAACCCACACCCTGAGCACCACACACCATGGCACCAAAAAAGAACCCCAAATTCACGGACACAGAGTTAAAGGTAACGGTGGATGAAATCATCCGTGTAGAACCCCACTTATTCGGGGCCCTAGTCCAGCAGACCACCGTAGCCAGGAAAAATCACATGTAGGACAGGATAGTTACTAGGGTGAATGCGTCCGGGACCATGCCGAGGACCAAGCAGGAGATACAGAGGCGGTGGCATGACCTCAAAACCCGTGTTAAAGCAATTCGTGCCAAAAACCATCTCCGGGCACATCACACTGGCGGCGGAACCCCCCGGAGCCCTTACCCTACACCGACTGGGAGGACAAGGTGCTGAGCATACTGCACCCAGAAACCCTTGAAGGAATTGAGGAAGGAGAAGAGGCTGGTAAGTACAAACCAAGCACCACGAGCACAACGACATGGCGTGCCTCACACAACTCACAAGACACATCTCCCAGGCCCCAACCCATGCATGCAGTCCACATACTCACCAACGTCTAAACCACTCCAACAGGCCCCCATGTCCATAGGGATGGCGGTGGTGGTGGGTGGGGTGTGTGAGAGGTCACTAGTACAACTCCCAACAGGCCTCCATGTCCATAGGGAGGGCGGTGGTGGTGGGTGGGTTGTGTGAGAGGTCTCTAGTACAACTCCCAACAGGCCTCCATGTCCATAGGGATGGCGGTGGTGGTGGGTGGGGTGTGTGAGAGGATGGCACTACAACTCCCAACAGGCCCCCATGTCCATAGGGAGGGCGGTGGTGGTGGGTGGGGTGTGTGAGAGGATGGCACTACAACTCCCAACAGGCCCCCATGTCCATAGGGATGGCGGTGGTGGTGGGTGGGGTGTGTGAGAGGTCACTAGTACAACTCCCAACAGGCCTCCATGTCCATAGGGAGGGCGGTGGTGGTGGGTGGGGTGTGTGAGAGGTCACTAGTAAGACTCCCAACAGACCTCCATGTCCATAGGGATGGCGGTGGTGGTGGGTGGGGTGTGTGAGAGGATAGCACTACAACTCCCAACAGGCCTCCATGTCCATAGGGAGGCCGGTGGTGGTGGGTGGGGTGTGTGAGAGGTCACTAGTACAACTCCCAACAGGCCTCCATGTCCATAGTGAGGGTGGTGGTGGTGGGTGGGGTGTGTGAGAGGTCACTAGTACAACTCCCAACAGGCCTCCATGTCCATAGGGAGGGCGGTGGTGGTGGGTGGGGTGTGTGAGAGGATGGCACTACAACTCCCAACAGGCCCCCATGTCCATAGGGATGGCGGTGGTGGTGGGTGGGGTGTTTGAGAGGTCACTAGTACAACTCCCAACAGGCCTCCATGTTCATAGGGAGGGCGGTGGTGGTGGGTGCTGTGTGTGAGAGGTCACTAGTACAACTCCCAACAGGCCTCCATGTCCATAGGGATGGCGGTGGTGGTGGGTGGGGTGTGTGAGAGGATGGCACTACAACTCCCAACAGGCCTCCATGTCCATAGGGAGGGCGGTGGTGGTGGGTGGGGTGTGTGAGAGGTCACTAGTACAACTCCCAACAGGCCTCCATGTCCATAGGGAGGGTGGTGGTGGTGGGTGGGGTGTGTGAGAGGTCACTAGTACAACTCCCAACAGGCCTCGATGTCCATAGGGAGGATGGTGGTGGTGGGTGGGGTGTGTGAGAGGTCACTAGTACAACTCCCAACAGGCCTCCATGTCCATAGGGATGGCGGTGGTGGTGGGTGGGGTGTGTGCGACTGGACACTGAAATGTCATCAATTTGAAAATAACACGTAATGTCCACAGTACTGATCTGCACAATTTTATTTTCCAGGTGATCGTAATCTTACTGGTGGAACCACCATCCGGCCTCAAGACTCACCTCACTCAGGACTCTCTGGGGACGATTCCACAGCCAGCTCCGGTGCGGAGGATGGTGCGGGCCCAAGCAGCGAGCCAGGGCCATCTGGCTCCCAGGGTGATTCCGGCCCGACTACTACGGCCTGTGCAATTCCTGATACACCGGCCACTGTGACCTGCACAGCCACCACCACCACCACCCCACCTCCACCACCACCAGTACCACCACTCCTGCCTCTGCCACCCTGCCTAACTCACCGCACGACGCCGGGCCTGCGCCATCCCAGCCACGCAGTGTGCGGCAAACCAGAGAGCCGAGGCCACATCAGCCAGGCAGGAGTACTACGCAACGACGTGCAGAGGAAGGACACCCACCCAATCCCGTGGCACAGTCATTGGAAGCCCTAGCCAGGGTCCAGGCAAATTACGAGCGCGGGCAGGCACAGGCAGATCGTGCCCACCAGGACTCAGTGGAGAACACCGACATGTTGCGGGCCATTGAGAGCCGGCTTGGCCAAATTGTTGACATCATGTCCCAGAACACAACCATTTGGAGGGGATGGATAGCCCGCAACACCTCCACCCCCACCCCCCTCAACCAACGCCACGGGCAGCAACACCACCGCCACCGCCACCTGCGTCCCTGGCGACGGATGTGGAACCTGAGCAGCCTGCGCCCCCAGCTGACTCCGTCACGCCTCCAAGACGGAGGGGCCGTCCGAGGCTGGAAGTGGGCGAGAGCAGTGTGGATGCTCCTTCCACACGCTCCAAGAGGGGCCGTCAATGACTGAGACACTGCCAGAGCCAGCCATTCACCCAGCAAACTATCCTGTCCCACCTAGCCAATCATTGGCACAGGTCTGCTGGACTAGGCAGACACCACCCAATGTGGTGTCAGCACGGACATTTCATCTGCCATTACCTTCAACTCACACTCCCCCACCCCACACTTATTTGTAAATATGCACCAGCACCAATGCACAATCTGTAAATAAATACCACTTACTCACTCAATGATGTGTTGCCTCCATGTTTATTCACATGATTGTATCAGAAACAGACGTTACCAGGTTCAGGGATCCAAGTCGTACATAATCATGCCGCAGCGGGAGTGACCTAGGGAAAAACAGAGACAGCAAAGACACGTCAGGAAACAGAATCACACTCATCACAACACACTGCAGTGAAACATTCCACAAACCACACTCATCACAAAATGATTGGATGAGAGGACACACATCATGGAGACTTGCATGTCCAAAGAAATAAACACACACACATGCATACATTACATAGCAGAACACACAGATGATGCACACCACAATGACACAACACCAGCAAACATACAAAGGGCATACACAACCAGCACAAGAGGTGCTCACTCACATTCAAGGGAAGTAGCGATCAATGAGCTGGCGCCTCTGGTCCACACCTTCCTCCTCACCACTATCCTCATCAGTCGACATGGGTGGGTTGGGAGGGCGAGGAACTTGCTGTTCATCAGGGTCCAAGAGCAGTTCAATGTTATTGCGCACAGCCAGGTTGTGGAGCATGCAGCAGGCAATCATGACCCTGCATACTTTGCCTGGTGAGTAAGGCAGGGCCCCTCCGGTCTTATCCAGGCACCAAAACCTAGACTACAGCAGTCCAAAAGTATGTTCAACCACTCGACGTGTCCTTCCATGGGCATCATTGTATCGCATTTCACCCGCTGTAGTCGGATTACGTATGGGACTCCGCAGCCAAGGCCTGTTTGGGTAAGCCGAGTCGCCTATGTTGGGGGAAGAGAGAGACAGAAACATCACTACCAGAATTGGTGGGCACACCATGCCACACAGATATCACTCCTGTCACCACAGCATACTCACCAACAAGCCACGCTTGTGCCGGACGCAGATTTGCCATCAGTGGGGGGACAATGCTGCTCCGCATGATGTGGGCGTCATGTGCAGAGCCAGGAAATCTTGCACACACATGGGATATGATGTTGTCGCCCTGGCACACCACCTGCACGTTGAGGGAATGGAAGTGCTTCCGATTCCTATACACCTGCTCACGTGCCCGTGGTGGAATGAGAGTGATATGTGTTCATCTTTCCACTTTTTCCGCTCCTTACACTTCCCTTCCTTGTGGTGTACCCCAGGGTTCTGCACTTTCCCCTCTCCTGTTTAATTTGTATCTCCAGCCACTTTTAGCCTCCCTTCGAAACGCCCCAGTCACAATCCTTAATTATGCTGATGACCTTCAGTTAATTTTTCCCATCACTTCTCATCCGTCTTCCCGCATCGATTTTCAGTCCACTATGCTGTCCATTGCGGAGTGGATGTATCATAGTCATTTAAAGTTAAATCCTACAAAAACAGAGCTTGTCCTGGTAGGAGGACCCTCGCATCCTTGGAATGCCACCTTCTGGCCCACCACTTTGGGGTCAGCACCCAGTCCGGTGAGCTCTGTCAAAAGCCTGGGGGTGATCATCTCCAATGATCTCTCCATGAAGCCGCACATTAACGCGGTGACATCTGCCTGTTTTTTTCACCTCAGGCGAATTCGCAAGATCAGTCGTTTCCTTACTAAAGAAGCACTAATTCAAGTTGTCATCGCGCTCATAACTTCCAGGCTTGACTATGCTAATAGTTTGTATGCTGGAATCCCCGCCTGTCACCTCCACCGACTTCAGCTGGTGCAGAATCAGGCTGCCCGGCTGATCTTTCGTCTGCCCAAATATGAAAATGTCACCCCCCTTCTCCGTTCTCTTCACTGGCTCCCCATTTCGAAGCGTTCCACTTTCAAACTGGCATGCACTACCTTTAAGGCACTTTCGAACGCAGCCCCTCTGTTTATATCCTCAACTCTGTCTCGTCACATCCCTTCTCGAGCTCTCCGCTCTGCGTCACTCAACCTTCTGGATGTCCCCCGATTTAAAAGGAAAAAACACGGTGGTCTGAGTTTTTCGGTCCTGGCCCCATCGACCTGGAATTCCTTGCCGCCTTTTCTCCGCTTTTGCCCTAAATATGAGCTGTTTCGAAAATCTTTAAAAACTTTGCTTTTTCAAGCTGCTTTCGACTAACTCCCCTCCCTAGGTCACTGGTTACTGTTTTAAGCGCCAAGAAACCTATGGTGATAGCGCGCGGTACAAATAATTTTAATAATAATAATAATAATGTGTGCCATCAATGGAACCCACTATGTGTGGTATCTGACCCAGTGCATAGAAGTCTGCTTTGACCGCTGCCAACTCTGCCGGCTGTGGGAAATGTATATAGTCATCCTTGTACAGCATCATGGCTTTCAGAACATCCCGAAGTACCATGCTGAACATGGACTGTGACATTCCCCCGGCATGCCCAACTGTGTACTGAAAGGTGCCTGTAGCCAAAAAGTGTAGTGCCGCCATCACCTTTGCTGTGGGTGTAATGGAACCTGGATAGGTTCTTCGCGGCTGCAGGTGAGGAGACAATTGGTCTACAAGCTCCATCAATCGACGTCGATCCAGCCGGAATTTCCTGATCACCTCCTCGTCAACCATATCCTCCAGCACAGTGTATGGGCGATGGACATTTGGAGCCCTCCTGTGTGGAAGTGATGGAATGGAAGTCAATTCACAAACAGCGCATGGCTGTGCAACTCAATCACATGTCAACGAACTGTCCCAACAAGTAAAATGTAGTGTATAATTGTCATATGTGTGACATCTCTGATTGTCACTACAACATGGATTGCCGTAGCAACAATGTGCAGCCACTAGCAACATGATGTGTCTCAACATGTGCAATGCAACTTAGTCTCAGGTCAACATTACTGCCAACAAGAATTGTGACATGACACAAATGTGTAGGAGCCACATCACAGACTCACATGCAAGTGCATGCACACAAACGATAAAGATACACACACCATCTCATCATGCACCAATGGCAACACCAATAATGGTGGGCATACGTACATGACATGCATGGTGACACAATAGGCAACACACATGCACTGAACACATGTGTACCCCCACCATAGTCATTACCTCACATATACCACACACTGACAATTGAATCAGAATATGCCGATACATCCGGGATGTACTGTGTAGATGTGAAGAACTAGAAACGTGTGTAGGGAAATACCCGACGTCGACATGCACATGTGTTGCACATTGTTTGCACACCGATGGGCATAGTATGGACACACATGGAATAGAGCATGACATATGAAGTCACGCAATCACGCACACAACCGTCATAACGCAACTGCAGACAATACACCACGGTGCATCGTCTGAAAAGATCCAATCATTGGCGCCGCCATGGCGGTGCACTGCTTCCGCTGTTTATGAATGGGCATACGGGGGCTGCGTTCCCTCTTCCCATTGGCTGCATGTGCACGGACCGTCACGGTCACACATCGGCAACCGCATGTGCTAGCCTCCGGGACGGATGCTTCACTTGCAACAATGTTCAATCACTGGCGCCAACATGGCGGGGCACGTATTCGGCGGGGGAGGTGCAGGCCAACACATCCTTTAGCTGATGTCAATGGACATGGCAGGTCATGACCCCCCTTACAGTCACATAGCATCATCCACCTTACACCGGCCGGCCCAGCCCGGCCCAGGACCGGCGTGCCGGCCATGTCAACCACCGCCGTGCCAGGCCCCGTCCACTACCGCCGTGTCAGGGCCGGCCCAGGACCGCTGTGCCAGGCCCCGTCCACTACCGCCGTGCCAGGTCCCGTCCACTACCGCCGTGCAGGCCATGTCGACGTTGGTGGTTGACATGGCCGGCACGTCGGTCCTGGGCCGGGCCTGGCACGGCGGTAGTGGACGGGGCCTGGCACGGCGGTAGTGGACGGGGCCTGGCACGGCGGTGGTTGACATGGCCGGGATGCCGGTCCTGGGCCTGGCCTGGCACGGCGGTAGTGGACGGGGCCTGGCACGGCGGTGGTTGACAAGGCCGGCACGCCTGTCCTGGGCCGGGCTGGGCCGGCCGGTGTACGGTGGATGATGCTATGTGACTGTAAGGGGGTCATGACCTGCCATGTCCATTGACATCAGCTAAAGGATGTGTTGGCCTACATCTCCCCCGCCGAATACGTGCCCCGCCATGTTGGCGCCAGTGAATGGACATTGTAGCAAGAGAAGCATCCGTCCCGGAAGCTTCCACATGCGGGTGCCGGTGTGTGACCGTGACGGTCTGTGCACGTGCAGCCAATGGGAAGTGGGAACAAGGCCTGTGTATGCCCAATCGAATGTAGCGGATGCTGTGCACCGCAACACCAGGGCCAGTCATTGGCCCTTTTCCAAACACGCATCCAGGGCTGACCAATGGCTGGCGAAGTATGCCACTGACATGGCCTCAGGGCCCTATATATGTGTGCTTTGCAAAAGCACACATTCAACAATGACCACCGACTGCTGCCTGTGACCATCACCTCGACCTGCTGCTGCGGAGCTGACCACCGACTGCTGCCTGTGACCATCACCTCGACCTGCTGCTGCGGAGCTGACCACCGACTGCTGCCTGTGACCATCACCTCGACCTGCTGCTGCGGAGCTGACCACCGACTGCTGCCTGTGACCATCCCCTCGACCTGCTGCTGCGGAGCTGACCACCAACTGCTGCCTGTGACCTGCTGCTGCGGAGCTGACCACCGACTGCTGCCTGTGACCATCACCTCGACCTGCTGCTGCGGAGCTGACCACCGACTGCTGCCTGTGACCATCACCTCGACCTGCTGCTGCGGAGCTGACCACCGACTCCTGCCTGTGACCATCACCTCGACCTGCTGCTGCGGAGCTGACCACCGACTGATGCTCTAGTGCTATACTCCGTGAACTTGCCATGTCGAGAGTCAAAGAGATCTGGTCTCGTCCCATCACCACCGCGGAGCTGGATGTCCTCGTTGACGGTGTGCTCCGCAACTTCGGACGGCTGTACGGCGCCCCCGGACAGGTGGTAAGTGCAGTGGGGGACATGTTGGTGTGCATGAGGTGGTCAATTACACCTAGCCTCTACAATCTTGGCGGTGTGCTGTGGGCCCAACACGATTGTCGGAATGTGCATGGCTGCTGAGGGATACGTGTTGGCCCTATCTGTGTGACTGGCCAACTCTCCACTGACTTGCACCCTTTTGTCTCCCATCATGGTAGGTGAAGCTGCACCTTCGCAAGGACGTGTGGAGGAGCATTGCACGTGATGTATGGGCAGTGGGGGTGTCCAATAGACGACATACACACTGCCACAAACGCTGGGACGACATTTCCAGGCTGAGCAAGAATGTAGCGGAAGTGACACTAGGGATGATTCCAAGAACGCCACGTCTGGCCCGACGCTCAATGACCCCTCTCATGCACCGTATCATTGCTGTGACGCATCCTGACCTGTCCGACCGGCTGCGTGTGGATCAACAGCAAAGTAGCAGTAAGCATACTGTCTGTGTATGTTGCATGGGAGTGCAATGCATGTATTGTTGCCAAGACACATTAGTGACTTCAGTGTAGCGTATGTATCGTTGCAATGGCATGTGGGTGCCATTGGCGGAGTCAAATGTCACTTCCAGGTCCGGCATGTTGACACGCCACTCGCTAAGCAGTTGAGTGTAGATGCACATGCTGTAGTGGTCCATCGCCCCATGGCAAGACATGTGTGCAGATGTACGTGCTCCTGCCCTGTCCGCATGCTGTACAGGTTTCACGGCCAACAGCGCTTATTTCATGTGAGGATGACTGGTAGGGGTGGGCCGTGTGCAGGTTGGGGGCTAGATGTACTTTGTCAGCAATGGCATTAGGGATTCCTTGTCCTACTGTACGTGAGTGTGCCCATGACTTACACCTCTTTTCTGTGATTTTCAGCTTTGGCAGAGGCCACTCAGCCACAGACGGCGGAGATGATTGGAGGCAATGCATCCGGATCAGACTTCGCGCACACGCAGACTGACACAGAAGAGGGCAGCGCCGGAGAGGGGGACAGGACCGTCCCTGAGGACTCGCATGTGGAGACAACATCGTCCTCATCTTCCGACAGTGTTGGTGAGTCTGCACTGTTGTCACAGACGGGGAGTGGCCAATCAACACCTTCGGTCGGGACACAGCACACAGGGCCCACACTGCCGCCAACTGCACCATGTACTGTTCGTGCACACAGGAGTAGTGGGAGCAGAGTGGCGTTTGGTGTCGGCACCGCTGCCCCAGCCTCGGTGAGCCAAAATGCACTTTGTGCTGAGGCTGTTGATCTGCTGCGACAGCTGTGTGTGGGGCAGACCAATATGATAAATGCATTCCAAGACCACGATAGGAAGTTGGGGAAGGTGGTGGCATTCATGGAATGGATGCATGGCGATCTTGCTGATCTACACAGGACAGTTCAGTCATTGGCTAGCAGTGTGTCGTCTGCCATTGTACAGTCGCATGGACTGGGTGCTACTTCTGTTTCCCCATCTACCACACTGGATGTCTCAGGGGGGAGTGAATATTCTGACCAGGACTCAAATACAGGTTATTGCACTAGAAGCAGAGTCAGCCAGCACGTCAGGGCACGGAGGGCTCAGACACCATCCCCTAGGTCAGCAAAATCTGTTCGCAAAGACAACGTCAGATACACTGGAGTACACACACGGGATCCACAAGTGGTGTTGGGGGAAATGCCTTCACATGCTACACAATTTACAAAAGGGGGTGGTGATGAACAGAGTGTCTGAATTGAGCAGACCACTCTTACCCAGTCCAAAGATCAGGGCTTGATCCATCACCGTTATTTATCTCACTGCCCCATCCCAGCTCAGAATCTGGCTATATGCAAATCAGTCTGTCCCTGGCCCAGTGCATCATGGGAACAGGGCAGACTAAACTACCAAGCCAATTCTTTACCAGAAAGGAGACAAGCTACCGGGGACCGGTTTCTGGCATTTCAGCCTCTTCGGCCCGGCTTGCTTGAATCCTGATGGAGCAGTGAGAAAGGGACTCATGTCTGAGTATACCCTGCCACACCTATAGTGGCCAAAATCGATTTACAAAAGGGGGTGGTGATGAACAGAGTGTCTGAATTGAGCAGACCACTCTTACCCAGTCCAAAGATCAGGGCTTGATCCATCACCGTTATTTATCTCACTGCCCCATCCCAGCTCAGAATCTGGCTATATGCAAATCAGTCTGTCCCTGGCCCAGTGCATCATGGGAACAGGGCAGACTAAACTACCAAGCCAATTCTTTACCAGAAAGGAGACAAGCTACCGGGGACCGGTTTCTGGCATTTCAGCCTCTTCGGCCCGGCTTGCTTGAATCCTGATGGAGCAGTGAGAAAGGGACTCATGTCTGAGTATACCCTGCCACACCTATAGTGGCCAAAATCGATTTCACCACCCCTTGTTGTAAATATTTTTGTCCACCCTAAGCGTGGAAGGGTATGCTCAGATGTGAGTCCCTTGCTCATTGCACCATCAGGATTCAAGCAAGCCGGGCCGAAGAGGCTGAAATGCCAGAAACCGGTCCCCGGTAGCTTGTTTCCTTCCCAGTGTAAGAATTGGCTTTTGTAGTTTGGTTTGCCCTGTTCCCATCATGCACTGGGACAGGAACAGACTAATTTGCATACAGCCAGGTTCTGAAACTGGGATGGTGCAGTGAGCTAAAAAACGGTGTTGGATCTAGCCCTGATCTCTTGACTGGGTGAGAGTATTCTGTTTAATTCAGAGACTCTGTCCCTCACCACCCCTTGTTGTAAATATTCACATGCTACACAGGCATCCCACACAAAAGGTACTCCCAAGGCAAGGGTTACTCCCAGTTCCATGGACACTACCTTGGACAAGGACAGTCAGAAGACAAAGGCACCTCTGGAGAGCAGGGACACTCCCAAGGACAGGGACACTAGTAAGGAAGGGGCCACTCCCAAGGGCAGGGACAAGGACAGTCAGAAGACAAAGGCACCTCATAAGAGCAGGGACACTCCCAAGGACAGGGACACTAGGAAGAAAGGAGCCACTCCCAAGGGCAGGGACAAGGACAGTCAGAAGACAAAGGCACCTCATAAGAGCAGGGACACTCCCAAGGACAGGGACACTAGTAAGGAGGGAGCCACTCCCAAGGGCAGGGACACTAGTAAGGAAGGAGCCACTCCCAAGGGCAGGGACAAGGTCAGTCAAAAGACTAAGGCACCTAAGAAGAGCAGGGACACTCCCAAGGGCATGGACACACACAGGGAGAAGGTGTGTTCTGGAGACAGGTACACCAGAGATGACAAGTCTGCTGCCAGGAACAGGGCACCATCCAGGGAACAGGGAAAGTCCAGAGACAACATTCCTCCTATAGAAAAGGAACATCCAAGGGACAAGGCTTCTCCCATGGACACTGGCGCTATCAAGGACAGGCATACATCACCCCTTGCTGCACTAAGGCTGATGTTGTTGAGGGAACGGAATACAGATGTCTCCGCAGTGGAGTCACCCCTTACCTCCACTCCCATTAGGGCCCGTCAGGAGCAGAGGAAGGTGGGCCCTGTTGTAGCATCCCCCACTACACATGTTGCAGAGGCCAGAAGGCAGCCACACAGCAAACGACAAGCATGCTCCAGCACGTCCCCAGAGAGCATACCCCCGGAAGCAGAAGCACCACCCATGGTGGGTGATATTTATTTTTCGTCCGAACCACTTGCCAGTCCTGTCCTGTCCAGGGTGCACTCACATATCCCCAAAAGACGTAGACACACACCATTGACACATGCCCACCCGATATGTCGGTCAAGTCCAACTATCACCAGCTCCCAGAGCCACCCTGCCTCCTGGCCCATACAGCCCTGTGGCTCATCATTTCAGTGGTCCCAGTGGCGCAGCTGCAGTTGACTCGCATGCGTCAGATAGTGGTACTGTGTCTGTTGTTTGCTGTCATGCATCATGTAGTAGCACTGTATCAGTTGTGCCCTCTCCTGTTTCTGGTGCTTGCACTGTGTCTGGGTCTGTGGCGCATGTGTCAGTCACTCGAGCTGTGGCTGTGTCTCACACTCCTGTATCAGGTGCTGGCAGGGTGTCTGGGTCTGTGGCGCATGTGTCAGTCACTCGAGCTGTGGCTGTGTCTCACACTCCTGTATCAGGTGCTGGCAGTGTATCTGGGTCTGTGGTGCATCTGTCAGTCACTCGAGCTGTGGCTGTGTCTCGAACCTCCTGTATAAGGTGCTGGCAGTGTATCTGGGTCTGTGGCGCATGTGTCAGTCACTCGAGCTGTGGCTGTGTGTCACACTACTGTATCTGGTGCTGGCAGTGTGTCTGGGTCTGTAGCTCACGTGTCATTCACTGCATCTGTGGCTGTGTGTCACACTCCTGTTTCTCGTGCTGGCAGTGTGTCTGGGTCTGTGGCCCATGTGTCAGTTACTCGAGCTGTGGCTGTGTCTCACACTCCAGTTTCTGGTGCTGGCAGTCTGTCCGATGCAGGGTCTTCACGCAAGCCACATGATAGTGTTATGTGAGGTGCTGTTCACTTCACTCACATGTCATAGCACATGGTGTGTACATTGTCCATTGTATACAGACTTCCACTGTTGTGGTCCTTGGGACGGGTTGCTTGGAATACGTACTTGTGCTGCCTCTGATGGACCTGTTCAGTGCAATGGACTGTTGATGCACTTAGCCCCTCTCATGTACTGCCTGTGATGTACCTGCTCTGATGTCGACTATGCCCTGTTGGTGTTCTGATACTGCAGTCTCCCCTCTCATGTACTGCCTCTGATGGACCTGTTCAGTGCAATGGACTGTTGATGCACTTAGCCCCTCTCATGTACTGACTGTGATGTACTTGCTCTGATGTCGACTATGCCCTGTTGGTGTTCTGATACTGCAGTCTGCCCTCTCATGTACTGCCTCTGATGGACCTGTTCAGTGCAATGGACTGTTGATGCACTTAGCCCCTCTCATGTACTGCCTGTGATGTACTTGCTCTGATGTCGACTATGCCCTGTTGGTGTTCTGATACTGCAGTCTGCCCTCTCATGTACTGCCTCTGTTGTACCAGCTGTGGTGATCACCATGCCCATGCTCATGCATACACTGTGATTATACCCCGATTATGTGTAATAAAGCAAGTCAATCATGTGTCGTGCTTTGTCGGAGTTATTCCTGCGTGTGTGATAAAGGTGTGTTTTTGCATTTGCTTCAAATCAGTGGGTTCAGATACCTGACACTCCCCCTCCCGACGTCACGACCCTTGCAGGTACTCCCCTTCAGACAGCGAATGGTTTGTAGCGTACCTGCGTCGTCCTCTGTAGTGGGCCAAGACTAGGACATGGTGGATCGCGAAGAGTATCGGGTAAGCGTGTAGTGCTGGGTCCATGTCGGCGAGCAGCTTGTGGTGGGTATGTTCGCTGTGGGGCATCCGCAGTGTTCAGGCAGGTTGTTTTTCCGCAGCGCTTTTATGTTTATTTTCCGGCATCTTGATTTGGGGGACGGTCCTAGACGTCAGTCCGTACGGCGGAGTCTCTGGATTGGTTACGTCCGCCGCGTGGTCGGGTGTAGATGGGCCACGGAGCGTGCTCTTCCGTCGCGGACGGAATTTGGACAATCTTTCCTATCCTGATATGGCGGACGGAGTGACCGCGACAGGCGGACGCAGATAAGGCATGTTCCGCATACTCCAGGGCTGCGGAGGCACTCCCGTCCGCCATCCTAATGAGCCCCTAAGTGTGGAGTTCCTTTCGTGGTGTGCCTAGTATGTTGTTGCTGTGTGTGTGTTGTGCAAACGCTTTCCACAATTTCTTCCAAGATAAGCTTGACTGCTCATGCCAAGCTACCAAGGGGGTGAGCAGGGGTTATCCCTGGCGTGTAACTCCGTTGCCTGACAAGAGTGGTGGTCTCTGCCTGGCTTTGGGGCAAGGCTTAGCCAACCAGAGATCCCATTTCTACAAAAGCCCTTCGACACAGACCAATTAACCTCTTCAAGATCCTACCCTGACTTTTGTGTCATACTACAGAGACACTTTGTCATGTAGGTATTCCGATATTCCTAACTGGGCCTGCGCTCAGCACAACGTTTCCTGAGAGGAGCATATAATGGGATTATCATCTGTAGTGCAATTAACAGGTATAGAGTAGTACATCTCCAAATCGTCTTTTCTGCATGAAAGATGATGCTCTATGGGGAGCCACAAGGGTGCCTCTCGGAAAGTGTTTATCATGTAAACTGAAGGAGTGAGTTAGTGGTGATCCAGTAGCATTTCACATGAGGCGGTCGTGGGTCCCCATTGTCTTCGCCATGTAAAGTTTGGAAGCCTCTAACTGGGGCATTCCCCTCCCCCCCCCCAGTCGATATGGTACATCGAGAACCCCAAGAAGAGATCAATCAAGGCCACTAGCTTCGTGGGTGTGATAGTGTTAAGGGAAAATCATTAGCATAGAAGAATACTTTGTGCTCTGTCATTGCCATTCCTGCACCGGTGACCTCCTCCTCCTGGCAAAGAGCTATAGCCAGAGGCTAGATGGTATCCCTGCTGCATACTACGTGAGATCAGGAATTTGGGAGAAGTTAAGCCCTGGGAACTAACCACTGTTGCAAGTCCTGAGACATACTTTGTACCTACATCAAGAAATTTGGTCTAAATCCCATTCAAACCATAATGGCGAAGTTACCCCATTCCACTCTGTCAAATACCTTTTTAGCGTCCAGTGTGAGGAGTACTTTCTGATCCTCCTAGTCCTTGCCCTGCCAAAGAATATTGAATAGGAGCCTGGGACAGTTGTAGGAAGTACAACTCGGGACAAAGCCCACCTGGCTATTATGTGCCAAGGTTATGATACATTTCTGTGAATCACCAAGATTTTTTGCCACGATCTTGGCATCCACATCGATAAGGGAGATTGACCTGTAATTGGCAGTCTCTGTCTCGTTTGGGAATAAGAACAATCCATGCCTTATTGAAGTCTGGGGAGATCGCCAGTGTTGAGCACCTCCTGGAAGGATTTCCACAGGAGAGAAACGACCAAGGGTTTGGTTATTTTATAAAAGTTCACTAAGAATCCATCCTCCCTCAGTACTTTCCCAGTTTTCAGATTGTCAATCGCTTGTAACACCTCAGTGATGTCAGAGTCCAAAAGGGCTGACTGCTCCTCAGAGAGACTCAGGTACTCCAGATTAGCCATAATGCTGTCTTCCTCCTTTTGTGCAACAGAAGACTCTGACTGATATAATAATTTTAAGAGATTGTAAAACTCCTGAGTACTTTCACAGAGATGGGCCAGAATATCCACCAACTTATTAAGGATAGCAAGGGTGGTTGTGCTCTCTTCCATCTGTTTCAGCTTGGCAGCCAATAAACACCCAGCCATTTCTCCTCTCCTGTAATGCCTCTGTCGAGGGTGAAACGGAGCTTTTCCAGCATTTGATATTTACTTTACATTCTGGTTATATTTGACCTTCATCAATTCCCTACTGGAATTCCAGGGTGGAAAGGCATACATTCTCCAATGTAAGATTATCAATTTTAATTTCTAGAGAATGTTGTGCACTGACTACTCATCTTCTGGCTCCCGCTGAATCTCTCATCAGTGCTCCCCACAAACACACATTCCCTTCACCGACAGTTTCGATGTGGATTAACCCGAACCTACATTCTTGTCTAGCAAAAATGTTGTCCAGGGAGAGCAATTGTTGCTGTGCCTTAGGGTTAGTATGGTGAGGTGAATTAAGTGGCCATGGACCAGGGGGATGGGGGACCATAGCAAGTTCCAGCATGAAAGTCACCATGGCATCCTCAATTACATCCCTGCATGCAGATATACAATGTGTTATACAGGGTGAGTTAACGTCATACACTCACAAGAAATTAATTAAGATCAAAATAACTAGGCCTTTGCGAAAGTTTGCTTCTCAATAGGTTGGGGAAATTATGCAAAATTAGGTTAAACAATTCTTGTGGTATTTTTCATAAACATTGAACGCAATAGCATTTCTTGCATTCAAAAGTCAGATGAGATACAAACAGAAGAACTGATTTAGGACATTTATTTGCTCCCACAAGACAATTTTTCCATAACTAGTCTGCTTCAGAACAAAATTGTGTAAAGTTTTGCAGCAACGAAATTCAAATTTCACAGGTATGATGAAAATTTAGCAAAGACTACAGGTAACCCAACACACTCTATAGGTAATACTGGAGAGAAGGGTTCAGTTACTAGAGTGAGGATGAAGAAGCTTATGCTTGAATACCCGTTGTTACTTACAAATGAGATGCATGAAGATATTTAGAAAATCACTGAAAACACTGCTGTTTGGTAGAGCCCTGAGCGCAACGTAGTCTGGTAGCTGCGTCTCTCTGAGGTGTTGAGCCAAGTTATTGTAATAACATCGATTTCCAAGCGCTTAGAGACCTGCAGGTGATTGGGCGCGCTACAAATCCAAAATAACAATAACAATAACAATATAAATGTACTCAGAAGAGTGTCTTTTCTCAGTTTGGTGAAAAAAACATTCAGTAGTTCTCGAGATATTTGCATTACAAATATTGCATGGCTCTCAGTGGCTAATTTAGGAGCTATCTAGATGAAGTACTTTATTACGAGTTTGGCGGTACCATGGACTTCTGTATTAGCGGTGGTGGTCCAAGCATGGTGAGCTCAGCGGTCCGGCTGCTGTAGTATGAGTTGGTTGGATTGGCTTTGCGAAGACTGCAGCTGGACCGCCGAGCCAACCAGCAGACCACCGACTGCTGGGCTCACGATCAGGGGGAGGCAGGAATCATAGGACAGTACCGGGCAGTTGCACTGCCATGCGTTTTACAAGTTGCCTGTTCCACAAGCGGACTGCGGCGTTCGGACAGCCTGCTTTAGGGTGGCGGTGACAAAGGATTTTGTGTGTGTGCTCACCCCTTTCTTCTTCTTCCTTGCAGATTCCAACTTGGATCACTTTCTCTAGGACACCTTCACAGCAGGATCTTTGCCCTGAGGATTACGAGCCTGTTTGCAGTGATCTTCAGGTAAGTCCTTTTTTAACCATATACCCATTGCCAGGACTGCCCACATATAGCATGAACCCCAGTAATTGGCTAATGATATTTTTTCATTTATAAATATCATGAGTATGTGTGCATCCGACACATATGCAGTCGAAATACACACATAGGCATCAATATATTTGTGAAAAAAACGTACATGCGCTGCAAGATCCCCGCCGCCACACCACCGGCCTCGTGGTAATCTCATAATACTGCGGTATTTGGACCTGGGCTGCTGGCTGCGGTGTACTTGGTCCTACAGTAGTCGAACTGACAAACTCGTAATAAGGCCCTAAGGACTCGGCCCCCATCTCCAATATGGCGATCCACAGGACCGCCAAACTATAAAAAGGCCCTATGAATTATCATGTGCGTTGCGGATAGTAAAAAAGAAATTTCACAGCCTTGCAGCAACTGAACATTATTGTTGTGGCACCCGCTACAGGATGCTAGGCACCAAAGACCGTGTCCTGAAAAAAGTGGCAGATGGGTGCAAAGGGGCTAGTGAGGTGTTTCTGACTCTGAGAAGGAAGTGTGTTGTCCTTTACAGGAGTCACTGCCCAAAAGGAAAAACAAAATGACCCCACTGTACTTGCAGGGTTACAGATGTAAATGTGCATCCACAGAAACACAAAAAACAGTTAGATCAATTTACAAATTAGATATTACTCTTAAATATCCTGATAAAAACGTTGAAAATGTTAGTACAATAATGGAATCACAATGCAGCTATGAAGGGAACTACGATCATGCACAGTTAGCACCTAAGGACCCCATGGCTGACTAGGCTTCGCCTAGTGCCCAGAATCCTAGGTCCAAGGTCAAAGACAGAATGCATCATGGTGTAAGGCATTCACAAGGGGGAGGGGGGGATCACTTGTCCTGTATAACCTGGGTACAGTTCTAACTGGGATGTCCCTTGGTAAAAGACCCTCATTTACGTGTAACAGTGGTGGTATGGGCGGTATATGTTGATTCTCCGCCTTCGTTTACACGTCTGTGCAAAATCATAGGATCAATTGGTATGCACCCTCCACCAGGAGGAAAACACCCTAGGTTAAAAACAGTAGTGATTAGTGATAGTGGGTGGTATGTGAGTGGATTTATAAAAACAATTCAATCGTTCCAGGAAAACTGCACTTTATTGTCCGGGATTGAATCATGGGTTAAGAATATTCCAGAATATGTTATTAGAAATAGTTAGGATTCATACATATTCAATTCTCTAGTGTGTAAAAATGGTCGACATGTTTCAGCCACGTTTCCCCTCTTAAGGTCAGTGGGGCTTTCTTCAGGACCAGGTGAATGTGGTATATAGAGTGACTAATATCTACTCTTGTTTGAGGGTCAATTTTGGACCTGTGGGTAAAACAAAGAATTAAGTTCTAGGGTTAGGGTCATGGAGACGCATATGTAAAAGTTAACTTGAAAATTGTTAAAAACATTGCCTGTGAGAAGACTTCACCTCAAGACTACATTCTTAGTGGAGGACTCTCATCACATACTCATCCTGACATAACAAACACAAAATGGGATTAAAGGATTCATGAGGCCAGGTATATTTCTACTTTAAGTTGCAACCAGTCATTTCTAGATTTAAAACAGTATAGTCAGCATGCTGTTTATAAATGTTTGGTGGATCAGGAGGCATGTATTTATGTGCCTTTCATTTATAAGGCAGTTCGAGTGTATCACCATAGTGTAGATAGAATCACTGCTAGGTGAAATCTAAGGATATTTTGTACATTCGTAATAGGTATGTTGTCTAAATGCATTTAATCGACTTGTACTAACAGGGGGACCCTAAGGTGTCAGTACGGCACCTCGCTTCCTAAGATAGCATTATTAAGCAGTATGTGCTTGAGAGAGAACTGTTATCGTGACTCATGATGGCGTGGCTCTTTGATTATAATACTAGATGCTGTGGCGAGGCGGTTACATGTACCTTTCACGCGTTGTATGTTAACGCCTCACATATATATATATATATATATTTATATATATATATATATATATATATACCCAAGTCTTAGGCGGTTATGAGTGTTTCATATTATTCGATATAAGGATATATTGAATTTTCAAGTGTGTTCTTTATACCATTTCTCATCTGTTCAGGCTTACCCATGGGATATTGTCATTCAATCCCTGTCAATCTGTTCCCAAAGAGACCATAACGCTGAACGCATCCTATTCGAAAAGGAACAGAGGTGGGTCCACCGTTTGGGAACAGATTGGGTATATAGGCACTAGCTGTGTGTCCCATACATTAACTGACCTTCTCCCAACTCAAAAAGCGAGTTTTTGTTGTAATTTTCATAGTAATTGCGATGCTGATAATAATATGCACGGCAGTCTTTCTTCTCAAACAGTCTTTCCTCTCTTTCGAAAGAATTATCGACTTAATATTAAATCTAAATGATGGCATTAACAACCGCACAGTCCGCACCAGGCAACTGCTCACTTTGAATAAATTTAAAATCATTTACGGAACGTCTCCGTTTACCGTAGTCTCTTGTTAGTATCCATACTAGAGATCAGTATTTAACCTGGCAGAAACAGCAACTTCCGTTTCCGGGCCCAAGTGAAGTAGAGACAGCACAAGCTGTACTTAGGAGACGAGAGTGACGAGGTGTGGTGATCGCGTACGAAACGACATCGGAAAAGATACAGATAAGTACACGTCCCTCCCGTAACTAAATGATTGCTTCTATCTTTGTAGAAGCGCCCCTCCTAAATACTTCCTGGAGCCTGACTGAGGCGTTAACATACAACGCGTGAAAGGTACGTGTAACCGCCTCGCCACAGCATCTAGTATTATAATCAAAGAGCCACGCCATCATGAGTCACGATAACAGTTTTCTCTCAAGCACATACTGCTTAATAATGCTATCTTAGGAAGCGAGGTGCCGTACTGACACCTTAGGGTCCCCCTGTTAGTACAAGTCGATTAAATGCATTTAGACAACATACCTATTACGAATGTACAAAATATCCTTAGATTTCACCTAGCAGTGATTCTATCTACACTATGGTGATACACTCGAACTACCTTATAAATGAAAGGCACATAAATGCATGCCTCCTGATCCACCAAACATTTATAAACAGTATGCTGACTATATTGTTTTAAAGCTAGAAATGACTGGTTGCAACTTAAAGTAGAAATATACCTGGCCTCATGAATCCTTTAATCCCATTTTGTGTTTGTTATTTCAGGATGAGTATGTGGTGAGAGTCCTCCACTAAGTATGTAGTCTTGAGGTGAAGTCTTCTCACAGGCAATGTTTTTAACAATTTTCAAGTTAACTTTTACATATGCGTCCCCATGACCCTAACCCTAGAACTTAATTCTTTGTTTTACCCACAGGTCCAAAATTGACCCTCAAACAAGAGTAGACATTAGTCACTCTATATACCACATTCACCTGGTCCTGAAGAAAGCCCCACTGACCTTAAGAGGCGAAACGTGGCTGAAACATGTCGACCATTTTTACACACTAGAGAATTGAATATGTATGAATCCTAACTATTTCTAATAACATATTCTGGAATATTCTCAACCCATGATTCAATCCCGGACAATAAAGTGCAGTTTTCCTGGAACGATTGAATTGTTTTTATAAATCCACTCACATACCACCCACTATCACTAATCACTACTGTTTTTAACCTAGGGTATTTTCCTCCTGGTGGAGGGTGCATACCAATTGATCCTATGATTTTGCACAGACGTATAAACGAAGGCGGAGAATCAACATATACCGCCCATACCACCACTGTTACACGTAAATGAGGGTATTTTACCAAGGGACATCACAGTTAGAACTGTACCCAGGTTATACAGGACAAGTGATCCCCCCCTCCCCCTTTTGATTGAAAATACTTGAAGCCAAGGAACTTGGTGGGATCACAAGATTTCCTTCTCTCCCCCCCCCTCTCTCTTGATTGATATGTGTAAGGCATGCCGTCAACCTTTGCTTCACATTGCTTAAGGTGGGCATGTGGGAGGTTGTGTTAAGGGCCCTTTCTTTAACCAAGCCCTGGCAGCAATATCTGTTGTGCATGGCCAAAGACCAGACTTACTGAGGACTGGTTTAATGATGGATTTGGCTGTCTGGCCGTAGGCCATGCCTTGCAGCTACATTTTGCTGTGCCAGGCCAAGGTGCCCTGCACTGAGGATTTGTCCTGAGGGAGGTTGGGCATATGGCCTAACCAAATGCTACACCTTGATACCAGCTCCTGCTGTGCATTGTCAAAAGCTGTGTGCAGCAGAGGTTTGTTTTAAATCAAGAGAATGTAGTATGTCATCAAACAAATACACGCAAAACCACTAACAAATCCTTCTACGTAGTAAGTTATGGTTCTGCACTTTAACATTTAGTTGAAACAATATCTAAAGTATACTTAAAAAGCACAATCAAAGTGAAGTTAAGGATACAAAAGAAACCTGAAAAAACACATAAATTGGCCAGTTATGGTTTAGCATACAAACCACCACTAATGGCATGCATTACACTCACATGACCTCCTACATGCCCTCACTGATAACGACTCCAATGACACTCTGCAACCGTTTGAGAGTTGTATTGTCTAATATCAGCCATAAGTACTACCTTCTGTGGAAGCTTCACCTCACTGTGCACATTCAGAGGGGAAACATCGATTACAACACAGTCATTATAATGACCTACCTTTACAACACAACTGCCTTTACATTGCATGCCATTACTATGCTTGCCATTACAACGCATGTCACCACAACGCATGCCACTACAACGCATAACATTACAACACATGCCATTACAACGCATTATAAAGTAAGTAATGGATATTTTTTAGTATTAGGGTGGGTATGGGTTTTGGGGTGCATGGGAATAGTAATTTTTACCCCTACACTATACAACACTTTCCCTACTGTTGCACTCACTGGAGTGGGAATAGTAATTTTTACCTCTACATTATCCAACACTTTCCCTACTGTTGCACTCACTGGAGTGGGAATAGTAATTTTTACCTCTACACTATCCAACACTTACCTTACTGTTGCACTCACTGTAGTGGGAATAGTAATTTTTACCCCTACACTATTTAACACTTACCCTACTGTTGCCCTAAAAGTATTAGGCATTGTAATGGTATGCATTGTAAGGGAATGCGTTGTAATGGTAGTTTAAAAAAATGCGTTGTAATGGCATGCGTTGTAAAATCATGCCATGTAATGGTAGTTGCGATGTAAAGACTGTGTTGTAAAAGCATGCATTGTAATTGCATGCGTTGTAATGTCATATATTCATTCAAAGACTTGCCACCCACAGACAGGTGGATAGGTGCAGGACCTGGCCATAGGCTCTGTAGTCAACTCCTGGGGCACAGATTATTTTCATTAAATATGGATGTAGTATGTCATCAGAAAAATCCAGAAATGCTCTGGAAAAAAACATGTTTCCTTCAGCTCATAAAACACCTTAATGTATGTTAAAAAACTGTGAACATTCATTATAAAACCACAGTTAACGTGCAGTGATGGTTATGAAATGATACTGTCATAGTGAGTTTAGGTAGTCTCAGATAATCCGGGACTACTGTGACATAACATTTTGTTATGACATGTGAGGATTCCAACGAGTGGAGGAGCCAGATTACAATATTACTGTTGAATGCGCCTGGCTTGAGAAGTGAGGTCTTTCTATCGCTGACAGGGAAAGTAGTGTCTTTTATGATGGACACTGGTTCCCGCTACACTATAATACCTAAGTGGTTATATGATGCAACATGGCATAGGTGGGAACTTATTCCTTCGAATGTAGTATTGAAGGGTTATCAAGGCACTCACATTAGAGTTCTGGCTAGAGCTATGGCATTCATTAAATTTGCCGAAAGACACACGAAAGGAAAAGGATACATTTACCAACAGACATAATCACCCAAATAAGCAGGAGCTTTTCTTATTTTAACCTCTCGTCCTTCTTTTTGTGTGTTTTCTTGGAGACAACCACTTTAATTCACCTTATTATCATTATTTGTCTGTGGTTTATCAACTTCCTTATCATCCAACATTAGCCATGGCACACTTCCATCATCAATATTTTTAGGCCCATTTTTCCTGTGCCCTTCCACTGATACAAGGCCACTTCTCTTAAATTGCAGGTGTGGCTATTGTCCAACCAGGCCCAATTACCTCCCACCATACATACTCGATATGGGCCTCTGAATTTGGACACAACCTTTACGACACCTCCCAGCTTGACTTTCACCCAATCCCCCACCTGAATGAACTTCCCTTGACTCCCTTCTCTACCAGCAGTCATATGTAATTAGCATGTACCACTGGTGTTCAAATGCAAAAGGCTGTAAACGAGATGTCATATTGCACCACTATACACGTGGAAACTGGTAAAAGTCAATTGGAGATGATGATGGGTGAAAATGGTTCCATCGTGGATGCATGAGAAAAGTGCAGAGGGAGATCTGAGTGCTGGCAGAAAAAGGAGTCAAGGGAAGTTCATTCAGGTGGCTGATTGGGAGAAAGTCAAGCAGGTTGCTGCTATGAGGTGACCCCTTTCATTAAGTTCTCTAAATGCACTCTGTAATACACTCACACCCCAGCACGTGAGCTTCATGCAAGCCATTATCAGTGCCTCATTTGTAAAAAATCATTAAAAAAGGGACACAACTGCTACAATTAACCATCCAGGCGATTAGACGGGTAATTTATATTATAATATAATAATTATGTGAAAACGACCCAGTATTTTGCCCTCTGTCAAGCGCAGGTATGAACCAATTTACCAATTCTGAGCGGAAGGAAAAGATAATTTATGACTCACACATTTCTCCCAAATTTACCTGGGAAACGTGTTTATTGAGTATGAAACAAACCTGTCAGAAACTGTCACATTTTTATTTGTTGCTGTTGGGAGCTCTTGCCAGAAGTGTACACACAAATAAATTCCCAATGTTACTTTTATCAGCTATATTGTACGCCAACAGATGAAAAAGCATGATTACAGAAATCAGTAACATTGTAGTGAGAGCAAAAGCACACAATGTAAAAGCTATGAAAGCAGATAACATATTATACCATGCATGTTTAAGGATTCCTTAATTACTGTGTAATTTCATTACTGTTTTCATATGGCTGAGATACCCGCCACCCCCTCTCAACACAATCCCCAAGGATGGGAAACCGGAAACAGTTCTGAACTTTTGGAAGACGGGAGGGAGTGACCCTCCCGGCCGTATTTATTAAAATATGAAACAAAATTAAAACATTAAAATAACAGTTTCATATTATGTACAATTTCATTACCACATTGCGATGTTTGGCTAACCTTAACATATTCTCTAATACAAAGGTTCTCCTAGCCGATCTAACATCCTACAAAACATTTAACTTGAACTTTTGAAATTGTACATCCTAACGTTTAAGGGCCAACGGCAAGGTCGTAACCGGTGTCAAGATCCCTAAACCCGAAATATCCCCCTCACTTGTGAGGGGCGACCGCACAGAGGTGTACCTCAAGTGCAACTACCAATTTCCCTTGACTTGACGGGGGCCCCAATAAACTCGACGCCACTTAAAGGTCGACCGAGGACTCGTGTGAGGTATCTAGAAGGTAGCGTAGACCCCCCCCCAAACCCCACACAACTTACCACATCTGCCGTCGCAGATGTCCTGGCCCCGGGAAATTCTCCAGGAGGGGGCTGTAGCCCCTCCTACCCAGGAAGGGGCCTTGACCGCCTTTCCTTTCCTTTCGGCGGCCCATCCTTAGAAGGGACCGCCTCCCCGTTGAGGGGCCAATGGCCACCTCCCTCGAGCGCTCCCATCCGTAATGGGTGACGCCCACTCATAGGGATCTTCCAATTAGTGCTCACCGATCATGACCTTACCGCCCGACCAAAATAAATACGACAATTCTAAACTAAATGACTAATTTACTTAAAAGACAGTAACACAACAACTTTATTAAAAGCATGCTTACTGATCAACACTAGAGCAGGATTACTTTATTTGCAAAACATACCACAAATTGACCATTCTTTATTGCATATTCAAAGTTATCACGATAATAATCCGAACCTGCAAAGAAAATTAGAGTTACCACATCAAACATTATTCAAAACCACTTGCTGTCCTCAGGGGCTGGTGGGTGGGTCAAAATTGGCTCTTCGTTCCGTCTCGAGCTCACGTGCAGCGAGGTGGTGCAGCTTCAGAGCACAGGAACAAGAGGATGCCTCCTTGGCTTGTTGCTCCTTTTATCCGTCTTCAGGGCGGGCGTAAACCCGCCCCTGCCTGCCCCAGGGGCGTGGCCAGCCGCGTCAGTGTCTAGGCCAGCCCACTCCAGGGCGGGAAAAAGGCGCGCCCCGGCTACGCCGCTTCGGGCATACCAGCCGAGACTCGCCTCCCGCCCAAGATGGCTTCCCGGGGGATCGTGGTACTCCGCCATACGTTAGGGGGGACCGATTGGTCGCCCCTTTCCATATGGCTGAGATACCCGCCACCCCCTCTCAACACAATCCCCAAGGATGGGAAACCGGAAACAGTTCTGAACTTTTGGAAGACGGGAGGGAGTGACCCTCCCGGCCGTATTTATTAAAATATGAAACAAAATTAAAACATTAAAATAACAGTTTCATATTATGTACAATTTCATTACCACATTGCGATGTTTGGCTAACCTTAACATATTCTCTAATACAAAGGTTCTCCTAGCCGATCTAACATCCTACAAAACATTTAACTTGAACTTTTGAAATTGTACATCCTAACGTTTAAGGGCCAACGGCAAGGTCGTAACCGGTGTCAAGATCCCTAAACCCGAAATATCCCCCTCACTTGTGAGGGGCGACCGCACAGAGGTGTACCTCAAGTGCAACTACCAATTTTCCTTGACTTGACGGGGGCCCCAATAAACTCGACGCCACTTAAAGGTCGTCCGAGGACTCGTGTGAGGTATCTAGAAGGTAGCGTAGACCCCCCCCCAAACCCCACACAACTTACCACATCTGCCGTCGCAGATGTCCTGGCCCCGGGAAATTCTCCAGGAGGGGGCTGTAGCCCCTCCTACCCAGGAAGGGGCCTTGACCGCCTTTCCTTTCCTTTTGGCGGCCCATCCTTAGAAGGGACCGCCTCCCCGTTGAGGGGCCAATGGCCACCTCCCTCGAGCGCTCCCATCCGTAATGGGTGACGCCCACTCATAGGGATCTTCCAATTAGTGCTCACCGATCATGACCTTACCGCCACAGGCCGGATAGTTGACCGGCTATCCGGACCCCCCACAACACTACTACCTAAAGGTCATGTCTTAAAGTCTTTAGCCAAGCTATCAAGTCTCCTATGAGTAACTCGTTCCCCACCCGGGACAAAAGAACACCATCCCCCAAATACATACTGTCACCAGTCATACAACCATGCGAAATAGAATGCAGTGTATTGGAACGGAACAATCTACTCACTTTGTTATTAATTTTTCTTACTGAATGATTTAGGGCAGAAACAGAAATAGCCCCCCGCCATACTTTTCGTGCGATCATATGGGACCATGCAATTGTGCACCCTGGAACTCTTCTCGCTAACCAACTTACAGTGGAAAGCATCGCCTCAAGAAGAAGTCGTCTACCAGTGGTGACCAAATCATTGCCCCCAAGATGTACTATGACTATAGACGGCGGTGACCTCGTCCGCCCTAGCAAACCCTCGAAAAATGATTGAAACTGGTCAATACAGAGTCCGCCCCTTCCGTAGAAGGACACACTGTACCCGTATTCCCCAGCCACGTGAATCATGTCACCTGCTTTGAATACGTCCGCGGCACGCCTCACGTATGAGTGGCCCACGACCCACACCTCCTTTTTCACAGCCGGTGATGTCTGACCGCTGGCCCGGTGATGGATCGACTGCATAGTCCACCCCGCCTCGTAGGCTTGCGCAACTGAAACCAAACAAAAACAAGAAGCGTGAGTACATCATACAGCTTCACAACATGTGCAACCGCACATACCTTTTATAACAATTGGAGGACCAACGCCCCACCCGTTTAACTTGTTCGACATTCAGACCCCTGGCTGTAGCCTCTGTAGCAGCCCCTATCCGAAAGGAATGGGTCCCAAACTCGCCCGGGTTCAAGCCCGCAGCGGCAATCGACATCGCAAGCACCCGCTGAAACTGAAACCTCGTCAGTGGGGTGGCGTCAGCGTGTCTCAACAAGGTCCCCCCCCATGATGCCACCCTTTGTGCTAAATATTCCTCTACACAACTCACCGGGCACATGGAGGACCCGGGAATCCTTTGTATGATTATGCAATCACCCATCGCACCCTGATCGGTCTTGGACCTGACAAACGAGACAGTCATTGTCCCCCCTCTGACCTGAACGTGCTCTCGGCACAGTCCCCCCATCACATCCTGCTTGTTCCTTGCCACTAGTTCGCTTACCCGCATAGCCCCATGGAATGCCAGCGTAAAAGCGGCTCGGAATAACACTGTTTCATACTGGGATGAACACGTTGCAGGGAGTATGGATAATAACAGGGCCAACCTATCCAAACCTATCGGGCGCCTTTCATCTACTCTGCGACCCTCAAGGCGTTGCCACCCACGTAGCGCTTTTTGCACAACGAAAGACGCTGTCGGGTCCTATATCCCATGAGCCTTTGCCATGAAGGAAATGGCGGCCCGATGCCTCTGGGCCGTAGCCACTGATTTGCCTGCCTGATGTAAATACAGCAGCAATTTTACTACTAGCTCTTCCTGGCCCCAAAGCTCTCCCCTAGCAGTCCCCAAAAAGGCCCAATAGGCTCGGAACGCCCCTTCATATGCCTTCCTTGTCCGGGGTGCTAAACTCTCTCCCAGGAGGTTCTGTAGTTCGGGGCACCGAGAGACCAGAGAGCTTCGGGAAAGGGTGCCGCCACCGGGTCCGCTGTGGGCAGAAAACCCCAGAAGGCCTGCATACGAAAACGAGAAAGCGCATCAGCCGCTTGATTCCTTACCCCCGGCACATGTCTTGCCCTAAATAACACGTTTAATTGCAAACATAATAACACAATTTCTTTGAGCAATCTCAGCATCCATTTGCATCGTGCTGCCTGGCTATTGATACACTCAACCACGGTCATGTTATCGGACCAAAACACCACAGAGTGATCTCTGAATCCCTCAGGCCAAGTTTTCAAGGCCACCAGAATGGGAAAAAGTTCAAGAAAGGCAATGTTACTGGTCAGCCCACACTCATGCCACCATAACGGCCATTTTTGAGCCGACCATCGTGTGCCGAATATGGCACCAAAACCAATGCTCCCAGCCGAATCTGTCCACAGCCCCAGCTCTTCGGAGGACACCGCTGGTTTATTCCAGACAATTCGACCATTGAACTCCGCCAGAAATGCCAACCAAATGCGCATGTCCTGGCGAACCTCAGCCGAGAGCCTCGTGCGATGATGACCCTCCTTCAGGCCGACCATGGCTTGAGCGATCGAGCGGGAGAAGGGGCGGGCCATCGGTATTACTCTTAGGGCAAAATTCAACTGTCCCACCAATTGTTGTAATTGATGTAGCTTAACCTTAGACTCACTTATACACGTTTGCAGGCATGCCCTGAATCTTAACACTTTGTCTCCTGGTAAACGAAAACAACCTTCTTCGGAGTCGAGCTCGATCCCCAGAAACTCGAGGCAAGTCGAGGGACCCACAGTCTTACCTGGTGCCAATGGCACGCCAAACTGATTCATCAAGACACAAAATTCAGTCAAAGCCTGTTCACATGCCGGATCCCCGGCTGCCCCCAGAAACAAAAAGTCATCGAGATAATGCATAACATGTTGAAACCCCGTCTTCTTTGTGAAGACCCATTGCAGGAAACAACTGAACTTTTCAAAATAGGCACAAGATATAGAGCACCCCATCGGCATACACCGATCCATGTAATAATGACCCTGAAACATGAAACCAAGGAGACGCTGGTCGTCTGGATGTACCGGGAGCAACCGGAACGCTGACTCGATATCAGATTTTGCCATCAGCGCACCGGGCCCCAGGCGATTCAATATGGCTACGGCCTCATCGAAGGATGCGTACCGCACCGAACACACTTCCGGGTCTATCGCATCGTTTACGGAAAGACCACGTGGGGCTGATAGATTATGTATCAGCCGAAACTCACCCGGGTCCTTCTTGGGGACCACCCCTAAAGGGGAACAAACAAAGTTAGCAACTGGTGGCACATTAAATGGACCGGCGACTCGACCTCGAGTAACCTCTTTCCTGATCTTTTCCTGTACCACGGTCGTATGTTGCAAGACCGATATTTGGTTTTTACACTTCGCTATTCCCTGAAACTCCCCCACTGGAATGCGGAAACCATATGAAAACCCGTTCCGCAACACCCCAGCGGAAGCGTGATCCGGGTATTCGCTGAGCCAGGGAATCATTGCCATGGTATCAATCGGAGTAGGTAAAGGCGCCCCTCGGACTATATCAGACCTGTTTGGCGCCTCCTCTACCCCCGTTATCACCCGTCTTGGCTCTGCACATGGACTCAGGATGGGATGCTTGCCCACACCCACCACATTCATGCCTAAATTTGCAAGACCCCTGGGGCCTCGTACATTTTCCCCTGTTAAAGTTCCAACAAATCCCCCTTTTACCTGCGTTGCCGTTCGGCCTCGAGTGGTTGCCGTTACTCGTACCTGATCGAAAGGGCGTCCCAGCATATTGGCGGGAGGATTCACCCACGCTACTCCCTACCAATGGCAACTTCAACATACCAGTATCTTCCATTTTGGACCAAGACACAGAATCATAACAATCCCAAGTCAAGTTTTTATCATGTTCTTTCGCTTTTCTGAAAATATTATCGTAACAGAACCATTGATTGCCCTCGTGTGATACAGAATACCCCATGATCCGTGACTGATAAATCGGTAATTCGGACAGCAATTTGGGCCTACGTTCACCCATGATGGATGTAAAAATCCCCCATGCTCTGCCCCAAGTGCCAATGCTTTCATTTACCTTAAAGGCGGCCATCTTTGCGCGCCAAACACTCGGATGCATGAGCTCCTTCTGGCTCTTAACATGCTCCATCTCATAATGATCGGTAAGCAACGAGAAGATGTTTATATACTCATCTGCCCATATCTTCTCTTTAATAGCCAGAGGGACATGTTGACCCAACTTTTCCCTTCGTGAGGGTGCAGACTCATTCCTTGCAATCGGCAATGGCCGCTTACCTGAACCGGAAGCTGTATCTGCGACTGGACCTGTTCCAGGTGGCTTCTCTACTGCCGCAGCCGCTTCCCTTGTTTCACGCAGTTGCTTCATCAATACCTGCGCGTCGTCAGCCGTGGCGCCCTTGCTACCTTTTCCCAACCACGCTGCTAATTGTGCTGCCAGCTCGGGCGGCATATCCTCCCCGGACACGGGGGTGACCACCACGGGAATCGGATTCCCCTCTTCCGGCGCCGGAGTTGGATTTCCGAGAGGGGTACAGGGAACCGGGATGTCTCCCCCAGCTGCTCCCCTTCTGGGCCTCTTGCCTTTTCCTCCCGGAGCTGCTCCTGCCAAAGGACGTTTCGGTCCCCCTTCCTCGTCTTTATCCGCCATTCGCCTCTTTAGGTCGGTCACCTCTTTCATAAGAACACGCAGCATCTGTTCGGTAGTCATTCGCTTTCCCGCTTTCTTGGGCATTCTCCAACAGAGTATCTGCAAAACAAACAAGAAAGATTACAACGCTCAAAATTGGCTCTTCGTTCCGTCTCGAGCTCACGTGCAGCGAGGTGGTGCAGCTTCAGAGCACAGGAACAAGAGGATGCCTCCTTGGCTTGTTGCTCCTTTTATCCGTCTTCAGGGCGGGCGTAAACCCGCCCCTGCCTGCCCCAGGGGCGTGGCCGGCCGCGTCAGTGTCTAGGCCAGCCCACTCCAGGGCGGGAAAAAGGCGCGCCCCGGCTACGCCGCTTTGGGCATACCAGCCGAGACTCGCCTCCCGCCCAAGATGGCTTCCCGGGGGGATCGTGGTACTCCGCCATACGTTCGGGGGGACCGAATGGTCGCCCCTTTCCAATTGATTTACTATCTAATTGTATTACCGTTTTCAGACTTCAGAACATATTGAAGGTAAAAAATACCATACTTTGTACAGTGATAAAAAGAAATAGAATATAATTGAGATACGCTATATACATGTGTGAAGATTGCTTTTCATAATATTTTAGCCTATGGTTTTTGTGAAAATAAAAATAAATTGTATATTTTCTATATATACGTGACTCCGTTGTTCATAACACACAGCCCGTTATTATGTATAAGTTTTAGACTATTTGCTGTTTAGTACGCTGTGGGTCAATACTAGTCTAATAGGAAGTTTGTTTGTTTAGTGGCTAGCTCAGAGAGACACCATTCTGCTGTTTTGTATAGTATAGTTTCAAAGTACTGATAGAGCTCTCTCATGGAAATGGCTGTGAACATAGGTCCTCTTGCCATGGGGTCAGGCAACTTTTAAGTTTTTCTCAATTCTTTCCTCTATATCCTCTTGCTTCCTTCTTTGACTTTGTGAAAGCTCTTGGTCAGCTAATGATGGTACCTCTCATGTTGACTTTATGCACATCCCAGATGCTATTCCCTGGGAAGCTACCTATGTTAAAGTTCATAAACCCTACTGTTTTAAATTGAAGTTCTATTATTAAATTTGGTTGAGCTAATGGTCCAGTGTTTGCCAACTTTCACACCAACTCTTTTTAAAAAAAAAACATCTATATTGACATTTTGTATTTAAACACTTTACTGTATGCATATAAAGCAGATTTTCCTATTACATGTCTCTCTTTTTTTTAACATTGGGCAACAATTTACATCTGGATTCTACAATCTGATTATTGGCTTTTGTTTTGTCAGGACACATTGCACTATTACAACTGTACCTTATAAACAGTTCAGTAATTCACAATTGCTCATACTTCAGGGTAAATCTTTTTCTCTCAAGCCCCTCTCTTTCGAGCAGCTATCTACTCTAGACATGAGCATAACCATGTCTTCTATATGTAAGGGATCTGTTTTATAAACCAAACTACCAACAAGTGCAACAAATGAAAAAGGGAAAGTAATGTATGTGGGGGTTGTGAGAACGCCCCCGGGAAGAGTATCCATGTTGGGGCATCAGCTAATAGATTACTCTGATGTGTAGAGAGGACTCTTGCCAATCCGAGACCTTCGTATGCCTCGGGGCTTTCCCTTCCCTATTGGCTGGTTTTATCTATAAATTGCCACTTCAGCCATGTAGGCCTTTCCCAATAATGTGGGTACTGTGCGAGGGTGTACTAATCACTACTGTGCACTCTCACTTCCCTCATTCTCACTGTTTGTTTGCGTCTGGATTTCTCAGGACCTCAAGGCTTCTTTCCATTGGTCTGCTATGGGATGCTTTCTTACTCTCCTCAACTCTTATCAACTCAGTGCTCTGCCCTCAGCGCCCACCCAGCTAATGACATCTCGATTCCAGCTAGCAACCTGTGGTCCGGCGGTGGATTTCCACATCATTAATCTCTTCCTTTTGGCTAATCCAAAGGCTAAGTCTATTACCCTATTCCCAACTTTCCGGGCATGCGGCTGTGGAAAGAGACCCAAAAAGCAGACCTCAACAAAAATTCACACCAACTGTAAGTTACTGGGTTAATGATCATACAAGAATTCTTGGATACTTGATCTGTTTCACCTAATCGGCGCATGTGCAATCTGTGAACTAGTAGTAACCTTTTTATTGTGAAATGAGTACACTCTCTGTTGTCCCATTCTCATTCTCCATAAATCAATAAGGCCTAAATTGCATATTCTTAAGGCATCTTTTCATCTTAGGGGAATTTGCATGCACGTTGTGCAATCTAGTGCATTGTTCATTATACTTTTAAAGTCTTCCCGCTACACTATAGGAGCCTTAAATTCCAAGAGTCTGCAGAAGTTCAGGGTCATTGACATTTGGATAGGAATAACTGATACTGTCCTAACCGTAATTCACTTATGGCCTAATTCATTTACACATCCCCTTCTCATCCACCTCTGATCAAAATACCTGGTTTCAGGAGTTTCTCCTCATCATGATTGCTACGCGCTTGATAATACATTGTGGGAAATGTAAATTATTGACTAAATCCATCTCTGACTGTGGAACAAAGCTCTGCATTCTTGCTCTGTCAGATGTGTCTCTTGAAGTATTATTAGTTTGGAGCAGGATTTCCTCACATATTCCAGGATGGAACTCTCTTTCTTGATTTCATACCATTGACATTCTAGTATACGAAGCTAATTGAGCTTCTATCCATTTTCATTTCTGCGTAGCAGTCGTTCTTCTATGCCCAACATTGCACAGGTTTCATACGGGTGGTGAGGACTCTACATTTTTTCCTTTTTTCACATATGAATCCCACCCAGTGAAACACCTTCTTAGGGAACCCTCCAGACTTACTTCAGCATCTTGAGCCATTTGAGTGCTCCTCTCTCCTTCTTGACTCGAGCCTTTCTCTCATGGGTTGTCTATGCATCTGTACCTTTACTTTCCTCAGCATTCTTTAGAGATGTTGCCTGACTCTAACTTTTTAAATTCCCAGCGGTTTCCTTTACACTTTTAGGAGAGTGTATCCTGTTGTTTCATATGACTATAATGTGGCTGGGAACTGTAGCTGCACCTTTGCTCCCAGTCTGTACAACTCAGCCATATTTTTCCCCGGAGTCCACTTCATATCTTCTGTTACCTGACACAGATGGGACCATATTGAACTATAGAAATCCTTAAAAGTAAAGGCTTTATTCTTTTTTGCCATGGATAGCATTGGTTCCTTAACCATGAAGGCATGGAATTTCCTGTTTTTAACTGTTGGGTTGAATCTTAATGGATCCCTGTGTACCCCTTGAATCGCTTGCTCGAAGTCCAAACTCCTTGTGCTGTTCCAACCAATAGTCCTTCTCGAATGAGACTTATGACAAACATCTTTATATTAATGCCTGATGTAATTCCTGGACATTTATTACTATAACAGTGATATTCCTAGCCTGTTTTTTTAGTTTCTCTATTGATTCTCAAATAGTTTTTCCTTGGTTCTTAAAAGAGCTGTATCCCATGAGTTATTTTCTAAGTCTAACAGTGCTTTTGCCAATGCCTCCTCTAATGCTGTTTTTGAACAAGTTAGCTCACCATATGACTGGTGTCAAAAGTCTTTCTTCTTTCCTTGGAGAATGCAAACCTATTTTTGATTTTACTCAACATCAATTCCAGGCATCTTTCTCACGGTTCTATTGATAATTGCAGTAATAGCACTCTAACTTGTGACTTCTATTAGACTGAAGCGACAGCTGATTGCAGCTAGGATATCTTTTGATATTGTATTGTCTTCCCTTCTCGTCTTTTTCTGTCAAGACTTCCTCTTGATTAGCTAATCAGAGGTCTTTGTGAGCTAGTGTATCGCCCTCATTCTCTTACTAGGAGATAGTCTAAATGTTGTGACACCATTTTCCAAAGGACTCATAGGGACAAGATTCAGTCGTGGGAAAAGGCTCCTTGCATGCTAAATATTGGCTCTCATCTGCTCCCCCCATTGGTACCGATATCAATAGAAATCACCCTGTTGGGCTGTACTCCCTGCTGGTACTCTAGTAATCTGTGTTGTATTTAATACAGAGATCTTATTATTCTATGTATAACAGTGGAAAGCCTAATAAAAAATACCTGAAAGAAGATAAAGATTTCACTGGCATATGTTTTTTTAATTGATGCAAAGTGTTAAACTATGTACATTTTCTTTATAAGGAGTTTGCTTTCTTTCAATGTCAAATTCCACTTCACATTCTCTGCCTCAGTTAGTACTGATTGCTACATTTATGTGACGCTGTTGTAAATAAATAGTCCAAGGTGTAGGCCGAGTGGTAGTTCAAGGTAGTTCCTTTATTAGTTTCAGTTACAGTTGTAGAAGATGAAGGTAGGATGGTAAATAAGATAGAAGTAAAGATGTATAGGATGTACAGCCCCACCAGGAGCAGTCTCCCTCTGCTCAGCCTCTCATCCTCCAACTGACGCTCTCCACTAGTCCACACACCAACATTCCATGACATCATACATTAATCTACTGTCATGCAGGCTGAACAGAGAGAGCATTTATGTGAAGAAAGAAGAGGGGAATTAACCACAACAGACGCCTTATGGGAGAACCTTCTTTCACTTAGCTTTTTGAGCAGTCTTACAACAAATAATAAGGACTGTCACTTACTATTCACTCTGGGTACTGTGTAGTAGGGGCCAGGTCTGATGTTTGCAGTTTCTGTTGGGCTAGAGGCTGGTGCTTCAATATTTGTGAGTGGAGCCAGGGGGCTTGAGGGTCTTCGCTTCCCACAGTCATGATTCGTTATTGCCATTGTTGTTGTGGGCTTGCTAGTAGCCGATCAGTGCTGCCACTCCCTACATTCCCAGTAGGTCATTCTTGCAGCAGTTCTCCAGTTCTCCAGGTTCTTATGGATGGCTTCAGCTATATGCACCCAGATTCCAGAGACAGCTGCCTCACAGTGAAAATGCATAGGACCTAGCGGAGGAGAACTTTTCCAAGGTGGTACTATTAAAGACAAATATGCTCAATTACAATATCGTAATGTTTGGAACAAGTTACCCAGCAGGTTTGCCCATAAATCTGCTGATGTGTGCTGGAGTCTGTGGTAGAAAGCATTGGGTCGAGAGGAGTAAGTCAGCACTCACAGCAGCATCTCAGACTGCCTCTATGTTCCCACATAAGTTTTCTTTGACATGCAATGCAAGAAGTATGGCACCCTCACTGCACATGATTACCCTATGTTTGTGAAAGATCCAACTCTGTATCAGTTCTGAGAAGATATATCTAAGGTAATATCTGAGGTGATAAGACAAGAGTTTGAGTTAAGCCTAATCACAATATCTTGATCGTATACTTAAAATAGTAAGTAGAACAATTTCGGAAAAAATATCTTTGACACTAATATCGGCAAAAAATAGACAAAATTGAGCTTTTTTTTAATTTAGATATAGTTTAAAGTAGTAAATCCTAAATCTTTTAATATATCATTTTAATTGAATGTGAATATATTCTGTTAATAGTAAATATTATATATATAAATAAATACTTATATAAACGTATAAACACATATGTTGATGTATATATTTATATATTTATATGCACATACATGTAGCGTACCATAATTAATACAAATATTTATTTTACCTTCTATAAATGTTTTGATATTTTATGTGTATTGCTGTGAATATATATATGCATATATAGATGTATTTATATATATATATATGTATATATTTACATTTAATAACTTTGTTTTACATGATATACATTTTTTATATTTTAAATATATGAATATTTGCTATTCCCATTCCGATCAGAACAGCAGTAGAGGAAGTTTTGAACTTTGGAGGGCTAACATTTACCATTTCCACTCCAGTCTGTGCAACAGTAGGGACAGCATTGGATTTCAGAGGGATGTGATTTGCTATTCCCATTCAGCGCAAAAGTAGGGAGAGTGTTAAATTGCAAAGAGGTTGATTTTATTTCTCCTATTGAATTCTAACCAAGAGTATGGAAAGTACTTCATTTCAAACACTTGATACACATAAGGAACACCGTGAATGTGGAAAAAATTATACAACTCATAATATAAAAGCTATTCATTCACATAAATAGATGTATAAATGTAATGCATAATAAAATAACAATCAATTTACATAATCACCATTCAATAAATTAATCGATTATTAATTTGTATCTAATTATAATTAAATTATTAATTAATTATTGTCTTATCCTACACCCCTACAAATCTAGCACCCTGCACCTAAAATGTTGCTTACAAAATAAATATTCCACAATTTACATATTTACAATCACATTCATTATTAATTAACCAATAATAATTAACTGTTAATAGAGTATTATTTAATTAACATTCCAGCCTAAACCCCTATAAACCTAGCAACACACAAGTAAAGTATAATTGAAATAAATAAGTATACCATCATTTAAATATTCAAAATACAATTAAACAATTCATTTACAAATACAAATTATTATCAATGTATTAACTTCCCATCCTATACCTCTACAAACATAGCATCCCACTACTGAAATATCATTAACATAAATCAGTATTTCATATTTTACATAATAAAAATCAATTAGCTAATTAATTAAAAATTGTTCATAAATTATAATTCATTATTAATTAATTAACTTCCCACTCTGGACCTCTAAATACACAGCAGCCCACAACTAAAATGTAAATACAATATATAAGTATTTCATAATTTACATAATCAAAATCAATTACATGATTAATTAGCAATTAATAATTAATTGCTAATAATTAATACTTGATTCATATTCCACCCTATACCCCTACAAATTTGACATAGAATGAAAAAAAAAATGATATTTATTAATGTATATAATAAATATAAATCATGTAATAAATGCATCATTATTCATAACATTAACTAATTACCTTTCCACCCTATCCCACTATAAACCCAACAATCTACAACAACACTAAAATTAGTTTAAAAAATTAAATAAAAAATTTGAAATCACTACAAATTAAAATCTATACTTTCAAAAAATCGCTTTCTCTAAACAATGTTCAAAAACTATATTAACACATAAGTTATTATATAAACTACAAAAACAATATTTTAGCCACTATATTATTGAAAACAATATCAACAACAGTTTTATTATTTAAAACGATATTGAGCACCTCTGAAAACTATATTCTTGAAGACAATATTTGTGTATCATGATACTTGCATTGTATGATATTTCAGATTCAGAAATCTTTATTTCGGCTACTTTAGCCATAAAAGATACATACATAAAAACACAGAGCCATGTCGTCTTACACATACAAGTCTAAAAACATTTAGAAACTTATCCATTAGTTACAGAAGTCATATTAATCGTCCTCAATCAGAAATAGGTACATAAATGCATTAGAAACACAGAGCTTCATGGCAGTTGACATCTAAGGTCTGGGCATATATCATAATTAGAGGAAGAATCATACACCATCATCATATAAAAGCAACTATAACGTTATAAACCAACAAAAGTTTAACGGCTCAAAGTAATTGACCAATCTTCCTGCGAGCAATATACACAGAATAAAGGAATCTACTAATGCTGAATACAATAGATTGGGAAGCGTTTGTTTTAATAATTCTATATGCCATGATACAAGATCTTATTCCTAGAAGATTGCACAAGGGTTTGACCCACCTTTTTCTTGCTTTAGTATATGCTTGACAAAAGAACAGGATGTGGACCTCATCCTCCTTGTGAAAACCTGTGCTCGTGATACACTTCCCCTGTGTAATGTTGGGCCCTTCCAATTTTCTCTTGGACCAACGTTCCAGGTTAGAATTTATCATGAGATTCCCATACCTGAACTTCAAAAAGAAGGACTTCGCAAGGGGAGGCTCTATCTCATCTAGAAACACCTCAAAAAAGGGTTTGTCTTTGAAGCCTAGAAAATTATAAGTTAGAGACCCAGTTCTATTTCCATTTACTAACGGGTTAGTTATGAAGGACCAGAAGGCTCGTTTCACCATAGATTTCGCATAGTGCGGTTGCCTTTCCGGACTCTCCCATAACTGTGACAGGCCCAAGATTGAGAACCATTTTTTAATGTGTTTGAGCCAGAAAATAGAATTAAGAGAATCTAAACCCAATATTTCCTGAAGACCTTTCCTGTAATCAATCAGTTCTGGAGTAGACCATATTCTTATCCAGAACATTAATGGTCTAATGATTGTATGATTGTCAGTTCTTTTGAGGTTCAAATCCAATTGAAGAGGTGTCAGAGGTGTACTAGTAGTAACCCTTACAATGGATCTCATAAATTTATTATCCAGACCATGGAAGCTATCCCTTGCTTAAGGCCCCCATATCTCAGCCCCATAGAGGGCGACAGATTGAATTTTAAATTTAAAAAGCTCAAGCACAGGAGTCACACATTTGCTGGTACTGGCATTGAGTTTGCTAATAATTGGCTTAACGTTTTGGGCATAAGACACCTTACTTTTCTCGATTTGGGCCTTCCATGTAAGGTTTGAGTCTAGCACCACCCCCAAATAGGAAAAGTTATCAAATGTTTCTAGCACGTGGCCGTCCAGACTTAGGGTCCCCCTATCCCGCCTACAGGGATTCAATGCCATACACTTAGTTTTATTAACATTTATCTCCAATCCTTTCTTCACACAATACATACTAAAGGAGTTCAAGAGTGCCTGGAGACCTTTCTTAGTTTGGGATATCAAGATGGTACCATCCGCGAAAAGTAACGCAGGCACCCTTTCCCCATTAAGTTGTGGTGAGTCATTTGTACAACTGTTCAAATGATCAGGAATATCATTGACAAATAATGAAAATAGGGTAGGGGCCAAAACGCATCCTTGGCGGACGACACGCTCTATAGGGATGTTGCGCGTCAATTTCCTATTAGGACCCCACCTGATGTTGGCATGATTCCTAGCGTGCAGCTCGACTATTTGAGCCAGGAGGCACCCTGGCAACCCAACCTCACTAAGGGACCTCCAGAGCAAGTTACGTGGAGCGAGGTCAAATGCCGTTCTCAAGTCTACGAAGGCGACATACAAGTGCCCCTTCCTAATGAGTACATATTTCCAATATATACAACAAAATCTAAAAACCTGGTCTATGGTGCTGACCTTACCCCTGAACCCGGCTTGAAGTTTGGTGAGTATTGCTTTTTCGTCCAGCCAGTCATTTATCCGAAATAGTAAGTGCTTGACGTAGAGTTTTTGCAAGATGTCCATCAAACTAATCGGTCTGTAGTTTGATGGAACAAACCTGCTACCCTTTTTGAATATTAGAACAACCTCTGCAGCACACCAACTATCTGGAAACTGACAATTACTAGATAGAGCATTAAACAAGTGATTTATATATGGAGCCCAAACTTCAATCTCATGCTTGTACAGGTCACCAGTTATCTTATCAGGACCAGGAGCTTTGCTACTTTTCAGTTCAGCGATGGCCCTTTTGGTTTCATCAATTGAGAAATCAAGGCACTTAATTGGAGGTGGTGACCATGGCGTCTCATCAAAACCACTATCGTATTGTTTGTAAAGGGTTGTGAAGTGCGTCACCCAAGTCAGTTCGTCTAGAAAGACGTCCTTCACAGCTCTACTTGCATGGCACCCATTAGCAACCAGCCTCCAAAACCCAACATTGTCCTTGGATTTGGCAGCAGCCAGCATGTCCGCCCAGCTTGTCTCCTCCCATTTCTTTTTTGAGATCCTTTGGATATGCTTATATGTCTCCCTGGCAACTTTGACATCATCTTTCGTTTTGTTTTTGATTGCAAACAAAAGCTCCCTCTTGGCCGACCTGTATGATATTTATTTTCCAATATTTCTGCATCCCAATATTTTAAAATTATTTTCTCCAGACACTAGAGAACAAGCTGTTTTGTTTACCTGATGTTGAAAGCATCTTTTCCTTCTAATATGTTTCTTTCTATACAAGTGAGTTCAGCCGAGTTTTCCTCTACAATTTGTAAGCCAATTGCTGCTATCAGCCAACCAACAGACAGATGTACTAAGGTCCTAGTCGCAGAAAAAGTGTGGCAATTTGCGAGCAAACTTTTTGCAAACAGAAACTTGGGTGCAGTGCCTGGATACCCTCCCAGGAGACAATGTTGGAGAATTGGGTATCTTACTGAAGCAAATTCCCAAAGAATTTTATTTCCTTTTTTTAGTACTCAGCTACAGGTTTTTAACCACATTTGCCCACAGTTTAAATTCTTTTTTGGGTTGACAGATCGAAGAAAAAAAAGCCATAAATGTACCTAAAAATGATACATTTAAAAAATGTTTTATTCAGAGTCACCTGTACAGGGTTTCCTTACTGTCCATTCTATACCCAGATCAGGAATTGATTAGTGTAGCTTTTGACCGAATGTTGGGTACAATGTGTTCTGGTGACTTGTAGGCTGGGTGCAGAATGAGGTCAGAGACCAAGTTCTGTGCTAAGAACTTACTGCACATAGAAGAAAGCCATGAGCAGAGGGAAGGGGCGTAAGGTAAAAGGATTGGCCCCCATGCAGAATGTGAAAAGGGACCCCTGAGTTTCCCCTATCTAACAGTCAGTGATTGGCCTTGGACCAAATAGGGCCCCTCCGAAGGGTTTGGTGACCCCTGAAGGGTTGGGTGCCCCTGGCATAGAGGCTCTGAGATCATGGGAGTTAGTTGTGCAGTGTGCCCTCTGCCCCAGTCAGCATTGATAGCTTGTTACGCACTGCACACTGGGTTATGGAGGCAAGGGTACTAGGCATCCAGATTCTGCTTTAAATGGCCAAAGTGGTATCTCTCTTTTGATGCATGCCAAAGTATAATCTCATTTAGAAAGTAATGTGATGTGTCAGTCATAATTTATGGAATTATGTCTATGTACTAAACCTCAATCTGCTCTGACTCACCGCTTCTCAGAGCTTTATTGACTAAGCCTTGACAGCTAGGCTACATGGAAACCTTCACATTGCCATGTAGCACATTGACTCAGGTTGGCCGCTCTCTGCTTGGTTACATGCCATGTCTGGTACTGTCTGGTGCAAGTTCCTAGAATGCTTCAAGATGAGCAGAGGGACATGCAGCTGTGTGCAGAGAGTGAGAAGTGACCAGAATGGAAGGCAGGTGGGTGGTCCCAGTGAGCAGCATGGTAAGATGATAACTCCATTCCATCCCTCTTGAGCCTGTTCCATAGTGTGCGCTTCTGCAAACAGACCGTGGATCATTACTAGACTCAATCGCTTTGATGATTGTTCATCATTAATCAATAAGTCTTCCTCCATCCATTTTGTACCCCTAGCTATCTTAAATACTTAATTATTCTTGCCATATTATTGTTTTATCTCAGCCATTTGTCTCACCTACCGCCACATCTGCATTAATCATGCCTCCTTATCATTCTTGCTTCCTTATCACCTTTACGTTTTGTATTACTTCTTGCCTTCTTCTTTGCTCTTGCATCCCTGTTAATTTCACCTCAATCTGCTATTTTGCTCTTCTACATACTCTTTGCACAGCCATCTTTTTCATAAACCTCTGTTGTCTAAACTCCTCTCCTCGTTAGGACAGCCCTTTTTGTCTTGGCCGTCTGAGGCAATATAGGGGCCCATGCATCAAGGTAATTCTTTGCGATTACCAAATAGTGAATTTTAAGGATTTGCTATTTGGTAATCACAAATGCCTATGCATGAAGGATTCTCAAATATTTTTGCAAATCCTTAATATTCTCTAATAGCTAATCGCTAAATGAATGCATTCCCATTCATTCCTATGTGAATGGGAATGCATTTGCAATTTTGATTACCAAATTGATCATCGCAAATTACGAATGCAATTGCAAGGGTGCTAGGGGGCCTAAGGTCCCCCGATGCACACCCAATAAAAGTAAGTGGGCCCATGTGGCACATACACATGTCCTAAGGGCCCTATGTGTGCTCGCCACATGGCACTTAATGTACTTTTGTCCATTTTCAGAGGATTCACAAAGTACCATAACCTTGAAATTGATGGTCATTTGCGATTCCTAAATGCAAAGTTGCACTTTGGAAATGCTACATGCATTGCATTTTGGGAATCGTAAATTGCGATTCCCTAAATGCATTCGTGAATTAGGTATTTGCAAAAATTGTGATTACTTATTTTGCAAATGCAATGCCTTTGATGCATAAAAAAGGCAATTTACCCGTCGCAAACAGGCTGATTTTGCGAATCAGCTTATTTGTGACCAGTAAAATGCTTGATGCATGTGCCCCATAGAGATCATTGTCATAGTCCAGATGCTCAACAATCATAATCTTCCTTCTTGTTGTGACCAAGGAACAGATTCACTGCCTGTATAATCATCAACATCTCAAAATCAATGGAATCACCATGTCTTGCAAGATCAGACTGATATAGGGATACCAAGAGACTCCCGGTCACCCAAAACAATTTGCTTCCACTCTTAGCCCTCAAATGATCAATGTATGATCAATACATTCTGAGAGTTGCAGTGTTGGATGAAATCAATTGCCGCAATTGAATAAACACATCATAAAACAATAATTTGTTTGAAAGCGAATCTTGAAGCAGGAAAATGTATGTCCTTGTGACAAGAAATCATCAGGTAACATTGGGTATGAGCACCTGATAATATTTATGATTGTTCATACGTAGGACGGATAAAGTAGTATGTTGTTATGTGGAGAGGCAGAGCTCCTTGAAAAGAGGTGTTATCAGGACTTTTCAGAATTGCTGAGGTGGAATAGTAAAATCGACAATCATGGGGATGTTGCTCCTGAACCTGTGTGCATAGATGGAGCACCCCTCTCCCCTTGTCATTTCTTTCTTTGCTTTGCTCATCTCCTATCTGGTGAAGTCCTTCCTCTGTGTTTTTCCTCTTCCAAGTACTCGGGGGTACTGATGCTGATGAACCTGTAATGTTGCCGAAGGTCTTGAAGTGAGATAGGCCTGAAGAAGGAACCAATTAAGTTATTTCAGTATTGGAGTGATATAGTAGCACCTGTTGAAGCTTTTGGATGAGATGTGCTGCAGCTTGTAGGATGGTTTCTAAGGCGACCACGATGATGCTGTTAACCCTATTGATCAGGATATTGCCTACGCCCAGCACTCTGTTTAGAAGCAGGCTTTGGGTCGACAGTGTTTCACATTTCCAAGAAAAAGAATTGATACATGTGTGAAATAAACTCCTGGTAAATAGAATTTAATAAATATTGCTGCAATTCCAATTAATCTACACTTTCATGCAGACTGCCAATACTAAAATGCAATGGATGATTTGTGTGGTGAACTTCCATGCGTAGAGGGGAAGTAGTAGACGTAGCTGAGTAGTGTCTTTGAAGTTATGTATTAAGTCCATAACATCAGTGGTAGCAGCCCCACCAGGAGCAGCCTCCATGCTGCTCAGCCCATCTTCAACTGTCAACTTCTCACACCAGGCACCCAAGCATTCCACTTATTTCCATCGCACCAACATTCCATACAGAACACTCACACTGGCTGAGCAGCTAGGAACCAGGTAACAACAAGGGAACATAATAAACACAACAGGAAGATACCACATATCTTCTTCCCCTAAAATTGAAAATTACCTAAACCGTACAAAAATGGAAACAACTATGCACAATAATGTACAAATGAGGGAAATAGTCTAGAACCCAGGGATGCAAGGTAAAACACCACATCATGAGAGGGAACAAACAGTAAACAAAGGAGGAAAGGAGAATGAAAAGTTACACACAAAATATCACCCATCATCTCCCTTAATATTAAAAACAAATAAAATACATTCCAGTAAGTTAAACTCACAAGAACAAAGTGAGATAAGAGCACATGGATAGACATGTAAACTAGACTGAAGAAAGATATAAAAGGATTATCCAACATTGCAACACAAAACGGGGCAAAACACTGTCTGAAGAAAAACGGGAGTAACATATCCCGGAACTCTACCACTATGGGTGGACTGCCTCCATGAATTGTGACTGTTAGATGTGGGGGTCTCTAGTTGGCAGAGGTAGGTACCTTTGTCCAAAGAGGGACCCTTATGTCTAGTCAGGGTAAGGGGGTACAGTCCTAAAACAACCCTGCTCAGTCCCTTGGTAGCTTGGCATGAGCAGATAGGCTTATCTCAGAGGCAGTGCGTAAAGCATTTGTGAACACATAAAGTAACCCAGTGACAACACTACAGATGGACACCACACAAGTTGTAGTATAAAAATAAGTATTTTATGTAGACTTAACACAAGACCACAAACAACAAAAATCCAAAAAGTTCAGGGATGACCCTGCAAAAAGGACCAAGTCCAATACAACCCCCTTCCAGCCATAACTCAGAGGAGACCAAACACTACCCTGATGGGCTTCTCTGCTTTGGGCGATAGAACATGGACCCTGGCCCGCAACAGACGTGGCATATTCCAGTTCTACGCCAATCTGAACCTTTTTGGATCCCTCTGTCTATATTCTCAGGGCCCACCATGCTAACCCATGGGGAACCCTTCTCCTCACCCGTGGACACCATTTATGCAGCACCTAACCTTAGCTTGCTCACGGGTGTGTCCCAACAAACAGACAGCAAGCCACAGTGGCCACTGACAGTAGTCAGTGATGAGACCCAGGCGTTATGCCTCTCAGGACTCTCAAACCTTTGTGGCGTCAGAGAGCAGGGAGCAGTAACCCCAGGTACTTGGCACCCTTTGTCCACTCTCCCTCCTGTCAGGTCAGGTATGACATCCTGGTCAGGTATGACATCCTGGCACTGACTCACCAGCCCCAGGGCTGTACCCGGTGGCTGGACAAGAGACTGGGGTGGGCTCTCCCACATCTGGTCCTCCTCCTAAGGGCTCTGTACCCTCCCACCTGGAATGGTACCCCCTTCCAGAATTGTCAGGGTACCTGTAGCAGGTGTCCTGCACAATTTGCCCACCAGTTCAGGGGTTCTATCCTGCAACTGGGCTTCCAGGTCAGGGGGGACACCCTGAACCTGGCCCTCCAACCTAGGGTCCAAACACTCAGGCTGCACCGGGGTCAGAAGTGAGGACTCCCTCCCTCTGTACCGCCTTGCAGAGCACTGCACTCTCCCACCTGGAGTGGTACCCCTAGAAGCTACATCTCTTCAGGACACTGATTGCAGTTGCGCCCTCCCCGAGGTCAGACAACACCTGAACCTGGCTTCCCAACCCAGGGACCAACCCCTTCTGTTGAACACTTGCCTGGCAAACCAGGACTTCCTGGGGAGTGCATAAACCCCCCTCCCGAGGGTGACACATAACTCATGTCCCCGGTGCAGATCTCCAAACCCCTGTCCATCTGACAGCACATGAACATCCCCCAGGACACAAGTGGTGTCACCATGGTCATTCCTTGGTGACTCAGCCCTTCTATCCGGCCCGGTATACAACTGTTACCACGCATTTTTTACCACGCACTACACTTACAACGCAGACATTACCACGCATACCATTACAACGCATTGCGCTGGGGGGCGCTCTAGGATAGGGAATACGTTTAATTTTATATCCAACACCTTCCCTAGTATCCACGGGGACTGGAGTTGGATATAAAATTATACTTACCACTATCCAGCACCTCAAAGCGCTATGCGTTGTAACGGTATGCATTGTAAATACTGCGTTGTAATGGTATGCGTGGTAATGGTATGCGTGGTAATGTCATACATCCATCTGGCCCCTGACCCACTGGTTCTTCCACTTGGGACTCTTTCTCGCTCTCACCCCTCGATCTGGACTTCTGGACCCTCCACTTAGGAGTGGTACTGCCAGACACCAGAACTGGTGGAGGCCTGCTTACAGACACTCCCAGTTCACCAGACACTAGGGGGTCCCCCTCAATGGACAACCCATCAGGACAGCCTGGGCTCCCCACCTGATGTTCCCTTAAAGAACCATCCAGGCTCTGAGATTGGGTTTCGGGCACCTTGGGACACGAAGGTCCACCCTCACTCCGTCCCCACTGAGATAGCATGTGAGCCCTACACCCCTACCACAACACCAGGACCTAGCTGGGCTACTCTGAACCTCTTCCACCACACAGGCCCAGAAGATACCCGAGCCCCTCCCTTCAGGTCACTCCCCAATGCCTCTCCAGACCCTCTGGAATCCACCAAAAGGTCTGCCTCCAATGTGAGCTCGCTGGGGTCAGAGAACTCACTCTCCAACAGGTGTTGGCATAGTTATGGAAAACAGGGACTTACAATATGCTCTCCCACAATTGAATTACATAGCCCCACACAAGGGTTAACCAAGCCATCCTTTACTTCACCATTTAGTGCCTCGCACACATACTCCACACCACTCTACTGAAATTTGAAATATAGTATATGACTGTCTCTGTCATTCAACCCATACTCTTCTGAGTGGTCTTCACACTCACATACCAGGACTTCAGCCTTGGGGGAACCCCTCTCCCTGCACCTCTCATCTAGAGTCAGTAGAGTGCCCCTCCCACCACTAGGATCATGAACCCCTGTGTCAGTTTTCCCATTTTCCTCAGGGACAGTGTGCACCACTGGAGCTACCTCATGTCCTTGAACATCCTGGTGTATGTTAACCCCCTCCTTTAAGTCAGATGCCACATCTCTGGGTGTATGTACTGCTCCCTCAGAACTAGATAACTCAATTGTGCTGCCACCATCTGAGCTGGATTCCACCTCCAAATCAGCAAAGCTCACTTCCTGAACTACACACATTTCTTTTTTCTGGGCTGAGACACTCATTGCCTCAAGCCTCTCGAGCTCCGAAACAAGCTACCTTATTCTCAACTCATGCTCAAACTGCATGCTCTTTTCCTCTAGGGACAATTTCCTAGTTTGCAACTCCAATTGTAACTGCCCACTCAATTTGAGGTTGGACAGCTCCATCTCATGCATCCTACTCTTCTCCCTGTCCTCCAGCTCTTCTGGGGGCAGGGCCTTGGCAGAAACAATGCTACCTGCTGGAGAAGGTGCTCTCCTACCCCCTGGACCCAATGGCCCTTCCAGCTGCTCCTCTGCATTTTCAGCCCTTTCCTCATTCTCAGGGGTATTCCTTGCTTTGACCCAGGCCCTCAGCGCCTTTAGGAACTCCTCCTTCTTGGAGAGACCGGTCATAGCAACTTTAAATCTCCTGCAGAAGTGCTTCAGCTGATTCACATTGTAGCATTCTAGTTTCTCCTCTTCCCAATCAAAATCAACAGATGCTATGGATGCTGCTTTATCCATGGTGGTTCAACTTGGCAGTTCATAGCAAAAATAGAAAATCCCAGGAAAAATAATCTACCAAAATGTATGTGGTCGCGTTTGGCCTGCACTCACTAGTAGCGTTCACCAATCACTGTATATGAGTCACAAATGCAAGTCCAGAATCCTCACCGCTGACCACCAATGTTAGATTTGGGGGTCTCTAGTTGGAAGAGGTAGGTACCTTTGTCCAAATAGGGACCCTTGCATCTAGTCAGGGTAAGGGGGTACACTCCTAAAATAACCCCTGCTCACCCCCTTGGTAGCTTGGCACGAGCAGACAGGCTTATCTCAGAGGCAGTTCGTAAAGCATTTGTGAACACATACAGTAACCCAGTGACAACACTACAGATGGACACCACACAAGTTGTAGTATAAAAATAAGTATTTTATATAGACTTAACACAAGACCACAAACAACAAAAATCCACAATACTGTACTTTAAAAATGATAGAATTAGCTTAGTTCTCTTAAGATGTAAAACACGTTACTTTGAGTCAATGTACCTTAGGATGCGTAATGTTATACAACGAAAGTGTTGCAGGTAAGGTGATGCTTCGGTTCCTTACAAGCAAGAACGGTGATGCATCTGGTCCCTACTGATGCGTAGGGGAGGCGTAGGGGATGCGTTGGTTCTTCTCGGCACGGGGAGGTGATGCATTGGTTTCTTACTGCGCTTCTGTGGCGATGCAGTTCGCAACGCCGTGATGCGATGAAGATCTGGTACAATGAACAAAATGGCGTCTTTTCCTTGATGCAACACGATGCATGCACGCCCAACAACTGTTCGGTGACCCAACTATTCGTCTGAGCCACGACAGGCCCTCCGAAACGCTTCCCGGTGATGCAGCGACATCTAATGCGACGTCGATCCTCTTCTCCGGTGACGCGAGGTGCTTCGACAATGATGCGACAGCTGCAGCGGCGACGCACTTTCCCAGCAATGTGACGACATCGGCTGCGTCAGCGACAGACTTCTCCGCTGATGTGGCGTCATCTGGTGCGATGTCGATCCTCTTCTCTGGCGATGCGAGGCACTTTCACGTTGGGCAGCAGTTCGGCTACACACTTCTTCTTTGTGAGTCGCACTTCCAAGCTCCTTGCGGCACGCAGTCCCTCAGAAATCCCAACACAATTGCAGGCACTTCCAAAGAACTCTTGGGGAGCTAGTGGGTGAAGTCTGTTGTCCCTGAGACTTCAGCAGGAGTCAAGCTCTATCTCAAGCCCTTGGAGATACCTCACAAGTTGAATGAAAGTAGTACAAAAGTCCTTTCTCCTCTCTTTTGCAGTCAGGCAACCACTGCGAGCCAATCCCTCACACTTAGGGATAGTTACATGTCCCAAACAATGTTAGAGAGTGCTGCACGCCTATGCTAGGGCTGTCCAATGTGAAAGACACTGGTGGGGCTGCGAGGTGTTATGCTTCCATTTTCTCTGGTTTCTTGTTCATTGATATACTTTTCTGTGAATATCCTCTTGGTTTCAAGTGAACACTTGTACTCCCCTTTGAACCGTCCTCATGGAAATTTACTTAGCGCAGTCTGGTCTTTTCTGAACATCTTCTTCCTGGGTATTTGCATTGTGCCGTCAATAACAATTGTTTCTTTAGGTTTCTTGGGCTTTAAAGACTTCTTTACCATGTAATCTTTATCTTAATTAAGACCAGCCGTACAGCATGAGTTTTTTTTCTAGATTTGTCGCCAAAATGTGTGGTGAAATTCCATGCATAGAGGTGATGTAGTAGATGTAGCCGTCTTTGTAAGTTATTTATTAAGTCCATAACATCAGTGGTAGCAGCCCCACCAGGAGCAGCCTCCCTGCTGCTCAGCCCATCTTCAACTTGTCAACACTCACACCAGGCACCCAAGCATCCCACTCATGTCCATCACACCAACATTCCATACAGAACACTCACACTGGCTGAGCAGCTAGGAACCAGTTAACAAGAGAACATAATAAACACAACTGGAAGATACCACAGTTTGATGCCTTTTTTTCTCTCATTCTGAACAGATTATGAGGTAATTTAGCATGCAGGTATATGTAAAATTTTGAAAGTCATACGTATTCAGTAAAGAGCAGCACTGAAAGTGCAAGATCCTATTTTGGAGAAAGTTACATTCTTTGAATATTTCAGTAGCTTACTCTCCTTTAAAAGGTGTTGTGGCAGCTATATTGACCCTTTAGACGCATTGCTTTTGTGAAACGTGCATCTATCTAATTTAACATATGCCTTGCTGGCATATTCTGTACCAACTGAAGATCCTAATAATAAAACCTGAAGCATATTCATATATTTAGAACGGATTTATTGCCAAATCAGCGGGCCTCCTCTGCGTCCCTCCTGGCTTTTACAATAAGAGAACTGTGCAATTCTGGGGACTCGCAGGCCATATTTACAAACGAAAAGAGAAACGTCAAAATCTTACAGTGGCGTCTCGCAGTGGGAGTGCTGTGGGACGGTGGGGCGGGGGAGGGGCAGTGTGGGGGTAGTGGAGTCAGACATAAGACATCCACGAGTAAAGTAAGTAAATAAATAAATACAACTATTTACCTTGCGCTCTGTGCATCATCACTCGGCGATACAGCGAGCCCAAGTTGTTCGACTCCACTCCCACCCCACCCTGCCCCTCCTCAGCTCCACCCCAACGCCATGCAGTACTCCCACTGCGAGCCGCCATTGAAATCTTATATGACAAAATTCTTAAAATTCAAGACTAGCTGAGGATAACGCACATCACTCAGATCCACGGTACTATGAATCCCACTTTCTCTTTACAGGTCAATTGTTTAAGACTATTGAAGAAACCGAGGTAAATTAATTTAATCTGACAGTCTTTCCGTATTGTTTTGCTTTTCTGTTTTAGGACCCTGATTTTGTAATGTGAGAGATGTATAATATTGTACAATTTAAGTAATAAACGAGGAGGAAGTCTAACTGGATAGGCAGAGTGGGTTTAATAAAAACCTCATCCAAAATTCCACCATGCCTAGAAATGAGAGAAGTTCTTCTTTACAAGTTGGATCCTTAACTTTTTCTATAGAATCGACAAGTTCTTTCTTTGGAAAGACACCATCACCAGTGATACAATGACCTAAGTAGTTAACTTCTTGAACCCTAAACTTGCATTTGGATCTTTTTAAGGTCATACCTGCACCATCCAATCTTTTTAATACCTCTGACACACGACAATCATGCTCAAAAACACTACCTCCATAAATTAATAAATCATCCTGATAGCACTTAACACCTGACAAGCCTCTTAAGATCTTTGACATGATACGTTGGAAGACAGAGGCGGCAGAGACGAGGCCAAAAGGCATCCTCTTAAATTTAAACGTACCCATTGGTGTAATAAAGGCAGTCAGGTCTTGTGAAAAAGAGTCAAGCTCTACCTGATGATATGCGGAAGCTAAATCGAGAGTGGTAAAATACTTTGCACCTTCTAAAGTGCTGACTATCTCATCTATATTAGGAAGGGGAAACTTGTCAACAACCACCTCTTTATTTAGTGCCCTTAAGTCAATGCAAAGACGAATTTCACCAGTAGGCTTCTTTGCGATAACCACAGGAGCAAGCCACTCAGTTGCCTCCACAGGTTCAATAATATCATTCCTCACAAGTTTGTCAAGTTCTTCTTGGACTTTTGCTTGTTCTACAAGAGGAATCCTCCTTACTTTGGCCACAACAGGAAGAGCATTGACCTTTAATTTAATATGGTGTTTGTAACCACGCAAACACCCTAATTCTTCTTTAAAAACATCAGGAAATTGTTTTGCTAAAGACAAAGACAGGCTTTCATCACTCTTGTTGTCACGTATTAGATTAGATACTTCATGAATTTGGACCTGAGGAGAGGCATTAGGATCAAGTGTCACTCCTAGATAGCGTTGGTGCAACCAACCTAATAGTGCATCACCTTTCTTTGACACATAAACTTTACCAACAGTGATCCTTGAACCAAGTTCTATCTCAGCCATGAAGTAACCCACCATCCCAATGGGTTTCTCACTATACCCTAAGGGAAGAATGTCACATTTGAACAGTTTTACCTTGCCTTTAAATAGTTCATTATACAATTTTTCATCAATTATAGTTATTTTTGAGCAGGAATCAAATTTTAAATTAATCATATTGCCTTCCACACTAACCAAATTAGAGGGATGATCAGATTTGCCATCTTTAACCTCAAAACAAATCGATCTTACATGAGGTTGAGACCATCTTTTCCGTGAGTTGTCACTATAATTTGTTTTGCTCCTGCACAATTTTGCAAAATGACCCTTCTTATTACATAAATTACATGTCACCTTTAACGCAGGACACATAGGAGAATTAGCCAAATGACCAATTTGACCACACCTACAACAAGAAAATCTGTTACTGGAGGAAGAAAAAAAAGGATTAATTGACCTAACATTCTTCTTATCATTTGTGACGTTTTCTACTTTCTTTACTTGATAGACAGTCTCATCAATTTTTACTTTGTCCTTAGATTCAGAAGTGGATGGCTTTTCTTTTTCTTTTTTTAGTTCTCCGACACATCTTGTCATATGCTCTACTTGTTTAGCAATAGTCAAAACTTCTTCTAAAGGAGGTTCATCCTTCAGCCACAGTTCTTTTCTTATATCGTCATGTGCGCATCTCAAAACAAACTGATCACGTATGCGTTCATCAAGTGTCTGACCAAAGTTGCAAGACGAAGCAAGATTTCTCAAAGAAGATACGTATTCTTCTACAGTTTCATCTTTTTTTTGTTCACGTAAACCAAAATGGTACCTTTCCATGATGGTGCTAAGTCTAGGTAGATAATGCCTATCAAGTTGTAGAATGGCTATTTCATATTCATTTAGGTTTCTTTGTTCTGCCGCTGATAAGTCTGGTAAATGTTCAAGAACATCTTGACCTTCACCACCAAGACAATGCAGAAGAAGTGAGTGTTTTCTTTCTGCACTCAAGTTGGTTCCGCAGACTCTGGCATAATTTGCGAATATTTTTTTCCATTTTTTCCATTTTACGTTAGGCTCTCCTGGACTTGTAAGGAAAAATGCAGGTTGTGTTACGTTTTGCATCTTTAAATTAAAAGGTGATCTCCTTTTTTTTTATGAATATATATATCCTGTAGTTAATTAAGGTTACTTTTCCTTAATTATGCATAGTTTACTTAATTAATTCAAATCTTCTTCCTCTTTTTTTTTATATCTTAGTATAAGTATGAAAAACAAATTTTAAATATTCAAGAAATTCCAAATATCAGTCTCTATGGAGAACAATAGAAGAATGCAAGTAGTAAATCTGAGTGTTCCTCTTTCCAATGCTTGTTTGTAAGAGCAGAACGTGTTAAAATAAAGAATATTCTAATTTAGCACAGTGTAATGTAGTCTTCCTCAAACTTATTATGAGGTAGAAAGACAGAATGTTCTATCCAAACAATGAGTAGTTCTCTTGAAGTGCGGCGTTAGATGGAGACAAAGAACGTTCTATTGGAACGCTGTACAGCTCTCTAGACTCGCAGCGTTAATAAACAAACACGTCAGTATTTGCTTTGACGAATCTTTATCACGTGATGCGAGTGTTAGGCTTGGGAGAACGTCAGCGCGTTGCGCGTCCTTTTTCTAGTTGGAACGCATGCGTCTGAAACGCACGCTGACGTCAGCAAGTACAGTGCAGAGCGCGAGCACCAAACGGTTTCACTTCTTAACGCGCAAAATCTTTTCTATTTTTAATTCTCCCAGTCCCTTATTTTACGAATAAAAACCACCCGCTCTCCTCACCACCGTGACATCTTTGGAGCTGCCGCAGGGAAGGCTTCGCTTCACTTGAAACTTCGAAGATCAGCCGCTGGAGGAGAGAACAGATCAAGAGGTTTGTAGTGTTGCTATGTTGAGGTCGTTTCGTTTCCAATCGTCGCCAGTATAATATTGTACAATTTAAGTAATAAACGAGGAGGAAGTCAAACTGGATAGGCAGAGTGGGTTTAATAAAAACCTCATCCATAAGCAGCCACAGGTAACTGACAAGTAGAGAATCATGTAAGCAAGTACATTCTGAGAACTTAGAATGCAGAGAAAGGATGACACATCTTAAAGGGGAAGAAGGGGAAAACAGGGGAAGGAAAGGACATCACAAGATGCCTTCCATGTCATCCAGGAAACTATTTGCCAATCTGAGCTCGTTTAAGAGCCTAATGCATCCTGGGAATCGCAGTCTTTGTTTATTTCAAGTAACCTAATTGTAGTAAAACACCAAAAATAATAATTGGTAAATAGAATGTCCAGGCTGGAACGTGGTGTGCCCGATAACTTGGAGTTTACTCCTGCCACATGCCATGAGCCATGAAAGCTTTGAGTTTGTCATTATGAAACCCGAGAAGCTCAGCAAGTCCAGTTATTAATCTGCATTCTGAGATTTCTAGTCCATGTGATCCAATTTTTAATAAAAAATCAGGAGTACAAGTCCCATAATGCAAGTACAAGCGCAGACTGGTTGAGCCACTTGTGCATGGCCCTGAGGAAATTAGGAGCCCTGTGCTATGAAAGTGAAGGATGAGGAAATTATTCTCTCAACATGAACACTAGCAGTTTTCAAGCAGAGAGCTCGTGGGGCAGGCGTAGCTCACCTATGTTGCACTTTCTTTGCATTATGGGAGCTGTGCCTTTATAATGGGTAAATACTCCTTGGCTGCACCAGGATGCAGGAAGTCATATCATGAGTTACTGAACTATTTATGCCTGAAGGGAGAAACCCCAAAGCATTGCTGGAAATGTGCACTTGGGCCCAAGAGAGCCTTACTACGCCACTGAGTGACTTATAATTAGGACACCCGGTTTTATGGTATTTTTTTTTTTAACATTTCCGTCTTTATTTATCTATATTTATTTTTGGGCCATCTTATTAGTATTTATTCATATTTATTTTACAGTTTGCGAATACGTGGAGTAAAAAATTGTAAATTTCTACATTTATTTAACTGATAAACATGCACTCATACTTTGATGCCTGTCGCACTTTAGCAAATTCTTCAGCCTTTTATAGCAAACCACTACACCCACGGGTAAATATTAATAATTTACTCCAAATATATTTTCACATATGCCTGTATTTAAAGATATCTTAACCTGTTTTTTTTTAACTCCCCATGATATCTGCTCATCCGTTGTCTTGGAATTCACAACAGACAGCATGAAAGTACATTCGTTAGAGGCAAAATTTTCAGTATTTTTCCACCTCAAAAAATACATACAGACAGGAAACCCATTGTTTTCTGTCTGTATTTATTTGTAAAAATCATTTAAAACGGAAGACTTGGGAGCCTGACATAATGTGAGGGCGGGAAGCTGTCTGTCCTTTTTTGGTGGCTTCGTCTTCTGGGGGAGGCTCTCCTCGGCGCCACCTGTGTGAAGCTATGCTTGGATGCTTCGGGTAGGATCACTTTCAGCTCCAGAGACTATCTAGTTACACTGGGAGGCAGCACGACTCGATTCGTCCCAGAGGGCCCGGTCAGTTTGCATCGCCTTTCTAGGTTTTTTACTACATAGTGATATCCGACGTTGGGTGAGAGTTTATGACCTGGATCCCAGTTGGGGCATTTGGAAGACGTGAGGGTGCTTCGTGCTGCATTATTTATGAGAGGCCCTGCAGCGAGACCCCCTGGGGTAACAACCCTACTCGCCGGTAAGAAAAGGAAAGCTGTTTGAATTTCTCTTATTGGAGAAGAGGGGGGGGGCGAGGAAGGGAGAGGGGGGGCTTTATTGTGTCTGAAGATAGGTGCTTTATGGGTAATGTTTGACTTGGCATTGGCTCGAAACACACATCGGCCTGTTATAATTCTGTCTTATTTGTAGGGCTATAATACATATTGCAACTCAGTCCGAGTATGACACAACACGTTGAATACCAAATAAATGCGCAGCATCCGCTAATTGACCTCTTTTGATGAGGTGGCTGTGTCATCTCTGCGTTTTTTCAGCCCACTGCATACTTCCACTGGTGAAACTTGTAGGTTGAGTTTTTCGACTCCAAGTTTGGTTCAAGCCCCAGTGTGCTTGACAATACAGAACTGCCTGACCGTTACCATGGTGACACCGGGACAAACGAGAGCTGTGCATGTGCTCCTCTGTATATTTACCATGTGCCAGTTCTATGTAGTGCTTTAAGCGGAAGTAAAAAGGTTGAGTGGGGGCGTCTTTTAAAGGAGGCGTAGCCAAAGATGTGTAACTAGGTATCTTTTTCAAGAGTCATGGCCTTCGCAATTAAAGGAGTGGCTGATAAAGTGAGCTAAAACTGTGTGTTTCACGGAGTATGCCATCTGAGCAGCATATGAGTGTCTCTGTGAATTTTCTGCTACTGCGTCCTGGCATATTGCAACAATGGACACATTTAAAAGTAGCTAGACCTACGGGCTTTGCCAATGCCTGTTAATGTCGAATAAATAAGTAAAGGCAATGATTTTGTTGTGAATAATTAGGACTGAAAATGTTCCAATTCTAAAAAAATATAAGACTGTAAAACATGACTGAGATATGTGGAAGAGACAGAGCTTTAAGTGGGCCGGGTCCCTCTAGGTTTCAGACCCAGAAGTTGTTAAAACAAGCATTGAAACGGCCCCCTTTCGGTTCCTGCATTCATTTCCTTAACATTACAGGTAAAATACCGGATCGATCTCTGAACAAGGTGTGTAAAAAATATTAAGGTAATCAATGTCGTTCCTGTCTAAAATTCACGTGCTTTACTTGATTTTGCATCCCGTAGGGGCGTTAGCTTTTTCCAGCATTTCTTGTTTCAGCATTTTTTTATTGCTCTTGTCTAGTGCATGCTTTGAACAAGTCTCATCCATGTGATTATAACGGGAAACGACCTTTACATCGCGCTGAAAAGTCATATTCGATTATAACAGGCCACGGTTGAGTAGTAGGCAGTGCGATTTTATGCAAATGTGAGTGCATATAGGTCATGCCTCTTTAGAGCCCCCCCCCCCTGCTTTTTTATCCCTCTTAAAGCTCTAGAAAGGGATATTGATTTTCAGATGTCTCAGGCACATCCGTTTTTCCCCGTCACCTTCCCTCTCTCATTGTTAGACATTTCATTCTGAAATCCTCCCTCTGCATATAGCATATGTTTTTCACACTCGCCTTCTGCATGCACTTCCTCTTGCGTCTTCAACTTAGCCAGTTCCCCTCACATTCAACCCACCCATTCACCCGTAAGCGTTGCATTTTCTTTTCAATCTACGCTGTCAATAATTCGACCGTTGTGTACCTTTCTTTCTTTTTATTTTATATTTCGAGTTTTATATAGCGCAAACTGGCCCCGAAGATATTAGGTATGTGAGCACTTTGCATGAGCAGAGTCTTGTTGCAGATGGACACATTCATTTTGTTAGGCACTGGGAGATTAAGTGATTTGCCCAGAGTCACAGGATGTTGAGCATCCCTGCCGAGACTAGAACACCGTTCCCCAGCTTCGAGGTCGACCGCTCCAGCCATAAGGCTACATCCTCTCCTTCATCACAGTTTCTCATGGAATTACATTCAGAATTTGCTCATTTGTGACCATCTCTCTCTTTGCTCTGCAAAGAGGTCAAGAATTGGACATGCATGCTGTCTGAAAACCTTTATGATCAACTGACAGGCACTGTAGGAAATTCGCAATGTATTCAGCCTTAGGAAAACTGACCCACATCCTTAACTCCTCCACGGGCAGATTTATTACATCAAAGTTGCTGTGCTGTGTTGCACAAGGGGGAAGAGTCAGAGCAGATACAAATCTGGTGCTGTTGCTGTCCTCCCCTACACTGTTGGTCAAATAGGTTGTCGGCCACTAATGACACAACGTTGCCCCATACTGCAATAGTGTGTGTGTGATGTCTAGCATAAGTTTTGTACTAGAAAGGTATCCTTCTGGTAGAAAAACCAATGTAAAACCTACTTTAAAACGTTTCCAACATGGCATGTGTACTGTACAGTGCACTATTCCTGCAAAGTTTGAAAAGCTTCAAGAAATAAAAAAATCTCTAATTTAAATATAAACTTTGAGGAGGACTTATTTTTTTAGCTCAAAGCTATGACTATAAATGTTAGTAAATGCCATGATTGGTATTGTGGGGACACTCCCGGGACTCCCCCTTGATGCAAACTAATGGAAAGTAGCTAGGAGTGCAACTTTGTGTTATTTTTAGGCAACTTTGTAACATAAATAATGCCAAAATCAACAATTTGTTCTAATTTGCAGCACTTTTGCTAATTTTGAAGTGGCACAATGTATTGAGAAATCTACCCCTTAGAGGTGAGTCAATTTTTTGTATGCATAATACAAGAGGTATATGCCCTACGAAATAACCAACAAGTCATGTGGGTTTGTGGGGAATCACTGATATGTCTTGCATTCAAAGGGCTAAAAATGCATTTCTGAAAAGGTTGCAAGGCGATGTAGCCTTTTCAACTTGGCCTATATCAAGCTTTGTCCACTGTTGCTCTGGGTTTCAATCTAAGCTAAACTTGAAACCAGCTTCAATGGTTTAGTAATATCTGATTGTCTCAAATGAGATCACGCTCTGCAGATACCCTGGTTACGTTATGTAAGACAACAGTGCATTCATTTCGGTAAACCAGAGTTCTTTGATCACCCAGTATGTATTGGGGCTTCCTCTAGAGAGATCTTGAAGCACAGAAATGCCGCCAGAGAATTTGCAAAGATGTTAACGACCACGGTCAGAAGTTACTCTCTGCTTCCGACTAATGACTGCATGAAACCCTATCCTAAAGACTTCCCTAATTCGCAGCACAGGTTATATCTGACGCGATTCAGGCTTATTGTTTCTCATTATTTATTCGGGCACCCAACATGTGCAGTCAGAGAGGCGGTTCTTTCTTTTTGTCCTCGTGACTCGTGCTCTGTTCAATCTACCCTATATTTAATTTTGTTTGTCCTATATGTGAAAGGTGCAGCAAGATATACTCGTTCCTTTACTTTGACTGATAAACCTCAGACATTACAGAGTGGCCCTTTTATATTTACAACTTCTTTATTCCAAGCTGGGCTGTTATACATTAACAAAAAATGAACAAGCAGCAGCGAGGCTCAGAAATTCTTGGGGGCAGCCATGTTTTTCTCATTCTCCCTCATTTATTGATGTATGATGTAGGGTTTAAGGTTTTGTATGCAGATTTTTCCTCTAATGTATACTGTTTAAATTTGTTCTTGATTAAACTTTGTTTGCCAATGGCTGCATTTAATAATTGCATTACGTTTGTATGCTTTTTATGTGCACTTTTATGGCCTTTGAGCCGAATAAAGAATTTTTCATAGATTGAGAGAAATTTCAAAATACGGAAAAAGCAAATACTCCTAGGGATTGCAACATTCATTAAAATTGTGAAATGTAAACAGAAACTTATTTTGTGATATGGATAACTTTAAGAGGTTTTACAGCCCATGCTAAGAAATCAATCTATGTTTTTGGCTGTAAAGTGAATGACATGAATATAGGGCACAATAGGGACTGGTTTCAAAGTCGGTTGTAATTACTGCTGGGCTTGAGCCCCCTCAGGCCCACCCCACATGAAGCCCTAGTGTTGTGGCCTGATGCAACACATTTATTTACACGAAAATATGTTATTCAGGCAAAAATTTGCTCATTTTGTTTCATCTTCTAATCCTAATTTGGGAATGAAGAGTAATGTGACCCAAATCGTGCTTGCAGTTAGTTCGTAAATAGCACACTTTTCTCTCCACATATTTTGACAGTTGAAGTTGGTGGAATTTGAAGAGTCGAGATGTGCACCTAGCAATTGGGAAACATTCAGTATTTCCAAGATATCCCTCATGCAAATGTTCATAATCTGTACTGGGGTATAATACCACAGCTGGTATCACCACCCCAAATATTGGAGCACTCATAATGTTGCCCTAATAGGTGTGCTCAGTGTATAGCTTATTAATCATTTACTGAGTTGTAGAAATGTGTTGTACTCAGATTAGGGCTCATTTATAAACGTTCTCCTGTTTAGGGCCTTATTCTGAGTCAGTCAGATGAAATTAGGATAAGAAATTTTGCTCCGTCTTATTCAGAGTTTGTAGGGTTTTACACAACCGATAACCGATAAAATGTCACGAGTCTTTGACTGCAGAAGTAGTCAAGCTTTAGTGCTCATTTCTTTAGCTGCTGGAAAAAGTGTTTCTTTCCCATCTCACCAAGAGACCCAGCCAATGATGTTGCAATTCCCAAAGGGCAACCCTCCCCCTTTTGACATCATTACCTGTGGAATCTCTCTCAGTAAATCCTAGATGATGGAGCCCTTCTTTTCTATGTCAGAGCTATGGGACCATCCTTGAAGTGTTTCCAGTGTAAGGAGCCACCACTCCTGGAATACTGGTTCTGCAACGGGTGTTCTTCCTTTGGAAGAGAATGAATGAACAGTAGACCCTGTTTAGCGCCAGCTACTTAGAGAGTGTCCTGGCACTGAACAGACTAGGTAAAGCTAACCACTCTCAAACTCAATGTAGAACTAAACAAAAAAGTTTTAAAACTTACCCAAAAAGTTATTTCCAAGTCTCCCCAAGCTTAAAAGGAAGTCAATTTCAAGCCTGCACCTGAAGACCAGTGAAAGAGGAACCACCTCTCCTTACACTTCTTAGTACTACTTAGTCAATTCTTCAGGTGTTTGCATCAAAACGCTGCCTACCAGTCAGCTGTGTAGTATCGAGACAGAATGTTATCACGGTCCTCTGCTACGACTCTCAGCGGGCACTGAGAGTCGTAGCAGCGGACCGTGATAATATTCTGTCTGAATGCTACACAGCTGACTGGTAGGCAGCGGCTTGACAAAAAAAACCTGAAGAATTGACTACTTTTAAGGTCGATCCTCACTTGTGAGAGAGGTGGTTTTGTCTCGGATTGAGGCGTGATTCCAGGCGTACAATATCAGAGGAAAGGGTCGATATACACAACCCATATAGGAACTCATGAACATTGTTTCATTGCTCTCGTTCTGAGGAGGCTGACAAGAATCCAAAGGCTGAAATGCGTCTGCATCAATTTTTTTGTCTTTGGAGGAGTCATCAATAAATCAATAATGAATGATTTATAATTTTTTGTGACACTAGAGAGCTATAGAAAAAAATGATTTTTTTCCTCAGTGCATATCTTGACTACCTCTGAGTGTATCACCCAGAATAAATGGGTTAACATTAGCAATAAAAAAACTTTAGGGTATTGGCAACGTAGAGTTGATATCATTATTGTTTGTTTGGTATACATTTTATATGTATTTTTGTATGGCTTTGTGAAATTTATTGTAATTAGGTTGCTTTAAGACCAGTTCCATTGTGTATGTGTGTTTTTAAATCAATTTAGGTAATATATGTTTGTAGGACTGAAGACTTAAGTTAGGGTAATTGAATGTTCCCTACAATAAAATAAAAACTATATATTAATACCCCATACCTATCTTTGTTATGTACCTGATTGTGTCCCATTCCCAGGTATAGGAGGGTAATATGGGTAAACCCCTTGTGTATATACATCATTGCCAGACTTATGGCAAGGGGCAAATCTATCTTCACATTCCCTTCCAAGGTTTGACCGTTATCACTCTCCAGGATCCCTGAAGGATGGGGTTAGGTTAATAAAATGTATTATGTGATTTGTTTATAGAAAAGTTGTATAATTGCAGGGTTGAAGCTGCCACTCTTAACAAAAGTGGCAGCCACTGAGCAGAAGGCATGAGAAAGGGTAAAAGTAAACCCTTAAGTGAATAATATGTCCTGGACCATTCACCACAAGAACATATCATATTGAGATCAACCACCACCGTGTTTCTAATCAAATTCCATGCAACAGTAGACTAGGGGTCTGCTAATCCATATTCTCCCGCCAAACACAACTTGCTGTGCACTTCCCTTCTTTCCCAGCTGATGGGAAACACAGTGATGGTTGTTCTCAACATGCCAACTTTCCCTGTTCAGTACGCATCGTACCACATACAATGGACACAAGAGTGTAACTCGAGTTTTTCCGTTCCCCTGAAAAAGGGTTCATACCCGTATAGCTGAGATACCCGCCACCCCCTCTCAACACAATCCCCAAGGATGGGAAACCGGAAACAGTTCTGAACTTTTGGAAGACGGGAGGGAGTGACCCTCCCGGCCGTATTTATTAAAAATATGAAACAAAATTAAAACATTAAAATAACAGTTTCATATTATGTACAATTTCATTTCCACATTGCGATGTTTGGCTAACCTTAACATATTCTCTAATACAAAGGTTCTCCTAGCCGAACTAACATCCTACAAAACGTTTAACTTGAAATTGTACATCCTAACGTTTACGGGCCAACGGCAAGGTCGTAACCGGTGTCAAGATCCCTAAACCTGAAATATCCCCCTCACTTGTGAGGGGCGACCGCACAGAGGTGTACCTCAAGTGCATCTACCAATTTCCCTTGACTTGACGGGGGCCCCAATAAACTCAACGCCTTTTAAAGGTCGTCCGAGGACTCGTGTGAGGTATCTAGAAGGTAGCGTAGACCCCCTCCCAAACCCCACACAACTTACCACATCTGCCGTCGCAGATGTCTTGGCCCTGAGAAATTCCCCAGGAGGGGGCTGTAGCCCCTCCTACCCAGGAAGGGGCCTTGACCGCCTTTCCTTTCCTTTCGGCGGCCCATCCTTAGAAGGGACCGCCTCCCCTTTGAGGGGCCAATGGCCACCTCCCCCGAGCGCTCCCATCCGTAATGGGTGACGCCCACCCATAGGGATCTTCCAATTACTGCTCACCGATCATGACCTTACCGCCACAGGCCGGATAGTTGACCGGCTATCCGGACCCCCCACAACACTCCTGCCTAAAGGTCATGTCATAAAGTTTTTAGCCAAGCTATCAGGTCTCCTATGAGTAACTCGTTCCCCATCCGAGACAAATGAACACCATCTCCCATATACATACTGTCCCCTTTAATACAACCATGCGAAATAGAATGCAGTGTACTTGAACGGAACAATCTACTCACTCTATTATTAATTTTCCTTACTGAATGATTCAGAGCAGACACCGAAATAGCCCCCCGCCACACTTTTCGTGGGATCATATGGGACCATGCAATTGTGCACCCTGGAACTCTTCTCGCTAACCAACTTACCGTGGAAAGCATCGCCTCCAGAAGAAGTCGTCTACCAGTGGTCACCAAATCATTGCCCCCAAGATGTACTATGACTACAGACGGCGGTGACCTCGTCCGCCCTAACAAACCCTCAAAAAATGATCGAAACTGGTCAATACAGAGCCCGCCCTTTCCGTAGAAGGACGCACTGTACCCGTATTCCCCAGCCACGTGAATCATGTCACCTGCTTTGAATACGTCCGCGGCACGCCTCACGTATGAGTGGCCCAGGACCCACACCTCCTTTTTCACAGCCGGTGATGTCTGACCGCTGGCCCCCCGGTGTCGGGTCGACTGCACAGTCCGCCCCGCCTCGTAGGCTTGCACAACTGAAAACCAAACAAAAACAAGAAGCGTGAGCACATCATTAAAGCTTCACAACATGTGCAATCGCACATACGTCTTATAACAGTTCGAGGACCAACGCCCCACACGTTTTATTTGTTCGACATTCAGACCCCTGGCTGTAGCCTCTGTAGCAGCCCCTATCCGAAAGGAATGGGTCCCAAACTCGCCGGGGTTCAAGCCCGCGGCCGAAATCGACATCGCAAGCACCCGCTGAAACTGAAACCTCGTCAGTGGGGTGGCATCAGCGTGTCTCAACAAGGTCCTCCCCCATGATGCCACCCTTTGCGCTAAATATTCCTCCACGCATACCACAGGGCACATGGGAGACCCGGGAATCCTTTGTATGATTATGCAGTCCCCAATCGCACCCTGATCGGTCTTGGACCTGACAAACGAGACAGTCATTGTCTCCCCCCTGACCTGAACGTGCTCTCGGCACAGTCCCCCCATGGTATCCTGCTTGTTCTTTGCCACTAGTTCGCTTACCCGCATAGCCCCATGGAATGCTAGCACAAAAGCGGCTCGGAATAACCCCGTTTCGTACTGGGATGAACATGTTGCAGGAAGTACAGATAACAAAAGAGCCAACCTATCTAAACCTATCGGGCGCCTCTCGTCTACTCTGCGACCCTCAAGGCGTTGCCACCCACGTAGCGCTTTTTGCACAACAAAAGACGCAGTCGGGTCCTGGATCCCATGAGCCCTTGCCATAAAGGAAATGGCGGCCCGATGCCTCTGGGCCGTAGCCACTGATTTGCCTGCCTGATGTAAAGACAGCAGAAATTTTACTACTAGCTATTCCTGGCCCCAAAGCTCTCCCCTAGCAGTCCCCAAAAAGGCCCAATAGGATCGGAACGCCCCTTCATATGCCTTCCTTGTCCTGGGTGCTAAACTCTCTCCCACGAGGTTCTGTAGTTCGGGGCACCGAGAGACCAGAGAGCTTCGGGAAAGGGTGCCGCCACCGGGTCCGCTGTGGGCAGAAAACCCCAGAAGGCCTGCATACGAAAACGAGAAAGCGCATCAGCCGCTTGATTCATTACCCCCGGCACATGTCTTGCCCTAAATAGCACGTTCAATTGCATACACAATAACACAATTTCTTTGAGCAATCTCAGAATCCATTTGCATCGTGCTGCCTGGCTATTGATACACTCAACCACGGTCATGTTATCAGACCAAAACACCACAGAGTGATCTCTGAATCCCTCAGGCCAAGTTTTTAGGGCCACCAGAATGGGAAAAAGTTCAAGAAAGGCAATGTTACTTGTCAGCCCACACTCATGCCACCATAACGGCCATTTTTGAGCCGACCATTGTGTGCCGAATATGGCACCAAAACCAATGCTCCCAGCCGAATCTGTCCACAGCCCCAGCTCTTCGGAGGACACCGCCGGTTTATTCCAGACAATTCGACCATTGAACTCCGCCAGAAATGCCAACCAAATGCGCATGTCCTGGCGAACCTCTGCCGATAGCCTCGTGCGATGATGACCCTCCTTCAGGCCGACCATGGCCTGAGCGATCGAGCGGGAAAAGGGGCGGGCCATCGGCATTACTCTCAGGGCAAAATTCAGCTGGCTCACCAATTGTTGTAATTGATGCAGTCTGCCTTTAGACTCACTAATACACGTTTCCAGGGAAGCCCTGAATCTTAACACCTTTTCTCTTGGTAATCGAAAACAACCTTCCTCTGAATCGAGCTCGATCCCCAGGAACTCGAGGCAAGTCGAGGGACCCACAGTCTTACCTGGTGCCAGTGGCACACCAAAATGCTTCATTAAGACACAAAATTCATTCAAAGCTTGTCCACATTCCGGATCCCCGGCCGCCCCCAGAAACAAAAAGTCATCGAGATAATGCATGACATGTTGAAAACCCGTCCTCTTTATGAAGACCCATTGCAGAAAACAACTGAACTTTTCAAAATAGGCACAAGATATAGAGCATCCCATCGGCATACATCTATCCATGTAATAGTGACCCTGAAACATGAAACCAAGGAGACGCTGATCGTCTGGGTGTACCGGGAGCAACCGGAACGCTGACTCAATATCTGATTTTGCCATCAGCGCACCGGGCCCTAGGCGATTCAACATGGCGACGGCCTCATCGAAAGATGCGTACCGCACCGAACACACTTCCGGGTCTATGGCATCATTCACGGAAAGACCACGTGGGGCTGATAAATTATGTATCAGTCGGAACTCACCCGGGTCCTTCTTAGGGACCACCCCCAAAGGGGAACAAACAAAGTTAGCACATGGTGGCTCATCAAATGGACCGGCGACTCGACCTCGAGTAACCTCCTTCCCAATCTTCTCCTGTACCACGGTCGTATGTTGCAAGACCGACAGTTGGTTTTTACATTTTGTTACACCCTGAAAATCCCCCACTGGGATGCGGAAACCATATGAAAACCCGTTCCGCAACACCCCAGCGGAAACATGATCCGGGTATTCGCTGAGCCAAGGAATCATTGCCATGGTATCAATCGGAGTAGGTAAAGGCGCCCCTCGGACTATTTCAGACCTGTTTGGCGCCTCCCCTACCACCGTTATCACCCGTTTTGGCTCTGCACATGGACTCAGGATGGGATGGCTGCCCACACCCTCCACATTCATGTCTAAACTTGCATGACCCCTGGGGCCTCGTACATTTACCCCTGTTAAAGTTCCAACAAATCCCCCTTTTACCTGCGATGCCGTTCGGCTTCGAGTGGTAGTCATTACCTGTACTTGATCGAAAGGGTGTCCCAGCATATTGGCGGGAGGATTCACCCCCGCTACTCCCTACCAATGGTAACTTCAACATACCAGTACTCTCAATTTTTGACCATGAAACAGAGTCGTAACAATCCCAAGTCAAGTTTTTGTCGTGTTCTTTCGCTTTTCTAAAAATATTATAGTAACAGAACCACTGATTGCCCCCATATGATCCATAATATTCCATGATCTGTGACTGATAAATAGGCAATTCGGTCAGCAACTCGGGCCTACGTTCGCCCATGATGGAGGTAAAGATTCCCCATGCCCTGCCCCAAGTGCCAATGTTTTCGTCAACCTTAAAGGCGGCCATCTTTGCGCGCCAAACACTCGGATGCATGAGCTCCTTTTGGCTCTTAACATGCTCCATCTCATAATGGTCGGTAAGCAACGAAAAAATGTTTACATACTCGTCCGCCCACATCTTTTCCTTAATTGCCAGAGGGACATGCTGACCCAACTTTTCCCTTCGTGAAGGTGCAGACTCCTCCCTCGCAATCGGCAATGGCCGCTTACCTGAACCAGAAGCTGCATCCGCCGCTGGACCTGCTCCTGTTGCTTTTCCCACCGCCGGAGACAGCGGGGTAACTGGCGATGGTGCCTTCGCCGCCTCCCTAGTTTCTCGCAGTTGCTTCATCAACACCCGTGCGTCGTCAGCCGTGGCGCCCTCGCTATCTTTCCCCAACCACGCTGCCAATTGTGCTGCTAACTCAGGCGGCATGTCCTCTCCGGACACGGGAGTGACCACCACGGGGATCGGGTTCCCCTCCCTCGGCACCAGAGTTGGCTCCTCGAGTGGGGTATCGGGAACTGGGATGTCCCCCCCAGATGCCCCCCTTCTGGGCCTCTTGCCTTTTCCTCCAGGAGCTGCTCCCGCCAAAGGTCGTTTCGGTCCCCCTTCCCCGTCTTTAGCCGCCATCTGCTTCTTCAGATCGGTTACTTCTTTCATGAGCATACGGAGCATCTGATCGGTAGTAACTCGCTTTCCGACTTTCTTAGGCATTCTCAGACAGAGTATCTGTAAGACAAAAAAGAAAGATTACCACGCTCAAAATTGTCTCTTCGTTCCGTCTCGAGCTCACGTGCAGCGAGGAGGTGCAGCTTCAGAGCACAGGAACAAGAGGATGCTTTCTTGGCTTGTTGCTCCTTTTATCCGTCTTCAGGGCGGGCGTAAACCCGCCCCTGCCTGCCCCAAGGGCGTGGCCGGCCACGTCAGTGTCTAGGCCAGCCCACTCCTGGGCGGGAAAAAGCGCGCCCCGGCTACGCCGCTTCGGGCATACCAGCCGAGACTCGCCTCCCGCCCAAGATGGCTTCCCGGGGGGATCGTGGTACTCCGCCATACGTTCGGGGGGACCGATTGGTCGCCCCTTTCCAAAATGCATTGGAAATGAAGCATGAACTGAAATGTTGAAACTATATGAAGTAATGTGATGTAACATTGTTTATGATGCACCATAGTTTATATTTATGTATACATAAGTTGTTATAGGGCAGGCTTTAGCGCTGGTGGCGCCCTGTGCGACAATGTTTGTTGGTGCCCCCAAGGGTACCCCCACAGACTTCTTCACTGCTACCCTTTAACAGTGCCCCCTCAAGTTTCCATAACCACTCATTCTCTCTCAGATGTGTTTAATTATTTATATAGCGCCACCTTTACCAGTGTAGGATGTCAAAGCACTTTACATCACACACACTTTACAGAGAGACAATCAATTATATGTGTGTAAATCAGTGAATCGGAAATGTTACATAAGCCAAAAGACTACAAGGTGAGTCACATGTCATCCATACTGGTAGACATTATAGTTTAAGAGTGCTTGGTCTGGAGAAGTGCAGACTCAGAATTTAAAATATAACCCCATGGTTGGGGCTACATTTAATAATAAGGATTTTTTTTTACCATAGTGACCCTTTTTGAAACATTAGAATAATGAAAGACGGAGGAAAACATCATAATACTCTAATCTATACCTTTCAGTTTGTATGCAGCTCTTTGATGAGAGTTATTAGCTCGCTGTTTCATGTTAGGATTTTAATACGTACACTGCTAGTACCAAAAGTATCTCTCTGAAAAAAGCACTGATCCTTTTAACTATATGCAATTTGTGATCTGCCTGGCACACATTCTTTGCAGCAGGCACATTAACTCTCTGTGCTACCATAAAAAGAGTTAAAAGTTCCACTTGACCAACCTCCTTCTCTCTCCAGGAAGAACATGAATCACTGTGTTACCTGACATTTTTATTTTTGTATGAAAATTGCCGAGCCCAGTAATGTAGCAGCAGGTGGTTTTAAAGCCATAAAATACTTCCAAACACGGTGCCCCCTTGAAGAGTCAGCACCTGGTGCTGTGGCACCTGTCACACCGCCCTAGACCCGGCCCTGAGTTGTTATGTGCAAAACATCTTTAATCAAGGCTGACTACCTTTGTACATCAATTGAAAGAACAATAATCATTGATTTAACACAAATCATTAATTAATGCATGTTTTACTTTATTGAGCTTGATGACATTTTCACACAATTGAAAGAACCTTCCATGTCTAGAGTTGTGCACTTTGTGTTGGGTGTACAGTATCTGTACACCTTTTTCAGCCAAAGGTTTATTTTGCCAGGTCGAAACTGCACACACAAGCTTTAACGGCAGGCCCTACACATACTTAAAGGGCTAATTAAGTACGTGGAGCAATGAGTGCTGCAAGCCCACTAGTGACATTTAATTTACAGGTCCTGGGCACAGATATTTCCACTTTACTAGGGACATACAATCAATTAAATATGCCAATTGGTATAAAAGCCAGTTCTATCATGTGTTATGCTGCAAGAGCAAGCATGTTAGAACTGGTTAGGAGTAGTAAAGTCCTAAAAAGCCAAGAAAAACGGGTTCAGAAAACAGGAGGTTTAAGGTAAAACGTTTGGGGATGACCCAGCAGAAAAGGCAAAGTCCAACAGTCTGGTTATAAATCTTACAGAAATGCTCCACCTATTGATCACAACCTTTTTTAGCACATGCAAAAAACAGTGGTCCTAGGCCATATTTCTAGACGATATGTATCAAGTCTACAATTGTTACTTTTCAACAATTTAAGGAGCATATAATGTTTAGCTCACTGTATTAAATACATTAATTTTAAATGAAAAGAGTGCAAACGACCAATTTCCATTTCACAGAGGATTTATTCCATATCATCAGGTGAGCGGTATATTATTTACTGTCTTAGATAAAGAGAGAAGGAAAGGTTGCTCCAATGGAACGTGAAAAGAAAGGGAGGGGGTGCTCTGTGTGGGAGATGTGAAAAGGAATTCAAGTAGTGTCACATGGGATGTTTAAAGACAGGCAGAGGGATCAGGCACCGTGCTTTGTAACGCATTTTAACTCTGCCCCCAACCTGCAAACTGGCTTGCCTCAGGCTCTTGCTGTCTTCTGGCCCCTTCATTCCCCACCAAAAGGTTCAAAGGGTACAGAGTCTCACTAGGGTACAGAGTCTCACTTTACTTAAAATTTTGCAACTTCCATGTTGCAATCTGAACAATTTCAACATTGTCATTGTGTATCGAGTGGTTCACTAACTATATATAACTCCGAACCAAAAAGACTATCCAAACCTCCACACGGCAAGAAAAGAGTAACGGCCTCCAATAGGTAGAATGGCAAGTTTTTTATTCTTCACTCTCCTCTGTGATCTGATGCGTTTCGAGCCACAAATGCTCTTAATCACATCTCCAATTAGGTTTATTCACTGCTTTGATTGTCTGCCATAGCACGTTGTGGTCACAAACGTGATCTTGTTCACACCACGTGCTGCACTTTGTCTGACCTTTAATACGGTCACATGGTTCTTCAACAGAGAAAAGGCTTCACATTCTTGTGTGCAGTGATATTGACCCTTATTACTTTGTTACATCATCTGTTTGATACATTGTACTATTTATAAAAAAGTTTATAGTAACGCATTTTGAACTTTTGACAATGTGTACTGATCATTGCATTGCCTACACGGTGAAAGACATTTATGTGAAACTATTCGAAGTATTCCTATTGCGAGTGCACATACTTCTACAGTTGCCATCACAAACAAATTATTATTCTCCCCATAAATGCCAAACTCTACTATAATGCTCCAGCAGATATTTATTTTTATTTATTTATTTATTTTGAGTATTTGTAAAGCGCAGCTGATACCTTGCAGGCTTCCTGGCGCTGGAGAATATTCTACTGAGGAGAGACCGTAGTATACAGCAGGAGGGAGGAATTAGGGGAATAACCAGGTCTTGATGCGTTTCCTAAATGGAAGAAGTTGTGGGATCTGGCGAATGTCGATGGGCAGACTGTTCCATAGTTTGGCCGCTGCGACCCTGAAGGATCTACCCCCGTTTCTGGCTTTGTTGTATCTGGGCACCTTTACCAGACAGGCCGAGGATGATCGCAAGTCTCTGGTCGGAGTGTACCACAGGAACAGAGCTTGCAGAGGTCTGGGCCCAAGTCCGTGCAGAGCCTTGAAGACAAGGCAGAGGGACTTGAAAGCCACACGCTGCTTTAAAGGTAGCCAATGCAGCTCGGCCAGGGCCGCTGTGGCCGAAGACCTTCTCGTCCAGCCAAGAGCCAGCTTGGCAGCGGCTGATTGAATTCTTTGAAGCCGGTCCAGCAGCGTGACTGGGGACTCAAGGAGCAGGGCGTTACAATAGTCAAGGCGACTGAGAATCGTGCACCTGACTATCAACGCCCGGGCTTGTGCAGGGAGAAGTGGCATGATTTTTCGCAGGGAACGTAGCAGAGCTGTGCAGATCCCCACTGTTTTTGCTACCTGGGTTTCCATACTCAGCTTGTTATTGAGCATGGCTCCCAGGTTGCGGACCGAGGAAACTGGCTGAGGTTTGTCCCTTGTCTCTGGAGGCCAGAAATCACTCGGAAACTGGCGAGGTATGTTGATACTAGCACAGAACAGAACCTCTGTTTTGGAGGAGTTAAATTGGAGGGAGTTCCTGTGCAGCCACCCAGCCGTCTCTCTTAGGCAGTCGTGGAAGGAGGTTAAAGGGATGGAATCTTCTCCCTCCCAGGAGAGAATGAGCTGGGTGTCGTCCGCGTAATTAATCGTTTTTATCCTGAACGACTTAATTAACGTGATCAGCGGTTTGAGATACACGTTAAAAAGGATGGGACTGATGGAGGAGCCCTGGGGAACTCCCTGGGGCACAGGTGCGAAAGCGGATTGGAATGGGGGGAGGGAGACAGCCTGTCTCCTGTCCCGCAGGTAGGAATGAAACCATAGCAGTGCTGTGCCATCCACACCTGCTTCACCGAGTCTCTGCAGCAGCGTCCTGTGGTTGACCATATCGAATGCGGCAGACAAGTCCAGCAGTATCAATGCTACTGGCTGGCCCCTGTCTGCACGCATGCGAAGATCCTCCATGGCTGTCAAGACCGCTGTTTCGGTACCGTGGGCAGGACGGAAACCGAACTGGAGATCGTCCAAGAAGTTGTTCTGCTCCAGGTGAGTGGAGAGGCAGGAGCTGACCCATCGTTTGGCGACCTTCGCTGGAAATGGCAGTAGGGAGATGGGTCGGTAATTAGAGAGACAATCTGGGCTCATGGAGGGCTTTTTTAGGAGCGGGTGACAAGCGCCTGTTTCCACAGGGTTGGGACATAGCCACAGTGCAAAGACTGGTTACATATTTGGCGCAAAGTGCCGAAAAGTTCTGTTCCAAAGCTTTTCCAAATTTTTGGAGGCAGGGGGTCGAGCGGGGAACCCGAGGTAATTCCGAGCGCCAGTCTTTCAAACTCGGATTCAGAAATAGGGGGGAATTCCTGTAATCTAGCCGTAGGGCTGGAGCCTAAAGGCGTCACGTCCTGAGAGCTGTTGCTAGCTCCCTGGATGTTGGGGCCACCCAACGAGGGGGGGGTCTTCAGGTTTTGAATGATGGTGTTAATTTTATTAATGAAAAATGCTGCAAGATTGTCACAGAGGGCTTGGGTGGGAGGCTGCGTCAAAACGGCACAGTCTGGGTGGGTTAGATTTTTAAGTATCTGAAAGATGCTTTTCGAGCTATTGGTAGCGTTGGTAATAGTGGAGCAGAAATAATTAGCCTTATTTTGGACAATGGCAGTTTTGTACGCCCGGAGGTTGTCTTTCCAGAGAGTTTTGTTGGTGTCGGAATATCCTTGTCTCCATTTTCTCTCTGATTGTCTGCAGGCTAGCTTGAGGGCTCTCAGTGAGTCATCGAACCAAGGGGCAGGTGCTCTTCTCTTAGGTTTGCACTTTTTCTGAGGGACAAGGCGTTCTGATGTGTTGGAAATCCTTGTGCAGAGGGACATGTAATTGTCCTCCACCGACTGAACGGTGGAAAAATTGTCTTCCACCTCGAATATGGGGCCAGCCAGTCTTAGTTTGTCCAAAGCTTTCCAATCTCGGAACAGAGAATCGGAGGCGGTGCTGAGTGGCGGTCTGCTGGCTCTGCTGCTGGCTATATGAAATTTAATAAGCGCGTGGTCGGGCCAACACATAGGCAGAATGTCGCTCAGGAATACTAGCTGGCGAGAGGAGAAAATTAGATCAAGCTGGTGCCCAGCAGAGTGTGTAGGTTTATTGACCAATTGGGAGAGTCCCATACCTTCGCAGGAAAGTAAAAGATTGTTTAGAGCAGAGTCCAGGCTGCCATTAGGCCAGAGGTTAAAATCGCCCAGAACAATCAGCTTGTTATGGGAGGTAGCCATGTTGGTAAGGGTGGTAAGGAGCGACTGCTGCTGTGTGGAATTGAAGGCTCCCGGCGGGCGGTAGCATATCACAGCCGTGAAGGTTATTCCTGAGTGATTGAGAGGCCAAGTATTTTCGTACCGGCCACTGGGTCCATATCAAGGGTTTTTATGGACCAGGAGGCTCTATATATTATGCCTACTCCACCACCCCGACCCTTGGGTCTAGGGAGATGCACGATTTTAAAATCTTGTGGACAAGCCCAGTCCAGTTCTATATTACAATCGGAGTGGGTCCAGGTCTCAGTCAGGAATAGTGCGTCAAGATGGTGGTTATCAATGAGCTGAGAGATTTCGTTGGCGTGTTTAGGCAGTGACCTAACGTTCAACAGGCCACCCGACAGTAGACCTTTGCAGGCAAAATCATGCAGAGGGTAGGCAGAGTCTGTGAAGGAGAGATGGCCTTCATGAGCAAAACCTCTGAGACGGAGTAGAGACTCACGCGTCAGATGCGGAAGGCTGGTGGTGGACTGGGGGGGCAGGAGCCTCGGAGATCGCTCCAGTCGCTGCCGAGGCGCGGACGAGCGCAGACGAGCTTGCCTTATGCGCGCCTTCGGCGCGCATTTGTCGCGCCCGCTGCGCTTCCTGCAAGAACTCATGATATATAGTCGAGGTCGGTGCGTGGGAGGGGGGCGTGGCCAGCCGCGGTGGGCGTGTCTGGCGGGTCCCTCGACCAGGAAATGGCAGCAGGACGCGATCTGAGAGCGAAGCAACAAGCTGTCTGCCGCTAAGCTCCAGAGAGGTGATGCCAAGAGTTTTTAAGTGCAAAAGGGTATTAAAATCACACAAATACACTATAAAACAAATCACAAATTTTAAAATTAGCTACTCCCGGCTTCCGCCTCAGGAGTGTTCTCAGGATACAATGAAGCGCTGGCGCTTGGCGCTCAATTTATACGAAACTGGGAGGGGGGGCGTGGCCAGCCGCGGTGGGCGTGTCTGGCGGGTCCCTCGACCAGGAAATGGCGGCAGGACGCGATCTGAGAGCGAAGCAACAAGCTGTCTGCCGCTAAGCTCCAGAGAGGTGATGCCAAGAGTTTTTAAGTGCAAAAGGGTATTAAAATCACACAAATACACTGTAAAACAAATCACAAATTTTAAAATTAGCTACTCCCGGCTTCCGCCTCAGGAGTGTTCTCAGGATACAATGAAGCGCTGGCGCTTGGCGCTCAATTTATACGAAACTGGGAGGGGGGGATATCTAATGTGGATCATAGACATCTTATCAATTTAAGGAATCAAAGGTTAAAGGAGGCATCCATAGACATAGCAAAAAGAAGAAAAGGGGAAAAGGAAGAAAGGGTTGTGGCTGCTAGAAATAAGGGACTAAAGAAGAAATTATATACTGATAGATCTGTGATGGAAAAAGAAGAATAAGGAGAAATATGACCCCTGTTTTCTAACTGATGTTGTCTGCCTTTTAATAGGTTTGTTGGGCCAGATCATTGTCTGCATCCCCTGTTGTGGCTTGACTTTTTTGTTTTTTGGCAATACGTTCCCACTGCATTAATACATCCCTGTTTAAAAAAAAAATCTCACATATTTTCCCACCTTCTCTCTCACCCTTCTATCGTTCACATCCCTTGTCTCATCGCTATTTGGTATTGTTTGGCAGCCAGATTTGTGACCTGAGAGTTTGAGTGACGCCCCTCACGTATCAATAAATCTCAATCCTACCTCCCATTCTTGAGTTTTTTTTTGTGGAGGTTATAATCCGTTCGCTGGTTTTTACTAATATTGTGGCCCTGAATATCTTCATTTCTTTTTAGGGTTATGGTTTTTCTCCATAAAATTTCAAGTATGATTTGGACATTGATCAGGAAAGCCTAATTGCTTTTATTTCACAGAAATTAATATAATTCCTCTTCATGTTCAGACCATTTGGGAATTTAGTATTCATGTTGACAATGTATCTACTTTCCAGCTGTCTCAATTTTCTTTCTAGGTTACCTCTTCTCAGGGCATCGACCACAAAGTAAATTTTTGTTCATTACCATGTACATCGTGGCTATGTCTGGCTACTAGGTAAGACCAATCCTTATTCTTCACTGATCTTAAGTGATGGAGTATGCTACAGTGTACCTGCATAACTGTGCTTCCCACATATGACATGCCACATTTGCATGAGAGCACGTATAATGCAAATTCAGTTTTGCAGTTGAAAACACCATTGATTTTGATATATTTGGTGCTAAATGGTGTTGTGTGTTCTCCTTTGTTTACTCCCTGTGTGCATGCTTTGCAGATATGGCATTTATATAACCCATTGTCCTGTTGTAGCCACGTTCTTGGGACATCCAGATCAGGGTTACTGCATACCAGTACATCACACATGGACTGGGCTTGCCTGAATGTGATTTAGGATGCCCTAGGCATGGATGGTCCCACCACCGAATCTCCTTTAACCAAGAGCCAGTGTCATTGGAATATTTTCCTTATTGTGCCTTCCTGTTGCCTGTAAGCTGTGATCATCCTCATGGAGTTTTTAGTTTCTTTCTGTTTTGCTTGTGAAAAAGGATGTATTATCTATTTTTCAGTTGAACCTTGGCTAGGGATGAGCTCAATATGATGTTGGAATAACCCCATTCTTTGGAACGTTCGATCATTTCTTGTTTCCTGACATTCCAGTCCTCTACCAGACTGCTATTTCATTTTAATCTGAGTAATTCCCCATAGGGGATACTTGCTTTCAGATGAAAGGGGTGGAAGCTTCTTGCAAGAAGAGTTGAATTGCCTGCTGTTTTCTTTCTGAAAAGTCTGATTTGCAGATTTCCCTCTATTATGAATATCTGCAGATCTAGGAACTCTACCTGTGTGGTACTATTGTTTCCTGTTAAGTGTAGATTCAGGTGATTGTGATTTATTTGTTGAATGAAATCTAAGGTTGACTGGTAAGATCTTTTCCAAATCACAAAAAAATCATCTATAAAGCACCGCCATGGGATTACATGTTCTTCCCATATGTTGCCATGGTCAGCCATGAGTACCTCCCCCCACGAGCCCATGGTTAGGCAGGCGTAACTGGGGGTGGAGCAGGTACCCCTCGCTGTGCCTACACCATTGCCTGTGCACTTGATTGTTGAATAAAAATAAATTGTTGTTAAGACACCACTTGATCATTGCAATCAGCATTTCTGTATATTTGTTGAGTCTTAAAGGTCTTGTTTGTAGAAAGTGTTCAACCGCCCAGATCCTATCTGTGTGGTTGCTGCTTGTGAATAGGGTTGAAACATCCAGGGTCATCAGAATACATTCATCACTCCATGGTGAATCATAGATTTGTTTTAACAAGTCCCCAGTGTACTTGATGTACGACGGTAAGTTTTTGATGTAACCTTTTAAAAGGTAATCTATGTAGATTGAAGTTTTCTCAAATAGGCTATCCTTGGGGGAGATGATTGGTTACTCTGGTGGTATTTTAGTGTCCTTGTTGATTTTTGCTACTAGATATAATACCAGTATCTTGGGTAAGTAATTTCTCAGGTATTGGTATTCATTATAATTTATAAGTTCAAGATCTCTCCACTCTGTTAGTTGTACATGACATTCTATTTTCATCTTGCAAATGCTTTCTTTGCTGCTTTTTCACGTAACACTTTGTATCCCCTAGCTGTTTGGGAGCTTCTGTAATATATTGTCTGCCTGGCCAAAGGACAATATTTCCCCCCTTGTCTAAGTTTTATATCACTATCTTGTTCTGTGCTTTAAAGTTTTTAATTGAATTATGATATGCTCTCATTTGAAAGTCTTTCTTCCCTTCTTTTTTGTGTGTTAGTTGATATAAGTTCTTAATTTCACTCACCACAATATCATAAAAAGTGTCTGTAGCATCCCTCTGCAAAGATAGTAAAAATGTGAATACTGACTTGAAGGGCGACTCTGAGTTACCAAAGATGTCGATATTCAGCTATTCCATCATTTGTTCAATGTTGATTGATTGTACATTACCACTGGCTTCATTTTCCAATTCCTGGAACTCTCTCAGTAAGCCCACGTCTGACACCTGCAGATTTGATTCCTCTTGACTGGATGTCAAATTTATGTTCACATTCTTTTTTTTCAGATGATGTTTGATACATTTAAATGTTTTAATTAATTTATATACATTAATTCTAGTTTGAGCATAGTTTAGCCTACTTTTGGGACAGAATGATAGTCCAAGCATTAGAATTTGCTCTTCTTTTGTGGTTAGCAGCATTTCAGATAGACTGATAACTGTCATGGTCTGACTTGATTTTATTTTGTCTTCCATCTCTGTTTTGGTTTTGCGCCGCCTATTGCATTTCCTTCCCTCAGAACGCCTTTTGTTCCTCCTTTGTCTATTGTCAGTTGTTGTCCTCTTGGCCTTAAGGTTTGTCTTATGTCCCTGTGTTTTGTATCAGTGTACCACCTGTTGCTCCCTTTCCCGCATCAGAATCTGCTTCATATTCTGAGCTGTACCCAGAGCCGGTTTTTGCTGTCCTCTTTTCCTGCAGTCCTCGTTTGCTTTCTTCCATTCTTTTCTTTTTTATATTGTTGAAGCTTCTTGCGAATGTGAACATTTGCCCCAATTCATAATCCATTTTGTCCCTCTAGAATTTTTGTGCTTTACGCTCTTTTGTTACATCCTCTTGTTTCTTTTGGCGTATTAACATTTCTCCTGTTAGCTTCGTAATCATCTCCTGATTGTCATTGCCTTTCAGTTCCTCATTTAGTTGTTCAATTTGGGCCTGGAGTGCATTTCTGTCAATCTCTGCGTATTTGACAATTATTTTCATCAAGTGCATTGACTCCTCCTTATAGCTTTCTGCCCATTCCTCCAGCATATCCACATTGGGGCTTTCACAGATTGGAGCCAAGAGAATCCTCAGAACAGTCAGGATGTGTCCCTCTTCCAGATATCCTGCTCATTTTTCATCAGTTTTTCTAGCTGCCTCATTTTAGTCTAATATCTGCTCTGGGGTGAATCCCTGAGAGGGACTCCTCTGGGCATTACTGGCTGCATTGTCAAAAAGTTCCTCAGCTGTGGCTCCCTTTTCACACAGTGCGTCGGCTGACATTGTTGTCACTCATACAGACTTTAGCCACCAGCACGCTTAGCCGTGGCATGTAGAAATTACTCAACCCGCTTGTATAATCACTCAACCTGCTGCAGTTTGCCTGGCTCTTTTTTAGGGTCCAGATTTGAGTGTGGGAGGTTTTGCATCTTTCTTTTTCAAAGATGCTTTGTGAAGGTCAGAGCGGCAGATACCACTCTTCTTTTGTCACTCTGCCACCAACCACCGTAGAGTGAGGGTCTGTGATACGGAGACAGCCACTCTGTGATTATAATTGCCTCCCGTTTTGACTTCTCATATCCCTCAAGGGACCAGGCACAGACACCAGCAATCTCCAATCATAAGTTTAATCACTGCTTTGCTGGTCTGCCTTAACTACCTTCTAGTGATGTCTGTGATGTATTTCCAGATAATTCTGCGATTAATTGTGAATGAGCGTGCCAATAGGAATGCTGTGATTGACTGGTCGCTACCTGTACAGAAAGCTGCGGTTGACTTTTTATGCATTGGGGAATAGTAGAGGTGTTCTGACCCCAGGTTTTAGAAACAGGGGTGTTAATGACACAAGTTATGTGTAAAAAATATATAGTTGTTAGTGCGTGATATTCGCGAATACACCGCAACCGCCAGCGCGGCCCCATGTAATGTCACATGGATTTTGCAAATATCACAACGTCATCGCAAATATCAGTAAAAAAATATATATCATTATAATATACAAACATTATATATATATATTCACACACACATCCCTAGTTTTGCTTGGATGCTCACAGACCCACTCACAGACAGTAATGCACCCAGTAACAGACTCATTCAGAGACTCAATAGGCAGAGACACAGTCCCATACCGACACTAACACATCCACTCACAAATCCACTTAGTGTCTCATGAACCTGCTGACAGATTCACTTATGCACTAAGTCATAATTCCACTTACAAACTGATGCACTCACTGACATATCTACTCAGAGACTCATATACCCACTCATAAAACTCACTCGAGACTCATGCGCACACTCTTACGCCAACTCAGACACTAATGCACATAGTCACAGTCCTACTCACAGACTGAGACACCCATTGACACACCCACTACAGAGCTAATCAGACACTGATGCATCCACTGACAGTTCCATTCAGAGACCCAGGCACCCACTCACAGAACTCACTGACACATCCAGTCACACACCCACTGAAACTCCAATGCATCCAGTCTGTGACCCACCCAGAGACTGAGAATCCCACGGACAGGCCCACTGAGACACTGATGCACTCACTAACAGGCCCACTCAGACACTGATGCACCCACTCACAGACCCACCGAGACAGTGACAGACCCACTCACAGATGCACTCTGAGACTCAGACACCTTCTCACAGACCCACTCAGAATGATGCATCCACTCACAGATTGACTCAAATACTCAGACTGCCACTCACACACCCACTTAGATACTTTTTCATCCAGACAGAGGCACACTCAGAGACTGGGACACCCACTGGCAGAGCTACTCAGACACTGATGCACCCACTTGCATACCCACTCAGAAACTCAGATACCAAGTCACAGACCCACTCAGAGACTGACTCATGTACCCACTCGCATGCCCACTCAGACAGTATTGCACCCAGTCATGGACTCCCTTCAGAGACTGAGACAACAACTCACAGACCCACTCAGGGACTCAGACGCCAAGTCACAGTCCCGCTCAGAGACTGATGCACTCACTCACAGATTCATTAAGAATCTGAGACACCCTCTCACAGATGCACATAGAGACTGATGCACCAAATCACAGACACACTCACACACTCACACACAGACTCATTCAGACACTCATATAGCCACTCAGACACTCACTGACACACATACACACCCAGAAACAGATCTTACTAAAACAGTCAAACATGCTGTGACAGACACATTAAGAGAGTTATACATGTTTTTAAGAGTTATTTAGTTGGTAATGTATGTAGCCTAATGGTTAGAATATTTTTTTTGATATACATTTTGAATGTTCTGTTGGCTATTGAATGTCTGTATTTGTTTTACAATTTCATGACATATTTACTATCATTGTGACATCATCGCGAATATTGAAAAAATCGAGAAAAAGTTATTTATAAAGAAAATTAATATAATTTTTGGCACTAGGGTGTCTCCGACAAAAGCCATTGTGTTGATTGTGTGTAAATGACAGCTACACATAAGGCCATATGCAGAGTTTCAGATTGCTTAGATACACCCTGTTGCCTCATCTGTAAAGTGAACTCTGTAGGAGAGTAGGACCTGCTTACTATGGTTACCCTCACTTTTTGCTGGTGTTTCACTGTTTCTCGACTTTAGTCTGGCTGTGGCCATGCTAACCAGGACCCCAGCCAAGCTGCTTCCTCTCTAAATTGATTGCATGCACTTTAGGTACACTCCAGATTGATTACTAAGTTACCCTTGTGAGTCCCTAGTATATGGCACCTTAGGTACCAAGGGTATAGGTACCCCAGAGGCCTACCAGGGGCTGAAGCTTGTATTATGACACCCCTGGGAAGCCTTCAAAAATGGCACCACAGGTCTGCTACTGCAGCCTGGGTAAGGTGATGCAAGCACCCCTTACTAAGATATAGGTTACCTATATCTACCTTTAGTCACTGACACATATAAACCTATAAGTCACTCCTATGGCATGCCTTATCAATCCTGAAGGCAAAGTGCTTGGTTTTGTGTGAAAGGGTGCCCATACATGAGCAGGACCCCTCTGCAGCTTTCGGAATCTATTCTCTGAGGCTGTTCAGTGATGCAGCATATACTCTTAAGTGCATTATAACCTTGCGGTAAATGCTAAGTTTGGAATGGCTGCATGAAAACGTGTAATGTGTGGTGTCAAACACTTTGGAATCCTACACCCCCCCCGCCACTCCTGGTGGCAGGGGTAGAAATCCACCCTTCTAGAGGGAAAAGACATGTACACACTTACCTAGCTGGTAATAGTTTAAAAGAGCCCCAGCATCACAAAATGGCTGTTGCAGCCACAGACACGGGTCTGACCTCCTGCTACTGGATGGAACTCTGGCAGGGGAGGCCTGGACAATAGGCTTCCTGTCACAGGGAGGGGTAACCACCTACCAGACAGGCTTTAGTGTATTGGGGCTGGGTGGGTGCATTCATAGAATGCTTTTTAGACATAGCTGGAGGCACACTTGGTGTCCCTGTGCATATCCCAGTTCAAACTGGTTGCAGGGGCACTCAGCCCTTGCTCTGGTGCAAAACTGGACAACAGGGAAAGTGTAACCACCCCATCCCTGGATCCTCCCATAGGTGGGTCCCTAGAGTATGTCCAACCCCCTAACTTAGTATAAGTATGGGATTCCTGTCCTTAGGACTTTAGATTACACCCGGATGAAACTCGGCAACATATATCCTGGAACTTTGACATTCTATTTCGACTAGAAGATGGAAGAATCTCCCTTGGGGTCAAGGAGTGACTCCCCTGTTCAAACAGGAACCAACAAAGCATTTTCTGGTCTGATCTTTGCAGCTCCCGCCAGACTCTGAAGTACCTGCTGCCCAGGAACAGGATTTCCAGACTTCTCTAAGGCCGACCCAAGTCCCCAGCAAAGCTGAGACCCGCAGACCAAACGAGTGACATGGAACCGGAACTCCTGACACCGTGCACATTTGCTAAGTGCATTAACTTCTTGAGCTTTCCTGAAGTTGTGCTTTGGGTTATGTATAGTTCAAGCCCCGAGCATCATCTGCACTGCAGATTGTGGGCATACACTCCACAAGTGTTCCATAGGCCTGCTTCTTGCGTTTATGCTTGAGGCTCCTTCGCAATCCCTGGTCTGTTGACTGGTGGGTCTTCTGGAAGATAACTCTTCTGTTTCTTGGGCTTCCCTGGTTGCTCCAGACGTGCCCTGACTCCCTACCAAGAGGTGAGTCCATCAGACCTTGCTGGTCTGCACCGAATCAATCAATCAATCAATCAATCATAGCATTTGTATAGCGCACTACTCACCCAGAGGGGTCTCAAGGCGCTTGGGGGGCATGGGGGTCTGCTACTACTCAAAGAGCCAGGTATTGAGTTGCTCCTGAAGGAGAGGTGGTCCTGGGTCCGCCGTAGGTGGATGGGGAGGGAGTTCCATGTCTTGGCTGCCAGGTAGGAGAAGGATCTTCCTCTGGCGGTGGCTCTGCGGATGCGTGGAACGGCGGCAAGGGCGTGGCTGGTAGAACGTAGCTGGAGGGTGGGAGTGTAGAAGGTCAGGCAGTTGATGAGGTACCTGGGTCCCAGGTCGTGGGGAGCCTTGTGTGCGTGGGTGAGGAGTCTGAACGTGGTCCTCTTGCTGACGGGGAGCCAGTGCAGGTTTCTCAGGTGTCCGGAGATGTGGTCGTGTCGGGGGATGTCCAGGATGAGTCGAGCGGAGGCATTCTCGATGCGTTGGAGTCTTTTCTGAAGTTTGGCTGTGGTTCCGGCGTAGAGGGTGTTCCCGTAGTCCAGTTGGCTGGTGACGAGTGCCGGGTTGACCGTCTTCCTGGTTTCAGTGGGGATCCACCGGAAGATCTTTCGGAGCATACGCAGGGTGTTGAAGCATGATGACTTGTCTGGTCATTGAGAGGGAGGAGTCCAGGATGAAGCCCAAGTTACGTGCGTGGTCCGTTGGCTTGGGGGCGGTGCCCAGGACAGGCGGCTACCAGGAGTCGTCCCAGACGGAGAGTGATGATCCCAGGATGAGGACCTCCGTCTTGTCTGAGTTCAGTTTCAGGCGGCTGTTCTTCATCCATTCGGCGACGTCTTTCATCCCTTCGTGTAGGTTGGTTCTGGCGGTGACGGGGTCGTTAGTGAGGGAGAGGATCAGCTGGGTGTCGTCGGTGTAGGAGATGATGTTGAGGTTGTGCTGGCGAGCGATGGCTGTGAGGGGGCTCATGTAGACATTGAAGAGGGTGGGGCTGAGTGATGATCCTTGTGGTACGCCACAGATGACTTCGGTGGCTTCGGATCTGAACGGGGGCAGACAGACCCTCTGGGTTCTTCCGGTGAGGAACAAGATGATCCATTCCAGTGCCTTCTCTTGGATTCCAATATGGTTGAGGCGCTGCACTAGGGTGCGGTGGCAGACCGTGTTGAATGCTGCGGAGAGGTCCAGGAGGATGAGGGCCGCTGTATCTCTGTTGTCGAGCAGGGATCTGATGTCGTCTGTGGCTGTGATGGGGGCAGTCTTGATGCTGTGGTTGGCACGGAAGCCGGATTGTGAGTGGTCGAGGGATCCGTTCGTATCGAGGAAGGTGGCCAGCTGACTGTTGACGGTCTTCTCGATGACCTTGGCAGGAAAAGGGAGGAGCGAGATGGGACGGTAGATCTTGAGATCGGTGGGGTCCGCTGTTGGTTTCTTCAGGAGGGCGCTGAGCTCGGCGTGCTTCCAGCTCTCCGGGAAGATGGCAGTGTTGAAGGAAGTGTTGATGATGTCCTAGAGTTGGGGTGCGATGAGGGAGTCGGCCTTGTTGAAGACGTGGTGGGGGCAGGGGTCGGTTCGTGATCCGTTGTGGATGGTGTTCATCACGCCGGTGGTGTCTTCGGTGCTGACCGGAGTCCAGGCGCAGAGGGTGGTGGTGGGGGGCGTTTACTCGGTGGTTGGGTGCATGATCTGTGCGTCGAAGCTGTTGCGTATGTCGGCGATCTTGCTGTGGAAAAACGAGGCGAGGGAGTCGCAGAGGTCTTGCGAAGGAGTGATGTCATTGTTTCCGGCACTGGGGTTGGAGAGTTCTTTAATGATGTTGAAGAGTTCCTTGCTGTTGTGGGCGTTGTTGTCCAGTCGTTCCTTGAACGCTGTCTTCTTGGTGGTGCAGATCAGCTGGTTGTGTTTGCGGATGGTGTGCTTGAGGGCAGTCATGTTGTCTGTGGTCTGGTTGTTGCTCCAGGCTTTCTCAAGGGTGCGGCAGTTCTTCTTGGAGTTCTTGAGTTCATCAGTGAACCAGGAGGCTTTCTTGCTGCCGGGTCTGCTGGGATGGGTCTTCAGTGGTGTGAGGTAGTCAGCGCAGATGGTGATCCACTGTGTGAGGTTGCTGGCTGCTTCGTTGGGGTCCGTTGTGTTGGCGGTAGGGTTCTGGCTAAGGCAGGTGGTGAGCTGGTCGTCGGTGATCTTGTTCCAGCTCCTGCGGGGAGCCTGTTGCGGGTGGTGGTGGGTTGTGGTTCTTCTGAAGCTGAAGTGGACGCAGCTGTGGTCCGTCCAATGAAGTCCGGTGGAGTGGCTGAAGGAGATGTGCTTGCTGGAGGAGAAGACAGGGTCAAGCGTGTGGCCGGCGTGGTGGGTGGAGGTGTTCACCAGTTGCTTGAGTCCGAGGTTGGCGAGTTTGTCCAGCAGGGTGGTGGTGTTGGTGTTGTTGTTGTTCTCCAGGTGGAAGTTGAAGTCCCCTAGGAGGATGTAGTCGGCGGAGGGGAGGGCGTGCAGGCTGATGAAGTCTGCTATGTCTTCGCTGAATTGTGTGCGTGGTCCTGGGGGTCTGTAGATGAGGGTGCCTCTGAGGGTCGTCTTGGGGTCGGTGTGTATCTGGAAGTGGAGGTGTTCAGCGGCGGTGAGGGTGTCGTCGGAGTTGGTCATGATACGGATGATGTTCTTGTGTACGATGGCGATGCCTCCTCCGGTCTGGTTGACGCGGTCCCTCCTGCTGATCTTGTACCCGTCCTGGATGGCGATGGCGATGTCGGGGGCTGAGGAGGCATTCATCCAGGTTTCCGTGAGGAAGGCGACGTCTGGTGATGTTGTGTCGAGGAGAATCCAATCTCTGCTTTCTGTGTGGGTTTCTGTAGCCAAGGTTTGTGGGGTCCAATCCGGAAACCTACACCGCAGCACTCGACATCCTTTGTGGGATAGCTCAAATCCAGCTCCTAGTTGTCGTCGACGCCTCCTGGTCCTCGTGTCACGCTTCACTCTCTTCACCTGAAATCACCCGACATTGGTGGGCATCTGTTCCTTGCCTTCCTGGTCACTGGCTAGTGACCCAGACTCTGTCCCCTCTGCTTTCAGGTTCTTCTAGACTCCGATCCAGGCTTGGATCCACCCGGACACTTTCAACTTGGTCGCCTTCCGCACTTTTTATCAGCTCAACATTGAAATCGATGACGAAACCCGACACGAAAAGACACCTATGCACCTGGCTTCCCTGAGTGAGGTAACTCGAGTACTCTGGTGCTCCCGTGGGTGTTGACTCTAGATCCTCCTAGTTCTAAAGGGGTTTGCTCCAAGTCCTCTTCTAAGTGTCCTTATTCTGTAATTTTCCAACCGCGACTTTCCCCATAGAAGTTAATGGTGATTCACAGCTGTTTTTAGACACTGCACGCGTCCCCCGTGGGTCCCCTGTGTCACTACCTTCGGAGGTTCCCGGTGGCCCCAGCGGTTCTAAAGGCTCTAGGTCTTGTATCTATGTCAGTCGTGGTTCTGATTTCACTTTCTAAATACATGATTTGGTATGCTCCTAGAGCTCAACGTATATTGTGCTAATTTAGGGGTCGATTAGGATCGCGGACGGACTTGCGTCCGTCCGCGACCCCAGAGCAGGAGGGAACCTCCGCATGGCATGCGGAGTTCCCTCCTGTGCAATTAGGATGTGACCGCAAGGGTTGCGGTCACATCCTCTATTTTTAACATTGCCGCGTGTGCAGCTTCAAGCTGCACCCGCGGCAATGTTAAAAATGCACGCATTGCATTTGCATGCAGAAAGAGGCAGGCACCGCGCCAGACACCGTCACCATATTAGAGCTTTTCCGCCGCGGTTGTAATCCGACCGCGGCGGAAAAGCTGCGGACGTAAACCAGGACCCACCAGCCATCCTAATCTGGCGGTGGGTCTTTGGTCAGTCCGCTGCGGATTTTCCGCATCCTCGGGGCCGGCGGTGGCTTCCGCCGGCCCCGAGGATGCGGAAAATCCGCAATCATAATGACCCCCTTACTGTGTGCTAAATAAGTTTTCCTTATGTACTTTTGACTCTAGCCTCATAAAGAGACTAGAGGGATGTGTTTAGAATAAATACATATATTTTATATATATACCTGGTATGGGTCTCCTTTCATTTGGTCATTCATGAGATTATAGACTGGTAAAACAAGCTGCTTTACATTCCTTCAAGACCTAGCCTGAAGGCTGCTCTCCACAGCTACCACTAGGATAGCTTTCTATATCGGTTGTGTTTAAACCTACCATCAATAAGGGTCGTTTGGACTGGTACAAGGTGCCCAATAGAAGAGTGGACAGCATAAAAAAATGTAAATCCAGTCCTACCCCAGTCAATGTGCCTAGGTCATTGCCACCGCAGTGCACAATCATGAGGTTAGGGGAATGGGAATCCACAATGCTTTTAACTAAAGTCAGAAATTGATGACACTTCAGCCCTTTCTAGCCAATCCATTTAATGTTCACATTAGGCAAACCCAAGCCTCTGTCAATACCACTCTTTCTAGAAGCTTCCCTTGCCCAGAAGAACTAGATGTGGCCTTTAATCAATACTCTAACCATTTTGACGTGATGCAGGAGTAGCAGACAGGAGAAGGCTGGAGTTCGATGAGGCAGTTTTCCAAATGAAAGGCAGTTAAAATTGAGTTGTTCTCCTGGTTTAAAAAAAGAACATCTTTGATTGGATGTTGTGAACATGTGGGTGAATAAAATTTGGTAGTGTGTTGAGAGGATTAGTAACTAGATCTGTGATTTGCCCTGGTAAAAAAAATTGTAATACAATTAATGCAGTTACATTTGTAACTACATGGTCCTTCTAGAATATGGTGTGAACTTGTGAGCTACTAGTTTTAGTTGGTTGGTATGGAGACTGTGCTGAGAGTGTACTGGGGGAAGGACATAGGTCACTTTTTTTATTTGAAGTGTTTAGACCACTTTTACTATAAAGGGGTTTTGTTCCTAGTGAGGGTTTGCAAAAAAAAGTCTACTGTAGTGTTAAAGTCATAAAACTATGAAGGTAAATATGTTTTTTTCCACTAATTTTGTTGTGATTATACACGAATAGGCATCCATTTTGGTGGTCTTTTTAAAAGTGAATAAAAGAGTTAACACATACTAACCATTGAAAATTGCAGTTACAACTAGGCCTGGGCAATAAATTCCGTTCCGCTCGTGGAATTTGGATGATTTTGCGTTCCGCCGAGAACGCTGAATTGCCAAAAATTCTGCGATCCGCCGCTTTGTGGAATTTGATGCTTGTTCGCGCTTCCAAAATGCGTGTTTACGAGATATTTCTCCCAATCAACAGGAAAAAGGCATCACGAACGGGCAGAACAAGCAATTCCACGTGTTCACAGAATTTTACGTGCTCGTGGAGATTTTTACCATTTTGCTGAGCTTTGCGTATTATGACTATGCACATTCCGCCCACCCCTGGTTACAACACTAAAATATGAAAGGAATGTTTTCATTTGCTGTCATCTGCAGTATCAGACAACGCAAAGTTGAAAAGGTTGCCATTCATGGTTGTTTTGTATGAGAGTGGTGTGCCATTCTTTTGCTTAGTTTTTACAAACCCTGAGACTATGACATCCATCTAATAAGAGCAAAAAATCTCTTTGCCCAACAAACTCAATATTCAGGTATGCGAATTATATTTCTTTTTATCCAAAACATTTGATTAGGAAGGCATATGTGTATGTGAGATTTAAAAAGAAAAAAAGAGTCTGACAATTATAATATGATTTATGATAGGTAGTATGAGTGCTGTTATATATTTATTAATAGGAGAGTAAGACACAGTTTGTGTCACATGCACAATAAGTGTCTGTGAAATTAGTTCTCACTTTGTTGCCATGGTGCTTTATATTCCCTTCTGCTATTTTACTCCATTCTCTAAATATCAAAGAAACACTGTACTCTAATGGTTAAAGCTATATGTAATAGTGTATTTGAAGATTTCATCGTTTTATATATGTATTAATGATCTGCTGTCCATAGAGAACGTTTTGGCTTGCATTCTGGAACTTGTAGTTCTATTTATGCCATTGTAAAAGAGGACAAGAACACTTAGAATTGGAAAAGGAAAAAATCCACTGTAGGTGTATATAAATCATGAACCTGTGAAAAGTGCCAGCAGTATGTTAGATATTGTTTGTTGTAGCTCTTTCTAAATTATAAGGCAGGTTTGTATATGCTTAGATTGCGAGATATGTTCTTTAAGCTTGTACTAAGTCATGTGTAGTATGAGGCTGCTAGGCATAGTTCAACATGAACTGTTTAAACATGGGTCAGGTTTACAAGTGCAGATTGCCCCTGTGGAGTGTCACTGCCAGCTTTACTTTGCATGTAACATCTCTTTGTAAAGTGCTGAAAGCTTGTTTGATAACAGTGATCTGTGAGATATGTTGTAGAAATGCCATAAAGCATGGTCGTTTGTGCTTAAAAAAGTGAACATTGTTTGTTTTGACTTTTAGCAACTTAGTTATGCATGTGCACAGTCTTATTTCAAGCATTAGATATGCCAGAGCACCCATAATGCAAGTGAAATTGATGTTTTCAAAGCATATATTGTCTCTCTCACCTGCTGATAGGCCAACAGATAGAGTCAGACATTCACTAACCTACTCACAAAATAGTTATATAGCCAACAGACTGCAAGACAGTTGTACAGATGCCTATATACCCTTGTTCTTCATAATATAGACAGTGAGATATTCCTATAGATATATACGTACAGATTTAGACATGATGCAGCCTTGTATCATGTCTCAGGCCTGCTACACTTGAGGCCTTGTATACAGTTTTACTGGAAGTCCAACCTTCACATTTAAAAGTGCTAGAGAAATTATAAACTGCTCTTCTACCACATATAACTCACCTTTGAGGTAGGCTGTAGTTAGGTCAAAGGGCTGGCTTATATGTGCTTAAAACATACACATTTTGAAGTTTCAGTGAGTTATATGTACTCTTAGAGACCTATGTGCCCAATTATACATCCACCCGGCCACCCAGACAATCTGACATACCTAAGTAAAAATGCAGACAGGCACTAAAACACCCAATGAGATAGTAAGACAAGTACCTAAACATTGACTCACAGAGACAGGCAGAAATGATAAGTGTCTAGCACTGATCAAGCCAGTAACACAAAATCTTAAATAACCCAGTACTCACTAAAACACTCAGGGGGCAATCCGTGCAGCTGCTTTCAGACACATTTAGAGAAGCATCTATGTGATAAAGAGCGGCAGTTATTTACCAACAAACTTATATACTTATGCAATCATAGCCCCAGATAGGAACTGAGACACTCATTCACATATCTGCTAAAGAACTGACACTTTCTAGTCTCTCATAAAGAAAAGTTACCCTTGTATTATGTCTTGGACTTGCTATACATCCGCCTTTGCATGCAGTTTTTCTGCTAGGGCTGTTTTATCACTTAAAACTTCTACATTAGGTGTGAACTGTTCTTCTACCAGATATACCTGACAACTAAGGTAGACTGTAGCTAGGCCATAGTGTAGTGAGCTATGTGCTTAAACGATAAGACATGTCCTTTAAAGATTCTATGACCTATATGCACTCTTAGAGACCCATCTTCCCAATTGTACATCCACTCCGCTACCCAGACTTTAATCTGACATACCTTAGTACAAAAGCACAGAGACAATAAAACACTTATACAGACTATCAAAGAAGCACCTAAACATTCACTTGCACAGACAAGCAGAACTGATATGTATCTAGCACGAATGGAGCCAGTTGCACACACACACACTTGAATAACTCAGTACTTACTAACACACCCATGAGGCAATCCATGCAGCCCCTTAGTGACAGACAGGCACTCATACAACCACTCACTCACCCACAGAGCCTCTCAAAAGAACCACTCACTCACCCATACAAGAACTGATGCACTCGCTGACACAATACAAAAACGTACTTACCTACTCACACAATTGCACACTCCCCCATACATCCATTAACACAGACATGGACTCTACAATACAGCCATTCACACACCAATTCACTTAACCCAACAGCCTCTCAAACATCCACTCCCTTGCCCCTACACTCACTTACACAGCCAGTCACTCACTCATACAGCCAATCAGACACCCACTCACTCACCCACACAATCACATACACACCCAGTCAGCACTCATACCCACTCACACAGCCACTCAGTCACCCATACAGCCACTAACAGAACCAACTCACCAAAATAGTCATTCACACAGCCACTCACTCACAAAACTACTCATATACCTAGGTATACACCCATACAGCCACTTGCACACCCATACAGGCACTCAGGCACCAACTGACACGCACAGCCACTCACACAATATATATTAGAAATAGTATCACCCATAAGTAGCATAGAAAGTATGCTATTTTAAGTTTTGTAGTACCTTGGAATATATGTTTAATACTCATAAACAATTCGAATAAATGTACACTCACAGAATGATGTCAACAGTGATGTCATTTGGGATGTCATCAGTGATGTCAAGACCATGTCATGAGTGATATAATATGTGAGTTCATAAGAAGTACATTGCTGTGGCATACGGTATAGGTTGCTCTGGTGATTATAACAGCTGAATTTCTATGGTTTTGTATGAATGAAATCTGAGTCTAACTATAACGTTCCTGTAACCTATATTTTTTTTGTGAAAAAAATATATACATATGATTCAGAAAAGGGAAAATAGAAACTTAGCCTGGTGCTGATTCTCGAATTCCCGCTTTCCCTCAAAGGAATAGTCCATATGGTCCACTTCAGTTTTTATACTTGCAAGGACACACTTTGCAATGAAGAAGTCCATATAAAGTCTTTATTTCAAATTTTCTTCATTTCAAACATTAAATCAAAATTCTTCATTAAAGAGCATGACATCCACAGCCAAGCCAACATGTGTTTCGCAAGTTTCTCCTTTCTTCAGGGCTGTTATACAAAAACATAGAATGTGTTCTCTTAGTATCAACATAACATACAAGAACAAGTGTTCCTTTAACAAAGAAAAATGTAATGTGGCAAAAAGGTAGCCCTTGTTTCAGAAAGAACTATTTTTGTCAAATGGTGTAAATCCGGTCAGTAGTTCCTGAGAACTAAAAAAAAAAGAGGTCGGAAAATCAATTTCCCATAGGAATCTTTAGACAAGGCTGCAGCTTGAACTACCGAACGGAATTACACCAAATTTGGCAAAAAGGTAGTGCTTTGTTCAGAAAGCGACCTTTTTTTTAAAATGATGTAAATCCGTTCAGTAGTTGCTGAGAAAATCAAAACATAAAAGTTTCGATATCTAGAGGCGCAGTGGATTTGCGCACCCTCCCTACCACAAGCTTTATACTAATTGGCTGCCAACACTCCAAACCAGGAAGTGTTGGCAGCCATCTTGTGCCCCGGTAACCAAGGCACAAGAAAACAGAACAAAAAAAGGTGAAAAATAACAAAAGCTGGCAGGGGAGAAACACCATAACCCATAGACCTGCTCAGGGGATCCCACAGTGACCCCCAAGGCCAGAAAAAGCATTTTGTTTTAAAATCGGCAAGATCTCACATATCCAGCGCAAATTTCGGCCGAATTTTTTTTTTATCAAATTGAGCCCCTGGGTGCGCCAGGCCCTGGGGGCAATTATAATTTATATAGCGGGGCTGCGGGGCCACCACCTCCCCTGGCTTCTTTTACGTAGGGGGGTCCTCGGGCCCCCTAAGACACGGGGACCGCCACCTCCCCGGGGCTTAATTAACATGGAAGGGGGGCCTTGGGGCCTCTTTCCTTCTCCTAATAAGGAGCAGAATCATTTTCCACCCCTATATTTTAAAGATAGACATGGGATTGAGGTAAGATGGGTGGCCTGTTAGGCTTATTGTTTGTTTGATGTCCATATTCTTGGCAATGCCATCTGAGACTTGGAAGCTTGACAGTCCTAACGCACTGTGAATAACAGAAATTGCTCAAGCCCTCTTGTTCTTTCTTTATTTGTTTATTCACCATTTGGCAGTATCTGCGGGCAATAATACTGCATGTAATTGTTTTTGCGGAACACAAATTTCAATAAAAAGAGTTGTTAAAAAAAAGAGGAGCCATATGAGGAAAAATGACTGTGGAAAAAGAGTGACACTTCTGAAATTAGTGGAATTTGTGTCACATACCTGTACACTGGGGAAAGGTATCTAATATTATGTCACTTGGTAAGATAATAAGTGACACACTAGGGCAAAATAACGATATTGAAACTTGATAGACAACTATTCAGGAAGGGAAATGCAAGACTCGTAGGCTCTGGTTATGAGTGCTATTCATCGCGCTGGAAACTCCGAAGGTTAAAGGCAGGGGCAGACTTTATGGCGCACAGCATTTACCTGGTGTGGCAAACTCTGTACAATCCAGAATTCTGACACCTATGCGAACAGGGGTTTGAGCAGAGCTCGGAAAATGAGTGCCCTAGAGCAGTGGTTCCCAAACTTTTGACTCCTGAGGACCCCCATTGAGTCACTACTGGAAGCCGGGGACCCCCAAGCAATTTGTATGAGTTAAATTTCAAACATTAAAACGGTAATTCTAAAAAAATACACACGTGTGCACATAAAACAAATACTCAAAGTAATAAGGATTTTGGGGCCAGATGGACGACCATTTCATTTAGCGCCTCGCAATTGGCGGCACATTGCGAGTGGCAAATTGTGAGTCGCTAAATGAAATGTACAACAGTGTGTTTAACACTGTTTGGGATTCCCAATGGGGTCACAAATTGCGAGGTTCATTAATATTGATGAGCCTCTCGCAATTTGCGAGCCCATTGGGAATGCCAGCCCTCCCAGCGATGGTGGTCTGCTGGGCTCTGCAGGCCACCATGTCTCGGACTGCTTTTAAATATACTTGAAGTAGGTGGTAATTGTGAAAGTTTTGCGACCGCAAAACATTTGTACATGGTTTTGAGACTCGCTATTTGGAAGGGAATGCCCCTTCCAAATAGGAAGTTGCAAAACCTATTTAGAGAGTCACAAACAAATTGTGACTCGCTAAATAGGCTATGTACATGGCCCAATAGGTTTTTGCAGGTGCAAACGGGTTTGCGAACCCGTTCGCGCATATAAAAACAGATCGTACATCTGGCCCTTAGTATTTTATATTGAATTAATAGCCCCTCTGTCACATGTATTTCATTTGTTTTATAGCATCTCTCATACCATTGTAGGATGTCAGAGCACTTTACATCACACACATATAGAGACATTGAATCATACATGTAAAATAGTGTGTATATAAAATGTTTAAAGAGTGCATGGTCTGGAAAAGCACAAATTCAGGATTCAGAACATAACACAGTGGCTAGCATTGACTTTAACATTAAAAATGTATTTCCACCCAAATATATATTTTTAACAGCATCAGGATAATGAATAACGGGGACAAAATATAAGTTACTAACTGGTACCATGCAGTTTGCAAGCAGCTCTTTGATGACAGTTTATAGGTCCCTCTGCTAGATTACGATTGTCACTTATGAAGTGCACAGTAACAAAATAAACTCTGTGACAAAAGCAGTAACCACAAACCTAGGCACATAAAATACTGCTTTTTAAGATGCATGTTACACGTTCTTTGCAGTAGGCACATTAACCCTCTGTGCTACATTAGTTAAATCAAAGCTGCCACTGAACAAAACTCTCCTCGCTCTCCAGCAGGTACATTAATCACTGGCATTCTCTTGACACTTTTATTGTTGCTGGAAAGCTGCTAATTATACAAGAAACGTTTCTGTGCTTTTAAAACTGTTGCCTACGGACCCCTGGGAATGTGTCACGGACCCCTGGGGGTCCGCGGACCACAGTTTGGGAAACACTGCCCTAGAGGGATCAAGTGCTGTTTCACCCAATAAAATCTGACAGCCTGGTATTCACAATTTATGAGGTGCACCTCTTCCAGGTTTTTAACAAATTACATTTGGAATTAGAGCTTTCCACACCAAAATGCACATGTTACTGTAAATACTGTACACTTTTCTGTTAAGTTTCAGTTCCCGAACTATAATGAAGGCTGTGGACGTTATTACACCGAGGCACAGTAAATTCAGCACAACTCCGATTTTCAACCCCTGTGGAACAGATGCAGACTGTTCAGTTGTGCTGAACTCTTTCTAATAATTTGTGTTGTCTGTGCTTACTCATCAGCGTCCTGTGTAAAGTCCACAGCGTGCTGCAGGATGTGCACAATCATACCTGTCATGACTCAGGCGAGAGTGTGTGTCAACCTGCTTGTGTTCTCAGATGATCACTACTGCTGCTGGCATGAATGAGTCTGTGGGAAGGGATAAGACAGGAGAGAGTGCCATGGGGACAGTGTGGGCTTTGGATGCCGACGGGCTTGTAGTGATCATCTTATCTGTCAGCTGTGATAAATATATTTTTTTAAAAACACTGCGATCGTATATGAGGCCCACCCCCTCCCAGCAGCACTCTGCAAACGCGCCCTGTGGCGTGTTTTAAATTGGGGAATTAATTTCCCTTCAATACTGGGGGTACCTGGGGGCCAACTAGCCCACCAGGTACCTCCAGTAACGCCACAGGGCTGCGTTGCAGAGAGGTGGTCCAGGGCACGCCCCTTTTTACACCTCTCTGCAACACTCACAGGGCATCCATTTGTGTAATTCACGCTCCTTTGCATTTCTATACTGGGACCCTGTCCTGGGATGAGCATTCATAATACCATTTGTATGAATTATTTCTTCTAGGTCATTGTTAGACACTTCGTGTGATCTTACATTGCTTTGAATGACACTTAAATGCGCTGTAATGTGCTGAATGCGATTAGCTCGGGCTCTCCATGAAGGCAGCCTTTTAATGCACACCTGTCCGGACAGTTACAGCTGTTATCCTGCAGTGGTGACTTCAGAGCTGGGACGCCTCTAACAAGAGCGTAATACTGCAACCTCTGAAACACTGCTAAACAAATGTTTGAATCTAAAGCTGCTGGTACGCACAGCATTAGGAACATTACGCTTCTGTGTAAGCAAAGTAGGCAGTTTGTGCTATGTAGAGCTGGGTTTCAAAGCATCGTGTTAACATATTTTAAAACATAATCTTGCTAAATTTAGTGCAACTAGGAGGCGGTCAAAGTGTTTGCGAGCGATGCCTGAGCTCCCACGTAGGGCAGAACAACCTAAGGGCCAGATGTATCAAAGGGTTTTACCCATTCTGTGCCTATGGGAAAATGTGTTCATACATATGGCCCTAACTCTTTTCAAGCAAATAAGTTTATGTTAGGAACACTTAACTTACTTTTTGCATTTTGGAGCAAGAAGCAAAACGGTCCTCAAAGAAATATGCATGTGTAGAAACATAAAGACAACACATACAATTTCACCGGAAAAATTGTGAAAATCATATGTATCAGTCAGAGGTACAAAGGGTATTTCCTAGGAAGCAATAGCAAGTAAAAAATCAACTGAACAGCACACAAATTGATGGACACATTAATGCCACATTCCAGTGAGTTTGGTTTTTCCTCTTCTGTGCTGCTGCAGTTAATTAGTCTTAGCCTTCTCCTAAAATGTATGGTTCAGCTGGAGTTGCTAGGCAAATTGAACACAAGCAATCCCAGTTAGATTTCTACCATGTTGGGCCTCATTAATAGCCTACATCATGAGTCCCATGGCACAGTGAGCCCTGCAACCATGCTTAGGCATAACTATCGAAATTATGGAACCTTAATTGACTTGCCTCTTTACTGAAATCTGAGCACCGAAAAAATACTTAGGGGCACATGCATCAAGCATTTTACCAGTTGCAAAAAGGCAGATTCGGCCAATTTGTGACCAGTAAAATGCCTTTTCCGATGCATCAAAGGCATTTCATTTGCAAATAGGTAATCACAATTTATGTGACTACTTAATTTGTGAATGCATTTAGGGAATCACAGTTTGCGATTCCCTAAATGCGATGCATGTAGCATTTCCAAATCGCGACTTTGCAATTAGGAATCACAAATTACCATCAATTTCAAGTTGATGGTAATTTGTAAATCCTTTGAAAAATGCACAAAAGTAAATTTTTCAAATTGACAAGTGGTGCAAACACACACAACCTAAGGGCATATCTGTGCCACATGTGCTCACTTACCTTTTTTGGGGGTGAGGTGGGCCTTAGGCATCCTAGCACTCTTGCAATTGTATTTACAATTTGCGATTACCATGTTAAGGATTCGCAAAAATATTTGCAAATCCTTCATGCATAGACATTTGTGATTACCAAATAGTGAATCCTTAAAATTTGCTATTTGGTAATCGTAAATCATTACCTTGATGCAGGTGCCCATTTGTCCAAATGTAGTATGAGTTTACAAAATTCATCCAAATAGTGAAGCAACTGTTTGGGCTGCAAAATCAAGCTTTGCTCTACTGTGAACATTTGATGCCAATACTGAAGTCTCCATTGGGAGATTGAGAACAAGATTTTTGATTTTGAGGTACGCTTTTCAGCTTCTGCATCATCTCTAGCCTAAATGGAGCAACTCGTCTTCGAGAAAAATGATTAGGTCCAACCGTAAAAATGTTGAGGAATGTAATCTGCAAGATTTACCTGATCACCTCTCGATTGCGATTGGCATGATATTTGGCTTAGGTGCTGGCCTATTATTAACATTGACTTTAGTTGTTTTGCCATTCCATAGTTCTATTTGGTTTAAAATCTCCAAAATCTACATCTTCAGATACTTAATTCCTATTTTAACAATTTTTGAGAAATTTTGCCTAATAGTTTTTTCGAGACAATAGACCTCAGGCTATGCATGCCATAGGCATGAATGTCTTTTACCAAATGAAACAGCAAGAACATTATATACACGTATTACATACCTTTGTGTACTTAAATACTTGGGGATATCATCATGTAAGATCAAAACTTGCATATTTAAAAACAAGAGCAGAATTAGGTGTGCTAAACTTACTATTAAACTAGTTCAACACTTAGATGCCCAAGTGTGAGAAATTAGGCTACTGGTTGTGGGGAGTGAAACCCTTCTCAAGCAGCAACCACAATCCTTGTCAGGGTGAGGCACAATCAAACCCAAAATTACCCTGTGCTCAGAACAGTCTGGCTTACTTTGGAGGCAATGTGTAAACTATTTATGCAGCACTTCAAACAGTAATAAAGTGAAAACACCACCCAAGAAAAATCCAACACCAAGTTAGAAAAATAGAGCACAATTTAATAAATAAATCAAGGCCAAAACGACAAAAATTCAATCAGTAGGACCAAGGATATGCAATTTTTTGGTGAAAATGGTGCCAAAAAGACTAAAGAGCGACTTGTGGCTATTTGGTTGTGTAAGCGCCTGGGACAAAGTACCAAGTTCCGGCCCACTACGATGGAGCAAGTGTCAGATACAGGGACCAAGTTACCTTCTCAGTCCAGCGCAAAAAGGTGTGTGGTGGGGAGGCTTTGAGGAGCAGCGAAGCATTGCAGACCAGCATTGATGTAGCACAAAGATCCTGTTGTCATCGGGAATGGTCTTGCTAGAGTACCATGGTGGCTCCCCTTGCAAAGCAATCGATGCTGTGGTGCAAAAGTTCAGTTTGATTGAAATTCACATTGGCAGGCAGTGTGAGTAACAAGATTTTGGGGCCAGTGGGTCAGTCCGCGAAGAGCCCAAATAACTTAAATTCAACACATTGAGGCCATACCAAGGGTTCAGTAATTGAAGGGCACCACTGGGGGTTCTGGGGCTTAATCCAGCTAAATCTGGGTGCTGTTTCAGGTTATTGGGAGCCTGTTATGTCCCTATGGCTCTGAAAAGGAGGTCATCAGACTAGCTCTCGTGTTGTCACTCGGGGAGACCTAGTTTCAAGTGCAGGTTTAATCCCTCAGACTCCGACAGCAGCCGAGCAAGGCAGCAACCCAGCTAAGGACTTGTCGTCTAGCAGGTCAGTATTCCAGCAGCATGGCAGTAATTTCAGAAGCACAGTAATCCCTATTCCTGCCAGAGTCTCAACAGGTCCTGATGTGTACTGACGCATTGGCATCTGAGATGCCTCCTTTGAAGGGGAAAGGCTTCTAGAGATTTCCCTTTGAAGTGTACAGGTTTAGTCCCTCCCCTGCCCTGGCTCAATACTAATTACAGGGGGTATGCAGCTCTTTAAGTGGAAGCAGGACACAACATATTCAAGTGTAAGTAGGGCTGTGCCCAGCTCTGCCCTTCCATTCTGCCAGTGGTACCCCTCCCAGGCACACCTGAGGTCTCTTTTATGTGTGGCTGTCTTAGAGGAATACACACAGTTCACCTATCAGTTACACCCAGTCATGTGACCCAGACAGATGCTGAGGGCAGTAAATGGCAACTTTCTAAAAGTGCAGTTGCAACAAAAGATGGGCAGAATAAATTAAACATTCACCCACAGTCAAGAGATCTGGGTTAAATCCATTGTTCTTTTACATACTACACCACGCCAGTTTGGACCCAGCCATATGCAAATTAGTATTGACCCTGCTCCTCATGGGAACAGTCCAGCCCAAACAGCCAAGCCAGGTCATCCCTGGATGAGAAACAAGCATCCTATGGCCAGTTTCAGGGTCTCACCCCTCATGAGCCAGACTACCTTAAATCCAGTGGCATAGCGAGCAAGGGGCCCATGTCTGGGCATACCCATCTGACTTGGTTGTGCTTGCTGGTGTTGTTTTGAACTCAATAAACAACGAAGAGTTTGCTCATAATCAGTTAGGCTGAGCATTTAAACATAATAGACCAAGAGATATGCCAAAACTGATATGCTGATTCAACATAGAATTTTGAAAATTCTATGTTGAATCCGCATATCAGTTTTGGCATATCTCTTGGTCTATTATGGTGTTGTTTTGAGGCATTCTAATGGGGTGGGGTAAAAATTCTGAGCTTGTGCTTCATTTAGCCAAATCTTAAATTTATGGTCCAAGTATAGTTGGATACCAGGTTTTGCAAGTATTCTGGATGGGTCTTCAAAGACTTGTAGGCAGTGCATGAAATTTGGGATTTGCTTTCAAATACTATTGATGTAGTCTTATGATTTGACCTTAGACAAAGTTTATTAGTTTGAATTTGTACTTTTATATTTTCTATTGTTTATTTTCCTTTTGAAGTGCCATTGTTTATTTTTTATTAAAGTAATCCATCCACTATAGTATCATGACTTTTCTTAGTTCCTTTCAGAGGTTCACCTAAAAGAGCAGAAGGATCTTTTCAGGGATTATTATTTGTTAATATTTTGTTAGCGCTGTGATCAGATGTACGAAGGTTAGCTCTAGGATCGAAACAGAACCCTAGGGTTCTTGCCGTTATGTGTGGGTGAGGGGTTGAGACCTTAAGTCACACAATCACTAGGATTTCATTTGGTGGGTCATTAAATCACTCTCCTTCTTTCAGTGGCACATATTTAATGTAACCTGTTTGATTTGAAGTTTTGCCACATTTTTTTATCCAGCCAGATCTGGAATTGTCAGTTGCTTACAGGTCGAACTACAGTTGATGTTTTATGATTATCTCTGCCAATGGCCAAGTATTAATTAATGTAATTAATTTAGCGTGTGCCATAGGTAGAGTACTGATGGACTGTAGATATCTTGTGTTCAACTGGGTGCAGGTCCCATTACTTCTGATGTGTGAAAATGGGCCCTCCAACATATTTTATCATCCAAATTGTGTCCTTTACCCTTGGTTCTGTCATCCAAGCAGCCTTGATTGCAGCAATAGTAGGGGCAATACTTTCTCTACTTGCTTCCAGGTTATGTTTTCTTCTCATTTGGAAAGAGTCGTTGGCGGGCGGGGTCTGATGCGGCCATCCTTGCCTGTGTGTATATCGTATCCCTTTCACAGGGATGAAGGTGTTGCTGCAGTCAGATCCAATCGATATTGTTATCGGTGTTTTTATCACTAATAAACTTCCAACAGTAGTTGCTTGCTTGTGTTTTTCTACTGAGTTCTACATTCACATGATTTGTATATCTGAACGACTGATATTTTCTTCTTGCAGACATCCTTAAAGCTCTACACAGTGCAACAAGATAAAGTGACATCAGTGGTGGTGCTGAAACACAGTATCGAACAATGAGGTAGGACTAAACTGTTCTCTATACGTTATGTGTTTCCGTTACGGGAAGTCTGCATCCTACTTTACAGAGTATATTTTTTTAAAAGGTATTTATTTAATTTACCCTGTTTTACATTGTATTTTAGTTAATTTAATTAATATGAGCACAGCTTTACCTTTGAAATTTATAACCTGAGGCAAATTTTATCTCTAGAATTGAAACCCACTCTGCTATAGAGAATGCAGAACGGCATAGGGTAGAGTACACATAAAAATGATGGATGGAATTCTTGAAATAATTTCAGCCACTGTTAATTACTTGGGTCACATCATAATCCATCATTAATTTGCACACCACATCACATAAGCCAAGTCAGGTCTTCCCTGATCCAGAAGACAAGCAACCCTCATTGTGGGCTCCTCAGCCAGGTACTGCAAGGTTCCATGATGCAGTATGCACAGAACCCACATCTGACCATATCTGACACACTAAAATATACAAAAAAGTGATGGATGATATGCTGGAATTATGGGACTAGTCCAATCCTAAAGGCATAGAGTAGAGAAGCATGCTGTTCTGTATCACAGACCTAAGCATTGCAAAGAAAGGATCTTACTCCTAAAACAAATATATATCACTCAGTAAATCTCAGAGATAGCTTATTGTAATGAAATGCACACTATTATGTGTGACTAAATGAAGTGGACACATTTATTGCCAGAGAAGATGACTCAAGGGATAGCATATAGTAAGAATCAAAATTCACTGAAACATTGATATAGTTTCCATCAAATAGTAGATGTAGAATCTATGTTTATGCCCATTTGAAGGGCTTGAGGATCATTTTTGATTATCGCCTGAAACATCTTATTCAATGGATAGATATGCTAGTAAACGTGGCCAGTACATATTAATCGCGAGGTGCTGTAGGCACTAAAGATAGTAGATGATGACCTTCCTTTGTAGCCCATTTTGTGTATTGTTGAACCAGATTGCGGCATCCAAGGGAGACCTTGCAGTGTATTTCAAGACTAGTGTACAGAGTCTTGGGTTTCACCTCTCAGTGGAGGTTAGATTGCTTCTCCACAGATTAGTAAATTTAAATTACAGATGGAGAATCTTTAACTGGCTGCGATACCTTGATAGCACTTTTTCATTTTTTTCAATTGTTTTATTACTCTTCTTTGCATATTTTGCATTCAAATTTGCAAATCTATTTTACTAAGCAAAACATTTTTAAAAGACATTCACAAATAAAACAGCAGCCAACTTAACTAAAAATTACAGAAACATTTAAGCAAAGCAATAGCTATGTGGAAGTGTTTTACCAACAAATTCTATCGTTTTATAACATTTAGGGATATAAAACATTCACATTTTAAAACGTGGGGCACCAGTAAAGAAGTCATTATTTTATTATTATTTTTCTTAAAGACAGTAAACAATCAAACAACAGATGCGTTGAACCGGTCATCTCCTAATAGTATTTCCCACCATTCACTCAAATCCTGGTTATAAAACCTTCAAATCTCCAATATACATGGATGCCAACATTCATTCTAAATACCACATCCCTCATCTTTTAAAAAGGTTTTGATGATAAAGAATTATAACCAGTTTTTAGACTTTTGGGCACAATTGTTTCTCAAAACACTGATTTGTAGCTCATTAGCTTATAATGTCCAGGTTTCTTCACATACAAAATAAAATGGACATTCTGTTTTCTGGTTAAAAAAAAAAGGCCATGCATACGCCCAAGCTCATTGTCTAATCCATTGCCAAATTTGGGAAGGCAAATACCTATTTAAAAAGCTTATTCCCTGATTTTGAGAACTAAAGCTTCTGTCAAGAACAACAATTTCACTAATGTAGGATGCCTGGGTGGGCAGATGGGAGCTACTCATCCCAATCAAAGCTTTAAATATAAAGGAGTTCAAAAAAGCCCTCCATTTAACTTATGAATGGTAAGTGAATCTAAACAGAAGTAATAATTATGGCTTTCACTTTCATTTTATACCAGTACTTATCCTAAAATAAAGTACTGTAAAATGTTAGGAAGAATTATTCATAATTATCCATAATGTACAACCTTTTACCATTAAGCTTCCAAGTAAAGGACAATCTCATTTTGCCACATTTCATATATAGGTTTGTTTATTGTTAAGCTCCAGCTTAATTTCCTTTAAATATATGTTTAGTTTATTAAGTTTACATTGCAAAACATTTGGTTTCAGAGTACCCATCATCAAGCCTTCCTCAACTAAGACTCCCAATCTATGTCACTCAATTAGGGAGAGAATGAGTGATCGTGGGCGATTACGTTTGGTGAATGGTCTGTAAAAACCAAAATAGCAATTAACAAGCAAGCACCCTTGATTAAAATCACTCTCAATTGGCATTTTCTGGTCAATCTACCTTTTACCAAGACCTCCACCCTAATCATCTGGTGAGATATCCCGATTCCACAATTTAGGCAAAAGTAGCTCTCTATGCAGTGTATCACCATGCAAATTACCACAGTAGAAAAAGGTAGTCCATTGTTGATGGGCCTTTCTGAAACCCAGCCTGTTCTACTGATACAAGACACTTTTCCCTCAACCTAATCTCTAAGCTACTTAAGCAAAAGCATGTTTAAACCTTTTTGCCTTCATGCAATTATAGTACGTCTGGTCATCCATACTGCACTTCTTAAAAATATATAAACTTAAAAAGCTATAATGTCCTTTGAAGAAGGTGGGATTTGGCCAATTATTGTCACCTATTGAAAAATGCATAACATTTTCAGCCCATCATGCCAGATTCTTGCAAAGATGTGCCCTGAAACGCGATCCAGGCCAGCATACCTTGACAGGCTCATAAAAGAGAATATTTTTGTACTTTTTATCCACAGACATTAGATCTAAAAGAAACTTGCTCATTTCATTGTCCAATTCCATGAGCCTTTATAGTTACACATGCAGGGGCATCCATTGTTTGTTTCGTACCCAAGGTAACTATTTTACAAAAAACTTCAGGTATTTTGCCAGGAACTATTAAATCTAGAATGGTGCCCCATCCTTTGAATTTCATGGGTTCTTTTCTCTCTTTAACCATTCTGCAAAATGTATGGTGTCAGGACTGCAGAAAATTCTGTGGTATTGGACTGCACAGGAACAGAGATGCCGATTCCCAAATCCACTCTGAACAATAACCCAGAGCCCACAGATAACATGAGTCTCTAAGCCATCATCCCGAGGGAAGGGGGATTGGATAAAATAATAAAAGAGAGAGAAGAGAAGAGACTGTCTGGCAGATTCTTGTCTTCAGATCCGGTCTGCAGATCTTGTCATGACTAATGCAAACAGGGAAGAGAGAAACATATCATTAGCTCCTAATTCTACCTCACTAATCTATCTAAATTCCCTATGGGCTCTAACCTACCAAGTAAATCTCCAGAACTAGCCTCTCTTCTGTACCATCAGCGTGCATGAGATTTTCTGTAGCTGAAATGCACCTTCTCTCCGAGTGTTCAATAAGTATGGCTTTTAATGTCTCTTTTTTCGTACTTTTCCTTCGAATAATTCAATGACTGAAACTTTAGGCTTTCGCCTCACGAACTCTCTTGACTTGACTGTTCTATGTAGATACTAGTAACTCTCTTGACTAAATCGTTCTCTGCTCAAAACTAATCTTTATAGTTCGGTACATTCTCAAGAGAAAATCCGATAACAAGTTCTTCAGAATTACGTAATTCACAGTCTTTTTAACATGCGCTAGGTGACACTTATCTCCGTAGTTCCGTTCTCTCTCTTCACAGAGAAACGGAGCGCCAACTCCTCCTCAGTCGTCAGTGCCAGGCAAACGCACTCGACAATACTTCACGGAAACTGGTAATTTCGTACTGCAAGTTTCTCCAAAATGATCTTCTCTTGGCTGGGAAATGGGCAGGGAAGCTCTAAAGGGAAAAACTATGGAAACGGAACTAGAAGACTTTCTTCACCTCAGCTGCCGTGATGATGAGGCTGGAAGACTAGAACGCTAACTCCACGCGACTCTGGCGGCCATCTTGGAGTGCCGGAGTCGCATACATGCTGACCAAGAACCTCTTCCTTGTCGTGCATCTTTTTTCAAGGAATGTTCCATAGTGATCGTGTTCAAATGAGGGGTAAGGGTTCTGACATATGGTCAACTCAAAATATCAGCATGTTCTCCTCATATGGTGATGTGGGTGCATGGCCCCTACTTTCTTTTCCAGATCATCACTAGAGAATCTCTTAACTGTAGACACTGGTGGCACAGTGAGGTCTACAATAAAGAACGGACTACTACTGATGACAAATGATGAGATGGAGTGGATGAAGGGGGATTATTAGGTCATAATGGGAATTATACACTTTTGGCACATGCTGCTTGCTCACGGTATGAGGCAAATGCTAGTGAAAGTTTAGGAAGTTGATGATTACTAACTCTATGGAAAACTGCAAAGACCAGAAAGCTAACCGCAATAATAGAATTGATGAGCTTCTTTGCTTGACTAATAAACAAACTAGCTCAAGCAAATCGAATCTCACCTCAGCATGAAATACCTTCCAGGCCTTGGAGATGTCTCTAAAAAAATAAATAGCCAAATGGTAAGAAGCAGCATCCCTTAAAAAAATCATAGAAATCAATTGCATGCCTCGTGGTTTGGAAACCTAATCTTCACACCAGTAAAACTACTAATCCGGACAAAATAAAAAAATGGGAGGTCAATCTCAAGGAAGCATTGAACAATATGATTAGACAACTCATTGGCATTGCTGAAGAGGGATATGAAAATTACAAAACAGAAGCAGACTCATTAGCAAAAAGAATTGAGGAAGCAAAGTGAGGGGAAATCACAATAAATAATAAAGAAATTCTTAATCAAATCATAGATGAATATAAGGAGAACATTATAAAATGGAAGAACAGAACATTTCTTTGAGATCAATAAGATTATCACCAGAACAGGGGAGAGTATACACATTTGCCAAATGATACAGCAACCTTACAACTGGGGCCTCAAAAGAGCCAGACCAAACTCTGTTCTCAACAGAACCCAGTTCGGGCGTGGGCTCACCAGCAAATGATATCATAGCCTCCTCTCTATGTTTTGAGGAGGTTAAACGCTTACGATTTGGTATGAGAAATACAAATACCGAGGATACAAAATAGCGCACAAGCAAAAGGAAACCAATCAATCAACACCCTCCGGAGTAACGACAAGGACCAGGAAGAGAAAGGAACTAGAAAACACCTCCAACAACTAACAATACATTTATCTGACACTACACTGACTAATCACCAAAGTACTGGACCTGGGATTATCTTTTTGCCCAGCAGCCTTTTGGATCCTGTCAAAACCAAGACTACCTTTTCAAATTCCCACATAAACTTGAACTTTCTTCCTTTTTTATTGAGAAACTGCCACAAACAATGAAGGAACATTTTTTGTATTTTGGTACCACTACTATAAAAGATCAGAAGATATACATCTCATAACCTCAAATTTAGAACATCCTGCTTTGACACCTGCAGAATTAGCACACGCGGTGGGGATTGACACAACCCTAACTATGACCAATACCATTTAAAAGAAATCAACCTATACTCCTCAGCTGGCACCTGGCAACACCACAGATTTATTTCACACTATCGTTATTCATGACTTGAACATAGTCTGTCAAGTACAGCAAACAAATATATATTTCTACCCAGGAATCTTAGTCTAAAAGAAAGAACTGTTCTCAGACATCTGCAAGAGAAAGAAGATCGTATTATCAAAGAAGCATATAAAGTAGGGAACATAGCCCTCCTACATACAGAAGTCTTTGAACAAGAAGCACTACCGCAACTTTCAGACATGTACTACTCCTATGCGAAAAATCCTAACAATCCAGTCAAGCAGATCCAATTAAATCTGAATTCCAAGTTAGATGAATGGCATAATTATGCCCTATTAACATGGGATTAGAAATGCCATCTTTATATTGATCACCCTCATATGGCACCCTATACTTATTACCAATTACCAAAAATCCACAAGAAAGTCTTTCCACAGTTTGGATGCCATATTCTAGCAGGCATCAAGTCAGCCTGTTCTGATATTGGTGTTTTAAATGACCTTCAGCTGCAGCTGTTTATGAAGGATCTTCCCTTATACATATCAGATACCAAAGACATCCTGGGAAAACTACAAGATGTCACATGGGAACTTGATTACATACTTGTCACCATTGGCGTATGGAGTATTTACACTTCAATAAAACACAGAGATGGAATTAATGCAATACAAATGGCTTTGAACAACAAACCAGCTGGATTTCTGGAATACAACAGCATGATTGAGATGCAGTCTTTCAGTCTATAAAACAATATATTTGGTTCCACTGGAGAGCCCTATAGACTGACACAAGGGTAAGAGATGGGCATACAGTTTGCTTCCTGGTATGCCTGTATATTTATGGGAGAACTGGAGAGATAATGGCTTTGGGATGATCATTTCAATGACTGTATCTTCCACATCATTTTTTGGGAAGATATATAGATGATATATCACGCAAACAATTTTGAAAACATTTTTGAAGGAAATTAACAACAACAATGGAATATTAAGATAATTTCTACCTTCTCCACTAAACAAATCAATTTCTTGGACATTACAGTCTATATCAATGACTACATACTAAAATGTTTAGTAAATATTCAGCAGGAAACTCAACTTTAAAAGCAGACATCTGTCATCCATGCAGCACCATTTGCAGTGTCCCAAATGGAGAATTCCAATGAGTCAAGCTCAATTGCAGTGATGAGGAAACAGACCGGCCAGCTCCAAATGACCTAATTGATACACTACAAGAAGTAGGATATAGCAAAACTAATTTACATACAATTGCAAACGAAATAGAAAAAACGTCTCGTTGTTCCAAACCAAACCTTCCTTAGACAAAGGTACAGAACAATATCCAATTTCTAACCAATTAACACAATAGACATAATGGACCATATGTATCATTCAAAATTGCGATCGCAAACGTAGAAATTCGCAGAATTTCGGCATTTGCGATCGCAATTAGGTTTAATGGTATGTATAAAAGAAAAAGTGCCTCGCAAAATATTTTGCGAATGCATTTAAGGAATTGCAATTTGCGATTCCTTAAACGGAATGTATAAGGCACCCAAGTTGTGCGAATATGGCATAAGGAATCGCAAATTACCACCAACTACAGGTTGGTGGTAATTTGCGATTTCTTTCAAAAATGCACATTTTTGCATTTTTCAAAGAGGCATGTGGTGCACATACATGCCCTTAGGGAATGTATGTGCGTCACATATGCACCCATGCTCATTTCAGGGGTGCAACAGGGTTGCCTTTTGACAACCTGGCACACTTGAAATTGCATTCTAAATTTGCGATTCTCTAACTGAGAATCGCAAATTGAGAATGTCTTCCCATTCATTCCTATGGTCCTTTAGGCCCATAGGAATAAATGGGGAGGTATTCCTGAATTGCAAATTGCAATTTGTCATTCCCAATTAAGGAATATGTAGGATTCGCAAAATGTATTGCAAATCCTACATACATAGCGTTTTGTGATTCTCAAATAACGATTCCCAAAAATTCGCTATTTAAGGATCGCGAAACCTAACAATGATACCTATGGCCCTATATCATTATATAACCGAAAAGTTCTAATATGCCACTGGCATGACTTACTGGGTATTAATAAAATAAAATACTTCGAATTATCTCCAGGGACAAAATTCCTGATAAATGATTGCATTAATTGCAACAGCACATATGTGATATATATATTATCATTTATCCTTGCTCTTGTCTATATGTCAAGCAAAACAGGTGATGGACAGAATGTGGATCAATGTCACACATTCACCCCAGTCCAAAGATCTGGGCCCAAATCCATCGTTTTTTTGCACTCCACACCACCCTGGGTTAGACAATGGCGATATGCAAATCAGCTCTGACCCTGTGCCCCATGGGAACAGTCCAGTCCAAACTACAAAAGCCATGTCCTTCCCAGAATGGAATCAAGCATCCAAGGACCGGACCGGTTTCGAGGTAACACCTCTCATCAGCCCGGCTAGCTTGACTCCAGTGGTGTGGAGTGCCTGGGACCCACGTCTGAGCATCCCCAGCGCACTTAGGGCGGAATTTGCAAACAAAACAGGTGATGGACAGAATGTGGATCAATGTCACACATTCACCCCAGTCCAAAGATCTGGGCCCAAATCCATCGTTTTTTTGCACTCCACACCACCCTGGGTTAGACAATGGCGATATGCAAATCAGCTCTGACCCTGTGCCCTATGGGAACAGTCCAGTCCGAACTACAAAAGCCATGTCCTTCCCAGAACGGAATCAAGCATCCGAGGACCGGACCGGTTTCAAGGTAACACCTCTCATCAGCCCGGCTAGCTTGACTCCAGTGGTGTGGAGTGCCTGGGACTCATGTCTGAGCATCCCCAGCGCACTTAGGGCGGAATTTGCAAACAAAACAGGTGATGGACAGAATGTGGATCAATGTCACACATTCACCCCAGTCCAAAGATCTGGGCCCAAATCCATCATTTTTTTGCACTCCACACCACCCTGGGTTAGACAATGGCGATATGCAAATCAGCTCTAACCCTGTGCCCCATGGGAACAGTCCAGTCCGAACTACAAAAGCCATGTCCTTCCCAGAACGGAATCAAGCATCCGAGGACCGGACCGGTTTCGAGGTAACACCTCTCATCAGCCCGGCTAGCTTGACTCCAGTGGTGTGGAGTGCCTGGGACCCACGTCTGAGCATCCCCAGCACACTTAGGACAGAATTTGCAAACAAAACAGGTGATGGACAGAATGTGGATCAATGTCACACATTCACCCCAGTCCAAAGATCTGGGCCCAAATCCATCGTTTTTTTGCACTCCACACCACCCTGGGTTAGACAATGGCGATATGCAAATCAGCTCTGACCCTGTGCCCCATGGGAACAGTCCAGTCCGAACTACAAAAGCCATGTCCTTCCCAGAACGGAATCAAGCATCCGAGGACCGGACCGGTTTCGAGGTAACACCTCTCATCAGCCCGGCTAGCTTGACTCCAGTGGTGTGGAGTGCCTGGGACCCACGTCTGAGCATCCCCAGCGCACTTAGGGCGGAATTTGCAAACAAAACAGGTGATGGACAGAATGTGGATCAATGTCACACATTCACCCCAGTCCAAAGATCTGGGCCCAAATCCATCGTTTTTTTGCACTCCACACCACCCTGGGTTAGACAATGGCGATATGCAAATCAGCTCTGACCCTGTGCCCCATGGGAACAGTCCAGTCCAAACTACAAAAGCCATGTCCTTCCCAGAACGGAATCAAGCATCCGAGGACCGGACCGGTTTCGAGGTAACACCTCTCATCAGCCCGGCTAGCTTGACTCCAGTGGTGTGGAGTGCCTGGGACCCACGTCTGAGCATCCCCAGCGCACTTAGGGCGGAATTTGCAAACAAAACAGGTGATGGACAGAATGTGGATCAATGTCACACATTCACCCCAGTCCAAAGATCTGGGCCCAAATCCATCGTTTTTTTGCACTCCACACCACCCTGGGTTAGACAATGGCGATATGCAAATCAGCTCTGACCCTGTGCCCCATGGGAACAGTCCAGTCCGAACTACAAAAGCCATGTCCTTCCCAGAACGGAATCAAGCATCCGAGGACCGGACCGGTTTCGAGGTAACACCTCTCATCAGCCCGGCTAGCTTGACTCCAGTGGTGTGGAGTGCCTGGGACCCACGTCTGAGCATCCCCAGCGCACTTAGGGCGGAATTTGCAAACAAAAGAGGTGATGGACAGAATGTGGATCAATGTCACACATTCTCCCCAGTCCAAAGATCTGGGCCCAAATCCATCGTTTTTTTGCACTCCACACCACCCTGGGTTAGACAATGGCGATATGCAAATCAGCTCTGACCCTGTGCCCCATGGGAACAGTCCAGTCCGAACTACAAAAGCCATGTCCTTCCCAGAACGGAATCAAGCATCCGAGGACCGGACCGTTTTCGAGGTAACACCTCTCATCAGCCCGGCTAGCTTGACTCCAGTGGTGTGGAGTGCCTGGGACCCACGTCTGAGCATCCCCAGCGCACTTAGGGCGGAATTTGCAAACAAAACAGGTGATGGACAGAATGTGGATCAATGTCACACATTCACCCCAGTCCAAAGATCTGGGCCCAAATCCATCGTTTTTTTGCACTCCACACCACCCTGGGTTAGACAATGGCGATATGCAAATCAGCTCTGACCCTGTGCCTCATGGGAACAGTCCAGTCCGAACTACAAAAGCCATGTCCTTCCCAGAATGGAATCAAGCATCCGAGGACCGGACCGGTTTCGAGGTAACACCTCTCATCAACCCGGCTAGCTTGACTCCAGTGGTGTGGAGTGCCTGGGACCCACGTCTGAGCATCCCCAGCGCACTTAGGGCGGAATTTGCAAACAAAACAGGTGATGGACAGAATGTGGATCAATGTCACACATTCACCCCAGTCCAAACATCTGGGCCCAAATCCATCATTTTTTTGCACTCCACACCACCCTGGGTTAGACAATGGCGATATGCAAATCAGCTCTGACCCTGTGCCCCATGGGAACAGTCCAGTCCGAACTACAAAAGCCATGTCCTTCCCAGAACGGAATCAAGCATCCGAGGACCGGACCGGTTTCGAGGTAACACCTCTCATCAGCCCGGCTAGCTTGACTCCAGTGGTGTGGAGTGCCTGGGACCCACGTCTGAGCATCCCCAGCGCACTTAGGGCGGAATTTGCAAACAAAACAGGTGATGGACAGAATGTGGATCAATGTCACACATTCACCCCAGTCCAAAGATCTGGGCCCAAATCCATCGTTTTTTTGCACTCCACACCATCCTGGGTTAGACAATGGCGATATGCAAATCAGCTCTGACCCTGTGCCCCATGGGAACAGTCCAGTCCGAACTACAAAAGCCATGTCCTTCCCAGAACGGAATCAATCATCCGAGGACCGGACCGGTTTCGAGGTAACACCTCTCATCAGCCCGGCTAGCTTGACTCCAGTGGTGTGGAGTGCCTGGGACCCACGTCTGAGCATCCCCAGCGCACTTAGGGCGGAATTTGCAAACAAAACAGGTGATGGACAGAATGTGGATCAATGTCACACATTCACCCCAGTCCAAAGATCTGGGCCCAAATCCATCGTTTTTTTGCACTCCACACCACCCTGGGTTAGACAATGGCGATATGCAAATCAGCTCTGATCCTGTGCCCCATGGGAACAGTCCAGTCCGAACTACAAAAGCCATGTCCTTCCCAGAACGGAATCAAGCATCCGAGGACCGGACCGGTTTCGAGGTAACACCTCTCATCAGCCCGGCTAGCTTGACTCCAGTGGTGTCGATGGATTTGGGCCCAGTTCTTTGGACTGGGGTGAATGTGTGACATTGATCCACCTTCTGTCCATCACCTGTTTTGTTTGCAATACCGCCATAAGTGCGCTGGGGATGCTCAGACGTGGGTCCCAGGCACTCCACACCACTGGAGTCAAGCTAGCCGGGCTGATGAGAGGTGTTACCTCGAAACCGGTCTGGTCCTCGGATGCTTGATTCCGTTCTGGGAAGGACATGGCTTTTGTAGTTCGGACTGGACTGTTCCCATGGGGCACAGGGTCAGAGCTGATTTGCATATCGCCATTGTCTAACCCAGGGTGGTGTGGAGTGCAAAAAAACGATGGATTTGGGCCCAGATCTTTGGACTGGGGTGAATGTGTGACATTGATCCACATTCTGTCCATCACCTGTTTTGTTTGCAATACCGCCATAAGTGCGCTGGGGATGCTCAGACGTGGGTCCCAGGCACTCCACACCACTGGAGTCAAGCTAGCCGGGCTGATGAGAGGTGTTACCTCGAAACCGGTCCGGTCCTCGGATGCTTGATTCCGTTCTGGGAAGGACATGGCTTTTGTAGTTCGGACTGGACTGTTCCCATGGGGCACAGGGTCAGAGCTGATTTGCATATCGCCATTGTCTAACCCAGGGTGGTGTGGAGTGCAAAAAAACGATGGATTTGGGCCCAGATCTTTGGACTGGGGTGAATGTGTGACATTGATCCACATTCTGTCCATCACCTGTTTTGCTTGTCTATATGTCGGCAGCACAATTTGACTATTAAACATGTATTGGAAAACATTATAGAAATATAAATAATCTGGAGATGGGATCACGACTTACAGAGCACTGTAACCAGCCTCATCTCAATTAAAGGACCTTTCAATTTTTTGGATTAGAACATGTAAAGTCCCTCCTATGCAGTGGTAACGGTGAACTATGAATGAGAAGGTGTGAAAGTGAATTGATGTTGAAATTAGATAATACCAAAAAGGGCCTCAACAAAGATGCTGAGATGCATTACTGGCTATATAGCATATGATCTGAAGAATGTTCGCCAGATATCTATATTTAATCGTGTTTGCTTGCCTTTTATGATATGCTTAAGAGGCAAAACAATACAAGTTATTTTATCGCACCCCATTCACCTAATTTTCCTTTTGGATCATCCTTTCTTGATTAAATGGTCTCCATAATAAGTCTTATAGGGGCGTCAATTTACGTAGGTTGTCTTCTCCCCTCCATGTGATTCGGTTCTAACTCCGAGCAATATGCTTCTGCGATTTCATGGCTGCCACCACATTCTAACCATACATTTTAGTATCATTATTAGCCACCAATTTATCGCTAATTTCCTTATTATATCTATCATTTTACACATTCATAATGGCTTTCATTGTATCCATTCATTTCCCAATATGTCCACGACAGTTTTGTTACTGAATCACATGACCATAGCATTATGCCTAAATACTGTTTAATTTCTTGAATTACTTTTCCACAGTGTCTCACAAACTTGATAGAATGGCTTTTTATCTGATCAAACCATTTAGCTTTTGCATTCCCAATATTCACATGAAGTCTTCTTATGCTTTACATTCTTGAATATGACTGTTACAAGCTTCTTGTAGGTATATCAAGACTCACTACAAAACCTCTGCCTTAGTCTTGCATGAAACCGTTTTTTTTCTTCCAACTTTAATCCTCTTTTTTATGACCGTTCTTCATTGTACAAACATGCACAGACGGCTGCTGCATTACTTTTTACCACATCACATGACTTTTATACTGTTCACCAAAACCTGCACTATCAAATTTACATACATTTTGAGTTAGGTCATATGACTTTCTATTCATAATCCCTTTAGTCATTCTATTCATACATAGGCCCCCATTAGGATGGCGGGCAGACTATGCCCGGCCGCCATCCCATCGTGGAAAGGGACCGCCCACCATAAGGTCGGGCATCCCGTGGGGGAATTTAGGATGTGCCCACCACAGTGGTGGGCGCATCCTGTATTTTTAACATTGTGGCGGGCGGTGCTGAAAGCACCTCACGGCGCAATGGTAAAAATACCTGTTGTGCATTTCAAAGCACAACGTGACAGGCACCGGGCGGTGCCTGCCACGTTGTTGTTTGAAATGCTGGGGGGTACCATAGCACACCCCATGTGCACCCCCCCTAGAGTCCATGGGGGCCCGCAACAGGCCCCCAAACCAGACTCTGCATGCCTTTCAATGCCGCCATGGAAAGGCATTGGAAAATGCCGATTGCAATATGGCTGGCGGTGTCTGATAGACACCGCCACCATAGAGAATCCTTTTCCGCTCGGTCGTAAGGCGACTGGGGCGGAAAAGCGGCCGATGGTCTTTCCGGCCGCCGCGGACCCCCCAGCCATACTAATATGGCTGGGGCTGGCGGGGGGTTATTCCGGCACAAATGTCGGGCGGATCGCCCCCGCCAGGCCGGCGGAGGCTACCGTCGGCCTGGCGGGGGCAATTCGCCCGCCATCCTAAAGGGGGCCATAGTGTCCAATCCTAGAGATAATCAAGACCTACTATATAATCTTATTCTGATTTGTAACATGATTGAGTTCCTTCATCATTAATTTGTAAATTATATGATTTTTTTTAAAGCCCTCTACTTTTAAAGATGGTTGCTGCAATCATTTCACAAGGTCACATGGCCTTTACAGTGTTTTGAAGACACCACGTTATTTATATTTAATGCCCGAGCTATACATTATGGTTTTCACAGGACCAACACTCCAACTGCTCCTCTTTCTGACAGCAGGGACATTTCATCTCTTTCCTTGACAACCACCAAGTATGAGACCTGTCTGACTCATCACTTTAGCGCTAATTATTATAGCCTTTAAGTGAAGGTACCTGTGCATTTTTGGCACTTTTCTAAGGTTAACTCCCACCACTGTTTTCTTTTCAGATAACATTGTCTTTGTTTATCCGCAGTGGTGGCTCCTCCAGTAAGGCGGAGTAGTGTAAAAATAATAATTTATAATAACAGAAGTTATTATCAATTTTTTTTCCGGGCAGGTTGGGCGGGGCTGGGACATCCCTGACATCCGTGAGGAGGAGAGGTTGCTGCACTGCCAAGTGCGCATGACTGTTTGGCCGACACCTTTTGCATGTTTCCCACCAGGATGCATTACACAGCCTGGTGGGGAACATGCCCAGCCTCCCATTCTGAGCGCCGAGCCACAGCGCTCAGACCAGTCACAACGCTGCATTGTTAGACCAGTTTATACTGGTCACCTTTACTTTATGAACATTAATGTTTGGCGCATTAATCAGTAAGTCTCATTTCAACTAGGGGACAGTGATCATCTTTAAGACCAGAGTCAACTTAGGCTTTAGGACTGGACTTGGCACTTTTTTTTTATTTAGTGCAAAAACTTTAAGTAAGTTTAAGTTATGATTATGTTATGGTTACAGTTGGCAGTAACTATGACTTGCACCCTTGCCATGGACTGCTAATTACCTCACATATTACATCACTTATGACATTTTCCATGACATCATTGATAATGTCACAGCAACATCTGAAATTACATCAATGATAACACTTTGCTTGGTGGAGGAGCAAGTTCGTTATTTTAGGGCAAGAGATACAGTTTCTTGAGATAGCTATAAGTGGTGAATTTCAGTTGTTTTGCTTTTGAAAACCTTTGTGCTGAAGAACTGCTGGGTAGACCCAGCCTGGAAGCTGCTTTGCCCCAGAGCATGCATTAGAGACCTACCTCTTTCATTACATCTGTATTAGTGCTTGGGGGTTTAGAGGATTGCTCTCATGTCTAATCAATAACCTATCTGCGCATGTAAAGATGACCTTTAACGTTGTACAAATGTTACTTTCATATTTAAAACGCCATGTCCAACTTAATATGTTTTTAAGGGACCAAAGAGTGTAAATCATTAACTGTATTTATTGATGCATTGTCTGTGAATGTGAGCCACAGAAAGATTTATTTTGCTGCTGCCTTTGCAAGAGAGCTAGGTCACACATTCCTAGAACTCTCCAGGCAAACATCCCAGGTTGTTTCCCCCTTAAGCCAATTTGTTACTTGCGTCCGTTTCTATCCAGTGGGTTTTGAGGTTTTTGTTTGGGAGGCCGTCTGTACCAAATGTAATTTTCATCGATGACAAATGGCACTCCTTAGATGCTGCGTTCTTCTATTTATGTAGAAATATCTAACCATTTAATGCTAGAATTCTATGCAATACGGATGACTAATATATCGAGCTGTTGCATTAACATCCGATAAAAAAATCCTGTACCATCAGCACTCCCCGCCTTAGCAATTCATACATATTTCTTGGTTATCTCTCCAACCTGACATGAGAGCTGCTTGCTCTATGAGAGAGAGGTTTTAGAATAGAGTTAACATCCTATCTAAATAGAACTCTCGATATAAATAATATCGGTGCATTCCAGGGATTGAGTGGGGGGGGGGGGGGGGGAAGCGTTCTGTACATGAGCCAGAAAGAGACGAATAATTAATTGTGTGTCTTTTAAAATAGAAGCCAGTGAGAGACGAATAATTATTTGTGTGCCTTAAATATACAAGCCAGTGGGTGAACCATGTACCCCGTTATTTTAACATTTCCGTGGTGGCTAAAATTTTGAGTGCCTTGTAGATAACGCTTTGTGTGCCCGAAACGAGATTCTGTATTTTGTGGAAATTATTGGATATCAGAAATTTGCCTCATTCCGACACGAGGAGCTAAAATTGGGGTAACACCACAGCTAGCAAAGCCCGTTTTTACTGGGCACATACAGAGTTAGCATCTAAAATAATTGCACTTTGAACGTGGACCTTCCTGTCTCATTTTTTTTAGTAATGACCATCAGAGAAATAGGTGGGTATAGCATTCACGAGGAACATTAACCACCACTTCCTTATCTTTATGATGTTTAACAGCACAATATTTCCTAACACTGGAGTCATTTTTCGATAATGCTCCTAGATGTTTTTATTTAGTCTAGAAATGGCTTCCACGGTTTCTTTCCATTCCATAGTTTGGGTGTTTACCCTCAAAAATATTAAGCATCAGGGCCTTTGTAAAGAGGATACGGATGAAATCAATATTCTTTCTGGAATCTGTATTTATTTGCTAAAGCCAGTATTTTTAATAATATGAATTATTTGTATTGTGATTTTTTTAAGAATGTCTTCCTAACAAGCACTATGTTTGTTTTCTGATGGACTAGCTAAATCGTATTGTTTCTTGTACAAAGTCCGTTTGGGATCCCAAACAGTGTGACTTAAAAAATCATGGAGGCAACTCTCTGCTCCCCCAAAGTCTTCTGAAATGGGAACAACACCTATTTCTTTAAGTTACATGAGCTGCTTTTAAGAAAGCAAACACAAGGATTGGAAATAAGTAGCCTGAGATCAGTTTCGGGGTAACACCACTCATCAGTCAGGCTAGCATGAATCCAATGGAAACAGAGCAAGGGACCCACATCTGGGCATACCCTGCTGACTAAGGCGAACAAAGCAAAAACAAGGAGACGATGATAGAGCCCTGAAACTTTTCAGACGCTCACCCCCAGTCACAGATCTGGGTTGAATCCATCATCGTTTTTAGCTCACTTCTCAAACCCAGTACAGACCCAGCACAGACCCAGCCATATGTAAATCAATCTTGACCCCATTCCTCATGGGAACAGTCGAGCCAAGACAGGTCTTCACTGGAAATGGAAATAAGCATCCTTGGACAGGTTTCGGGGTAACACCCCTCATCAGTCAGGCTTGCTTGATTCGGCGCTCCGTCCATCATCTCCTTATGCTTGCTCTGCTTTTGAAAAAAACATATCTATTTCCCATTCGGGAATGTAAACACAAGGATGTAGCGGATGTAGCGGTGGCAAATTGCAACCTGACTAATTAATGGTCATAAGGCACTTCATTCTCTGACCCTCTGTGAATGGTCATTGGGTCGCTATGCCAAATGACACACAGGCTGTAAAAAGTAAATGTGCAAATGTTTGTGACCTGTCCTTAAGTACACAAACCCCTTAAGTTTCTTGAGTAGTTGTGCAGAAAACATTTGGTGTGATCAAAGAACATCTGGTGATCCTGCATACTACAATTAACTACCTTTCATTAAAACACTGCTTAACTGTTTGCTGTGTAAATTTGAAATTATGATGTGAATTCTTAAATAGGTGTTATTAATGGTAGGAGAACTTCAACAAGTGCTAATTCGTTCAGGTTAGCTATTCCGATCAGGATCTGAGAATATCACGATAAAATGACTTTCAGGTTTGACATAAATTATGGTTTTGGAAATCATTACACAATGGACGTGGCACAGATTTCCAGTAAACCCTTTTTTCTTTTGTCCCATTTTATTGGATTCGATGCAAAAGCTGAGTGCTATTTTTGTTTGACAATTTTACCTAAAGTAGATTAGTCTTAAGCAACAAATATACTAAATTCCTGTGACGCAATTTATCAATTTTACCAGTATATGTAGCTTTGAGTCATATTTTGCATGTTGAAATGTGCTGCAGTTGTTACACCAATGCAGGTGGGGATCCCTAGCACCTGAAAGGTGGCATACAAACTGACAAAAGCTTCTTTAATGAGGCAAGAGTTGACAAAGGATGAAAAAGCCTCAAACTGACAAAAAAGCTGAAATGTACAAATAAACTGAAACCAAAGAAGTAAACAATAGTTGCCTCGAATTTGTACAAACTTCCTCACTCAGAAGGCTTTAACCAAAATTTGCAATGAAGACCCAAACATTAACTAGAGTGTGCAGCACAGTGAGCAATTAAATTGAGTAACACAACAGTGAGTCCCTGACCACAAGTGGGCAAGTACATTATTATCCTTGTGCAAACTCCATTTTAAGCCAGAATCAGAATTAAAATTCCAGCTGTGGACACTGCACGTTTACTATTTAACTATGATGAATTTTGGCAGATCAAACCTCCTTAAAATTTCAGTATTCCAGAGTAAAATGTGGAATAGCGGTATTTAATGCTCACAATAAATACACCATTCCTCAGTATCAATATTAACTTGGTGCGGTAAAACCCTCACATACACTCCAGACTTAGTTGGAATCTCCTTAGTCTCCACATCATACACCTTTATTGCTCTGCGCTTATGAGCTTCCACTTACATTATCACAAAATACCCTTGTAAATTAACCATACAACCTAAACAGTCCTAAAGTCACATAGGGGCAGATTTATGAAGGGCTTGCGCCACGTTTACGCCGCCATTGCGTGACGCAACGGCACAGAAACGTTGCGCATCCCTGCGCCCTATTTACAACGTGACGCATCTAGGAGATGCGTCACGTTGTACAGCACTGCGCCATGAGGAGGCGTTCCTGCGCAGGGGGGGCGTTCCTGCGCAGGAACGCCTCCTGAAAGTGGCTGAGTGAAATCTATGAGATTTCACTCAGTCACTTTCAGGGCAATGCTGCATCAAAACCCTGCGCCTGCTTGAAGCAGGCGTAAGGCTTGAGGCAGCATTGAAAGAATAGGCCCCCCCAGAGCATTGCTGGAGCTGCGTCGCGCTTGCGACGCAACTCCAGCAATGCGCCACATTTCCGGCACAGATGCGTCACGCATCTGTGCCGTTTTTGCCCCATGGTGCGCTGCATCATAAATGCGGCGCACCATGGGTGGCGTAGCTGTGGCGCACTGTAGCGCATGTTAACTGGCGCATCCCTCGGGATGCGCCAGTTAACATAAATCTGCCCCCAAGTTCTTAAAATATTTAATCATTGACTTTGTATGGTTTTATCTAAAATATGTATTCGTTGACTTGTATAGTTCTATTGACTAATTAAAAAAGACAGCTATTAAATATACCTTAGTCCTAAACATTTGCAGTTTTTATTTAAAACATGGTTTCTGCTGTACATTTTTAGGTCTGGCCCAGTAATTCCAGCCTCATGCTTCCCAAAGAGCACAATCACAATATATGCATAGAGAAGGCTTTTAGTAAATCCTCCTTATCAATTTGGATGTTCAAATGTCACTCAAATTACGTTTCCCCCACCACAATATATGACACAGGTTGGGACAACTTGGGCCATTGCATACCTTCACTTTGAGTGACTGTACTTTGCTTGTGCACATATATAAGATTACCAAAAAACAAGGCCAAAATTGTTACACATTTGAAGTGAGTTGTATTTACCATTGGCAGCTAGTACCTATGTATATTATGGGAGGGACAGCTGGAACAAATCGGGCAGAGCCAAGCATGCCGGAACTATGCAAGCGCGCATATGTAGCGGTCTATTGTTTAGGATCAGCGGGGAGAAGAAGAAGCAGCGTCGGATCAAGAATCTCCAGATGTAGACAGGTAAGTGGGGCTGGGGGCTGGTTTGTGGGGGTAGCTTTTAGGGCTCAGGGCTGGGGGTTTGGGGTACTTTTGAAAGGGGTCAGGTTTTTAGGGCTCAGGGTGGGAGCAGGGGAATGGGGTAGTTTTGATGGCTGCGGTGGGAGTTTTTAGGAGTGGGGTGGTTTTAGGGCTCAGGGTAAGGGGGATTGGGGTAGTTTTATGGACAGTGCAGGAGTAGGTTGTAGGGCTCAGGGCAGGGGGTGGTGGTTGGGGTAATTTATGGTAGGTGGCAGGGTTTTAGGCCTCAGGGCAGGGGGAGTGGTATTTTTTAAGGGCAGGACTGGTTTTAGGCTCAAGGTGGCATTGCAAGGTAGGGGGTTAGAATTATCTTTGGCTGGGGGCGTCTGGGTAGTGGCGATCTTAACCACGCATGCCCCCTTACCATTCATGCCTTTACAATGAAATTGCGTGGTGAAGGACACTGCAAGACTTTGGAACCTTCAATGGGATCCAACTTGAATAATACCTAGTAACCATTTTAAGTACTGCCGCTTTGTGAAAGTGTTTTAAGGATTTTGCATCTGACTCAAGAAGGACATTCAGTAAGGACTTAAGTCACTGCAGGTTACTCAAAGTCTTTCCAGCCTCCACAAAAATATCTAGAGATATGTATGTGTGTGTGTGTGTGTGTGTGTGTGTGTGTGTGTGTGTGTGTATATATATATATATATATATATATATATATATATATATATATATATATATATATATATATATATATATATATTTATACATATACATATTTTTTTTCATCATACATCGTTATCTTTGCTCCTCTAACATTGGATTTTACTTGTTACTACTATGGTATACAGCTTTGGTTTGTGGGATTTATTCTAAGAGTCTGTGATTACTGGCCACATTATAATGCCACTCAAAAAACAGTTTGCTGAGAATAAGGTTGAAAGCACTTGAGTTTACCAGTGAGTCCTAGTACATATCTAAACTATGTAAGTACAAGTGTTACATAATATTAAGACATTGAAAGCTTATGAGGTAAGCATACTTTATGCTTACCTCATAAAGTATGTAATAAAAATATATACATAGTGCAGCTTTTTATTGATCAGCATTAACCATTAGTCTGCTTGGTAATCACTCAAATTATATTCACTCTCACTATAGAACACAGACTAGGTTAACTGCTCAGACCACTTCAAACTTTGGATATTTTTACTATGAGTTACGGCAATTGTATTGTATGCTTTTATACAGCCAGCCGACAAGATCTCAGTCATCTATGAAATCTTCCAACCCCAACCCCCCAACACAGACAGCATAAGACTGCTCACACCCAATACCACAAACCTTGAACATTTGATCACCTATTGGAACCCTCTGACAACTCAAGCCATAAACTCCATCATGAAGTCCTTGCACTTGGGAGCACCCATGGACCTTTGTCCCCATCACATCTTCAATCTCAGGAGCATGAAGATTGGCGACGAGCTCATAAAGTCCTAAATATTTCCTCACATTGGCCTCCTTCCTGGAGGATTGAAAACACACTGAAATGAAGCCTCTCCTGAAGAAATCATCTGCCAACCCAGCAGAGGCGAAGAACTACCAGCCCATCTCTCTGCTCCCCTTTCCAGCAAAGGTTCTCGAGGGGGCAATCAGCCAGCAATTCACTGAACACCTAAAATGCAACAACCTCCAAGACCCCTTTCTATCTGGATTCTGAGCCCATCACAGCACCGAAACAGCCCTGATTGTAGTCACAGATGACATCAGAGCCCTCCTGGACTATGGAAAAATAGTAGCCCTCATCCTCCTGGACCTATCAGCTGGCTTTGACACCGTCTCCCATCACATCTTGATCAACAGACTCCATCATATCAGAATCCAGGAAGATGCTTTCAAATGGATCGCCTCATACCTCACCAGAAGAACTTAGAGAATCCCACTGTTTACAACAAAACCAAAGAAGATCTTTCTGTGGCATGCCCCCGGATCGTCCCTCAACCCCACCCTCTTCAACTCGAACATGAACCCCCCAGCCAACACGGTCAGATCGCACGGAGTCAATATCATCTCCCATGCCGATGCCGATGACACCCAGTTCACCCTCTTGCTGTCAAAAGACCCCTCCACTACCAGAGCCAATTTCCACAGATGTATAAGGAATATCCCAGACTAGATGTAGGACAACCGTCTCAAGCTCAACATGGACAAGATGGAATCTTCAACTTTGAGAACAACACCTCGCCATGGAATGATACATGGTGCCTGCTGAACTCGCCCATACCCTGCCCCAACAGACCATGCCCCAACCTCCACATTATGTTGGACAACAAGCTATCTATGAAAAAACAGGTAAGCTCAGTCTCATCTGGCTGCTTCCACACCCTATGCATGCTCAGCAACACCAAGGAATGTCACACAGGCCCTCATCCCCAGCAGGTTGGACTACAGAAACACACTCTATGTAGGAATCACTGCATGCCTCCTGAAGGGACTACAGACAATACAAAACTCACCATCAAGATTCATCCTTGACCTCCCCAGAGGAACCCACATCACACTCCATATCAAGAAACTACACTGGTTCTCAAGCCAGAGGGAATACCAGTTCAAGATGCTGATGCACACATACAAAGCCCTGCACAACGATGGACTAGCATACATCAACAAACGCATAACCTTGCACCAACTGACCACACACCTGCTATCTGCCTCTCTCTTCCTAGCAGACAATCCCTTGATCTGCTGAAGAAGCAGCAGAGGACGCACCTTCTCACGCCTGGCGGCCAAGGTGTGGAACAAACGTCCCTTGCACCTCTGGGCCACCTCATTGCTCCAGAACTTCAGGACAGGACTCCAGGCGCGGCTGTTCGAATGAACAGATCACCACATAGCAGCTAGACACTCCCGCACCTTGAGACCCACATAAGTGGTTTTCCGCGCATTGTAAATCCTAAGAGATCTATTGATATAAACTGCTAATTTGTTTATACAGGCATCTAAACTGCAGATTTGTATGTTAACACCACATTCTCTCAGCTTAGTAAAGTACATTTGAAACAGTTGAATCTGACTTGAGAGCGACCGCTTGTACTGACTTGCAGCGTTGTGAAGAGTTAAAGCAGTTGGACCTACCTCAAGTGGGTCTTTATGGATGTTTTCGACACTAAAGGTTAGTGATAGACTTGTTAAGCAATTGTTTCTGACTCAAGAGGGACATCTAGCAGTGACCTGAGGTACTGCAGCTATATGAAAGGCCAGACCTATTGAGTTTGCCAATGCTCGTTATGGGACAGTGTAGAGCAATATTCTTTGAAATGGAAACAGTGTAATGAAATAGTTACATTTGTTAACAATAATTTAATTACTATTAGCAATAACATTTATGCTCATAAAGAGGTCACACTTCAGTCTTCAGGTGTGTTCAGGTGTACCATTAATCACATATGTGCTTCCCATAAATACTTTTGGTATTTATGCTTTGCTTTGGTCCAGTGTTGTGCCCATGAATATCAATAAATCAATCAATCGATCAATAAGTCAATCAATCAATCAATCAGGAGTTTATAGAGTGCACTACTCACCCGCGAGCATCTCGAGGCGCTGGGGGGAGAGGGAGCTCCGGATCAGTCAAAGAGCCAAGTCTTGAGGTCATTCCTATTGAAAACTTGGCTATTCCCATAGGCCACTCTGACACAGATACATTCTTACAAGTCCAGCGCTGGGACGCCCACAGGTAGCTACGCGCTTTATAAATCCATTTCCAATTCCAATTCCAATTCCTGAATGTGTGCAGGGTTGGTGAGCATCTGATGTTCACGGGGAGCTCGTTCCAGGTTTTTGCTGCAATGTCGGAGAAGGCTCTCCCGCCTGTTCTGGTCCTGCGGATCTGGGGAACCTCTACAAGAGCGAGGTCGGTGGAGCGGAGGTTTCTCTTGGGTACGTGGAATGATAGTCTCTTGTTGAGGTATTTGGGTCCGATGTTGTTGGAGGATTTGTATGGATTGTTTACCATTCTCTTGTTGTGCTTTAAATGTATATGGAGTTTGTTGAGAAACCTTCCAATTGTAAAGTAAATTTGTTTTATCAACTGTGTTGATGGTTAGTTAGTTCTATAAATGATAAACAAAAACATTAAAATTAAAATTCATCTACTTCCATAGTAAAATAAAAGGCTGCTAGTGAGCATATCATTGGCAATTTTTAACAGGAAAATGTGTGTGCTGGGCTGCATAGCAATTGATTCGCAGGCAGTTTTAAACTAATTCATTATTCCTGTATTCCTGTATGCATTGCTCCAGCGTGAATAGCTCCATAGTTTGTAGCATTCTCTTCATTGCAGCAGCCTCTAAAGCACTATTCACAGGCAAGTATCCACAGTCCCAAATGCACTATCCCACCACTCGTATACAATGTGTAAAGCACCTTTTTCAAGGCCGCTATTCACTATGTACAGTATATAACGTACATGTTCTAGATCACTACCAAAAATGCCACAATAGGTAAAGCCCCACTCTTAGGCACTGCGCCAGTATGAAAGGCACCAAGTTACAAAGCCAGGCCAATATCTACAAAACCGCAGAATCTAAAGCACCATCTTGTAGCCAGTATCTGCAAAGCCCCAATATGGTAAAGTGGTATAAACTCAGAATGCTGTATTGACTGTGTTGTCTCATGCTACCCATTCTCCAGTCCAGTGGCTCAGAGCCTCAGTATGCAAAGCATTATAGTCGGACCAGCATCTAAAAAAGGCCCCACTCTCTACCACACCTGCTTCTGACTTGTGCCCATAGTGTTACCTCTGTAGGGCCTTTTTGCGCATCACGATTGAGTGCAGCTTGCCTTGCCTACTGCACATGCAACCTATAGGATATACCTTTATGGCAGTTTTGCTTACTGTTCACTCTCAGTTTAATGGAAAATTACAATATAGTCAAGATTAACAGCATCTCCAGGTTTGGACAGAGCATGAGAAAATAGCTGTTCTAAGGGTGGTCTGAGATTGAGCGCGGTTTTGGTGCAACATTGGAGAGTTCTAGGAGTGCATTTTTCAGAATCTTATTATATGAAATGCCTTTTTTAAATTTCTGTCAAATATCTAATGCTTAGTTACTCACTAGAGAGATAGCCTCATAAAGCAAGGGAACATGGCACTACTAAACAGTAGATTAAGCTTCACCTTGGAATTAGATAGAAATAATCACATACAGATAAAATAGCATTAACCTTTGGAGTCAAACAACAGCATAACCTCTCATGCATTCGTGTCCATAGGTACCTTTCCAAAAATAGACTCATATGCCACCAGATTTGAAATAATACCTTAAAGGCTTTAATAAAAAGTGTTATGTCATAAAAGAGTTGATGCTACTCATTTTCTAAATAGTACAGTAGATATCAAACAATTCATATAAAATGCAATATCAAACTCCCTCATCTCAATTTATAAAAACAACAAGGCATTTAAAATAGCAAGATAAAACACACAATTCCTAACAGGGAGACCCTCTTGCACAATCATTAAAGTGCTATTACATAGTCTGGTCCAATATTGAACATCAATTTAATGTCCTGGTGAGAACAGAAATCAGTTCATCTCACTGTTTCCAGGTAGTTGGATCCAGTTCAAACACAGCGTTGACGCATTTCGGTGGATACTACTTAATAAATCCCACCTTCTTCAGGACCCTGATATTCAGATAAATTTTCTCCCTCATCAAAAGTAATAATAATTTTGTAGACAGTTGCAGCCTGTGGTAAATCCAACGTTGTTGCAGTATAGGCCTATAAATTGGGATATTTAAAGCCAATACATCTCACCTTACCTCAACGCACTCCATCGGCTCCCAGTCCAGGAAAGATGCAAGTTCAAGCTGCTCATGCATGCCTACAAAGGCCTCCACAATATCGGACCAACATACCTCAACCACCTCCACAACTTCTACCAACCCACCAGACACCTTTGTTCAGTCTCCCATGCTACCGCATGCACCCCTCGCATCAAGAAGACTAGAAGTGGGGGATGATTCTTTTCACACATCGCAGCCAAAACCTGCAATGACTTACCGCTCCACTTCAGAACTCCCCCCTTACTCATGGATTTCTGAAAGAAGCTCAAAACCCGGCTCTTCCAGAGAAAATAGGCATGATCTCTCCAACTCTTGTACCCTTATACTTTTGTCATAAAAATTTTTTTTTTCCTTTGTTCGCCTCTGTCCCTTTTTCAAGCTCTACTCTATAATGTTCGCTCACATGTGTCCAATTTTGTCCCCTTAACTCTGCATTCACTAGTGCTTTTCATCTCCAGTTTGCGTGCTTTCTGTTGTCTTCTATTTTTTTTAGCTTTATTTTTCACGTTTCTGCTGTTTGATTGTATGCTTCTCCTCCACTTCTTCTCTTTCTTATTATGTAACATTTTTCCATCTTTTCTTTTCTCGCCTTCCCTCTCCAAGTTTCTTTCTCCCTCTTTGATTGCATGGGTACAGGGGAAATGAAGCGGGAAGAAGAATGTTCACCAAGCATCTGAATTTGAGTATCTGTAACAAACACAGCGTTCACAGCACTGCAGATATTAGGGCTGCCATGGGCATTATATCCATGGCAGCATCTGAGCTACAGTGATGGTAGATACTCTGTTCACTGACCCAAGCTCTTAAATTGGAGGGAAGTGAGAACTGCATATGCGCAGGCACAGACAGTGAGCATATCAATTCTTGTAGGGTTCCTTTCAGCACTGGATATGCAGCCCCTCCAGCTACAAAGGATGCCTCCCCCAATTCTAGCAGTCCAGAAAATACCCCTGTATCGCATTGACACATTATTCCTATGGGAGAGAGAGACAAAACATGAAATGTGGAGGGTAAGGGGAACAGGGTGCATTGTTGCAGTGATATAGTAGATCAACTGTTGGGATCCATGTGACTGGAGTGAGCAATACTAGTGCAGCAATGAGAAAGATGACTAAGAAGTATGAAGATCAAGAAGACAGAAGTGTGAAGAGAGAAGAGTTGGAGTCAAAGAAGCAGAACCAAAGGTGTGGGGGATGCAGCAAGCAGTGTCAGCATAAAAGGGAGAGGTAGCAGTTAGGCAGACTAAAAGAGGAACAACCAGAGGAATATAGTAGTGAGACAGATGAGCAGGTACAGTGGAGTTTGCAGACAGACATTTTGTAGCGAGACAGGGCAATGCCAGCGCTTGAAGCATTACAGCAAGTTGAGTAGTGAAAGGGGAATGCTTAGAGAATAAAATATGTCCACACACACTCGCACACTCACTTGCATATCTATAAATGTTTCTCTCACACAGACACACTTTCTCTTTTTTTCCTCCAGAATGTTAGGGGTTCTCTTTAAACAGGGCCAATAGCCTACACTTTGCAATGGCAAGTTAGCCTCACAATATCACTCTCCAGTTAGACATGGATGAGCAGTCACTAACTATCTAAAGGAAGGTGTTGTTAAGTGAATTTAAGTAGAATGCAACACAATTACCACAGTTGCTAAAATGTGATTATCCAGCCATTGTTGTGTGTACAGTTAAATAATAACTGAAGAACATATACATATATTTACAATGCGAGTGGTGAAAAGTATATGACCCGATACACAATAAGAAATCCACAGTGAACCTGATAAAATGTGGTGAAACCAGATCCCTTTGCTGTTCACACTGTTGAGAATTGTTGCATATGACACGATCCTTTATTGCAAAGCACACTACCACTCAGTGCAGTCAAGGGACTACTTAAAGGGTTAAACATTATTCTCAATCAATACAGTGATTGTTGTCACAATAAGAAAAATCCCAAATTAATTTAGAAAAATAGAGTAGAATGATAAAAATTCAATCAGTGGAACTGGAGATATGCAATTTCAAAGTCGTAGGTAAAATAGCTCAATTTGTCACTTTGCGCTTTTTAATACTGTTTGGTCACCCCTCACCAGGACAAAGTCACAAGTTCAAGCCAAGCACAATGGAGCATGGGCCAAGTAAAGGATTGAATTGTACCTACTGGGCAATGTACCTAGTTATACTTGAACTGAGATCAAGTTGCATCGAGCTGCATCGGATTGCGTTAGTTCTGGTGGCACTGCCGATCAGAAGCTGCAAGGTGCTGCATCAAGTTGTATTGAACTGTGTTGGTTCTGATGTAGCCTCAAACAGGAGCTGTGAGATGCAATATCCTGCATCAAGATGCCCCACGCTGCATCAGTGTCAATGAGGCCGATGATCAGGATCTGTGAGGTCCTGTGTTGAGCTGCGTTGGTTCAGGTCGGTTGTAAGGGAACCCACAGTTGGGTCAGGTGGAGTACACTCTGACGACAGTCGAGAGTCTAGGACCTGGGTGGCACCTCTTGGGAATCAGGACTCACTCCAGCAGAAATCAGCAGCTGTACATTGAGGCTGGGCAGCTGGGAAGATGGTGCTTCTTATGTCCCTATAGCTCAGCGCCAGGCGGCCAGTCAGCTAGCCCAGGAGTCACTCTGGTGGTTCTGTGTTCACCAGGGCAGTCCTTCTTGCATCAGGGCATAATTTCTTTCAGCAGGGTAGCCTTTACAGAAACAGGGCAGTCCTTACAGAAGCAGAGCATCACAGTAGTCCTTACTTTGAGTCTTCCACAGGTTCAGAAATAATCTGAAGAGTTGATCTGAAGGTCCAATATTTAAACTTTGTGCCAGCTCTAAAGTGGGGAATCTTCTATACTTGCCTCCCCAGATTGGGCTCTGGAATGTGCTTCCTTTATTACTGCCCTGGCTCTGAGGGATCTGAAGTGACATTAGTCTAGCTTTACAGTCCTTTGTGAGTGTGCTATGGCAGTGTCTTTAAAGTGCAAGTTTGAAAGGTGACAGCTACTCCTTCCATCAAGTCAGGAAGGCCCGCACTGCCAACACCCAGTCCCTCTATTGTGTGTATGTCTGAGAGAAATACACAAAAGCCAACTGCTAGCTACACCTAGTCATGTGACTCAGGACAAATGCTGCAGGCAGAAAATGGTTAGTGCCATTTTTCTAAAAGTTACATTTTCATAATTGTGCTAAAAATATGACATAGTCATTAAAGGGGGTTTAAAATTGCAATTCATTTGAGACCCAACTTGAGCTTCCTACCTGGTCCCAATCAGATGTTATCACTTAATAAATGTAATAAGGTAACCCAATGTTATCTTATTGGATTTGTATGCATTGTAGTAAGGAAAAACGAATTTAAGAGTTTTCCACGACACGTAAAACCTAAAAGTACATGTTTAAATTTTTAAATACACTACACCCTGGTCTATTAGCTGTTTGGGCGAACGCTAGTGGTGACTTATACGTATAAAAAAAGGTGCAGACCTGATAAAAGATTGAAATGGCAGTTTAAAGCTTTACACAGGCTGTCATAGCAAGTCTGAGATCTGTATTAAATGGCTTCTTCAGTGAGTGACACAATCAGTGCTGCAGGTCCACTAGTAGCAGTAAAATGACATGCTCTGGGAGCATGTAGTACCACTTTACTAGGGGATTACAAGTAAATTGAATTTGCAAATTGGGTGTTAGCCAATTTTACCATGTTTAAAGGACAGTGCATCAGCACTTTAGCACTGGTTAGCAGTGGTAAAGTGTGCAGAGTCCTAAAAGAAAACAAAAATGAATCCAGCAAAATAAGAAGGGTGGAGGTAAAAAGGTTTGGTGGACTACCACCCAAGGGTATTTGGTCTAACTAACAGGGCCCACCTGCTGTAAGCCTCAAGACCTAAGTTACCACTGGAGGTCTTTAGTCAGCCCCCCTTTAGTGCAGCTGTTCACCCTAGAACCTATAGACATATTGACACTAGCCAAAACTTGTGCGTGCAGCAAGGGTTCAAGAGAAGCTACCTGGTGGGAAAATCACATTGACATTCTTCATCTAAGAGTATTTCTAAACAATAGCCCTAATTATTACTAAATTGCACTTGGAGGGGTCTTTAAGGATCAGGAACCCAAACAAACAGTTTTCCCAAAGAGTTAATGATCTCAAAGGAACAAAAATGGGGGAATGGCACAGTTTGAAATGTTGTAGGAAATCCTTGTCCTTACAGATTCACATTTGGGCAATTCCTGCATTTTCTTTGTTTGAATTGCCTAGTATGCCCAATCACTTGCCTTGCACCTGGCAAAGTGCTTCTCCTGCTGATGTGTGAAATTGTCAATGCCCTATTGGTTGCGGTGCCTATGAGAGTAATAATCTGCACTAAGCTTAAACATGCTTGTAACTTGGTAGCAGACTTTTGGGAGTACATCTCTCTACCACAGGACTGACCTTTTCTCCAC